>NC_083098.1:120482178-121707979 GCF_949774975.1 Lagenorhynchus albirostris | reverse complement strand
TCCACCAGCAGGTTCCCACACGCCTGGTGTGTTTTATTGTAATATCCAGGGTAGGCCAAGTGGGGCTGAGTTCAATTGAGGACATGGTTAGTAATCCCTTCAAGCCCTCATATACTGTGTTTTTCCTAAAAGAAGAGAATTGAAGTCGGTATGAAAATGCTCAGGCAAATTAGAAACATAATTGTAGTTTCTGAATAAGTGTTCAAAAGATCACCTCAAGCTATCCAGTTCCCTGTAATAAAATCAATTTCATTAGTGTGTGTGTATATGTGATTTAATGAAAATTTTATCCCAATCTATCAGGTTGAAATTGCTACCAATATATATTTTACATATCTTTTTCTCTGTATGAGTTATGGCCAATTTTGCCATGTTTTTTGAATTTTTTAAATGGTCTTAGAGAGCTTTCAATGTAAAAAAATAAGAGTCGAAGGTCAGTCAGTCCTTGTCAGCTAATGACGTATTTCCAGGCACTTTTCCCTTTACCTGCCAACATTCAGAGTAAAACAGTTCATATGTAAATGTACTATATTTAAACAGTTCGGTATCCGGTTTATAAAGTAAGTCATACTGTGGAGAGGAAGAAGGCACCATGTCTTAAAGGATACTGTAGCCAAAGATTTCTTTTTTTAAGTAACAGATATTGAGACTGTTCCTTTTATTTTTTTATTTAAGGACTGTTGTTGTCCTCCTGATTTGTACCCGTCTTGAACTATTGATAAAATAATCTTGATGCAATTAGGGACAAGATGTCTCACCACTTAAAGAAGATTGGTGTGGGCTTTTGCAGTTTTCTGAGAGTATATTGTTTTAGTTAATTGAATTTATTGTGTCCAGATGGGTTTTCCCACTTCTTTAGTGCAGGCTGTGTTCTGTTAATAACATTGATGAAACTAACATCTCACATAGAAAAAGTGTAATATAGATAGATAGCTAGACTGACAGATACACATAAATATGTATGTCTACATACATATTACAAGACAGCTATAGATAGATTTTACAAAAAAAATCAGAAACCTATCCACAAATAATAATTAAAACATTAAAATAATGTAACTTTTTTTTCACTTGTCATTTCTGCTTTTGTGAATATCATTGGGAAAAATAATCATTTAATTTGGATTAATATCATGTAGTTTCAGGACTTTTTAAAACTTATTACAAACGTTTACAGATTGAGTTTTCTAATTCTCTCTTCAATTTAGATGATAAACTATTAGCAATTTTGAACTCTCTACTTAAAAGAAAAAAATAAATTTAATGAAAGAAAGTATTTTAATGCGAATCAAAGACTACTAATGAGCTTAGTTTTCCTATTATTACAAGCCTTTTTAAAAATGGCACTCTTTATGTTGCTATTCAGAGGCTAGATCTCAGAACAATTAGTTTTCTTTGTTCATGTATACTAAAGCGCAAATGTATATTTTTCTTTTTATTTCTATAAGGATCTTAATCTGAAATCTTTTCAGTTGCCTGACTGGCACTTTCTTCAAGGCAACTTTGAAGCAACCTGACCTACATGTTTCTATAAATATGCCTTTTTTTTTTTTTTTTGAAGATCTTAGGGGACTAAGACAGGCTGCAGAGAATAAAGACCTGCTGTATGTACAGGGTCACTGGACCTGTAGCCCCTTTGAAACCGAGAAGCTTTCCCAGTTAGAAGGAGGAACACAGGAGAGAGAGTATCGAAGTCAACCTAACCTTTGAAGACAAATCACCCATAGCTCAGTCTGAGGAGTCTTCTTTACCTGTCCTTTTTTTAAAACCAAATTTCCTCCTGAAATATGAGCAAAGCTCTATAGGAATCTTGTTTATAGCAGAACTTTGACTGATAATTACTTTTTGATTTCTCTTTTTCGGACATTGAAATTTTATTTTTGACATTGGCTCAAGCTTTCAAGATAAATGTCCATTACTGTCCTATAATGTCTCTGCCTATGTGTTTATTTTATTTATTTATTTTTAATTTGTTTTTATTTATTTATTGGCTGTGTTGGGTCTTTGTTGCTGTGCACAGGCTTTCTCTAGTTGCGGAGAGCAGGGGCTACTCCTTGTTGCGGTGCACGGGCTTCTCATTGTCATGGCTTCTCTTGTTGCGGAGCATGGGCTCTAGGCATGCGGGCTTCAGGAGTTGTGGCATGTGGGCTCAGTAGTTGTGGCTTACGGGCTCTAGAGTGCAGGCTCAGTAGTTGTGGTGCACAGGCTTAGTTGCTCCATGGCATGTGGGATCTTCCTCAGCCAGGGGTTGAACCCATGTCCCCTGAATTGGCAGGCAGATTTTTAACCACTGTGCCACGAGGGAAGCCCCTATGTGTTCATTTTAGAGTTTGCAGTTGTTTCATTTTTATTGTTTTCTATATTTTTCTAGTGTCAAATATAATTTATAGTTGATGTAAAATAAATATTAGATATATATAATATAGCCCAAGATAAAAACCCATGCCTAGGAATGTGGTGATAACTAAATATGGTAAAGAAAACTAAGTAAATTCAGTATGTTAACTGTTGTAGGATGCAGTAAGCATTGGTTAAGAGCTTGGTACGTAAATTCAGATCCACTTATGTGTCCCAGGTCAGCTGTGTGATTTTTTGCAACTTATCTGCACCAAGCCTCATGCTCTCATCTCTAAAACAGATGGAATATTATTTTCTTCTTAAGTGTGTTTGAACAAATTAAATAAGACAGTGTTCACAAAGTGTCCAACAAAGCAAGTACTTAATAAAGCTTACCTGTTTCTTTAAATGTCAGCTATTATGGCAAATACCCTCAGGGCATAAAGTCACATTTGGTAGTTGGCCACCTTGATATTTCCAGCTCAGTTTTTCAGCTGTGGGAGTGGAAGTATGTATATCTCCCATTAAGCACACAGGAGGTGAGCCAAAGACAAAGGAAGCAGAGCTAGGCTACTCTTTCAAAAGACCAAGTCTCAGCTATATTCGTTCTTTTGAACATCTTGTCTCTCAGCAGCTGATGGGTCTTACAAAAACAAAAGAACAAAATGAGAAAAGGATCTGGACACAGATATGTAGTGTTGGATACAATTTGTAGCGATGGTGGGACCTAGGAAAGATGAACTTCTGATGCTGTGAAGTATGTGTTTATAATTACCAAGTTTGGATATCCATTTATGATTTTCCTTGCTGATGGATCTCTGGGGATACAAGCATCTGCATTTTATACTTCTTTTATTGTAGTAATCTGACCAAAAACTTGTGAAAGTTTGAAACCTTGAGATTATAATAAATTTGCTTATTATAAATGTATAGCCTATTTGTATGACCTTGGATGTATCATACTCTCTGTACCATAGTGTCTGTGGCTAAATAAGGCAAGTGGAATAAATTATGTATCAGGTAAAAGCTCTAAAAATGTATGGTTCTTTGTATTTTTATTTAGAATAAGATATGATATTCTTTTGAAATCTTTCCTTCACATAAATTTATTCTGTTCAGCTTATAAATAAACTTCTTATTGTAATTCCCTATGCAGGCATCAAGAATAGAAGCAAGATGTAGTAATGGCTGACAGCAAAACTCCATGCTTTTATAACATTATAATAATAGTAAAAATAGATAACATTGTTGAGTCCTTAATATATGCTAAGGATTTTGCTGTGTATATTAATAAACTTTATCATACGTAAACCCAAAATAACTATTAGTCTCTAAATGATAAAGAGGTTAAATAACTTCCCTAAGAACAATAAATGGTAGAGCAAAAATTCAACCAAAGTCTGACTTGGAACCTGTGAATGACAAACGTTTTTCTGAATGCTACTCAGGGTATCTAAGTCTTATTACTGTATTATTTCTAGCTTGTATTCATCTCTATATTTTCTGCTCATTTCTTCCTTATAGTTATTTGTGCCACTCTAAGCATGAATGCCTTTTTCCTAGTTGCTAGAGGGCATTGCTTCTTATAAAATATCTCAAAATAGATTTGATTTTTTTGTTTTTCACATAGGAATAACTAATTATGTAAAATCTTTTCATTAAAAAAGAGTAATAACATTATCCTAAAATTAATTTGATTACAGTGAAAGAACATCATAGCCTTATTTTTATAATATCTGAATGCCTCGTAGAGAGATAAATGGATAGAAACGTATGGATCTCTTAGTAGTATATCTTTAAATTTGCAGTAGGGGTGCTTCATCCGATGACATGGTTTGATATATACCTTGTTCTGTCAGCAGGTTATTTCAACTCTTTTGAAATTGTGGAGAATTGAGAGCTAGGCTTCAAACAGTAAAGTTATGAAAAGTAGAAGTAGAGACATATATGCATGAGTAGGGAATTTTCTGATATTTAGAACTGCATTCTTAAATAATTAGATTATATTAACTATAAAGAAAAAACAAGAATGAACTTGGTTCATTAATACTATTTATAATATTTACAATTTAGGAGAATCTATTTGTACATATCTGTTATTGCTACAAATGATTTTTCTAAACTTTAACAACATAAAAGCCAATTTAATATTTTCCATAGAGATATTATCTTAGCATTGAATTGCATGAATTCTGCCATTTGGGAGAGGGTCTTGTGCTATAATGGTTTGAATTAAACATTAGCCAGTTCTCCCACATTATTGTGTAAGGTATTTAGAAGTGAATTGCTAAAAATGCTGGTAATTGTAATATTCTGTTGTTTTATAGTCTATATCTAAAGGAAACACTGATGCATATTTAATCTTTATAGACATATACAAATTTTAATGGCCTTTTCAGCCATTTTCCTACATCATAACAAAATCATTAGAGAATATCTGGATATCTACATGTAAAATAATGAAGTTGGACCCTTACCTTACACTACATACAAAAATTAACTCAAAGTGGATCAAAGAGCTAAATTTAAGAGCTAATAAAACTATAAAACTCTTAGAAGAAAACATAGGATAAAATTTTAATGACATTGGATTTAGTAACGATTTCCTGGGAGATATACAGATGGTCAATAAGGACATGAAAAAGATGCTTGGCATTACTAGTTCTTAGGGGAAATACAAATCAAAACTCCATGAGACACCACTAGAATGACTATTACAAAAACAGCAAACAGAAAAGAAAATAACAAGTGTTATCAGGGATGCGAGAATTAGGAACCCTTCTGTATTGCTGGTGGGAATGTAAGGTGGTGCAGTCACTTTGGAAAACAATTTGGTAGTTCCTCAAACGTTAAGTATAGAATTGCCATGTGAGCCAGCAATGTAACTTCTCAGTGTTTACCCAAAAGAATTGAAAACATGGACTCAGATACTATTATATCAAGGTCTATAGCAGCATTATTAGCCAAAAAGTGGAAACAACCCAGGTGTCCATCATCAAATAAACAGATGAATAAAATGTGCTATATACTTACAATGGAATATTACTCCACCTTAAATGAAATTTTGATACGTGCTACAACATGGATGAACCTTGAAAATGTTATGTTAAGTGAAGCAAGTCAGACACGAAAGGAAAAATATTGTATAGTTCCATGTATACGAAGTACCTAAAATAGACAAATTCATAGGGACAGACGTAGAGTGGAGGTTGCCAGGGGCTGAGGGAGAGAAGGGAATGGGAGGTTTTGTTTAACGGTTACAGAGTTCTGTTTGGGATAATCAAAAGGTTTTTGAAATGGATAGTGCTGATGGTCACATGGTGTGAATGTGCTTCATGCCGCTAGTTTGTACACTTGAAAATGCTTAAAAGAATAGCTTGTATGTTATGTATATTTTACAACAATAAAAATATAGCTTTACCATAAAAAGCATTTGAGACATCTATCCACAATATATGGATATGTTCTATTTATAAATCTTGTACTTTAAGTATCAAGTTATTGTTAATCGCTTCTACTTCTAAATTTATAAACTTGATTCCCAGTACAATGATGCCTAGTTATGTGGTTGCTATATAGTAACCAAAGTGGTCTCACTGTATTGAAGTAATAATCATTATAACTAATGTTCATTGGGTACCTACTGTGTATCCAATACTGTTTATGTTCTTCAACTCTTTTAACTCCTTAATGCTTACATCAATACTATTAGGTACTATTTTTTGCCATTTTATAGATGAGGATACTGAAGCTCAAAGAGATTAAGTGACTCTCCTAGGTTACACAGTAATAGCTAAGTAGCAGACCCACAATTCTAGCACAAGCTAGCTTCTAAGCTTGTCATTTTAACCAATTTCAGTTCCATTCAGTACTTGCTATAATGTTCATTCTTTGGCTCTGATTTGCTTTTTTCTGGTTGACCGATCTTAATGCCAGTGAATCTGATGATTTATTAATTAATTCAGTTAACAGACATTTATTTCATGCTTGCTGTATGCATATACTCTTCCAAGCCCTGGAAATACAGTGATGGAAAAGACAGAACTTATATTGTAGTAGTCGGGGGAGGAGGAGATAGATAATAAGTAAATAAACTAGTAAAGCCAGCAAGATAATTTTAGATCATTTTTAATGCTGTGAAGAAAACGGGATGATACATGGTGAATGACTAGGGGCTGATGGCTGATTTAAAGGGGATGATGAGGGAAGGGCCACTGTGAGGTGTCAGGAGCAGAAGCCCAAATATTGAAAAGATCTGGAAGTAGAGGTTCCACCCACAGTGGACAACAGGTACAGCTCTAAGAGTAACTTCATTGGGGAGCCTAAGGATGGTCATTGTGGCTTCAAACATCACAAGGACTTGGGGACAGGGATATAAAGTAATGTATAAGGTAAGTATATGGGCCAGAGCTCAAACAGCCTTGAGGGCCAAGAAAGGGAATTAGGGTGTGATACCGTGTGCTGTGAGAAACCACTGGAGAGCTTAAAGCTGGGACGTTAAGGACCTGTTTTATTTTACAAAACTCACTCTTGCAGTAGTGTGGCAAAGCAATTATAGGAGCCAGAATGGAAGCAGGGGAAATGGATACTGCAGGAGTTCAAGAGAAAAAAAAAAAAAAAAGATAGTGATTTGGGCAAGGTTGGGGGCAGGTGAAAAGTAGAAAAACTTCAGTGTCTTCTTGAGAAGGTAAATTGGACTTTTTGGGATGAACTATACATATATATTGCCAATATATAAAGAATGTTGGACATTCAGAGCTTTAGGAAAAGGTAGGGGTTTAAAAGAAAGGGATTCCTTCTCCCTGTCCTGGGCCAGAATTACAGAGCTGATTTCACACTCATAAGATGACATCTTTAACTCATTTTCCCTGGGGAGAGCCTTTCCTTCTCTCCCTCCTTCCCTCTTCTGACCGAATCTCTCTTTTCTTAGTCAGAACTGAAAATTATATTGAAAGGAAAATATGACAACTTCACAGAAAAACTAATAGAGATTAAAACATTTTACAATGAGGAAAGTTTATAGAAACTCTGTTTGGTATTTCAGAATATCAAATAACCCAACAAAATCTTCCAGAGGTGCATCTGGGAACATTACTAGCCTCCGTTAAATTTTTCTATTCTGCTGGAAGTCAAACTCTTGAGTTCAGAAAAGCTCCTTCTCTATTCTTTCTTCAACATTCCCAGAAGTGATTTAGACCTCAAATTAAAGTGAATTTGTCATCTCTGGGGCAAAGATCATGACCAGTGGCATTTGTCTTGCCTGCACATATTCATTTGTTCATCTATTGTATAACTTCTATGTGAAAAGTATTCTTCCAAGCACTTGGCAACCAAAAAAAAGGGGGGGGATTGCATGAACCATTCTTAATTTGCTATATTGAATAAATTTATAGGAACATGACCCTATCTAATCACCAACCCCATACCCTGTTGATTCTGTTTCACAAACCAGCACACTGTGGCTCTAGCTAAAAACATTTCTAATCATTGGCTTATCTGCAACTAGTGACCTAGTGGCAAGATATTTGTGGTCTGATTGGGGATTAACCACATCCTGTGGTTACATGTTATTTTTTTTGAAGACTCTAATTGCCTTAACTGCTTTCATTTGATGTTTCCACTTGCTTATTTGTAGTAATAGCTAAGCATTTATGTTTCAAAAATTTGAATTGATATCATTTTATATATCACATGGGTATTTGCTTATACTTGATGATGTCCTACTATATTGTATATTTTCTACAAGGGAAAAAAATACAAGGGATCATCATATCCTTCACCTAATATAGGCTCTCATACATAGATACTTGGTAAATACTTGATAAAAAAATGTGCAAATGACTGGAAAGACAGGAGTTTTATATCCCCCTTTAAAGGAAAATTTTAATAATAAAAATTGTCCATAATTCCACTTCTCTGTTTAAACTGATTTCATATTTGCATCTGCTCTTTCCCAGTAATGTTTATTAAGCTACTTCTTTTTCAAGTAATGTTTTTGAGCTACTAATATGTCTCCGGCATTGTGTTAGGCACAGGAGTTACCAAAAAAAAAAAAAAAAAAAAATGAATAAGACATGGTCCTTGCCATTCCTGATCTTGAAATATAATTAGGGATTTAGGTGTAGAGCAAACGGTCTCAGTGTCATGTGTAATTTAAATCAAACAAGCACAGTGTGTTGTAAGTGGATTTTAGAGAAGTCTTCCTGAAAAAGCCTTGGGCTTCTTTCTTGAAGAGAGTGTAAACTTAAGGAAAATGAAATCTAGGCCATCTAGGCATTATCAGCAGGGAATCGTATTAAAAACTCATGGAGACATAATGCAAGTAGCCAAAATCCAAGACAATTTGTGTGGAGTAAAAAGAGCTCTGCCAGTAAGAGTTGCATCACGAGGTCTGTGTATGTCATAGTAAGGTCTTGAAACTATATGCTAGAGGCCAATGAGTCTTAGCTTTTGGGGAGAATATCAGCGATGCCTTGACATTGCACTTGAAGCACATATGTGCAAAATGAGCCTGGTAAGAGGCCCATAGGGAGAGCGCAGCCATGGCAAAGCTTTTAGCCGGGAAGTCACATGGTCAGATTTGCTTTTTAGACAGATCATGCTGGTTGCAATGTGGCAAGAGGTAAAATTGGAAGGAGGGTGAGCAGTCACGAAACTGATGTATTTGTCCAGTTGAGATATTATGTGGCCATGGCAGCAGTAGAAAGGATGACAAAAAGTAGAGGGAATCAAGAAATTTTTAAAAGGCAAAATTAACGGAGCTTCTTAACTGATGGAGAAAAGAGGGTAAAGTTAGTCAAGGATGATTAACCAGGTTTTTGGCTTGGTTAACTTCGTTGTACTATTAAAGGAGATTTGGGATATGGGAGGAGAAGCAGGTCTTGGGATAAAGACAAATAAAGTTAATTGAGTTTAAGGTGCTTGTGGGACATCCAAGTTCCATATTCATTGGCATGCATATCCAGTTTAAATCATAGGAAGTATCATTTTCACAAGGGATTACCTTATTGCATGTCAAAGCTTAAGGAGGTGACTGAGAAAAAAAAAGAATGTCTATGAATGAGACAGGAGGAAATTCCTAGGAACAGATTCTCATGGAAACAAGGGAATATGGAGCTAATGGTCTGCAGTGTCAAAAGTAGTGGAGAGACCCAGTATAAGATGAACAGGGACATAAATGAGATTTGAGAATGTTGATGAGTGTTCAGGTGATCATCCCCTCAGTGTGGAATAGATGAGGAGATCACTGAGATCAAGAAGGGGCTTGGGGCTTCCCTGGTGGCGCAGTGGTTGAGAGTCCGCCTGCCTTTGCAGGGGACGCGGGTTCATGCCCCGGTCCGGGAGGATCCCACATGCTGCGGAGTGGCTGGGCCCGTGAGCCATGGCCGCTGAGCCTGCGCGTCCGGAGCCTGTGCTCTGCAACGGGAGAGGCCACAACAGTGAGAGGCCCACGTATCGCAAAAAAAAAAAAAAAAAAAAAAAAAAATTGCTTAAGCAAAATACAAACTTGATAGGGATATATGATCCTATGCTGAATTTGCTTGTTACTTGTTCTTTATATAGAGTTGAGTATAGGTATATTCCGACTTGAATAATGTAGTTAAATAGACAACATCCAAGTGATTAAAATAGAATTCTACCACCACCTCTGCTCCCTCTGATATTGAGAAGTGCCTCCTAGTGAATCATCTTTCCTTCTCCAACATTAGATAACTTCAGAATAGTACCATCCATCAATCTACCCGTCTAGCAACCTGCCATCTTAGAGTTGGAGATGTGACAAGACATTGAAGCATCCTATGGTTTCCTTTCTAGGGTCCCACAAAATGGTTCAGTATGTCTGCAACACCCTCTTCCCTGTGGAGCTGGCGGCAGGAGAGGGCAGGATATATAAGAGGAAGGAGAAGTGAGGCTTCTGTCAGAGACAGAAAGAATGCTCTCAGTGAAGGAAACCTACACATTAGACTTGAAACACCCAGGTCCAGAGCCTCTGAGTGTGCTTTACATTTGGCATCGTGCTAAAGCTAATTAGCATTATACTGACTTAACATTTGTATTCCAGGGATGAATTGCTATCAGTAATAATTCCTACAAATACTGTGTTTAATATGTATATAGGATATATTTCATCTTTAAATCTGCATCTGAAGATCATGTTGTCTTACTGTTGAATAGTGATGAAGCAAACTGTGAATTAGGAGTTTGTAGTTCTGCAGTAATTAATTAAATTAAGCCTTATATTCCTGAGAACCTAATTGTTTATTTTTTTTAATTCCATTAAACCAAATGATTAAACCAATAAATTAAGCACTTAACATAGTGGCTTGCACATAATAAGCAACAAATAAATAGTTTTGATTCAGTGCACAATTAATTATTAAGTTTAAGCACATTTCCTCTTACTGAGCTGTTGTGATAAAAAATGGAGGCAAGCTAAGATTGTATAGGTTCTTGTAGGTGGCTATTAAGTACAAATTTGTTACTCTTTTTGTATTTTAACTTCAATAAGAAACATTAGAACATGCACTTAGAGTTCAGGTGAGAAAATGAGATAATTTAGGTGATTTGACAGATGATAAGCTGTCTTACATACCTCTTGGAAGCTAGTTTAAACAATACACAAATAGACTATTCATTTTCTAAAATGGTAATTGAGTGATCTAGGCCTAGGTCTGTCTTTCTATTCTAGATAAGCAGTATGCTAAGAAAGTGAGTATAAATGAGATTTCAAATAAGTACATAACACAATAATTTGCCTGTAGCATTTTGATGTACGATTCTTAGCTGTTTCTTAGTGGAGCTCTGGCAGAACCTCTAATTTGCAAAGGAGGCAAAGAAGGCTTTATTACCTTTTATTTAAAAGAAATATAGCTTCATTTCCTGAGAAAAATATTCCATAATTCAGAAATATGCCTATTCAGCTAATTAATCTGAATTCCTATAGCTTTACTGTGATTCTCATTATTTGTTTTGAAATTTGTTGAACATTGTATAGCCAATAAAAAGTTAGATAAAATTACAAAAGCAAATGGAGCTATGTTTTTTCATACTTATGAAGTAAGTGGGTGTGTGTGCAAGTGTGTGCATACACATGTGCAATAAATCATTCAGTAATATTCCAGAGACCCAACTAAAAATACAAAGTAAAAAATAAGAAATCTGTTGTCCGGTAATAAGTGTAGTATATTGGCAATAGAGTGGGTACTCAAGCTGAAACATGGAGAAGAATTTGTGAGGATGAATGCTAAACCTAGAAACAAGTTACTTATTTGCTATTGACTAAATCAAAACATTGGGAATAAAACCAGGACTAATTTTTGGTATATTTTTAAAAATGAGATTACTGCCCTAGATACCCCTTCAAGAAGCATTATTTCTGTAACCCTGTGTGAAAATTAATCCAGCATTATCTTTAAAAAACAAAAACAAAAACTAGATTGATTCTAGTTTGATGAGTCTTTATTCAGATATTTGGGAAAGTGTTGTGATACTAGAAATTAACTTACTACCAGTTTCCAGTATGAAAGCATGATCTCTAGAGCATACCAAAGAGAATGTTTATAGCATTTGGGAGAATATAGCTTCTGTAAGTCCCTTTAGTAATAGGTATATCCTGGGTATTTATTGCGAACAATGGAAGGAAACAATATTGGGACCAAATAAGAAGAGATTGAGATTCCTATTTCCAATCCTTTTGATCCCTTTCTCTCTCCATCTTTCTCCAACTAAACTCGCATTTCTGCCTGGGCATTCCTGTCCCACGTTTCTTCCTGGCCAGCTCTTCCTTATTTATGTAAATTCTTTCTCCAACAGCACATCAGTCTTCAAGGTTTCTCTGACTCCCAGAAAGAATTTATCATTCTCTCCTCTCTTTTATCCTCTGTGAATTTATTCCTCCCTCCTCTCTTTTTGCTTATCCTGTGTATAAAGAGTGTAACTTTTTGAATTCATATAGCAGTGGTCTAAAGCCCTCTGTGAAAATGGAGAAAGTAGCAGGAATTTCTCATAAACTGCAATAGGTGACAAGCTATGAGAGGACCCCCAGCCTTACTGACATTGGGCATGCATTGGTATAATGCTCCAGGGTGGATGGTACTTACTGCTTATTTATCTGTGAGCTCTTACACCATCCACATTCATGCTAATTTTCCTTCCTTTTATCATGCCAATGAGTATTGGGTGGAACTTTTTTACTTACAGTTGCACATACTTCCTATGTAAATGAGAAGATTTTCTAGTTACTAGGATTACCAGGTCGTAAGGATTTAAAAACAGACCTATGCTTTAAAGCATGTTCCACAGAAAGATACCTTTCGATTTATTTTTCTGCTTTTTCCAATAGACCAAATGCTTGATGATAGTTACAACTTGATTCTTTATATCCCTGTCTGTTAGTACGGGCAAGCCTTGTACATATTAGGGATACAGTTCGGTAATATTTGTAGAATTAGTATGTAAAAAATGCTGATGTATAGGTGACAAGCTTAGCTCCTCATGGTTATTTGTATTATCAGGAAGAAAATGTGAGAACAAATGTGTCTCTAACTGGAGAACTTAGTGGGGAAATTCCTGCTATTCCCTGAATTCATAAAACAACAAGCACCATTTAAGAAAAATATTTACTTTATTTATTTATTTTCTCTCTCTCTCTGTTTTTTTTTTTTTTGGCTGCATCGGGTCTTAGTTGAGGCACGTGGGATCTTTTTTCTGTTGCGTCACGCCAGCTCTTCGTTGCAGCTCGAGGACTCCAGGGCATGTTGGCTCTGTAGTTTGCAACATGGGAGCTCAGTAGTTGTGGCATGTGGGCTTAGTTGCCCTGTGGCATGTGGGATCTTAATTCCCCAACCAGGGATAGAACCTGTGTCCCCTGCATTGGAAGGTGGGTTCTTTACCACTGGGCCACCAGGGAAGTCCCAGCAAGCACCATTTAATAGCTTGCAGCCACATAAGCTTGAGTATTTCCTTTGTAAACATCTACACACCCACAGGGATCCCCAAGAACAGTATGTCCTCTGCAACAGAGAGTCTGTCGGGCTCCTGAAGAGTCAAAACTCATACCTGTCATCTTGGAAAACCCCAATGTTTTGGAGTATTGTCTTACAGGCATGTATCATTGAATCACTAGGTTCACTCATCTGTCACCTCTATTCCAGGATTCTTTCTGGAATAATGTTGGTCAGAAATATGTTAGAATCTTAGTTGGGAGTATAAATTCGCCCATCATTTACAGTGGCTTTGCTGCTTTCATAAGATGATCCAAACATTTTGTGGCTAAATTCAGGTTCATTCTTCTGGTGCCTAAAGCCAACTTTCAGATGAATTACTGAGATACGCCAACTGTTTCAGCCCAATTAACTTGTGAAACAAAACTTAGCTGCAGTGATATTTTTAGTCAAAGGCAGTTGCCCTGGCATTAACAATGAAAACAGGAATTCACAGGAAAATTCAGCAGAACATCAGCAGGAGTCCTAGAGTGGTTCAGTATATGTAAAAAAATTAATGATATGTAGTTTATAAGGTGATGATGATCACTTAGTAACATTCGTCAGAGGGCTAATGGCAGATATTTTTTTAAAAGTGATTATTTTCCTCTGATCATCCAGGCATGATAAATAATAAAATATGAGCAAAAATTGTGGTAATACAAGAGATTTTTTAAAATGACAGTGATTTCAATATGAAGGTAAATTTAGAATAGTCACATCCACATTGCATTGCTTGAAACTTAGTCTCGTAAATGACTAAGAGATAGCACAAGTATCAAGATTTTAGTTTATCTGTTATATAGTAGAACTTGATAGATTTACTGAATTTCAATTGTGCAGTTAATAGATTTCTTCACAGGACTCAAATTGTTTCCAATTAGGTGGACTTTTCCACTCTTTTAAAAACATATTTTATAATAGTCTCTTGTGATTCTTTAGAATATCTGTAGTATATATAAATCTGTAAATGGTGAGTGCTTTTTTCCTGTTTCTGGCTTTTATTTTTTTATGTACATTAGAGTATGGGATATCAGGTATCTTGTTGAGATGTATGATATATGTTAGAATTTTTTCTTTCACTTCTTAAAATGAGAATCTATTTTTTGATAAGTGTGATGTTATATGTATATATATGATATATGCAAAATAAATACAATATATAATTTATAGGAAATTACTAAAAATATTTAGGTCAGCAAATAAAGATCAGTGACTTCACTATTTTTTAAAAACTTGCTATAAATATATAAATTAACTTCTTTTTAAAATGTGAAAGGATATGCAGTTAGCTTGGGTAGGTGAAGCAGAAAATTAGATAGTAATTATAAGAATGGAATTTTTCTCTCTATGATTTAATTACATTGCAGATTACCTGAGCGTTGAGAGATATTTCTCCTTTGGTCTCACATCTTCAGCTGAAGATTATTGTTGCCAAACTGTGGGTCCAGGGTGTAACCAACTCTCTTCAGCCAGATCCCTCACCTCCAAGAGTGTCTTGCACATTTGGGTGTGGGCCCAGCTTCGGCTCCAGGGACTGGAAATCTAAGGGACAGAAGCCCATGCTTGGCAGGGGAGCCTGATGCCCCAACAGGGCATACACCACAGTCTACCTGGATGGATTATCAGTTTTCTCATTTTTTTTCTCTTTATATAGGCATAGGCACTGTGTTGTCTGTTGTGTGTCTTCTTCTGGAGAGCTGAGCGTATTATTTTATCAACTCCTCCATCCTTAGAAAATATGTGCATGTGCCACGCTAGATTTTTGGTGAGCTAAGAGTGGGACTGGTGCAAAGCTGTGTGATTGCAAGTCATCAATTGCCAAGGAGATAATGTGCCCAAGGAGATAATGTGCCCTTCTTTTGATCAAGTCAAAAGAAGGTATGTTCTGTGATAAGACATGAGAGAGGCAAACAATTCTGCTGATCTCCAAACACAGCTTGCACAGCCTTAAATTTCCATTTCAAGATTTCCATTAGGACTTATAAAGAATTTTATAAATGGCTCACACCTCATAGACACTACAGAAAGAGCATTTACTTTCAAATTTGATATGCCCAGGTTGAGAACACTTGGTCTGCCTTGCTGAGTGTCCTTGGGTATTGCAGAGGGGTTCTGGGGTCATGGCAGTCATATCTTGGTGAGTTGGGGATAATGTGAACCGAATTACTCATGGAACTTGGTCAGATATGGATAGAGCCACTGTTAGCCTGTTGGTGTTTCTGTGCCATTAGAAAAAGCTCCTGGTATGGGCACTTTGCTTAGAGAGTGGAATAAGGCTGGATTGCAGCCCTCCCTTGCCTCCTTGGCTGTGCCTTTGTATATAGCACAAATTGCACAGCCCTTATCTCGTGGCTCTGAATAGGGAGGAATGCTGTCTTTTCTCTTGCATTTTATTAGAGCATGGAAAAAATTTTTCGCCTGACCTGACCTCACACAATTGGCTAATAACAAACCAGTTGATATTATGTTGAATCTACTTCATTATCAATTTGACCATGCTGCCTAAAAGTGAAAAGTAACAGTGGAACAAACAACTGGATGATGTAGAACTGTTTATTACCGTTCAAGTGTATGGTATGGATAATTTCCTAAATCCCTCTGGGACCCACAGAGGAATAGGAAGTAGCAATACTTATTTAGTCTGCATTCCATTATACTCTTTTTCACTGCCATTATTATCATCATCAAGTATTGTTTTGATTAAAAAAATTGTATTGTAAAATGTACATAACATAAAAATTGCTTAGCCATTTTTAAATGTCCAGTTAAGTGGCATTAAGCACATTCATATTGTTGGGCAACCATCATCACCTTCCATCCGTAGAACTCTTTTCATCTTGCAGAACTGAAACTCTGCATCCACTAAACAATAACCCCCCGTTCTTCCCTCTCTTCAGTCCCTGGCAAGCACCATTCTACTTTCTGTCTCTCTGATTTTGACTACTCTATGTACCCCATGTAAGTGAAATCATACTGGCTTATTTCACTGAGCTTAGTGTCCTCAGGGTTCATCCATGTTGTAGCATATGTCAGAATTTACTTCCTTTTTAGGACTGAGCAATATTTCATTGTCTGCATATGCCATATTTTGCTTATCCACTGATCAGCCAATGAACACTTGAGTTGCTTCCATGTTTTAACTATTGTGAATGATGCTGCTGTGAACATGGGAGTGCAGATATCTTTTCAAGAAACTGCTTTTAATTCTTTGGGGTATATACCCAGAAGTAGAATTGCTGGATCATATGGTAATTCTGTTTAAAAAAATTTTTTTGGAATTGTCATACTGTTTTCCACAGCAGCTGTAACATGTTACATTTCCACCAATAGTGCACAAGTATTCCAGTTTCTCTGCGTCCTCACCAACACTTGTTATTTTCTGGTTTTTCTTATAGCAACCATCTTAAGCCGTGTGAGTTGGTATCTCTCTATGATTTTAATTTGTATCAAACTTTTTTTTTTAATGTATAGAATCGTGGTCTATTCCTTGCCTTCAGGAAGCATTCATTTTGAAATGTACGTCTTTGCAAAATATTGCCTGAGCATTTAAGCAATCTTAGATTAAGGCATCTTGTTAAACCACACACACACACACACACACACACACACACACACACACACACACACACACATAATAAGCTTAATGACTGACTTGCTCACTTGAGGAGGTCTGTGATGTTAACAGAACAAAAATAACCTATCTCATTTCTGCATTTGTTTTATTCTATGTGCCCTTAATTGTGGTTAGCAGCACTATTTTCATTAATGCTTTTTCTTGGTCATCAAAGAGGAAAAAACTTTAAGAATATGAACTTTTGTTAGTGGTTCAAACTTTTCATCTGCATTTGCGAAAGACGGAATGAGGAGGGGATTAAAAAGCAGAGTTGGCATGAGTTTTAGAATTGAGGGAGGATACAGAAATCCAGAATGATATTGAAGGGAAAGATTGATTACACAGAAAAACAGGAGTAAAGTAAGTGCTCCTTTGAAAGATTTCAGACCCTGCCACCCCAGTCCACTCCCCCACTCTGCTTAATGCTACAAGTTGGACAGTGCCAATGAATACACTGTCCTGCTTTAATATCCCACACTGAGCCTCCCCCAGTGTGCTGCCTTTCCTCCTGGCCTGACTCAGGTTTTGAATGGAACACTTCCAATGGCCTGTCTCAGTTTTATTATCTCTACTGTAATTCCTCAACAAATCTATCTACATCAGAATCAATAAGAATCTCTTTGGACCTTCTATTAAAGCAACTCTCAGCCTTTTTTGATTTTCATCATACAATTTGGCATCCATTGAGAAAACCATTTCTGGTCAGCCTCAGATAATCTACTACTTCAGAGGTGTTATCAAATACTGGGTATTCAGCTAGAAAATAACTTACATAATAAATTGATCTTAGCTAAAAAAAGATACTAACAGTGGCATTAACAATGAACCAGAACTGTGTTTTGAATCCGTCCATCCCAAGTTTGCATCAGCCGCCTGCATGCCCACCGTTGGCACTTTATCACAACTGGCTGACAAATCTCATTCTGCTCGTGTCATGGTTGCACCGCTTGACTCATCTTAAAACTCATCATTCACCAAGAACTTTGAACGTTTTTGAACATATGAGAGGGGCATAATGTCAAACAGAAGTTGAACATATAGATATTCTTGATCTCTGTACTCAATTATAGTAAAAAAATTAAAAAGAGGTATATGGGTTGAGTTCTTCAAAAAATGGAATATAAACATAGCTAGTTATCTCCCAAGAATCATAAAATACCATGTTTTAAAAAAAATTTATTTTTTTATACAGCAAGTTCTTATTAGTTATCCATTTTATACATATTAGTGTATACATTTCAATCCCAATCTCCCAATTCATCCCACCACCACCACCACCCCACCGCTTTCCCCCCTTGGTGTCCATACATTTGTTCTCTACATCTGTGTCTCTATTTCTGCCCTGCAAACCGGTTCATCTGTACCATTTTTCTAGGTTCCGCATATATGCATTAATATACGATATTTGTTTTTCTCTTTCTGACTTACTTCATTCTGTATGACAGTCTCTAGATCCATCCACATCTCTACAAATGACCCAATTTCGTTCCTTTTTGTGGCTGAGTAATATTCCATTGTGTATATGTACCACATCTTCTTTATCCATTCATCTGTTGATGGGCACTTAGGTTGCTTCCATGACCTGGCTATTGTAAATAGTGCTGCAGTGAACATTGGGGTGCATGTGTCTTTTTGAGTTATGGTTTTCTCTGGTATATGCCCAGTAGTGGGATTGCTGGGTCATATGGTAATTCTGTTTTTAGTTTTTTAAGGACTCTCCATACTGTTCTCCATAGTGGCTGTATCAATTCACATTCCCACCAACAGTGCAAGAGGATTTCCTTTTCTCCACACCCTCTCCAGCATTTGTTGTTTGTAGATTTTCTGATGATGCCCATTCTAACTGGTGTGAGGTGATATCATAGTTATGATTTGCATTTCTCTAATAATTAGTGATGTTGAGCAGCTTTTCATGTGCTTCTTGGCCATCTGTATATCTTTTTTGGAGAAATGTCTATTTAGGTCTTCTGCCCATTTTTGGATTGGGTTGTTTGTTTTTTTAATATTGAGCTGCATGAGCTGTTTCTATATTTTGGAGATTACTCCTTTGTCCATTGATAAGTTTGCATATATTTTCTCCCATTCCGAGGGTTGTCTTTTCATGTTGTTTGTAGTTTGCTTTGCAAAAGCTTTTTAGTTTCATTAGGTCCTATTTGTTTATTTTTGTTTTTATTTCCATTTCTCTAGGAGGTGGATCAAAAAGGATCTTGCTTTGATTTATGTCATACAGTGTTCTGCCTATGTTTTCCTCTAAGAGTTTGATAGTGTCTGGCCTTACATTTAGGTCTCTAATCCATTTTGAGTTTATTTTTGTGTATGGTGTTAGGGAGTGTTCTAATTTCATTCTTTTACATGTAGCTGTCCAGTTTTCCCAGAACTACTTATTGAAGAGGCTGTCTTTGCTCCACTGTATATCCTTGCCTCCTTTGTCATAGATTAGTTGACCATAGGTGCGTGGGTTTATCTCTGGGCTTTCTATCTTGTTCCATTGATCTATGTTTCTGTTTTTGTGCCAGTACCATATTGTCTTGATTAATATAGCTTTGTAATATAGTCTGAAGTCAGGGAGTCTGATTCTTCTAGCTCTGTTTTTTTCCCTCAAGACTGCTTTGGCTATTTCGGGTCTTCTGTGTCTCCATACAAATTTTAAGATTTTTTGTTCTACTTCTGTTAAAAATGCCATTGGTAATTCGATAGGAATAGCATTGAATCTCTAGATTGCTTTGGGTAGTGTAGTCATTTTCACAACATTGATTCTTCCAATCCAAGAACAACATGGTATATCTCTCCATCTGTTGGTATCATCTTTAATTTCTTTCATCAGTGTCTTATAGTTTTCTGCCTACATGTCTTTTGTCTCCCTAGTTAGGTTTATTCCTAGGTGTTTTATTCTTTTTGTTGCAGTGGTAAATGGGAGTCTTTCCTTAATTTCTCTTTCAGATTTTTCAACATTAGTGTATAGGAATGCAAGAGATTTCTGTGCATTAATTTTGTATCCTGCAACTTTACCAAATTCATTGATTAGCTCTAGTAGTTTTCTGGTGACATCTATAGGATTCTCTATGTATAGTATCATGTCATCTGCAAACAGTGACAGTTTTAATTCTTCTTTTCTGATTTGTAGTCCTTTTATTTATTTTTCTTCTCTGATTGCCATGCCTAGGACTTCCAAAACTATGTTTAATAATCGTGACAAGAGTGGACAACCTTGTCTTGTTCCTGATCTAGAGGAATTGCTTTCAGTTTTTCACCATTGAGAATGATGTTTGCTGTGGGTTTGTCATATATGGCCTTTATTATGTTGAGGTAGGTTCCCTCTATGCCTACTTTCTGGAGGGTTTTTATTATAAATGGGTGTTGAATTTTGTCAAAAGCTTTTTCTGCATCTATTGAGATGATCACATGGTTTTTATTCTTCAGTTTGTTAATATGGTATATCACATTGATTGATTTGTGTATATTGAAGAGTCCTTGCATCCCTGGGATAAATCCCACTTGATCATGGTGTATGATCCTTTTAATGTATTGTTGGATTCTGTTTGCTAGTATTTTTTGAGGATTTTTGCATCTATATTCATCAGTACATTGGTCTATAATTTTCTTTTTTTGTAGTATCTTTGGTTTTGGTATCAGGGTGATGGTGGCCTCATAGAATGAGTTTGGGAGGGTTCCTTCCTGTGCAATATTTTGGAAGAGTTTGAGAAGGATGGGTGTTAGCTCTTCTCTAAATGTTTGATAGAATTCACCTGTGAAGCCATGTGGTCCTGGACTTTTGTTTGTTGGAAGGTTTTTAATCACAGTTTCAGTTTCATTACTTGTGATTGGTCTGTTTATATTTTCTAACTCTTTCTGGTTCAGTCTTGGATGGTTATACCTTTCTAAGAATTTGTCCATTTCTGCCAGATTGTCCATTTTATTGGCATAGAGTTGCTTGTAGTAGTCTCTTAGGATGCTTTGTATTTCTCTGTTGTCTGTTGTAACTTCTCCTTTTTTGTTTCTAATTTTATTGATTTGAGTCCTCTCCCTCTTTTTCTTGATGAGTCTGGCTAATGGTTTAACAATTTTGTTTATCTTCTCAAAGAACCAGCGTTTAGTTTTATTGATCTTTGCTATCGTTTTCTTTGTTTTTATTTCATTTATTTCTGATCTGATATTTATGATTTCTTCTACTAACTTTGGGTTTTGTTTGTTCTTCTTTCTTTAGTTCCTTTAG
Organism: Lagenorhynchus albirostris; assembly: GCF_949774975.1. Taxonomy (NCBI): domain Eukaryota; kingdom Metazoa; phylum Chordata; class Mammalia; order Artiodactyla; family Delphinidae; genus Lagenorhynchus; species Lagenorhynchus albirostris. The sequence goes on along the minus strand of NC_083098.1, from coordinate 121,686,831 downwards.
GTGTAAGTTTAGATTGTTTATTTTGAGATTTTTCTTGTTTCTTGAGGTAGACTTATATTGCTATAAACTTCCCTCTTAGAACTGCTTTTGCTGCATCCCATAGGTTTTGGATCGTCGTGTTTTCCTTGTCATTTGTCTCTAGGTATTTTTTGATTTCCTCTTTGATTTCTTCAGTGATCTCTTGGTTATTTAGTAACGTATTGTTTAACCTCCATATGTTTGTGGTTTTTACATTTTTTTTCCTTGTAACTGATTTCTAATCTCATAGTGTTGTGGTCAGAAAAGATGCCTCATATTATTTCAATTTTCTTAAATTTACTGAGGCTTGATTTGTTACCCAAGATATGATCTCTCCTGGAGAATGTTCTGTGTGCACTTGAGAAGAAAGTGTAATCTGCTTTTTTTGGATGGAATGTCCTATAAATATCAATTAAATCTATCTGGTCTATTGTGTCATTTAAAGCTTGTGTTTCCTTATTAATTTTCTGTTTGGATGATCTGTCCATTGGTGTAAGTGAGGTGTTAAAAGTCCCCCACTATTATTGTTACTGTCGATTTTCTCCTTTATAGCTCTTAGCAGTTGCCTTATGTATTGAGGTGCTCCTATGTTGGGTGCATATATATTTATAATTGTTATATCTTCTTGGACTGATCCCTTGATCATTATGTAGTGTCCTTCCTTGTCTCTTGTAACATTCTTTATTTTAAAGTCTATTTTATCTGATATGAGTGTTGCTACTCCAGCTTTCTTTCGATTTCCATTTGCATGGAGTATCTTTTTCCATCCCCTCATTTTCAGTCTGTATGTGTCCCGAGGTCTGAAGTGGGTCTCTTGTAGACAGCATATATATGCGTCTTGTTTTTTTATCCATTCAGAGAGCCTGTGTCTTTTGGTTGGAGCATTTAACCCATTCACATTTAAGGTAACTATTGATATGTATGTTCCTATTACCATTTTCTTAATTGTTATGGGTTGTTTTTGTAGATCCTTTTCTTCTCTTGTGTTTCCCACTTAGAGAAGTTCCATTAGCATTTGTTGTAGAGCTGGTTTGGTGGTGCTGAATTCTCTTAGCTTTTGCTTGTCTGTAACACCTTTCATTTCTCTGTCAGATCTGAATGAAATCCTTGCTGTATCTCATTACTCATAGAGTAATCTTGGTTGTAGGTTCTTCCCTTTCATCACTTTAAATATATCATGCCACTCCCTTCTGGCTTGTAGAGTTTCTGCTGAGAAATCAGCTGTTAACCTTATGGGAGTTCCCTTGTATGTGATTTGTCATTTTTCCCTTGTTGCTTTCAATAATTTTTCTTTGTCTTTAATTTTTGCCAATTTGATTACTATATATCTCGGCCTGTTTCTCCTTGGGTTTATCCTGCCTGGGACTCTCTGTGCTTCCTGGACTTGGATGGCTATTTCCTTTCCCACGTTAGGGAAGTTTTTGACTCTAATCTCTTCAAATATTTTCTCTGGTCCTTTCTCTCTCTCTTCTCCTTCTGGTACCCCTATAATGTGAATGTTGTTGCGTTTAATGTTGTCCCAGAGGTCTCTTAGGCTGTCTTCATTTCTTTTCATTCTTTTTTCTTTATTCTGTTCTGCAGCAGTGAATTCCACCATTCTGTCTTCCAGGTCACTTATCCATTCTTCTGCCTCAGTTATTCTGCTATTGATTCCTTCTAGTGTATTTTTCATTTCATTTATTGTATTGTTCATCTCTGTTTGTTTGTTCTTTAATTCTTCTAGGTGTTTGTTCTTTAATTCTTCTGTGTCTTTGTTAAACATTTCTTGCATCTTCTCAATCTTTGCCTCCATTCTTTTTCCGAGGTCCTGGATCATCTTCACTATCATTATTCTGAATTCTTTTTCTGGAAGATTGCCTATCTCCATTTCTTTTAGTTGTTTTTCTGAGGTTTTATCTTGTTCCTTCCTCTGGTACATAGCCCTCTGCCTTTGCATCTTATCTATCTTTCTGTGAATGTGTTTTTTGTTCCACAGGCTGCAGGATTGTAGTTTTTGCTTCTGCTGTCTGCCCTCAAAACACCATGTTTTTATTCCCTTCTCAATCTCTGATCCAAGTATGTGCCTTTGTAATGAATTCAACAAGTACTTCCTGCATTTGTGATTAGACATGATTAGTTCACAGACAAACTCTGTCTTATGGGAAAGATACTATAAGATCCAAAACTGAAATATATGATTTCCAGGGGAAAACTGCCTGAGAGATACCTGCTTTCTTATAAAATATAATGATAAGTGATATGGTGTCAGGAGCATCAACATTATGGCCTTGATATGTGATCACCCCACACGTCTGCTCTCTGTGAAATATAAAACCCTGGGATCATTCACTTAATGAGCATTTATTGAGCTTGTCACAGGCACTATGTGTCATCACTTATATTTTATAGTGAAGAAGCAGGAACAGATTTTACCCTCCCAGAGCAACCATACAGGTAGAAAGACAAACATTAAACAAATGTGTACACAAAGAAATACGTGATTATAATGGTGATAAGTGTTATGGAGTATAATACAGGGTTCTAAGGGGGTAAGATAACTTAGATGAGTAGGGGGTCTGAGGATATAAAATTTAAACCAAGTTTTGAAGGATAAGAGGGATTTACTCACCAAATAGTAAAGGTAAAGACGTTGGGAATGTTCTGGAAGAGAGATCAGCACGTGAAAAGGCCTGGGGATGGGAAGGAGCTTGGTGTACTTGAGGAACTTGAGAAAGGCTGCTGTGGTTGGAGCAGGATGGAGAGGGGCAGCAAGGAGGGTCAGGAGACATGCAGGTCATGTAAGGATTTTGCCTGGAAAAGCAGTGCACAGGTATTTAAGAGCTTCATGTAGCCATGAGACAAGATTTGATGTACACTTAAAGCTACTGTCTGGGGAATTGATGACAGAGGGGCAAGAGAGGAGATGGTGCCAATGAGGAGGCCATTGCAGTAATGCAGGTGACAGACAGTGATGACTTGGACTGGTGACATTAGAGTGGAGATGGAAAGAAGTACTGATTTCAGATCCATTTTGGAGATAAAGTCAGCAGGATTTGTCTAGAGATTGGTAGATAAATAATATGAAAGGTAGTTGGGCCTCTTTACCCTCAGTTTCTAGCTTAAATATGGGTTAAACCATAAAATTGTGGACTGGTTTCATTCATCCATTTAATTATTTGATAATTTATCTACTCAATAAAGATTTATTAAGCTCTTTCTATCTGTCAGACATGCTATAAAGTACTGAAGATACAATGTTCCATCACAGATGTGTGCACAGAGATTGGCTTGGTTGACTATATATGTTAGAAGGTGGTGCTTAGAAGGCCTGACTTTTCAATTGTATCTCCATAGACTGTTCCCTTAGCTCAGTGGTTCTCATCAGGGACACTAGGGGGACCTTGGGGTGACTGGGAATAGTGGGATTGACAAGGTAGTGCTACTGGCACCTATTGTGGGGCCTGGTGCTGACAGTCTTGCCTATTCAAGGGACCATCCCACTTGGTGAAGGAAGACCAGTAACACTCCTGTTAATGAACCGTGATCAGCTTCACTCTGACCAGCCCTCACCAGCAGTTGGTCTTACTTTAATCTAAGAATTAAAGGGGATATAAGTGGGAGTGCCTTTATGTCACTGTTCTTCCCAGTCTTTTCACGTGACCCTTTGGGCTCTCCAGAGATCTTTGACCTGCTCTTCTCCTGCTCTCCAGCTTGTGTCCAAGGGGAAACAATTAGGGTAGCACAATGGGAATAAACAAACCCTTTCTTCCTTGTGTGTTCTTGGGAAAAGTCCTTAACCTCCACTAATTCAGTGTCCTTGTGTATAAAACGGAAATGATAGCTCTAGTATCTACCTCATGAGGTTGTTGCGTTACAACCCGTAGGGACTTAGAACAGTGCTTGGGCTTGGCACATGGTGAGCTCCCAATGGATATTTGCCATTATCGTTCAACAGTATGGAAGGCAGTGTGCCGGGCACCATGCAGGTAGCACAGGCGAACACGTCACCACTCACGGCTTCTGCCCAGGAGGTCACTGGAAGACACACCCGTCACCCAAATGCAAGTCAGCATATGAAATGTTTTTGGACAAACAAACAAAGAATTTGACTATGGTGATTCTTTGCTAACATGACTTCTGCTGTCTCTGTTCAGAGCCTTGGATTTCAGGTCCGGTGGCCTCTGCTCATTGGGTTTGTTCTTCAGCTCTATACTTGGAGTTCCACGGGGAATTACTCCTTTTTCTCGGAGACACTCCTGGCCCTGCCTGCATTGGAGAGATTGCCTCCTCACTGTGTGTTAGCTGGGCCCTGCTCTGGGTTCCTGTTTTCCAATGTGGCTATAGCCTGAGGTTCATGGGTTTTGCCCCACTACCTTGGGCATGCTCTAATCTCTACATCAGTGCTGGTTCTGGAGTTAACGTGGAACCATTTTCTCTTCCAAAGTCCAATCTTTGACATCTTGGATGCTAGCAGCTGCTCTCAGTGTCATAGGCAAAACTGTAATCCTCAAAATTTTATAAATGTTTTATTCAAGGTGAAACTACTATCAACTATTTCTGATATAATTCACAAATATATATACAAGGAGCATGAATAATTCATTCTTGCTGAATAGCACAAAATGAATCAGCATTCCCATAAATAACAGCAACAACAAAAATCTTTTTGGTATATAGAGTCTCATCTTTTCATAGTTCTAGAGTTATCGTTTATTTCCTGTAAGCTCTAAGGTTATAGAGGCTCATAAATGATAATTAATGCTTCAAATATATAATTGATATGCCTCATATCATACAGATCCCTGACCCCACTTTATTTGCAAAATCTCTAATTAATTAATCTAACAGTTTATTCATGAGACTGATTTAATTTGTGACTGTGTGAAACTTCACATAGCATACTAAAAATTTTCCAAAATCTGTAATAACTGCTGCTTAATTTTGTGCTCCATTAAACAATCATGTGAGTATAGAAATGTGTTAAAGTTAGAAAATTCAAGCTTCTCTTTAAGGCAGTGTGTTCTATTAGAACTCCATTTTTTCCTTCTCAGACGTTTATCATACATATAGCAAAAATGACAAAATGGCTTCATTTGCACAAGGATATTTTTAAATAATGAGAAAAATGAATGCTAGAAAATGAGAAAGAGTACTGTCAGAGACAGTTGACTACGTAATCTCCAACTCTACATAAAGCTCTCTATACCCCTTAAATTTGTTTAATAGTTACACCTGACTTTTCAGTATTCTTCTTTAGATACAAACCCCTTAAGAAATAAAACCTGTTGTCACGTATGGCTAAATTTTAGTGTTTTCCTTTTTCTTTTTAAGCACATGTAAACTCTAAACTTACAGTAGATGGGTAGCATGATTTTCTGACTTGGTTAATTCATTTAATCATTATTTCAGTACTCATTAATTGAACAAATGTTATGTGTTAGTTGCTGGGTTCGGTGCTAAGGTAACAAAGATCCGTAAGTCCTGATCCTAGCGATTTAGGATCTGACGATTCGCATGGAGTATATAATATATTTAAGAAGCTACTATATATGCAGTAGCAATTTTATTAGTGAAAATGGACTTTTTAATCAATATTTGTTAAACACTTTAACAATCCAAAATTGTTTGTAATATATACAGATTTTCTTGCTACCTGTGGTCAGAAACAAAGATAAATATGAATATATATCATATCTACGTTGGTCACGTTCAAAGGAAGAAATCCCACAAAACTGTTATCATCGTTATAGAGACAGTAATAGATTTGTTGGAAGTTCTTTCTGTCTAATATTTAATTACTTTGTATCATAATTTGTCTAGGGCACACTTTATGATTGCATTAATATCATAGATTCTAATTGGGAGAAAAACTTAGCTGTGCCAATAAATGAAATTACATGTACACATAACCATAGTTTTCATAACAAGCCCATATGAAGCTTTAAATAATCATTTTAGATGTCCATTTTATATGTAAAAGTAATAGAATTGAAAATAGTAACTTCAACATTAAAGGACTTAAAAATACCCAGAATGCAGTGGAGATGGGGGAAAGTTGGGTAAACTTTCAGACAAGTGTACAGTTTATAGTATCACATCTTTTCATTTAGGAGAGGAAAATACAGACGAGTAATAACTGGTGATCCCTGGAACATCGTTATCGTTTGATGATATTTCAGAACTTATTAAAGTAAAAAACAAGAACAACAACAAAAAACTATCTTAGATTAATTTTATCTCACACTCTCTAATGTACATACAGCAAGTTTTATACCTTCACTTGATGCTTGACCAAATGACTCATACCTTCTAAATCTCTAGAAAAATGGACAGTGTAATTATTGAAAGGGCTGTACTGTGTAATGATCAAAAGTATGGGCTGTGGTGTGGATGGCCCGCCTTTGCCACTCAAGGCTGTGTAAAATTGGGCAAGTTACTTCTCTGTACTTCCATTTTCTCATCAATACACTGGGCTAGTGGTAAAACTGTCCTAAATTATTAGAATTTATCAGTTAACATAAAGCTTAGCACACTGTGTATCACATGGAAAGCACTCAACAAATGTTAGCTCTTATGAGATTAAACTCCAAAGCTGAAAGTTTCTTTTAAAATCAAGTCAGATCATAACAGAGGAAGGAATGACTGATAAATACATAAGAAAATGATTCATTTCACTAATACTCAAATTCGTATTAACATGAGCTAACTTTTTTCCAATTAGATAGGCATTTTCGTTTATTGACAATAACCATTATTAGTAATGATGTGGGCCTGTCAGTACTTTCAAAATGTTGGAGGTACCACCATTTTGGAAGGTAATTTTCCTTGTCTTACCAACAAAATTTTAAATGTGGATACTCTTTGACCCAGTAATTTTATTTTTAAGAATTTATCTTCTAATAATACTCTCAAAGATGTACGTGCACACACGCATACACACTACTTATTTTAAATAGGGAAAAAAATGCTTCTGACATGAAACAGTGCCCATGATTTAATGTAAAATGAAAAACACGATTAGCCTAATTGTTGTATATTGCACAAGCGCACTTTAGTGAGAAAAGTGTTTCTTTGTGTGTGTTTGCAAAGGGAAAAGTATAAATGTTAAAAGATACACAAAAAGTTGAAAGGACACGCGTAAAGTTAAAATCGATTTATTCCCCGGAGTGGAATTGGGATTAAGAGATAGGGAAGGACTTGGTACATTTCCATATTTTAAAATTTTACCACAAAATTACATGACTTTTTAAAATTTAAAAAGTCATTTTTTAAGCAGGGAGAAGAAAAGCCTAAGCCAGAGAATCACTGGTTAGGGAATTGTAGCCCCAAAGCAGTAATCTATTGGACCTGAAGAAGAAATTAATCCCAGAGATAGTTAATCTCCTTATTTAGAGAACCTCGAAGTCCACGGTCTGAATGAACTTCCTGGAGTAACCAAATCTAGTTGCTGAGTTGTGGGGAAGTCTTCACTTTATTAAGAAGGGCTGGGCTTCCCTGGTGGTGCAGTGGTTGAGAGTCTGCCTGCCAGTGCAGGGGACACGGGTTCGTGCCCCGGTCCGGGAAGATCCCATGTGCCACGGAGCGGCTGGGCCCGTGAACCGTGGCCGCTGAGCCTGCGCGTCCGGAGCCTGTGCTCCGCAACGGGAGAGGCCACAGCAGTGAGAGGCCCACGTATCGCCAAAAAAAAAAAAAAAAAAAAAAAAAAAAAGAAGGGCAGACAGATACGGCTCCTTCCTAGCTGGCAAGGGGTCACTGCTGCCTCTCAGGCACTGCCAAAACCTGAGTCTTACTTTACCGGCAAAGACATGGAACATAAAGGAAATTGCTTTACAAGGAAAATCAAGCACTCAGCCCCAAAGTGGTATGTATTTTGGAAGGTCACCTCTAGCCCATAAAGGCATGTTCATTGCAGTTTAAAAAACGAGCCCCTCCAGAGAAATACAGCCTGCAAACTCACACTCTACACCCATGATGTGTTATCCTCTCTTTTTGTTCAGAAAATGTTGCTAAATGGTTCCACACACTTTGTCAGACCTCAGTTAATATTTAGAGAATTGAAGAGTTTCATAGAAACCATTTTCTATAAGATATGTCTGAGTATATTTATGGTATACAGAAAGTTGTATCCTCGGGATCTAGTGATGCAAAGGCAAACAGAAAAGATGGAAATGTTTAGATTAATATAAATTGAACATTATGGAGTCTTATAATGTTTTAATATGCTTTCTGTTTTGATAATAATTTTTAAAATAATCTGAAAGCATATATTTCGTATGAACACTGGTGCAAATCTATTGATGCCTAGTTTTTTCTTCTTTTTTAATGTGACTATCTTGTTTGTCTTCACAGAGTTACTGGAGGTGAACTGTTTGAAGACATAGTGGCGAGAGAATATTACAGTGAAGCCGACGCCAGGTAAGTGACTTGCCCTGGGCAAGATACAGGACTCAGCACTCAGATGACACTTGTTCAGTATATCTCTCTACAAATATATTATGATGCTTAAGATTATGAGACTTTTATAATACCATCTTGGACTTTTCTTGATGAGACCCTCTTAATTGATATTTCTCTCTTAAGGATTTCCAAGATGATTCTTTGAAGAAAAAAAAAACAACTATGAATCTGGACTAAACTTTATTTTTATCTAGTATCTATAGTTAGAATACATATTTTATTTTTAAAAAAAGCCTAACTGGAATGGCTTCTAATAAAGAAATATACTTTTTTATCAAAGTTATGAGCTCTCTAGATGCTAGGCTGCCCAGTATGGTAGCCACTAGTCACACATGACTTTTTTTTTAAATTTATTTTATTGAAGTATAGTTGATACTGTGTTACAATGTTGTTAATTTCTGCTGTACAGCAAAGTGAGTCAGTTATACATATATACTTTTCCTTATTCTTTTCTGCTATGGTTTATTACAGGATATTGAATATAGTTCCATGTGCTATATAGTAGGACCTTGTTGTTTATACATATGACTCTTAATTTCAATTTCAATTAATTAAAATTAAATAAAAAGTTCACTTCCTCAGTTGCACTAGCCCCATTTCAAGTGCTTAATTAATTGCACGAGTGGCTAGTGGCAACCGACTGGATATAGCAGATACAAAGCATTTCCATCATCACAGAAGTTCCATGAACAGCCCATGTCTAATCAGAGGCCATAAAAAGAAACAGACTCCAAAAGGCCCAGTGGTCTCCTTCAGGCATTATGAGCTGTTTAATGCTTTGGAAATTCCATTAATGTCCTTGGAACTCTCACTTGAAAAATATTTATTCAGGTACTTCAGAGGATTCAAGAGGATTTCCCAATCTTGTTAATTGGCAACATTTTTACAGAAGTTAAAAATGGCTAACATTTTGTCTAATTTGAGACTTCCTAGGCAATGTTTTTGGAGTAAAGTAACATTAATCTACTTGCTCAGACATTACTTAGACTGTATGGTGTTAATTTCCTTGGCATTTCTTACACATATTCTGCAGTTGGTACTCATTTTGAAAAATCTGGCCGTGAGTGCTTGGCTCATTATTAGCAATATAAATGAGATGTTTTATATATATTCAGTTACTGATGGTCTGTGCCTGCTGGTTCTCTATCTAATGCTTTCAGAGCTTCCTAAGGCTGCTCATCCCCCTGTAGCCTGGCCCTCAGCAGATAGTCAGCCGATAGAAGGTTCCCCAACGCTCCAAAGTAGCACATGTATATATATACAGGCTCACTTCTAAGTTTCTGATTAATCTTTTTGGTTTAATGCTACTGTTTATGACATTTTGTGAATCTTCTCTGCACATGACTACACTCTAATTTTTTAATGGAATGTTTCCTGCCAAAGTCAAATAGAAAGTTCCATGTCACTTATGCTATAACGAATGAATCATCGCTTGTTCAGTTTAAGCCAGTTCCTCACATTAGGCCTCTGAAAAGGGCTTCAGAATAGCCTTGGAAGTAGCTATTTGCCCACTTTCCAAAAGAGTAATCTTTTTAATCAAGGTAATAAAAAAAGTGAGGGAATTTCCTTTATTTTGCTTTTCAAAGTTATGTTAAACAGGTTGTTCTTGTGTTTCAAAATATTGGTTGAAATTAATCTAGAGACCATTTTCACTATCGAGCAGCCCTACAGATAACAGGATAGACCCTTGGTTGGTTGGATCATTTCATATGCATGCTTATATTAAATTTTGGAATGTACTATGGGATACATTTTAGGATAGGTCCCACACATAATCAAGGAGAAGAAACATTCTCTTCTCAACTACAAGCATAAAGAGCAAATAATTTGTAAAAATCTGTTTAGTACTAGTCCTCAAGAAGTTAAGAATTGAATTAATTCTCACTGGTAACATATGGTGAACTTTATTTAATATGAATTCTTGTTTACTTCTTTAGAAATCTGTTATTCATTAAGCCCAATAACTTATACCAGTGGTTTGAGATGAGAGAGTGAAGTATTCCTAAAAGGTAGTATAAAGTGAACATTATTGTAGAAGGAAAAAGAGTCATATGATTTAACAGATAATTACCAACACTCCAATAAGCTGTATAGTCAAAAACAACCAATATGAAGCTGTTTTAGTGGTACACTTAATCAAGTTAGAGCTAGAAAATCACAATCATGATCAATTTTGTGACATGTTGTAATAAATCAGATGGTGACTACTTTCTTTTAATTCAAGAATTTACTTTGGAGTAGTAGTATTTTGTACATTAAATGATTGAAAATATCCTCATTAAAGTATTTGCTTAATCCTTATATGAATGAATGTAGAATGAATGAATGTCTGTATATACCTGCATTTGAATCGCATAGTGAACTTGTACAGAATTCATCAGTGTGATATGTTCTACATTACTCTATGTCATATGACAGCTCATGGGACCTTATAGGTGCCCATCGATGACGTCTACCATAGAATTTAATTAGCGTCTATTTGACATCAGCGAGCCTTTAATAAGAATAGCATAAGTTGTGCATTTTAACATAGTAATAAGCATAAGTCTTCCTTCACTGGGGTGTATGAAAATGTGTCTAACAACCACCAGTGCTCCAGGGGATTTTAAATTTTATTTATTTTTTGTAAGTTCTTAGCCCTTCCCCAGAGTATGACTATACTGAAGAGGAGTTTGTTTTATGCCATGGGTTTACTTTAAATTCTCCCTGTTATTGGAGACGTGCGTTAGTTTTCCTATTAATATATTATACAAGCAGCACCATTTCTAAGTCAAAATGGTAAATGTCTCCCTCCATTTTTTTTGACCTTTGTTTCACCTGCCACTTCATCTGTGTTTACCCTCTTGTTTCAACACCTATGTTTAATTGTGACCTCAGATTTTAAACAGTTTAGATGTGTATGAGAAATACCCATAAATTTTATTTCACTGAAGAACTTTCCCAGAACATTGTGGGAATTATTTATAAAATTGTCTCCCTGAATATGGAAATATTGAGTTCTGTATACAAAATGATTTAATTTATGGAGTTGCAATGAAAAACACACACAGCTCAAATTGTTTTGTCTGAATATGTCACAAATTCTATGTTGGATGTCATTTTTGTTAGAACCAGAATTAGCTTTATTCAGCATTATTTAATTCCAGTGTAAAGCTAAAAAAATGTGAAAAATATAATTTTTGTTTGTTGTTTGTTTCGTTCAAACTTTCATTTTATTTTGTATTCAATGTGACTATGTGCCTTTAAAATGTTCTCCCTTCCATTCTGCCCTTGTATCTTTACAGTCATTGTATACAGCAGATTCTAGAAAGTGTAAATCATTGTCACCTAAATGGCATAGTTCACAGGGACCTGAAGGTCAGTATATGGAGTCCATAAATCTGAATCAAAGGAAGTTTTTTTTTGGTTTTTTTTTTCTGGGGAAAGGGCAGAGGGTGGGTATTTAAAATGGTTCCCTTGCCTTTCCCAACTTTTCCCTAAAATGACTAAATGATGAAATGATAATGCATGATGGCTCTTTCAGTTTGCTCATCTACAGGCTAAATATACATCATAGCAAAAAGGGAAGGACAGTATTGAGAACACCTGTTACGTTTCCGAGGCGTAAACCACCAGAGGCAGTTTGGGGGCAGGCTTTCCTGAGATGACCAGCACTTGCCTGGAGATAAACTTGGCCTGTGATGTATGTCCGCCTGTAGATTTAAACACCACTTCTGTTCTGAGACCATGGGTTGCTGTAGCAGAACAACTGGTTACGCATTGCTCCATTTGAGTCTGATGAACCCTCAGGCAAGAGATGATAATTGCCAGCTAAATTAAAGCATGCGAAGTTAATGATTTATCAAAAATTCATTACGTATCCTAATTTAACCTTAATGGTGCCTTGACTGCTAATGTGACAGCTTTGGAATGATACTAGAAAAATGGGAGAGAAGAGGGAAACAGCTTTTTTTGTGTGAGGTGGAGGTGGAGCACAAAAGCTATAAAAATAATAGTTGTGTTCCAGTTCATTTCCTGTGAGGATTTATAACCAGGAAATGAGCTCCTGAATTAAATATTTTTAAGATGGATTTTTCTAGAACAAGTGGACCCACATTTTGGCTCACATCTGGCAAGATCCTGATTGTTCTGAGGTAGTAGTCACTCTTCTTGAGCATGTTTACATTACTGAAGATGTTTAAAATACAACTCCAGTTGTCTGCTAGTTTTGCACTTTAACCCAGTCTCTCTGAGGCTATACAGACAGTGAGTGTAAGCTTGGAACTAACACACGCCCCCTGGTGTTTGCATGCAGTCATTGCATTCAGCAGATCCTGGAGGCTGTGCTACACTGCCATCAGATGGGCGTAGTCCATCGGGACCTGAAGGTGAGTAATGAATGCCCTTGGAGAAGACAAACCACCACACAATTCCTAACGACTGTTCAGCTGCAGTTATACCTGTAAAGGCAAAAATATGAGCAGTAAAGTTGTGTGGACTCATTCCGACACATTACGAAGACACTTTCCCTCGCCACAGTCATCTCTTCTCTAATGCACACTTGAGACTTACATAAATCCCATTTCATCCAGAGAGAAAGCATTGCCTAACATTAACAATAAATAGGTTATATTTCCTTCTTCCTAAGAATGGATGCAGCATTTAATGTGATTTTGAGTAGGACTGATCTCTTTCTTTCTAAACTTGTTCTGTGGACGTAATAGTATGTTTGTTGATCAAACATGTGATTTTATAGTCATATTATATTTACCTAATATGTAAATGGTTATCAGAATTATAAAGTAAATAGAGATAAATGTATTAGGTAGATTTTTGGCCCAAGTGATTGGTGCTAAAGAATCCCATTCTGGGTGCTGAAGTCTCTTTCCCTTAACATTAGTCCCAGGAATTCTGAGGACATTGAGGCTCCCTGGGTTTTTATTTATTTATATTCCTAGGGGCCAAGGTATTATTGCCTTTTAAAACAGATGGAAAAAGGGTAAAACAAATTTTATTATCAAATAGTATATTTGATACTAATACTTTTAAGACTTGACTCAGCTTCTGATAACCATTGAGGTTGAAAATTGTTTAGATCATTTAGAAATTAAATATTTCAGAGAAGACTATCCTTTTATTAATTTTCTGACCTCTTCTCTCAGCATTCTAGTTTTACTTATGAAATTTCAGAGAAATAGTGAAGGCCTAGAAATTTAAATGGAGAGAAACTCCTGGGTGGGGGAAATAGCAAATGTGAGCACTGTATAGTTGTGGTTTTTCATCTGAAACCTCAGCCTTTTCCAGGCTTTAGTACAAAGGTGGCAAAGGATAATTTAGAATGTCTTGAACTGTAGTGGGTTCAGTGGGAGGACCTAGGCTGGTTTCTCTAGACTTCTCTAGTTATAATAAATTGTAAATCTGTAGTTTCCATTCATTTAGTATGTTCTACAAGAATATATCTCTAACGATCCGCAGTGAGTTACTTGAAGATGTGATTTTTAAGCAAAACATTGCCTTAGTTTTCTAGAATCTTCCTTTGATTTTCAGTTTGAGTCTGAGAGCTTTGCATGTCTAAAGGAAAAGTAGGTTAATGGCTTGTTCTTTTGGAGAACCAAGAGAGGACTGTGTCCATCTGCTAACACCAAACTTACCCCTCAGGATAAAGGAAAAATAATATGTTCCTTTGAAAATCCATATATTTGGCAATCACCTCAAAAATTCCTTACTAGCCATGTAAAGACAGTGCCCCTTTTGGTTACTTCGTAGTACTCACAGTGCTACTTTTCCTTTTTAAGTGAACGTGTGTAGGCATACACATTATTTTTGCTATTTAATAAAGTTATCATTTGAAACATTTTGCTACATTTATGTAATTATAAGTATACTCTAAAAGCCAAGGATGAAAAATGTGAATCCTATTCCATGACTTTCAAAATATATTTTGTGAGGTCATGATATTGCACTTTTGTAAGTGTCCAAACTCAGCAGAGCTCTTCAAAGACCGGAACTCCCTTCCTTCCTTCCTTCCTTCCTACCTTCCTTCCTCCCTTCCTTCCTTCCTTCCTTCCTGTTTATTTATTTATTTATTTATGGCTGAGTTGGGTCTTCGTTGCTGCACATGGGCTTTCACCAGGGAAGTCCCCAAAGACTGTAACTTTACTCAGAGATGGCAGTGAGCCTAGGATGTGGGTGGGGAAGAAAAATATATTTTCTGACATATGAGCTAAAGTCACTAATTAAAAACTCAGGCAGGTGATTTCCAGCGAGGCTACTACTAAAAGAAACAGCCTGCTGCATCACCCATCAGATTTCTTGCAAGGGAGAAAAGTGTTTTTGCTTTCCATTCTTACCCTGTTTTTAGGAGAGGATAGAGATGAATTTCTGATAGAGCTTGTTATAATGTCTATAATTGTCCTAGTTTCTGTGAAGTTGCTGACTTGGATACACTTCAGTTGAGTCTAGTTCTCATGCTTGTTTCAGTAGGCCATGACATAATATACTGAGAGGCCCAAACTTGTGCGTGAGAGACAACTTATGCACACCTTCAGTGTGCTCAGTCACTGGCTTTGATTTGTGTCTTTTATATCCGCCATGCATAGTCTGATAAGTATACAACTTGCAATAGCATATTTACCGATATATTAAAATGAAAAAGATCAATTGCCGAAACCTATTCTCAGGCTTTAATCAAAATATTGCCCTTACTTCTGTTGGGCCATATATTTTTGTTTCCCTGTCATGATTCATATGTTAATTCATGTACACTACAGGCATGCAGTTTAACTTGTCCGTATCAGTGAGATAAAAACACAGGAAGTATTACATTTTTCATCATTATCACAGACACCTGTGAGCATAGGCGTACTGTACAGTTTGTTTATAAATCCCTCCTAAGATAATAGCTATTTAACGTATTGTGTTCCTTTACAGTGCCTAATGTGAGACCTTATACCTAGTTAATACTTGCAGCATAGTCCTTTAATTTAGGAATGAATCAAGTTCAACCAAAAGCACATTTATAATATAAAGGACAACATGGAATAAAACAGATTGTTGTGTATGTTAATTAATGTTGAATAAAATAGAGGATAAACATATCCTCTTTGATACAGTGATAGCATACAGATCTCGGTTTGAATATTTGAATAACTGCCACACTTGGGGGCTTATTAGACAGCAGAATCCACCAGATGGAAACTTACCGAGACCTAGAGACAAGGCTAAGGCACAGCAGACACAGCAACAGGAGAAAGTTCAGGGTGGTGGGATGTTGGCGTAACAGAAGCATGTCAGTCAGCACCAGGCAGTATCCATTGGATACATGGACCACAACCTTTGTCTAAGGTGCATTCAGTGTCAGGCCAACTGCTGTAGATTCAAGCAGTATTGGGGAGATATAGCAGTGCTAACATAATTATAGGACTATAGTTCAGGGATATGACTCTAGTCTTTGAGAGGGTTTGAATCAAAGCAGAACCTTAATAATAAAAATGGCCATAGCTGCCATTTATCAAGCAGTTACTGTTATACCCTGTACCGTATCATCATATTAATCTTCAGAACAACTTCATGAGGAAGGCACTATGACCATCCCCATGTTACCTAAGGGGAGATTTAACAGCCATGAGTAAGAGAACTTATTCAAGGTCACTAAGCTAGTAAGATAGGATTTGTGCCCAAGCAGTTGGGTTCCAGGGTCTGCAAGCTTAATCACTACCACTTCTCAATTCAGTTAGATAAATGAATTGAAAACCATTATAGAGATCAAAGAATAGATCAGAACAATGATGGTAAAATAATCTTGCTAGCAATATTAAGAATTATTTGGGAAAATGGGTCTAAATTTAGTGAGTCAAGGGATTAAAATAATCCCCACCTATGGATTTTCATAGCTATATAAAATTCGTCTCATTAGGAATAAGAGAATAAGGCATATTTAAGATTTAATGTAGAGTAGGAGGGCAGCATAATTTGACAAAAGACTGGTATAAAAAGCAAAGATGTCCTATTTAGAAAATCAGTAAGGTGGCATTGTCCACAGCCTTTGGAAAACGAGGCATCGAGAAGAACAAAATGGATTTGCCCCATTTAATTTAGGCCACATCAGGACAGTCACTTTGGAGTGCTTATAAATAGATTGTTTATGAAGAGTGGTGTTGGATATTTGTGAACTCTGCTGATTAAAAATTCAGGTATCAAAAGAGAAGAACAAACATTCATCAAACATTTCTTGAGCACCTACCAAGGCCCTGTCTGGGCTGTGGGCATATATTACAGAGCAAAACAAACAGACCTTGTATGTGTGGAACGTACAGGCTGGTGAATTAAAGATCACTTAAATATATGTGGAAAATGTATCTGTGCTGTGTGTCCCAGAAAGAAGGAAGTACATCAGACAAGCACTGCAAAAATATATTAGGTCGAAAAGAGGCTGCAGTAACAAGTGACAACTTTCGATGTCACAGGAAATAAAGGCATATCAAGTCAGTTGTGTTGTCTCATTTAAGAACCGGGAGAATACAACTTCTGTGAATCAGTTGACAGAAGGAAGTAAGTCAAAGGAGACAGTTAATATAGCTGTGCTTCTTCAAGTAAACATTTCACACAAAGTAGTAAGATTTCTTCAGTTCAGAGTGTATCAGAAATGGTTACTATACTACTTCATGAACAGCTATCTGGATAGGAGGCTTCATACATACGACTGAATCTTTTCACAACAAATCAGCACCAGTGAATTGCCTCAGTGGAAAATACTGTCTTTCTGAAAGCCTACCTCCTGAAAAACAATGTTTAATGGAAAAATCATTAGACGGGTAGATGGATATGAGAGTGATAGGTAGTAGATAGATGGATAGTTAATAGATATAGATATTTAAATGAAGATAGTAATTCTGGAGATTTGGGGGGATTTTTAACACTTTCATAGAAATGTCAATAAAATCACATGTATGACCAGAAAAGAAAGTAATTCATTTTCTGGGAATCTGACAAGCATTCAGTAAATCCTTTGTCACCATGGGTAGTAGATACATCAAACAGTGAATTCTACATTTAGCATAATTATAAAATCACAATTATTCCACTTTTCTCAGAACCACCTTTTTAAAAAAATGTTTAAAGAACACATCACTTGTACATAATGTATGTCTAGCTATACTAGAAACAAACTATATACATGTGACAAATTCCATCATTCATTTAGTCGTTCTAGTATTTCTTTATGGAGTACTTGGTGTATGTCAGGCTGTGGAGAAACAGCTAATTGGGGAAGTCCCACTGGGGTTCTTTCAAGCTGCTCGATAGTGTGTGCTGTTAATGCGGAGGCAGATCAAGAAACAGGAATGGAATACTGAGTGATTCTTACGAACTTGCTCATATATGCGTGATGATAGAAACAGTACTTCCTCATCACAAACTCACAGTGCATGCATCAGCTAGAAATTCCCCGTGCTAAGTACATCAATTCAGGTATCCATGCCATGTGAAAATAAAAGCAAAAGTCACTTGTACCATGTGCACAAAAGGACCTCCACCATGTGCATGAGAGCCTGATATTCAGGCTTTTCAATTCATGCAAAATTTCATTTAGTTGATTTCTAAGAGCTTTGTTCACACCTTCTTTGGCAAAGGAGAAGTGACTGAAAACGCACCAAAGCACTGACTGATTAACTTCATGTTGAAATACTGAGACTTTCCAATAGAAGAAAGAAATTTTAAAAGACAATTTTACTTCTTAAAAGCTAATATCCAAGGGAATGTAAGCATCAAATAATATAGAATAATAAAACTAATAACTTGCTGTTTTATAATATTCATTAAAAATGTTTTGCTTTTTTAAAAAAGTAAAGCACACATGATTTCACTACCCTTATAATTTACGAATGTTTGAGTTTCATTGGTTAGATAGATAATCACGTATGTGCACAGATAAATCTGTGATATCACTAATGTTGAAGATGTTAATGTGACTAATGTTAAAGATGATCATCGCCTTTGCTGAATCAGTTCCTTAATAAAGGTCATGCTAATTTAGAAATCCTCATGATGTGTTTATGAGATTTTTGAGAAGCAAAATCAAAATTATGTCTTTTTCATGTTTCCCCTTGTTTTATTTGATTATGGGTAATAAATATTTTTGACTACTTTAAATTCTTCTAAAAATATCTGCTGAATAGACTACCTTTTGAAAATGAATGATTTTTATACCATCAGAGAAGCTTCCTCAGTATCACATCTTTGAAAAGGAAGGGATCAGGAAATCTGGCCTCAAGTCCTTGCTTCATCATTTTGAACCTCTCTACCTCAAACTGAGGGGTTTGAATTATTTTATTTCCCAAGTCTCTTCCAGTTCTGAAAGTGATTCCAGCAACTTGCCTCGGTACTTTGAGATGCTTGGACAGTTTCAAGAAAATCCCAAATCACAATGGAAGTAGTTGCCATTGTATCCATATGGAAGTACAGAACAAAACTTGCAAACAGTTGCTGCTCATTACAGCTGATATGCTATAAATGGTTGTTGACACTAAGACCAGATGTCGTGGAAAATCCTGCATCATTAGGAAGCAATGGGGCGGGGAGGGAACCTGTGTGTGAGAATGTCAGTAGAATCTATTTAAAAACCAACCTAAACAGTGATGCATTATAAGAATTTAGAGATAATCTCAATGTGTAAATATTAACATAATAGATTGCACTTAATTTAGAAATACAGACATTTCTCAAGTCATGAGCATTCATTACAGATATTCAATGTTATGCACATTGAAATGGCCAGCTGCACTGCAGTATAATAGCTAATCACTAACGCATATAATGTCCCTCACGAGCCCCTGTGATTAAATCCAGTGGGATTTTATAATTTAATATATACTGTTTTGCGATAAAATATATATCTATAATGTTCATTTGTGAGATGAAGAATTAGTTAATTAGCTTCAAGAGTCTAAATTGCCCAAATCCACATAGTTAATAACAGTCAGGACCAGGAAATAAATCCAGGCCTTCACCCTCTTTCTAGATCATTGTGCTGCTGCCCGTTTCTCTCACAGTGCTGTGCCCCATGTTCAACCATAGTTGTGTTGGAAGGCCTGAGTTTCTGATCTCACCTTTCTCATTTGTTTTAGAAAATCAAAATAATAGAATATTAGCAGTGAAGAATGTAAAGGTCATCCTTTCTAAAGAAGTAGCCACTGATTAGGTGAGAGATTCTACTGTTTCAGCTTTTGTGGAATATAACCACATATTATCTTAATTTCTGTGGACATTCATAATCTGAACTAGCCTACTTGCCAATGAACTTTTATAGTGCAGTATGTTTTTAAGTTGGAGGCTATATGAATGGTAGTAGTTAAAGAAAATCAGAATAACTGTGTGGTGCCCTGGTTTAAATGCTGCTTTAGAAATTCTTGGTGATTAAGCCTTCCATATCCTTGCAGAACATGGTAACAAGATTATTCAAACAAATATATTCCAAAGAGTTGTATATAGATCAAACGTGTGTGATACTTTTAATGTTTCTTTATAAAGCAAATAATCTTTTAATAAAGTCAATAATCATCCTAATTTTTCAGTTTGCATTCCATAATTCTGTATATTAGGTTTGCCTAAAAGATGTGCTTAAACATGAAGCCATTTCAGTGCTATTTATTTTTAAATCTATACAGTAGCCTTGAAATAGACAAGCCTTTTCCTGTGCATAACTGCAGCTGAACAGTCTTCACGGGTATAAGGTGGAAACACTGATCCCAGATGGATTTATTATTTCCTGGATGACTCACAAGGCCCTACAGAGAGGTCTTCTAGGTCATCTCTAGGTATGAATATTTGCCCCAGTCATTCAACAGGCCATGTATGATAAAACTCTAAGGTGTTCCCTTTCTTCTGAATTGGCAGATACCTGGTGTTTAAGGGCATAATGCACACAGCACTGCCCAGATCTTTTTGATCTATCGATAAGAATGAAAGCACATTAAATTGTTTATTCACTGATGACACTGGCATTTGCTCACTTGAGATCTGAAAGACCTAAAATGATTGCGATTTCTAAAGTGATTGGAACTCTTTCCCTGAATGAGTCTGTGCTTGACAAATTAGGACAGATGTGTATTAGCAGAGCTCTCTGACATCTCAATGCTTTTGAATATGAAGGTTACAGAGAAGTAAACTATCACTTACAGTTTAATGTGGTTTTTTCCAAGTCATTTATTCCATAAATTAATAGCTGGAAATCACTTCTTAATTAAAGTAAAAGGTACATGAGTGTAGTGGACCATAAACTTTAGTTGTGAAAATAAAATGTCAAATATTGATGATATAGCATGGTTAGATACTATAGTATATTGACAGATGAACAAGAGTTCCAAATAATGTCAAATGTTAGATTTTACTAAAAGTTATTTTAGTATGAAGATCTTTCATATACTTGAGACCTCATCATCCCAACATCGAAATTAAATTATCATGTATTTAGTGTTGAGGTTAAAAACCCTATCAGCCCTAAAAAATTACAAAGTTGTCCTTACAATTACCAATTGTCATAACAGTGATGAATCTGATGGCAGTGAGCAGCAATAGCCTGAAGAAGTCTGGTACTTGATTAAAACTTACTTGCCTACACTCTAGTTCTTGTAGACTTAACCTGATTTCTTCTGAGTTCTGGTTATGAGTCTTTGCTAATTTGCATGGCTGGCTTAATTAATAAATTAAGTATTGGTTTAGGCTGTGTTTACCCAAGGTCAAAACAACCAACAGAACTGACTAATTCAGTAAGGAAAAAAAGTAGCCAATTTCATGGGGAAAAAATTGAAATTAGTTGTTTGTCAACATATAAACAAAACCAATTTGACTGACTGAATTTTTAGATTTTTCAGACAGTCGTTTTGACACTTGCAGAGTCCATTGTTTCCCAACTTTTTTGAGTCTGAGACACACCTCTAAATTTGCTGGGTCTTATCCCAAGGTAAGAAGATGAACCACTCTTCCAAATATACATACCAATCCAGACATACGTTCATCCACATAGCTAAGGATGATAGATGTACTGTACGTATTAATCAGCCTCCTTTTCCTGACCATCTTTTCCCTTCATTTCTTAAAACCTACCAAGGCAGTCCACGGAAATTCAAGACTTTGCCACGGTGCTTATTTTCCAAGTACCAATGTGTCTCGATGCCCTGGTTGGGAAACAGTGGTGTAGGCACAGCCTTATTCCAAGACTGAGTTATTAGTCCTTGAGTAACGATAAATACCCAAGAAAATAAAAATGTGTCTTTCTTATAGTATTCTGAGATGTGAAAACAAATATATAAGTAATACTTTGAATCATACTTTGAAGACATAAATTGTGTTTTTAAATCTGGCTTACGAAGAAAAAAAATCCAACTATAACATTTGGCAAATAGTAGTAGACTCTTTCTGCCTTTAAGAATAAACAGATTCTTAAAGACAGCAATTTTAATACATAATTCAGAATAAAACTCTAAAATTTGTACAGAAATTGTTTGGAAACATTGAGGAATCCAAATCACTGCATTCGGGTCCAAGCTCTTGAAGTCAACTAGGATTTAATTTGCACGGTTTCATTTGCCAAATGTCTGTAGATTGGTCCAACTCTTGTTATCATTTTGCCAAGTTTCCTTCTGCTGAAAATGTCTGTGCTCTGTTAGGCTTCTAAGCCAATGTCCGTGGCCAAGTCTGGACTTCAAGCAGCCGTTGGAAGCATGTGAGCAGGTCAAGACAGGTGCTCTCATTCATTTGATCGCTCCCCAAGCGTATTCTCTCTTCAGCCCAGTATCTCTCCAGTACACTTAGGCATCTGTCTGAAGCCTGCACACATGGTCATTTGTTATCATTTTCTAACCATATTTTCCCTGGGATTTAGGAATGACAGTCTCCGGGAGAGAGGACAGTGCATGCCTTTTTTTTTTTCCCTAACCTTATAAAATGTTAGTTTTGAATAGTCACTTAAAATAGGTTCTCACTTCAGTCTCTCTTTTTTCTTTCTAAATAAAGCCTGAGAATTTGCTTTTAGCTAGCAAATCCAAGGGAGCAGCTGTGAAACTGGCAGACTTTGGCTTAGCCATAGAAGTTCAAGGAGACCAGCAGGCGTGGTTTGGTAAGTAGGATCTCTCTACCTCATGCTGCTTGTACTATTCTGGCTCCAGTCACATCCCACTTCCTAACCAAAATAGAATGGAAACGTTCATTCTGACAACTTGACTAATGTTAAGATATTGGACCTTTATATGTACCTGATTTTACTGACATTAAAGGATATATAATCTAAAAATAATTTAAGGGAATAGAAGAGCAATAACACATAGACTTTTTTCTTCAAGGATGGATGAATAAAATGGATTCTGTTCTGAGAATTAATAGGAGGATTGGGCTTCCCTGGTGGCTCAGTGGTTGAGAGTCCGCCTGCCGATGCAGGGGACACGGGTTCGTGCCCCGGTCTGGGAGGATCCCACGTGCAGCGGAGCGGCTGGGCCCGTGAGCCGTGGCCGCTGAGCCTGCGCGTCCGGAGCCTGTGCTCCGCAACGGGAGAGGCCACAACAGTGAGAGGCCCGCGTACCGCAATCAATCAATCAATCAATCAATAAAAGGAGGATTGCAGTAGTCGAAGAGTATTTGAGAAAACACTGATTGTTCACATACAGCCTCACTTGATGCTAAAAATGCCTATGTAAATAGTAGGCGCTCAGGAAATACTTGCAGAATATTTTACATACTTTGTGATTAGCAAATTTAAGTTTTAAAAATATTATAAGTGTATATATAGAGATTTATATATGATATTATATATCTGCATATGTGTGTGTGTTTCGTCTCATCTTCTATTTCTCCAAAGTGCCAGTTTACTCTCTACAATTTTGATAATTTCAAAAATTCTATATGATGAAATTTCCATTTCCTTGCAATTAAGGAAGAGATTAACTCTAAACAAATTTATAGTATTTCTAACTAGGCATATGGATTGTTTTGCTATTCAGCCAAAATAAATGATTTCAGCCGCTGATTTTATGCTTCTCTTTCTGCCATTTCCCAGTATTAGCCCATTTTTCACGTAGTGTCCTAAAATATAACCTCTGAGAGCCTCAGTCTCACTTCTTTTCTGACTTTCAATGTATTGAGATTAAATTTTTAAAATGCCCTTCACTTTGAATTGCTTTTCCTCTAAACAACAACAACAAATACAAAGAGAGCTCAATAAGTGCTTTACTTCTGTTGTTTTCTGTGCAAATACTTCTCTGTATCCCTAAACATACACATGTACTAAAATGTACACAGAGCTCCCAGGATTCACCTTGTCTCTCTGATCTGCCCCAGCTGGTTAATGGGAGTGGCTGGTGAGGCACCCTTGCCTGTCTTCTCTGAAGGCAGCCTAATTCAGGACCTCATTTTCTGCTGCCTGTCCTGTTTCAGTAGTACCTGACCAGTATCCTTGTCTGTGATACTTCTCAAGTTTAATACTGCCTTTTACATTAAGGCTCTCCTTACCTACCAGCTGAGTTTAATACCTCCAAAGTTGGCATTTGGTGTGTCATATTTTGACATATAAATAAGCTTGTTCCTTTTAACTGCAAACTGAAAGGTAGGACCTAGAATTAGTTCTGTAAATTTGAGATTCAGAAACATCTTTTTATCATAGGAAAGAGTATGGTTGACACAGGTAAAGAATATACAATAACAGGAGTTGGGGTCCAACAGGAAGTAGTGGGGCTATCACAGAAATGGGCAGAGCAGATCACTGGAGATACATAAATTAAGAGATCCTGCCCCTTGAGATGCTCATACTTCTATATCAATAAGTATTTAGCATGCAATGTCAGGGCACCTGTATCAGGAGCACGCATGAGGTGCTCTGGAGCACAAGAGAAGAATTATGAAATTCTGCCTCTGGGGAACGTTTCAGTGATTGGGGTAAGGCTTCTGCCTTCCTAGTGGCTGAATGGGAGTTTTATTCACTGGTATGCACGGAGATAAAGGCATTCCAGATAGAGGGATCAGCACATGCAAAACCTCAGAGGCATAAAACAATTTTTTTCTATCTCAGGAATAACAATAAGTTTGTTATAGCTAAAGTATATAAAGTATACTGAGATGAGTGGTAGTTGATGAATTAGGAAAGGATTTTATGTCCTTTTGAAGGATTTGGCATTTATCTTAGAAGTTTCAGGGATCTGGTAAAAAATTTTAAGCAGAGAAGGACATAATTGGGTTTATGTTAAGTAATGTTGATTTTGGTAGCAATTTGGAGGATGGCTTTAAGGATAGCCTGAAGGCAAAGAACCAGTTAGGCTAATGCAGTAGTTCAAATTATGAATGAAGACAGCTTGAACTAAGGAGTATATAGGAGAGAGCAAGTTACAGGTAACATGCAGAAAGGACAGGAACCCTGAAACTCTAAAGGGAATCTGTTTAGAAGAAATCAGAGTCCTGGAAATTGGGTTCAAAGACAGGACTCTGGTCCTTTCTAGAGCAAAGCAGGACCCTTCTTCACGAGATACCAAAAGAGGGACTTAGGCTCAGGGATGTAATTGCCAGAACTGTGTACAAGATGATGATTGGATATCAGGAATAAGCCAGAAGCCTTATTACCAGAACCAAGGCTCCAATTTAACATCGACAACTTAGATGACGCTTACAAGAGTATTGGAGTTGAGCTCCTGAAATCTCTCTTGCTTGCGGCTCTATGTTTTATCTCTTCTGCTAGATCAAAAGCTGTTTGAGGGACTGTGTGTGTAGTGAAAAGTTTCTGCTTTTTGAATGAAAATACTTCAGCTGATATCCTGGCTCTGATTCTTAATAGCTACCTGCCATTGGTCAAGTCACTTTAACTCTGTGAGGTCAGTATCCTTTTTGTAGATGAAGATAATAAACACTCCTTTATGGGGCTGTTATGAGACTAAGTGAAGTAGAGCATTGGAAAATGCCTGGGCTATGAAAGCTGTTCAGTAAGTTTTCAAAACCATCTTGGAATGAAACACATGTCACAGTACTTGGCCTACACAGTGAAAGTTGTTGAGTGAATGACTAAATATCAGGCTAGTGAAAGCAATAACATCCATATAAAAGTATACAAATTTTCAAATTGTGATAATTCATTTTTCATAGCAAGCTGGTCCTAGAGAAACGACAGATGGGGAGTAAAATTCCCATTTTCTCTTTAGTATGGTGATATCAGTTAAATTCTTGCTAAGGTAGCTATTAGGGTAATGACTTTTAAGAGGTGCATTATAAGTTCTAAGAAAATTCAGCATTTCAAAAGTATAGAAACATAGTTTCTAAGCTTAAGAGAATACTTGTTTCTTTTTTATTTTTTTCTTTAGCTTTTTTTAAGCTTTTTTTTTTTAAAGAATAGAATGTTTATTCTACAAGTTCAAGTGAATCCTCATGGTTACTTAAGTGAAGGAAAACTGGGCATATGATGTACTACATTTCTTTTGGAGGTATTGTGTGATATATTTTAGGTTTTAGGAGTAAAGGCATATTTTAGTATGAATGACTTGTTTTGATATTTATTCAGTATCATCTGCCGTAGTCTCATGTGTTTGATTAATTTTATCTTTTAAAATATAAGTGTTGAGTGGGGAACCTTTTTATTTTAATAAGAAAAGAGCAGAACTCTTTCTTCATTATGTATAATGCCAGAGTTTCAGGCTTTTACATAATTTTATTTCAATAAATGTGAGAGGTCTATTACAAATAAGAAAAATGAAACTATACAAGCCATTATAGAAGCTGTCAATTGGGTTTGATTATTTTTTTCTCATTTTCGAGTTCCAGTGTTTGTTTTTCCCATGTTACTTCTTCTGTCTTTCTAGCCCTGATCTATTTGAATACTAGCCAAAAAGGCTAGAAGTAACACCCTATGACATACCTGTTAGGAAGGCTAGAAATTTACCAAAGAGAACAGCCTGTTTCTCCTGTGGGACTGGGAATGCTCTTTTCAATACACTTCTGGTTTTTTGTTGCTGCCAGGAAAAAAGGATAACTACCATGATCTTACTTCATGGAAGAATTATTTTGCTTGGTTGCCATTATGTCTCCTTTTTTTTAAAGTTAAGGGTTTTTTTAATGGCAGTATGTTGCAATGGGTACATTTCCAACTGTAAGTAATTCTGTTTTCTCTTTGTTTCATCTGTTCTGATATTCCCACTGGTTTTTCAAAGTGAGAAACGTATGCTGTCTGTAAAGAAGGCAAGCTCTCATTAAGTTTCCTGTTGATAGCATATATCATCATAAACTAGATTCTTAGGAGTTTAATCTGCTGCTGAAGAAGACCTAATTTATCTTACCCTCAGTATTTCTGTATCCATGAGAATTGTAGCGTAAGTGCACTGTTTTAATGTTCGTGCATTTAGATGTAGGCTTCACCATTCTTAGGAGTAAGGACCCCACTGACTGCTCAAATGATAGTTGTGCTCTTAGCATTTGTAGTCTCCAGAAGAGGTTTGTAATAATTTACACTTAAGATTATTGTTGCATTTCTTTTTTTTTTTTTTTTGCGGTACGCGGGCCTCTCACTGTTGTGGCCTCTCCCACCGCAGAGCACAGGCCCCGGACACGCAGGCCCAGCAGCCATGGCTCACGGGCCCAGCCGCTCCGCGGCATGTGGGATATTCCCGGACCGGGGCACAAACCCACGAACCCGTGTCCCCTGCATCGGCAGGCAGACTCCCAACCAGTGCACCACCAGGGAAGCCCTGTTGCATTTCTTACACAGTGACTTACTTCCCTATCTTTTCTACCTAGATGCAATATCATTAACATTTCCTGCTCCAGGCCAGGTATTCTACTGAGTTATTTAAGACATATATTAAAGTTTACCAACTCTAGATAGGAGGGTACAGATTGCATATAAAAGGGTAGTCAAAATTCAGAGTAAGAAAGAACCACTGAGAACGGTAGTTAGCTAAAGAGATCTCTAACATGGAACTAATTTAGAGCCACCTTCTGTTAGAGTAAAGGTAGAACAAAAACTTGAAGGTCCAAGGAAGAGAAAAAGTACAAGGAACAGAAAAAGTATCATCAAGGGTGAGCATGAGAAGTTTATCTTCAAGAGACCTTAAAGAGATTTTTAGGTTGAGTGCTCAGAAGTAGAAAGAAGTCATGTTGGGTGAATGAAGGGGAAAACCAGATGGTAAAGGAACTTAAAGAGCCAGCTGGGACCTCGGTCTTTAATCTGGTCTTTGGCATCGGTGTCCCATTGGGTTCCCTGTGTGTCTCAATTTGGGAGGAGTCAGAGAGGGATGGTTGGAGTGAGAGAGCAGGTATATGGCAGTGAGAAGCGCTGGGTAGCTCTTGAAAACTATTGTGCCTACCCTACCTTAGAAGAGCGGACTCCACGTCTCTCCTTCAGGTACTCCTTGAACTTCACTCAGGGGAACCACCACCGTTGCTCAGTAGTTCTTCCTACTTCACAACTACTGAGCAAACGTTTCTATCAAGTAAAGTTTGAGGTAGAGGTGGATCCACTGCGGTCCATGTAGAGCTTAAACTACAACCTACAGGTCTTTTCTTGAAGTCCCTTCTCATTGTCTACCCCGCCCTCCTCTAAACCAAACAAGGAAAGGAAAAGTAATGAAAATGGGGGAACAAGTAATATCCAAAACCCATTGCCTCATTTTCTTTTTTTTTTTTTTTTTTTTTTTTTTTGTGGTATGCGGGCCTCTCACTGTTGTGGCCTCTCCCGCTGCGGAGCACAGGCTCCGGACGCGCAGGCCCAGCGGCCACGGCTCACGGGCCCAGCCAATCCACGGCACGCGGGATCCTCCCAGACCGGGACACGAACCCGTGTCCCCTGCATCGGCAGGCGGACCCTCAACCACTGCGCCACCAGGGAAGCCCCATTGCCTCATTTTCTAATGTAATTTTGTTCAAAGAAGTCACCAGCTGTTATACATATGCTTGTTTTTAAGTACAAATTTGTCATGGAGATGGGGGAAAGGTTCCTTTCTTGGACACTTTGCGTCACAGTAAATATATAAGGTGCTTCACCAGAGATTTGTAGTCGGAGGAATTCCTGATTACATATCATTTTACAGAACAGTTTCGAGTTTTCATGTGCCTTTAAAGAAAACTTCCAAATAGGAATAGTTATTTTTGGTATTTTTTAAGGTATATATTTTTATTTGAAAACCATTATTTTTGGAAATAAGAAATACTTTACTCTAAATTCTAGCTATAAATTGTCATTTAAGTGTACCTTATTGGACATACTGATTTATACGATAGGAAACTTTCTTTGGCCGTCCGGTTTCTCATACCGCATCCCTTAAGTTAAGTCTAGCTGATACTTGTTCAACAGTGATTCCTCTGAATATTCCTGAGTCTTCTCTTTAGTCGCCAGTTATAAGTACACACTGATTATTTATTAGTACAGAGCGAGCTCTTTGATGTATTTTGGACTCATTCCTTCTCCTAGTGAGTTCTTCAGTTACTCTCAGTGCCATCCCCCACCCTGTACAGACCACCTCACTTCCAAAAAATATTTACTGAAAATTTGCTTTAAGTTTGTCCCCCGGATCCACGTTTTGGGTCCTTCTCTTTTATAGGTGAACACCTCTCATAATAAAGTTATGTAGGTACCATGAGAAGTATCATCTTTGGCAAGGTTGTAACCCTATCTTCAATTTTCTCCTCATTTCTTTCCAGGTGTAGGGGAGGATGTTCTGATTCTTTTCACAGGTTTAGTTTCAACTCACACATAAACAAGAATCAGAACTGCTGACCAAATGGCCTGAAGTACACACACTGTGCAGCACAATAGATTGGCTTTCATATCTGCAGAAAGATGTGTTTTTTTCTAATAAGCTACAAAGCAGGGCAGGTTAG
The DNA here is from genome assembly GCF_949774975.1 of Lagenorhynchus albirostris. Taxonomy (NCBI): domain Eukaryota; kingdom Metazoa; phylum Chordata; class Mammalia; order Artiodactyla; family Delphinidae; genus Lagenorhynchus; species Lagenorhynchus albirostris. Next base: position 121,657,560 of record NC_083098.1, on the reverse strand, counting down.
TGTTGATACTGCTATGGAGAGAAACTCGTCCAACATTACTGTAGTTCTCTGAGATCCTTGTTTTATCTTGACAAACAGAAGCCCAGAGAAGTTTCCTCCTTAGTTTGCCACTTCATATTGGTTTTGTCAAGTTGGTTTTAATTCGTTAACATCTGTTTCCCCTAGGTTTCGCTGGCACACCTGGATATCTTTCTCCAGAAGTTTTACGCAAAGATCCTTATGGAAAGCCAGTGGATATGTGGGCGTGTGGTAAGGAATCATTTTCATGCCGATTTTGCAGTACACCAGTATTGTTATAATTAAAAGTAGTATCTGTTAAATTTGAGGTTGATGCTCTCTAGCAATCAGTTTAGAGTTATCATTCTCCAACTTTAGTCTACAACACAGTCAGGTGGAGAGCCGGTTAAAAGCAGGTTGCTGTTTCTGATTCAGGAGGTCTGGGGCGGGAGCATTTGCATTTTTAACAAGTTCCCAGGTGATGTTAAAGCTCATGGTCCGAGAGGCACTTTGAGATCAGGGCCGTAGAGAATCCCCCTCAGAGGTCATGGGGTGTATACTCCCATCCTGTCACCTCCACCGGGAAGCCCTGAGCACAGATGTCATGTCTGTACCACAAGATGCTCAACAGGGATTAAGAGGGAAAGAGTGGATCTTGGAATGTAATTGACTGTTCCGTGGGGACTGAGCTCCGAGTTAGGCCTTTAACAACCAGCTCTAATCAAAAAGTAGCCTATGCACGCTCAAAGGTATAGAATGGGGAGGATTTCCACCACAGTTTTTACAACAGAATTTCTTCATGTCAACATATACTTCAAATAGGTGAGAGACTGAAATAAAAGGGATACTTCAGGGTGTTCTGAAAATTTTTCTGCTGGAGTTATTGGCAGGAGCTAACCCTCTAGGTTCCTGACACTACATCATTAGCACAACAACTTGGTGTTTGATCTCACTGTGTGCATCTTGGGCTCTTAGAGTTACCTCCATGCCTAGGAAGGCAGATGTGAGAAGAGCACAGTGTTTGGAGTCGCAATGCCTGGGTTCAAGTCTTTGCTTTGCACCTGCTAACCCCGTCTCCTTCATATCTCTGAGTTGGCTTCTTTACCTATAAAACAAATATTTTACCGTCATAGAATTATATGAGGGTCAAATAGGGTGTGCATTAAATGAAGACGTTTTAGAGTTTGTAAAGCAATTTAAAATGGAAACAGTTATTATTATCCTAAAAAGTTGGAATTGTAGCCTAATTAAAGGGTAGGGTCTTAGGTGTGCCCCAAGCTCTGTCTTCCTCTTGCCTCCCTGAGAATACTTCCTAAGCAAGAACTCTAAAATCCTTTGGGTTAGAGGATTGCCACAAAATGTTATTGTTCAGATGTGAAGGTTAATGGCAGATAACTCAAATATTTCCCTTGCAATAAATCAGCCCCATCACAGATCCGTTTCTGCTGATGAATTTTCAGAGGAGCAGAGTACCCTGAGAGACAGGCAGACGCAGACAGGTCTTTTGGAGGATGTGTTAGGGGGTGGGGGGTTGGATGCGGCTAGAGTGTGGCCCTCGGACCAGGCACTGGAGAGAGGCTGTGGTGTAGACGGGTCAGAACCAGGGCAAGTCTCAGTACCCTAGCTTCCACTTATAAAAACGGAGATAATAATAGCACTTACCTCCTAGAACTTCCGAGAGGATTTTTTAAAATAAATAAGTGTGAGTTATTATTACTATTATTATTAGAAAGTGTTTCTTTATAAATGAAGTTTCTAGATAACTGATCTGTAGCCTTATAAGAGAGGGACTGAACACATTTAAATAGATGATTCAGCATTGTAGTTCTGATCATCAGCTGAATATTATGATGGCCTCACCTGAATACTAAATTCTCTGCTTTCCTTGTTCACTTTTAAGTTTTTTTCTTGCACGCCTTTTACGTTGCAAAAGATGTTATTATGGACCACCTTCCAGCTCCTGAATCATATCTCGTTCATTTAAATAACTTAAATAAATCATTTATTTGGTTCTTGCATTTGAAAACACTTTTTACAATGTATCAATGTTACTGGCCTTGAAGAATATCAGATAATTTAAAAAGAAAACAAAGAAACCCTGATATTTTGTACTAGAGATTCTTTCCTGGTTGTGGAGCAGAATCAGTGCTGAAACTTCAATACATAGAACTGTCCAGCCCCTACATGGGCCCTCTGCTTTAGTGGCTCTGAGCTCAGTGTGGGCAGCTGCATTTTTAACAACTATGACATATCATCAGGGTTTAGACTCACTAAACACACTGTGCTCAATTTTAATATTACTTTGGTAAATTTGGGTACACTTGTTTTTGGATTTTCTGTGTGAGTGCATTTCCACAATACAGTTTGTATAGCTAACCTTTTAAAATAATGGCATATCTTGTCATAATGGGATTTCACTTCTGTGAAATGTGAGGTAACGTCTAGGGTTGAAGCTCTAACTTACTTGGCTGGAAGAGGGAAAAAAGATAGATGAAGAGTTGTTTCCCCCCTTGTTGTCTGAGCTATATCAGATTCTTGAAAAATGCAAATAAATATTAGATAGATACTGCATGTACACATACAAACATAAGTGCCCCATGTGCATACACACACACACACACACACACACACACACACACACACCCCTCATGAATGCCTCTAGAAACTTAGAGCCACAGGGCATCTCACAGATTTCAGCCCGTTTTGCCATAAGCAGAGCCACCTTCCATTTTCCTCAATCCTATCCTTACCTTTCTTTTTTTTTTCTTTAACATCTTTATTGGAGTATAATTGCTTTACTATGTTGGTTGGTTAGTTTCTGCTGTATAACAAAGTGAATCAGCTATATGTATACATATATCCCCATGTCCTCACCCTCCCTATTCCACCCCTCTAGGTGGTCAAAAAGCACCAAGCTGATCTCCCTGTGCCATGCGGCTGCTTCCCACTAGCTATCTATTTTGCATTTGGTAGGGTATATATGTCAATGCTACTCTCTAACTTCGTCACAGCTTACTCTTCCCCCTCCCCGTGTTCTCAAGTCCATTCTCTATGTCTGCGTCTTTACTCTTGTTCTGTCCCTAGGTTCATCAGAACCATGTTTTGTTTTTGCTTTTTTTAGATTCCATATATATGTGTTAGCAGACGGTATTTGTTTTTCTCTTTCTGACTTACTTCACTCTGTATGACAGACTCTAGGTCCATCCACCTCACTACAAATAACTCAATTTCGTTTCTTTTTATGACTGAGTAATATTCCATTGTATATATGTGCCACATCTTCTTTATCCATTCATCTGTCGAGGGACACTTAGGTTGCTTCCATGTCCTGGCTATTGTAAATAGTGTTGCAATGAACATTGGGGTGCATGTGTCTTTTTGAATTATGCTTTTCTCCGGGTATATGCCCAGTGATGGGATTGCTGAGTCATATGGTAGTACTGGTTTTAGTTTTTTAAGGAACCTCCATACTGTTCTCCATAGTGGCTGTATCAATTTATATTCCCACCAACAGTACAAGAGGGTTCCCTTTTCTCCACACCCTCTCCAGCATTTATTGTTTGTAGACTTTTTGATGATGGCCATTCTGACCAGTGTGAAGTGCTACCTCATTGTAGTTTTGATTTGCATTTCTCTAATGATTAGTGATGTTGAGCATTCTTTCATGTGTTTGTTGGCAATCTGTATATCTTCTTTGGAGAAATGTCTGTTTAGGTCTTCTGCCCATTTTTGGATTGGGTTGTTTGTTTTTTTGATATTGAGCTGCATGAGCTTCTTGTATATTTGGGAGGTTAATCATTTGTCTGTTGCTTCGTTTGCAAATATTTTCTCCCATTCTAAGGGTTGTCTTTTCGTCTTGTTTATGGTTTCCTTTGCTGTGCAGAAGCTTTTAAGTTTCATTAGGTCCCATTTGTTTATTTTTGTTTTTATTTCCATTTCTCTCGGAGGTGGATCAAAAAGGATCTTGCTGTGATTTATGTCATACAGTGTTCTGCCTATGTTTTCCTCTAAGAGTTTTATAGTGTCTGGCCTTACATTTAGGTCTTCTATCCACTTTGAGTTTATTTTTGTGTATGGTGTTAGGAAGTGTTCTAATTTCATTCTTTTACACGTAGCTGTCCAGTTTTCCCAGCATCACTTATTGAAGAGGCTGTCCTCTTCATTGTATATTCTTGCCTCCTTTATCAAAGATACAGTGACCGTATGTGAGTGGGTTTATCTCTGTGCTTTCTATCCTGTTCCATTGATCTATATTTCTTTTTTTGTGCCAGTACCATACTGTCTTGATTACTGTAGCTTTGTAGTATAGTCTGAAGTCAGGGAGCCTGATTCCTTCAGCACTGTTTTTCTTTCTCAAGATTGCTTTGGCTCTTCGGGGTCTTTTGTGTTTCCATACAAATTGTGAAATTTTTCATTCTATCTCTGTGAAACATGCCATTGGTACTTTGATAGGGATTGCATTGAATCTGTAGATTGCTTTGGGTAGTAGAGTCATTTTCACAATGTTGATTCTTCCAATCCAAGAACAACACGGTATATCTCTCCATCTGTTTGTATCATCTTTAATTTCTTTCATCAGTGTCTTATACTTTTCTGTATACATGTCTTTTGTCTCCTTAGGTAGGTAGTTTTATTCCTAGGTGTTTTATTCTTTTTGTTGCAGTGGTAAATGGGAGTCTTTCCTTAATTTCTCTTTCAGATTTTTCAACATTAGTGTATAGGAATGCAAGAGATTTCTGTGCATTAATTTTGTATGTTGCTACTTTACCAAATTCATTGATTAGCTCTAGTAGTTTTCTGATAGCATCTTTAGGATTCTCTATGTATAATATCATGTCATCTGCAAACAGTGACAGCTTTACGTCTTCTTTTCCAATTTGGATTCATTTTATTTCTTTTTCTTCTCTGATTGCTGTGGCTAAAACTTCCAAAACTGTGTTGAATAATAGTGGTGACAGTGGGCATTCTTGTCTTGTTCCTGATTTTAGAGGAAATGGTTTCAGTTTTTCACCACTGAGAATGATGTTGGCTGTGGGTTTGTCATATATGGCATTTATTATGTTGAGGTAAGTTCCCTCTATGCCTACTTTCTGGAGAATTTTTATCATAATTGGGTGTTGAATTTTGTCAAAAGCTTTTACTGCATCTATTGAGATTATCATATGGTCTTTATCCTTCAATTTGTTAATATGGTGTATCACATTGATAGATTTGCATATATTGAAGATAGATTTGCATATATTGAAGAATCCTTGCATGCCTGGAATAAACCCAGCTTGATCATGGTGTATGATCCTTTTAATGTGCTGTTGGATTCTGTTTGATAGTATTTTGTTGAGGATTTTTGCATCTATGTTCATTGGTGATATTGGCCTGTAGTTTTCTTTCTTTGTGACATCTTTGTCTGGTTTTGATATCAGGGTGATGGTGGCCTTGCAGAAAGAGTTGGGGAGTGTTCCTTCCTCTGCTATATTTTTGAAGAGTTTGAGAAGGATAGGTGTTAGCTCTTCTCTGAGTGTTTGATAGAGTTCGTCTGTGAAGCCATCGGGTCCTGGGCTTTTCTTTGTTGGACGATTTTTAATCACAGTCTCAATTTCAGTGCTTGTGATTGGTCTGTTTATATTTTCTATTTCTTCCTGGTTCAGTCTCGGAAGGTTGTACTTTTCTAAGAATGTGTCCATTTCGTCCAGGTTGTCCATTTTTTTGGCATATAGTTGCTTGTAGTAATCTCTCATGATCCTTTATATTTCTGCAGTGTCAGTTGTAACTTCTCCCTTTTCATTTCTAATTCTATTGATTTGAGTCTTCTCCCTTTTTTTCTTAATGAGTCTGGCTAATGGTTTATCAATTTTGTTTATCTTCTCAAAGAACCAGTTTTTAGTTTTATTGATCTTTGCTATCGTTTCCTTCACTTCTTTTTCATTTATTTCTGATCTGATCTTTATGATTTCTTTCCTTCTGCTAACTTTGGGGATTTTTTGTTCTTTCTCTAATTGCTTTAGGTGTAAGGTTAGGTTGTTTATTTGAGGTGTTTTTGTTTCTTGAGGTAGGATTGTATTGCTATAAACTTCCCTCTTAGAACTGCTTTTGCTGCATCCTATAGGTTTTGGGTCATTGTCATTTGTTTCTAGGTATTTTTTGATTTCTTACCTTTTCTTTTTACGTGTTTTTTTACAGGCAGCCAAATCCCTTTGTGACAAGCCATGCCCTATTTAAAGCATATATTTGCCACCAGCTCCCATCTTCTTTAGAGATAGTAGCATCTTTTAATTGCACGCCTAGAATGCCTTGGGATCATGCATCTAACCACAGCAATGTCTTAGATATTCTAATATTACATATTTGGGGCAAATAACCCCCCACTGCCCACTGCCAGGAACATCATAATGGATTCTTCTGCTTTTTGTTACATTTCTGAATCTCTGCTGTGGGTTTAGAATATTGTTTTACCATTTTATTATATGTCTTGATAGTTAAATTAAATTCACTTATAAGATGGTGCACCTTTCCTCATCCCCATCCCCATAATAACCACCAAAGTAACATATGCATTATTTTACTGCTTTTAGGTAATGGCATATCTTGAGAGCAGCTCTTTTTCAACCATCCATCAGCACTAGCTCTTGCCAATTGAATAACTACTTCTTTGCAAGGCTAGACATTGGGTAGTGTGGTAAGAAATTACATAACCCAGATAATAAAAGGAATGCAGAATAAGCCGTTTAGCAAAATGGCAGATAATCTTCTATGTGAATTAAACTATGAGCACTCACTAAGGCTGTCTTTGGGCAGTTGACACAGAACAGCACTGGTATAATGGCTCAAAGAAGTCTGTGCATTATTTTTATTAGAAACATGCAGTAGTCTGTACACAGGGAATTTCCAATACTCACCACCATTACCTTGCTTTTGTGATCTCACACGGAATATAATCTGACCTGTACCTGGGCTTTGAAAGCTACTAGTCCATTACTGGAAAGTAAATGATAGACATTAGTGAAGCAAGAACATAGCCTTGTGTTCTGCCATTAACAACAGTAAATTGATTTTGATAGTTTTCTTGCATATATAGCTAGTTTCATAATTCCCTGATGGGATGAGCAAATGTTTATAGATGTCACTGAATCACTGGTTTTTAACCGAACTTCCTTCTACATCTTGGCTTTAAAAAATAATAAATGTAAGTCTATAAACATAGCGCACACCCCTTATCTTGCTACTTCTCTACCTGAATTAGTTATCAGAACAATTATGAGTGATAATATAGTGGCTGTCACAGAATGTACAGTAACTTTTGACAAATCTTTGAAATATTATGGAATATATTTCTTTTTTCTTTCTTGGCCAATTTAGGTCCAGCAATTGTGTGATTTCTGAGCCTTAACCTTTTCATATCTCAGCTGGAATAAGTCAGCATCAAGAGCTTTTTGAGAAAGTATTTACCGTTTTGAAATCACAAGCCTACTGGACAATTTGTTGCTCTTACCAGCCAGTTCTGCAGCACTTACACTGGACCATTCCTGGTGTGCCTCACGTTTAGAAGGCAATCTGCCCTCATCCCTTATGACCCACGTCTTCATCAGTCTTCAACCCATGAAGCTTTACTCCCAGTCTCTACCAATATCCTCTTATTCTGAACTTACACACTTTCAGACATTTCTCTAGATATAGTATTTATGGTTTCCCTGACTTGATGTTTTTCAAACTGTGGATCACAGATCACATGCTTCAAAGTGACCTACCTGAGTGCTTATCAAAACTACAACTTTTCTGGGACCCACCCACGAGCCATTGAATAAGATTCTCTGTGATGAAGTTCAGGAATTTGCATTTTCACAAGTTTGCCAGGTGATTTTGGTGTACACCAGCATTGGGCAGCATAACTCAGCTAGTTGCAAATTCCTTTAGGGCAGCAAACCTTAGGATTCTTACACTGTAGAGCAGAAGTTGCAAACAGGCGGTCTACAGATATCTTGGCCAGACAGTTGGACCTTTTATTTTGGAGGGTGTTAACATTTATCTTTATAATTTATTATCAGAAGATTTTTTCTGGAAACCATCAGTTTCTGGCTTCTCTAAAGTAATTGAAAGAGCTAATAACAAGATGCTTTTGTTCTTATAAGGCCGCTGTACCTGTGAGACAAACGGACACATGCTCTCCCCTGGTTCCTGACTACCTCACGCCCAGCAGGCACCTGCTGTCACCTCAGCCTGGTGCCAGAAAGCCTGTCGGTTTGCCACCCCTACCACATGGTGTAAATAGCTTTCATCATCGGAAAAATAATTTTCTAACTTGCTGGCCTTGATCTTTTAGATCTTTGTTCTACCCATCATTGGCTCTGTGGGTCTCAGAGTGTTAGTTGAACACTTTCCCTATTTGAATTGTGATTTATTTATTTATTTATTTTTGCATAAGGGCTAAAAAGGAGCCATACTTATCCCTCGCTAGTTAATTTCCAAACTCCGCCTGCATTTTGCACGCAAGCTCATGCCATGCCCTTTGAGAAGATGAAGTGGGTGCCTTCTTAGATTGCTCCATTAACTTCCCACTGACTTCTCAAGAGTTTCTCAGGCATTGCTTCTTCACCTCTTTTTTCATAAGAACAGCCTTTAGAATGTTTTAATCATTAATGTGATTATAGGTGTAATCATTTTTCTAACTCTAGCTTTTATTAAAATTCAGTTTTGAATGTTCTTGATAATGTAGTCTTTCTACCTAATCAGTAATCAGTGCTTCTCAACTCCTATTCATCAAACATCTCTGGCATCTCCCAAGCACAAATATGTACATAAGGTAATGAAAGCTAGTGGTAGTTTCCATTTTTTAAAATGTTATATGAAGCAGACCGTGTCACAACAGTTTTTTAAACTTTTCATGGAAAATGTTAGGGAAAATTCTCTGTACAAAGTAGAGAGAATAGTAGTATAATGAACTGATGGCTAATCTTCTTTCATCTTCACCACCCTGCTAATTCCTCCACCCCAAGATTATTTAAGTCAAGTCCAATAATAGAAATATTTTTAAATGTCATGTAATAATTGCTTAAAATTATCAAATATCTAGTAATTTTGCTATTTGCCCTCTTGTCTCATAATTTTGCTATCAGTTTGGTCTCTTAAGTCTCTTTTAATTTGTAAGTTCTGCTCCTCTCTCCCTGCCCCTCTTCTCACTCCTCTTTCCTCCTTTCTCAATTTATTTGTTGAAGAAGCGTGTACTTCCCGCAGAGCACTCCTCAGGGTACCCAATCTTGGTCTCTATATACCGTTTGCCACTATAAGAAATCAGGATTCCTTATAGAAGTGGCTGATTCCAAGTCTGGATTAGGAAAAGTACAAGATTATCCAGGAGCATCTGGTGATAACCAGAAAGAAGGGAAACTATTAAAGGCCACAGAGTTTGTATTAACAGGACTCAGGAGCCAAACTGAAGAGTCTTCTACTGGTTAAAGATGGGATAACTAGAGGATAAATAAGCAAAATAACAGTAAGGGATTGAAGCATCAAATAAGTTGAAGTCCATGCATTCATAGTAATGGTCTCAATGCATCAGAAATCCTAGCCTTTGGAGGATGCTGGGGAACCAAGGCATTATTTTGAAAACTGATTAATAAAGAAGGAAAAAATTAATTACCCTGTCTTTCCTCTATGAACTATATCTCAGGGTAACCAAACAGCTGAGGAAGCAAGTTATTCTTAGACTAAGGGAGGTGTAATAGAATTAGAATATCTTTATTATTTTGTAAGCCCTAATGAAATATCTAGGCAGTGATCATGAAGGGCTAACATCAGGAGAGACGTCTGACATTTGGAGGTCATATCACCCCCTGAAGTGTTCTTGCAAAGAAAATGAAGACCCTTTGATTGGCTTTTAAAGATATTAGTGCTTTAGTTATAGATGTCTTAGTACCATCTTTTTTTCTCTGACCTAGGAGAAAAGTAAAATGTTAGGATTATGAGGAAAATGTAAATTGGATTTTTATTAGTGAGGCAAGAACTCTCAAATAGACAACAAGAACTTTAAAATAATCAAGTTAAAGTGCATAGCTAAAGGAAAATGTGGCTGCAGGGAATATTTAAGGCAGAACCGAATTGAAACCTTCCTAGTGAAAGTCAAGGCCTCTCAATTAGACAACACAAACAATTTAAAACTTAAAACGATCATTCTTGCTAAAGTTCATAAGTAAAGAAAAGGTGGCTGCAGGTGACGTTTAAGACATGACTTTGTCAAGGCTGCTTGTGGCTCAAACAATTAAATCACTTAAACTCTCGGCTTCTGTTTCCTCATCTGTAAAATGGGAGCAATAACATCTACCTCATAGTATTGTATAGAGATTAAATGAGGTAATGCAGTAAAGCACAGGTAAGTGCTCAGCAAGTGTTATCTGCAATAAAATTTACTAATATTATCCTTATTAATGCCACTACTCTCATCGTCGTTCTGTACTTTCAGAAAATAGAGCCACAAAGAAGCACATAACCCAGAAATGCCTTGGAATCTAGTGTAATGAGCAAGGCAAAGTAAGCTTACAAAACAGTGTTTATTTAAATAGGCATTGACAGTTTCACATCAGTCTGCTCAGTAATGTCTATGTAGCTCTTTTCTTTAAATCTTCCAGCCTGAAAGTATTTTTAAATCTACTATATTTATGCTATTTTTATTAAAAGTACATTTTTCGTAGAAATCCCTCAATCAAGCAATTAAATCACGAGCACTTATCTACATAGTGGCTGCTGATTCTTGGGGAATGAACTGTCTGTGAGCCTCCCCTTCCCAGAGAAGTACCATACCAAGTGTCTACCAGTAGATGTAATGCACAAGAACAAAGCATCAGAAGCAGGCCAGGCCTAGGTCCAGAACGCTAAATGTCACAGTTGTGAGTCTGCTTTATAATTTTATAACAGTCTAACTCCAGATGTTTACTAGAAAAATGTCTAATTAAAAATTACTATAAGAGAATGGACTTGAGGACACGGGGAAAGGGAAGGGTGAGCTGGGACGAAGTGAGAGAGTATCATTGACATACATACACTACCAAATGTAAAATAGATAGCTAGTGGGAAGCAGCCACATAGCACAGGGAGATCAGCTTGGTGCTTTGTGACCACCTAGAGGGGTGGGATAGGGAGGGTGGGAGGGAGACGCAAGAGGGAGGGGATATGGGGATATATATGTACATATAGCCGGTTCACTCTGTTGTTATACAGCAGCAACTAACACAACATTGTAAAGCAATTGTACTCCAATAAAGATGTTTAAAAAAAATTTTAAATGCAGCCTGTGTTATTAAGCTATGTTACTGAATAAAATTACTCCATAATTTTTCACAAAGAAAAAGAAAATTGCTACAGACTTTTCCAGTTACAAAGCTGATTTTCTTCTTCACCCCCTAAACCATAGCAGAGGGTTAAAACTACTTAGGTGCATCCTCTTTTCTTCTTGCATCCTGGGAACACAAACACAGACTCTCAACATCATCATTGTTATCATTGTCATTAGATCATTGACATCTGATCATTACATCAGATAGTAAAAATATGAAAATAAATTTAAATGAATGCACATTGAGTCTGTAATGTAGTGGTGGAAAAAATATTTTTATGTTGTGAAGGTGAGGTACCAATATATTGTGATTTTCTGCATTGTCCTTTTTTTTTAAACTCCACTGTGGTGAAGTAACTTTCAACCTTGAATTTAAAGCCTTGTTGGGTTTTTGTTTAAGAATGTTGCTTAAAATGCTTTATTCCAGTAGTGATAAGCTTTTGAACTGAGTCTTCCTGAAGCAGGTTAGAAAAGTCTAGGGTGAATAAACCCTTGTTTAAAGCCATTTTAGCTGCAACAGTGTTTATCGTATACAGATGTCAAGTCTGATGGACAGGAGCAGGGCTAGGTGTCACTAACAGAATAAAGGTAAGGAAACGAAGAGACCAGCTTTGGCAAAGGGATAAAAAAGACTCAGTCACTCCAGTCAATGTATCACCTGTCTTACCACCTCTCCCAGGCTTCCCCAGTTAAGGGGACTCAGCAAGAGAAACGAAAGCAGGAGACGTCAGAGTAATGGCAGATCTTCCTCCAAGACAAGGAGCTAGAAAAGAAACTGAAGACCTTAAGCAGGGTAATAAAGTATTTCAAAAGTAGAGGAAGGGACATATGATGATAAAAAGGACAGTCCTGGGAGAAATTTAGACCCCAGATATGATTTCAAGGCAAGTTAAAAACAAGCAAATGCAAGAATTTTTTTTTAATTTAAAAGTTAAATCATGTATTGATTAAATTAATTTGTGAAGAATTACATATTGATATTTATGAAAAAGATCTCAAATTGTCTTAAAGCTGAGTATTTAATTCTTTGAATTTTATGTACAGTTTCACTTTCCTCTTACTTTTCCTTCTTTGTAACATATACTCTTCTGTAGTAACACTGGTTTAGTTGTTTTACTGAAAAACTCTATTTTTGAAGACTAAGGTCATTAAAGAGAAAAGGATTTTCATTTCTTTATATGTTATCCACACTCCCAGGGACCCTGACTATTTAGAGCATGAATCTATAACCAGGGCACAACTGCTCTACAAAATGTCCTAATTAGCAGCAAAATGACTAAGGAAATAAATAACACGTTATGTTTTTAAATGTCAACCTACAAAGTGACTAAAATCACATGGTATCTAAATAGATAAAAGCGCAGAGAGATCATATATAGGCAGGGTTCAGCGGGGCCAAATGTGTCAGCCACGATGGCAGGTGAGCTTCATCTTCAGCGTTGTCCTGCTGTGCATCTTTAGAATTCTTTGGTGCGTGCATTGGACCTGCCGCATTATCCGAGCTCTTGAGCATAGGGGGAACAGCATTCACCCTCCACAGAACACTTCAGAGTAGATCAGAGCATGTCTCTCTGAAGTTTACCAACAGTCCAGGTTCCCCTCTTTGAATGGGTGTGGCTTAATATCATTGTGGATCTGCCACGTTTAACTTCTTGTTGTCTGTGACTTAACGTTATGTTAATATGCTCATTCCCTCCAGGGGTCATTCTCTACATTCTACTGGTTGGATATCCACCCTTCTGGGATGAAGACCAGCACAGACTCTATCAGCAGATCAAGGCTGGAGCTTATGATGTATGTAATAAATGTTCATCCAGCTTTAGACGAGGGTTTTTTGTTTATTGACCAAGAACCAGATTTTTTTCATTGCTGTTTTAACCATAATTTTCAATAATGTCCCTTATTATTTTCCTCTCTCTTAGGGGAAGGGGGATAAAGAATAAGAAATACAGCATCTATATCCAGTTTCTATTTCCTTTTAGCTCAATATCTCCTAAGGTTGAAAGGAAAACAGTTTGAAGTCTCTGAGGAAGGACCTTGCTTGTCCAAGCATTTGGATCTTAGTGCATTTTAAAACATATAAAAATTAAAAGATTTTTGCTTTAGAAATGGTTACTACCTGTTTAGCTGAATGATATTTTCAAATGCTTATCACATAATTATATACCAACAATACTTTGCAGTGACCCGTGTATCAAATAGAACATTGTTCCATTCTGTCAGTTTTGACTGTTTGTTTTGTTTACCCAAGTGGCTTCTCTGAGAGCTTTGATATGAAGAATGGGTGTCACAATTGAAAAATATTTGAAAATCACAATTCCAATACATTTCATTTACAATTAGAATATTTGAAAGTAGGCGTATGAATTAAGTTCTGTATCTGAAGAGTAAGACCATATCTACTTTGTCTTTAGGGCTTAACTTTGTGCTCTTTGGTATAATTTTCTCTCCTTTGATAAATATGTCTGTAAATGATTTACCACCTCCTCTGGTTTTACCTCACACAGTCCTCTGGAAGTCAGAATGCAAGGTCTGGACATGCTCTTCCTATGTTATTAAGTGGGCTAAGTGGTAGGCAATATTGGATCCACTTTCTGTGTACAAGTTAAAAGCTCAATGTGGCTGTGAGAAAAGTTATGAGAAGTCTGTATTATATTGTATCAGGTCTCATGACCTCCCCAATGCATTTCTGACTAAACGTAACATTCAGATGGATGTGTGTATCACAGGTATTTGAAATCTTTAATTTTGAAGCATTCCATTTTAGCCAGACTAATGATAATTGAACCAGATTGTAATTTACCTGGCCAAGCTAGCACATTCACCATCTTTACAGACTAGAACTAAGCACCTCTCTGGGAAGACACAGCTCTGCAATGCACTGCTTGGTGAATGTGAAGGAATGACTTTGTGAAAGTTAGAAAAATAAGAAAAGGGCCCACCTTTATCTAGGTTGAACCCAGACCCTCATTTTCTATCAGAAGATCTGCACATCATAAAGAAGCAGGGTTGAGTGTTTCTTCAGTAGTTCCTGATTAGCAATTTTTTACAACTGCCCAAAATAAACTTCTGGAATTAAAATGACACTTGTTAAACTGGCAAAAATTTGCAAGTATTAAAGAGTAAATATCATTTTTCTTATGTTTCCTTTTGCCAATGGATCACAAACTGCCCATTTTATGACTACTAAAAGTGCACTAACTTAAGTCCATTAAGGCACAGTGACAATGCCTTTTTTCTCAAGATTGTCTATAAAAATTCATGAATTGAGAAAAGAACCTGATATTTTGTTTATTTAGAAACTAATGCGATATACATTTTTCTTAACCCATCAAGAATATTATTTCTACTAAATATGCTTATTAAGTGAAAGTGAGGTTACATAATTATCAACAAAAATTTATACACAGAAATTTAGAATAAATCTCTTTATCGTATTATTACTATACAAACGGATTACTAATAGAAGTTATGAGAGTAAATTTCATGAACTTTCTTTTGGTGAAATTTATCATTTTTGAAGTGTTAAAATGAAATCCTGCTGAGGCTCAAATTTGCAGTCTCAAATTTCTTCTCACTGCTGCACTCCAAATAGCGACAATTTATAGGTCAGTTTGGGAACAGGAATTGAAGCTGTTTTATTATCTCTGCTATTACTCTTGATGAGTTGTGGAAGTGCGTAACACATTATTTTGAACCTTGGCATAGTAGCATGATGATGTGACAATGTCGCAGCTTTACTGACTTTTGCAAAATTGCATAAATAATTACGCGAAAGGCTGCATAAAATTGAATTTTCATATCAAAGCAAATACGCTTTGAGAGGACTAGAAGACTGAGTTTATTTTTCCAAATTTAAGAATGTATCGGTAGTTATGGCAATTTAGTGTACATGTTTGTCCCTTATCAATTACACTCTATCTTAATATATAGATATATACATAGAGGGGGGATATATATATCTACATCAGTTTGTCTATATGTAGATACAATTTAACTTATACAAGAAATTCACTGCTTAAGGAAATTATTAGTATATTTGGCTCTTCTCTGTTCCACTGAGTGTATCTATTTTTTAAACCCTTTATAAACATATTTTTAAAGTTTCCATCACCGGAGTGGGACACAGTGACTCCTGAAGCCAAAGACCTCATCAATAAAATGCTTACTATCAACCCTGCCAAGCGTATCACAGCCTCGGAGGCACTGAAACACCCATGGATCTGTGTAAGTGACAGTTCTCCAAAGATCTCAGGAGAGCAAATGAAAAATACATTCTCCTTTAAAATTTGTCTTACAAATAGTCTTGGCAAAATTCATTATTAGGAAACTCTTGCAGTTGAGTGCTTGTAAGTCTGTCAGATGGATGCAGGCACCATTGATAAAAATTTGATGAAGTTAAGGAATGAATATCTTTTAAACATCCTCAATTAAGTTTATTTTTTCTCCTCTTCCAGCAACGTTCTACTGTTGCTTCCATGATGCACAGACAGGAGACTGTTGACTGCTTGAAGAAATTCAATGCCAGAAGAAAACTGAAGGTAAGAAAGTTTCCACTTTTGTGAGGAGAGAGATTTGGCAGCGTGAGCAGTGAGATTCTGTGTGAAGAACGGAGCAAAGGCTTTTAAAATGTGTAAGCCTCAATACTCTTCTTCTTCTGGGTCTTTGGGAAATGGAATCTACACTGGAATTACAGCTACGATGAAGAGCTAGGATCACTGGCCATGCGTGCCATGGTCCCTCCCTTCAGTGGAAAACAGCTGTGCAGGTTAATAACTGGAATCTGGCCGCACCCACAAGGGTGGTCCCAGCATTATGAGAAACATAGGCCTGCTACTCTCAGGAAACCAAAAACAAAAACAGACAAAAATGCCCTGACTGAATGTAAGGCTAGGAGAAGACTTATTGTCAAACACTGCTTCTTTGTTAGGCCAGTGATTTGCAAAGGCAGCATTAATTTCGTGTTCTTATTGCCCTGACAGGGTGCCATCTTGACCACTATGCTGGCTACGAGGAACTTTTCAGGTACACGCGTTAAGAACTCTGCTCTTGATCCCCTCCTCTCCTCTCTGGTATCTCTTTTGGAATTTAATTTTAAATTCTTTAATAATTAGAAAAACACTGTTGTTCAGGGATGGCAAATGTATGCCATGGATTCCTTCCACGCCTGTGGCTGCCATGAGGCTCTTACCTGGGTGCTGTCTCGTAGAGGCGTCAGGCCCGTGACTATACTCTCCACGAGGGCACCCAGGCAGCCCCACCTCTAGTCAGCACTGGAGCAGGACACGAAACCCCTCTGTCACCCCTGCTGGGGTGCACACAGTTTGGAACTACGTCCTCCCCTCAGCTGGAAGCTCAGCATTTTGACGTAGAATTAATTGGTATCTCATAAAGTAATAACTATGAATAGTTTCTTGTTTTTGTCTCATTCTCTCAGGGAATCCCAGTAAGCAAGATTTTTAGAAGAAGGCCATTATTGAGGAACCCAATTCTCTTAGGCCTAAGTTCTTTTGAAAGTACAGTTCTGTAGTATCTTGGCCTGCTATAAGAATGATTACAACTTTCAAAGGTATCTAAACTCAAGAATTTACAGAGAACCTACCCCACAGTAATAAACGTTCCTTGAAATGATTTCTTGGTAAAAATAAGTTTGTTTAAATAATGGGCTAAAAAAAGCTAAACTATTTCTTTATTGTAGAAGTGACTTGCCAAAGTCAACATAAAGTATATACCTTTTCCAGAAACTGAGTTTTGGAACTCCTTTTTTTGATAGGTTACCTCAAAGGATCAGGTTTCCAAAACTAAAATTTTGGTAAAAGCTCATCAGTCTTATGTATGGAGAGGGACTGAAGCAGCAAGACTGTTGCATTGGTAAAGCTTACTGTTTGGCTGTTTAAACTTGGAACAATTGTCAGACGATTATACCAAAAATACTACCTTTTTACTTTGCTTACTGTTTATATAAGAGTGATCTGCAGCATCAAGTTATCCAGCTATGTCTTCAGTAATTTATTCCTGCTACATACTTCACTTCTGAGTATTGTAGTGATGTCAGGTGATGATCCATATCATTATCATGTTTTCCAAATTTCTCAACCAATTTCTAGTTACTGTTTACCATTTTATTAAATGGTCACCTTTTGTCTCCCATTGTATATAATGTGAGTTCATAGGAGGCTTTCCAAAGGCTTCCACTGACCTGTTAAACAGCAACAATGATAATACAATGAGTAACGCTACAGACTGAGGGACTGTGTTAGTCAATTGTATGTATTTTGTCCAATTTGTTTGGTGTAGTAAAATCTTGTTACTGCCTTTGTCAAGTTACCTGTTTTATGAACAGTTGATTAATATAGTTGACATTTATATGGGTGAGTTCAGTATCTCATTAAATATTAACTGATATATGCTATAGTCAAATAAATTAATATTCACTGTGGCCCAGTCATTAGTGAATCACTAAAAAGTAGGATGATTTATATGGTATGTATTGTTAATGACAAACTAACTTGAAAAAATCTCCAGAATTAAGATTGTACATTTTGTTAAAGTCTCACGCGTAAATTGGGCCTTTAGTAATATATGTACCCATGTATAGAAGCTTTTTACCTCACATTTTCCTTGTCATCATCGTGTAAACTAAAAACTCACGACTAATATGTGGATTTGATATTGTTTCTGAATGTCTTAGCATGAAAAGCAAACTTTTTTTTATCCGTCATTTCAAAACCAACTGATATAACATTAGACGCAGTTACATCTTATAGTTGATATTGCATTTTAGTTTTGAGTATTCATTCTGTTTCATTGCCAGACATGCTCTTTAAAGTAACTTGTCCATGAGTATATGGTTATAAAGTTGTTTTTATTTTTTCTTTTCTCCCGTTATGTGGAATGTATTTCTTGTGAGGTAAGGTGAATAGTAAGCAAAAGGGACATTTCTGCATGTCCCAGGCCAAATCCCTGCTTACCCTGAATCATTGTCTTCTCTTCGCTTGCTATTGCAATTCCAATTATTCTGAGTTTGCTTTCTAACCTATTAACTGCCACAGGATTTACTTAATATTGCTTCTTAGCTCCAGGTACACAGTATTACAGCTAAGGCTACTATTTCTTACAGCCTTATTAATAATAAATTAATAGCTTTGTTGCTAAAGACTAAATAAAATTAACATTTTTGTATGTTTTAAATAAATTTAAAATTTATCAAAGTGCTATCAAAATAATGGCCCAAATCAAACAGATGTCAGGAAATTACATGTTCATGCAGTTCTATTATAGCTAGGTATTTCCATTTCAGATACCAAATTCTATTCTGATGTACTTAAATAACTATATATATATAATTAACATTAAATGGAAGCATAAGTGTGTACTTTGTCCTACATGTTTGTGGATGTTCTACACTTGATCTACTAATTGTCGTTGACAGTTACATAATCTGTTCACCGTGTATGTACCCATTCATAAGTATATTTTTCACTTCACTTTTTAATATACTCAAGGAGTTCAGTAACAGAAGGAATGCTAAAAGCTCCCTCCAAAAAAGTAAAGTTTCATGTAAGACCATGTACTTTAGGAGTTCTCTGATTTAGTTGAAGATTTCATTTTGTTTTCTATCTCGCCTCAAATTTTATGATTTTTAATTTTTCAGTGTAAAAGGCTTTTGTCTATGACCTTTGTATTCTGATTTTGAAGTATAAGAAAATACATAATACCTTTTTTTAAAGGTCATATGCTAAGCATTTAAAAAATTTGCTCTAGGTCAATAATATACCATTTCATTTTAAGTATAGTTATTAATATTTTTGTAAAAATGAAATTATCTGATTTCAAATATATATTTATTAAAAAGAATGTTATTTAGCCAGAGAAAATTGTCACAAATGAGTTTTAAACCTCTAGGAAGAGGGACTTAAGTGGCAGAACTGATACTTTTGGTGTGAATGAACATGTAATACAATCTGTGAGCTGATGTCTAAAGACTTGAAATCAACTTTCTGGATTACAAAAGCATAGTCCAGTTAAAGTTCCAGTATCCTTTTCACAGCCAACAGTGAAATAAAGTCCAATAATATAAGTGGCAAAGTGTCCAATTATATTCAATGAACTAAATAAGAATTTAGTTCTAAATTTGATGTGGCAAGACCAAGAAAAGTGATACTGTATTTCAATGTCCTGTAAGCTCGCGCTCATCAATGTGACCTTGATAACTTGGCATATGTTGGCCATAAATCAGTAAAGGTGGTAGAAGGAAACAATAACCTGTTTTGTTGCCTGGCTATCGGTTTCTATGGATAACTCACTAAACTGATTTTACTCTCGTTTTGCAGCAGCCAAGAGTTTGTTGAAGAAACCAGATGGAGTAAAGGTAAGCTAAACAGGTGCTCCTAAACTCATTTCTGACTTTCAGATGCTGGATTATTTTTAAATGTTAAATATAAGTTCTAAGTCATTGCAGCTTATACTTTTTGTAGTTCCTGATAAAGGATGCAGGTTGAAATATAAAATAATTTAATGTACAGGAATGACTAATATTTATACCAAGAAAAGCTGCATTTTTTCTACTTATTATATATTAAATAATCATGACAAAATAAGACTTTATATGGAGTTACCATAGAAACTGAACGTCTAAATCCTCTCTGTTTTACTACATCCTCAAACTGTAATGGTGACCTGAAAATCCCTGAAAACCAAATGCTTTTCCAAATAGTTATGCTATGTTCTTGAAGGCTGCTGAAATTTATAGCCCCTGGGGGGGAAAAATCAAGTCATTGAGTCTAGGAAATCAAAATTCAAATGAACTATATTTCTCTGCTTGGGCAGTTTTTATAAAGGTCTTAATTGTTCCTGTTCTTCTATCATAAGGTATTGAGACAGACTTAACATGAATATCCTGAACAAATAATTAGAAAAATTTTCCAAGAAAGATAATGGCAGAATATTTTGACTTTCTTGGATTTCTAAACAAAATAGTACAGCTTATTTTCTACTGATCCTGTTTTGTTTCATAGGAATTTACCTTTGATTGAATATAACCTTATACATGCATTGTGTTTGTTATCTTTCCAGAGTATTACCTCGATGTTTTATTTCTTTAATCCTTTTCTTTCTCTTCCACTGGCAGACACCTACATTCCTCATGAACACTTCAACGTTCTTGGGAATTAATTAACTTTCTAACATTTAAACTTGACCCAAAGTCAAGTGGTCAGTTCATTTTGAATATATAACTTAGAAAATCATCTGTCACTTCTCATGTTCACGCCCAGTCATTTCTTCAGCACCTGTCTGTGTGTGATTTGGGAATTTCCAGAGCTATGGTGACCATGCACTTGTGATTCCCGTTAGGTTGGCATTTACCTTTGATTAATTCCTGTCCTCAACCTGTAATATTCTCTTCCTTCTGCTTAGTTTATTCAACTTAAAGTTCAGTAATGACTGTTGATGTCTGCTTTTTTCCCAATGTAACATTGGTGGAAATGTGATATTTTAAATTTTCCAAATGTTTTATTCCCTTGTGTTTTTCTGTATTGTTTGGTGATACAGAGCTCACAGTTTCTATTGAGACATTTATTTTTACTACTATCCTTATATAGAAAG
This sequence comes from Lagenorhynchus albirostris, assembly GCF_949774975.1. Classification (NCBI taxonomy): domain Eukaryota; kingdom Metazoa; phylum Chordata; class Mammalia; order Artiodactyla; family Delphinidae; genus Lagenorhynchus; species Lagenorhynchus albirostris. The sequence goes on along the minus strand of NC_083098.1, from coordinate 121,636,637 downwards.
AAACATTTCCAGAACTTTTTTCTTCCAGTCAACTTATAGTTCACCTTTAAAGACAAAATTATTCTGTGCTCCATGCTTTGATACTTTAAAAATTCAACCGGTCATATTTTGTTTCTTTTCCTTTCTCTTTGACTGGTCAATTCAGAAAAGGAAGTCCAGTTCGAGTGTTCAGATGATGGTGAGGATCTCTATCTGCCAGATTTCTCCTCCTGTGAAAATTCATACTTAGGAATAGAACAGTCTTATTTGCCTAAGTTAGTGTAAGTGGAGAAAGTATAGGATCATTACAGGTTAATGTTAATTAACTATCAAACACAGTGCCCATGTTCAAATATTATTGTTTTTCTTTGAAATGGAATTTTTGAAATATGTAAAAAGTTTATACCGTCATCCATATGCTATTAAAAAAGTGCAGTTTTCTCCTAAAACTGAAGAAACCATGACATAATTAATGTCTATAATTATTGTGAAAAGTGAAGGAACACTATAGGATTATTTTTAAATGGTGATCACGATTACTAAGATAGGAGTGATTCTTAGTTCAGATAAACCAGAATGCATCCACCATGGAGTTTTATAAATTGTGTGAAAGTGATCTTACAAGGATTCATCCAAGTTAAGCACCTTTGGAAAAAATATTTATTAACCTTAAAACTGAATGAGCTCAACACCTGAAAAATAAGAATATCTTGCCCATGCCTTATTCTTATTATTCTTATAACGTAAGAATAGTTCAGTGCATAATTTAAATATCTGGTTTCATTTAATTTTTTAAATAAAAATACTCTGCTTCCATAATATAAAATAAATACATTTCACAAACAGAAGTACCAGAGCTCTTGTATATTTAAAAGACAGCTGTGGTTGAGCCCATACTTGATACCTGATTCTTTAAAAGGAAGTCCTCCTAGCCTTTTACCTAGAAATTCTCCTGTTGTTTTAAATTAATCAACATTACAAATACCTTCAAAAGATTTCTACAGTAAAAAAATCATTAAGCTAAACTTTAACCAAAATGTTTTTAACTGTACATTTAAACACAAGTAAAAGTGGTGGTTGAGGGACATATTCATTTAATTCATATTTGCCATGCCTAACAATAAAGGATGGCTCATCCAGACAGAATGGCCTTCATTTGGAAGAGACGACAGTGTGTGTATGCTGTGTATCTGTGTGTGAACGTGTGTGGGAACGTGTGTGTTGATGTGTGTGCGCTTATACGGTTATGTTTGTGTGCGTAGGTATGCCCGTGAGACATTTCCACTAAAATAAAGCAGTTCTTGGCAACCACAACCTAGGAAAAAAAATCAAGTCTCGTATCTCAGAACAGAAAAGATCTCAGTATATTCCTCTTTCATTCTTTGCAATCACTGATACAAACTAAATGGATTATATTAAATACCTGTGGGCTTTAATCTTAAACACTTCTGATCATTTGGTAAGAAGTCAGCTGTGTTTTGCCAAGCACTCTTCCTGAATAGGAAATTATTTGCATGTGTGTCCCTCCTCTTTTCTCATATATTCTGTACCAAAGTGAATACTGAATTTTGACCCTTCTTTAATAAACTCCATTATCTCTTATCTTTTTGGCTATTGCACAAATTTTATGTTAAATTCTGCACACTTCTATTTAAAGAAAAATTTTAAACTATCCTCGAAACATAGATTGATGGTCTAATATTTAAAGAGTTTTCCAGTAAAGGGCACCAAGTTTTCTCTCTTTTCTTGCATGTCACTGAGCGCAGTGTTATAGTGTATTTAAATAATACTGGTACCAAATAGTCACACAAATAGGAATGAATAGAAAAGCAAATTATTACGTACCCAAATTAATTTTTTGGACCTTCTGTCTTCCTCTCAGTGTCAGTTTCAATGTGATCTGTAGGTATAAAATATGAAAGAAAAGAATGCTCAGAAAGTCTAAACAATTAAATTCGTGTAATTGCTTATAAATATTCATTTGGTATTCATTTAGTTTATGCAGAATGTTTTTCTCTTTAAGTCCTTAAGTACATTTATACTAAAATTATGGGATGTATTTTTTAGATAATAATATGTAAAGAAAACAACTAGATAATATAGTGCAAGAAAATGAATGTTAATTTATATTTGTTTGATAATCACAATGTCATGCATGAGTTTAAATGAATGTTGAGTATTACTTTTCAGTCTGATTCTTTAGTAACCAAACTCAATTGTAGTTTCAAGTTGCCACTTGTCAACAAAGAGTCTTCTCTGGGCCATTACAATACTTATTGACCCTCTGAGTTGTTTTCACAGAGTGGCTTCCATAGTGATAATGATCTTTCTTTAAGGTCAAAACCAATTATGTTAAAGCAAGGGAATGGTATTACCAAATAGTCTTCAACAATAGCAGTAATTTGATAGAATACATAGTGTTTTCCTCTCAAACAATTGTGAAAAATAAAGTCATTTTGCATCCAGAATATAGTAAGGAGTTCGATTTGCTCATTTATAATTGAAGATGTATTTTTTAAAGGAGACCCAGACTTATCATTTTAAGATATTTTACTATAAAGCCTGCATTTCATCAGAAGACCTAAGTTTTTAATTTGATACCTACTACACAAAATGATGATGGCTGCCCAGAGAAAGACAGTCTATGTGTGACTTCAGACTCAAGGATCAAATGAAAAAAGGAATGTATGCATAACAGTGAAAATTGGAAGCTGGGGAACAGAATCCAACCTGCAGAGTATGAAAATGTTTACATTTATTTCATACTCTGACACTTGATTTGAGCTCCGTTGAAGCAGCTCTTTGTTTGCTAAGGTGGCACAGCCAAAGCAGCCAAGTCCGTTTTGTCATTCCACCATCACAGACACAGTCCTAGCCCGGGTGTGACCATCGGAGACTAGAATTGATCGTCATTCCTGTCAGTCATCACCGTGTCTTTCACATTCATCTTCAGTGGCTCTTTATTTTCATGTCTATATCTCCACATAGACATGCTGTGTATAGAGACATTGGCTACCGAGGGGTTTAAGGCATCTCTGTTTCTATTTTCTGCATACCTACAGATAAACAACAAAGCCAACGTGGTAACCAGCCCCAAAGAAAATATTCCTACCCCGGCGCTGGTATACCTGGACTCTTTGTAACCCTTCTTAAGTTCTTTACTGTTTTTGGTGTTTCTCTCATTTGCTTTCACTATATAGATACATACATTTTTTATTTTTATTTTTTTGGATTTTGTTCTTGTTTTTGCTTTCTAAGATATGAGAAAAGTTCTTTTCTTTTTATTAAGGTAGTTGTCAAACAGTGTGTTTCTAACATGAGATGACCTCATTTCATTGTTGACCATTGTACTGACGATAGCTGTGGTCTTCAGTTAAAAGTGTTGCATGCTGCCTTAGAAATACCGTAGAATGCGCTTTGGTTGCTCTTAGCTCTTCTTTTGATGATAGCTCTAGATATGCGAACAGTGGTTTCTTCTTTTCCTGACGCAACTGTTGACATCAAGGAGAGCTAAGAGGATTACTGCCAGACAAAAGTAAATGTGGACCTTATTCAGAGTTCCCGTTTCTCTCTTATTATGACAGCAGGGCTTTGTAAGACCTCACTTTCTGAGATAAAGAGGCACTGGATAATTTAAAGCTTTTTGTTTGTTGTGTTTTAAATTAAATTATCACTGTTTCACTTTAATCCAAAGGATGAAATTGCATAGCACAGAGCTTTGAATTATCAATGGGAATCAGTTTTTTCCATTTCTATCAAATTCACACTATTAAAACAACTCAATCAGTTTAACACTTTGAGACCATATTATGTTGAAATTCAAGGTTTGAATACTGGCATTCAGTGTTCTTAGTTCCATAATGTTTTCCCCAAATTATTCCATGTTTTGATTTATGAGTTTCAGAAATGTTAATGGTTTTTTACTGTCCTGTTAATTTCAGATGAATGGAAAATGTTAGGGAGATTGTCCCACTAGAGTTAACCAGAAGGCTCAATTTAAAAACATTTAAAGGAAGGACACATCAAGATAGCAGGTTACTTACTAGCAAAAAAAGACAGTGTTGATCATACCTCCAGCCAGGGAAGGGAAGAAGGACGGCAGTAAATATGCTTTCTAAGTACTCAGCATAAAGTGTAGTGGAGATGAGATAGTCTAGTGGGCAGAGTGCTTATGATTGAAGAGCATTCTCCATGGGTTTCAGTAACTCCCAGTTGCTAGGACATCATATAATGAAAGTGCCAAGCATGCCGTTGATGTATTGACACTGAATCGTTTCTTACATCAGTTATTTGACTGTTATTTTCCGCTTGGGACTATTTCTTCAATTTTCTAGTAGAAAGTAATAGGAAAAATAATATATTCTTCATGGAGAAGCATGACTTTACAAACAAATCTTTCATGTCAGTCTATAAAACAGAAATTTCTTATATATATATGAATTAACATGGAATTTAACAGCAATGTGTCTCAAATTACAGTGTTTATATGATTAGTTCTAGAACCTTTTCAGTGTTTCTCAGAATTTCTTATGGACTTGTGAAATACATTCTTTAGGATAGCCCTTTTTTAAGCGTTGTCCAGTGATTCTAGGTTTTCCAAGGGTATTTATCTATGTATTGTGACACCATAATTTGTTCTCAAATTAATACAGCGGAAAAATATCTTCACAAAGACTTTGAGATCATCTCAGAAAGTTCTAATCTCCAGTGCCCTTGGCCAGTTTTCTATGGGACAGATATTAACAGGCTGTTTGTTAAAGATATAGGACTTTGTGAAACAGCAAGTGCCTCTTTAGGTCTCCAAACTTCAAAGCCTTGTCTGTATGCTGATCACGAATAAGGTCTTGTGCATGCTGCTGCTGGGTACTGAGGTGCTGTATCTCATGGACTCACCAGGGAGATCTTTCATCAGAGATCTTGTCAGCTGCAACCTCTGACAGTAGTTAACATTGCTTAAGCTCTTGTCACTATTTAGTTGTGTCAGCTGGCTCACTCTGCTCTGTCCCTGCACTAGTTAAGAATGTACTTACCGATGCGAACTGTTTCTTTCTCCATTTTGTTCTCACTCAGGAGCCCCAAACTACTGTAATCCACAACCCTGATGGAAACAAGGTATTCAGAAAGAATCAACATCATCTTGCTTTAATAAGATTACACGTCTCATCAACTATTCAAAGCAAAATTAATTCATAATCTCAAATTAGGAAAGAAAACCCTTACCCTTTTCTACCATACTTTCTTTTGGGCCTAATTTATCTGGAACTATACACATATTTCTTTGAAAACAAAAATGAATGACATTGTGAAAGAGAAATGAATGGTGCAATTAGTCAGTAAAAGTGCAGTTAACAAGTCTGTATGTCGAGATGACTGTGTATCTTAAGCAATTCCATCTGGTTTTTCCCCCCATGCCTGTCTGCATTGTACTTTAGATGTGTTCTGCATGAAATTTTAGAATTTCTTGCTATATCATTCCACTATCTTCAAAAAAATCAACTTGAGTTCATAGTTATTTGTTTAAATTTAATGTTGCTTTTGAATTTTATTCATTCTGTTGTCATAGTGTGCTTTTTGTTTTCTTTTAATTCCCTGTTGTTTGTGGTGTTTTTGTTGTTTGGCATGGATTTGAGGATAATCAGGGAGTTTCACTTCTTGTGAAGTATGTTTGTTTTTGTTTAATTATATGCATTTCAGTAACAGACATGTAACTGCTTATCCTGAAAGAAGACTATGATGTTTCCTATCCATTGTAAATTGTTTGCATAGCACGTTAACTAAATAACAGTACTTGTATACATGTCCGTAGGGTGAAAGGAGGCAGTTCCCGAACGTATTCCATCTTTCTGCTTTGTTACTTCTCATCCATTATTATATCTCTAAGGGGAGGGAAAAATACTTCATCAGACTTTTCTCAAATTTTAAGTATAGTCATGGGTCTTACTTTTCCTTACTCTTATCTACAGTGTTAAAGTCTTAGAAAACACATTTCCTCTGGTCTAACATTTAGTTGGTCAATATTAAAATTACTAAAGTAAAAAAACATGAAGTGTTATGTTCCTTAATATGAGATGTATTTTACAGTCATGACACTTAGAATGTTCTAAGTCCCTAAAAGACTCGAGGTAGTCAGGAGCATCACACATGTGAACAATTATTTTCAATATCGTTAGCAAGTGAAAGACCAAGCATAGCAGCTGGAGTGGACACTTCGATAATTCTAGCTATGTCATTTGTAAGAGTTGTTGCATGATATTTCCTGCTTACATGAATTATTTTTACAGTGCATGGGTTTATCCTCATCTTGAGTTTAAATTTGAATACTAGGTCACATTAAGAAACGCATGAAGACTCTGCTTTGGTTTTATGTTGTGGAGACTCTGGGTATATCTTTAATTAGTCTGTCCCTTTGGATTAAATATTATATATTACAGTTGTATAAATTGATCACTTTTTTGAATATTGAATCTCTGAAAGTACACTGACTAATGTTTGCATCATTTTCCAAAATTTGTTTTCATTGCTGAACACATAGCTATTGATTAGAAGTTTCCAATTTTTGGGGGCAGTAGCCTTTAATCATTCCAAGTAGAAAATTGTGTCTTTCTTATGAACATTACTAAATTTCTTTGCTAGAAATATTTTATTAATACATTATTAATGGAAAAATTTGTCAGCCATTTTAAGGAACGCGTCTTAATACTGGCAGTTACAGTGTCCTTTTAACTGTGCTTATTAATCTGCAACTTCATTTGTAGTTTTACAGAGAAATAGCTTTGTCTTTTCATTATGGGAGCAAGTTTCTTATCAATAAAGCCAGTTTCTAATTTAGAAATGAATGAAAAAAATCTGCTTTTTCCTTGAAAGTAAATTATTCATATAATTCCATTGTGCTGATCACAAACATGGAAATTCTTCTTGAAAGCACTTTCACCATATCTCAGCTTCTTCGTCAAATGATTCAATGAAACGCTTTTTCTCTCTACAGAGAAGTCAGGCTGATAAATAGCCTACAAATTTACTGCTTGATATAGTGCCTCACACAAAGAAAGGACTAATTACTAATTAATTGGGAATAAAAAATGTTGTTTTTTAAGGTTCAAATTCATTAGGCTAGTATATTCAACTTCTCATAAATACTTAGAGAAAGCACACCTTATGGGGCACTGTAACACAACACATCCTTACACAGCTCTTAAAATAAGTTGCATACTTTGACTACTTGTACAAATCACCTTGATTTATCGTGCTTCGGGGATTAGGCAACCAGAGTACTCCCTTTTTGAAATGTTTGCAGCATTTGACATTTTATTTCTGTCAAAACCACGTAACATATTTGTACATTTGCATGTCGGCATATGCGCACAGCCTGCTGAAGAATTTTGCATGATACGTATATCACTTGCCAATTTTTTGAGAAAAAGAAAAGTCAAGCTATTCATTGTTCGCAACTTTAAATATGTTTTCTTCTCAACAGGAGTCAACTGAGAGTTCAAATACAACAATTGAGGATGAAGATGTGAAAGGTATGATTAAACCAGAAATAGAAAATCCCAACTCAGAGTTACATGTATCTCGGAAGAAAAGTATTTGTTTCAAATAGCTAATAAGTTTAGGAACTAGGTCTATTCTGAGACACAAAATTACTTTTCTTTTTATAAGTACATTATTATTTTAATTATATGTACTGATTTTGTCCATTTTTTTCTTCACATTATATTCTTTTCTCTGTCTTTAAACTATAGACAACATGTGGTATATTCAAGGACATTGTGATTTTAAACTAGTAATGAATGTTTGGGATCATAATATCAAATTCTAAATATATCAGTCAAAAGGTAATACAAAAGGTATATGTATGTCTAGAAAACAACTTATATTTAAGAACAGAGCATGAGAATAACCATTTTTTGAAACTTTCAGTAGTCTCAATTGGGTTTCAATGAAATTCTGCATTTGTCAGCCTTTCAAACCTAGATTTTCATGCTCTTTTCTAATATATTCTTGATCTCCATTCAGTTCATTTGTCCAGGTTCCCTTAGCTCCATATATGAGTCATTGCCAGCATTTCTATCAGCATCTTCTCAGTGCCTGTGCACATACATACTAAACACACATTTGCAGTCAGTTTTCTTCTTTTTGGTCTCAGGGCTGTTTTTTTTAACATCTTTATTGGAGTATAATTGCTTTACAATGGTGTGTTAGTTTCTGCTTTATAACAAATTGAATCAGCTATACATATACATATATCCCGATATCCCCTCCCTCTTGTGTCTCCCTCCCGCCCTCCCTATCCCACCCCTCTAGGTGGTCACAAAGCACCGAGCTGATCTCCCTATGCTATGAGGCTGCTTCCCACTAGCTATCTATTTTACATTTGGTAGTGTATGTAAGTCCATGCCCCTCTCTCACTCAGGGCTGTTTTAGAAGTGTTAATTTTGCTTCAATTGTTTATGCAGTTTTGTATTCTTATTTTTTTAATTTAGTATAGGTAACTACAATTCCTACAGGCCACTTGTCTAGAAGACATTCCAGAAAAAGAATGGTAAAAACAAGGATATTTAAAACCAGAAGTATTAAGGGAAAAGAAGTATAAAACAAATTCAGAGAAATGATCCATCAGATAATTAAACATTATCTGGAAAGATTATTACCTAATAGTATCCCCATAGGCTTTAATTCTGTAGGTAGCATTGGTAAGATATAATTTTGAAAAATTGTATTCATGTTATAGAATAAAGAACCTGGAAATTCTCAGATCAAGGAGACATACAGGCTATTTAAGAAATGAAAATGGGGCTTCCCTGGTGGCGCAGTGGTTGGGAGTCCGCCTGCCGATGCAGGGGACACGGGTTCATGCCCCGGTCCGGGAGGATCCCACATGCCGCGGAGCGGCTGGGCCCGTGAGCCGTGGCTGCTGGGCCTGCGCGTCCGGAGCCTGTGCTCCACGGCGGTGAAAGGCCTGCGTACCGCAAAAAAAAAAAAAAAAAAAAAAAAAAGAAATAAAAATGACTGTAGACCACAAGTTGCTAGTCACCTCTGCTGACTTCTTCCTCTTTGGTCGTACAGAACAGCTGACACTTAAATTGTAGTCTCTATTTAGATGACTAGCGCACTGATCTAACTTTGCTAGAAGTAGTCAGTCATTATTTACAGTGGAAAGCTGTGTCGAGGATTTTACTTAGTAGCTCTATTTTTTTTAATTTATTTTATTTTTGGCTGTGTTGTGTCTTCGTTGCTGTATGTGGGCTTTTCTCTAGTTGCGGCGAGCAGGGGCTACTCTTTGTTGTGGTGCACAGGCTTCTCATTGCGGTGGCTTCTCCTGTTGTAGAGCATGGGCTCTAGGCGTGAAGGCTTCAGTAGTTGTGGCACGTGGGCTCAGTAGTTGTGGCTCGCGGGCCCTGGAGCGCAGGCTCAGTAGTTGTGGTGCATGGGCCCAGCTGCTCCGTGGCATGTGGGATCTTCCCGGACCAGGGCTTGAACCCGTGTCCCGTGCATTGGCAGGCAGATTCCCAACCACTGTGCCACCAGGGAAGCCCTAGTAGGTCTATTCATCTCCCTCTTGCCTCTGAGCTAAAATTTGAACTGAAGTAATTTTATGAATCACTGATGCCAGTCTTATTAAAGAGATTTTTTTTAACCAAATAAGCAGATGTGCCATTTAGCTTTCCCAGTGATTCAGAAAGCAGCATCTTTACAAGTATTTTGGACTCATTAGCTCTTTCACCCAAACAAAATGTTTATATGACTTTTTACATTCTTCTCCTGAACGGGAATCAAAAAGAAGAAATAACCTGTGCATTATTCACTGGTGAGACTGAATCTTTCAATAACTGAATAAAATTAGGAGAATACTAACACCTCACTGTATGCAAGTCATCCTCTGAGGAATATGTTTATTCTTAGGTGATTACAAGCAGGGTTTTAATAAGTGGTCTTTCTCACCTGAATTGGACTCTTCACGGTACTACATATTGGCTTGGGGTGATTGCTGTGAATCTGTGTAAATGTCAATATATAAACAGAGTCCCTGACAGTCTCGCCTTACAGCTTATATTTATTTGGTGAAATGAAATTATGTCAGTACTTCTCAGAAAACAGCTCTTCTCTTGAAATCACAATGATATGGGTTTCATCTCACTGCTGGGATTTCCCAAATTGAGACAGTATTTGTCTCTATAGTTATGCTGAGTCTACACACACCAAATGTTAGAGAAATTAAGCATAATATTGAGATCAAAAGAAACGTCCAGTTGATAAGGGAGCCCAAAGTGCCTTGGTTCCTTTCCTTAAACTCAGTGAATAAACTTTTCAAGTGTCTGCTTTATTTTCCTAGGGTGGATGTGGCCACAGAGGCATATATATATTAGGGCTCATTTGTGTTCTTTTTAAGACCCATGCGGTCCTTGGGTGGTTAACCTTTTTAATATTGAATGATACCAGAAAACTTTAAGACTTGAAGATCCTTTGAAAGGTCACCCAGGCCATCATTCTTACTGTAAGACAGGGGGTACTAAAACGGTCATAAATGTTTCTGATATATTTATTATGGTGGTGATAGGCTTGTGTGGGAACCTCTCCATTTATTAGCGCACTGTCTTTCAGAAAGACCCTCATATATTTATACATTTGAATGACTGTACTCTTTTCTCTTCACCTCAGAGTTTGCCATAGCTCTGAATAGCCTGGTAGGGAATGTGTTTTTTGTCCAGCTCTGTTAGAACCCAAAGTTACACACATATCCAACATCTAGGAACTCACAAAGACCAATCAATTATATCCCCTGACCAAAACCATACCCTCACTACAAAACTATATCTTATCCACAAAACTGCATGTCTTTTCTTTGACACACACACTTTCCAACTCTATCCTTTCTATATACAGCCTTGTTATCAGGGTGAAACACCACAACTTTTAACATCCTCTTAAAGGCATATTCCCATAGTGCACTCGCAGCCACACGCTCCATTCCTTCCTGCTGGGCGCCCCCCCAACACCAGCACCTCGACTGGCATCGTTTCGCGGTGGTGTACGCACCCCTTGAACACCATATCGCATGCTTCCCCTGCCAGTGTGGTGCACATTCCGTCCCATCCCTGAGGACCAGCCTGGCAGGGACAGGTCTACCTCCCCTCCACTGTAAAGAGACATGGGGAGGGGGAATTAAAACATCATGGTGACCTGACCGGAGGAAGAAACGAGGAACCAACAACAGGGTACGCTTTCCTGGCCTCTTCTGGAGGAAAAAGGTAGAAAGACTAGCAGCTGTCAGAGGAGGAAGAAAGCAGAAGTTGTAGTAGATTGACGGTCCTTTCCATTCAGTGGAACCTAGAGAGCGGGGATTTGGGAAAGACCCATTTTCCTTGAACTCTGCGTATTAGTTTCCATTCAGAATGGCCTTTGGCTTTCAAGAGGCCCCGGTCCCGGTCACTCTTGCTTTGTATCTAAACTATCTCAGCTTCTTCATTCATTCAGGGAATGTTTACTAAATGTCTACTGTTTGCCTGAGCTCCACGTCTTCTCTTTGTGAACTAGTTTTATTCAAGAGCTTTCAACACCTCAGGCAAAACATTCTTCCGTGTGCTTTATATGTATCTTTTGTGCTATCATTTAAGCCATTTCTCCCATTTAATTCAATAAATATCAGGAAAACTTACTGAAAAAGTCAGACCCAAGGTAAGTGTATTTCATATCTAAACGTCCTTTTATTTTCTTTTTCTTAAAAACCTTCAGCATTGAGTTATAACCACAACATTTTTCTGCCCCAACTCACAGTCACCCTAAGGGACTTTGTGTTGTTTCACAACTCTTCTTTGTAAAAAGCTGCTGGTCCTGTGTTTTCTTTCTCCAAGGCAACGTATTGACTTCCTAGTATTGACCTTGTGAGCAGCTTCCTAATTTTGTCCTGTACTCAACCCAAATATTATCTCTAACACTACATCAATAAATTCAGTGTAACAGAGAGATACTAATAGTTTAAAAACAAATAAGCATCTTAATGAAGCATAGTTATTACCATAGAAGCACTGTGATAATAACAGGCCATTATACACTTAAAAAAAAAAGTTTTTCTATTAGAATTTATGGTGTTTTCAAAATATGATTTTTTTTTCGGTCCAAAGTTAATGAAATAATCATTCCATTTTGAATATATGTCTAGTAATTCATTAATTCCAGGTGTTGTCAAAACAGCTGGCATTAGTGGCCTTTCATGACTGGATGGCAGTATGGCAGTACTGCTCTCAGGGGGTGTGGGTGTACCTAAAGTGGTCCTTTTGACGCTGTGTACACGTGAAGACTGTCCTTTGGTTTGTGGCTATAGCAACGGTTTGCAGGGCCTGCTGCTGTGTGCCACAATGTCTCTCCACCTCCTAGCCTGCCCAGCACCATTGCTTAGAGTCAGCTACTTCTTCCTGATGCGTGCGCATCAGTTTGGTCCATCTACTGCTTTTTCACAGGATGCCAGAGCTGTGCAGCCCCTGTCGACGTTGGGCTCCTGTGTGCCCTTAAGTGATCTCTGTCACTCATCCTGCTTCCGGCATCTCACTTCAGCTCAGCATTCAGCAGCTGCTTGGATCTCGTGCTGCATTTCATCTTTCTTACAGCTCTAGGCCAGTGGAGCTCTGTACCGCAAGCAGAAATGTATTGCAGAAATGTGAGACTGGCTGTATGTGGGGACTTCATGCTCGTTTATACTCTTTTTCCTTTTGCTGACACGTAGGTGGTGGTGATGTGCGTAGAATGTTTGCATAAGGCCCAGTTTAAGGACACAGGTATTGACAGCCTTATCTCTTGACTGGAGGCAGGTATATGATGACACCTGGATGTCATGGTCTCAGCTAATCTACAGAATCACTTGATTAGTGAGCTTTTTGTGATCTGGACACAGATCACAGTAGTGGACAGTAGTGTCTTTTGTAAATCTGGACAGTAGTGGACAGTGTGATGACTAAATACTCAAATTCTGCTGTTTAGTGCAAATCATCGTTTCTGTGTAGGCTTCCCTGGGGCAGAGGACCACTTGATGCCAGTCCCCTTCCCACCTTAAGCAGTCTGTAACTCAGCACTTGGCCTTGCATGCATTTCTTACTTCAAGGGAATCTGCAAATTAAGAAACTCCTGGATATTGTATTTAAGGACTTTTGATGATTATGTCATTCCATTAGATTGAAAGCGTCTTAGAAGACCTGTAGGGCAGTGTACAGTAACTTCTTTTAGGTTTCTAATCCAAACTTTGATTTTTAAAAAGGTTTATTTAGAAAAATTCTTGTCTGCATGTGTGTGTCTACCTGTTGATCTTTTAACATTTAGATCAAGATACATAACTTATAGGACTGATGCAGAATTCATTCCATTCTACCACCGATGTAAAATTACTTCATTTTCTCTTTTTTTTCACATTCCTTTATTTTACCCTCCGCACTCACTCTGTTTTTCTCTTTACTCTTTGCCTTCTGTGAGATTTGCATCTTAAATTTGTCAGTGATAGCCTCAGGCTTGTTTAGCCCTGCTGACCAATTATGAGAACTCTTACCAACCCCAGGTTAAAACAAAGTCTGAAATCAAAACAAAACAAATGAAAGCAACCAACAAACACATGAATGAAGGCGCTTTATAGAAGAGACTATCTAGAAGTAAAGGGTTTTTATTTATTTGCATTTGGAATGGTATTTTCATTATTCAATTTAGTGCAACAAATGTTCCGTGGGCACCTGCAGTGTAAGGTGCCCTACGGAGGCGATAGCCACACTTCTTGCCCTCGTGAGTAAGTCTAGAAAAGATAAAGATGATTCTGCGTGATAGTGTACCTTCTTTGTTTCTGGCTTGTATCCAGATAATTCTAAAACAAGAATAATATATTCATTGAAAAACAAACATAAGGACATAGCTACAAATAGTCATGTGAGCGAATACAGAAAATTTCAGATGCATGTAACACATGTAATTCCTGACAAAGAGACCTCTATTTGGAAAATTCGGATTCAATTAGTTTTTTTTCAAAAGACCATTGAACACCTACTATGTACTAGATATGATAGACTAGGCTGAGGCCAAAAAACCCTTGCTCAAGGAGTTCTCAGTCTTGTAGTACATTCTTTAATGAAATTGTTTTTGCATTAAAATTTTACTCTATGTTAAAGAAAGTTTCTTCCAAGGTACATGAATGTTTATCCTTAACACTTAGTGAATCAGGTAGTCTATTTTTTCTTTGTTTCTTTTGATATGTAATAGTGTAACATTTTTCCCTTGGTCAGTGCTGTTAAGCAAAATGTGCCCGTCCATCATATGAAAAGTAGCATCATATTTGGTACAAAAAGACAGATTTAGTTATAGGTATTGCTTTTTTTTTTGTCTCCTCAATTTTCCTTATATACCCAGTCTACCAGCAAATCCTATGGGTTCTCCCCTCAAAGTACACTCAATTTTTTTTTTAATTGACTACTGCTCACTGACTCCATTTCCGTCACCCTGGTCCACAAAAGCATCATTAGCCTGCATTATTGACATGACTTCTTAGCCAGTCTCCCTGCTTTGGTATTACCTGTTTATGGTCTGTTCACGACACAGTAGTCAGAGTAATGCTTTTAAAGTATATCAGATTATGTCTTGTTTCCATTGGCCGCCAATGTCTTTAGAATGGATTATAAGGCCCTCAGTGATCAGGACCTCCTCCAGCTATACCTCCCTTTACTGTCTGACTTCATCTGCTATAGATGTCTCAGGAACACTGTCCTGATATGTCTCAAGCTGGTTGCTGCCTCGGGGCCTTTACAGTTGCCATTCCCTGCCTAATATGTCCTGATACAGATTCCATGTGCTTGCTGCCTCTTCTCTTTTTTGGTCTCTGATCAAATGTTACCCTCTCAGATCTTCCTTGATGACCCTGTTTTAAATTGTTTCCCTCCAAATCCAGTGCTCCCATTCTCCTTCTCTGCTTTCCTTTTCTCCTAGTATTTATCATTATCTGGAATATGTATTTTACTTATTTGCTTACGGTCTCTCTCCCCCTACTAGCATATAAATTTCTTCAGGACAGAGATTTTTGACTGGTTTGTCCACACTTATATCCACAGTATCTAGAGCAGTGTTTGGCAAGAGTAGGAATAATAAGTATTTAATTGATGGAGGAAGGAAATAAGATAGAAATCAACCATGCCATGTCCTAGTAGTCACTAAAAAGACTAGAATTCTCTAAAAGTTATGATCACATCTCAGCTTTTTATCTCCATAGGTTTTTGTCCACATGTTCCCTACCCCCACCCCATAATTGAGAAACTAAAAACATAGAAAATGAAAATTTCAAAAGTAAGTCACAGGATCCTCTTTCCTGTTTGGATGGAGGATGTGTTTTGGTATCAAAGATAGTAGGTTTGAATTACAGCCCAGCCTTTTATGAGCTAGGCGATCCAGCTGCCCATGTAAACCTCTCTGAGTCACATTGTGTACAGTGGAGATAATGATGTCTCAATACTTAACCATTTTTTACCTTCAGAAGTAAAGATTTCGTATGGTTCAAACCTAACAATAATAACAATAACAAAACGTAGTCATGTTAACTAGAGTAATATTTGTTAAATGCCTGGCCCATGATAGTCAGCAAAATTAATTATATTAATTCTGGCCATTCTTTCCTATGAGTACATGATATAAGCACAGAGGTTCACTACTAAAAGAGTCTGTAAATCTAAAGGGACCTGTGATTTTTATTGTAGCATCAGTGTTTCTATTTTCTAAGCCATTTATTTTGATAAGTGGGTAAACATCTGTAAACGTTAAGACCCACAATCTTAACCCACAATCCAGCCAATCTACTTACATAAGCAAACAAAGAAGCTGCCCAAGTACAGAAAATAAATTCATATTTGGTTTAAAACAAAAGCCAATATTTTTTAAAAGCTTTTATTAAGGTAACAGTATTATTTTAATTTGTCATGAATTTTAAACAATTAGATTATTTTAATTCACTGTTTTTTTGCTTCCATGATATCATGTAGTAGGCACTTAATAAATTAATTATGAGGTTTTTGCATTGTTAATTTTCTTTGAACTCTTAAAATTTTTGAGTTTAGAGACATATTTTGTTTTTAATTAAACATAACATTTTAAGTAATGACTCAGTCTTTCCTCATTTAAACTGATCCTTTTATCCCTGGATGTTTTCACGTGTTTTGAAAAATTGGCTTATTTTGAGTGTGTCTTGATTATCTCTGATGAGAATAAAAGAGAAGTATGTAGGCTGATTGTTTTCGACAAAAGTAAAATACATATTTTTAAAGGAGTGTATCTATGCCAAATTCTCAAGCAAACTATCTCAAGAACCATAACATAAAATGTCCTTCTTGGAGACCGTGATTAGCCAGTTCAGTGTTTCCTCAGAGGGAAACTAACCATCTTGACAGAAGTTAACAGCTTAAGTGTGAAAGACCTATTATTTGTTTGTTTTTGAAGTAATTCATTACAGGATTATTGGTTTCTTCATTAACATCACTACATGTGGTTATTTACACTATGTCTATCCAGCACAACACGGATGGCAAACGTTAAGGAGAGAATTTGGGATTTTAGGGAAAGTTTGAGTAATAGACAAAAACCTATCATCACTATGTGTTTTCAGATTTTAAAAGAAAGAAAATAAAGAAATTCTGCTCCAGAATGTCATTTGTTTTCAATTTGAGCTAGAGAATGTTTTCAATTGGGGAAAATAACTTGCTGTGGTGGTGTCTATTTTGAGTACAGAGTATTTTTACTCTCTACTTAGCTAGTTTACTGAGAATTATAGTATTCTAATTAAAAAAAATTGTATACTATTACGTTGTATAGAGTTACGGTGAACAAAAATGTAAAGATACTGCTGAAGAATAGAGTATTACCTCTGAAAAGCTTAACAGTCTCTAATGACAGAAAACAGCTTATTTAAAGAGACCCCAGTGATTTTTTTAGAGGTACTGTGACCAGTGTAGAAATGGTATGAGCATATGAGATTGTGTTTTTAAATCTCTCTTCAGGAAATAGAAGATCTTCATTTATAACCTTTATAAGTAAAAAAAAAAAAAAAAAAGATTAGACTAAGATGGAACTTACTAACGCTATTTAAATATATGAACAGTTAATAAAAATGAAGTGTGGTGCTTGCTTGTTTGTTATGGAGGATAAAACAAACAACGTTTGTTTGGGATGAATGTGTAAGCGCCTGTGTCTGAGTTGGTAAGATCCTTTTAGTCTGTACTAGAATTTTCTAACATGAGCAGTGTTGTGAATTATTGAAGAATTTCCTCTTCAGTGGTTTGTGATGTGTTGTATAATCTGCCTATGCAAGTGCTAAAGATAACCCTTATAGGCGTTCTAAGTGGTCTGTCCCCCTGGAACTTCAAGTTTCTAAGTGTGGACTGTTAATTACTCATCAGATAACCTGAATGGTGTCTTTGATGAATGTTCATCTTTTATATTCAACAAATAATGGAAAAAAGTATTTCATACTCACAAATATGTATCTACTGTTACATTTTATGATAATTTACATTTATAATATATCCTAGAATAAATGAAAGCAACAGTAATATGTTGTTAGTTCTGAAATATATAGTTCATAAATGTAATTCTTTCTATACTCACATTGATTAAAACAAGAATAAATTTACTGGTCTTGTAAAATTTGGCCAAGATATTCCAACAAGTACTTGTCAACAGGAAAAAATACTACACAATCTAAAAGTTGAGAGTTATGTTTTGTTCGAGGACTTTACTGAGGACTATAGCCTGGGAGGCAGCCTCTCAGATAGCTCTGAGGAAGTGTCCCAAAGAGGTAAGGGAAGAGCCAGGGTATGTAGAAGTTTTTGCTGGAAAAAAAAAAATTAGTGGAACATCAAAAGATTACTGCTAATCACACACACACACACACACACACACACACACACACACACGAAAACAGACATCCCAAGTTAGTGAATTTAGTGCTTTGTATGTATGGGAAGATGCAAGAGTCTGGGCTCGTTGAAATTATTCCTTTGATATGCATCTTAACTATCTAGGGCCAGTATCCTGGTTTTTTCCATCCTGAATTCCCCTCAGGGTGCACCGTCAGGGGTGGCTGCAGTGTCTGATGGCTTGATGGCAACAACATTCTTGTACTTTACTGAAATGGTAGGCAACCTTTTTGGTCCACATACTTTTAAATCAGTTTTCTAAGCTGAATTTAGATCAGAATATCCCAGAGCTAAAGCGGTTATATAGTGCCAGTGTGAGGTATATCACTTTAATAAAAAGCATTAGCCATGAAAACTCATTGAAGAATTTTTGGTCTGATAAGATATTTTCACCCTCCCAAATTAAGTTTTGAAAAATGTAGTAACTAATCACAGAAATGACTCCTGGTCCTAGGAGTCTTGTCCCTGTTCTCTGTCAAATGCATGGGGACATGAGAAGAGTTACAGGAATTCACATCATTTTGTGAGTGTGTGTGTGTGTGTGTGTGTGTGTGTGGTGAAAATAGGTTATTTTCCTCCAAACCTTAAGTATGTCTTGCAAGTTGTGATAACCCATTATAAATTTATCCAGACTGACTACTGCTCTGCCTTTTCAATCCATGGTCTGACATCTCAGAAGGCTATAATAATTATCAGATCATCAAAGTTAGGCATATAGGCACATATATTACATCGAGCCCTGACCTTTAGATCTACAATGCTGTAGACAAATGCATTATACAGTTGACTTATCAAGAGAGTCTATTAATTTCCCATAATTTTCCAAATTAAAAACATTCCTTAACTATAGATACGTTATTTGTTCCATTAACTTTTTTCACTAGTTCCCTAATTTACTGTAGATTGTAGATGCTCTAGTTATTTTGAACAATGTGTGGTGTGACTGGGTTCTATGACATATTTCGTGAATTGGCCTCTCTTTTTTCTACTTCACTAAACCTGATCTGCTCTTGCAGTTTCCATTCAATGATTCTGGAAGCATGGATTGGATAATGATAGACTTTGCAATGAAAGTTGCTGAAGATGAGAATTAGCTAGAAAGCATGGAATTACAATGAGAGCAGATGCTGCTGCATATTCTTGAGCAGTAGTAAGATCTGCTGTTTTATCTTGTCAGTCTCGTCAAGGGAAATTGGTCAGAATGAGATGAGTATTGTTTTAACACTTAGAAAGAAGTGAAATGATGTTCTTATAATTAAAATATCTGTATGATCTGTACAGTGGTGGGTTGGGAAACTGCTTAGTGTCAACCTCATTGAAGCAAACACTGGTGTGAGAAATACTGAAATGCGTTTAGGAACTTGTGTGAACCTGGAAACAAGGGGAAAAGACCTTTAAAAAATATATGGGACTTAATAATAAATGTAGTCACAGAATAACATTTTTTTATACTCTAACTGTAGTCTAACTGGTGCTTTCTCAAAAAAATCCAAAGACATCACACTTCAATTAATTTTGGTGTATCTTTCTGTTCGTTTTTTATTTTTGCTTTTTGCAAAATGAACAAAGATATATGACGGTTCTCTACCATGGCGGATAGCCTTCTAGGCTCCTGCATTCTTGGTCCAAGGGAGCATTCATGAATCTACCAGTTAACTTATTCAGGAAAGTAGAGTTATAAATAAACTTATCTAAGCATACAGTGGATTCTGTTTTTCATTGAAGTCAAATTTTATACTTTTTCTAAAGGAATAGGTTACTTAAGAGAAACTAAATTAATTATAAGCTGAGCAACAGCAGTAGAAATCATTGAAAAAAATAAAGCCTACACTCACGGCTGCACAAGATTTTAACTCTTCTCAATATTTTATACTGCCTGTCCATACTGAAGGACAGAGCATGAACAGGTTGGCATTTACTTTTGACCTGAAAGATACATGCCCTGTTTTGGCTAATATCATGTAAAATTGATTGGAGGGGTTAGTTGGAATCATTACAGTTCCAAGATTTGGGGAAAGCTGGATTTCATTCACGACAAAACAAACCCCCCAAAAACAAGGCAAAAAATAACTTTCCAAATATTTAAAAATCCTAAGTCTCATTCTCTCTTTTCTTAGTCTGATTTTTCTTTTGAGACAGTAGTTTTAACCATCACCTTGGTTCTGCAGTGGAAGAAAGAGATACCTCTTGAGAATGCTTAGTATTTCTCTTATCATGCAAATATATACACCTGATGCCCAGAGACTACAATTTTAATCTTAAATCTAAGCAGTTGGTATGATTCTTTGAACCAGTTTCTTAAAATCTTTTTTTTCCGTGTCGTCAACTCTTAACTGGAAGTGGAACCACACCTATCTAATTCATAAAACATCTTAATACTTAGAATACTCAATGGTATTCATAATGTTGTCCTATTTCTAGCTTCTGCAAGTCAGCTGCAGGTGGCAGAAAAGTTACCCAATTACTTTAATGTGGATGGACTGAATTCTTTCATATCAGCAAATGTTCTGTATAACTATATATAGCTTCTTTAGACCCTGAAAGTTTTATGTCAGCCATTTTTAATGAAAATCTTTATAAATACTTTACACATCCTTTAATCTTTAAAAAAATAGTAAATATTTTTTTCATCTTCAGATTCAGACTCATCTTAGGAATGACACAGCCATATTTTGTAACCCAATGATACCTTCACAAATCTTTTAAAAAAATCTAAACCTATTTTCACTTACACTAAATGATCCCAATGCCAGACTTTTCTGTTCTTAAATATTTGTTAATCATTTACTGTCAGACCATAGCAATTTAACAGGACTAAGACTAGTAGTACTTCTTCCCCAATGAACAATTTACGCCTTGAAATTCAGAGTAGTTAGGTTTTTATAGAGCAAAGTACAAAGATGATTTGAATAATTTATCTTTTAAATCTTGAGGGCCTCTAGCAATTAAAAGGCTGAATATTGGTGTTATTGAACAAGTGAATTATGGATAAGTGAGCTTTATAATAATTTCTTGAAAAGCATTCTTGACTAGAAGCTTGGTAATTTCCAGGTGTTATATTTGGATAAAATATTATATAATAGAGTATTAAACCAATCAACTCCAGAATCTTCGATGACTTTGATTTTAAAAGCCAAAATAATGGAAATTACTCTCCTAAATATTAACTAATATATCAAACTAGTGAAATAAAAATAGTCACTAAGAAACAAGCTGTTAATTGCACAGGAAACTCCAAACATAGCTGAGTTGATAGGCACCTTTTTTTATAAAACTACCCAGAACATGAAAATGATCCTAATTTGTATGTTTGCCTAAAATAAAAACTATTCCCAAGAGTTATTTTTGTTAATGGCAGCATGGAAAAAGACAATAAAACCATGGGATACCCAGTTTTGTGGAACTGGTGTATTAATTAATTACAACTCTGGCTCAGTAATTAAGTCATCAGTCACCTTCCCAGAGGAAGTTCAAAGACATTTAGGTAGTTTATTTAAGTTTATGATTTCAAAATATTGAATGAGGCACTATGGGCTGGAAAGGAACATAGATTAGTGAATTAAACAGCAGACAGCACCTCAGCCAGATAAATCTCCAGCCCTGGCACAGCTTCTGAATTTGCTGGATGACTTTAGTAAGTCACTTAACCTCCCTGTCCTTCAAGTCTCTGGCAGGCAGGTACCCAATAACTCTGAGAAACATGGAAGGAGTAGTTAAACTAAATAGAGCAAAATTTTTAAATTTATTTTATTGAAATATAGTTGATTTATAATGTGTTAATTTCTGCTGTACAGCAAAGTGATTCAGTTATACATACATATACATTCTTTTTCATATTCTTTTCCATATGGTTTATTACAGGATATTGAATATAGTTCCCTGTGCTATACAGTAGGACCATGTTATTTATCCATTCTATATACAATAGTTTGCATCTGCTAATCCCAACTCCCAGTCCATTCCTCCCCACCCACCTTGGCAACCACAAGTCTGTTCTCTACATCTGCGTGTCTGTTTCTGTTTCATAGATAGGTTCGTTTGTGTCATATTTTAGATTCCACATATAAGTGATATCATATGGTATTTGTCTTTCTCTTTTTGACTTACTTTACTTGGTATGGTAATCTCTAGGTCCATCCACGTTGCTGCAAATGGCATTATTTCGTTCTTTTTGATGGCCGAGTAGTATTCCATTATATATATGTATCACATCTTTATTCATCTGTCAGTTGACATTTAGGTTGTTTCCATATATTGACTATTGTGAATAGTGCTGCTATGAACATAGGGCTGCATGTATATTTTTGAATTATAGTTTTGTCCAGATATATACCCAGGAGTGTGATTGCTGAATTATATGGCAACTCTGTTTTTAGTTTTTTGAGGAATCTCCATACTGTTTTCCATAGTGGCTGTACCAATTTACATTCCCACCAACAATGTAGGAAGGTTCACTTTTCTCCACACCCTCTCCAGCATTTATTGTTTGTAGTTTTTCTGATGATGGCCATTCTGACTAGTGTGAGGTGATACCTCATTGTAGTTTTGATTTGCATTTCTCTAATGATTAGTGATGTTGAGCATACTTTCATGTGTTTGTTGGCCATCGGTTTGACTTCTTGGGAGAAATGTCTATTTAGGTCTTCTGCCCATTTTTCAATTGGGTTGTTTGTTTTTTGGTTGTTGAGTTGTATAAGCTGTTTGTATATTTTGGAAATTAAGCCCTTGCTGGTCACATTATTTGCAAATATTTTCTCCTAGTCTCTAGGTTGTCTTTTTGTTTTGTTATGGTTTCTTTTGCTGTACAAAAGCTTGTAAACTTGATTAGGTCCCATTTGTTTATTTTTGCTTTTATTTCTATTGCCTTGGGAGACTGACCAAAGAAAACATGGGTACGATTTATGTGAGAGAATAATAGAATAAATATTGACAAAGAGTAAATGAGTAGAATTGCTAAGCTAAGATGATACATATAAAAAAAGCTAAACAACTTTTGATCACTGAATAAGTAAATCTTTAGGCACAGTTCACTAAAAGATTTTAATATTCGATACTCTGCTAACATTTTAGTGAATCTCAATTTGCATGTATAAATTCAGTTGATTTCCCAACCCAAGTTTCATTGTAGGCCAACTAGTCTTCTGAATAAGTTTTATTGTTAAAGTTTCACCTCAAACTAATAAATTTAAAATCTGAACAAAGGTTCAGAAAAAGCCTGAGCTCAAATAACTTGGTTCCTTCTCTCCATTCAACTCTCTTAAAAGAAATTATAAGTTTAAACATTGATAGATGTGCCTAGTTTAATCTTTCTAGACCTATACAGATTACTTCCCCATGGAAATACCGTGGCCTCATATATGGTGGTAATTCTGCTGATTTTGAGATGTGCAGGACCCATGAATGCCTTTCCAGTTAGCATAATCACAGCCAGGCTGCTACCAGACATGATCATCATCACCTCCATACTTGGCATTTATCTAATGCATTAAAATGCACAAAGAACTTTATATACATTGTCTATCCATGTATTTATGTATTCATATGTGCATGCATTCAGAGACATTTACTCAATACTAGGTGTTAAAAGGTAGAAAGTGGTCGTGTCCTGGTCAGATCTGTGAACATCCTGTGATAATGCTATGGGAGGACCACAGTGAGATTGAATAGCTGCATCTGGAACACTCAGGAAAGTCCATACAGAAGAAGTGACGTTGGAGCAAAGTATTGAGGGAGATTTCCAGGCAGAAGACAGAGTTTCCAGGCAGAAGGAACAGCGAGAGGAAAGGCACAGAATTATCAATGAGCCAGGACTAGTTGGGAAAGAGTGAGCCCCTTGGTGTAGCTGTAGAATAGGCTATGTGGGAGCCCTGGGGGAAAAGAAGTGTCAGGAAATGAAGCTGGAAAAAAATAGAGTAGGAAAACCTTTAAAGAACAAACAAACAGGGCTTCCCTGGTGGCGCAGTGGTTGAGAGTTCGCCTGCCGATGCAGGGGACGTGGGTTCGTGCCCCGGTCCGGGAAGATCCCACATGCCGCAGAGCGGCTGGGCCCGTGAGCCTTGGCCGCTGAGCCTGCGCATCCGGAGCCTGTGCTCCGCAACGGGAGAGGCCACAACAGTGAGAGGCCCGGGTACCGCAAAAACAAAAACAAAAAAGAACAAACAAGTGTGAGCTTTGGCTTCCAGAGAGTGGGGGAACAGCACGGTCAGCTCTGTTCTCTAGAGGGATGATTCTGCAGCAGTGAGGAGTGGAGGGGCTGGTGAGGAGAGGGTATGGGAGGAGAAGGGGGAGACATCAGGGCAGGAGTGGTTAGGAACATCCGACAGCCAGAATCAGAGCAATGGCAATGAGCCCAGAGAGGAAGAAATGGATCTGAGAAAGATTTGGATGAATAAAGAGGAGCCGGTGATCAACCGTATGAGGAATTGAAAGGAGGCATCAAGGATTTCGGTGTAGGCAGCTGAGTAGATTACGGTGCCACCATCCAAGATGAGAAATACAACAGAAGCAGCAGATTTTGCAAGGAAGATGCTTGACGTCAATTTTGAGCACCCCAGGTGTGAAATGCCAGGACAACAGGGAGTGTTTAGATTGCAGTCACAAAAATGAACTTGGAGCCCAGAAAGACTTAAGGTCCGTGATAGAGATTTGGCAGTCTTCAGTAGATGGTCAAAGCCAGAGGAATAAATGAGATTACCAAGAAAAAAGGAAAGAAACGAGGAAGAGGCTGAAGACATACCCTGGGAAACAACACGGTAATTGCTAAGGATAAATTATATGACTCATGGATGATCGGATAAGAAAGCACTTGAGTTTGCTCATTCAAATATGTACTGAACATTTACTCTATGCCATGTACTATGCTAGATGCGGGTTGTAATGGTGAGGTACCTACCCCGCTGGAGTTTACAACATAATAATAGAGAAAACTGATCAAATACACACAAAGAAGTACGTAAGTACAAGTGTACCAAGTGCTTTTAAACGGCAGGTGTAGGATATGTGTGGACTTATAACACGGGGACCTCTCCTAAAATGAGACTCCAAGTAGGATTTTTTGAAGAAATAATAGGTGAGTTGAAAGCTGATAAAAGAAATGAAGGCAATAATGGGGGACACTTTCCCAAGAAGAGAGGGCAGCTCACATGAAGAGCTGCAAAGGAGGAAGCATGGTCATTTTGAATTGCTGAGAGAAGGCGCCATGGGTGGGGTGTAGAGGATAAAGTAAGGCAGCCTTTGAGTGGGGCTGGTGGGATGGACAGGGTTTAGATTATACGGGGTTTCATAGTCCCTCTTCAGATAATTTTTCTGGACAAGAAATGATGGGTGCTTGTACCGGAGTGATGTAAGAAGAAAAGAAGTGGACTAATGTGTAAGGCCTTGAAAAGGCAAAATCAATAGGACTTGAAGGATTGGATTCAGAGTCAGGGTGTGAGAAAGTCAAAAATGATCCCCAGGCTTCTTTCTGGCTCGTGCACCTGGGTGGATGATGCCGTTCACCTGGATGGAGGTCCCTGGAAGAGCAAATAGGTTTGTGGCAACAGAAGTTCATATGCTCAGTTTAGGGTGTGTTGGATTCCAGACGCATTAAAGATCTCCAAACGGAGATTCCAGAATAGGCACAGACATACAGACCTGGAGGAAAAGTCTAGAAACAAGGTAACAATTTGGGAGTCATGGGATACAGACAGCAATTTAGAACACTGGTGTAGATAGAACCGTAGGGATAACAGTATATGGTAAGAGGGCCTCAGACCGAGCCTTTAAAAGGAATTGAAACGTTTCAAGTCCACATTGCAAATGAGAGTGAGATGATGAGAGCAGAGAAAAGAGAAAAAAAGGGGAGTATTTCAAGATGGCAGAAAGGAGTCATCAGCAAACTCTGTGCCTTTGGGCAGTGCCTGTACTCTGTACTTCTCTGTTAACCAGAGAGGTAACATCGGTCTGCATATCTCAGAGAATTGTCCTGATGCTCAGATCTGATAATGCTTGAGAAATGTTGAAATCTATCAGTTGTTTCATTACATAATCACTTTCGGTTCCCAGGGATATATTTTTTTTGGTTTTTGAGTTTGTTTTTTTTTTTAAACACTGGGCCCATTCACACTCTTATCTTTCTCTTCCAGACTTCTTTAGAACAATAAAGAGACAAAAAATATGAATTTGAACATGGCAGTGTTCTCAGTTCTTTTGCAGAATTGCATGGAAAGTAATCGCACACAGGATCTGGAGCATTTCTGCCGCTTGCTTTTCTCTCCTGCCTTTCCCCTAGGAACCTGGAAATCCCCAGAAACTACTTTGGGACCTGTGGGTATAGGCTTGAGCACCTCAATTCTATAAGTAAAACTATTTGGTAATCAGTTCCCTGTGATTAAGTGTCTAGCCATGAGGTTAGAAGCTTCTGGTACTCAGGGAACACCTTACTGGTACACTCTTCCCTCGCCTTCAGGGTAATTAGTGACACCTCTCAAGCTCTCCCCACTTTGACTTCCGGAGTGGCCATTACTTGACATTCAGGAAGAGGGAAGGCCAGAGGATAGCGACCCCTCCCCCCAGAACATAGACATCCAGGCACCTTGCGCAGTGATTGTTCCTCAGCCTCACTGCTGGCGAGAGGAGATACAGCTCGCATCAAACCCTCCTTCTTCCTCTAGGTCACTGTGGCAACAGTTCCAACCACAACAGACTTCTATATACAAAAGATTCATTCCCAGCCTTCTGCTTTCCTTTAAAGAGTCAGCTGTCATGTGCTGCCCTGACTCACTCGAGCGCCTTTGCTCCAGGGAAACAAGCACTCTAAAGATTACTGAGTTCCAGGCCCCTCCTGAGCCAAGAGAGGCACGTTGCTTTCATGATGATGCAGCACAGAAGCCTTCTGGCTACTTCCCATGTGCCGTCCTGCCAGCTACAGCACCACTGTTTCTGAAAATAAGAACTAAGAAGGCCACTTGGGTTGCTTTGATTATGCAGGACAAAAATTAAGCCAGTTGTAGGATGCAGACTGTTGAAGAGCTAATGAGTGTTTCCGTAGTGGTTCAGAGTGAGACATGGCCATGTACACCGATGTTTCTAATTGCATATTATGCTTCTGAAGGAATCTAGAGACTTTCAGGAACTTCAGAAGGTGACCCAGAACTGTTCGCACTTTGTAAACTAACTCTTAGCCTAATGAAGCTCTTCAAAGGGCAGTGATCTGATGTTCATTTTTTCCTTCTTTTATCCTAAAAAATTAACATTGTTTTCTAAACTGTAGTTTTTTTTCCTATTAGCCACATAGCATCCTAAGAAATCTATTAGTTTTAAATGAGGATTTAATACGAGGAGGAAGTTTTGGTAGTCACATTTTTCTAATCTCATTTTCTGAGCTCCTCTGCACCAGTGTCCTTTATATTCCAGAATTGGGTCAGCTGTCATGCGTTTTTGCCAAATGTTCATACTGTTGACGCTACAGACAGATGAATCACTTATTGCCTAACTAAATTAAGCTAAACTGTGCCATTGGCACCATCCCTATTACAGAATTATTCCCTGCCACTACTTCTGTCAGTATGCTTTGATGTTCGATATGTTATAGCTATTCATTCATCAAATGATCATGGGCAAGAAATGTTTTAGGTGTGTATAGGAGCTAAGAAACCTTATGTTATTTTTTTTCAATATAAATGAAATTATGTAAATAACTGAATATGGAATCTAACCTGTATGGAGATTATTTTTTGATATTATCAACCTTGACATTGTTAGCAACCATTTGTGGACAAACCATATTTTATAAGGTAGTCTCATATAATCTCAGTAAAGTCAAGTTAGGTTTACAGAACATTTGTTTTTTGTTTTTTTACATCTTTATTGGAGTATAATTGCTTTACAATGGTGTATTAGTTTCTGCTTTGTAACAAAGTGAATCAGCTCCTCCCTCTTGCGTGTCCCTTCCGCCCTCCCTATCCCTCCTATCTAGGTGATCACCAAGCACCAGGACATTTGTTTTAAATAAGGAATATCACAACCTGGATAACCTGGAGTTTTTGGTTTTTGGTTTTTTTTTTTTGTACCGATAAGTCTTTATTCATTGTATTTTCCCAAGGAAAAGAAGAGGAAGGGAAGAGGGTCAGCATGTGTGTTACAAAATGATAGCAAATGGGAAAGGAAGTACCCGGCACAGCAAAATCAACCAACAAATAAACACTGCCCAGATGGGGTCGCCAAAGCCCAAGGGGGCTCAGTCTCCTGCAGTTCAGTAATAAGGGGAATAACCTGGAGTTTTGAAAGTGAATATAAACTTTAAGTTTGTGGTTAAGAATCTGCTAAAAAAAAGATCAGATTCATTAAAAATGCAAACTGGTTGACTTTAATCAATAAGAACTAAAACCAGACTTCAGCTTTTTCTATGATGAATAGCAGCCTATCTAAGATAGATGGAATAACTTTTTGTGATTACCCCCAGTTTATTTCCAGTGATTTAAGAAAGTATCACAATGTTCTTTAAACAAAATTCAATTAAATTTAATTTTTAAAATATTTCATGGCTTTATTTCCTTAGTAAGAGAATACTGTTCTGAAATCAGGAAAAGGTTATCAAATCAGTTGATCAAATTCAACTTATTGAGCATCTGTTTTATTAAAGACATTGGATAAAGCTTTTTCAAGGATACAAAGAAATAACATGTTCTTTGCCCACAGGGAGCTTTTAATTTAACTAGGAAGACATTACACGGTAAATCAAGTTTAGTAACAATTTAAAACAATAATTTAACTAAAGAAGTTGTCATGGTATATAGTATATGCTTAATTGCCCAATGAATAATACAAGGTAGGCTTTCCACAAAGGGAAAGAACACTTGAGGCAGATGAAGTAGGTGGGATTTGAGCCAAGCCAACTGTTAATAATTTTACCGGTTATGGGCTAGAAATAGAAACAAATCATGTTTGTTGTCAGAGTTGACAGCCATACGGGGGGACTTCCATCTCCATCCACAGCATTGATTCATACCTTGTTTTTCCAATTTACAGTTTATGGAAGGCTATTTATCTAAATATGATGGCAATTACAGTGTTAGCATCCTCTTTTGCAGGGTTAGTTGAGCTGAACAATAAAAAAATGCAAATACTTAAAGTTAAATGTCTCAATGCAAGATGTCAGCTATACTGTGAAGATAGATTAAAATAACACAAGAATGTTCGTAAACTCAATCATGTTGGTAAAGGTAATAAGAACTACTTTTTTAAAATATAGCCTTGACCTTCTGGGTGACTGTTGTTTTCTAACAGAGGGAGGGCAGCAGTGCTTCCCCAATGTGAACATGCTTACCTGAGGGTCCTGGTAAAATACAGATTCTGAAACTGTAGGTCTGGAGTAGGACCTGAGAATCTGTGTTTCTGCCAGGCTCCCAGAAGAGGGACCTAATGTTGATCTGTGCGCTTTGAGCAGCAAGATTGTAGAGAGGATAACACCAAGATTCTGAGAGGGATGTGTCTTAACTGGTAATACCCTGTTTAAGGAAAATAGCAGTACCATTAGAGTAATTTTATATGGCTTTTGCCCTTTATTCTCACCCAACTCTTTATCTTTGCCTTTAGCACGAAAGCAAGAGATTATCAAAGTTACTGAACAACTCATCGAAGCTATCAACAACGGGGACTTTGAAGCTTACACGTGAGTAGAGGCACATTTATTTTGCTTTCATGCATATGACAAAGTATTTTCTATATGAATGCATTCTTCAATGTACCTGACTCGTGTATATTTAACGCCAGGTTTGATACACCCGCAATAGCTTCATTCCAACGTATACATGACTCAAGTGCCTCTAGGAGAGAAATAAATGTAATTAAGATTTCAGAGAGAGAAGATGAGACTTTTGATAGGAAGATTGGGGATTTCTTTGTCAGTGCACAGAAGCCTGACCCTCTGGCACCTCCATGCGAGAGAAGGCATTCCAGGCAGAGCAATCCATGAGAGCAAACACACAAGAAACACGAAAGCACGTAAATAGTTCACTTGGCTTAAGAGACGTTTTTCCTCGCAGTTCTGCAGAGGTGATGGGACAGAGAAAGAGATTAGGAGGCAGCGTCTGGCAGCCTTTTCCCTTTCCAGCCAGCACAGCTCAACTTTATCTTCATCTCTTTTAGGGGTTTGCCTCTTAGATAAAATTTTATTTGAAGAAAGGGTTCTAATGTTAAATTTAAAGTTTACCATAGGTATTAAAGGAAGTCACGTTGATCAAATAAAAGTAAAGCTTTCAAATAGGGCGTGAAGGCTTATTGTGCAAAGAACGTGGGTCAATAAGTTAGTTATTTGAGTGGAGAAAAAAATCAGTTCTCAGCTTTCCCCTTACACCATACTAGTGAGGTCCTCTTGAATGAAAGTGTTAAATGCAGAAAAGAGTTTGATCTCTGGTTGGAAAGATCTAAGTTTAAAAGCAGGGGAAGTCAGTGAAATGAAAAAGTGAAATGATTAGGCTACCTAAATAGATGAAACTTTATATACTTTAATTTTTTTTAAAGCCAAAATAAAACAGACAAAAAAGAAACAGAAAAATATTTGTAAAACATGTCAAAAGTTAATTTAGATTGAGAAGATAAGGTTGAAAAGTGGAAAAATAGGTAAAGGAACTGAGCGATTAGCAAAAGAGGAAATATGAATGACAAGTAAACTAATGAAAGCATGTTGATGTCCACTAGTTGTGTGCAAATCTGAAGGAGGGTTTTCTGCCGATCAAATCAGCACAGATAAAAACTCCGCTGATCACCAAAGGGGCACAGATACTGCAGGACAATAGTGACTTTTCCCACCACCTGATGGAGTATAAATGGGGACAGACTTTCAGAGTGGTGGTGACAGCAGGGATTTGGGTCGCATTTATATACCAGGAAGTGTTTCCAAAGGTTCAAATCACTACTTTAACCCTATGTTCCTAGTTATAAAAATTTAGGGCTCTCCTGGTGGCGCAGTGGTTGAGGGTCTGTCTGCCGATGCAGGGGACACAGGTTCGTGCCCCGGTCTGGGAGGATCCCACATGCCGTGGAGCGGCTGGGCCCGTGAGCCATGGCCGCTGAGCCTGCGCGTCCGGAGCCTGTGCTCCGCAACGGGAGAGGCCACAGCGGTGAGAGGCCCGCGTACCGCAAAAAAAAAAAAAAAAAAAAAAATTAACATGGGATTTTGAATTTAAAACAGGGACAAAAAGTGTGAACAAAGATAGTTATGGAATCAATATTCAAAATAGTGAAAAATTATAAACAGCTTATATGTCCAACATTATGGTAACATTAATCTGTGGTGTGTTTGGAACCGTGGATACTTATGCAGAATTTCTAGCGATCTGGCAAAACGCTTATGAGTATTCACTGAAGATAAAGCAGGATATAAACGTGTGTGTACATAATTATTCCAACTACATAAGAGAAAATATAAAAACGGAATGAAATATGACAAATTGGTTTTTAAAAGGAAAAAAGATATTGCCTCTGGGAGATGAAACTGTGTTTTTTATTTCCTGCTTCTTTCCAAGTTTTGTATAATAAGAAGATATTTTTTATCATCAGTTACAAATAGCTAGCCAAATATAAAATATGGAAGAGAGTAACTGAATATAAGAACTAAATTAAATCCAGGACTGCTTCTTATAAATTAATGTGTGTGCAAATACATACAAACATAAGTATATACATATATATGTATTTGTGTTTATCAATTCTTTAACAGGACCTAATAAAAGTATACTTAGAATGAAAGAAATAGTAAGAAATGGAGTTTAAAAGAACACTGTTTGTTGTCAGAGAATTAAACAGTTGAACAGTTGTTAAAGAGCTGTTTAGAATTCTGTGCCGTAAGACCTATTCCCTTTTATTCTTTTTGCTGATATAACTTTGTTAGACCCAATATGATTCTTCAAATATAATATACTTAGGATAAAAATCTTTTGGAATAACATTCCCCTGCGGATTGGTAGAGTGTGTCTTGTTGGTGTTGTTAGCCAGGAAAAAGTGGCAAAATATAGCGTTTCCTATATTCTGACACTTTAAAATAGGGTATTTTAAATAATGCAATTCCTTGGAATCACATCAGTTTACGAATTCCTTTGCCTGTAATCTGGCTTGATTTTTGTACACTCAGACCCAGGGGTAATCCAAGAGGACCTTGCATTTGGGAGCTTTTTGCATGGTAGAATGTATTGGTACAGCCCTGTCAGCTGGTCCTTAGAACACCTGTTCAGAGCATACACACCCACAGGTCAAGTGGCAGCTTTGTGAATCTTTTATTAATCCAAAGCCTGTGATAGGAGAGAGAGAGATACATACATACATTACTTACATAGAAGAAACATATGAGAGAGAGAAAGAACACATGAACAAGTTTTCAAGTATTTTGACTCAATGGCTGGGTAAAAAGGTCCATCATAGTACAGTGATTCTCAGGTGACTTTTTTTTTTATGATGTTGGGGATAGGAGTTTATTAATTAATTTATTTATTTTTGCTATGTTGGGTCTTCGTTTCTGTGTGAGAGCTTTCTCTAGTTTTGGCAAGCGGGGGCCACTCTTCATCGCGGTGCATGGGCCTCTCACTATCGCGGACTCTCTTGTTGTGGAGCACAGGCTCCAGACGCGCAGGCTCCATCGCGGTGCACGGGCCTCTCACTATCGCGGACTCTCTTGTTGTGGAGCACAGGCTCCAGACGCGCAGGCTCAGTAGTTGTGGCTCACGGGCCTAGTTGCTCCGCAGCATGTGGGATCCTCCCAGACCAGGGCTTGAACCCGTGTCCCCTGCATTAGCAGGCAGATTCTCAACCGCTGCGCCACCAGGGAAGCCCCTCTCAGGTGATTTTGGTGCTGATATAAAGTAGTAAAAAATTTTGATTCACTAATGTTGACAACCAAAAGTCATATTTATAGATAAAGTAATAGCCCCTGGCAGAATAAAGTCCTGTTACCATGGGAACACTGTTTTTCCCATTTTACTACTTAGATTATGTATATTTAACTTTGAGCCTTAATACCTGCCCCCCAGGAAGTCTGAGGCAAAGTTTAAAATCCCCACCCACACCCACCCCACCCGCAACTAAGGCTTTCTTTATCACAACGAATAACCACTGTGATTTTTTACTTTAAAAGTATTCTTAAAAAAAAATCAGTTCCAAAATTCTGTGAACCATACGTTCAAGAACCATAATGAGTGAGGCTTTTGAAACTTGCATTTCTGTTGAACAGTTAAAACATTTTTCCTCCCAAATGGGCAATTTCCATACGAAATTAGATGTAGCCCCACCAAATTAATAAATGATCCAAAATCTTTCAGTACGTATTCCTTTTATCTAACTTTGTGAACTACTAATTCTTCAAATCCAGATTTTACGGCACCTTCTGTGAGAAGCCTAAGCTGATCACCACAGGCCCAAGGAAATATTTTCTCCTCTGTTTCCACGGGACTTATAAACATGCCCAGACCCAGTGCTCACCATGTCAAGCAACTACCCATCATTCCCCAACCATACTCTGCCATTGTACTTGCTGCCCTCCTCTGCCTACCCCCTTCCACACACCTGGAAAACTCCTACTCATTCCAGAAAGCCCAGCTCAACTTTCCTTTCTCACATATATGTCATCTGGTTTTTGAGCACTTCGTATTTATTTCCATTCCATTATTAATTGTTGTGTTATAATTGTTTCAAAGAATATCTGCTACATAGTAGGTGTTTAACAATTCTTCATTGAATAAATAAAATTTTCCAAGAAAGCCCATTGGCTTTCTCTGAATATTTAAAATAGTATATGTTTTTCTTGAATTACATTTCTAGGATTAAAAAGAAAACTAATGTGCATTTGAATCTCTCATTAATTTTAAGTTAATTAAGCTTGTTAATTAAAGGTTACTTAAGTCTGTCAGACATTGCCAGAAAGTGTAGGATGTGACACCTGCCTTCAAATCAATCATATATACATGTTTGATATGAACGTAGGTGATGTCAAAAATTATTCCGAAAGTATTTAATTTCAGAGCCAAAGTTGATTTTATAGGACTTGGAGGGTAGCTTGGACTTGGAGAGCATTTAAAAAATAATAAACTTATAACAACTAAAAAACTAGGGAATTAGAAAAACTGGGGAAAGCCTAGAGAGTTCACCTTGGAAATTGAAAAGTAGGCATTTTAAAAAAGGAAACTTCCTAAAGTGTGATAGATTACCGCCTGCTGGAGCTGGTTTTATTGTCTCGCCCCTGTCTGAGGTCTCTGCAATATTCCTTTTTAGGGTCTGCTCCTCAAACCGCCTTGCCAAGCCCTGTGATAGAAATTTTATATTTTTAAAAAAACTCCTTCATTGGCTGATAAATAAGAATAGATATTGTGAAACAACGAACTACATTAACTCATTTATTTATTTTTTTTTCCTACAGGAAAATCTGTGACCCAGGCCTTACTGCTTTTGAACCTGAAGCTTTGGGTAATTTAGTGGAAGGGATGGACTTTCATCGATTCTACTTTGAGAATGGTACATTTATTCTAAATTTAATATCATGCCTTTTCCAAATTCTCTTTGAATTTCTCCCAAATTTACAGATTCTTTGGCTCTTTGCTGCAATGAGAGTTTTTACCTTAGTCCAGCATTTTGCATCGTATTTTTATATTTTTGTATTTGAAATTGAAAAACATGACGGCCTTAAAGAGTTTTATATGTTTTGAAAAGTATGTTTATATAAAAAAGTGATGTTGATTGAATATACCCCATAGAAGTCCCAGTGAATGTATAATATAAGCTGTGAAATGAGTGACCAAAAATTGTTGAATTTTTCATAAAACATAGTTTTATGAAAATGGTTTTCATAAAACATTGTTTGTATATGAAAAGATAAAAAAAAACACAGCATGCCAGAATATTTGACATAGAGGAGGGCTTCCAAGCATAATTAATGCTCCTTTTCAAGGTAAAATAAATATAAATGAAGATGAGTAATCAGATAAATATTTCAGTTCCAATTACAAGAATTTTAATGGTCTCAGAGGAAAGAGAAAGTGACAAAAGAAACTCCTGCAGAATTCCTTCAGGTCACCAAGAAAAGTGTAGACCAGAAGTTTCTTTTATGCTCCTTTCCCTCACACATAACGACATTAGGTATCATGCAGGGAGGGAATTCACCTTTTGCAGTGAGATTTTGATGAATTAAAGAGGAATTGTAGTAATGATTAGGATAATCAAGCTCACATCCAGTAATTATAAGCACTGAAAATGTCTGCCTTGGCATGGATTTTTACATTTAATGAATTGCTTTGTCTTATATGCACTAGACATTTGCAAGCAAAGATAACTATGTGGTAAATTGGCCTTAACAAAGCTTCAGTAAATGTTCTGTTCTCTCTGTTCCATCCCGCACTGTGACTGACAGCATCTCATAATGTTTTTCTTCAGTTGACTCTCGATTGACACCATCTCACCTGTAGTAAAAGAATAATTAACCCATTAATATTTTAACTTACCTCAACATAAAATACATATTCTTCATAATGGGATATTCTTTTTTACATGACTGTAGCACTAAGTAATTTATTCAGATCTTTTCTGAAAATGGAGGACGTGTTTGGTTAACAGGTAAAACAGTTCTACCTGTTTTAGTGATCTAAGAGAGTAGCATCATCAATCAATTATCTGCACTAAATCTTCATATCTCAGTCATTGAATAACTAGAATAAATAGCTATTGTCAAAACAACAAAGGCTGGAGCCTAGGGCTGCTCAACCAAAGAAAAGAGCTAGAGAATCAGAATCAGGCTATATGGCCAACACCAAATTTTGGGTTTTTACTGGATAACCACAGCTGGACTAACATAGAATGGACGCTACTAAATAAAGGAGCCACAGGATGAGATGGGGAAACAGAGTCACACTATGGCCAGCCTGCTTAGGAGACAGCAGTCTCCATGCTTGATATGTTCCCCTTGTCCCATGTACTTCACCAACTAACAAAAAAAATGAACAAGCCCACAGGATGCCCTGTCAACTGCCCCAGTGGTTCCTTCATTGGAAAGACAGGAACTGCTCCGTGTACCTGGGCCAGCCCTTCTCCATCTCTATTCATATTATGGCTTGTTCCTAACCACTTCCCAATATAAATATGTCTCTCCAGCTTTCTCAAAGTTTTCAGAGTGGCATACAATTTAACTACAAAGGGAGTCAAAGAAAATAATGACTGTATTTACTTCTGCTCTCTTTTTCTTTATACTTTGCACAGTACCAGGCATTCAGTTAATGCAAAGAACTAATAGTTGAATGGCATTCTATTTATTGGTCCCAACTGAAGTTATTATTGGTTTTGGTTTACTTTACATAGAAACTAAATTCTCTTTTCCATGTTGTTCTCTTTCAGCTTTGTCCAAAAGCAATAAACCAATCCACACTATTATCCTGAACCCCCATGTACATCTGGTAGGCGATGATGCTGCCTGCATAGCATACATTAGGCTCACACAGTACATGGATGGCAGCGGAATGCCAAAAACAATGCAGTCAGAAGAGACACGTGTGTGGCACCGCCGGGATGGAAAGTGGCAGAATGTTCATTTTCATCGCTCGGGGTCGCGAACAGTACCCATCAAGTAAATATTTCCAGGCTGTCAGCTTCTTTGTTAATATACCCCTGGTCACCGTCTTTTACTTATTCCATTGTTAATAGCATGGCATCTGTTATTTAATGCTAGTGGTCATTTAGTGGTCAGTTACACTGGTGGGAATTAATGTTTCATGAGAAG
This sequence comes from Lagenorhynchus albirostris, assembly GCF_949774975.1. Taxonomy (NCBI): domain Eukaryota; kingdom Metazoa; phylum Chordata; class Mammalia; order Artiodactyla; family Delphinidae; genus Lagenorhynchus; species Lagenorhynchus albirostris. The sequence continues at coordinate 121,600,004 of NC_083098.1, read as the reverse complement.
CAGTCTGTAATTCTCCAGAAAGATCAATCAGACTAGCCTTTTGTGGGTTGAAACTTGCCCTAGAAAGTACACAATAGTTTTAGACAGGAATTAGAGGATACCCTATTACGCTGATTTCTCTTATGGTTAAATCAGGGAGAATTCATGTAATAAGGTAAACTATTTATGACTTCATTGTCACAATTGGCAGAGGAAGGGGAAAAATTAGGGGGAAAAGTTTCTAAAATGACCAATACAGTTGACCCTCCTTATCCATGGTTTCCTTACACACAGATTCAACCAGCCTGAGATCAAAAATTTTCAGGGGTGGAGAAATTCCAGTAAGTTTCAAAAAGCACAACTTAAATTTGTCTTGCAGGGAACTATTTACATAGCATTTACATTGTGTTAGGTATTCTAAGTAAACTAGAGATTATTTAAAGTATATGGGAGGATGTGTGTAGGTTATATGAAATACTGTGCCATTTTAATAAGAAACTTGAGCATCTGCAAATTTTGATATCCTCGGGGGTTCTGAAACCAATCCCCCCCCCCAGATACTGTGGGGAGACTGTATAATATCAGGAGCTTCATTTCACAGGTTTTCTTCTACTGGTGCTCAATTATGAGAAATGTATGAAATACAGCATTTAAGGTGCAAGTATTAGGTATTTCAGCATCTTTCTCACTACAGCACTCTACCTCAGATGTCATGTTTGCTCTTCCAATCAATAATTAGACATATTTATTGCACATCACATAGGTGCAGGTAAAATGTGCCAGGTAAAATGCAAGGTGAAAGATGTTGCCCTTAAGGAACTTATATTCTAGTTTAGAAAGCAACTTACAACCAATACCAAAGAAAAAACAAAGTTTATAATCAACTTCAGTGTAGAAGGGAATGAATGACTAATGTAGCAAACTGTTTATAACAGTTTGGAAGTATACTGTGTATAAAAGAATTTTGAACAAGGTCTTAAGTGAGGAGTGGAATTTGGAGAAATGGAAGGATAGAAAGAACAAAAGGAAGATAGTCCAAGTTCAAGGAGCATCATGAGGAAAAGCACAGGGTCAGACGTTAGCTTCCTGTGGTAGAGGATTGTCAGTAAGGAAGGCTGGCTCCAGCTCGAGTCAAGGGGAATCATGGGGGTTGAGGTTGCGTCAGTAAAGTGGGGTGAGATGAGAACAAGAAGGGGTGTTCAGAATCAGTAGAAGTTCGGCCAACTGCTGATCTCATTCCAGATTCTCTCACCAGGATTACCTGGTAATATCTGGGGGGCATGGGATGGGGAATCAAGGCCACACAAACAGCCATTCAACTCACTCCGGAGAATCCATCAAAATGTCTTAGTTTAATAATGTCCCACCACAGTGGTTTTCAATGGCCTTCTCTATAGCCTTATTATGTATCACTGTTGGATTTGTAAAAAGTGGGTCAGTAAGGAAAAAAAAATAGGTTGAAATTCACTCCCCCCCCCAAAAAAAAGCTAAGTAATTAAGAGAAAGACAAAAGGAATGTAACGATAATGAAGACACCTGTTTTTGTGCATTTCTGTGTTTTTTACCCCAAAGAGGTACAGCACCAATTTCCAGTTAATACAGAAGGGATTACATTCATTCAGTACTAGAAGGTTAGGCTTTTCTACAATTCCCTAAAGTGTTTATGGGATAGAGCCTATTTAAGAAAACTTCATTTTATGCCAGGTGGCTTAAATGGGGCTTCTCTTAATAGGCCATCTTGTATTCCAAATGGGAAAGAAAACTTCTCAGGAAGCACCTCTTTGTGGCAAAACATCTAAGGCCTGAAAACCATTCCCATGTGGGTCTTGTAAGTAACACCCTGCTCCATGATACTTTGTGATTGGAGCTAATGACTGAAAAGCTGCATGGCTGTTTTTCCTCCCTTTGAGGATATTTCCTCACATTATTTCAGTGAAAACCATATTTGCATGAGCTCTTGAGTCTAATGGTTGGCACCATTGTGTAGCATAACCCATATTTTCAAGGTACTAAAGTGCTGAGGAGACCCTCCCTTCAGCACATGGATTGTGGCAGTTTTGGAATATCCTGGAGTTCTCACATCAAAAGTCACTTCTCTCTGGGTCAATTCAGACAACTCTCAATTATCCAGAACTAATTTATATCAGGCTCTAGGATCTTTTGGAGTCTTACTGTTTTACAAGAGGTTACAGTTCCTGTTCTGCACTTGGCTAAGGTTAATAGGTAGACTAATTGGCTCTGCCTGACTGAATATAATAGTGTTTGACCACGAGGAGGAAGTCAAGCTGAAATTTAAAACAAAGCGAGTAATTCCAGAGGATAATTGGAAGTTGACTGTAATTCAATTCATGCCTGCATTGTTATTTCCTAAGATTTGCTTCTTACCTTGGATTAGAATAATTCAGATGTGTGGTACTGTTGTGAATTTTTTCCCCATTCAAAGCAAGCACTGAACCTTGTCAGACCTTGGAAGAGGTAGTGCTCCCAGCTGTTGGTTTAAAGAAAGAAGGCCTCCAATTAAATAAGAATAATCGTGTTTTCCCTACTTCTGAGGCTGTAAAATTGACTTCTAGGTGTGATTTCCCGCAGAGTCTAAGAATAATGACAGAAGCTAAAGGATGCATTTAAACTTTTCGTCTCTTTCCACCAAATAATGCTATTCATTTATTAATTTGTCCGGTAAACATGTATGTTTAGATTTCATCATGTGCTTGCAGCCTGAGTCCCCGTCTATTTTTAGCTTAGCTCTGTGTGGACAAATTGACAGATTCAAGTAGAAGATCCATATTAATTGCTTTAACATTGTGCATTTTCTCTTTTAATGACTGCAAGCAAAGATCTCTTATACGTAGCCTTTTCGATCTATTAACTGCTGAGTTATAAAATCGTAGCCTAGCCTAATCTTTGGCAAAGCAATTTGATGCTACTTTGTAAAACAGTTTAATTTATGTCTCCCCTCTCTCCTTTCAGCTAAGTATCAACAGTGCCACTTCTGCATTCTCTGTTCTCACCTGGATGGTAACCCTGGGCCGTCCTCTCCTCCTCTTCATGCATGTTTCTGAGTGCATGAAGTTGTGAAGGTCCTACGTGTAATGCACATGTGATGCATCATCTTGTCATATATTCCTTCCTGTACATTGTTTACACTTCAACTATGGAGATGTTCCATGCAAACTTCAATCACTGTTGGCAAACAATAGGGGGAGGTCAGACAAAATTCCACAATACTCCAAAGTACAAACCTACTCATCCGGTTTCTCTGCTTATGCCAAGACTTAACAGACTTCAAAATTATCGTTCTTTGAATGACAGTTTGTAACAGAAATGTAAGTTTTTAAAAACTCTTTGCTGTTCATCTGTTTTAGCTTTTTTGTTTAACAAAAAAAGGGAAAAGAAATTACCTTCAGTTTCCTGGTGTGATCCTGGTTGAAATGGTTGATATGTCACTGAAAGCTGTGTTGCTGTTTAACAATTAAAGGGATTGATACGTGGGCAGAATCACTTATGAATGTGGAAGCGAGAATCGGTGGGTTTGCTACTACCTAAAGTCATGTCTTTTTTGGTCAAACTGTGTAAACTGGAAAAACTCACGTCATTGACGAGTTTGATCACTTTAGGGTATACTTGCACTGTTCTGGTGAAATTTGCTGAATTTTTTGTTCCTTTCTCAAACCTATGCTCTTTTTTCTTCATTTTCTCCTATTTCTTTATTACTTTTGTTTGCTTCCTTTATATTTTTCTGCTTTTCATTCTTTTTTCTCTTTTTGTCTAGTAGTGTGAGAAAAGTGAAATTTGCATAATGAAGGTAAAATAAAAACAGGCCTTTCGGAGGTGGCTAAACTAGTGCTTTGATCATCTTCTGGGCCCATAAAAATGATGTCAAGAAGATTTCAAAAGTTTGTAATTCTGCTCGAGTTTGGACGTAGGGATCCTAACTATGTTGGAGGTATTAGAATTGTTTAAACTTATAATAAAAGCAAGTAGGTTCCTACTGTACCTGCACCACGTCTCACTGATTGGTGCAGTTGCCAGGAGAGTACCAAGCTGGTCGTAGATCAGGATTTTGTGCAAAGGCGCTTCCTTCTGCCTTGCAGGATGCGCGCCTCCTGCGTCATCCCTGGCTAGTTTTCTGAAGTTAGAGAGGCCTGCGGGTGTTTTCCATTCTCCTAAGTGTTTGTTTTGAACTCTGTCTCTGTGACTTGTGCTTTTGTAGCTTCTCTCATGTGTCAGAGTAACATTATCTTCCTTCGAGGAGTTAGCATTTTCCTATTTAAAAAAGGGGGGGGCGGGAGGGATTGTCCCTGTTTTCTCTGTGCTTCTCATTTCTCCTTTGTTTATTCAATTCCTGTGGGGCTTTTTCTCCTCCCTGAAATGCTTTATAGTGCATGGTATCTTCATCAGCATTATTTTAACAATAGTAATTCACAATCCCCAGAAGCCTATTTTTAAAGCAGAAGCAAAAAAATAAAAACATCAACCCTCCCTCTTTTCTCTCATTTCACCTTTCTGTGTTGATTACTAATCACCTTAGATATTGTTGCTAGTGGATGTATGGTAGATGGATTGAAGCTTTTCTGATAATTATTACACGATTTAAAACTATATATATTTAAAATAAAATAAATATCTACAGTAAATGTATTGGGCCATGTTAACCTGCCAATGAGATCTGTGAAAAAATAATGGCCTCATTTTTCCCTTTTTAATTTCTTTTACCTTTTTGTGCAGCAGCTATACGTGGCATACATGTATTTTTTAACAAAATAGGTATAGAGTGTTTTTTTTTTACACTTTTAGCATGTGGTGTTGAAGTATTATTACTGTAGATCAAGTTTGTCTTCCGCACTAAGACGTGAGGAAATTGTGATTTGTTCTCTCCACCACAATTGAATTACACATTTATTAATTATCTTCTCTCATTTTGAAACACTGCAGTTTACCGTGGGACACTGTATATATTTCTTGCCATAATGGTAAATGACTGATTGATATATTTAAGAGTTAATAAATTTGTGATTTCTGCTGACAATGTGTCCATTTTTATTTTTAAGAGGTACTGTATTTATTTATGCATGTGTGACGCTGGCTAGTGCCAATGGCACTATATGGTCTCATTAGTCCATAATTTACCTTTGACATAAAGATGAAGCTACTGAACTGAGCTTCCTTCTAAGAACGTACTTGGTGATGATGACAAGTTACTGTGTGCACAAAATGTCTCTCCTAGGGAAATTTTTCTGAGAACAAAGCAGTTAAAACAAGAGTCCTAAAAATTTCTAAATGTGCCTTCCACTCCATCCTTCTCATGGCTGCTAGCTAGATTCCATTTTTAACCCAAATCTGACCAAACCTGTGTTATCTCCAATATATAGGCAAGCGCCTCATCTCCCGCTACCCCTCAACTTGAACTTGAGTGTACAGAAGTACTCAACTTCTTTCAGTTTATTAAAAGCACCACACGTTTATGTTTCTAGAATATTCTTCCCCTACTTCTTCAATCTAATTCTTACTCATTCCTTGAAATTCAATTTAGACTATCATCCCCTCCAGCAAACCTCCCTAGACCATGCTCTAAGCGCTCGCTCGCTCTCTCTCTCTCTCTCTCTCTCTCTCTCTCTCTCAGTACTGACCATACTTTGTGTTCAACTCTTCCGCCAACCACATTGTTTTGGAGATACATCTTTGTGTGTTCTCTGCTGGAGTAATGCCTCTCTAGGCAAGAACTGTGTGTTTGTATCCGTGGCTCCATATAAGAGCCAGGAAGGGAGACGTTGTTAGTAGTTGCTGAACCATGGCCAAACCATAAATGGGAAACTCACAGTGCAATCGGAGTCCTGGGTTTATTGTTCGGTTCTGTCGTTGTTGTCTTTGACACTCTGAGCAATTTGCCTCTTCCCTCTGAACCTTCGTTTTCATGTTTATAAAATGAGAAGAAAAAAAACAATAAGGATATTGTGAAGGTTAGGGATAATAGGTACAGAGTACCTAGAATAATATTTGGTGGGAAATATTAAATGGTAGCAGCTCTAACTGTTCTAATCACTGATAGTAATACTCCCAATGTTCTAGTTATTCCTTACTCAGAAGCGTATAGAACTCTTGTTTTGATATGCGCTGCCCTGTTTAGGTAGATTTACTGATATTGCTAAGGATATACTCATATTCAAATGTCTCAGCAGCAAAATGAGGAATAGCGAGGTAGTCTAGCCGAAAGTAGGGAAAATGAAATGGAGTAAATCAGTATATTCTAGGGAAATTCAAGGAATCTTAGCCTAAAGTAACTGAAATTTTGAATCTCTGTAAATAAAAACTATATATAATGTAAGGGTGAACACAGAAAGCACAACCTTTGAGTGATTTCATTAAATAAAATTCTACTGGCTTCTACAAATGTTTCAGTTTCCATGGTCTCCTTTGTCAGGTGAAAGTGAGAATATATATTTTTTAAAAAAAAGATACTGAATATCAGCACACTAAACCATGTGTCCGTGACCGGAACAATAAGCAGTCATAAACCACCTTGGCCCGAGAGAGCAGCACGAAGTATTTACGGTACTTCTGCTTTTCTGTCAAATAAAACAATTCTCAAAAATAAGCTGAAATGTTCTCCTGAGGACCCGGCTTCTGACTTCACAGCAAGAAATAAAGCCATCTCTGCATCTCTGTCTACGCAGCACCTGGCCTTCTCTCCCGTTGCTGTGGAAATAGTTTGTGCACCTGGCAGAGGCCGACACCCTTCCCCCTCACACCTGCTGGCAGGCATCGCAAGTCTCCCCGCCGCACCCCGTCATCATAAATCGCTTCCTCTACACTAGACATCCCCACCAACGCCCCGTTTCTTTCCTTCATGTCCAGACTCCTTGAAAGGCCTGCATGCGCTTGCTGTCTGCCACCTCTCTCCTCCTGTCCCCTTAAGCCCACCCTCACGAATCCACAAAGCAGGTTCTCCCAAAGTCACCGATGACCACCGTGTCATTCATTCCAGGGACCAATTTTCAGTCATTTTACCTGCTCTCTCAGCAGCATTTGACACAGCTTCCTGTCTCAATCTTGAAACATTTTTCTCTTGTCCTTCAGACAATACACTTGCCCAACTTTCTTCCTACCGTTCTAGATGCTTCTTCCCAATCTCTACCTGGTCCCTTTTCAACAGCCTGGCTTTTAAATTTTGGAACGCTTCTAGTTTTTCTATATTCACTCACTCCCAGGATAATTGCACCCAATCTCAATGACTTTAAATTATGTTAATGACTCTCAGATACGTCGTTATCTCCAGCCTGGATCACTCTCTTAAACTCCAAACGTGTAGATCCAACTGCCTACCTAAACTCTACGTTGCAGATCTACTAGGCATCCCAAAATGTCCAAAGCCGAGCTTTTAATCGTCTGTGCCAAAACCTCCCCTTACAGCTGTTTCCATATCTCAAGAATTGGCAATTTAACTCTTCCTCTGATCAGGCCAGAAATCTTGGTCTCTCTCTTAATTCCTCTATTTGAAATCCCGTCATTTTTACCTCCAAATCATAACCAGAATCTGACCACTTCTGACAATGGCTTCTGCTACCTCCCTTGGGCCAGATCACCTTCGTGTTCTCTATACTATTGGAATAGCCCCCTAATTGGATTCTCAGCTACTCTTATCTCTCTTCTGTTTACTCTTGATGTAGCAGCTAGAAATGAGCCTGTTAAAATAGAAGTCAAAGCATGTCACTTCTCTGCACAAAACCCGCCAGTAGTTCCCCTTATCACTCAGAGTGAAAACCAAAGTCCTGAGAGTGGCCTTTGAGGCTGTACCTGATACTGCTCCCTGTTACCTTTACGGATGCTCCCACCTCAGGGCCTTTGCACTTGTCTTTTCCTGTGTTGAAACACTTCCTCAGAGATCCAGTGGCTGTCTCCTTCACTTACTTATTTGTTTGCAAAATATAGTCACTTTCTCAGTAAAGCCTTCCCTGACCATCTTATCCAAGACTTCAGACCTAACTCTCCTATAGGACACTTCATATCCTCCTTCCCCAATTTTTTTTTTCTCCTTACAATGACTATTTAACATATGGTTTCCTCATTTTATCTATTTTATGAGGGTGGAACTTTTTGTCTTTCTTGTTCATGATATATTCCCCGCTCGTAGAACTGTGTTTGGAACGTAGGTGCTTAATAATTTGTAGTTGAACAAATAAGTTAATGAATTGCTCTCCTCTTTTACAGTTAGAAAAGCTGAGGCTCCCAGCCCATATATGAGTTGCCTCAGAGTAACGCCAAGGGTTGTAAACTGCCTACATTATAATTACTTGAAGAAAGAAAAAAAAAACTTTACTATAAAGAATAAACTTTCAGCATCAATGTATATATTTGGAACTTTTTTAGGCTGCAAGGAACAGAAAACAATTCCAAATAGCTTAACAAGGAAAATACATTATTTCACAGAACGAGAGATGGATGAATTAGTTCTAGGGTTGATAAACAATCTGGATAAACAACCTGATAAATTCAGTGACAACAACATAAACATTTTTCAGCTTGCCCTTCCAAGGGTATAAACTTTATAATCCAGTTTAAAAGACCTCACGGTCCCAATATACATGACATGGCTTCTAGTGACACATCCGGACAGGACAACATCCAATGGAAGGTTGGATTGCTCTCTCTCTCCTCTACCTGCCACCCCTCACCCCCCAGCAAAGAAATATTTCTTAGGTCACATGCCTTACCCAGTTCAGCTTAGACTGATAAGGACCTGCCCCAGGGCTAGGGGTGGGCTATTTCCCCTTAGGCTATGGGTGTCTACGGAAGGGAGGAGACCTGCACAGAGACTGGATCAAACTTTCAAAAAGTTTAGGAACAAATATTGTCGTATAACAAATACATTGGGAATGTCAAAAAAATCTTTGTTTTTATCGACCCCTTTAAAGCTGCTATTCTATGCATGTAATGAGAATGGTGAAAAAAGAAAAGGAAAAGGAATCGTTATCTCCTCCAAACTACATCTCATCCGCAGAAGCCTCTCTCTTGTTATATTCCTGATGTGCCCAGTGAACTCAGCGCTAGAGAATTCTCCCCCCACAGAACTCTTCGGGAGTAGGAAAGTTTGGTCATTTCACTCCACTGCAAGTTCTTCCAAGAACTCCAGTCCCCAAAAAAGGGCCCATTTAAGCCCTCCAGACACCCTGCCCAAACTTCAGTGAAAACCTCGGGGAAAAAAAAAAGTAAAGAACACTTCGTGCCTGAAACCACATTTAGTGATCAATGTCTTCAGTGCTGTTTTTCTTTCTTTATCACTTTAAATAAGTAAAGTAGGAAAGTGGGGTGTCAAGCCCGGGGGAGTGTAACAACTAAGTAAACATCAGAGACCTTATTCACCATCCACCCACTGGATTCTGCTCCACAAAGTGAACAAAAGAACAGGCAGTTCATCTCTAGAACCTGTTCCTGCGGGGTCTGAAGCAAGTTTGCTGTTGTGTGGGAAGAACTGATTTGTGATTACATGGTATGTGTACAATGCTCTCTTTGTATCACAGTCGCAAATATAGGTGACTCAGAGGCATCTTCCACTGAAGATGGGGTTGGTCACCACAGTCTTTCTTCCAAAAGCCTTAATTCTCAGACTTTACCTTCCTCTCATATTTGCTCTTTGAATAGATTCATAAGCACCTCTTCACCCCCAAACAAAAGAACTAGATTCCCTATTACTCAAACTATGAGGGAGGGGCTCCCTCTAGGGTGCGTGGCTAAGAGGACAAATTTGAAAAGTGACCATTGATCTCACGCTCCCACCTCCCCTCATTCAGTTTGTAAGAAAATTAGCTCATCCACTTTGAGACCACTCTGCTAAAAGATGAAACGCTGAATATACACAGCTATAAGCTTACAGATATATGAAGAGACAGGGAGAACGAAGCGCTTTGGGACGGCAGACAGGCACCGGGCTGGCAATGGAACGTGATGAGTGGGAAAGACAAAACAAAACTAAATACCCTCACAGGCAGGCAACAAGAACAGAAGGAAACACTGACCGAGTACCTACTCTGTCACAGGCTCAGTGATAAGAATTGTCCCAGGAGAGGGCCCCTTGCCAGGAGATGGCCGCTATGGGCGTCTACCTTGTTCCTAAACTGGCTGCCCTGCTCTCTGACTCATGCTAAGGCCACCAAACTCCTTAAAATTTACACAGGTAAACATATCTCACACTCGGTAGACGTCAAGAAAGCGGTCTCTCACCACCCAATCTGTTACCATTCCCTAAGAGCCGTCCCCAGGGTTTGAGGCATGGAGGCTGCGGAAGCCTCCTTGCCTCGTACTGTTTCCCCCTGAACGACGCAGGTCTGAAGAGCACGGATCCACTTACATGTGGATTTTTTTCAGGAGTAAACATGACACCACTGCAGGATCCTGGCCGCTGGAATCCTCAGATGCAGAACTGCAGATATGGAGGAACCGTGTATATGGGGAAAGCTGACTATAAATTATGCAAGGATTTCCGACTGCGTGGAGAGTTAGCATCCCTAACCTCCGTGTTGTTCAAGGGTCAACTGTATAATGTTTCCTATATGATTTCTACGCTGATTCAATGATGCCACTTGGCAGGAAAGAAGGAAAGAGGGATTATGAAGCTCCAGGCCCCAACAGCCTGAAACCTCAAGTTTCTCTTTTGAGTTAATCCCACCTTTGTGCTCCACATTCACTCTTTTTTTTCTTTTTTGTTTTTAACATATCTGTTAAAAGCATGAATACACACACCCTCCCAAGAACAAACACTAATTCTTCCAAGACAGAAAGTGATAAAACAAATTTTCACATATTGAGATATGGAGAAGTCATTCTGGCTTATACATGAGTTAACTTCCGTTTGATGCTAACTAAAACAGCCTGTTTGTGGCCTATCAAACATACACCATACATCTGCTTTAATTATTAGAGACAAAGACACAATGACCGTAAGTAAAGAATATCCATGTTGGACTTCCCTGGTGGCGCAGTGGTTAAAAATCCACCTGTCAGTGCAGGGGACATGGTTTCGATCCCTTGTCCAGGAAGATCCCACATGCCACAGAGCAACCAAGCCCATGCACCACAACTACCGAGCCTGCGCTCTAGAGCCCGTGTGCCACAACTACTGAAGCCTGCGCACCACAACTACTGAAGCCACGCACCTAGAGCCTATGCTCTGCAACAAGAGAAGCCACCACAGTGAGAAGCCCACGCACCGCAATGAAGAGTAGCCCCCGCTTGCTAGAACTAGAGAAAGCCCATGCACAGAAGACCCAACGCAGCCAAAAATTAATAAATAAGTACATAAATAAATTTGTTTTTTTAAAAAGTCCATGTTAAAAAACAAAGATTAAGGGCTTCCCTGGTGGTGCAGTGGTTGAGAGTCCGCCTGCCGATGCAGGCGACACGGGTTCGTGCCCCGGTCCAGGAAGATCCCACATGCCGCGGAGCGGCTGGGCCCGTGAGCCATGGCCGCTGAGCCTGCGCGTCCAGAGCCTGTGCTCCGCAACGGGAGAGGCCACAACAGTGAGAGGCCCGTGTACCAAAAAAAACACAAAAAAAACCCCAAAGATTAAGTGCCTCTCTTCCTGGCATGCCAGTGCTGGTTATCCTTTGATGATAATACTCCCTTCCCAGGTGAAAGGCCATGCTAACTTGCTATGTACATGATGTACTGTTCTTTTTTTGTTTTTTTGAAACTTTGAGGTAAGGTAACCCTGATGTGTTTAGTGTTCTTTTCTTTGTTCTGACAAGATATAATACTGTGCTGAAAACTCCTCTACTCCAGAGCAGTTTCTCAGAGTAATCCGGGAAGTGGGCTTCCAAGCTAGTCCTCAGTTTGGCTCAAATAAAACTCTTTTCTATTCTTATTATAGATTGTTTATTGATTATTTTCATTGACAAAAGGAAACACATTGCTAGTTGCCTCATGATCACCAATAGCCTTTCTCATTCTTAACGGATTTGGTTTCTTTCCTACTTCTCCTCCAAGCTTACTAGAAAAATGACACAGCCCTGTTACCTTTACTGATTATTTCATAAGAGAGGCTTGAAATGCTGAGGATCTTTTGTTTTTATCATTCTTCATCTACAGGAAGGAAAAACTCCCTGTTCAGTTCTCCCAATTACAGACATAAAACAAAAATAAGATGATACTATATGTTTCCTTATATAAGCTGTTTTTTTCACTTGCTAGCATATAATAAACAAATTTCATTTCAATATGCTCCTAGGGCTTCCCTGGTGGTGCAGTGGTTGCGAGTCCGCCTACCGATGCAGGGGACACGGGTTCGTGCCCCGGTCCGGGAGGGATCCCACATGCCGCGGAGCGGCTGGGCCCGTGAGCCATGGCCGCTGAGCCTGCGCATCGGAGCCTGTGCTCCGCAGCTGGAGAGGCCACAACAGTGAGAGGCCCGCGTACCGCAAAAAAAAACCAAAAACCAAAAAACAATATGCTCCTATACCATTACTTTTAGTAACCTCATACTAAACTATTTACCCAAATGATATACCATTACTTATTTAACCAATTCTCTATTGGTGAACATGCATGTTTCTTTTTACTTTTATTCTATCAACAATAAGTAATGAACATCCTTGTAGCTAACTTTTTCCACAGATCCTTGATTATTTCCTTAGAGAAATTACCAGAGAAGAAAATACTGAGTCATCCATTTAATCTTAGCCTCACAAAAACAGTTATGATTTATAGGGAAGAAATTATCAGAGAGGGGAGGAAACAAGATGGCGGAGTAGAAGGACGTGGTCTCACTCCCTCTTGCGAGAACACCAGAATCACAACTAGCTGCTGGACAATCATCGACAGGAAGACACGGGAACTCACCAAAAAAGATACCCCACATCAAAAGACAAAGGAGAAGCCACAATGAGAAGGTAGGAGGGACGCAATCACAGTACAATCAAATCCCATAACTGGTGGGTGGGTGATTCACAGACTGGAGAACACTCATACCACAGAAGTCCACCCACTGGAGTAAAGGTTCAGAGCCCCACGTCAGGTTTCCCAACCTGGGGGTCTGGCAACGGGAGGAGGAATTCATAGAGAATCAGACTTTGAAGCCTCGTGGGAATTGATTGCAGGACTTTGACAGGACTGGGGGAAACAGAGACTTCACTCTTGGAGGGCACACACAAAGTAGTGTGCACATTGGGACACAGGGGAAGGAGCAGTGACCCCAGGGGAGACTGAACCAGACCTACCTGCTAGTGTTGGAGGGTCTCCTGCAGAGGCGGGGTGTGGTTGTGGCCCACTGTGGGGACAAGGACACTGGCAGCAGAAGTTCTGGAAAGTCCTCCTTGGCGTGAGTCCCTCCAGAGTCTGTCATTAGCCCCACCAAAGAGCCCAGGTAGGCTCCAGTGTTGGGGTGACTCAGGCAAAACAACCACCAGGAAGGGAATCCAGCCCCACCCATCAACAGTCAAGCAGATTAAACTTTTACTGAGCTCTGCTAACCAGAGCAACTATCAGCTCTACCCACCACCAGTCCCTCCCATCAGGAAACTTACACAAGCCTCTTAGATAGCCTCATCCACCAGAGGGCAGACAACAGAAGGAAGAAGAACTACAATCCCGCAGCCTGTGGAACAAAAACCACATTCACAGAAAGATAGACAAGATGAAAAGGCAGAGGGCTATGTACCAGATGAAGGAACAAGATAAAACCCCAGAAAAATAACTAAATGAAGTGGAGATAGGCAACCTTCCAGGAAAAGATTTCAGAATAAAGATAGTGAAGATAATCCAGGACCTCGGATAAAGAATGGAGGAAAAGATCGAGAAGATGCAAGAAATGTTTAACAAAGACCTAGAAGAATTAAAGAACAGACAGACAGAGATGAACAATACAATAACTGAAATGAAAACTACACTAGAAGGAATCAATAGCAGAATAACTGAGGCAGAAGAACGGATAAGAGACCTGGAAGACAGAAAGGTGGAATTCACTGCCATGGAACAGAATAAAGAAAAAAGAATGAAAAGAAGACAGCCTAAGAGACCTCTGGGATAACATTAAACACAACAACATTCGCATTATAAGGGTCACAGAAAGAGAAGAGAGAGAGAAAAGACTCAAGAAAATATTTGAAGAGATTATAGTCGAAAACTTCCCTAACATGGGAAAGGAAATAGCCACCTAAGTCCAGGAAGTGCAGCAAGTCCCATACAGGATAAACCCAAGGAGAAACATGCCAAGACACATAGCAATCAAATTGGCAAAAATTAAAGGCAAAGAAGAATTATTGAAAGCAGCAAGGGGAAAATGAAAAATAACATACAAGGGAACTCCCATAAGGTTAACAGCTGATTTCTCAGCAGAAACTCTACAAGCCAGAAGGGAGTGGCATGATATACTTAAAGTGATGAAAGGGAAGAACCTACAACCAAGATTACTCTCGCCAGCAAGGATATCATTCAGATTCGATGGAGAAATCAAAAGCTTTACAGACAAGCAAAAGTTAAGAGAATTCAGCACCACCAAACCAGCTCTACAACAAATGCTAAAGGAAGTTCTCTAAGTGGGAAACACAAGAGAAGGAAAGGATCTACAAAAACAAACCCAAAACAATTAAAAAAATGGTCATAGGAACATACATATCAATAATTACCTTAAACATGAATGGATTAAATGCTCCAACCAAATGACACAGTCTTGCTAAATGGATAGAAAAACAAGACCCATACATATGCTGTCTACAAGAGACCCACTTCAGACCTAGGGACACATACAGACTGAAATTGAGGGTGTGGAAAAAGATATTCCATGCAAAAGGAAATCAAAAGAAATCTGGAGTAGCTATACTCATATCAGATAAAATAGACTTTAAAATAAAGAATGTTACAAGAGACAAGGAAGGACACTACATAATGATCAAGGGATCAGTCCAAGAAGAAGATATAACAATTATAAATATATATGCACCCAAAATAGGAGCATCTCAATACCTAAGGCAACTGCTAATAGCTATAAAAGAGGAAATCGACAGTAACACAATAATGGGTGAATTTAACACCTCACATACACCAATGGACAGATCATCCAAAATGAAAATTAATAAGGAAACACAAGCTTTAAATGACACAACAGACCAGATAGACTTAATCGATATTTATAGGACATTCCATCCAAAACAGCAGATTACACTTTCTTCTCAAGTGTGCATGGAACATTCTCCAGGATAGATCACATCTTGGGTCACAAATCAAGCCTCAGTAAATTTAAGGAAATTGAAATCATATCAAGCATCTTTTCTGACCACAACACTATGAGATTAGAAATGGAATGACAGGGGAAAAAAAGTGAAAACCACAAACACAGGGAGGCTAAACAATACGTTACTAAACAACCAAGAGATCACTGAAGAAATCAAAGAGGGAATCAAAAAATACCTAGAGACAAATGAAAATGAAAACGTGATGATCCAAAACCTATGGGATGCAGCAAAAGCTGTTCTAAGAAGGAAGTTTATAGCTATACAAGCCTACCTCAAGAAACAAGAAAAATCTCAAGTAAACAATCTAACCTTACACCTAAAGGAACTAGAGAAAGAAGAACAAACAAAACCCAAAGGTAGCAGAAGGAAAAAAATCATAAAGATCAGAGCAGAAATAAATGAAATAGAAACAAAGAAAACAACAGCAAAGATCAATAAAACTAAAAACTAGTTCTTTGAGAAGATAAACAAAATTGATAAACCATTAGCCAGACTCATCAAGAGAAAGAGAGAACTCAAATCAATAAAATTAGAAACGAAAAAGGAGAAGTTACAACAGACACCACAGAAATACAAAGCATCCTAAGAGACTACTACAAGCAACTCTATGCCAATAAAATGGACAACCTGGAAGAAATGGACAAATTCTTAGAAAGATATAATCTTCCAAGACTGAACCAGGAAGAAACAGAAAATATGAACAGACCAATCACAAGGAATGAGATTGAAACTGTGATTAAAAATCTTCTAACAAAAAAAGTCCAGGACCAGATGGCTTCACACGTGTATTCTATCAAACATTTAGAGAAGAGCTAACACCCATCCTTCTCAAACTCTCCCAAAAAATTGAAGAGGAAGGAACACTCCCAAATTCATTCTATGAGGTCACCATCACTCTGATATCAAAACGAGACAAAGATGCTACAAAAAAGGAGAATTACAGACCAATATCACTGATGAATATAAATGCAAAAATACTCAACAAAATACTAGCAAACAGAATCCAACAACACATTAAAAGGATCATACACTATGATCAAGTGGGATTTATCCCAGGGATGCAAGGATTCTTCAATATATAAAAATCAATCAATGTGATACACCATATTAACAAATTGAAGAATAAAACCCATATGATTGTCTCAACAGATGCAGGAAAAGCTTTTGACAAATTTCAACACCGGTTTATGATAAAAACTCTCCAGAAAGTGGGCATAGAAGGAACCTACCTCAACATAATAAAGGCCATATACGACAAACCCACAGCAAACATCATTCTCAATGGTGAAAAACTGAAAGCATTTCCTCTAAGATCAGGAATGAGGCAAGGATGTCCATTCGCACCACTATTATTCAACAGAGTTTTGGAAGTCCTAGCCACAGCAAACAGAGAAGAAAAAGAAATAAAAGGAATACAAATTGGAAAAGAAGAAGTAAAACTGTCACTGTTTGCAGATGACATGATACTCTACACAGAGAATCCTAAAGATGCTACCAGAAAACGACTAGAGCTAAGCAATGTATTTGGTAAAGTTGCAGGATACAAAATTAATGCACAGAAATCTCTTGCATTCCTATACACTAATGATGAAAAATATGAAAGAGAAATTATGGAATCACTCCCATTTACCATTGCAACAAAAAGAATAAAATACCTAGGAATAAACCTACCTAGGGAGACAAAAGACTTATATGCAGAAAACTATAAGACACTGATGAAAGAAATTAAAGATGATACCAACAGATGGAGAGATATACCATGTTCTTGGATTGGAAGAATCAATATTGTGAAAATGACTATACTACCCAAGGCAATCTACAGATTCAATGCAATCCCTATCAAGTTACCAATGGCATTTTTTATGGAAGTAGAACAAATCATGTTAAAATTTGTATGGAGACAAAAAAGGCCCCGAATAGCTAAAGCAGTCTTGAGGGAAAAAAACGGAGCTGGAGGAATCAGACTCCCTGACTTCAGACTATAATACAAAGCTACAGTAATCAAGACAATATGGTACTGGCACAAAAAGAGAAACATAGATCAATGGAACAAGATAGAAAGCCCAGAGATAAACCCACACACCTATGGTCAACGAATCTATGAAAAAGGAAGCAAGGATATACAATGGAGAAAAGACAGTGTCTTCAATAAGTAGTGCTGGGAAAACTGGACAGCTACATGTAAAAGAATGAAATTAGAACACTCCCTAACACCATACACAAAAATAAACTCAAAATGGATTCGAGACCTAAGTGTAAGACCAGACACTATAAAACTCTTAGAGGAAAACATAGGAAGAACACTCTTTGACATAAATCTCAGCAAGATCTTTTTTGATCCACCTCCTAGAGTAATGGAAATAAAAACAAAAATAAACAAATGGGACCTAAGGAAACTTCAAAGCTTTTGCATCGCAAAGGAAACCATAAATAAGACGAAAAGACAACCCTCAGAATGGGAGAAAATATTTGCAAAGGAATCAACGGACAAAGGAGTAATCTCCAAAATATATAAACAGCTCATGCAGCTCAATATTAAAGAAACAAACAACCCAATCCAAAAATGGACAGAAGACCTAAATAGACATTTCTCCAAAGAAGACATACAGATGGCCAAGAAGCACGTGAGAAGCTGCTCAACATCACTAACTATTAGAGAAATGCAAATCAAAACTACAATGAGGTATCATCTCACACCAGTTAGAATGGGCATCATCAGAAAATCTACAAACAACAAATTCTGGAGAGGGTGTGGAGAGAAGGGAACCCTCTTGCACTGTTGGTGGGAATGTAAATTGATACAGCCACTATGGAGAACAGTGTGGAGTTCCTTAAAAAACTAAAAATAGAATTACCATATGATCCAGCAATCCCACTACTGGGCATATACCCAGAGAAAACCATAATTCAAAAAGACACATGCACCCCAATGTTCATTGCAGCACTATTTACAATAGCCAGGTAATGGAAGCAATCTAAATGCCCATTGACAGACAAATGGATAAAGAAGTTGTGGTACATATATACAATGGAATATTACTCAGACATAAAAAGGAACGAAATTGAGTCATTTGTTGAGACGTGAATGGACCTAGAGACTGTCATACAGAGCAAATTAAGTCAGAAAAACAAATATCGTATATTAACACAAGTACGTGGAACCTAGAAAAATGGTACAGATGAACAGGTTTGCAGGGCAGAAGTTGAGACAGATGTAGAGAACAAACGGGGGAAAACTGTAGAGGGGTGGGGATGGTGGTGTGCTGAATTGGGCGATTGGGATTGACATGTATACACTGATGTGTATAAAACTGATGACTAATAGAACCTGCAGTATAAAAAAAATACAATTAATACTAAACTTTCTTTGGGTTATTTGTATGGAAATATGTTAATATAAATGTTTCAGACATTACATGAAATTTCTAAAAGTCGTATATGTTCTGGTATAATGTTACAAGTCATAATTCTAGTTATTATTTTAAAATGTATATCTCAGAAATAACTAAATTTCCTTGTCAATTGCATTATTATGAACGTTCATCAAATCTTTAACCGTAGTCATTTTTAAGTCTTTTGTCATTTACAGACAGTTCTGGGTGTACTCTGATGCTTTTGCAAAAATGTTCCTATAAAAGGGTTTCATCTTCAAGGAATTCATGGAAAAGACTGACAAGTACAGGTTTCTGGTAAGTGACTATACTGCTGTACTGAATGAATAAGCATTTTCAGAACTCTAATGGAAAACTGATGAATTCATAAAAATGCTAACAAAAGATCAAGATGAAAAAAAATTAACGGGACTGAGTGAACTGATGAGGATGATTATAATTTTTGTGACTTTCTGTTTGAATAATAATAAAAAAAAATCCCACAAGGACTCAGAGGCAAAAAATATACAAATCAATTTTTACTGCAAAGTAAAGGACCTGTTACAGTGGAGGATTACTGGACTGAATGTCAATATTATGACATAGTATGAATGTGTTTCATGTTTGGTAATTGCAATCATTGTTGCTTTTGTTGTGGTCATCCATTTACAATGCTTGGTGTCAGTTTATTTATCGCTTGTAAAAATAAAATACAGTGTGTGTGTGTGTGTGTGTGTGTGTGTGTGTGTGAAAAAAATTATCAGAGAGATTAAATTACATAACCAAGCTCACTCAGTGACAAAATTTTATCTCAAATCCAAGTTTCCTCATTTCATGTCTAGTATACGCTCCACTGTCCAATCATCTGAAGTTCCTTTAAGCCCCCATTCTCTACTCTGGTCACCATAGTGGAAGGACAAGGTACCACATAGGAGGGAAATTCCAGAACACTCTTACTATTCATAGTTTTAGTTTTGAAATACTTGTTCTTTCAACTTGATTACATTCATCTCCAGATCTTTCTACACATGGACCTTGCTGTTTAGGCCCCTGTTTGGGCTTTTATTCCTTTTCTTTTTTCACTTCCACTTGTCCTTTAAAATTGACATATCTATTTTTCTAGAGATCATTTAGGTTGCTGTTAAATACTATTGGGGCTAGCAAGTTCCCTTAGACAGGCCTAGGAAGTCCTGATGGAATTACTCAGCCTGGATAATCAGTCTGGTAACTACAGATGGGTGAAAATGACTATGAACACTCAAAAGGATCCAAGATCCTTTGAAACTTCCCCTTGTTATTCTTGTTCTATTGGTTGTATTAGTTAGGGTTTTCTAGAGAAATAGAACAAATATGATATATGCATATATAAAGAGATTTATTATAAGAAATTGGCTCACATAATTACGGAGACTCAGAAGGCCCATGATCTGCCATTGGCAAGCTGTAGTCCCAGCTCAAAGACAGTCAGATGGGAGGAGCTCCCTCTTACTAGAGGGAGGGTAAGCGTTTTTATTCTATTCAGGCCTTCAGTTGATTGGATGAGACCCACCTACATGAGGGAGAGCAGCTTGCTCTACTCAGACTGCCAATTCAAATATTAAACTCATCTAGAAACACCCTCACAGACACTCAGAATGACATTAACCAAATATCTGGGCACCCCATGGCCCAGTCAAGTTGACATATAAAATTAACATTCACACCAGTCTTAGCAGTAATAGAGAAAAAAACTGTCTGATTTTTCAAGAAGACCAGATAAATTGACAGCTTATAGATGGCATCCAACCTAGTAGCCAATCTTGTGAGTAATAAGACCCAAGAATTGGCAAATAGCTATTACCAATTTTAAATGTGGAATGAAAAGGATGAATTTATGAAACCTAGAACAATATTTCTCAAACACTTGAGTCTTTGGACACTTTGTACCCTTAAAAGCAACTGAGAAACTCATAAAGGTATTGTTGATGTGGGTATGTTTATTGACACTTACCAAATTAGAAATTAAAACCAAAAAAGGTTTTCAAACATGATAATATACAAGCACACCATCTATTATACCTTAGAGCAACGATGTCACCATATGTCATGCAACCTCTAGAAAAATCTACTGCCATCATGAGAAAATAAAAGAGGCAGTTAAGACTTTAGTATTATTATGAAAATAGTTTTGACCTTATGTAAACCTTGCTAATGTCTCACGGACCCCTCAGATATTCTCAGGTCATGCTGAGAACTTCTGATCTAGAGGAAATAAGAAAAAAGTGTGGAGTAACTAATCAGAAATGCAGTAATGTTCCTGAAGTCTTCACAAACAGAAAGCTATTTGCAATCCACTCTCCCCCAGTACATTTATGATGATAAACACAAACAGTGATTAGATACTAAACAGAGAATTAATTAAATGTAGGATGAGAACAAAGTGAAGGTCACCACTGATTAATAGGATAAGATGTAAAAAAGATTTGGACAGAAATAAGGAGGAAAAAATGCAGCCAAAGACAGAAATTGACTGTATGAATATGACACTTGGAGGATGGGAGAGAGAAGAAGTCAAGCATCCAAAATTAAGTATGTCAAGATGGAATACCAGGGGTTGAATTTACCCTCCTGACTGAAACAATTTTAAAAACAGACAAAACCGTTTAAAAGCAAACCATGGTTTTCAAGCATTAGGTATTAGGTGCCACAGGACAGTGACCTCTGAGAGACAGGAAGAAACAAGGTAAACCCTATGATTACCCAAGTTCACTGCCTGGAGAGAGTTTCCAGCCGTAACACAACGTGAGGGTGGGGGCCCAAGAATTACTCAATAGTCTCCTTGAGTTGAGGAGAAGGAGGTGTGAGAACAGGGAGGCCAAGGCAAGTAGAATTCACAGGACCAAGTTCCAGGAAGAAGAGAACTGCACGGAGAGTGCTGTGGAGATTTGCAGAGGATCCGCTTCAAGTCTTCAGGTGAGTAATGATTAGTAAGTATGGGGGGAAATACCTGAGAGCTAATCATGAGGGGTCACATAGGCCTGGGAATAGTTTGTGCTTTCACTATCCAGAGTGGGAAATCCTTGTAATTCACAGGCATCAGATAGAGTACTCAAAAGTGCACTGCTCTTGTAGTGGAAGAAAATTAGCCCTACAGGATTTACTGATCCCACCTAACAGATCATTAAAAAAAAAACTCAAAAAGAATCAAACTCTTTCCAAGTAATTTAACTGAGCCCCAGAAAAAAAAATTTTTTTAATAATACAAGAGTACAAAATACCCAGCAATAAATAAGGTAAAATTCACTGTGTCTGGCATACAATAAAAATCACCAGGTATGCAAAGAAGCAGGAAAACACAAACCATGTTCAGAAGAAAAATCAATAAGATGAACAGATCCAGAGAGGGCACAGATGATAAAATTAGTAGACAAGGGCATTAAAACAGTTACTGTACTTCTTGTGTTCGAGAAAGTAGAGGAAAGGTTGAGAATGTTAAGTAGAAATTCAAATATATATAGGAAAAGGTCCAAAAAGAACTTCTAGATATAAACATGACAATGTCTGGGGTTAAAATACACTGGATGGGATTATTAGCACATTAGACACTACAAAAGAAAAAATGAATGAACTTTAAGACAAAACAGGGCTTCCCTGGTGGCACAGTGGTTGGGAGTCCACCTGCCGATGCAGGGAACACGGGTTCATGCCCCGGTCCGGGAACATCCCACATGCCGTGGAGCGGCTGGGCCCGTGAGCCATGGCCGCTGAGCCTGCACGTCCAGAGCCTGTGCTCCGCAACGGGAGAGGCCACAACAGTGAGAGGCACACGCAATGCAAAAAAAAAGACAAAGCAATTGAAACTATGCAAAATGAAGCATAGAGAGAAAAACTGAAATAGCATGAGCAGTAGTTTAATGTGCTGTGAGCAACTTCAGGCAGCCTAATACATGTATACTTGAAATCCCCATAAAAGAAGAAGAATAGGAGGAAATAAAAAAAACATTTGAAGAAATTATTGCCAAAATTCCCCATATTTGATTTTAAAAATATAACCATATCACTATGGTTGTGTATTTTCTCCATATGATGTGTATTTTCTCTGTACTTCTTGTGCTTGCGGTTCATGGGCTTCTGAATCTGTCAGTTATATGACATAGGACTGGGTGGGGGGGACAACTGCAGGAGCAAAGTCCTTGAAAGGAGATGGGATCCAGTGCCCCAGAAAAAGGGTTGCCTTAGATGGAAGCACTGGCAGACCTTTTATATAACAGGAAGAAAAGTGGAGAACAGTAACTCACTACATACAGGATGGTAGGTTTTAGACGGGCAGCATGAAATTCTCTTCACTTTTTTCCTACTGTTTCAATTAAATAGGAAGCAAAACCCCCAGCTTAGTGAGAGGGTGGAAGATGGGATATTAGGCTTTGAGAGGGGAGGAAAAGGTAGGAAATATTGTTGAGGGAGGGAGAAGGAGAAGAGGGAGCAGGCTAGGGAAGTGTACTTGTGTTGACAGTAAGTTCTGAGAGCCCACTAGGGTTTATGGTCACAAATAAAATATGAGACAAGTCAGCACAGTGAAATGTTTTTCTCCTGTCAAGTTCATCTGCGTGGGTGCTGGTATAGAGCAAATCAATAGTTGGATTTTGTCAGGCTTATGCAAGGCAATTATCAAAGACTTCAGTTGAGCAGGTACATATGTTAACATTTGAAACATTAACAGAATCTTTCTAGAAGAACTAAAGAGGAGATTCAGGTAGACATGTGGGAAAAAATGAAAGGCTAAAATGTCATGATACATTCAGAAACCTACAAGAAGTTTAGTGTTGCTGAAGCAAAAAGTAGAAGAGCAGGGAATGTATTAGGAAATAATACTAGAGAGATTGGTGGTTTAGTGTTTTCTCCTGGCAGGTAAATCTACTAAAAGTAGCAGATAGCAAAGGACATGCAATATCATGTATGGTAAGAATAACAGAACTTATACATAATGGATAAAGAGACATTAAGGAGTTGTGATGAACCTTCCAAGACACAAAAGTTAAGGACCAGGCGGTTTCATTGGTGCACTCTTACCAAACATTTAAAGAAGAATTAATACCAATCCATATCAAACTCTTCTAAAAAACAGAAGATTAGGAAACACATCCAAACTCACTTTATGAGGCCAGTGTCACCCTGATACCAAAACCGGACAAAAACACCACAAAAAAAAGAAAAACACAGGCCAATATCCCTGATGAACATAGATGCAAAAATCCTCAACAAAATGTTAGCAACCAAATTCAATAATATACTAAAAGAATCATAAAATACAATCAATTGGGATTAATTCCAGGGATGCAAGGAAGGTTTAATATAAGAAAACTCAATCAACATGACACACCACATTAACAAAATGAAGGGTAGAAACCATACAATCCTTTCAATAGATCAGAAAGAGCATTTGACAAAATTCAACATCCAGTAATGATAAAAACTCTCAGCACAGTGGATATAGGGGGAATGTACTTCAACATAATAAAGTTCATATATGGCAAGCCCACAGCTAACATCATACTCAATGGTGAAAAGCTGAAAGCTTTTCCTTTAAGATCAGGAAAAAGACAAGAATGCCCACTCTCACCACTTTAATTGAACATAGTATTCAAAGTCCTAGGCAGATCAATTAGGCAAGAAAAAGAAACAAAACTCATCCAAATTGAAAAGAAAGAAGTAAAACTGTTATTATTTGCAGATAACATGACATTTTATATATAGAAAACTCTAAAGACTCCAACAAAAAACTGTTAGAACTAATTAACAAATTCAATAAAGTTGCAGGATACAAAATCAATATATGAAAATATGTTGTGTTTCTATATACTAATAATGAACTATCAAAAAGAGAAATTAAGAACACAATCCCACTTACAATTGCATTAAGAGAAAATACCTAGAAATAAACTTAACCAAATAAACTTAACCAACCAAGAACCAAGAGAAAATACCTAGAAATAAACTTAACCAAGAAGGTAAAAATCTTTATACTGAAAACTACAAGACATTGATTAAAGAAATTGAAGACACAAATAAATAGAAAGAAATTTGGTGCTCAAGGATTGGAAGAATGTTGTTAAAAAGTTCACACTGCCCAAAACAATCTACAGATTCAATGCAATCTCTATCAAAATTCCAATAACATTTTTCACAAAAATAGAACAAAAAAACTTAAAATTTGTATGGAACCACAAAGACCCTGAATGGCCAAAGCAATCTTGAGAAAGAAGAACAAAGCTGGAGGCATCATGCTCCCTAATTTCAAATTATATTCAAAGCTATTATAATCAGAACAATATGGTATTGGTATAAAAACAGATCTATAAATTAACTGAACAGAAGAGAGTCCAGAAATAAACCCATGCATATATGGTCAATTAATTTATGACAAAAGAGCCAAAAATATACAATGGGAAAAGGACAATCTCTTCAACAAGAGGTGTTGGAAAACTGGACAGATACATGCAAAAGAATGAAAATAGACCACTATCTTATACCATAAACAAAAATTAACTCAAAATGGGTTAAAGACTTGAATATAAGTCCTGAAACCATAAAGCTCCTCAGAAGAAAACGGGTGATAAGCTCCTTGACACTGGTGTTGGCAATGATTTTTTTGGATTTGACACCAAAAGCAAAGGCAACAAAAAATAAACAAGTGGGACTATATCAAAAAAGTTTCTGCAGAGCAAAGGAAACCATCAAGAAAATGAAAAGGCAACCTACCAAATGGAAGAAAATATTTGCAAATCACCTATCTGATAAGGGGTTAATAGCCAAAATATATAAAGAACTCAAACTACTCAATAACAACAACAACAACAATCCAATAAAAAAGTGGGCAGAGGACCCAAATAGATATTTTTCCAAAGAAGACACACAGATGGCCAACAGGTACATGAAAAGATTCTCAACGTCACTAATCATCAGTGAAATACAAATCAAAACCAAAATTAGATATCACCTCACTCTTGTTAGAATGGTTATTATCAAAAAGACAAGAAATAACAAGTGTTGGTGAGGATGTGGAGAAAAGAGAACTCTTGTGCACTCTTTTTGGGAATGTAAATTGGTGTGGCCACTATGGAAAACAGTATGGAGATTCTGCTAAAAATAGGGTATTTACTCAGAGGAAACAAAAACACTAAATCAAAAAGATATATGTACTCCCATTTGCACTGCAGCATTATTTACAATAGTCAATATATGGAAGCAACCTAAGTGCCCATCGAAGGATAAATGGATAAAGAAAATGTGCCATATATATAGCCATATATATAGCCATATATATATATATATATAATGTTCTTCAGTCATAAAAAATAAGGAAATCTTGCCATTTGTAACATGGATGGACTCTGAGGGTAGCATGCTAAGTGAAATAAGTCAGAGAAAGACAAATACCATATGATCTCACTTATACGTGGAATCTTAAAAAAAAAATACAGCTCATAGATACAGAGAACAGATTGGTGGTTGCTAGAAACAGAGGATGGGGGTGGTAGGGGAAATGGGTGAAGGGAGTCAAAAGTGCACACTTCCAGTTATAAAATAAATAAGTCATGGGGAAGTAATGTACAGCATGGTGACTGTAGTTAATAACACTGAACTGCATATTTGGAAGTTGCTAAGAGAGTAGATCTTAACAGCTCTCATCATGAGAAAAAAAACTGTCACTATGTATCATGATGGATGTTAACTAGACGTACTATGGTGATCATGCTATAATATATACAAATATCAAATCATTATGTTGTTTATCTGAAACTAACATAAGATTTTATGTCAATTATACCTCAATTAAATTT
This sequence comes from Lagenorhynchus albirostris, assembly GCF_949774975.1. Lineage (NCBI taxonomy): Eukaryota > Metazoa > Chordata > Mammalia > Artiodactyla > Delphinidae > Lagenorhynchus > Lagenorhynchus albirostris. The sequence goes on along the minus strand of NC_083098.1, from coordinate 121,573,612 downwards.
TTTTTTTTTTTGAGGTATGCGGGCCTCTCACTGTTGTGGCCTCTCCCGTCGCGGAGCACAGGCTCTGGACACGCAGGCTCAGTGGCCATGGCTCACGGGCCCAGCCGCTCCGCGGCATGTGGGATCCTCCCGGACCGGGGCACGAACCCGTGTCCCCTGCATCGGCAGGCGGACTCTCAACCGCTGCGCCACCAGGGAAGCCCCTAAATTTTTTTTTTAAATCATGTATGTCATGGGACACAACAAAGTAAACTGGGAAATTACAAATGTTCCTGCTTCTGTATCTGATATGCATTTTCTCCAGTTGGTGTGATCTCATTTGATTCTTCATATTAGGTTTGCTTTGAGAAGTGGTTTTCTAAAATTGACTAGTCTAGTAATAAAATGTACTACTTCTCAAAAAAATTGTAATGATACGAATGATTTGGTTAGTTTTGTACTTTAGAGAGATCACTCTGGCAGCAGTGTGGAGCATATATTGAAGTGGGTCAAGATTAGAGATGTGGATTCTGGGGTAGGCAAAATAATAACCCTTCAAAGATGCCCATGTCCTAATTTCTGGCACCTGGGAATATGTTACGTTATATGGCAAAAGAGATGTTATGCATGTGAGTAAATTAAGGATTTTGAGATGGGGAGATAATCCTGGATTACCTGGGTGGACCTAGTATAATCACAAGAGTCCTGATAAGGGAAGAAAGGAGGCAGGGAAATTAGAGAAGATGTGACTACAGAACCAGCCATCAGAGAGAGAGAGAGAGAGAGAGAGAGAGAGAGAGAGAGAGAGAGAGAGAGCGAGCGCAGGAGAGATCTGAAGATGCTATACTGCTGGCTTTGAAAATGGAGGAAAAGATTATAAGCCAAGGAACACAAGTGGCCTCTAGAAGCTGGAAAGGCAAGGAAACAGATTCTCTCAGACAGCATCCAGAAGGTACACACTTTAGCCCAAGGAGAGTTCCAACTCTCAGAATTGTAAGAAAATAAATATGAGTTGTTTCAAGCCACTAAGTTTGTGGTAATTTCTTACAGCTGCAGTAGGAAACTCATACAGACTTCAACCAGGAATTTAAGGCAGTAATCCAGGTGGACGATGGAAGCTCCTGAGCCCTGATGGAAACTCCTGAGCCCTGATGGTAACAGTGCATGTGGAGAAGAGAAGATGAATTCACTGGGTATTTATTAGTTGCCACCATAGAAAATTAGTGTTCTGGTGTCCAGATCAAAAAGAAATTTGCCCTAAAAAAGGAAATGTGGCAGATGACTAACTTGTCACCACAAATCATTCTCCTTCCTAAGTACAATGGTGTCACTGGAAAGTCGCTGCCTGGCCCTGGGGAGGGATTGCATGTCTTAGTCCTCCCCCACCTCCCCCCCCCCCACCGCCCGGCAATGAGTGGTCATGTGATTACTTCTCACCAATGGAATGTGAACAGAAACATTGTGTATCACTTCTAAGGCCAAAGACCTGAAAACCCAGGTGTGCGTTCTGTCCTCTCCCCATCCTTTGTCTGAGTGAGGATTCTGAGGCTCTGGGTGGCAGGAGAGCAGGGGGTGCAGAACACAGTGTGAAATGGAGGTCCCCAAATCTCTACATGGAAGGTCACTTGCTGACAAGGAACACCCACATAGGTCTGTGTGAGGAGCAGGAAATATACTTCTATTTTTTTCAAATCACTGACTGAGACATTTTGTTTTCATCCTAAAAATTGGCACTGCAACTAGTATGCTGTTCTAACAGAATCCTACAGTAAGTGCCGTCATTCAGGGGATGGCAGAAATTGATGGAGGAATTGGAAAGAGGGAGAGTCTGTTATGCAGTGGCAACTGATTTGAAAAAACTTGGCTGCCAATAAGTAAGTACCTGCCAAGCTTGCAGCTCTAAATTAGAATGTTAGTTGTGTTAGCTTGTTACTGGCTCTTTTTAGCACGCTGTTGGAAGAAAGATGAGCTTGGGCAAGAATTGACCAGTTTGCAAGCAAAAATGAAAGGAAATATAGAGAATGCAGCTCTCTGGGGTTTCTCACAATTGGGAAGTCTGCATAATTCTAGCACTCAAACATCAATAGGTAACTGAAAAGTTTTCAAACAACAGAGGCCCTTTATGTTTTCAGTTAAACAACGTGACTCAGTCTTGGAACACAAAATCAGAATAAAGATATTTCCTTCTCACCTAGGCCCGTTGTTTTATGATAGTTTTAAGATAGGCATCACTAAGTTAAGAGAAAGGTGTGGGGCAAGAAATCCAAGAAATAAAGCAGACCTGAGAATGAGCTATGGGATAAAATTCTAGTTGTAAGTCCTGGTATATGAAACTGCCTGGGACAGGAATCTACTCTAAGTTATGGAGGGAGGAAGTTACATTGCCAAGGAATCCACAATCCTGACAAAAAGACTGTTGATGGTACAGCCACTATAGAAAACAGTATGCAGTTTCCTTAAAAAACTAAAAATAGAATGACCATATAATTCAGCAATCCTACTCCTAAGCATGTATCTGGAGAAAACCATAGTTTGAAAAGATATATGCACCCCAATGTTCATAGCAGCACTATTTACAATAGCCAAAACATGGAAGCAACCTAAATGTCCACCGACAGAGGAATGGATAAAGATGTAGCACATATATACAATGGAATATTATTCAGCCATAAAAAAGAATGAAATAATGCTATTTGTGGCAACAAGGATGGGCCTAGAGATTATCATACTAAGTGAAGTAAGTCAGACAGAAAAAGACAAATATCATATGGTATCACTTATATGTGGAATCTAAAAAAAAAATGATACAAATGAACTTATTTACAAAACAGAAACAGACTCACAGACTTAGAAAACAAACTTATGGTTACCAAAGGGGAAAGTAGGGGGGATGCATAAATTAAGAGGTTGGGATTGACATATACACACTACTATATATAAAATAGATAATCAACAAGGACCTACTGTATAGCACAGGGAACTCAATACTCTGTAATAACCTATTTAGGAAAAGAATCTGAAAAAGAATAGATATATGTATAACTGAATCAGTTTGCTGCACCCTTGAAACTAACACAACATTGTAAATCAACTATACTCCAATATAAAATAAAAATTTAAAGAAAACAAAGATATTCAATGCCCATGAAAACAAACTGCTATTGAACATTTAAGCATTATCCTCAAAACTTGCACAAATGGAAAGCTCAACAGAACCAAAGGACAGTCTCTGACGCCCACTCCAATATGGCCATTCCCACCAGTGGCATCCCTACTAGAAAGCTGGTTCCATATTGAATCAAGGGACACTTCCCCCACCTACCACTCACTCGCTGGCCAGGACAGAGGGACTGACTTCACAATGCCACAAACTCAGCATGATTTCAACTTTGCCAGGGAGCAGGGACTTCTCTGTGATTCCCATTTTTCCTCTCAATTGTTGAATGCCCCAGTGTCATTAGTCTGTTAAAACAAATCTAAATATTTTAGACCTCACTGCAGTAAAAGAGGTTACTACCTCGTTGGAGGTTTAGCTGTGTCTCAGGAGGGAGAAGTCAGAAATGGGATACTGATAGATTTCAGAGTCCAGGATCAATTGGTTTAGGCAAGTCATTCAAGGTGAGGAAGTATTTGAGTTAAGGCAAAGTATGTGCTATAATAGTCTCGGATTGGTAGATGTAAGTGACAGGGAAGGTCTTGAAGCGAAGCCTTGAGCTGTTACTGATAATTGAGCTATCTACCCAGGTGAGCAGACCATTGTATCTCAATGAAAAATCTGTGGGAATTTCCTAAAGCAAACCATAAAATTATTTCTTGATTTACACCCATGTCTTTCCAGGTCAAATTTTTCCTGGAACAAACAACGAAACCGTGGTCCACAATACTTAGCTAAGTCCCATTGACACAAGTACTATCAATTCTCACTATTCTAGCTATCCTGTCCCTGCTCCACCATGATATGGGTGTCAGGGAGTGCCTTTTAACCCAAAGGTTGCCAAATCATGAAGAGCCAATCTAAACCTGTGGAGAGGACTGTTCCTCGTCCAGAGATCTAAGATTTGGGGGATGCATTGACTGAAAATTCCTTGGGGAGGAAGTAGGCATATTCTGTGTTTAGAAAGAAGTTTGAATGTAGATATTGGCTGCGCAGATGGATGGAACATGATAGAAACATTCAACTGATCATCACAAACTCTGTGCTTCCCTTCCATTGCCTAGAATCATCACTGGGAAGTAGCCGCCCAGCTAGAAACTACATTTCCCAGCTTCCTGCGAGGCTAAGTGGAGCCTTGCCACTGGTTCCAGCAATGTGAATGCGATGGGAGTAGAGATGATGCAGGTCACTTTCAAACTTGAAATCTGTGAAACAGATGTGCATTCTCCATTTTCTCTTTCTCCATCTGCCACTGAAGGCAAACAATTTTCAAACTCTATGGGAGGACCAAGCCACAAGGGAAAGAAGCCTGGATGCCTGAATACACATGTGAAAAGTTGCCCACAGACCAGAGCTACTCACAGTGGTTTGTTAGGTAAGGCAGATATAAGCTTCTCCTGGGTTAAGTCACTGAGATTCGGCAGCATATTTATAATCATAGGTAGCACTGTCTTAACTAATACATAGGGCTTATTATAAAAGCTGGAAAATATATATCAATAGCAACAGTTGACATATTCATTGTAAAAGCAGGACAAGCACTCGTGAATGGAACCATGCTATCTTTGTAACAACCACCATCTATATAAATAGAAGAATCAAGGAAGAATATCCATTAAAATTTTAATAAACAAGTCTGAATATTGTCATTACTGATAATTCCTGTCTTATTTTTTATGCTTCTCTGAATTTTCCAAATGCTCTGTAATATGAAACATTTTTGATATAAGGAAAAAGAAGTTTTTTTTAAGAAGAGGTAGCTATTAATAACCATATGTCAGTGTCTCTAAGACAGAAAGCATTACTACTGTGTCCTGGCACATAGTAGGCCCTCAACAAATATATACTTAATGATAATAATATTAATTAATAATAAAGCTCTCATATACAATACCCTTTAGTCTCCCAGGGGTTGGTGATACCATAGAAGTGGAGTGTTACATAGGTGCTTTTTCAGGTTTGTGTTTGAAGATGTTCTTTTCTCAACAAAAAGCAACTTCATTAATAAGTCACTTTTTAAAAATAAGAGTGTTTGGAAAGTAATACCAAAATGAACTTTACTCAGGCAAAGTTTTAAAAGTGTAAGACTAAAACAACAGCTTTCCAGACATGCCTGACCTAATACTGCTGTGACTCATAATTAAGAACCATCACCAGGGTAAGCAACTTGTTCCTGAAATTGCCTGCGATCAGAGTGGAGTTGCTGGCAGTGGTGTCTTTCTCCCCAGGGGAATGCTGCAGTGCCATCCAGTTCTGACTACCTCTGAAAACATGCATTCTATCACCATAGCAGCAAGGCTGATCATCTCATCTTGATTAAAGAGGTCTCTGCTCTCAATTCCATGAGGGTAAAATCAGCACTTCCAGACACAGGATGAGTCATTGTTTTTGGCCTCATTAACACGGTACAGCCCTTCTGTCTGCTAACAACCAGATATTTAAATAAAATTTAAAAAACATAAAAAGCCAAAGTCCGTTAACCAAATGAGTAAAATGAGGCAGCCAGGCAGTGAGAATTACAGCAAATAATTCCGAATCCCAACTTTGCTTTGGACGAAGAAAAGGTGAACTAAAAAACAAAACAAAAAACACAACTCTAAAAAACTACATTAACCCTTTAAATGTGTATGTTCTCTAAAGAGCCAGGACCACCTGGTTGTTAGAAGAAAATGTTAATTCAAGTATGTACTTAGTTCTGAAGAACAAACAAGTTTGTTATGATGAAGGATTCCTGGTTGAATGTGCCTCTTCAGAAGAGATTTGGAGCCAAAGCAGAGGCTGTGTCTTGCTGCTGCTGGAATGGAGGGTTCGGTGGACAGGAAATGGAAAGCCCAGTAACAGTTTTGTGTGGAGAGGAGCCAGTTAGGCAGTTGGGAACATTCTGAAGCAACCTTGTGGCTTTTGGAACAGTAGATATGTTTTGTTAAGTAAGAGAAGGCACATGAAAGAGACTGAGCTGGACCAGAAGAAAATGCAACTGTTCAGCTCAAAGTTGTCTAAGTAAGGATTTGTGATCAGATTTTCCCAGGGTTAAACACACAAACACACACACACACACACACACACACACAAACACAGCATAGAAAATAGAGTTCAAACTAGAATTTTTTCCACTCCCCTCACCACAAAAATGCACAGACAGCCTTCAGCACTAATAGCTAATTGAAGCCCCATTTTTTTTTTCCTTGCAAGGATGACCCTCTAAAATTTCACAATCTTTAATACAGCAACTGGGTTAATATTCTTATATGGACACCCTTCCTGATGATTCTGGTTCCAAAGAGAGCATATCTTGTGGACTGGGATGGCAAAAGTGAGACGCTCCATTAGGATGAAAGGAGAGGTTAATAATTTGTCAATAAAAGTTATGAAGAGCAAGGAGTATCTTTAAAGAGCCCAAGTGAACATGATCTCATTCTTAAAAACATTACAACATAGAACAGTTTGGTAACAAGACAGAAAAGCTGAGGGAAAGAGATTCCATCCAAGACGGCAGTGAGATGTACAATATGCATGTGCAAGTGGAGAGCAACTTAGAGGGTCTCCTAAGGTCAAATGTATACTGTAGACGGAGAACAGCAAGTAAGTTCTCAGTTACTCTGAATGAAAGCTATCTCAATGTCTCCAAACGAAACATTGGAAGAAATCCAATAAACAAAATAGATTCAGGCTCTAGAGACCTCTAACAAAATGTGGTTACTGAGGAGAAAATACCCGAATGTGAATTGTAAACTAAACAAGTGCAGGAAATAAAGAGCCCAGTGACTATATTTAGTTTGCAATGTACTAGTCAATTAAATTTCACATTTCCTAAAGCAGTCTGATTTTGCTTGGGTTGAATGGATACATGATTTTCCACAGAAAAGAGCATGGCAGTTGAAAATAATAGAGTACCTATTAACCAGTGAGATCGATGGCAAAATGCTTGTAGACATGATAAGATTGTCTTTAAAAAATCTGTGGTGCCTAAGATCTACTAACAGCGCATTGTCCATGTTAAGGGCTACTGGACAACCTCTTCCTTAATTTCCTGGGACATCTACCTTGCCTAGAAAATTCAGGTAGGTAATTGCTCATTGGTATTTTCTCTCTCCCTCTCTCCCTCACCTTACATAAAAGCTTCAGAGAAGAATAGATGTTCCAGCTAAATCAAGGATATGGAGTTTGTTTCCTACTCCACCCTAGATAAAAGCATGTTTAAAGATATAGGAAAGAAATCCCTTTTCCTCCATGCGTTACATTCAAATATCAGATTAACAGGTAGTTGTCTAAAATCTTCATTTTGCTTCTTTAACAAATTGAACTGGAAGCCCTATGTGAAGCAGTACAAGAATCTGTGACAAATTCAGATAATGTTTATATTTCTCTCACCTGGTAAATACCTAGTTAGAATAGTCTAGATCAATAGAACTAAGGTTAGGAGGTTTGAGGAGTCAAGTAGTATTGAATTTCTACTTTGTCAAGGATTGTTCCATAGGATAGCACATGTTTGAGTAAAAGTCCATTTTTGGATTTAACTTTCGAAAGTTTCAGGGTCTTTTTTGTTTTGTTTTTTGTTTTCAGTCACACTGCCATTAGATATATGAGGACTTCTTTCTCTGAAATCTTTCATATTTACTTTTTTACCAAGAGCCATAAAATGCCACCATTCCAGATATCTCATTGTTTCCCAAAGCAATCCTGGAAACAATGCACTAGAGGTAGGAAGGACTCATGATCATCAACATCAAATGATCACTGTCATTAATTCTTTCATAACACCACCCCATCCAGGAACGTCCCAGCTTGGATTGCCAAGAAAAGGATGATGAGATGGAGTTAAGGCACAAGATATTTGTTAGGGATCAACACTTATGAAGAAAAGGAGAGGAAGCAGGACTGCGGATAGGAAGAATTCAAACTACAACGGACTATCAGCAAATCTTGGCCAACCAGACCAGAAACTCTTGAGCAAGTGTGGCCTGTCAAGAGTGTCATACAGGGCTTCCCTGGTGGCGCAGTGGTTGAGAGTCCGCCTGCCGATGCGGGGGACACGGGTTCGTGCCCCGGTCCGGGAAGATACCACATGCCGCGGAGCAGCTGGGCCCGTGAGCCATGGCTGCTGAGCCTGCGCGTCCGGAGCCTGTGCTCCACAACGGGAGAGGCCACAGCAGTAAGAGGCTCGCGTACCACAAAATATAAAAAAAGTAATAAATAAAAAATAAATAAAAATAAGAGAAATTTTGACAAAGTGAATAATACTTTGGACAGAAGCAAATTTTAAAATTCAGAGATTTAAAAGATTGTTACCAAGGAAAAAAAAGACACAAAGTACTAATACCATAAATGAAAAAGGAGTCATTAATACCAATCTCCTGGATGTCAGAAGAATAATAAAGGAAAACTATGAACAGCTCTATGCTCACAAATTTGATAACTTAGATTTAATTGACTGTCTTGAAAGACACAAACTACCAAAACTCATACAAAGAAAAACAGATCATTTAAATAGGCCTAGGGCTTCCCTGGTGGCACAGTGGTTGGGAGTCTGCCTGCCGATGCAAGGGACACGGGTTCGTGACCCGGTCCGGGAAGATCACACATGCCGCGGAGCAATGAAGCCCATGCACCACGGCTGCTGAGCCTGCACTCTGGAGCCTGTGAGCCACAACTGCTGAGACTGCATGCCTGGAGCCCATGCTCCGCAACAAGAGAGGCCACTGCAATGAGAAGCCCATGCACTGCAACGAAGAGTGTCCCCTGCTTGCTGTAACTAAAGAAAGCCTGAGCGCAGCAACAAAGACCAAACGCAGCCAAAAAAAAGAGAAAAACAAATACTGTATGCAGCCAAAAATAAAATTAAAAAAAAAAACATAACCTTTTAAAAAAAATTAAATACCATAATCAGATGGCTTATTCCAAATATGCAAGGCTGGTACATCATTTGAGAATCAATTAATGTAATCCATCATGTCAATATGTTAAAAAATATGATCATATAAGTTACAGAAAAAGCATATGACAAAATTCAACACCATTCATGATAATAAGTCTCAGTAAACTAAGAACAGAAGCGGCTTTCCTTGAGTGATGTTGGCAAGATAATGGAATAGGAGGTATGAGCCTTTGCTCCCCCTTCAAACCCAACAATTAGACAGCTAACCATGAATGAAAATAACCCTGGGAGGGCTCATGAGTACAATAAGAACCTGCAGCAACACAGTGGAACAAAAAGCAGGGAATAAATGTAAACAAAGAATTGCTGGGGAGATTGGCATAAGTGAGATTTCTGAAAATAGCTAGGAAACAAAAAAGAATGGTGGGAACTCTCAGCATCAGCCATGCATCAGGTGACACCATGGTTTCCAGTGGCCCTTGTGGCAGCGACAGCTGCAGACTCCTTATAGTTTTCACATCTGAGGGCCCCATAGTGTTCATCAGTCTGGAGCCTAGGGTCCTGCACCAGCAGCTTTTGCCACTGATGCAACCAACAGCCATCACTGCAGTGAACCCCTGGAGAGGGAGACATTGCTGCATGCTCACCCACTCCCAAAAAGCAGCCACTGTTGCACCACCCCAAGACCAGGTCTGCCCTACCCCCACAATCCTGCACACACCCTGGATCTAGAGCTGCAGCCACTATGCGTGCCCACACTCCAGACCTCAGCTTTGTGGCTGCTCTGCCCATGCCCATGCTACAAATTCTGACTCAGCAGCCAGTCTACAACTGCCTGTGCCTAGAGCATGAGCTCTGCAGCAAGAGCACCCGCACCCCAGACCTGTGGCCTCACTGACAGAGCTGCATGGAGACTATGCTGCTGCACCCTCCCCGGTGTTGAAACCACCACACCCCACCCAGCCAGTGCCCTCACACCCACTGTTAGATAAAGATCTTTCCCTACCAAAGCCAGTCCATAACGTTTGGAAGAGATAACTGTTGCATCAAACTTGTGCAGACATCAAGGCAAGTCTACAAGAAACATGAAAAAAGTCAAGGGAAATGATAGTACCAAAGGAACACAACAATTTTCCATAACTGTCTCCAAAGAAATGGAGGTTGAAGACTTGATGGACAAAGAATTCAAAATAATTTTTTCAGGGAAGCTCAGCAAGCTATAAGAGAGGATAGACAAAATGAAATAATATCAGGAAAATAATCCATGAACAAGAAGGTCAACAAAGATAGAAATTATGAAAAAGAACCAAACAAATTCTGAAGGTGAAGAATTCAATGACTAAAATAAAATTGCAGTGGAGAATGTCAACAGAAAACTTGATCAAGCAGAAGAAAGAATCTGTGAACTCAAAGATAAGTCATTTGAAATTATCCAGTTAGATGAACAACCCCACTCCCCCAAAATGAATAAGACTAAAGCAAACATATGGAATTTATTGGACATTATCCAGTGAAACACATTAGGGGAGTCCATGAAGTAAAAGAGAGAAGGGAACAGAAAGCTTATTTAAAGAAATAATAGCTGAAAACATCTCAAATCCTGGGATAGATATGGACATCTATGTGAAGCTCACAGGTTCCCAAGTTCAATCTAAAGAGGATTTCACGAAGACTCATTATAATAAACAAGTTATACAACTCATTATAATAAACAAGTAAACAAGTAAAGATCAGACAAAGAGAGAATTTTGAAAGCAACATGAGAAAAGAAACTCTTCACATATAAGGGAATCCCATAAGGCTATCAATGTGTTTTCAGCAGAAACTTGTAGGCCAGGAGAGAATGAGATAATATATTCAAAGTGTTAAAAGAAAAACCTGCCAACCAAGAAGACTTTACTTGGCAAAGCTGTCCTTCCAAAATGAAGGAGACATCCATGGTCAGTTAATCTATGACAAAGGAGGCAAGACTATATCATGGAGAAAAGACAGCCTCTTCAATAAGTGGTGCTGGGAAAACTGGACAGCTACATGTAAAAGACTGAAATTAGAACATTCTCTAACACCATACACAAAAATAAACTCAAAATGGACCAAAGACCTAAATGTAAGGCCAGACACTATGAAACTCGTAGAGGAAAACATAGGCAGAACACTCTGACATAAATATCAACAATATCTTTTTTGATCCTCCTCCTAAAGTGATGGAAATAAAAACAAAAATAAACAAGTGGGACCTAATTCAATTTAAAAGCTTTTGCACAGCAAAGGAAACCATAAAATGAAAAGACAACTCACAGAATGGGAGAGAATATTTGCAAACAAAGCAAATGACAAGGGATTAATCTCCAAAATATACAAACAGCTCATGCAGCTCTAGGTCAAAAAAAAAAAACAACCAAATCAAAAAATGGGCACGACATAGTGTCTTTCCTTGTCTCTTCTGGACAGTCTTTATTTTAAAGTCTATTTTGTCTGAGATGAGTATTGCTACTCCAGCCTTCTTTGATTTCCATTTGCATGGAATATCTTTTTCCATCCCCTCACTTTCAGTCTGTATGTGTCCCTAGGTCTAAATTGTGTCTCTTGTAGACAACATATATACAGATCTTTTTTTTGTACCCATTCAGCCAGTCTGTCTTTTGGTTGGAGCATTTAATCCGTTTACATTTAAGGTAATTATTGATATATATGTTCCTATTACCATTTTCTTAATTGTTTTGGGGGCTACAGTAATCAAGACAGCATGGTACTGGCACAAAAACAGAAATGTAGATCAATGGAACAGGATAGAAAGCCCAGAGCTAAACCCACTCACCTATGGTTACCTAATCTATAACTAAGGGGGTCAGAATATACGATGGAGCAAAGACAGCTTCTTCAATAAGTGGTCCTGGGAAAACTGGACAGCTACATATAGAAGAATGAAATTAGCACACTTCCTAACACCATAAACAAAAATAAACTCAAAATGGATCAAAGATCTAAACATAAAGCTGGACATTATAAAACTCTTAGAGAAAACAGAGGCAGAACACTCTGACCTAAATCACAGCAAGATCTTTTTTGACCTACCTCCTACAGTAATGAGAATAAAAACAAAAATAAACAAATGGGGCCTAATAAAACTTAAAAGCTTTTGCACAGCAAAGAAAACCATAAATAAGATGAAAAGACAACCCTCAGAATGGGAGAAAATATTTGCGAATAAAGCAACTGACAAAGGATTAATCTCCAATCTATAAAAACAGCTCATGCAGCTCAATATCAAAAAAAATAAACAACCCAATCCAGAAATGGGCAGAAGACCTAAATAGACATTTCTCCAAAGAAGACATATAGATGGCCAAAAAAACACATGAAAAAATGCTCAACATCACTAATTATTAGAGAAATGTAAATCAAAATTACAATGAGGTACCAGCTCACACCAATCAGAATGAGATCAGAAAATCTACGAACAATCAATGCTGGAGAGGGTGTGGAGAAAAATGAACCCTCCTACACTGTTGGTGGAAATGTAAATTGGTACAACCACTATGGAGAACACTATGGAGGTTTCTTAAAAAACTAAAAATAGAACTACCATATGATTCAGCAATCCCACTCCTGGACATATATCTGGAGAAAACCATACATAAAAAAGACACATGCACTCCAATGTTCATTGCAGCACTGTTTAAAATAGCCCAGACATGGAAGTAACCTAAATGTCCATCAATAGAGGAATGGATAAAGAAGATGTGGTACCTATATACAGTGGAATATTAGCCATAAAAAAGAATTAAATAATGCCATTTGCAGCAACATGGATGGACCTAGAGATTAGCATACTAAGTGAAGTAAGACACACAGAGAAAGACAAATACCATATGATATCACTCATATGTGGAATCTAATTAAAAATGATACAACTGAACTTATTTACAAAATAAAAACAGACTCATAGATTTTGAAAACATACTTATGGTTACCAAAGGGGAAAGGTGTGGGTGAGGGATAAATTAGGAACTTGGGATTAACATACACACACTACTATATATAAAATAGATAATGAACAAGGACCTACTGTATAGCACAGGGAACTCTACTCAATCTCTGTAATAACCTATATGGGAAAAAAATCTGAAAAAGAATAGATATATGCATATGTATAACAATCATTTTCCTGTACACCTGAAACTAACACATTGTAATCAACTATATTCCAATAAAATTTTAAAAATAAAATTAAAAAATGTATACAAAAAACCCACAACAAAATCAAGGAGAGATAAAAACTTTTTTTAGACAAACAAAACCTGAGGGATTTCATCACCACAAGACCTGCCTTACAAGAAATGCTTAAAGCAGGAGTTATTCAAGTTGAAATGAAAAGACACTAATTAACATAAAACATATGAAAGTGTAAAACAATGGTAAAGGTAAATATATAGTCTAATTTAGAATATTATAATACTGCAATAGTAAGTTTAAGTCACTGTTAACTCTAGTATAAAGTAAGTATTAAAGACAAGTATAAAGATAAGAGTGTTAAAAATAACTATAGCTATAATAATTTGTTATGGATACACAATATAAAAAGTAAATTGTGACATCAAAAAGCATAAAATGTGGGTAAGGGAGTAAAGGGGTAGAGTTTTTGTATGCAATCAAAGTTATTATCAGCTTAAAATAGACTGTTATAGCTATGTTTTTTGTAGCCTTATGGAAACCACAAAGTAAAAACTTATAGTAGATACACAAAGGATAAAGAAATCAAAGCATACCACTACAGAAAATCATCAAATAACAAAGAAAGACAGCAAGAGGGGAAGGAAATTACAAAACAGCCAAAAAACAATGAACAAAATGGCAATAGTAAGTCTTAACCTATTAAGAACTACTTTAAAGCTAAGTGGATTAAACTATCCAATGAAAGAGAGAGTGGCTTAATGGATTAAAAAATAAGACCCAATTTTATACTGGCTACAAAAGATTCACTTCAGCTTTAAGGACAGACATAGGCTGTAAGTGAAGGGATGGAAAAAGATATTCCATATAAATGAAAATCGAAAGAAGAGAGATAACAATAATAGTATCAGACAAAATAGACGTCAAGTCTGAAAATTTAAGAGGAAACTAAGAATGTCATCATATAATGATAAAGGGGTCAATTCATCAAGAGGATATAACAATCGTAAATATATATGAACATCAACCCCTAATTAATATATTACTATGTTAAGCAAGGAGATTAAATCAATAGTCAAAAATCTCCCAACAAAGAAAAGTCCAGAACCAGAGGGTTTCACTGGTTAATTCTACCAAACATTTAAGAAAAAATTAATGCCAGCCCTTCTCAAACACTTCCAAAAAGTTGAACATGAGGAAATATTTCCAAACTCACTTTATGAGGCCATAATTACCTTGATACTATAGCCCAATAAATTACAGGCCAATATCCCTGATGAACACAGATGCAAAAATCCTAAACAAAATATTAGCCAATCTAATTCAACAGTAGATTAAAAGGATCATACACCAAGATCAAGTGAGATTTATCCCTGGGATGCAAGGATGGTTCAACATAAGGATATAAATCAATGTGATACACCACGTTTTAAAAAAATGAAGGATAAAAATCATATGGTCATCTCAATAGATGCAGAAAAAGCATTTGACAAAATTCAACATCCTTTATGATAAAAACTCCTCTCAACAAGTTAGGTACAGAAGGAATATACCTCAACATAATTCAGACAAGGCCACAGCTAGCATCATACTCAACAGTGAAAACCTAAAAGCTTTTCCTCTAAGATCAGGAACAAGATAAGCATGTCCTCTCTCTCCACTTTTTTTTCAACAGAGTACTAGAAGTCCTAGCCAGATTGTTTAGGCAAGGAAAAGAAATAAAGGCATCCAAACTGAAAAGGATGATTTAAAATTGTCTGTTTGAAGGTGATATGATTTTATATATAAACCTAAAGACTCCACAAAAAAGTTGTTAAAGCTAATAAACAAATTCAGTAAAGTTGCAGGATGCAAAAATCAAAGTGCAAAAATCAGTTACATTTCTATACATTAACAACAAATTAACTGAAAAAGAAATAAATAAAACAATCCCATTTTCAAGAGCATCAGAAAAATAAAATATTTAGGAATAAATCTAACCAAGTAGGTGAAAGATCTGTACACTGAAAACTACAACAGGTTGATGAAAGAAATTGAAAACACAGATAAGTGAAAGAATGTCCTGTGTTAATGGATTGCAAGAATATTTTAAAAATGTCAATACCACCCGAAGCAATCTACAGATTTAATGCAATCCCCATTAAAATTCCAATGGCATTTTTTGCAGGAAAAAAATCCTAAAATTTGTATGGAACCACAAAAGACCCCAAATAGATAAAGTGTTCTTGAGCAAGAAAAGCAAAGCTGGAGGAATCATGCTTTCTGATTTCAAATTATATTACAAAGCCATAGTAATCAAAACAGTATTGATCTGGCATAAAGACAGACACATAGACCAACAGAACAGAATAAATAGCCCAGAAATAAACCTGTGAATATATGGTTAACTAAACTTCGACAAAGACGCCAAGAGTACACAGTGGGGAAAGGATAGCCTTTCCAACAAATGGTGTTGGGAAAATGGGTTACCCACGTGGAAAAGAATGAAATTGGACCACTATCTTACACCATACACAAAAATCGATTCAAAATGATTTGAATTTAAGACCTGAAACTGTAAAACTTCTAGAAGAAAACATAGAGGAAATCTCCTTGACTTTGGCCCCAGCACAGGTAACAAAAAACAAAAACAAGTGGGTCTACAGACTTTAAAAAGCTTCTACCCAGCAAAGGAAATAATTAGAAAAATAAAAAAGTAACCTACAGAATGGGAGAAAATATTTTGAAAACCATATCTAATAACCATATCTAAATATCTAAAATATGTAAGGAACAACTCAATAGCAAAAACCAAAACAAACAAACAAACAAAAAACTAATTAAGAGGGGCTTCCCTGGTGGCGCAGTGGATGAGAGTTCGCCTGCCGATGCAGGGGACACGGGTTCGTGCCCCAGTCCGGGAAGATCCCACGTGCCGTGGAGCGGCTGGGCCCATGAGCCATGGCTGCTGAGCCTGCGCGTCCGGAGCCTGTGCTCCGCAACAGGAGAGGCCACAACAGTGAGAGGCCGGCGTACCGCAAAAAAAAAAACAAACAAAAAAAAAACCTAATTAAGAAATGCACAAAGGACCTGGATAGACATTTTCCAAAGAAGACACACAAATGACCAACGGGTATATGAAAAGATGTTCAACATCACTAATTATCAGGGAAATTAAAATCAAAACCACAATGAGATATCACCTTATACTTGTTGGGACAGCTATTACCAAAATGCCAAAAGATAACAAGTGTTGGTGAGGATGTGGAGAATAGAGTACCCCTGTACACTATTGGTGGGAATGTAAGTTTTATAGCCATTATGGAAAACAGTATGGAGTTTCCTCAAAAAATTAAAAATAAAACCATCATATGATACAGAAATCCCATTTCTGGGTATATATCTAAAGGAAATAAAATCATCATCTCTAAGAGATATCTGCACTCTCAGTTTATTGCAGCACTATTCACAGTAACCAAGATATGGAAACAATCTAACTATCCATCTGTGGATGAATGGATAAAGAATACACACACACACACACACACACACACACACACTCTCTCTCTCTCTCTCTCTCTCTCTCTCTCTCTCACACACACACACACAACAGAACATTATAAGGTCTTTATAAAGAAGGAAATCCTGTCATGTGTGACACAGAAAGACAAATTTACTGCTGATCTCACTTACATGTAGCATCTAAGAAAAAAGTCAAACTCATAGTAGCAGAGCAGAATCGTGGTTGCCAGGGGCTGGGGGGTAGGAAGAAAAGGGAGATGTGAGTCAGAGGGGACAAACTCAGTTATAAGATGAATAAGTTCTGGAGACCTAATGTACATCATGATGACCATTTTAATAATAATGTATTGTATACTTGAAATTTGCTAAGAGTAAATTTAAAGTGTTCTCACCACAAAAAGGGTGGAAATAACTATTGGCAAATATGTTAACTAGCTTGATGATGGTAGTCATTTCACAACGTATATGGATATCAAAACATCATATTGTACAATCCAAAATGTATACAATCTTTATGTAACATAAAAAACTGGGAAAAAGAAAAAGAAATGGCCTTTCTGAACTTGGTAAAGAACATCTATAAAATACCAACAGCTAATATCATACTTAGTAGTGTAAAACTGAACACATTCCCCCTAAGATTAGGAACAAGGCAAATAACTCCTATTCATCATCATGTAAGAACTCATGCAATTAAAAAAGTACACAGATTGGAAAAGGAAAGGGAAAAATAATTTTTTTTAAACAAATGACAGGATTGCTGATGTTGAAAACCTCCCAAAATTGACAAGAAAACACCTGGAATTAATAAGTGAATATTGCAAGGTTGCAGGATACAATGTTAATACAAGAAATTCAATTGCTTGTCTAAGTAACAGCAATGAACAATGTGAAATGTATAGTTTTAAAAAAATACTATTTACAGTAGCACGAAAAATGAAGGACTAACAAAATATATGCAAAATCTGTATACAGGAAACTACAAACTCTGATGAAAGAAATCAAGAAAGATATAAATTAACAGAGAGATATTCCATGTTTATGGATTGGAAACCTCAATACTGTTACGATGTCATTTCTTCCCAACTTGTTCTATAGCTTCAGTGCAACCCAATCAAAACCCCAAGAGGCTATTTTGTAGATAATTGACAAAATGATTCTATAATTTATATGAAAAGACAAAAGACCTAGAATGGCCAACACAATACTGGAGAAGAACATAGAGGACTTACATTACCCAATTTCAATACTTATTATACAGCTCCAGTAATCAAGTAATCAATACCAGCATAGTGAAAGAATAATAAATACACTGATCATTGGACCAGACTAGAAAGCCAAAAAAAAATAGACCCAAACAAATATAGTCAATAGATCTTTGACAAAGGAGGAAAGGCAATTCAGTGGAGAATTGATACTTTTTTCAATAAATGATGCTAAAACAAATTGGATGTCCATATGCAAAAAGATGAACCTAAACATAGACCTTACACTTTTCACAAAAATTAACTAAAAATGCATCATAAACCCAAATATAAAATGGAAAGCTTTAGCACTTCTATAGTTTCTTCTAAAAGTATAAAAATTCTAGGAGACAAAAATCTATGTGACTTTGTGTTGGTGATGATTTTTTAGATAAAACACCAAAAGCATAGTCCATGAAAGAAAAAGATTGTTAAGTTGAACTTTTGCTCTGTGGAAAACACTGTTAAGAGAATGAAAAGACAAGTCAGACTGGCAGAAAATACTTGCAAAACACGTATCTGATAAAGGACTTGTACCCCAAACATACAAAGAACTCTTAAAAGTCAAAAATGGAAAAACAGTTTAAAAATAGGCAGAAAAAACACCTTACACACCTCAGCAAAGAATATATACAGATGGCAAATAATCATACGTCTCAACATCATACATCATTAGGGAATTACAAGTTAAAACAGCAAAGTGAAAGCACTGCACACTCATTAGTTTGGTTAAAATTTAAAAAAAAACCTGATAATACCAATTGCTGGTGAGAATGTGAAGCAACAGGAACTCTCATGCTTTGCTGGTGGGATTGTAAAATGGCACAGCTGATTTAGAAGACAGTCTATTAATTTCTTGCAAAGCTAAACACAGTCTTACCACACAATCTAGCAATCACACTCCTATATATTTACCCAAATTGATAAAACTGTATGTCCACTTAAATATCTGTATTAGAATGTTTAGAGCAGTATTCATACCCCAAACTACAAGCAACCAAGATGTCCTTCAAACGGTAAATGAGTAAACAAACTGGTACATGATTACAATGGAATGTTGTTAGTAGGGGGGATAAAAAAAGAGGTATTAAATGACAAAAAGCCATGTATGGATCTTAAATCCATATTGCTAAGTGAAAGAAGCTAGCCTGAAAAAGTACATACATGATTCCAATTATATGACATTCTGGAAAAGAGACATTTCTGGCAATGGTGAAAAAAATTAATGGTTGGCAGAGTTTTAAGGGTAGAGGACACAGTGAATAGGTGAAACACGGGACATTTTTTAAGGTTGTGAAACAATCCCGTATTGATACTGCAATGGTGAATAAATGACACTGTGAATTTGTCAAAACCCATAGAAGTTTACAGTACAAAGAATGAATCTTAAAGCAAATTTTAAAAATATCACATACGAAGTCAGGGGAATCCAAGGATGGAATGCAGAATGTGACAGTACAATCTAACTGTATCACAAATGTATGAAAAAACCTCACAAAAGAACGTGAGGGAAAAGGTCCTGATCAAGGTAACTTTGGAAAAGAGTGGAGTGTGTAAGACTGAAAGCAAAAGAAATTGTATATAAGCACTGTACTCTAATTGATAAATTTGTTTCCCATGCGGGTATTGGTTAATAATTCTGATACCACTATACATATATACTAGAAGCAAACATTATATAAGTGAAAAGCAGCTGGTTTGAATGGCAGATAAGTAACATAAATGAATGATAAGATAAGGGGAAGAGGCTAGAATGACTCATGTAACAATGCATTAGAGTTGGAGACATCAATATGAACTCATATGTAGCCTAATGTAGATACAGATGGTTACAGATAATATTTTTCAATATATGTATATGTAAGGGTTATTATACACGTACATTTCCTTGCTCTGGCAGCTGAGAAGGCCTTTGAGAAACAATATTTCAGTAGCAATGAGCACACTTATTGCCCAGATCTTTATACCATTCTCCAGTGAAAAGAACCGAGAAATGGCTGGTTCTAGGACTACAGCAGGAAATAAACAAGATGAGCCCTGGATATCTGTAGTGCCACTATGTAAAGAAGTGCTTAAAAAAACACCCCACAGTGATGGGAATGTATCAAAGGGAATACTGGAGCCAAATGAAAGGGCTCCCGATGACCAAAGCTGAAACAATTTAATCAACAAAATAAAGTTGTATTGGATTGTAACTCAAGATATAAAAATGTTCCTAAGTCCATACTGATATAAATAAATGATCAAATAAATTAATAAATGGAGGGAACAGGTAAGTCTCCTTTGCATAAGAATTAAAAATAATTCATGGAAATGTCTCCCTCAAGGAGGTAGAGCTTAACTATCCACTCCTTATGTGTGGGCTGTGGAGAATGACTTTCTTCCAAAGAGTACAGTTCAGAAAGGGGGGAAAGAGTAACTTTACAGTGGAGAAAACCGATAAGCACGACCTGAGCCAGGCGATCAAGGTTTAACACCAGTAGTGACGTCACAGTGAGATGGGTACTATATACCCCTGAAATATGATAAAAATGGTACATTCCCTCTGGAGTTTTTCTCCCTCAAACATATAACTCTGGTCTAATTATGAGAAAAACATCAGACAAACCCCAATAGAGGGACATTCTCTGACCTGTACCCCTCAAAATTGTCAAGTTCATCAAAAATAAGAATGTCTGAGGAAACTGTCACTGCCAATAAGAGTGTAAGGAGATGTAACAACCAAATGTTATGTGGTATCCTGGAACAGAAAAAGGACAGTGGGTAATAACTAAGGAAATATGAGTTAGTATGAACTTTAGTTCATAATAATGTATCATATTGGTTCATTAATTGTAACAAATGTACCATACTAATGTAAGATGCTAATAATAATAGAGGAAATTGGAGGTGAAGTATACGGGAACTCTTTGTACTTCACATTTTTTTCTGCAAATCTAAAATAAGGATTTGTCTTAGTTACTGTTAGAGAGGGGTTATGAAAGCTTACTTTGATAGAAAAAAGTTGACCAAAGTACAGAATCCCTGCCCTACTTTGAGTTTATGTGTATAATTATCAGAGAATACCATGATAGGTGAGATAGCCAACCTGAAAAGTATATTTCTTGAGGCATAGCTCCTAAAAATTAAAGCCAATTTCTAAGATTAGGAGATAAGATTTTCTCAGCAAAGCATACCAGCAGTTTATGAATATTAGCTTTTAGTTCAGAAATGAAGCCACTGCTCCATCAGATTATGATTCTTGTTGGACATCCTGCAGTGATGTCCAACAAGTCCTTCCAAACCCGGAGGTCTTGATAGATGGGGCTCACTTTCAATTGTAGCATTCAAGATTTCCTGTTTTTCTTTGCTGTGTAAAATCGCCATCCAGCCTGAGATCTTAGGGATTCTAATACTGGGTTCATGAATTTTAGTCGATTCTCTAACAGTTCCTGCTTATCATCTAATGATAATAGAGAAGGAGAGAGGGAGGGTAAGAGGGAGACATCACCTCATTATCTTGCATGTCACCTTCAAACCGTATGAAACAAATGTGATATGGAGGAAATAATTACTCCTGTGTCCCTTGAAACCTTAATTTCCTTTCTCCTTTCAGGTGAGTAAACGTGGCATGTAGCTACTGAATGACTGAAAGTCTCCGGGCAGAAACCTAAAACCCTTGCCTCCTAAGACAAGGCTGGATTCTGGAATCATACTGGCAGACAATGATGCCTGTCTCTGAGTTAATCACTTCGTGTAATAAAGTATATGGAATTCGTTCTGCTATATCAAGCTTCTGTTCATATATCCAATGTGACAGCTTTGTAAGCTAAAAGCTATTTTTTTGGCCAGCAATTTAACTTCCCGAGCCTCAATTTCATCATGTGAAAAAGGGGAGTTTGTGCCATATTATAAGAGCCCTCTCAGCTGTATTAGTCCACACCCAGTGGCCTGAGATTAACTTGAGACCCAGAGCTTTTGTACTTTGTCTCTGTTATTTTAATGCATGGTAATTCTATTTCTATCTTCATTGCTTTTCAGAAAATTTGACTTCAACTTGAGTTACCACCTTGCCTATCAACCTTATTTTCCCACTCTCAATTTCTAACAGTCCATTTACCAAACCAGAAAATTCCTTAGAAAATTCTTATCTCCCACAGAGCAAAGTTCTACAATTTTATAACATTTTAATTTGTTCTTTTTAATTCTAAATATCATTTTCAAGAAGTATACCCATTTCCAGGGGCTGCCATGACAAAGTACCATGAACTGGGTGGCTTAATCAACAAAAATGTATTGTCTCAAGTTTTGGAGGGTGGAAATCAGAAATCAAAGTGTTGGAAGGGCTGATTCCTTCTGTGGTCTGGAAGGAAGAATCTGTTCCATGTCTCTCCTAGTTTCTGGTAGCCTCAGGCATTCTCCCCATGTCTTTACATTGCTTTCTCTCTGTCACGTTGTATTTCTGGGCCCAAATTTCCTCTTTTTATGGACACCAGTCATATTGGATAGGGCCCACCCTAATGATTTTATGGACACCAGTCATATTGGATAGGGCCCACCCTAATGACCTCATCTTAATTTGATCATCTGCAAAGACCCTATTTCCAAATAAATTCACATTCACAGGTACTGGAGGTTAGGACTTCAACATCTTCAACACAATTCAATCCATAACAAGAAGAGAAAAACTTTTATTCCTAATAACAGGTAAAAATGTTTCCTCTTCCAAGTTTGATCTTTATAAAATGATACTGACATCTAATGTCTAGTTGGCATAATGTTGCTTTCTTTTAATATTTATATAATTCTCTCCTTCTCCTTTTTCCCTTTCCCCATCACTTTTTATTTCTTTCTTCCTACATCATATGAAAATCTAAGAACCTGATGCAGACTTTTGAACTTTCTGCTTTTTCTCATTCATCAATTAGCTTCAGCCAATGCAGATCATAACCCAGAACTATTTGTTTAGCAGGGATGGCTAGGAAAATGTACTTAACCCCAGGAAAGAGGGAGAGTTAGAGCAAGGGAGGGAGGAGTCAGCATCAGCTATGAAATGAAAAGTGGCCAAGGAAAGGTGAGATTCTACCTGCATGTCCATTTGCCCAAGCCTGGATAATTAAGAAAATTGCTTGGGGAGGGTGTAAATTGGAAGACTGGGATTGACATATACACATTACTATATATAAAATAGATAACTAATAAGGACCTACTGTATAGCACAGGGAACTCTATAATGGCCTATATGGGAAAGGAACCTTAAAAAGAGTGGAAATATGTATAACTGATTCACTTTGCTGTACACCTGAAACCAACACAATATTGTACATCAACTATACTCCAATAAAAATTTTTAAAATAAAAAAATATTGTAACAGATTGAATGGAGAAACAGTTATGACAATCCAGCTCTTTTATTATTAAGCCAGATATTAAAGAAATTTTGAAAATTAAAAAAAAAAAGAAAATTGATTGTAAAGTTCCTGATAAAATTTATATAAATCTTCTTGGTTGTAATAGGACACACCCTCACCCCAGATCCTGACTGTTATCATGGAATAAAATTGGCTCTGGTTTGAAATTTGTACTTATACCAAGGTACCATTAGTGTCTATGAAATAGACCTTGAACTTACCACTAGCAAGATACACATAGTGCAAAAGCCAATTAAGCCCGTCAGGAAAGCTACTTAAAGCTCCTGGATCTGAGACTGGTCAGCAATTAGCATCTCTGTGCTTAGCACTTATTAGCAAAGAGGATTCTAATGCTGAAAGGCATGTAGCATATTTGAAGTTGTTTGCCCCTTCTTTGAAAGGCATGATAGATACACGGAAGAGGAATCTGTGTCTCTGTCAGCACCCATGGTAAACCTTCCTCCTGCTGTTTACATATGCAACGTATCTAGTAGTTTCATGCCACATGGGTGGAACTATTTTATAATTCAGCAAATTTGATAAATAGTGATTTCTGATCTCCCTAATTCTTTTCAAGTCCAGCCGAAAGGTATTGTTTATAATCTTAGCAGATCCAAGAAGAAAGCATCAATTTGTTTTCTTCATGCAGTTTTGCTCTATATAAATTGTGTTTCAGTGGTTTCTGGGACTGCAATATAATAAGTATTATTCTCTTTTTAACCACATTTATTATCATGGGTTAAATGTATTCCTTATATCTCTATGTTCTTACTTTACATGTATATCTATGCCAGATTGTACTCTAAGATTGTAGACTGCCATAGCAGTACTCCTAAACTGTGGTGTGCAAAAAATCACTGAATTTTATTATTAAAATGCATGTTTAGGGCCATTATCCAAACAGATTCTTAATCAGTAGTTGTGGAAGAGAGACCCAAGAACCTGTACTTGTAACAAGCATCCTATATGGTTCCGATGCACCTGGTCCTTGGACCCCACATTAGGAAACAAACTGAAAGGATGGGGATTAATTCCATTTAAGATGATTTATACCATGCTGGGAGATATTTAACTAACTCTAGGTGTTAGCTGCTGCTGATTTCCTCCTAAGCACTGCTTATAGCCAACCTGCTGTACAAAGGTGGAGTTTTACATGGTTCATTAGCCACTGAGAAACAGGAGAAAGGGCTGATGGATTTTTTTTCCTGAGTAGTAGAGACGGCCATTAATTCCTAGACAAGTTACTCAGACGCCCTCTTTTCTTCAGTGCACACAATCCCTTTGGCTACAGCAGTTCTTATAGATGGCTATTCTATCTATGACTGACAACATATGAATGGAAAAATGTTTAGAGTTTTAGAGATGTACTCATTTCTCTTTCTGTTTTGCCTCAGCATGTCACTTCTCTTCACATTTGTTTGATGTCAGTTGAGGAAGATGCATTTGTTTCATCAACTGCAAAAGTATTGCACATGAAGGAAAGTACCTAGTAGGCAATACCATGCCACTAAGGCTAAGGTTTCTGTACGAAGAGCTCTGCAACTTCAGTACCCCTGGGCAGACACTTCACCTGATCCCGCATGATGTAGTCTAGCATCCTCTGCCCCCCTCACTCCTTTTCTAGTCTCCTACAGTACAGTGTCATAGACAATTTACTTGTCTGAATCCTACTGTCATTTCTCCTTGAGGGTAGGAATTATGTCAAAACCATCTGTATCTACAACTCTTGGCAAAATGCCTGACTTAAAGTAGACAATGTAAGAACAACAGTCTAATGAATGAGTCAATAAACCAACCTCCTGGAAAAGTAGAGCTAGTCTCTCCCACAAGATTCTAGGAAAATTTCTAGTTTCTCCAGCAGTATTGGATCCGTACAGGAACCCATGTTGCTGCCCAGCCAGTTCACCACGTCTCAACCCTGCATGGCATCGACTTCACCAGATTTGTTTTGGAAGGATTGGTTGAAAAGATTTTAAAAAGAAATCTAACTTTCGCTCCCAAACATGAGATGTCTAAGGCAAAGAGCAAGCTTAGACCCATGAAGGGGACGTGTGTGTGTGTGTGTGTGTGTGTGTGTGTGTGTGTGTGTGTGTGTGTGGGTGGGTGGGTGTGGGGGGGTAGGTGGGAAGTTAAAGGCATTCTCACAGATTATAAAGCTTCTGAAACTAACCGTTCACAATTTTCAAGTGAATAAACAGTTTGGGAAAATTATGGGCCACAGGCTGAAACCACAGCATTATGGTTAGTTCTCCCACTGAACTTAAAGGGGCCCTAGGATATAGAATTTAGCTTATAAAATCTCTCTCTATACAAGCTTTATATTAAAGCACCTGTGATTACTTCCATTAAAAGGATCTTCTGTGCTTCACAATAAAAATTTTTATAGGAAATTATATGCTATGTAGCTGGAGATTTTAAAGACAATTTTTCTACATATCCAAAACTGTTTTCTTTTCTACCATCCATGAAATCAAGAAGCAAAAAAGACTGTGGTTACTGAAAATAAAATCCTCCTAGGAAACCATTTCATACAATACAAAAATAATCTAATGCTGGCAGAAACTGTCCCTTGGAAATAGTGGCTCATTTGTTTAGAGTTCTACTGTTATTAACTTCTGGTCATCAGGGAGTGAGAAATGGAAAGGATGCCACAGAGAATCATTAAAAACAACACACCAGACAGAGAACCATTTAGCTGACAAGCCATATAATGCACTTCGGATTAAAAGCAAACAAACAGAAAAACAAAGAAAAAGTTTAAAACCACTGCTGGAGAGCATGTCCCTGAAAATCCTGGCAGATCACTGAGGTCTCTACAAAGGAAGAGGTCACTGCAACTTTATTGTCCCAAAACAGTAACAAATGCCTAGTGCATTTAAAAGGAGCTAGGAAAATGAAAAAGAGACATTCTTATCTGGATGTTGGCAATGTTTAAATGAGAGATCTGAAGGGCCTAGTGGCTCATGACCTTTTGTGAACTTAAATGCTCAGATGCCTTGGAGGGGCAGAGCCTACAAGGTCAGGCCTGACCTAACTGCAGAGCCCTATCTGGAAACTTCTGTGCATTTCCAGAGAGCCTTGATCCCAGCCTTTGGGGGTTTTTTTTGTTTTGTTTTACTGTACTCTCTTTGTGCTGTCACTTACTCAAAATGATAGAATGAGGCTTTGAACTCTAAGACTAAATTAATCATTGTGTCCACACTGAAAAGTTTCCCGAACACTTGCTGAGGGCAGAAACTGTACTGACCTTCAAGAAGGTGAGGGTGTGATGGACCCACTTCAAGCCCAGAGCAGAGCCCCCTCTCCAACACAGGACAGATATGAAGGATGCTTATCCTCTCTTCTTGGGACTTTGACAAAGTCACCATTGAGTGAAACCAGCTAAAGGGTTAGAGCATTCTTGCCTTCTTACTATTTTCTTCCCTATAGCTTCTCATTTTGGAAAATAGGATAATAATTGCATAGGCACCAAAGGATTTCCCAGTGCAGTTATTCAGATATGGAGGGGATGAGCAGGATTCTTGATTCCACACACAAAACAGTTTAGGGATATTCTCAGTCATTAATAGAAGATTCAGGGATGTAGATCATATCAGGCTTGCAAAATGAAGTACCTTCAAGTTATTAGATTTATTTGACGCATAAATAGAAGCTGGAAAACCAAGTCAGGTTAATTTGCCCTTGAAGAAAGACTTTTTCCTGAATTCATTTTTGAAAATTTTATCTTATTGTGGTAAGAACACTTAACATGAGATCTACTTTCTTAATTTTTTTTACCTGAATGTGTTGATCATTGTCTTATACCTTTACTTTTTCTCTATCAGAGAAGCTTTTCTGTTATTTGTCATAAAAATAATTGCTTCAAAATGAAATGCAGTTAAATCAGTTATTTGATAAAATATAGTATGTTTTGTTTGAATTTAACAATGCCTTATATAAACAGATTTGACTGTTTTATTTTAAATACAGCCATTTTAGACAAAATCTTTTGAGATTTCTTCACACTGTTTTATCCTTTCAAACCAATTAGTTAATTTCATAGGTGTCTCCGTCCTTTTGGGCTACTAAAACAAACTGCCATAGTCTGGGTGGCTTATGAACAATAGAAATGTATTTCTCACAGTTCTGGAGGCTGGGTGCCAGAATGGTGGCATTCTGGTGAGAGCTCTCTTCCAGGTTACAAACTGCCTACTTCTGGGTGCATCCTCACTGGGAGATAAAGAGTGAGAGAGCTCTCTAGCTTCTTCCCGTAAGGGCACTAATCCCATTCATGAGAGCTCCACCCTCATTACCTAATCACCTCCCAAAGACCCCCTCTCCAAACACCCCCTCTCTAAACACAATTACATCAGGATTAGTCTCAACATATGAATTTGGGGGGAACACAAACTCACAGTCCATTGCAATAGGTTTCAGCCATAAACACAGTCAATCATTATGGAACTATTGTCTCCCTTTTGCAACACAAGGACCAAAAGGAATCAACCTATATATAAACGACCACACTCACTCTTCTCTCTGACCAGCCCTTCTTCCCTACATAGCTGTAAGCCTCACTCTCTTGCCTTTTTCAAATCTTTACTCAGGTGTCACCTTAGTGAGACTGTCCCTGCCCAGTCAGTTCAAAATTACAGTCCCACCCCTACACCCTAGTTCTTATTATGCTTCCCTGATTATTCATCTCAATAGGACCTTTACTATCTGTGTTGCTATATATTTTATTTCTTTAGGAAAGCCTCCCATTTCCATGAGTGAACAGATCTTTGTCTCTTACTTGCTGCTATATCCCCAGGATCTAGAAGAGTACAGACACAGAGTATGCAGTAAATAAAGACTTACTGTATGAAGGAAGGAGAGACTTGTTTAATTGGAAATTTGCTTTGCAATCACCTCCGAAGTCACCTTACTATGAATGGAATTAATTTATAGATAGTCCCCAACTTACAAAGATTCTACTTAACGATTTTGACTCTGCAACGGTATGCAAGCCATATGCATTCAGTAGAAACTACACTTTGAGTTTTGAGTTTGGATTTTTCCTGGGCTAGCGACATGTGGTACCACCTTCTCTCGTGATGCTGGGCAGCGGCCACAGCTCTCAGTCAACCGTGTGATCAGGAGAGTAAACAACCAACACACTTCCAACCACTCTGGACCCACACAACCATTCTGTATTTCACTATCAGTACAGTATTCAACAGATTACGTGAGATATTCAACACTTTAGTAACAAATAGGCTTTGTGTTAGATGATTTTACCCAAGCTGTAAGCTAATTAAGGGTTCGGATCCTGTGCAAGATGGGCTAGGCTCAGCTATGATGTGCGGTATCTTAGGTATATCCAATGCATTCTCCACTTAGGATATTTTCAACTTACGATAGGTTTATGAGGACATAACCTCACCGTAAGGTGAAGAAGATCTCTATATATCCAGGAAAAGTATATCATAAAAGGTCTTTGCAGGGCAAATCAAACAACAAAAACAAATAGTGATAGTAAATTATACGTTATTTTTAGATGTTATGAAATAGAACAGAGAAAGGGCAAGCTCTGTGGGGGGGGGGAAACATACAAATTCTATATTTGAGTAGAGAGACTAATTCTCAAAAGGGCTTTACAGTGCTTGGAACTCTGCAACAATAAATAGTGTGCATGGCCATAACTGTTATAAATGGGTGAGTTGGCTGCAGTTTACTGTGGGTTCTCAGTTCCTTCACAGGTGACTGAAGAGGTTGCTAAACCTCGTGAACTGAAACCAAAGGAAAGATTTCCCCGAGCTGCTGACAGGCTCTGCCTGCCAAGAGTCTGATGTTTCTGATCTGGAGGTGCAGTTGAACAGCAAAAGAGACTTCCTGTAGCTAACAAGCCCTTCTGCAGGTGCTCTGCATTGCTGAGGCCTCACAAAAGTCAACACCATATCAGGGATCGCTCAAGGGAACTTTCTGGAGCCAAACTGGGCTTTCCGATATTGTCATTAGGCACAGCTATTGGCATGCCCTCAGGTGACCCAAGCTGCCTTCTCTGTACTCATTGCCGCCTTCTTCAGCACCTGCTAGAGAAATGTTTGCAACTTGTTGAGTTACACGACAGAAAGGGCAGAAAAGGATTTACTGTGAGGCATGATGGCAGCCATCTAACCTCACAGGAGACCTCCCTCATAAGCTAGGTAGACCAGTCAACAGAACTGGGACCGGCAGCATCTATTCTGTCCTGTGTGTGGAGGACAAGGGTACACAGTGTGGCTCCCTCTCTCTGGCTTCCATTTTCTCTTGCTGTTAACTTTCTTCTCCTCTTATAGTAGGCTGGGTCGTCTAAATTCCATGACCCAGGCATACCTTGGAGATACTGCGGTTTGGTTCAGACCACTGAAATAAAGCGAATATCGCAATAAAGCAAGGCACACAAAGTTTTTGATTTCCCAGTGTATATAAAAGTTATGTTTGGGGCTTCTCTGGTGGCGCAGTGGTTGAGAGTCCGCCTGCCGATGCAGGGGACACGGGTTCGTGCCCCGGTCCGGGAGGATCCCACATGCCGCTGAGCGGCTGGGCCCGTGAGCCGTGGCCGCTGGGCCTGCGCATCTGGAGCCTGTGCTCCGCGGCGGGAGGGGCCGCAGCGGTGGGAGGCCCGCGTACCGCAAAGAAAGAAAAAAAGAAAAAAAAGAAGAAAAAAAGTTATGTTTACATAATGTCTAGAAAAACAACGTACATATCTTAATTTAAAAAATACTTCATTGCTAAAAAATGCTAACCTTGCCTTCAGCAAGTCAGAGTAGTAACGTCAAAGATCACCGATCACCATAATAAATGTAATAATGAAAAAGTTTGAAACATCGTATCACAAATACTGACAGAGACGGAAAGTGAGCAAATGCTCTTGGAAAAAATGGCACCAATAGACTTGCTCGATATAGCGTTGCCGCAAAGCTTCGATATGTAAAAAACACAGTATCTGCGAAGTGCAATGAATGGAAGTGCAGTAAAACCTGGTACGCCTGTACTCTATTGCCAGCTAGCTAGTTTGATGAAGTCTGTCCAAGGGAGCATTCTTTAATGTCTGAGTTAACAACATTGAATGGGAGATCTCAGCTCTCGATAACATATTTCATGCCACTCTAACCCCATGGAGGAAAGGAGAATATCACAGATTAATTCACTTTCTCAAAAGAAAAATATGCTCACCATACTTTCTCTAAGAATGAGTATGCCATAGTTTGCTATTAGAATAAGGAGGGTAATATAAAGGTTCAACTCTTGGGCTCTACAATCAGAGAGCACTGCTTCTTACTAGGTATGTGTGCTTTGCTATGGCCCAATTTTTGTGACTATGAAATAGGGGTAATAAAAGCATCTACCATTAGGGTTCTACTGAGAATTAAATGAAACCATGTACATAAAGTATTTAAGACCATGCTGGACACACAATCTCTCAATAAACATGCACTGTTACAATGATTTCTTGTTACACTGTTGAAAAGAAAACACTACAGTTCTTCCAAACGTGTAGGAAACAAACAAACAAACCCGGTCTTTCCTTCCTATGAGTCTTTCTTCTGTTTTTCTTTCCCATGTGTCTCCTTTACTACTCAACACAGAATACCTCACTCCTGACACTTCTCATCACCAAATGTGTTGGGGTTTTTCCCCACACCAAGCGATTCTCCAGGCCAGCTGGGTGTCCTACAACTTAATTCACTTCTGAGACTTTCTACCCAGCTACCTCATCAGATCCCGCGGGTTAGAGGCTCAGTTGCCCCAGATTGCTGCTCCCCATTCAGATGCTAATTACAAACCCAGGTTGTCACCTGTGTTTCTGACCTACAGGCTATAGATTAGAGCTTCCAATGATCCCCTCCTTGAGTTTGATTGATTTGCCAAAGGAGCACACAGAATTCACAGAAATATTTTACTTACGTTTACTGGTTTCTTCTTAAATGATATGATAAAGGATACAGAGGAACATCCACATGGGACGGATGCTAGGGCAGGGTTTGGGGAAAGGGCACAGAGCTTCCACGACCTCTCCAGGTACCTCTACTCGTTCACCACCCTGGAAGCTCTCCAAACCCAGCTTTTCTTTGGGTTTTTATGGAGGCTTCATTACATAGGCATGACGGACGAACTCATTGGCCGTTGGTGATTGGCGCAAGCTCCTGCCCTTCTCCCCTCCCCGGAGGTCGGTGGGCGGGACTGAAAGTTCCAACCCTTTAATCATTTCGTTGGCTCCACTGGCAACCAGCCCCCCACCCTTAAGTGCTTTCCAAAAGTCATCTCATTAACATAATAAAAGACACATTGATTGCTCTCATCATTTAGGAAATTCTAAGGGCTTTAGGAGTAAAAAAGGGGACAAAGCTCTAAAATATACTTCTTATTATAAATCACAATATCATAATGTGAGAAAAAACGCTTTAAACTCTTCTTCCCATGAAGATATGATAAATTTAGAGTGTTAAATAATATCACAGCCACCTCTCAAGTATCTGCGCATCTGAGACCAGGAGATAAAGGATGATCATCCCCAGTTCTAACTGCATTTCAGCTGCAACTGGTCAACTCTATTTTCACCAGTGTTAAGAAGTAATTAACAGGCTTGTGTTTAAGCTCACCATCTCTAGCTCCTCCTCAACATCTGGCTCAGGTGCTAATTTGCAGTGAAATAGTTGAGGGAAAGAGAAGAAACAGAGAAAAGAGAAGAAACCTGGGGCCAGGCTGATCCCAAGCAAAGCAAGGACCGTGAGTCAGTGAGCAGGGAGCAGTGGAAGAGCTGGTGAATGGCTCTGGGTCGAGTGGCCACCTATATACAGGTCCATGTTGTCCTTTTCTACCATTACAAACCTAGGGAAGACTACAAAGGGTTAAATGACGTTAGTGAGTCTGTCTGAAAAATCCTGGGAATTAGTTTCAGCCACAGCATGAGGCTTCAGCTTAGGTGGTGCCTGGCTACAGGACACGGTTTCCTGACTGTGTGAGAAAAAATATCTGCCTCTCTTCACCCTCCAGAGCAACAAAGCTCCACACTCTGGGATTTTGGCTGAAACTCGATTATCTGCCCAAATCCATCCTCCTTTTCTTTCAGGGTGATAGGACTCTAATGGGCAAGACCTTGCGGCCAAGGGACTGAGTTCTCACCAGTGAAACGTTAGCACAGGGGATTTTGCCATTTCCTGATGGGAGCTTTTAAACAAAGCAGCGGGGCCTCTCTACACTCTTTTCCTTCCACCGCTGTCCGCGTGCACCTGTAAGGCCTAGCACATGGGTCTCTGAATCACCAGGTGAAGCAAAGCTATCCAGTCACCCAAACATCCACACTGGATTGTTGTGTGAATGGGATATAAAATTCTGTTGTATTTGGTCGATGATATGGTGGTTTAGCCCATCCCAATTAATCCACCACCTTCAATTCCACTGCTGGAAATGTACTCCTTTGGATTAGAGCTTTATTCCTTTGTCCGACCCCAATAAAAGACAAATATGTCTGGGATATGCAAAATAAATGTTTTCTTAGTCATTTTCTCCTTGGTGAGATGATTCAATCAAAGATCTCTTGAAAAGTGATTAAGACATGGATCACAGAGGAGGAACTATAAAAAAGCAGGAACATAACATAAGAAGGGAGAAGAGATCAGGACCTTGAGAGAATAGGTAAGAGTGACCTTTAAGTCCTTCACAACTTTGTGTGGAGCCCGCTCTAACTAACATGGTGGACCTAGTAAGACCAAACCCTATCCTCTCTGTGGTTATAGGGTGAATGGCTTTTCTCTCAGCCTTGCTCAGGAAACCAGTCATATGGTATCTGCTGTTCTCCGGGGCACGTATAAAGGAGTTCCTCTCTGTTGACTGAGCACCTACCATGTGCCCGCTAATGTACATAATGCCCCAAAGAGCTGCCTCCCCACCTCCAGAAGTTACCAGACCTCTGACACTTACGGCTGGGCTTTCCACAGGGTAAGGTGGGGCTTGCATCTGTACCCAAGGTCACCACAGCTGGAGGATCCCCTTGGACAAAGTGAGAGCTGATGTTTTTCATAAAGGTGCCTGCTTCCAAAGGAGCTTTGATCTACTAGACTCACTGGGCTCGGCTGCTAACCAAATACATATATTTCTCATTATGAATCCCAGGAACACAACATTACAAGGAGGAAAAAAATACATGAAACTCTTCTTAACATGAATATGTGATAAAGTCAGAGTGTTAAATAATCTCACAGACACCTCTCTCAAGCATCTCTCAAGCATCTGTGCCTATGAGACCAGGAGGAGATAAAGGATGATTATCCACAGTGCTAACTGCCTTTCAGCTATAACTGGTCAACTCTATTTTCACCAGGGTTAAGAAGTAATGACCAGGCTTGTGTTTATTTCACCCTCTCAATCTTCTCTTCACCATCTGGTTCAGGTGCTAATCAGCAGCACCTGTGAAACAGCCAAGGGTCTTCCTGAACCAAACAGCCATTTCCAAACTACTTTCATTTAGTAGAAGGGCATTTATTGAGTACCCACTCTGTGCTGGGAATTAGGTATTTGCTAGAGCATTAACTTTCCTCTGTCTCCTTTGAGACGAAGAACTTTACCCATCTGTACACATCTGCCCACGTTCTGGGAGACTGAAGTTCAGAAGAACAGGATCCGCCTCCACTAGGGCAGGAGCTGAGGGCGAGGGAGAATCCAAGCCATTGTGGGTACAGAGGCCAAACAGAGCAGCCTTCTTCCTCATCTCTGCCCCAAGCCCTCCTCTCCCTTCAAGGCTTCTGACCTTTCCTCAGCTCTTGGCTCTTGATTCAGACTGGCTCCTAATACAAAACCCTGGATCAACACCAAACCTTGGTTCTCTGCACAAAATCTTGGACCATTATTGAGGAATCCAAGCCAGAAACAAATAAGACCTCTATTCATCAGTTTCCATTTGTTGCAAGACTCGTAGTTTGTTTTAGGGATAGCTCAGTTACCAGATCTTCCCCTGATAGGGAAGGTCATGAGGCCATAATGATCTGTTTACTCCATCATTCCTAGGCCAAAAAGAAGGACCAATAAACACTGCTGTTAGCTCTGAAACTGAACTCTTATTTTAAAACTCCTCATAATTTACTCTCTTCACTTTAATGATCATTAAGTCCATTCATTTAATCCAAAGGAAGGAAATATATAAAGTCCTAAGTAAAGCACTAGTCAAAGAACCCCATGGATACTGTGAGAGCTGATCCACCAATCACCTCATTGCATCTACAGAGTCCTACATTTTTAGCAACAGGAAAAAAAGATTTCAGACATGTTCAGTAGTAAGCATGACATTTATTACGACATTCCTCATGTTGCTAAAGAGAGTGCTCTATTCCCTATGAATGAACAATTGTTGAAGAAAATGATTTCTTTTCCTCTCACCTTGCTTTGGCAGGTCCAGAAAGTTTGCAGGACATATGTCTTCTTGTAGGACATTACCCTGCTGTAACCAAGCAGGACCCTATGGGGTCTTCTCGGGAGAGACCCCCACCCCCACCCCCCATGTCCTCCATCTGCCTCTTGTTTGTAGAAAAACTTTACCCTCCTAGGCCTTCCCTGAGTTCCCAAGGATAAATTTAATCAGAGAAGTGAGAAAATGCAGAAACAAAGGAAAAGAGTCAAGCAAGACAAAGTAATAATAGTTTAGCCATTATACAAAGTCAGGGACCTTTAGTTCCTCCTCAAGGGCTAGAGATAATATTCTGAGACATAGTCTAGAGCTATTTTGCAGATACTTAAACCCCCACCAGCTGGAAGAAGTTAACTGTATGCTGACCACAAGCACGTAGACCCCAGACCGGTTGGAATCAGAAGGTTGATGATGTTGACCCCCGGTTACCTCACCACCAATCAATTAGAATAATGTCTGTGAGCTGATCACATACCCCTCAAAATTCTCCCTCACCCCTGAGAGAGCCAGGGGTGTTCAGGTCTTTTGAGCATTAGCTGCCTGGGCTCCTTTTTTGATGCCTGCAATAAACATTGCACAACCCACTGTCAGTAGATTGGCTTTACTGTGTGTGGGTGAGTGGACCCAAGTTTGGTCCAGTAACACTGCCACTATGTGAAAAGTAAGGTAATCAGGGCAAAGCCTCTCCACCCACCCTTTCAAATTGGGTGGAAAAGTCGGCATAAAAAGTGGGAACAGAGTAGGAAGCTCAATTTTGGCCCAAATCCTTGCCTACTCCTACTTTATCTTACTACCAAAGTAAAGCTGATCTTTACTCCTAAACTTTTCTCCATCTGGTTGAGAACTCTCAGGAGAGGGGATGTGATTCACCATCACCTTCGGATCCCACGGCAAGCAGGGAGGTGGGTAATTAAAGAAGAATATTCACTTCCTTATACATAAACTCAGATTTGGTTTATGAAAACTGTTTTCAAAAATTTATTTTGAAATTGGAAATTCCAATATCCCTTTTGAATGATTTGTTGAGTTTGTTGACCAAATTCTGGGTCACCTGTGACTCTCGCTGGAGATGACCAGGTGGCTGACTATGACACAGGAGGCCAGAACGAGAGGACATTCAGAACCTCCAGTCTGTGGTGAGATAAACAGGGTGGGGGGCGAACTTCTATTGATGTTATGTGTGTGATTCCAGGCTTCTGTTGTGATTATTTGAAGGAAAGGAAGAACATTCATGCATTAATCAGATTTTCTAAATAAATATTTATGAGCCACAACCATTTCTAATGCAATATAAAGCCCCAAACTGAACTTTCAACTTTCAAATGTGAAATCAGCACAATTGGAAGGTCTCTTTTTCAAGGTGCAATAACTTAAAATATATAAATATTTCATTGATTTTTATTACATAAGTTAGTAAGGATTTCTGCAAGGGAAAGAATGAAACCATAAATTTTCACAAATAGAAATGAGTCAAATGGGTCATTAGACACATAAGAGAGGAAATGTTCTTTCTCTGAGGAGTTTTACCAAATTGGAGTAAATTACATAGAATTTATTTTGCTTTTATTCTTATATTTTACAATATTTAATATTTTGTTACTTGTGAAAGTAACATATTTTCAAGGAAGAAAACTTGGAAAGCACAGAAAAGCAGAAAAGAATTCCTTTTTGTACTCACAGAAGACTATTGTCCATCTTACCCTTCCTCCATGTTGTGCGTGTGTGAGTGTGTGTGTGTGTGTGTGAGAGCCTGTGAGTCTGAGTAAGAGTGTGTGCACATATGTGTGTGAGTGTGTGTGTCTCAGATGCTAAATGATCCTTTCCTGCTGACTCACAGCTTGAAGCTTTTGTGAGTCCCAAAGGGCAAGAACTATAGGTGCTCAGCCAGTTTGGCAACCCTAGCTCATCACTCACTCTGCAAGAATTGAACCGAAAGGTGAAGGTAGGGGAAGAGCCAGGCCTGATGATGTGGAGTACAGGTTGCCCCCCCACCCCCGCTATCTGAAAGCAGAGCCTTCCTATGAAACCTTTGTAAGCCGAAGTGACATACAGCAAAGACGCAATTACCTTAGGGACACGTCTTGCTCTGGATACACAAAATAAATGGAGCAAAAGCCCAGATGCTCACAGACACAGGTCAAAACTATGGTGGCCTGATGCTGAGATGCTGAGTGTAGTTCCCAGGGAAGGAGCTTGGCAGTGCCCCTCTCGGGGTTGAGGGTGCACGCTGCCTCTATAAAGGCTCCTGCAAAACAGACACTGAACGCTATTTTCAATTTTCGCCTTTTTCCATAGACGCGAAAAACCTTTGGCATTTCTTTCAGTTGGTGAAAACAAGTATTAAAATTAGGTCTTTTGTAAAGGCGATGTGGCATAAAGCAAACTTTAGAAAAGTGAGGATGCCTGTACTTTGCAGAGATTGCTGATGTCCTGTGAATTCCGCTTTCACTCCCAGCTATGCAGGGAGAGCTTCAAGGAAACCACCTGAGCAGATAGGCATGTGTCCTCTGGAACTGGGGAGACTGAAATCGCCTGACTCGGGCCCGAAGAGTCTGGAATGGTCTGTGGTGGCAGAGCAAAGGCAAGAAACAGGTCTGCTTTGGTATGGCCTGAACTTGCAGATATTAACAGGGCAAGAATGCACAAGAACCAAGTGGACAGGAAAAGGTGAGTGGCCTTGAGCTGGCCTGAGAAGAGCTCAAGATGAGGACACACAGAGTGAGGTGGCCCCCAAACAGATTATTGGTAGCTGGGGGTAAGGCGGGTTAGCAAGCAGCCAGCTGACGGGCTCCAGAGATGGGGGCTGCAGTCAGAGGGAGAGGATGGAGGTAGCGTCTCAGGCCAAATCACACACACAGACGAGCACGCGCACACACACACACACGTGCAGAAGACCACCCTGTCCCTCCTAATCCCCCTTAGTTTTTTTTCAAAGCATTAGTTATGTATACATGTATTTGTATGTGCATTACTCCTTTGCAAAATAACATTTTACTCCACATACCAGTAACTCTCTTCAAAAATTTTCCACTGTGTGTAAAGTCCCATGTATAAACACATTTTTAAATACTAATTGCAGCTTTATTTTAATAAACCCTGTCCTTGGTAATTATATCCTACTTTTCCAATAATGTTCTTATTTTCAAAAAGTTTGCTCTCGGTAACACCATCAGGATTTTCTTTTCTTTTCCGCGTTTGCCAGGCTCTCCTTCCTGCACCACACAGCACAGCTTTCTGTGTCTCCTGTCTGTGACCCTTCAACGCATTCTACCCAGCGCTTTCCTAATCAAATATCTGCTGTGGCTGCCCAGGGCTAACCCCATAACATCCAAACTCCACAGCCTGGATTAAGACTTTCAGTAATTTAATTTTAAAAAACCTTTCCAGATTTACTTCTCATCATTCCCCAAAACCAGCTTCCACTGTCACGAATACTGGTCTATTAGTACCCTTTGAACATGCCGCCCACAAGTCCTCCCCTCTGGCTCTCTTACATTCCTCTGGGCTCCTCTCTACCTACCAAGGAATAGTAGGTGAAATTTTTGGTCTTAAGGTTGGGGAGGAAGAGATAATGGAATGTATTTGGAGGAAATAGCAGATTCTAGTCAAGTTCGTTTTAAGTTAGGCTAGAAAACGCCATGGAGAGGTGGGAGGCATCGCCAGCAGCTATGGAGATGGGGGCGGGGAGAGATTAGCGCAGAGATCAACAGCCATTGCAATCAACAGATTACAATGCTTTTATGGTAACAAAATATTGCTGAAATAACAAGGTATGGGATGCAATTGCATGAGTATATGCCTTGGAAAAGCTCCTAAGAAGGTCGTTTTCTTAAAGACAAAACTATGAATTGCCAGCCAGATGCAATTAATGACATTTTATTAGACATTTGGGTTGCCTTTCATTGCACGAGTTCCCAGCATGATGGAGCAGTTGTTATAAATGTGGCCTCTGGCGTCAGAGCTC
Organism: Lagenorhynchus albirostris; assembly: GCF_949774975.1. Lineage (NCBI taxonomy): Eukaryota > Metazoa > Chordata > Mammalia > Artiodactyla > Delphinidae > Lagenorhynchus > Lagenorhynchus albirostris. The sequence goes on along the minus strand of NC_083098.1, from coordinate 121,534,925 downwards.
TCACATCCTGGCCCTACCCTTCCTGGCTGAGAGACCTTGGGCAAGTTACCTCACCCTCGTCTTCTGCAAAATGGGGAGCGTTAACTGCAGACACCTCAAATGGAATGTTGTGTACAAGCAAAGTGCTTAGAACAGTATCTGGCTCATAAGAAGCTCTCCATAACTGTTAGCTTTTTAAAAAGGAATAGAATAGTATTTAAACAGAGTTTGGCTTAAATAAGGTTTATTTAATGGTTAAACGTTAACGTGGCTAATTTCTAACTGAGTCCCTGTAGTCACTGAGTCTATCTGCAAGTTAAAATCACAGCTTGTGAGAGCTGGCAGAGGTCTTAGATTCTTCCAGTCCACAACTCGTCCCCATGTCTAATCAAATGTCATTAAATGCATCTGGCTGGCAATTCACAGTTTTGTCTTTACAGAAAATGACTTTCTTGGGAGCTTTTCCAAGGTATATACTCATGCAATTGCATCCCATACCTTGTTATTTCAGGAATATTTTGCCACTTCCCGGTAAAACTGAGATCTGGAAAAGTTCAGCAACTTTTCCAGTCGCAAAGCTCCTGAGCTGGGCGATTCCCACTCTTATTGGGGCAGCTACCACCTGGAGCTGTATGGCAAATGACCCATCGTCTGCTGCCCTCTAGTGGCAAGTTGGGGAAATCCTCTTATGTACAATGATAGCTAAGAAAACTGTACTAATGATAGTAGAGTGGACCCTTGAATATGGGACGACAGGGGTTAGGGGTGCTAACCTTACAAGCAGGTGAAAATTCGGGGATATCTTGTAGTCGGCCCTCAGGATCTGCGGTTCCATATCCACGGTTCCCAGCTGAGGATCGTGAGGTACTGTACTGTTTACTATGGAAAAAAATCTGTAACTAAGTGGACCCTCACAGTACAAACCTGTGTTGTTCAAGGATCAACTGTACAACAAGAACTGCTTATTTGTAGAGGGCTCAACAGGCATGGACCAAAGTCTCTCTGTGTTGTCTCTATAATGAAGTGAAAGTTAAAACTACTAGACGTTGGTATTATTTATGTTTATAAGTAGCTAAAATTCTTTCCACACAAATAATATAAGGGATTATTCCTCTTTTATATACAGATCTCCCTCAGCATAGAATGGGGTTACATCCTGATAAACCCACTGTAAGCTGAAAATATTGTAAGTCAAAAATTTAATACACATAACCGACAGAACATCATAGCTGAGTCTAGCCTATATGCTCAGAATACTTACATTTGCTTAAAGTTGGGTAAAATCATCTAACACACAGCCTGTTTTATAATCAAGTGTTGAACATCTCATGCAATTGAATTCTGCACTGAAAGTAAAAAACAGAATGTTTGTATTGGGGACAGAATGGTTGTAAGTGTATCAGTTGTTTACCCTCATGATCACATGGGTGATGAGAGCTGTGGTTGCAGCCACTGCCCAGCATCATGAGTGTGGTACCACATATCGCTAGCCTGGGAAAAGATCCAAACTCAAAATTCCACATATGGTCTCTACTGAATGCATGTCAATTTCACACCATTGCAAAATTAAATGATCATAAGTCTGAGACTGTATTTACATTTCCCTGTTTCATGTACCTCCCCATTTGTTTAAAATTAAAGTGTTGTTTATGTATTAACAATAGCTCTTTATCGGTATCTATTTCTACTTGGGCTTAATCACCTACTGAATAACTAGATCCTCTCTCTCAAATAGCATGTGGTTTTTAAAAAAAGAAGAAAGAAATTAAACACAGCCAGAGGCTACTGGGTTAGTCTCTCGTACATACAACCTGGGGAACAACTGCCAACAGATTCACACATTCCCACCAACACATATATATTAAGTTCTACACAGATGTGGGCATACTGGATTTGTACATATTTAATTCTGAAAGGCATTACTTTGTAAATTATTTTTTATTCCCACTGGCATATAGGTACCCCATTTTCCCACACTTGGGCTAATACTTGGTCTTAATGAAAATTCTAAGAGTGTCCAAATTGATAGGTTTAAAAATGGCATATTATTGTTTTATTTTATGATGTCTAATTGTAGGTGAGACGGGGCTATTTTCTCAGGTAAACAAGTCATTTGAATTTCTTCCTATACCCGTGTGAAGTCTGTCTGTATCCTTTGCTGTTTTCATGTTAGGTTGTTGACATATGCAGTCTCTTTATATAATCAGTAAATTCATATTTTTTCATTTATATTTTAATTTTGCTTATGTTTTTTTCTGTGTGCAAATTTAAAATATTTATATCATCAAATGTATGGGTTTTGTTCCACCTGGGCTTCTGGGTTTTTTCTTGACTACAAATATCTTCCCTATTGAAGGTAATAAAAAAATTTGCTACTGCTTTCTTTTATTATTTTTATGGTTTCTTTAAAAAATTTTTGCATTTAATTGAGTTATCTATAATTTGCTTTAGTGAAGGGAACAAATAGGGATTTAGCTTTATTTCATCCCCCAAATAACTAGTCATTTGACCCAACACTATATAGAATAGTCTGCTCTTTTCTGCTTGATTTGAAGGGCTACATTAATCATATACCAAATTTCAATTTATTTTCGATCAATTTCTCTTTCTGGATTTCCCATTCTATTTCATTGCTCTTGCTGTCACTTACGACACTCATATTAAACTATTTTAGAAACAGTAGCTTAAAATACATTTTAATATCCAGTTGGGCTACCTTGTTACAAACATTCCTTTTTTTTAGCCCCTAGAATCTTGATTAATTTCACATGCTTGTTTTTTGTCATACAAACTCAAATTAAAATCCTATAAGAAATTTTATTGCGATCATATTAGGAAATAAATTAATGGAAAATTGACATCTTTACAATATTTTATAATTATATACAAGATAGTATATCTATCCAATTATTTAAGTAAAGCCATTAAACATTTTTTAATAGGTCCTGTACATTTCTTTTTAAATTTATAACTAGGAATTTAATCTCTTTTGTTGCTATTATAAATTATACGTATTTTTTCTTCCATTTTTATTTTTAATTTGGAGATTTCATATGTTAAGGAAAGTTATGGATTTTCTATGTTAATCTTGAAAAGAGTGACAAAATTGTTGACTAATTTTTCTTTCGGTCTGTCTCTGGTTTTCCTGTTTCACAAACATATTACCTGCATAAACTGATGTTTTCTACTTCTTTTCCAGGTTTCATGCTTTAATTTCTTTGTTTTTATTCAAATTTGCATTGATTAGTACTTCTTGATCAATTCTGGGCAGTAATGGAAATAATGGACTTTTTTTGTCTTGTTCAGAGTTTTAAAATAGGAATGCTCCCATTGTTCAAGGTTAAAAAGGATGAATTATGGTGTAAGGGGCACATGTCCCCTCCTTAGTGCCCTTAATTCATTAGAAAATAATCTGGGTTACAAGGCAAAAAAGCAATGAAATAAAAGTTATTTTCTATGAAGTACAAATTTTGCTTAAAATTGCTACATCATCTGTGAACAACGAAAAGTAAATTCTTTCTATTTGCAGTATATGCGTAACGAACAAAAGAATCCTCTATTGCACATTCTTTCTGTTCTTATGCTTTAAATAACTTAATGAATGTATTAATTTTGAAACTTCTACATGTGAGGATTCATAAATATTCCAGAAATAATATCACCTTGCAAAGAGACAAGCTTGGATACAAATGAAAAGTTGCTATTTGAAACAACCCGGATAGACTTGGAGGGTATTAATGCTGGGTGAAATAAGTTCAACAGAAAAAGACAAATACTGTATGATATCACTTATACATGGAGTCTAAAGAATACAACAAACTAGTGAATAAAACAAAAAAGAAGCAGACCCACAGATAGAGAGAACAAGTTGTTACCAGTGGGCAGAGAGACGCAGGTAGGGGCAAGATAGGAGAAGGGGATTAAGAGGTATAAACTATTAGGCATAAATTAAGCTATAGGAATACATTGTACAACACAGGGACTATGGTAAATATTTTATAATAACTGTAAATGGAACATAACCTTTAATATTCTGAATCACTATATTGTACACCTGTAACTTATAACATTGTATATCAACTATACATCAATAAAAAAAATTTCATAAAAAAAAAGCCATGGGGGATGGAGGGGAAGAAAAGAGAAAGAAATGCTTTCACTGGTGATAAAGGAAATCGTACATTGGGACCCACAAAATAGAGGCCGCCCCAGTGGTCTGGCCCACGTCACAAATCTGTCAGCTGCCACTTCCAGGAAACACATCACTGTCAAGGAATCCTAATGTACCAATCACAACCCTCCAACTTAGGTTCAACTAGCTTACCTGACCCTAGAAAATAAGGCCTGCTTGCCTTATAAGGAAATCCTCCACCTCCTGGCCAATCATGCCCTGATTCGGAGTTGTCTCCTCTAATGCTCTGTGAAACTCGCTCTTGTCCCAAACGCCTCAGGAAGAGCGCCCCACCTCTTGGGAGGCACTGCATTCCTTCAATCCATTGGTTGTTTTCCCCTTGAATAAAGAATATCAAACTCGTTTGATATTAAAACTGAATTATTTTATTTTTGTCATACGATGCTGGTGATGTGGAGGGCTAGCAGAAGGCGGTTGAGAAGCATGTGGTTTTGTGTGGTGTGCAGTCAGAGAGAAGGTTTTCTCTATTACTGCAAAAGCCGTGCTCAAATGGGCATGACTTAAACGTGCTCACCAAATTTATTTGAACATTGGTTAAGGACGTGCTGTTTATACGTGCACATGTATCATGCGATCATTTTAAGGAAGAATATATCTCTTCTGACTTCTTAAAAAGATACAAAATTCAAGACTGGAGAGGCTTCCCTGGTGGCGCAGTGGTTAAGAATCCTCCTGCCAATGCAGGGGACGCAGGTTCGAGCTCTGGTCCGGGAAGATCCCACATGCCGCGAAGCAACTAAGCCTGTGTGCCACAACTGCTGAGCCTGCGCTCTAGAGCCCGCGAGCCACAACTACTGAAGCCCACACACCTAGAGCCCGTGCTCCACAACAAGAGAAGCCACCGCAATGAGAAGCCCACACACCGCAACGAAGAGTAGCCCCCGCTCGCCGCAACTAGAGAAAACCCGGGCAGCAATGAAGACCCAACGCAGCCAAAAAATAAATAAATAAATAAATGTTAAAAAAAAAAATCAAGACTGCATGCTACATTTTAGCAAATGCCTCTTGCCCAACTATGGGTTTGTCTCTTTCACTTTTCAATATGGGTAATATATTAACAGCTATTAGTAATGAGCCACTTTCATCTTGGAATGAAGCCACTTAGTCATAGTTTATTATTTTTAAAAATGTGTGCCAAATTATATTTGCTATTTTATTTGTGATTTTTGCATAGCTATACCTTCGTAAAACTGGTCTATGAGGTTTTTTTGTTGTTATTGTTATTTTGGATGTTTTTGGTCACATTTTGTCCAGTTTTGGTACCAAAGATATACTTGCTTTGTTAAAAACAAAACTAATGGGAAATTTTCTTTTCTCCCAGGGCCCTGTGGCAGTTTAAATGGTATTGGAATTGTCCGTTTACTGAAAGCTTAATATAATCCATCTGTGACAGCACCAAGATCTGGAGCTTTCCTGTGGGCTTAAGTCTTTGGCTACTTTCTCAATATCTTCCATGGTTATTGGGTGTGTTAATCAGTGCTCTCGCGAGAAACAGAACCAATAGGATACATATAAATAGAAATGAGAAGGAAAGGGGGTCAGGGCACAACCTTTAAAAGAATGACGCAGCCATTGACGGGTTAGAACCAATTAGATCCAAAATGGTGAAAAATTCAACTTCCAGTGGACCTTGAGCTTCACTATATGTTCATTGCAAAACACATCAGCATCTAAATGACACGCCCACAGGAACCATGACAGCCCCAGGCCGACCATAAAAGGCCAAAAAGTGGGCAGTTGCCCAATTCCTCAAAATCCTCGCCCCTTCCCCAAAATAGTTGGAATAATCCTCCCATACACTAGCCTATGAAATTACCCACCCTTAAACACTGACCACCCCTGCAGCCCAGGCCACTCTCGCCTTCTGAGACAGACTACGTTCTGCCTATGGAGTGTATATCTCTCTAAATAAACCTGCTTTTACTTCACTATGGCTGCTCTTGAGTTCATTCCTACATGAAGCCAAGGACCCTCCTTTGGCAGCCCATCCCAGGGACTCACCTGCGACCTGAGACATGACCAGCCTTTCGCGCCCCATTCCCTGTAAGAGATTCATTGTGAGGAATTGGCTTACACAGTTATGGCGGCTGCGAAAGCCCCACGGTCTGCTGTCTGCAAGCTGGAAGCCCACGGAAGCCGGTGGTGGAGTTCCAGTGCAAACCCGAAGGCCCGGGAACCAGGTGGTCCGTTGTATAAGTTCCAGGCCAAGTCCCGAGGCCCGAGAACCAAGAGCAGAAGATAAACGTTCCAGCTAAAGAACACTCGCCCTTTCTTTGTCTTTTGTTCTGTTCAAGCCTTTAATGGAATGCACGATCCTCACCTGCGTTGTTGAGGCGGTGTCTTCTTTACTCCGTCTACTCATCAAATGCTACCCTCTACTGGAAACAGCTGCACAGACACCCAGAAGTAATGTACCAGCTCTCTGGTCATCCCTTAGCACAATCAAATTGACAGGCAAAATTAACCATCACTTCGGGGTTTACCTTTACTATCTCTTCTGTGATCAATTTTTAAACAAAATCATCTCTTTTATTCAGGTTTCTGCATTTACTTACATAAAATTAGGTAACATTTTCTTATAATTATTTCCTCCCTGATTATCTTCCTAAAGAGATTCTGCTCCTCATTCCTCTGTGTGCGTGTGCGTGCGTGTGTGCGTGTGCGTGCGTGCGCGCGCGAGCGTACTGGCGAGGTGGAGCGGCCAGGCGAGGGGAGGGTGGGGATTCCTCACCCTAAGGAGCAACCCTCCAACACCAGCTGGATGGGGTCGATTCTGACACTATACTCGGAGACAGTATCAGATCCCACAGGTTCAGGGCTCAGTCTTACAAGACTGTCCCCTCCCCTACCCGCCCCCCCTTCAGACACCAGTCAAAAGGCCAGGTTGTTACCTGTGTTTCTGCACACCAGCTATAGGGTTTCCAGTGACCGCCTCGCTGGGTTCAATTCATCTGCTAAAGCAGCTCATAGAACTCAGAGAAACATTGTACTTACTAGATCGCGGGTTTATTATAAAAGGATATATAACTCAGGAAGAGCCAGATGGAAGAGCTGCACAGGGCAAGGTGTGGGGAAAGGAGCTTCCAAGTCCTCTCTCTCCTAGCGCCCACTCTCCCCACATCTCCAAGTGTTCATTCACCCATCCAGAATCTTTCCAAACCCCAGCCATTTGGGGTTTTATGGAGGCCTCATTACACAGGTGTGATTGACTAAATCACTGGCTGTTGGTAATTAACCTCCAGCGCCCGCCTCTCCCTGGAAATTGGGGGGGTGGGGTGGTGGACGCAATATTCCACCCCTCTGTTCACGGTTGGTTCCCCTGGCATCCAGTCCCCATCCTTAAGTGCTTTCCAAAAGTCACTGCATTAACATAAACTTAGGTGTAGTGGAAAGGGTTTGTTAAGAATAGCAAGACATCTATTTCACGTTTGTGGCTCTGAAGCCGTGTGAGGAACTGAGGAAAAGAGACCAAATATTACAACAAAAGATGCTCCCATTGCTTTTGTCCCTCAGGAAATTCCCAGGGTTTTAGGAACTCCATGCCAGAAACCAAGACCAAATATATTTCTTATTATAAATCACAATATCACACTCCCCCATTCTCTTTCTTACTATTGCACATTTCTGCTTTCTCTGACTTCTTGTTTATGTTAGTGGCAATTTATCTATATTATTGTTTCAAAAGACAACTCTCAGATAGATTTTGCATTTTTACTGTTTTTTATTGTAATTAATAAATTGATTCTTGAAGGTTTGTATTTATCTCAATATATATTACATGTGGCATACTCTCTAAGTTTGCCACAGGCCTTACTAGTTCTTATTTTCTTTGCCCAGACAACTCACACATTGTTTTCCTGTCTGGCCACTCTAGGCATAAGAATTATGACCCTTAGTTTAAGGCTTTTAGTTTTCCTATGACCTATGCTTAGACATATCCCATTGTTTCTAACGCATTAAGTTTGTAGATTTTTTTGAAGCCAGACTTGAAGGAGGATTGTGAAAGAGGAAACTGGGGAAGCATACGCAGGGAGAGAGAGAGAGAGAGAGCGAGCATTGGTTGCCAGGACCGGAGGATAAATTTGTTTTCTCAGAAACTGGGAGAAACCTGAAAGTGTGCCTAGGCGGGAGAGAGAGCCAGTAGAGAGCATAACTGGTGAAAACAGTAAGGGCTAGCGTGCATGTGGATATGAATAATTTGGGAGGTAGGAAGAGGACAAGCATTTGTGATGATTAATTTTATGCGTCAAATTGACTGGGCCCTGGATGGTCAAGCGTTGTTCTGAGTGTGTCTCTGAGAGCATTTCGGGATGAGATTAACAATTGACTTGATAGGCTGAGGAAAGCCAATTGCCCTTTCCAGCATCGGTGGGTGGGCCTTATCCAATCAGTTGAAAGCCTGACTAGAACACAAAGGCTGACCCTCCCTTGAGTAAGAGGGACCTTCTTCTGCTTGACTGCCTTGAGTCATGGATCTCTTCCTGCCTTCAAACTCGGACTGAGACATTGCCTCTTAGATCTGGAGCCTGCTGGCTCTTGGACCGAAGCTATACCATCCTGGATCTCAGCTTGCTGACTGCAGATCCTGAGACTGCTTGGCCTCTAAAATCACATGGGCCAATTCCTTATCATAAGTGTCTATTCATGCATACATCCTACTGTTTCTGTTTCTCTGTAGAACCCTGACCAATACAGCACTGAAGTAATTAATGCCCATTGACAACTAATTTCTTATAAAACAGAGTCAAGGTCATCGGCTGAGTATGAAGCATGTGAGGAAGTCGGTTTTGGGAGAGATTTTGCAGAAGGATAGAAGTGAGGATGGTACTGAACAGGGCTTATTTCCTTATAAGTAAGGTAACAAGGTATTTCTTTGGAAGAAACTTAAATTTTAATTAATGATTTGTGAAATTATTGGTTCCGTATGTGTCTGCTGCAAGATTATAAACTCAAGGGTAGGGACTATGTGTTTCAAAGATGGAGCATGGTTTGCTATTGGAGTCATCTGCTTGGGTTCTTATCCTAGCTTTGCTGTTTTTCAACCGCACGATCTTGAGTGAATTACCCAGGTTTTTTGTCCCTCAATTTCCTCATCTATATATACTTCATAGGATTTGGTAGAAATTAAAGAAGTTTCAAGGGCACTTTCAACGGCGACTGGCAATGGTAAAAAGTCATGATCATCTTGGCCTCAATCTACCCTAAGTACTTAGCAAAATGTCTGGAATAGAGTAGGTCTTGAGTGCGTGAGTGAGTGAATGGATGAAGACTGTTGTTCTGTGGCTCAGCCCCTGTGTTGTTGCTGCTCTAGTCTACATTCTTCCCTGCAGGCAGGGGAAGATGCTCAGAACTATATTTTTTGGAATCCCTTTCCAGTGGCCTTATGTGATACATTCTGCCAACGATAAGTGTCTGCCTGATGTTTGAAAGGGAAAGAAAAGGAAACAAATTATTTGTCAAGGGGCAGCTGGGGAGCGAGCCTGGACTTTGGCAGAAGACAGAGGAGGGTTTTGTGCACTCATGTCCGGGCAAGCACACACTTCTTGCTGCAAGGAGCCCAACCCATCACTGGCTGCTTGGAGTTCTGATTTCTGATTTCTGCACTTCAGAAGTTTCTTCAAAGTTGCATCGGCTTCCTTGCCTTCACTCTTCTGACTCTTCCAACATTTGTGTAAGCATCTAATTCCCTGCATTAAATCCTTCCCTACTTAAAATACCTAGTGGGCTTTGTTTTTTTGGACTAAACCCAATTGTGTGGAGTTGTGTCCTCCAAAAACTCATATGTTGAAGCACTAACCTTCATTTTGTCAAAATGTGACTGTAGTTGGAAACAGAGCCTTTAAAGAGGCTCTGTTTAAATGAGGCCAGTTGGGTGGGCCTGATGGAATCTGACTGGTCCTAATAAGAAGATATTTGGACGTACAAAGAGACACAGGGATGCACACACACAGAAGAAAGACCACGTGAGGGCATAGGGAGAAGACGGTCATGTGCAAGCCAAAGAGAAAGAGAAAGGCCTCAGAAGAATCCAATCTGCTGACACCTTGATCTCAGATCTCTGGCGTCCAGAACTGTGAGAAAATTCATTTCTGCTGTTTAAGCCATCTAGTATGTAGTGTTTTGTTATGGCAGTCCTAGGAAACTAACATACCAATCTAAAGGCTAACGGCATTGTTGGAACTACAGACTCTCCAAATTGTTCCTCTGACTTTTTGGGGTGAGAGAGTGGGTGGCCGGGGGAGGTGTTTCTCTAAGGTATCAAATATTTGTGAGTCACTTGGAAAATACACACAAGGTCCACCTCATCCAGAAGTTGCTGCTAGACTAGTGTCACGTAAACCCTATATCGTGGCCTGGAGGAGGGCTGAGTTCTGATCAACGCCCAAGAAAAACTGGCAGGATGTGGATTTCACGCTGACATTGTAATTCAATTGTTTCTGCACAACCGCAAAGGCAGCTGTTGTGTTCAGATCCACCTCCAGTCCAGCCCAGGGCCCTGCCAGCACTTCTCTTCGCAGCAGCTAAGCTGGACGTAGGGGAGTTTGGGTGGCTTTATCTAATTCGCTAGTTTTGAAAGTGGAAAAGAAAGAAAACCCGAGATAGAGTATGTGTGGGAAGTTTGAAAAAGGACTGGAGACCAGAACTGTGCGCTAAGAGCCTGATGAGAAGAGATCCTGAAGAATCCTTCCCCAGAAGGGGAAGTGAATCAAAGGGCTTAACTGACAAGCATGTTCTGCGAGTCCCTGAGAGGAAGCGGCTAACTCTATTTTCTAACCTAGAGGGCTAACACCTTCAATACCAATCCAGAGGCTCACTCCTCCCCAAAGAAGTGGAAGGTCACAAATACGGGTCCATACCTAATGGCCTCCAAGGACACATAGGCCACCGCGGCACTTCTGGATGAAAGGGGGTGACAAATGGGGCAGGACTTGCTGCCCTTCCCTGGGTCTGGTAAGGCCAGAGGGTTCTGAGGCAAGTACAGTCAGCCCTCCTTATTCGAAGTTCTGCATTCGTGGATTCAACCAATCGTGGATCAGTTTTTCACCTATTGAATCCCTGGATGCGGAACACGCGGATTTGGAGGGCTGACTCTCCTACACAATTTATACAGGGGACTTGAGCATCCACGGATTTTGGTTTCCGCAGGGGGTCTGGAAGCAGCTGTGGATAATGAGGGATGACTGTATTATCCTCTCTTATTTTACTGCTAAGGGAATTGTGTTCCAGTGGGTAAACTTTCACAAAGTCACATAAATATCAACATAGCTGGATTGATTCCAGTCCAGTCTTTTCCAAGATCATCTATTTAACCCTTGTGTCCTATTGCCTCACTGAAATATTTCAAGGATATATTAACCGAGGATTTCTAGTGATTGAAGGTATCTGTTGAAGTACTGCAAATACCACTGTCAAGTATCTCTGGCTACCATACATAACAGCTCTACCCAAAATATATTTATGCGTATCGTTTACTCCATACCTTGGAGCTAATCCAAAGCAAGGGAGTACTTCTTTTTTTTCCCAGGAGTATAACCGAAAAAGAATATTTTAACTTGTGTGCAGGAGTTGGGTGGGAATGTTTTTCTTAAGGTCTTTAAAAGATTTTCTTAAATGTTCTATTCTTAGAGTGAGAAAAAGTTGTATTACATATTTACATAGGTGATTCATTCCAAGATTGTAATTCTAGCTTTAATTAGATCAGAAACAGAAAGCATACCTTAACTGAAGGCAGGACAGTGTAGTTTTTAAGCAGGGAGTGGTGACTGAAGACAGACTTGTTCAAACAGCTTTTCTTTTTTATAACAAAATGAAAACAAGCAGACCATCTTTATGCATTAAGAAAAACTTGTAGTGATTTTGGTTCTCATTAAATATCTGTTTAGCTTCCCTTTATCTGTTTTATTCATGTGCTTGTCTACTTGCCCACACCCAGACCTTCCGTGATGACATAAATGACACAGGCATCTCAAGTTCAAGTTTGTTTCAATGTCCCTGTATTTAATTTGCAACTCTTTATGAGACGTGCATAATCTTCCCTCAGTCTGGAGGGCTCCCCGCAACTTCACATCTTAAATATATTTCTGTAAAAGGTCATATGAATCACTGTTCCTTTTTTTTTCTGGGGTTTGCACACCACATAATTAAACACGGGAAGACACTGAACATTCTTGATGCTTTAATCTCCTTAATTCAAACTCAAGGCAATGCAAGCTCAGAGTTCCTGTCAATAGAAAGCACAGCACGTGAAACAAATGGGAGGAAGAGGGATGGTCACACAGACACTCCCACTCTGGAAAAAAAATTTTTTTGACTCTCTTTTCTTTGAAATATTTCAAGCATAACTGGTACTTTAATTTTGGAAGGTCTTGTAAATCATCCAGGCAGATAAGCCAGATCCAGTGAGTTTCCTATCTCATACTAGATAAGATTTAAATAAAACTTAATTTTTAAACCATGTCTTTCTGTTCTGTTTTTGCAGTAAAAAAATGCTATAGCAGCACTAAAGGGAGTTTTCAAAAAGCAAAACCCAAAATAGTCTCCAAACAAAACTGATTCCAGTTTTGCATATTCCTGCCCTGTCTTTATTTCTATTAACGGATCCATTTCATTTCTAATTCTCAGTCAATGAGAGAGAAATTAAACCCCAGAGCTAAACACTGCTCCCAAAGGCAGAAGGTGTTTCCTGAGAGCCATGACCTTACAGGAGAGAAGTGAATCCGGGGTCCTTCTCTGTGCTGCCCACCCCTGGATCCCCTCTCCTCATGTCCTCCAAGCCCACAAGTTCCTATTTCTCATTTACTAGTGATCCCAAACCGAAATCTTTGTTTTTCTCCCTTTGCATAACGATCGCAATGAAAGTTCTTTGAGGGCAGGGATACAATCTTTCTGTTTCTCCCAGTGCTTAAACAGTGTTGGGCATAGAGCATATTCAGTTACCAAATAAAGAGAACAAAGGCAAGCTGCTTTTCTTTTGGCTTCACGTCTATTTCATCTCTTTAATAACGTCTCACCTCCTGAAATCACAGGTGAGTTCTAAAGAAGAACAAATCACTGTTGCCACACTTGACACTTGTACATTTTATTTAATTAAATCAGCCATTGTACACATTGCAGCTATGTATTGTTAGTGTTGTATTTTTTTCCATTAACTAATACATGCCCTCATAGATATATTCAATTAGTGTTATCACCATGGGAACAAGATGCTGATTCATCAACTGAAAATTCACTTCTTCTCACATTATTCAAGTTTTTTGATTACACAGCAAAAATCAAAATCAAAAAAAGGTGATTAACCATTATGTTGTTACACAGACATCATCTGCACTGCAAATAACACAACAGAAATGCTTTTCTTGAGCTCCAGTGAAGGTGTAGACAAGGAGGCCATGGTATGTCCAAAATGTTTCCCCATGGGCCTCCTTCGTTTTGGCGGCCAAAGACGCTTTCTTTCCTATCCAGCTGCCAAACGTGCTGGCATTCAAGGCTTAGGAGATCTGGCTTGTGGGAAACCTCCCTCCCAGGAAATCTTCTCTCTTGGCAAAATTACTTGAAATGATGAAATGCCATTGTTTGTCATCTTTGTTTTTGACATTCAGAACAATGAGTCATTTTTGCACAACAGGAAAAGACCAGATAGAATTCGAAAATGTTTAATCCCTGGAGGATAGACTCTGGTTTTCAAAATTTTTTAATTTCATCTTCATTGAATATACTTTTCTTTAACAAATAACTGATTCAAAATGTATACCGTTTATATGAATATATTTGTGAATATATATATATGTTAAAATGCTACACAGCTTCCACCACTAGAGGAATAAGGAATAGGACATGGAAATCACTCAGATGATTAAAGTCCCTTCTTTGAAACAAACAAACAGGAAAGTGCACAAATGCACTTCAGGGTTTCCAAGGGAGTTTGGATTTCAAATAAATAAACCCAAAATTTTAACCCAAACCAAAATTTTCAGGATTTCTCAATCTCGTCTGCAAGCTAAAAAACAGACCTAGCTGAAAAGTGAAAAGTGCTTGCTCAGGGTAAAAAGAATGAAAACCATCAATGTGATTAGAAGATGGGTTTGAACTGTGGTTTGATTCTTAAATGCTACATGCAGGTATTAGAGAAGATATAAACCTGGAAGAAAAAAATGAAAGAAACCACTCCAACACGGTGAAGGAGTTTAACCGTTTGTGTAGGGGGCAAATCTTGTTTCCAATGAATTATCTACAGTGCAGTGGCCAGGAGAAAGTACCACCAATAAGACAGCGTGGTTTGCTAAAGCAGCAATGAAAACTGGAAAACTACAGTAGTTATAGCTTTTTAAAATACCCTGCCAACACGTCCCAAATCTAAAGGACCTGAAGATGCTAGACAGCTGCAGGATGCCACTGCTGGCAACTGAATACCTCACCGCTTCACCTCGTTGCCACTTCTCCCTTCCTCCCCTCCCTCAGTGGCTGCTGGAGAGTCATAAACCGCAGCTGGCCAGCACCAGCAATAAGTGCTTAGTTAGGACAGTTCTTCAAGGTTAAGAACCCATCTTTCACTAGGAGCCAGGGCTACTCTGGAAGTTCTAAGGACATGGTAGGTCTGAAGTGCTTCTTTTGCAGGAGAACTGTATTACGTTCGATTGTGTTAGCAATATCTTAGTGAACCATTGTTCAGCAATTCCTAGAGGCCTTTTATTCCGTGATGCCCAGTGTAGTTACGACAGGCAGTGGTTTTAATATGTTGTTCGTCTGAGCGTTTTAGCTGTATATATTGTACACGGGTATCTCTTTGAAGGATTCCTAGGTGTCGTCATTTGAAGAGGTCTGCAGGTGAAGTTCTTCTGTTCAATGGATTTTCATGGAGCTTGTGCAGAAGCCAAGAAGAATAATGGAGGTGGCCAGGTCCCAGGTGAGCACAGACACAACAAAGGAGTGGATACAGCATCCAGGAGGAAGGATGCTATCTTTGGTCACAAATTAGCTTACAGTTAGAGAGGATGGGGAAAAACTCAAACAAAATGCAGTGTATATGCTAAGGGTGGAAATCCCATTCATCAAGCCAGTTAGTTCACTCCTCTAATGAAACGGGAAGTTGCATATCGAGTGAATGTGTGGTTTCTGGTGTGAGAATTGGACAGCCTCTCATTTGGCCTCTTGCTTCAAGTCCTCCTTGCAGAAATGCCGAAGGAGTCGCTTGAGGTCATGCTGGAGGTCGTCCTGGTCTAGTGCTTCTGGGACATCCTCCAGGTGCTCCAGGTAAATGCGTTTTCCATGCTGGTCCTTCACCACAGCCCTCTTCTGGGTTCTAGCTTTACTCATTGTTGTCCTGGAGGAAAACAGACAAGAGAACATTATATTCTTTCTTCACTGCTAAAAGGCAGCCACTACCTTTGGTATAAGAGTACCCATGATACGAAAGTACTGCTTACTGTCTTAACCTCTAGATATTTCTACACTGGGCTATTAGTAGGACAAGTACAGCCATCTTTTCCCTTCTTCCTTTTAAACATGGTTCTCCTATCTGAAATGACTCATGAGATTTTTAAAATGTATTTTGGAACAAGGAGGTTTTTTTAAACCTTTAGGAAATATTTCAAATAAATGAAACCGTGCTTTCATATGAGTCCCTCAAACAGTAATTAACCACACGATCATTCATGTTTGGATTAGGAAAGAACGTGGCTCCCCCTGAAATAGCGATTCCATACGTAATGTTTGACAGGCTAAGAAAAACAGTTTTTGATTTAATTTATTTAAAATACCTTAGCTGCCAGCTTAATCCTTAGAGTACTACCCAGCTCAAACTTCCCGAAAATGTCCTAAGAGAACTTTTCCATGGGATATAGGTCTTTAAAAACTGGAATAATATTCTATCAGCATAAAGGCAGGTGACTACCAGCAAGAGTTGCAGGTTGGCCCAGGCCTCTGAAGCTTCATCCGGAGACAGCGGGGAAGGGAGAGGGAAAGGAAAGAACCCACCGAGAGACACATCCTTCCTCTGTCTTCCCAGCACGCAAGTACTGGCCCACTTTATACCTCCTACAGCTACTCAACAGTGTACTGATTTCTTGGCCCGTCATCAGACTGGCCATTACTTGAGAAGAGCGGCTCTGACGTACTATTACGTCGGTACTATTATTTTCCTGCATCCTTTCTTGAAAATGATTATACTGTGATTTGTTCCCTCTCAGTTCTTCTCCCTCTCTACTTGTTTATGTATTTACTTTTGGTTCCATTGGATTTTCGTGGCTGCGCGCAGGCTCTTCTCTAGTTGTGCCGAGCGGGGGCTACTCTTCGTTGTGGAGCATGGGCTCTAGGCGCCCGGGCTTCAGTAGCTGTGGCGCACGGGCTTAGTTGCTCCGCGGCATGTGGGATCTTCCCGGACCAGGGCTCGAACCCATGTCCCCTGCATTGGCGGGCGGATTCTCAACCACTGCGCCACCAGGGAAGTCCCTTCCTCTCTACTGGTAAATATAATTCTTCATTCCGCAAATATGTGGTGAACGTGCCTTATGGGCCAGGTACTATTATTATAATAACAAGTAAGGAAACTGGATCTCAGAGAATTTAAGCAGTGCTCCAAATAAAAAATAATCCAGTTACTACGCAGCGGGGCCAAAAGTCAAAGACTCCAGAGCTTGAATCTGTAACCACGACGCCATGCAGCCTTGCTTTACACCGCCATCAGAAGGATCAGTTTTCGTAGCTTTACCCAGCATTTTCCTTATAGATTCCTAGTGTCCAGAAGCTGGGGGCTCTGCCCATAGGCTGCCCTTAGCATTACTCTACCTTCCAACACCTCTATGCATTTCTTAAGATCACCCTGACTTTTAAAAAATGGCTGACTTCAGCCAGAACTCTTCTGGCTTTCCTTTGGACATCTTGTCTCCTACCTTCTTTCGTGTTTTCTTACCTCCCCTTTCCTTTGATTCTACATGAATTATTTTGTATCTGAAAGCAAACTTAAATTTGTTCCTTTTGATAAAAAGGTCCAATTTGGTTCCAGTGGTTGAAATCAGATTATGTTTTCTAACTAGTCAGCATCCACATATATTTTTTTCTCCCCAAAGGCAAATATCTGACTATCGCTGCCAAGAGCTAGTAAAAACCTCTATGGCATTAGTGTCGGGGGATAAGCTTCTATCATAGGACATTCCCTGGTGTTTTGTGCTCACACATGTAGACGAATATATTTATGAATACGCATATGTATGTGACTCAAGCAGCGGGTATGATCAAATGTCTTCAGCAACATATAAGATAAAGTGTTGCAGATCACAAATAGACTTCCATGACTAAGCAGCTGTGGAACTGGATTGAGATGTCTATATCCCTAGCTTCGCAACTCACCAGCTGTCATGGCGAATTTTGGATTAATTGATCTCTAAATCTATTCCCATGTGAAGATCTCATGATGCTAGGGTGTCTGTGGTTTATGTGGTTCCATATGAATGATGGAGTAAAAGACTTAAAAAGTTCAGAGCATAAGAAGCACTTTATCCTTAATTCATATATAGCATTTTTAAAGTTCTGTGAGCAATTACTCTCTTTTACATTCCTAGCTGGGGCTGTTTTTCACATGTGGTTGGAGGGTGGAATCGTGACAGAACCTTTAATTTCACTGTTCTAATTATTATGCTCTACAGGCTAAACATAGCTTTGTAGAGTACTATAAATGACAATCTTTCTCTTCTTTTCAATGAAGTGAAAAGCACAACAGTAACTTCAATTTCCATTGTGTCTTTTCACTGCAAAGCTGAGAACATTCTGTCAATCCTCACAGTGCTGCTAGAGGCCCAGAGAGAGGTGAGGGTACAGACCAAGGCAACAGTGCCGAAGTTTACACATCAAATAGGTGATGGGGATGGGGGTGGACTGGAAAGCCTCATAGCTGGTCCCTGTTCATATGCACAAATACGAGCTGCTTACTGCTTTTAGGATACTTTCTTAACTTATTAAAGCCCCTGGTTTCAGCCTCGCTAGGTGCATTGAGGTTCAAACCTCATGTTATTTGCCACTCACGCTCATGTTATGTGCCACTCACATGCAGAGTCATGAAGCAGCTTGTTTAAAACAAAAACAAACAAAAACACCATGTGCCGTTCAAAGGAATGATTACCAAGAGCTGAAGGCAGCTGGTCACAAGATTAGTTTGTGAGCAATTGATTAGATTCCTCTTACTGTGCTGGGCAATGGAATATCCCAGCTGCTTGGCCTCAACGAAATTGATGACTCACTGAAACCCAGGGAGCGACTGTGTAAATAGTTGTCTGACTATCGTCATGCCTTAGTATTACATTTAAAGCATCAAGAGGACACTTCAGGGATGACACAGCGGCAGATGTACCACTTGACAAGTCTTACAATGCAGGGAGAGTCTGCAGTTTCCAAGGGGTTTTAAGGTAGATGCAGGGGCTCTATTTTTCTTTTCTCAAAATTGGAAAACTTTTTAAAGGTGTTAGTTGGCAAAGCATCACCCCATGCTAACCCAAACCTTCTAAGTATTGATCCATCCTCCTTCAGGATTTCATTCTCTACTAAACTGGGGGAGTGGACTTTCATGTGGCTACCTGTGTAACTCAGAGCCTGAAGTAAGAAAAAAAAGAAAAGAAGACAAAACCCATCATAAACCGTAGACTGTAACATAACCTATTATTCTGCTTAACGAATAGTATAAAAAAACATGCTTGAAAGGATAAAGAAAAACAATTCTTCGGAGCAGATCTAATTATTGAGTTTTATTTAGCAAGTCTGTTAAATTTCTCCCATTTGTGAGGGAGATTTGTTCTACTGATAATTATTTTACAATTCTTGCAAACTATACTGGTTGACTTCTACTTTCGTGCTTGCCTTACCTGCATCCTTTCTGCAGTGAAGACTCTAATAACAAATACAATGAATAATGACCAGAGGCAAAAACAAGCAACGGACAAATAAGGCCCAAAGTGTATAATCAGATAATACATCTTTTGATTGTCCAAGGTCACCAGTTGTCAAAATGTGAAGAACTAAAAGTATTTAAAATAAGGTATGCTCTTAATATCCCAATGCATTCATATATAATCTCAATGCACATTGTGGGTATAAAAGAGGACATACATGTAACATTTAACTTCAAAATGTTTCAATAGCAAAGAATGTCTCAAAGATGTTTGCACATGCCCGCCATCCCTTAGGTGAAAACTTTGGCACCAGATGTGTTTTAGATTTCAGATTTTTTTTCCTTTTGGATTTTAGAAAGGTAATATGATGTATATACTGTATATTCTAATAGCTCAGATAGGATAGGGACAGCATCCTGTAATCAAAGCCATTGATATATCAATAGCAAAACATGAACATTCACTCTTGTAGAATAAAAAAGACTGCCAAGTCATTACAGCCCCATGTCAGTTCACATTAAGTTTTATTGCCAAATTAGCTTGCTACTAACTTATAAAACTTGTTTTGGTTTTCAGAATGTAGGGATTTTTTTTTGTTTTAAGATATGGAAATTTATTTCAGATGATCTTCACCAGCACCATAAGTTCCACTCCCTGGATCAAAATTCTTATACCAACATTTTGATATCTTCAGTGTTCCA
The DNA here is from genome assembly GCF_949774975.1 of Lagenorhynchus albirostris. NCBI lineage: Eukaryota > Metazoa > Chordata > Mammalia > Artiodactyla > Delphinidae > Lagenorhynchus > Lagenorhynchus albirostris. The sequence continues at coordinate 121,515,177 of NC_083098.1, read as the reverse complement.
AATCCAGAATTCAAAATAGAAAATTGTGACATTTTATTCAAATTGGCTGCTCATTTATTGAAAAGACCTAGAATGTGTAGTTTGAAAAACATTCTAGACAATAAGCAGCAGCCTGAAACCCTCTTTTAACTGGTGATATAGAAACAAAATATTCAATATTATATAAAATAAACCAATTCATTTTTAATTGCCAAATGCTAATATAAGGTTATCAATTATGGCATTTGTAGCATTACCAATCTATTAGTTGTGGGGTTTTTTATTAATTTTTATTGGCGTACGGTCGCTTTACAATGTTGTATTAGCCTCCACTGCACAACGAAATGAGTCAGCATATACACGTACAGATATCCCCTCCCTTTTGTTTTTTTTTGTTTTTTTTTTTTGCGGTACGCGGGCCTCTCACTGTTGTGGCCTCTCCTGTTGCGGAGCACAGGCTCCGGACGCGCAGGCTCAACGGCCATGGCTCACGGGCCCAGCCGCTCCGCGGCACGTGGGATCTTCCCGGACCGGGGCACGAACCCGTGTCCCCTGCATCGGCAGGCGGACTCTCAACCACTACACCACCAGGGAAGCCCTATCCCCTCCCTTTTGGACTTCCCTCCCACTTAAGTTACCACAGTGCACTAGGTGAGCTCCAGAATGTTGGGATTTTTGAATTGTAGTAAGTGTTTGTGGATGTCACTGTGGACCTGTTTCCTAATTATTGAAAATCAGAACTTAACTAATAAAAGATACCTGAATTTTCTTTAATGCCTATCGTTGGAAATATCTGAGAATATTAGCTAGCAAAGATAATGTACAATACCTATTTCTTTCCCTTACTAATTGGGAGTGCAAGTCACTTCTGGGACTTTTAGGCAAGATGTACAATCATGTCCCGACTTCAGAGATTCTGATTCTCATTGAGCTGAAGCGAATCTTGGTCATATGGATTTTTTTTTTTTTTTTTTTTTTTTTGCGGTACGCGGGCCTCTCACTGTTGTGGCCTCTCCCGTTGCAGAGCACAGGCTCCGGACGCGCAGGCTCAGCGGCCATGGCTCATGGGCCTAGCCGCTCCGCGGCATGTGGGATCCTTCTGGACCGGGGCACGAACCCGCGTCCCCTGCATGGGCAGGTGGACTCTCAACCACTGTGCCACCAGGGAAGCCCCATATGGATTTTTTAAAGCTTTTAAGGTGGCACAAATGAACACAATAAGTTGAGTAAAATATTATTTCACTGTATACATTACTCAAACAGGAATTCTACTCTCTTGAATTATTCTGCATCCTTCCATGAATACATGTATGGAATGACACAATGATAAATGATTTTCTTCTCAGACACAAAGCACACATAAAATACCCCCCCCCCACACACACACAGACAAAGTGATGATGCTTTATACCTCTTCAAAGTCATCTTTGGCTGAAGGAAGATCAGTGGCTAAACTAGAATCCCCCAGATGCTTCTCCATCCTCTCTCCATGTACCACAGTTGTTTTAACAACTTTGCTGACTCTACGGCCTTCCACCGGTTCAGCCTGAAATTGTGAGGTACTGGACAAAATGCTGGGCTCAGACAAAGTTACCTGATGAATGAAGGACATACAACATACAGTTTCTGACTGCCAAAATGTAACGATGATGAATTTTTCTATGTCCAAAAACACATTACAACAGTATATCCTGAAAACAGCATTTTGTCAACAAGAAGCAGTTAGAAGAAAACTCTAGAATCAATTGGTAATATCTATATTATGACTATATGTACACAGTACCAAATCAACCACTTAATTAGTCACTTGAACGAAAATTGGTCAGGAAGCTTCATGACTGAGAAATTGACTGCTCAGTGCAGTGCAGACATAGCACCCTGTGGATGAGCTCTCTTTTCCCGTGTGTAAATGCTTTGTTTTGACATTATGGAGACAAAATTAACCTCCAAAGGAGGAACCGTCCGAGCTATGAGAAACTGAAAATGTAGATTTTTAGAGAACCTCATGTGTATAATAATTACATTTTGAGGATGTGAATGAACGCGAGATGGTGAGAATCTCCCAAATGACATGTCAAAGAGAGTAAATATGTTTCTGAAAGAGGGAAGTAAAACAGAAAGAAATAAAACTATAAATCAAGTGAGTTTCTGGATCCTGATTTCAGTGACTCTGAAAAGCAGAAGTTTGGAAATCAAATATTTCTCTAAGGTGCCTTACAGAAGGCTGCTGCTGCCTACTGGGCAAAGCACCACGGTGCATTTGCACAAGTTTTCTTCAGAACCTACTGCTTGCCAGCCGATGGGATTGCTGTCTTTTAAAATTTGACTTTTGGATTTCTGCTGCAGTCAACTGAATTAAAGAGAAAGTAGAACTAGAAAGGACCAAAGACAACGAGTATAATGGTTACAAATCTCACTGATGGTTACCTAAAAATTCCACAAAATCACGAAGAAAAAAAATGAATGTGTAACCAAACGAAGATTGCCTTATAAAGGGGAGAAGTGAGGCCAATAGGAATAAGCAATCTCGTCCATCTCTTGTGAGCTGTATTTTACACCTCTCCATAAAATCAGTTCTGGAGAATCAGATGGTCTCACCTCCGACTGTTCAGTGTCACTCTTTAACACAATGCGCTTTATGACTTTGGAATAGCCATCCCCTTCCTCAATGTTGATGGGATCCTGTGGTGTTCCCTGCATCGTAATCTCTTCTTTCTCTGTGCCATCAGAGGAGACGTACCGCCTAATGATTTTCCTAGTAACCTGGAAGATATTTTATTCACGTATCTTGTTTTTGAGTGACAGTGCCAGGGTACTGATACATTTTAGACAGGAGGCTTGAAATTAACCACGGTGAGATACTTAAGATAATACCTTCTTTACCACAGTGTGTCCCTGCTCATCGATGTATTCTTCTTCTGTGACTGTTTCCGGGGGTATGTCAGGCATATCATCTCCCTACACATTTGAAAGAAAAGGGTCACTTCCATGTTTGGCATCAATGCTGAGGAACTACTCCCAAGTGCTTACAATGCCAGGAACGTTAGAAAATTAAAGGGGCTTTGAGAAGCATTGCTGAGATGCCAAATCCTGTTAAGTAGTATGTTTAAAAGAAAGAAAAAAAAAAGGTCGGTAATGACATGCTAGAGAACCTGACCAAAGTCAGCTCAAACTTAAACAAACAAGCAAACAAACAAAAACAGACAAGCCAGAGGTGAGGTGGGTGGAACTGAAGAGGCTAAATCTTGCTCTTTGCTCTCTTGGAGGTAGGGGGTGAATGTGATTACCGCTGCATTTCTTCACAAACAGAACTTAGGAGAGTTACGGGATCTGCTTTCTGAAGGCCATGCACTACCTAAGGAGCATGCCAAGCCCTCCGTTCTAGGTTGGTCACTCTCGAAGGGTTACGGGGACAGAACTGTCCCGGACGTGCAGTAATTTAACAACTGGTACCTGAATAATCACTCGTCGGCGGACAACCCTGGTAGTTAGCATCGCTTCCTCATCTGAGCTGGCCTCCAGCTCACCTAATTCCTCTGTTAGCTCCTGGTGGAAGCATGGAAGCACTTTTTTTTTTATCATGCTAAGGAATGTCTTCACTACTCGTTTCTGCTTTAGCTCACACCGGTTTCCAAAAGCTTTATTCATGGTGATTTTGGTGGAAAAGCCAGCAGGAGTGAAAACAGTGCATGCTGGGCTCAAACTTCAGTGAGAATATAGCTTTTTGTTCTTTGAATGAAAAAAACAAATTCTGGATTCTGAAAGCTGTCTGAGCACCCATCTGTCAAAATCCATCAGAAGAAACAAGCAGCTTGCCCACATTACATCTTGGACTCAAACTCCTGGTGAATAACCAAATATAAGCATAGACCCTAGGCAGCACGATAAATACCTGTGAGCCATTGCCTCTTGGGCTTAGGCTTAGAATGATCCAACCAAAGGTACAGAAATGTCTTAATTCTTGTAGCAGAACTTTCTGCAGGAAGTCAAAGTTTCCTGTAGTTATTATCTGGCCAGTAGTACATTCCCCTACTGGCAAGACAGAGGAAGGAAGACGGGCTACGAATAGTATTAGACTCATTTTGCAGAGAAGTTGAGGTGCAGAGGCCAGTCCAATTTTATGGGTCTGGCCCAAAGCCAAAGCCGGAGCTAAGAACATAACTTTAGATTAAAACGTATGTCTTGGGAGCTACATATCGAATCACTCTTTCCTAATGGAATGCTATTAAAAAAAAGAAAAGAAAACTCAACTAAATTTTGTCAACATAGTTTAAAATACCGCTTATATTTCTATATTCTTTCCTGCTAAAGGAAAACATGTAAATTTTAAACCAAATTATTCTTTAAATACACTTAGGAATCTGCTGCCTAGAAATATGGTCAGCAAGAAAAGTGATTGAAATTGGACCCTCAAGTCAGGGTCACGAGAGGATAAGGGTCAAAATAGGAAGCTTAAGAATTGGAAATTCATCAAGAATAAGTAGAACAGGCCCATATAAATAATGTGGAATACAGGACAACTTGTCAAAATTTATTTACATACACAGAACAGATTAAATATATGAATTATCCAGATAACTGTCTCAAGCCTATGCTTCAATTAGCCTATAGATTCTTAGACTAAAATTGGCAACTTTTAAGTCCAGACAGCATCTACCAAACATTTTTACTAGGATTCATTTAAGCCAAAAACTTGGAGATGAATAATTCTATACAAAGGCAAACTTGGAATAAAAATCCATTCATGGGATGAATTCATTATTTAAGATAACTGCCAAAATTTCGAGCAGTTCTCATCTGCCTGGACCTCTGCTAATTTTAAACTATGATTTTAGATAAATCCTGCTAGCAGATATCACACTCATAGTGAACAAAAACAAATGTAGATGTTAAGCCCAAAGATATGTCGTATCACTTTCTCCCCCAGAGTTTTAACTATTTTATAAAACATTCTTTCTTAAAAGATGTATATTCATGCTTTAAAAATACTGCGACATATGTTTTTGAATCCAAAAAGGAAAAATATATCTAATTTAATCCTCTACAGTTACTGGAATGCAGATTCTTCTCCCTCTCCTGGCCTCCCTGGGATTCATTCTGATTCAGGAGTCCTAAGTAGGGAGGGATCAAGCCCTCCAGTTAAACCTGAGGGATATGAACCATTCAGACCAGTTTTGAGAATAAATGGTTTAAGTGAGTTTCTCCACCTCTCTTCACAGCATCAAAGCTCACTTAAAGACAAAGGAAAGACTGATGCATATTCACGCTGCTATCGATTTTCTGACATTTAGAACCAGCCATCAATTTAGGCATAATGTCCTTTTCATGAGTCATTCTTAAAATAAATATAAGAAGATTTCGCTTGGAAATAATCCCTCCTTTAATGAGAAAAATTTGTTTTGGGAGTAAACCCCACTCAATATCCACAGTTTGTGTGCTCATCACCTGACAGCACGGACCTAATGAACAAGAGTGCAGGTTCCAGCAATTTCCCATGGCAGGCCGACTTACTTACCTGAGGCTCGGTTAATTCCCCTCACTAGTCTTCTTTATGCCCAAGATTACTAATTTTGAAAAGTTACATCTGGTATATTGTTTCACTCCAGGGTTCATTTCTCTTAGCAAAAGGGTTTCCATCTATAAAATTAGGGCTGATGGTCAAGTAGCTAGAAATGGAACCATGTATCATCTTTTTCTAGATTCACCGGTTCTCAGATTTTAAAAGGGATTGAGGGCTTCCCTCGGCCCAAGATAATTAATTGGCAAACCTTTCCGTGAAAACATAAGCCGTCAGAGAAATGGAAACTGGGAGAAGGTTTGTAGCTTTGTTACATGTGGGCAAGGAAATAGAGGAGGAGACTTTACCTTCTGAAAAGCAGCATCTTCATCGAGCCTTTCAAAGGCCTGTGGCTGGTCATCGGCTGACTCCACTATCACGAGGCTGGTTTTTCGAGGCGAACTCTCTTCCCTACGTTCTGGGGGCTCTTCGGGTTCTTGCACAATGGGAGAGTCTCCCCGCTCACTTGATGTCGGGGTCTGGAGATATGGCCTCTCCTCCTCAGTAGGGGTGATTTCCTCAGGTGTCTTGGTGGGAGAGCCAGATGCTGCCATAGCCTTTTGAGTCTCTGACACTTCTGTCCCTGGGGTTGTCACACTGAAACAGAAAAGCCCAATTATACCATGAGAGCATATGCATTTCCGCCCCTGCTGATGCAAGGGATTTGGAAGGAAAGATGGAACTTGTCTTCACAGTCCGTGAAAGTCTAAAGAGGTTTTGTAAATTTGGCTAAGAAATGAAATGTGAATAAAAATTATATGTAAAATACAGAATACAGTTACAGCTCATTGATCTAGCATTGATTGGGAAAAATGTATTCTAAAATAATAAAAATTATCCTCAAATGTATTACCATTTCCTAATCTCTACAAAGTAGAGAGAATTAATAATGAGAGATATTAATAAATAATAATTTCATTCTTTCCTTTGATAACTCAAGGTAATACTGATGATTTGAGGAAGTATATATAGCAAAGATCTATAGACAATAAGGCTTTTGAAGCAAGGATCAAAATTTGGCAAAATTTCAAAAAAGCAATATATAAACCCCATGATAATATAGTTACCATAATCATAAACATAGGGAGATTCTTATTATCCATCCAGAAAACTGCATTACTTGATAGGAAGATTTGTTGGCATTGAAACTTTTTCTACTGATATAGTTTGGAGATAAGCAATGTAATCTTTATAATACTCCTAAAAGAAAAAAATTATCTGCTTGTTCTGCTCCTTCCTTCTAATTTTCTGTCACTCCATAGATATTAAATGCCCAAAGTGCCTTTCTGATAGCCCCTCTTTGCTTCCCATCTTTTTCTCTTTCCTTCTCTCTTTTCCTGACCTATTCTTTATGCTCTCCCCTACAATCTAAAGGTAGATGGGTGAGGGGGCAGTGCTGCGTGGAAGAAAAGCTCATTTCAATACCCCTTTCACCCTTTTCTCAAGTTCCAGTGACTCCAGCACAAAGCTCACTCAAGGACAAAGGAGATGCTGTGTTACAGCCTCCTGACACGCTATTCTCACATTTCAGGGCTGGGACATGCTTGCCTTTCTCATGATCTGGTTGCTTTTTCTAGACAAGAAGTGTCATTTATACAACTCCTTTTTGCCTTTGCTTCCAGAAAGCCCTGAACTTGAGTTCTAAGCTGACTGTGCTCTGCAGCTTCCTTTAGGCAGAAGCGCTCTAGAAGACTTCTCTTTATGCCCACCCCAACCCCTAACGGCCTTTCATCCTGTGTGAGTAATCTGTGTTGCATTTCTATTTTTATTGCTAGCCACCTCACAGCTTTGTTGAAACACACAAGGGCTGCTTCACCTATACTGTCACTGTTCACCTTCTGAACCAGCCAGGGTGTGACAGGCACATATACAGAGAAGTGAGGTGCAGCAAACATACGAGTAATAACTGTGTGGTCTACAGTTTCAACAATGGTTTCACAGGCATCTCCGTGACCTTTGAGCCTGTAAGATGAATAAGGTGGATATTATTATCACAATTTATAGACGTGGAAACTGAGACTCAAAGGGCTTAGGCCTTTGCCCAAGGTCATGGAACTGGAAGTCGGCTCAAGCAGGCTTGTGCCATACAACACCGTCTCAGTCATGTCTCAAGTACTTTGCTTTTCTTCCTGTAGTTCTGAAAACTATTTGAAAACACTTTACGCTTGTATATGCTTGGCACCCTCTGCATACTGGCTTGTGTCTTTGGAATGACCCCGCATAGGCTTTCTTTTGGAACTCACAAGTATTCCTGCTGTTCGAGGGCTGACTCTTCAGGCAGGTCTTGCATTTTCCCTGAGAAATCCTGTTGAACTTGTTCCTTGGGAGTCTGGGGAAGGAGCTCTGTTGCTGAGCCGTCACCCTCAGTTTTGGAGATGCTATCCTGAAAAGTGGAGTAACCGACAGAAATGTCTTCCTCCGAGACGATGGGAGGGTGATCATAGGACTCGTCCTCCTGAGAAGCAGTTTGCTCCTGCTTCTGCTTGTGCTGGGCGGTGCAGAGCTCCTCTTGAAGTACTGAGAACCCTACAGGGGAGAACGATTTAAATTAAGTATTTACTTGAAGCTAAACTATATTAAGTGGGTATTTATTAAGCGACTACTACATGCCATGTCTGTGATCAGTCGTGGTTACAAAGCTGAAAGAGGCACTGTGCCTGCCTTCAAGATGCTGACCATCTAGGGAAGCTCAGGCAAGTAAGAGATAATTAAATGCAGAGTGACTGGGCCACAGGTGCTGGCCAATGAATGCCGAGCATCCAACTCAGGGTTAAAGAATCAGGAAAAGAAATGCAGAGGGTATGGCATCTTAAGGAGGCCTAAAGATAGGCAGGTATCAACTGCGACAGTTGAGGCATAAATCCACATGGTAAGAAGAGCATTAATGATAATAATAATAATAAATAGCTAACACATTCTGAATATTTACTATGTGTCAGGCACCATTCTAGGTGCTTTGCAAGTATTAACTTGTATTAAACAACACTCTGAGGTTAGTACTCTTTTGATGAAGGGTCTATTAGGCCAAGCTAAGGAATTTCATATAGCAAGGGCAATAAGGAGTCACTGAAAAACTTTCGGCAGAGGTGTGATTGACCTTCATCTATCTAGTTATTCACTCAGCAGATATATACTGAGTATCAACACTGTCGTAGGTGCTGTTAGATGCTGGATACGTAGCAGTGAACAAGACAGAAGAGGCTTCTGGCCTGACTGAACTTGCATTTCTGCAGATTCCTGTTTCTGAAACCAGGGTAAAGGTACAAAGAAAAGAGGGCCAGTTTTTTAGATAGATTTGTCAGAAAAGGCTCCTCTTAGGAGCTGACACTTGAGCAGATGCCTGAATAAAGTGAGAGAAAAAGGTACCAGGTGATCTTAGGGAAGAAAACTACAGAATGCAGGGAAGAGGAAGCACCAGAGCCTGGAAGCCCGAGAAGGTGTAGGGTGGCCAGGACACAGCCCAGAGGCCAGGTGTCTGGGACTTGGGAAAGAGGGAGAGAGATGGGAGATGGGCCGAGCTACGAGGCTCTTGCTGAACAGTAATACATGCCATCATGTAAACCTATGGAAAGTAAGCTGCAGAAAGACACTGAGGAAGACTGTCCTATAAAATAAGAAAATAAAAAAAAAACAAGAGAGGTTATCATGGAAAGTGAGTGAAGAAAATGTCTTAAGAAGAAGGGATTAACTTTCTGTGTCAAATGTTAAGAAGAGGTAAAGGAAGATGAAGACTGAGAATGGCGTCAGTGCATTTGGCGATGAGGAAACCATTGGTTAATTTTGCAACATTCTTTTCTGTTGCATGGTGATGACAAAACCTGACTTGTGTGGATTCTAGAGACAGTTCTAGAGAGAAGGGAAGAGAGAAAGTAGAGAGTAGTGACAGAAAAGTTAGACTATTCTTTTGAAGAGATTTCCCATGAAATGGATGGAGAAACAGAGCAGTCATACAGGGGAGCATATAGGGTGAAAGGAGTTATTTGCTTTGCTTTGTTTTTAAAGCTGGGATCTATCAAAGCACGTTTCAGTGCTGTTCACAATGTTCTAGTTGTAGGAGCCAGAGTGGGTGATTGCAGAAGTGAAGTCAATAGCTGGTAAAAGGGGATGAGATCTAGTACAAAAGAAGAGATGATGGCTTTAGCAAAGGAAGGCCATTTCATACAGCAGGGAAGGTAGAGTATAAGCACTGAGATGCACTTAGGTTGAGAGACTTTGCGGTGAAAGAATATGGACATTTGCTTACAGGTATTCCTATTTTTTCTAAGGAATATGAAGTATGGTCATCAGGTTGGAATAAATAAAAAGAAGAGTAATGTTGGAGGCTTGAAAGAAGAGGAAGTGTAAAAATAGCAATGAGAGAGAGAGAAGGAGAAAGAATGGGAGTGAGTGAGCATGGAAGTGAATGAGGGTGGATTTGAGAAACTTTTAATACTGAAAAGGGGGTAGGACCAATGACTAGAGGTCCAGTGGGTTTGCAGAATTATTGTGTAGAAGTAAAAGAGGATGTAAGTATAATGCTTCAAGTTAGGACCTGGAAGTAGTACAGTCACTGATAATGATTTAGTTTGGGTTGTGGGCACAGAAATGGGTCACTAAGGTAGAGTAAAAGACACAAGTATCAGAAGTACCACCAAGGGGCTGAGGAAAGGGCACTGGACGGGTCATCCATGTTGATGGCTGTTATGGACTGAATGTTTGGGTCCCCTTCAAATTCATATGTTGAAACCCTAGTCCCAACGTGATGGTATTCAGAGGTGGCAACCCTGCGAGGTAATTAGGTCATGAGGGTGGAGCCCTCATGAATGGGACTGGCACCCTTATAAGAAGAGGTCAGAGGGCTAGCTATTTCTCTGTCCCCTACGTAAGGACAGAGCAAGGAGACAGCCGTGTACAATCTAGAATAGGGCCCTCACCAGAACCCAGCCATGCTATCACCCTGATCTCCAATTTCCAGTTTTCAGAACTGTGAGAAACAAATTTCTGTTGTTTAAGCTACCCAGTTCATGGTATTTTGTTACAGCAGCCCACGCTGACTGAGACAATGATGAAATAACAAAGAACGAGAGGGATGGGGGCACCTAAAATGGGCAGGGAAGTCTCAGGAGAAGAACGTACCAGCAAAGGCCATGGTTGACGCTCTGAAAAAAGGAAGACAGTGGGTCCAGTTGCCTGAATTGACCATACATCACAGACACTCATACACATACACAAATTGTCTGACCTTCACTATGATCCAGTGTAATGGTCTGTTCAATCTCTGCATAGCTATGACTGATGCGCTCCTGGAGAGGCTCTGTGCTGGTCTCCATGAGATGAACAATATCCATTCGGTTGATCTTGGTGAGACATTCAATGAGACTGGTATCTGGGATATTAGAGAAAAACTATTTATTACACCTGAGGGCTACGCTTTTAAAAATCTCTTTCATTTAGTTGCCTTACTGAATTTTTTTGGTGATATATTGTAAGCATAGGAAAAATTTACTACAATTTTGATGTTTGTACAAGAAACAACCAAAGCCCAATTAAGGGTCTTTGTAAACGTAAGCAAACAAACAAGGGCTACATACGAAATGGGTGACGGAGCATATGCGCATAAGCCCTAAAGGCGGAGTTGCTAGATTACACAGAGGACACCCTGTCAAATGTGAAGTTTAGATAAAAGACAAATTGTTTTAGTAAAAGTATATCCCCAATACTGCGTAGGATATGCTTATACTAGAAAAGTATCTGTTGACTATCTGAAATTTAAATTTAACTGGGTGCTCTCAATTTTTATTTGCTAAATCTGGCAATCCTACCTAGAATAATGGTAAGAGAAGGAAAGATAAATGTGGGCTAGATGTAAATAAGGGAGGTCTCTAGGTAGGTCTTCAAAGAGGCATTAAACAAAGTGGCAAACTTAGACCAGCTGAGGGATAAGCAGTAGTTATGTTCTGTATCACTTCCCATTTTATTTGATGTGGTCAGAATATCATATATAAATCATTATGTAGAATATCTACTTGACATTTTCCCCGATTTTATTTATTTATTTATTGTAATTAAAAAAATTTTTTTTTCGGTACGCGAGCCTCTCACTGTTGTGGCCTCTCCCGCTGCAGAGCACAGGCTCCGGACGCGCAGGCTCAGCGGCCATGGCTCACGGGCCCAGCCACTCCGCGGCATGTGGGATCTTCCTGGACCAGGGCACGAACCCGTGTCCCCTGCATCGGCAGGCGGACTCTCAACCACTGAGCCACCAGGGAAGCGCCCCCCATTTTAGTTATTTAGGAGTAAAGGAAGCAGGAACTGAATGTAATGCACCGTCAGTAAGACAATGGCTAATAAAGCAAGTGTGTCTGCTGTCAATACATAGAAAATTTTAGGACTTTAATAACTTTCCTGTTAGCAGCCAGTGCTAGTATCACTTTCCACTAGTTAATGCTGTTCAAAGGAACACAGTACAAGAATTTTTATGCAACATGCATATTTGAGAAATGTTTCAGCTTCTTCTCATTTGCTTACAGTAGCACTTCAGGTTGATGGCATCTGTCATTTTATCTTTTTACTGAATTTGCATAAAAGGTTTGTTGAACAAGACCTTTTTCTACCTCCGGCCTATTGCCTTTTACATATACCTCTCCACCTACCTGTCGCATGTTTCCCATCCCTTTCTAGCCAGTACTTCAATAGTGCATGACTCTGGTCTTGGAGGGAGTTAGGGTTCTCAATTCGAATTTGATGAATTTGCTCCTCAGTGAAATCCAGTTCTCTTGCTAATTCTAAAAGAGAAAACACTCCTCTGTAAATACATTAACTTCATAGTTTGAGTCTCTACACCTTGCCTTGTGATTTTGTAAATGATGTGTTCTTCGTATTGCTGTAACAGAGTTCCTTAATTTTTTCCTACTTATTAGAAATGACTCTCGTATGCCTTTGTTCTTCTAGCACTAACTGCAGATATTTTCCTTAAATTTGGGTATAGAATTGATCACTGTCATAGTGGAAATAGTAAGTTTGAGGCAATGATGATAAAATATGTAAATTCAGGACCATTTAATTCCAAAATTTGGAAGAGACCATTAATACTGGCTTATACTCTTAACCAAGACAATGGAAAATAAATGACTGAAAACAGTAGAAAGAGACCATGTCTCACTTTTAATCATAATTAGGGGACTTGCAAATACTATAAATTCTGTTTCTGGGTACTTGGATAAATACTGGTTGCAGCTATATTATGGTGGTTGGATAAACTCCTTTCTGTGATTTGATGTCACATGAATAAAAGGTCTGGGAAGGATTAACTGACCTAGGGAAGAAGGCTCAAAGTTTTCCTTTAAAGTGTACCATTAACATTCTATATGGTTGCTTATACATTGAGGTGTGTGTGCACGTGTGTGTGTGTGTGTGTGTGTGTGTGTGTGTGTGTGTGTGTGTGTGAATGAGGTGTCTTTTCGGAGGGCAATTTGCCAATATCTTTCAAAATTAAAAATATACATATATTTACGCAGCTTTTTTTCTTCTAGGAATATGCCCTATAGAAACACCCACAAAAATCTATCGGTGCATAAGGATATCTACTGCCACTAACAGGAAACAACCTAAGTAGCCATCAGCAAAGGCCACTGATAAAATCATGGTACCTCCACAGAGTGGAATTAAATAGCCATTTAAAAGAAGGCCACAGATATTTCTATGCTGATGGAGTATTTATGAAGAATACTGTTAAGTAAAATTTTGCTTATTTTTAAATAATAAGCATAGATGTGGGCACTGCAGATTTTTTTCTGAATACATGAGAAAGTGTTAGCAGTTACCTTTGAGGAAAGGGGCTCAAAGATGAGATGTGGGTGTGAGAAACTTATTTATTTTTTATTTTATACCATTCAGTGATTGTAAGGTTTGAATTTTCACCAACTATAATAGATATTACATTTAATATATACACTCATAAATACTTAAGAAGCAAAATAAATAATTCTGAATGCTACCTAGTCAATCAGGGATATTTTGATACCCTTCCTTCCCCTAAATCCCTCAATTAAATAAATCTGCTCAGTATTTTTAAATTACTTTAAAATGCTTTAGTCATTTATTCTACATTATCAATTATCTTTGTTATCGATATTATGACTCCTATCTCCTATTCATACCAAATTTTTAAGAAACTGAAAGGAGATTAATATTAATTTTAAACTGCTTGTTTCAATTAAGTAGTCACAAGTGACATAAAAGGAAGTCAGACCAAACAAATAAACAAACAACAAAAACAGAAAAAAGAAAAAAATCCAGACGGACAATCTTGTTTTAATATGTTAAGTAGCAGGAAAGATGAAAGGGTATAGCTTTAAAACCTACAACTCATGAGTTGTAAATAAACCATGTTGATTTTAGAATTCACTTTCCATTAAAAAATTATGTAACATACAATTTCTAAACTGAAACATACCCATCTCTCAGAGAATTATTAAACATCTCATTCATATGTACTTCAACATTCATCTGAAGTAAATTTTAGTACCGTTCAGGATGAAGATATCTGATTCAAGGCATCTAAAACAAGGAGCCCCAGTTGAATCTCAAATTAAATTTTATGACAATTACAACTAACAATGGTTTTGAAACACAATAATCTCCCCAAAGTTTAGATATCCACAGCTCCCAAAGGAGGGTAGTGGGGCTTCTTATATTCTCAAAATCTCTTAATCTAAAGTTCTATTATTCAAAATGCCAGAGACAATAAAAGGCCTGCCCTGGTTCACGCAGTGAGTTAATGCAGACCCTGGATTTTCTAGTTCATAGTATCATTCTTTTCACTATTCCATGTGTTCTTCCTCAAGGAAAGGGAAAAAAGGCCTTTTTTCATTGTTAATGACAGTTGGCTGATGCAACAATGTCATTTAAACCAAGCAGGTTTTGTTGAAAAAAAAGGGTCACACTCATTTTACCTGTCCAGCTGAAACCAAGGTGATCAGCAATATACGCCAGCCTTTCCTCAATCCGTTCCTGCTCATCCTGTTGATCTACAGAAGGTCAAAAACAGAATGGCCAAAGGTTGTCCATGACAGGAGAGGAACCACAATACTGATCATCCAAAGAAAGGCAGTCAATTGTCCAAATATTCGATCATAGCACAAATTAACGATTACATTTTAAATCATATTAGATTGTGTGTTTGCCTGATTTCTGGAATGGAATGGGGAATAAATGTAATAAAAATCATGAAAACCATCTGCTTCCATATCTCTTTAATCAAGACTAGGCACTGGACATAATTATATAAGTTACCGATTTCTAGTAATCTTAGGACTTTCCTCTTAAAATTATCTGAGAGGATACTGCCCACCCGAAGAGAATCATCTAGCTCATCAAACACCAGAAAAATCATAAATGGGATGGAGAAATGGAGTAATTGGTTAGGACCTCCTATTATTGCCTGTGGCAGTATAAGATCATGTCTGGGTCATGCTGCAAAGAAATCACATCCGAGATTCACAAGAGACCGAGATCATCGGTTGATCAGACCATCCTGGCTTTTTTCAGTATGGCCAGAAACAACATTTATCTTGGTTCTGGTAACCTGGGAAGAAGGAAAAATAAAGTGTATGTATATGTATGTGTATGTTATATTGTCTTTTGGGCAAAGTTTCTGTCTGCTTACTACTAAGTAAGCTCACATAGTACTCCCACAGACTATAATTTTCCCTGTGATTTTTAACCCCCATTAATTGATGGGCAGCATTTTAGGTCATGGTCATTTTTTTTATAACCCAAATTTAAGAATAATAGTCTTTATTGTAGAGATATTGGAAGACCAGAGGCTACTTCTCAAAGCCATCTATGGTTTCCTTTTTTATAATTCAAAGAGCCATCATCCCTTCACAGTCAACTTAAATCATGCAAAGTTTGAGTTTTTGTTGTCTGCTGCATCTAATCAGAGTCCATTCTCCATTCATCTGCCGCATAAATGAAAAGCATGTTTTTACCTTATGATTGTTTGCTTAAAGTGTTTACCAATGGTATCTGAAATCCAACCTTTCTGAATCAAAAACAAATCCTCAACAATTAGAATTTCATGGTATGTGAAATCTTCTTGTGTAAATGGCTTCCTAATCATTGTAAAATCGTTAAGTACTTATTAAAGTACTCAAAGGTAATTAGAAAAAGCAATGAATCCTCATAATATGAAACAAAACCAAATATATCCGTACGCTTAATTTAAGGCTAAGCCTGGAACGTCAGAACAACAAAACTCAAAGCTTGCATGGCGTCACGTGCAGCAGCTAGAGAAAAGGCAAGATCCCCGTTGCCTGTCGATCATGTTTATGTTTTCCATAAGCATTCTCATTACTCAATCTTGAGATTGTTTCCACAGACAAGAGTATACAGAGAAAGCACAAAACACAAAGGGCTTACACAAACATAGTAACCACTACAGAAAGCTTAAAGAAAATGAGACACAAATCACCAAATAAAACAGACACACAAAAAAACTATATCAAATTTATGACATGCGTAGCACAGGGAATCCCAGTGGCTGGCAAATACCTTCAGCATGGTCATGGCCATTTTCATCAGGGATGCGTTCAATCAGAGTCTCAATGGACTCATCCCAAATGGGCCTTGTGTCAAAGATGTCCTCAGGAATTGAGTTCTCGGTCTCAACAGGTGGCAGATTTTCAATTACTGAAACTTCCAGGGCACTACTACTTTCGTCATCTGAAACTAACTCCTGCTCCCTTTCTGACTGTGTAAGTCTATCCACTAACTTGGAAGCCTCATCACTAATCTCCTCAAAGAATTCTATGGAGTTCCTGTAAAGGTCAAAGAAATGCTCCTTATTTTCTTTTGTGGGGCTTGTGGGCCCCCTGCAGGAAGATGTGGTGCTTTTGCTCTTTACTGGCAATCGGGATGCAAATATCTTTGGTTTTGTGGCCCCTTCCTCTGATTCTAACTCAAGCTCCTCTGCCCACTCTGTGCTTTCTGTTTCTGTCTCAATGTAACTTCTAGTTTTTACTGGACATTTGGTCTTTGCGTCCAAACTGGCATCAGATTCAGGTTTGCTTCTATTACTTGGCGCTCTGCTTGTCATGTCCTGTCCCTGAGGAGCCTCTGTTTTCTGTAGAGACAGGTCTAGATGCGAAGGCTGCTGCTCGACTCTTTGGACGGGCACTTTCGTGGGGATTTTAGACTTTGGTTTTGTTTCATCCTGTTTACTTTCCTCATCCAGGCTGGGTAGAAAATCTTCAGAAAGGGAGCTCTCATACTCCACAGATGGAGGTGCTGGGGTTGAAGTGGGTATAGTCCTTACAGGGATTTTGGACCTGCTTTCAGTAGAAGGCACATTCTCCATGGGTGCAGTAGGGATTTCAATGACTGATTTCTGTTCCTCTGGGGATGAATCGGGAGAATCATCACCCCGATCTGCATATACAGACCTAGTGACTGTGGAAAAATCTAACTGAACTTGTCCAACCGGTTTAGGGGAGTCGGGGCAAGCTGTCTGCTTCACACTGGACAGGGGAGGTGTGTCACCCATTCCCACGGAGGGGAGGTCCTCAGCTCCCACAGAAGGTGCCTCTTTCACTGATGTTTCAATGGAGGCTGAAATCTCCATTTGGGAGTTAAGTGGAGCATCTGAAGCGTGTATTTCTTCTACTTCCTCACTCAGGTCATCGGGGAGTAGCTCTGCTTCGTCATCCACTGTTTCCTTCGATTCTAAGAGTGCTAATGACTCAGCCGATGTCTCCAGCTGTAGGGGCTCAGCACCAGTACCCCCTTCTCTCATGTCTTCAGAGAGAGTCTCTTCCCTGGATTCCTGCCCAATTTGGAAAAAGTGGAAACTTTCGTCTGCATAGGACCTTTTGGTCATATCAATGGCACCACTTCGGGTCATCTCAAACAATTTTCCTTCCTGAAAGAGAAACGGATTTTGCTCACTGGTTGGGGTCCCCTCTTCAGTTGGGGTCCTAGCAGGAGTGGTGTCAGGGGTGGTACCCTGCGATTGTCTGTCTACCATCAAACCAAATATCTTCTGTTCTTCCTCTTTCACTCGAGCCTCAAAGGCTTCATCATCCTCACGGATTTCACTCCAGGAATCAGAATCTACATCAGTTTTTGTGATGATGACTTTGCTTCTCTGTTCACCAGCAACTGTTGATGCATTTGGTACGGTTGGCTCTAAAGATGAGGAGGCTCTATCCGACTGCATTTCCCACAAGGTACTTTCTTGTTTGGGTTCTACGTCCAGGTTCTCGTCCTCAAAATTAGATTCTTCACTTGAAACAGTTCTTCCAGAGGCGCTTGTCACTTCTGCGTCTTCAGTGGAGGATGTGATGGTAACAGAAGACACTTCAGAAGAGTGAAAACTTGTGTGTCTTGTATCTGTTTGGGTTTTGCTTTCTTCACTAGAGAAAAAAGGTTGAGAAGGAACATTTTCATAAGGGCTTATGATTTGAGGATCAGAGATTTCATCAGTCTCCGCTGGGTCAGACACTGGAACATCCAAGGACGATCTATCAGTTTGAGTAGTAATGGATGAGTCTAGAGTGGACCAGTCCTCTGGTAAGCTCTCAAAAGCTTGGTCAGGTTTTGTGACCTCCATTTTTGTAGCAGAAGATGTAGAGACTATGTCTTCGTCTAATTCTTTTGCTTCAGATGCTGGACAACGATGCAAAGAGGACAAAGATGAAGAGCTTTCACTGGGGCAATCTACTTGTGGAGATTCGACTCCAGAAACATCAAGCTCTTCTTCTGTATCTTTTCCACCAGTGTCTTGGAGAGCTAATGATTCCTTATGGATAACTAGCTGCTCACTGACATCATCACCAGTGGAACTGCGGAGACCTGAAGAGACAGGAGTGGCTGAGCCGCTGGGACTCCCTGCTTCATACTCACGGTCATCACAAAGTTTTTGTTGATCAGCATCTCTGTTTAGATCATCATAAGACATCTCTGGGCCATCAGTAGAAACAGTATGACTGTCTTCAGATAAATGAGATTCACGATCTTTTTCTTCCTCTGATTTACCTGAATCTTCCTGAGTATCTTCATTCATCTTAAAAGTGTATTGTTTGGAAACAACAGGCTGGAATTGTACTTCTTCGGGACTGGAATTTGAGTCTATGCTGGATGGAAGTGGGGAAGGGGGTTGCACTTGAATAACTGGCTCTGATAAGAGGCCTGAGTCAGCACCTTTCTTCAGCTGTGTCAACTCAGGTTCACTTTCTGAGGAGGAAGAAGCCTTTCTGCTCTCTGATGTTACAACCACAGGGACATCGCTTTCATCCTCTACACTCTCCGTGTGTTTTGTTTCATCCATGTCTGCTGAACAGTCAACATCTGCGTCAGAGGATGAAGAAGATTCTTCTTGCTTGGGTTCTCTTTTGTAGTCCCTTTTCTGCTTTGCTTCTTGTTCAAGTTCATCAAACGTTTTGATTTTGGTTACCATTTTAAACATTTCCTCTTCAGGTGTGAACCTCTTTCTCTCCCCATTTTCTGAGTCATCCTCCTCTGCACATTCAGGAATCACAGCTGGTTTGGGGGTGCCTGCATCTGTGGTTTTGGGTGTGACCTCATAGCTAATTTCTTCGGAGCTGGGGGTGTCAGGGGAAAGGGGGCTCTTCCCTGAGCTCTCCATGAGTGACGTCTGCTCAAGGCTGTCATCCTCAGCACTGCCGTCTGGGTCTCGGAGCAGCCGGGACCGCATAGAGGCCACTTCCGTGAAGAGTTCTGTTTTGGCAACGGCTGAAGGAAGAGGAAAGTGACTCGGCAGAATTCCAGCCTTCATCTTTGGTTCAACAGGGCTGCTTTCAAGAGAATCATGGCAAGGGGATTCTTTCAGAGGACTCGGTTCCAGAGAATCAGGAGTTTTGTGTGAGGAGTTATCCTCCAGCACTGGGCTGGCTTCCAGGGAGTCTTTGTGGCTCACTGTGAAGGACTCATCAGCCCCAGGGCTGAGGACCTCACTATCACGGCTAGGGAGTGCGAGTTCTAAGCCTTGGGGACTTCTAATGACCCCCTGGGGCTTTGGCTCAGCCCTTGGGCCTGTCTCTACAGCAGCATCAGGCAGCGGCAAGGCCTTCGTCTCATCTGAGGGCTCGGTGGCTGTGGATCCCTGAGCTTCAGTATCCATTTGTGTCTCATGGGCTGAACTAACATATTTAAGTGGACCTTCATCACAGGACACTTCCTCAGTCAGTCCTTCGGATGTTTCTTTTGCTAATGATACGCCTTGGCTGCCAAGGCCGTCACCTTCTTGTGGGGGGCATATGTCTTTGGAAGGGTCTAGGGTGACCTCCTTCAGCAAACACTCAGCAGAGGGCTCTGTGCCCCCCGTGACTGCAGCACCTTGCCCTTCAGAACCATCAGTAACGTCTTTGGTTGAGGGATGTCCTTTTTCAGAATGAATTTCTGGTGGTGTTTTTAACTTGGTAGTTTCCTTTGTTTCCTCAATTTGCTCCTCCCTTTTCTTTGGTGAGAAAGAAAGGCTTTCTGGGCTTGTCTCGGGGGTCTCTGCTAGGCCCTCATGCTTATAGCTTTCTTCTGAACTAATCTGAGGGGTTCCTTCCATCAGGCTGCCACACGGAGAACCTGCTACCCCTTCCTGCTTCAGGCTTTCCGAACTGCCATGTAAGGCACCACTCTGTAAAGACAGGGCTGGGAGGAACTCATCTTTCATGTAATCTAGCGGGAATGTTGTGTTGAAAGGACTAGTGAGCACTTGGTCTAAGTGCAGCTGCGCCTTCTCAGTCTCTTCACTCAGGCGGAACTGTTGGTATTTGTCATTGTCTTCCAGTTCCTGCTTAATGACGTCAGAAAAGTCAGTGGAGGTTTTCCTGTCTGGGCTGATCTGGAGATCCATGTCTCCCTGTTCATCAGCCAGCTTTTCTTTGGGGACTTCACTATCTTTATGGCTTTCTTCTTCAGGTGCTGGCTGAACAGGTTCGGGTGTTTTGTGGTTGAGCGCTTTCTCCTTTCCTTCAGCTACATCTTCTCTCTTAAACCCTGCGGAGGAAGCACGGACCGCTCTTCTGGATTCTGAAGGTCCCGTGACCAGGAATCTCTGGCCTCGTTTGATTGTCTGACTCTCTGTTTTATGCGTTTCTCTCGGGGTTACTATCTGCCCCTTTTCTTTTTCTACCCGAACTTTGCTTTTTTCTTGTGGCTGTTTTGGTTTTGCGGATTTGTGCTCAAAGAGTCCAGTCTTATGTTTAGATGGGTCCTGACCTGACTGGAAAGCTTTCATCAACTCCCGAACAGACATTGTCTCCTCGATTCTTTCTGTTTTTGAGGTGGGGGAGACAGCTGGTTGCTTGTCTGTTTTCCCAGAAGGTGACACAGGCAGGTGCTTCTCGGTTTTCCCAGAGGTTGAGACAGGTGAATGCTTTTCCATTCTTCCAGCTGGTGATACAAGCAAGCGTTTCTCTGTTCTGCCAGGTGACACGGGTGGATGTTTCTCTGTTCTCCCAGAGGGTGAGCTGGGTGGGCGTTTGTCTGTTTTACCTGAAGGCGAAACAGGTGGGTGTCTTTCTGTTTTTGTAGAAGAGGATACAGGGGAGTGTCTTTCAGTTTTTGCGGAGGGTGACAAGGGTGAGTGTTTCTCAGTTTTACTTGACGATGACACAGGTGAGTGCTTTTCAGTTTTTGCAGAGGGTGACAAGGGTGAGTGTTTCTCGGTTTTACTCACTGGTGATACTGGAGGGTGCCTCTCAGTTTTTGCAGAAGAGGAAAGAGAAGAGTGTCTTTCTGTTTTCAAGGAGGGTGACGCTGGCGCATGTCTCTCGGACTTCAGAGAGGGGGATGCAGCTAGATGTGTCCTTTGTGTTATCTTTTTTGGCACATCTTCTTTGCCTTTGACTCTGACAGGCAACTTGCTTCGCCCTTTCTGTTCATCTTCCACTCGTTTTTGAAGGGCCTTCACCTTGTCCTTTATGGAACCAATGGGAGTTTCTTCTATCAAAGGTGACGTAGCTTTTACAGGGGGAAGAGGCGCGGGGGCTAAACCTGGGTCCTCATCTAATGACTCTTCTGAACTACCTTTTTTAAGTTCAGTTTTTTCTGCACTAGCTTGTGAACTATCCTCTTTTTGTTTCTGTTTTTCTTTTAATTTCCTTCTCACTGGCTTCTTTATGCCCAGGCTTGGTTTGGGCTGTTTCTGTGTACTCTGTGTCTCCACTGAAGATGCTTCTTTAGCTTTCCCTTCGCTTTCAGAGCTCCTGCAAGGACCCAGAGCCTCACGTTTCTCCCCTGCCAGATCTTGCACTGTCTGCGGCGGCTCTTTGTGAGGAGACACGTAGGAATTTAGATCCTCGGTAAGGTAGTTCACTAGCCCTGTTGAGTCTTTCTCTACTTTTGCTTTGGTCTCTTTCTCTATTCTAACTTCTGCACATGGGTATTCGGTGATTTCTAAAGATGCTTTTTGCTTAGCCTCCTCTATTTCCTCATCACTGACAATAACCCATTCCTCTTCCACTAATTCTCTCTCTGGCTGAGACCTTGGCACACTGTCTTCATCTCTCATGCAGGTTCCGCTTCTCAGGATTTTGTTCACCTTCTCTAAGTCCTCTTTAACTCTTTCAACAATTTCAAAAGGCTCCCCTGGCTCTTCCTCAGCAGCCTTCACCAGCTCCTTCACTTTGAGGGAACCTGCCCTATCGGATCCATCTGTGGTCAAGATGGCAGTCATTTTGATCAAATCTTGTTTCATCTCAGAAACTTCAGAGAGCAAGTCCGGACTTGCTAGGACAGGAACTTCATTAACCAGGTGACTTTTCAGGACAGATGTTTCTGTAGATTCTGTCTCATCATCTTTGATGTGAATGAAAAACATTGAAAGTAAAATGGAAATCAAAAAAGATATTGGCAAATGTAATCAGGACTGAAACGACACAGTGTCTTTTCCTGTTGTGGCGGGTGGAACAACAAAAATGGGCTGGGAATGGTGGATCCACAAGGTCTCAGGATACAAAAGCAAAGCAAGGATAACGGAAAAAAAACTGAAAAGGAAAAATGAGCAGGAAATAACTTGCTTAATTTTCTCACTTGTAGCACATCCACACATACAACAAAACTGTAACAACTAATCAAGACACACACAAAATCACAAAACAAAGAACGAACGCAGTGAAATTACACAGAGATATCTCAAGATTGTTCAGATGTTACAGACCAATGTTGAAAAAAGATAAACATGGGAAAAAAAGGAAAAAAGCATTAGAAATTGCAGAAAGTTGATTTCCTCTAGGAGAAAGCCAGTAGTAGCAAACTCAGAATATCGTCTAATGATGTATAGACATTATTTAATCATACAAAAATCTGGAATTCAGTATATTTAGTTCTGCCAATATACAATGACTATGTAAAATATATCTGAATCAGCTGCAAACCGGCATTTCATCTAAGGGAAATTCACACCAACAACGAAACAAACAGTCTTGTGCTGAGAGGCATGGTCCTTTCCTTGGAGCAACCTCCTTGTTTAGACACGTAATGGACAGACCAAGGAGGGAAAGAAAGGAAAGGAAAGAGAAACAACAAAAACAACGATTGTGATTAAACTTATATGTGAGTCCAAAGTTAAAATGTGATGCATGGCAACCCAAATCAGAGACAGTCACACAGGACACACGCACAGTTTATGTAAGCCAAGTTATTTCCATGCAAAGCAAAGGTGGAATAAAACTGGTGGGAGAGGTGGCCTTGCTGAAATGTGCAGGCAGGAGAATGGTAAGAAATTAGAACAAATATGGAAAACGTTACTGTGGTGAAGTGTATTTACTTCCCTAAAAGTCCACATACAAGATGCTCGATGCAGTATGTTTGAGGCATAGGTAGTGGGGGCCTGCACCCATTAAAGGCAAGGGGGAAAACTCAAACTCTCTTAGGATTTATTCTTGAAAAGACCTTAGGAAAGAGTCCTTTCAACAGACCCCTCCTTTGGAGATTATTTCATGCCTGGTTGAAGATTATTTTATGATTGTCTTTATACTAAAAGAAAGCCAAACATGAGTCTATATTTGAAACTTTTAAAGCAGTCACAATACCTGGGAGTCATTCAGGAGGATCTATGACATTACAGCAATATAGTAACTTTTTAAAAATGATTGAGCCAGATGGATGAATTTTTAATTCCTACTAGCTTGTATCCAAGGAACAAAGGGCCATTTAAATAAACATCGTAGTCCCAGAGAAGAAAGTGGGATAATAAAATCTCTTTAAAAAAAGGAATTAATGAAGGCAATGATAATGTAAATTTTTTTTATAAACATAAATGCCTTCTCTTGAGAGAATCAGTATATGTTGAGGAGCTATACTATGTGAAATGCATATACAAAGATATATTAAACTAATTTATATCAATACAGATTTGTTCAGATATAAAACAATGAAAACATCCAGAATTTCAAATATTCTAGTCCTGAATAATGATTTAACATGAGGGTAAGGAGATTCTCATTTAAAAGTATTTCAATAACTTAGCAGTACATTACATTGTGCTAGGACTTCAAAAGAAGGGGGAAAAAAAAAAGCCTGATGATTATTGCATAGGGCCTGATGACCATATTAAACACGGTTCTAAGTTTTCTTCTTTTGGGAATAGCACCCTGAAATACAGTGAATCAAAATAAATCTTAAAATGAATAAACATTAAAAATTAGATTTTTTCTAGAGCATTTGGGGCATAAAAGCAAGAAGGAAACCTGAAAAACTCAACTTCTTCCACATAAGAAGCTAGAGTCACCAGAAACAGTTCAACACACTAAAAATTTAATTGACTGTTACAAACCTGAAATGAACTCTAAGATAGCTCTCTCAAAGTCTGTAAAAACCAGTTCTCTTTGTACTAGATTACGTTTAGGCTTTGAATCATTATTTAAAATTAGCACTATTATGACATACTGCTGTGATTAATAATTTCATCCAGGAGGTTTTAATTTTTGCTTTTCTGGTTCTTAATTTTTTCAGAAAGTTTTCACAAAAGTCCATTAGACCTCAGCCCTAGAAAAGTCAGTTATACTTCACCACAGTAAGAGGTGTAAGGGGTAGGGGTCGGGGTGGGGTGAGGGGAGAGTTAGCTTTAGCTGAAAACTATTAAGACAGTATCACTTTTGCAGGTGTAGCCTACATAAATAATGAGCTCTCTACTGATGTCAGTTGTTGCTTGATATAAAAAGTGATACTGTCATGTCAGAGCTTAAAAAAAATGAGATGACAATATTATGCTAACAAATGGACAAAAACGGTAGGGTGGGTTTCTAAACAAGCATAACAGCAATAGCAGGGTTAACAGGGATCTAAAAGAAAGTGAATGCTTAGATGAATAATCATTGCATTTTACTGCTAATTAGCTCACAAATTAGATATATTCATAATTTAACTGGCCAAGCTGCTTTTCTAAATAAATATTAATGATTAATAAGGATAGTATAAAAACATAATTATTATAGTGGTTAGTAATGGCAACTAGCTTGCATCTTGATTCATGCTTTTCTTTATTGTAGCCAGCTTTCAAACAAACTCAATTTTATTTGAAATCTTACTTTTTTCTGATGTCATATCGATCTGAAAGAAAACATACATAAATTGAATGGTTACAAATAGCATCTTGTCTCACAGCCCCTGATGTGTACAGTAAGCTCCTATTTTACAGACGTGGGAAATGCCATAAGCTAGAGGAAGGTCAGAGTAATTTGCTACTGTTCTTCCCCAGAGTCTCTGATTCTTATCCTAACTTTGAAAAAACAAATCTCCTTTCTAGACACTATGGGTGGAGAGTCCTTTCTAACATGTTACTCCTGGGAAGGTATGATGCAGGTGTGTTTGATGTTAGAAATACGTATTACGGAAAAGGCCAGGAAAAAAGTGAAGTAGGTTTTAAACAGTAAGTGTCAATTTAGTTGAGAGAAAGGAAAGAACAAAGAGCATGCCAGGGTGTTACATTCTACAGAAGTAGTTTCATTATTAGTTATAAGCCAGAATTCCAAATCCTGAAAAGAATACAAACTGGATCTCTCGCCCTGAATAGTTCCTGAAAATACTCATGAGAAAAATCATAAGCCTAATGGAAGAATTCATTTGAACATAGCAAAGTTGGTTTCATAATTGTGTTGCTCTTTCAACAAGGTATGCACGTATCACCTTGAACAGCTTGGGGATTGAGTCACCAACTACAGAAAGGAAATTGAATATGAGAGACAAAGAGTGACTGCACAGTTGAGGGAAAAAATGACTTCAGTCTTGTCGTAAGTTTATTGTGTATCGGGTTATACGTGGCAGGACAATGAGTCTCTCATCCTGCCCCACTGCCTGGGTATCGGTAAAGAAGTGAATTCAGGGGCAGTCTATGAACTGATAAGGCCTTACATTTTAAGCTGGTGAGTACAAGGGTGTTTATTATGTTTTTCTTTATGGTTTTCTAGTTTAAATCCAACAGAATAACATTAAAAAATAAAATTAGTATATTTGACAACATTTACGTGCAACTAATAACAATTCCATTTGTCTATCTTAGAAACAGGAAGCTATATGTTAATCAGTTAAGTATACGGACTTTTCCAATGATTTCTTTCATTTCTATGATAATGTTTGGGCATTTTCAGACCTTTATAAGGGAAACAAACACACACTTGCTTTGACTATCGAAGCAGGTATAATTCAAATGGCTATTTATTCAAGGTAACCTCTCTAAGGCTCATTTTCTTCATCTGTCACATATCATCTATGATATGATAGCACACACCTCACAGGGTGACTGTGAGATCAGTGTTGGTGGGGTATGTGGAGCACTTAGTAAAGAATCTACCTTATAAGTAGTGCTCATTATATGTAGAGTTCTGCATTATAATATTAGTATAGTCAAATGGATGAACTATATGCTCCTTAAAGTTTTTTATTTCAGTGGTTCTCGAACTTTTTGTTATTAACCCCCCTTTACACTCCTAAAAAAATACTGAGGAGTCTGAAGAACTTCTGTTTATGTTTAACATATATAAATAAATATGTGTATTACAAATAAATATACAAGAACCCAAGTATACACAAGCGCACATTCCAGAGTGTCAGGGTGATGATGTCATCATATGTAATGGAGCCTCTGGAAGACTCCTATGTAGCTTGTGAGGATATGGGAGCTAAAAGGCAAAAAATGTTTCAGTACTATTAAGGAAAGAGTTTTGACCTCCAGGCGTCTCCAGACCAACCTTTGAGAACCACTGAGATAATGGTTTTGGTCTTCAGCTGTTGGTAGAGAAATCTATATTGCTGCATAAAGACAGGTAAGAATTTATAGGGAAATTTTACTGTCCTCTGAAATCAGTCCATAAGATGAGAAAACAGGCTCAGAGAGGTTAAGTAAGATCGTGACCCTTTAATTACTAAGGACAACGGTGTAACCCTTCTAAGACACAGGTAACCATGTGCTCTTATCAGTGGTTATAGCAGTAACACAGCCATTAACAAGTGACAATGCCACACAATTACCTCTTCCTCCTGTTCTTGATCTGACTCTGATTCCTTGCCGCCCCAAGATGCCATGCAAGATGGAAAAAAGAGAGCAGGAAGAGTGGAGAGTATTTAGAAGAAAAGACAAGACTAAATACCCTGACAACAGATATCAATAGGTAAGCATACGTCAGCGTACTTGTATTTTTTCTTACTAACAGTGTACAGAAAACAAGCACAAAAATTAAAGAAGATTGATTTAAATGCAAATGTCTGTAGATTCAAGAGACAAAAGAACCAAGATTATAAATAGACTAATCTACTAGACAAAAGAACTAAAATTATAAATATACTAATTTCAGATGCTCCGTTACCAGCAGCCTCAAAGTTTGACGTTTAATGGATTTGATGGCATATGTCTACAGAAATGGTGATGACAGTATCTCAGCCATTAACAGATATTGGCTAAAAATGTTAAAAGCCACAAATAAACATATGGTGAAAATATTTTCAATACACAGGCAATATTTAGGAGTTCTATTATAATTAAGAGCTACTAAGTTCTAAAATATATCTGAACTATACACTGTTTGGCAATTTTTTCTTTTGTTTTGAGTTACTAAATGGAAAGTTGTCCTGGACCATCACAGCATTAATAACTGTGTCTGATACATCTTGACTTAAAAGTAAAAAGTAATAATAAACTAAATGCTTTCTTTTATAGCACATTGAAAGCTCATTGAAATCAGAGACAAAGCTCATTCATCTTCACATATCACTTAGGTGGATCGCCCCAGCAGTACATATTTCTTCGTGGTTCTTATTTGGTATTCTGCTTCGGTGACTCAAAAGTGATCAGCAGGACAAACCCCAAAGTACATTCTGTACCATTGGAGTGCAATTACAGTCCACTTACTGGATCAATATACCTATTGCTGTATTCTAATTCTTGGAATAATAGGTAAATTTATGTAAACAGGTACTGGTATTCCATTTAATTTTTATCATTTAATAAGAATTTACAATGTTAAACATGACACTACATGCTTATCTCTATGTGACTGATCTCTAATTTATAAGAATAATTAAGTAAGAAAAATATATTGTGGTAAATAAAAAGAGTATAGGAAATGTTTTGTTTTGCAGAGTCAAGATTTAGGATTTTAAATATACTTCTACCTCTCCTCCAGGTCTCACCTGCCACTACTCATCCCACTTCCCAACCTCTAAAATCCACACTGATCACTTGCTATAACCTCCTATAAATTGCCATGTGGGAGCTTTCCATTAAAAGGAAAGGGATACTGGTTAAAATTTTTTTTAATAATAAATAAAGTTCTCCCCAACATTTAATTCATCCCCCTTGCCTTCTTTGATTTGATCAGAGTAATCAAAGAATTCTATAATGGGGAGAGGTTTGACTAGAAAGTAATACCTGTAGGTAGATTTGGGTCAAGAATTAATGAATTTTCCTTTCAACCATGTTTCAAATCTACTCCTATAACATGCAAGTATTTTATATACTAATCATGTTAAAATAGTTGAAAAATTAATTTGATGCTCCTAAAACAGTACAGGTTACAAGATGAACAAATAATTATTTTAGCAACAAGGTAAAATATCCTGCTGTTGCTCTGAATCTCATAATACATAATCCACCTGTGAACTGGTAGTAAACCGAAGCTAACAGACTCATAAAGTTTTGGTAGGGTGAAATGTACTAGTATGGTGCCAGAAGGGCACATAAAAACAATAAGAAAGGCAAAGTGAACTATTTAATTTTTAAAAATTAGTCCAAAAAATTAAATCTTAAATTTGAATTTTCTCTCTTCCATATCCAATATGTATTTACAGAAAATTTTCCATCAAAGTGAATTTAATGTGAAATAAGGTAGAGCTACTTTTTCCCTTACTTAAATGGAAAATCATAAATTGGACAGGGTATCAAAAATGACTGTTATATATGGTTGCATTCAGTGTCTTTGCTTTTATTTATTTTAAAGAATTTGAAAATCAAATCCTATACTCCCTGAATTGCACTACAGCCGATTACAATACCTTCGCATAAATTGGCAGGGTGATGTTTAAGTTGCAGATAGCTTGATGCACCAGGCCTCTTGTAGATTTTGGCTCTTTCATAAATGATAGTCGTCCGCAAGGTTCCTGAGTTGTATCACGTACCTTGAACAAGAAAGGCATACATGCTTCACCCATATGATGCACACTATTTATTTTAATGAGATGATACTCAAAAGAATCAGGAAATATCATTAGATAATGCTAAATAAGGATTTGGAGGTGTTCCTTTTCTCCTTTCCTATTGTGATTTAGAATGGTTAAAAAAGATCATTTAGCTTAAAAAAATGTGGTAAAATATACATAACATAAAATTTACCATTTTCGTTTATACACTTGCCATTTTCAAGCATACAATTCAGTGTCATGAAGCACATTCACAAAGTTGTGCAATCATCACTACTATGCAGAATTTTCCATCATCCCAAACAGCAACTCTGTACCCATTAAGCAGTAATTCCCCATTCTACTCCTCCCCAGCACCTAGTAACCTCTATTCAACCTTCTGTTGTTATAAATTTGCCCCTTCTAAGTGCCTCGTATAGGTAGAGTTATACATTCACGTTGCAACATATATCAGAATTTCGTTCTTTTTAAAAGTTTGTGTTAAATTATACATAAAACATCATTTCAACCATTTTTACATGCACAGTGTAGTAGCATTAAGTACATTCACACTGTTGTATAACTATTACCACCATGCATCTTCAGAAGGTTTTCACCTTCACAAACTGAAACCGTTTCCATTAACTTCCCATTCCTTCCTTCCCCGATCCCCTGGTAACCACCATTCTATTTTCTGACTTTGCATTTGACTACTCTAGGTACCTCATATAAGTGGGAACATACAATATTTGGCTTTTGTGTCTGGCTAATTTCACTCATTTTAAGGCTGAATAATACTCCATTGTATGCATATACCACATTTTGTTTATCCATTCATCTGTGGATGGGTATTTGGGATGTTTCCACCTTTTGACTACGGGGAAGATGCTGCTATGAACATTGCAAGTAACCAAGTCCCTGCTTTCAATCCTTCAGGAATTGCTGGATCATATGCTAATTCTATGTTTAACTTTTTGAGGAACTGCCATACTGTTTTCCACAGTGGCTGCACCATTTTACATTCCCACCAGCAATCAATGTATCAGGATCCCAATTTCTCCACATCCTTACAAACAGTTGTTATTTTCTGTTTATTTGTTTGTTTGTGATAATAGCCAACCTAATGGGTATGGAGTGGGATCTCACTGTGGTCTTAGTTTGAATTCACTTAAGTTGTTGAGCATATTTTCATGTGCTTATTGGCCCTTTGTATATCTTCTTTGGAGAAATGTTTATTTAAGTCGTTTTCCTATTTTTGTATTGTGTTGGTTATAAAATGACTTTTGCACATCAATAATATCAAATATTAGCACAATTATACAGCTGTATGTGTTAAATGGATCCACTGCCCCTCAGCAGTTAGTGCTTAACGTGTGATCTGTAAGAGCCTTTCTTTAATCGGGCAAAACAACCGAACCAGAAATGGCACAATGAAGGCCTGCAGTAGAGATCTTGAGAAAACTTAACAGACTTATTAAAATTTAAATAGAATTATTACTTCAATTTCACAAATCTCTCACTCATATCCATTTTTGTCCCTCTTTAGAACTGGGAATCTAGGACAAAACTTGTATATGTTACTGCCAAATTCCTAACGTGGATTAATATTCCTAAAGAGGGACGACAAATTTATGGTACACTGAAGTGTCTCCATAAATGTTTGTTGAATGAATTTATGAAAGTATATCCAGTCTATAGCTCTATCTGGGGTAATCTCTTAATAGATTAAGCGAGATCCTGGGTCTTTTGAGAGCTTTTTATTACAAAAATTTGTCACTAAGAACTCTTTTGGTCTCTACAATTGTGAAATCACATGTTTTAAAAATTTAAGCACAAATATTTAAAAGAACTAATAGTAAAAAAAAAAAGAGAGAGAGAGAGAGAGAGAGACTTCCCTTAAAATTTGGAAAAGAATGGCCAGTTTTTCTGATTAATGAATTGGCTATTTGTCCCTCATTCTTAGCCTTAAACATAGTCTATAACTAAAAATTAAGGTTGAAATTCTAAAAAATGGTTGGTTTTCTAGGACTTGAAAATTTTACAGAAATGGTTTAAAAATGGTTTAAAAAAATCACTGGAAATGACTGAAAAGCAAATATTTTCTTCTACTAAAGGAAGTCAAAGCTTTACTTGATCTTGAATTAAATACATTACAAAGTTCCACGTATATATTACCTTGACAAAGAGAGGAAGTCTGTTTTCTTTGAAGGCAAAAAAACTGAATATATGATGTTGGCCACTCTTGGTTAATGGCACCAGGTTGCCAAAACAATCAACATAGATGGGTTTTCCTTCTAATACCTGGTGGACATAGAGAAAAACAACACAGAATATAATAGCTGCAATTATTACTTGTTATTTACATGAAGAAGTGGTGGTATTACCTGGAACATTAAAATTCTTAAAATGTGCATACAATAATCTTTAAACTCCTGACTGACATTTGGTCTTATCTGTGACAAAGCACGTACCAGCACTCCCTCTTCTTACTAGTAATGGGAATCTTCAAACGCATAGTGGCATTTAATGTTAATGGTCTCATTTCTAATCCTCTAACATGTTACCTTCGCAAACCAATATATCTTTAAATACTAAATTTAAATTTCTTTTTGACATCACAATGAGTCAGGTTACTTGAGTTCAATATCCAAAGGCCCACACTGATGGAAAATTCTGAAATAAGAAAAAGTAATGTAGAAAAGCCCTCGATATCATACTTTCACATTTATACAAAGCATATACTTCCTGGACTGTTTTCTTCACTATTAAAGAATAATAAGAAAAAAAAAAGAAATCAAATAAATATTCACCTCAAAAAATAATAACAAGGAAAGATAAAAACATATAAATTGCTATATTCATTTACATACTTTGAATTTATCAATGACATATAATTTTTCCCACAATAATCTTTAAAAGTCCTTTTACCTCCTCACATACACTGAGACTATCCCAACTGAATAGGTCCAAACTGGCTAAAAATGGCTGATTTTAGACCCTGACCTTCCTTCTAACTGATCAAGATGTCGACTGGTCTTTTTTTTTGATGGCTCTATTTATGGTATACTATTTTAAATATAATTTATTAATAAAGGTATAAACAACATATTAACAAAAATTGGTTTTGCAAATACAGTACCTCCACATCCCTGCTTCTGGCCACCTCAGCAAAGTTTTCTTGTTGTTCAAGCGTCTTATCCACTTTATCATCAGTCATGCAGAAACACCTCAACCTGGCTTCAATGGGGTCATGTGATTTGGCAAACACTACAAATTTGGCCATATATGGTACACAAATAATTTCTCTATACACTTGTGATGCAAAGGTAACAGACTCCTGGATTTGTCGACAATCTATCAGCCAGAACCTATAAAATAAAATAAGGTCAGTTACCTGAAATTTAACGTACAGTTAGCCCTCGGTATATATGGAGGACTGGTTCCTGGAACTCCACAGATACCAAGATCCGCAGATGCTCCAGTTCCTTATTTAAAATGGTGGAATACAGTCAACCCTCTGTATCAGTGGGCTCCACGACTATGAATAAGGAAGGCCAACTGCATGAAAACCAAGTCCGTTCCTTCAATATGATCAAAGTAATCATTAAATGCTTCTTGGAAAAAGAAAGGAGCAAGAAAGGGAGATAATGAGAGGAAGTAAAAAGGAAGGGAAAGAAAGATAGGGAAGGGAGGAAAGGTAGGAGGATAGATGGGAAGGAGGAAGCAGGTGAGGGGAAGAGAAAAAGAGGTACCAGGTGTTTAAGGTCAACTATTATATACTTGTGTTTGTAATTTTTTCCCTTGGAAACTCTTCTGAGTATTCAATCTCCTGAAATATAGCTTCAGTGTTTAGAATCCTTTAGTGGTATAAGCCCAGTATTGGACATTATGACAAGTATCTCACTGGATGAGTTTCTATTGTCCATGATTGCCCCTCCTGTTCATTTCATTTGCTGAAACTCTTTTCA
Source organism: Lagenorhynchus albirostris (assembly GCF_949774975.1). Taxonomy (NCBI): domain Eukaryota; kingdom Metazoa; phylum Chordata; class Mammalia; order Artiodactyla; family Delphinidae; genus Lagenorhynchus; species Lagenorhynchus albirostris. The sequence continues at coordinate 121,482,066 of NC_083098.1, read as the reverse complement.
ACAAAATCTACCTAGTTTTTTTCCTCATTCCATCATTCTTTTCCAAAGGACTCACAGTCACCAAAGTTGGATCAACCCAGCCACTTAAAAAAAAAATCTGCTTTTGCTTCAGAACTCCTAAGTATTGCTTAATACAATTAATAGAAGAAACTATTAGCTTTGTGACTAATTTATGATTTCTAGCCTCAGCTAAATCTGTGACATATTTTGGCAACTTCTTCCTCAGATACCATTTTATTCAGTACATTAATGGTGCTAAACCTTTATGATACCCCTGGACCTTCCCCCTCAGCTCAGACCCTCAGAAAGGTAACTTCACTGAGAAAGCAGAGACGATCAGATGGCCATTCTCTCAATTTGCTATTCATACACTTCAAAGATTTATTCCACATCCTCTTACTTTGAAACCTTTCTCCATCTATGATCACTCTCCTTCCCCCAACTCATTGCCCATAATCTTTAGGTATTCTGAGATTTCTTTATCTTCTTAGCCTTTCTTTCCTTCAGTTCCTGACCCATCTCTCTTCTTCTTCTTTTTAATTGTGATAAAATATATGTAATATAAAATTTACCATTTTAACCATTCTTAAGGGTGCGATTCATTGGCATTAAGTACGTTTACAATACTGTGCAATATGACCACTCTCCATTTCCAGAACTTTTTCATCATCCCAAACAGAAACACTGTACCCATTAAACAATCACTTCAAATTTTCCCCTTCACCTCAGCCCCTGGTAACCTCTATTAAACTTTCCATCTCTATAAATGTGCCTGTTCTAGGTACCTCATTTACATGCAACACCTGTCCTTTTGGGTCTGGCCTATTTCATTTACTATAGTGTGTTGAAGGTTCAGCATAGTTCCTGGCTCTCGGCAGGCACTCAACATTACCTTCCTCTTTATACTGACTGAACTATACTTTATTCACTGCTTCTTCAATTGTCTGAAAAACTTAAATTATTAATACAATAACATAATAACTCATGATTTCTTGGTCTATCCTACAAGGCCTTCTGTATATAATGTTGTTAACCAACATTCCGGCATTATTGCTGAATTATAGACTCCACTGTTGCCAGCTCCCAATGCCCTTCTGCATCTTTGCTCATGTTACCATCTTTTCCACTTTTATATATCTGCCTGTTAGGTTCCTACCTATCTCATGAGTCACCTCTTCTCAGACATCCTCTGTGACCACCCTGATGCAAACACCCTCCTCTGAATTCTTTTAGTACCTCTTTTGTACCTTTCCATTCAGAACTTGTCATTTTCTGGCTTTAGAACGTGGATGCCTGAGTGGCAGGGCACACTGACACATAGAACCGGAGACTCAAAGTTGAGCCCTCTGGGTGGCTCGAACTATAAACATGTGTCACCACACCCATCTATTGCTGTGCACTGTTATTTACGCATCTATCTTTTTTCCCCCCCGAATAAGAATTTAAGCTTTAACCACTCTCAACTTCAGTTTTCTCATCTGTAAAATGGACATAATGCTTCTTGCCCTTCTTAAGTCACAAAATTGTTGTAGTAATCAAATTAAATAAATGGGAAAATGCTTGGCAATCTATTAACAATCATGCAAATGAGAACTCATATTAATAAACTGAGTTAGTGTATACACATGCAATAAAACTAAATAGCTTAAGCTTTTTAAAGATGTGTGATACATAATTGGGCAATATGTAAATGTGCTATGATGCGTAAGCATCACCGAAACCTCTAAACTGTTTAAGCAAACCATGATATGTTTTGTGTTTTGGTTATCATTCTGTTGGAAAAAGTAGTTCAGGCTATTTTGTTGACAGCAGGAAATCTATCATTCCTAAGACTTTTGGGACTGGAAAAATCAGCAGTGGCTGCTAAAACCAGAGTCTGGGTCATACAGTAATAGCCAACAATCATTTATTTTCTTTAGATTTTAATCTGACTGGCTGTACTTTGTTATTGCATTATCACTATTACATTTACTGGCAGGTCTAGTTTATAATATGAAGGTAAATGCAGACCATATTTAAAACCATAACAAAAAAATGACTTTTAAAGAATGTAAGGAACAAAATAAAAGACATAGGGGGCACACAATTTCACAGTAGGTTTTTCTGTGCAGTATAACCATACCTGGCAGACACATTGGTTGTAAAGGAAACACATTCATTGACAAATGTTAATGGCGTAGTTCCTGTAATATCTTCCCACTGAGCAGGGGTGGTTCCACCTGAAATAATATGATTGTTGAAAAAAATTAGGCAAAATTCCAGACCCTGCATTGTAAAATAAAGTCTTTGTGGTAGTGGCTATGTTCACTCACCCTTCGAGATGACACATTCGAAGCAAAATGACTAAAAACTGGATGCTAAAAAATGACGCATTGAAAACAAACAGCAAACACCACACTTCATGGAACTAAATTTAAGGGAGGTCATTTGAATAACTGCTTCAAATTACTAGGCGCTCTATTCTCTGCTGACATTCTAAAGCTTTTATTGTAATTGCAGGGCTCTGAAGATAATTTTGAATTACATACAATTGATGATTTTAAAAGATCCTTTGACCAAGCAAGGAGCTGAATGCTTTGTTGAAACAAAAATCCAAATATTCTTTTGTTCTTTAACTTCATATTTTATGCAATTATTTTCAAGAAAGAAAACTTCCTCTCAATTTGTAATTGAAGGCTGCCAAAACAAGTGCTTGGAAAATATTAAGAGCTCAATAAATACTGCAAAGTGAATGAGCAAATGACTGAATGCCCAAGGATGACCTCTGTGCACAGACAAATCACTATGGAGGGTGATGCTGACTTTTATTTCTACTGAGAAATTAAGTTGGCATAGATAGGACAAAACTGTCTTCAAGCACTGCAGGAGAAATATATGTTTGAGATGAAAACCAATTTTGACTAAGGTTTCTTAAAGAAGGGAATGAGTTATCAAACAAAGGTCATGGAAACTTATTCTTGGAGGCCTCTAAAATATACACTGTAAGCAGAACCATAAAATATAACTGAGCAAAACACAAAAATCCAAACACCTAGGTTAACATATTTGTAAAAATTAATAGATAAATTAAAGAAATTGTTTACTACAAATCCATCCAAAGACAGAGGGCTGGAATAACTAGATCAGATGGTGCCTAGGCCCAGGTGGTATCTTCATTTTATCATCTATAAGGGCAGGATGTACCATGGACATTTTTCAATCTGACTTGTTTTGCAACCACATTATTATGCTGCACATTGTAGGAAGGTTAATCATATACACATGGACCAAAAAGTATGGGAAAGATACCCAGGAATGCTATGTAATAACCAGAAATGAGTAATTGGAAAGAGGCCATAGGTGAAGCATATGATTTCCCACTACCCTCATTTTAGTCCATGTACTTTAAAATTATGTCATATTATTAAACTTATGCAGTGAAGTCTCAGTGATTCGCTATCAAGAGTACAGAAAAAACATTAATGAGGAGGAAGAATGAAAGAGAGAATAAAAAAAGGGTAAACATTTCTGCTAATATGAAGGAGAAATGAAAAAAAATTCTAACAATACTTAAGCAAGCAGAGATGGTCATTATTCCTACTGACAACAGTATGAATATTTACTGAAAGCCAACACCATGTACTTATTGTTAATTAGGGAAATCATCAGCCAAATTGTGTAGTTCTAACACAGGCTACTTGTGTGGATTTTTCACCTCTCACCATTTGTGGTGGTATTATTGGCAAAGACGACCAATATTCTGGGAATGTCTTTCTGGAGTTTGGTAGCTGACTGAAAGCTATTACAACTTCCAATTGAAAAGACCAAAATTCAGTTAATCATTAAAAACCTTCATTTTGTTTTTCCAAAGTTAGTTCAGCACATCAATGATAAAGACATAACCAATTCCTGGACAGAAAAGTTTGAATTATTGGGTATAATTATTCAAGATATTATTTATTTTTCAACAGGTATAGGATGATGTCTTCAAAGAAGGCTTAAAGCTTGGGTTTTGAGGAATATGGGCTTGGGTTTGAATCTCAACTCTGCTACATATTTACGGTATAATCTCAGGCAAGTTATAGAATTTCTCTCAATCTTGGTTTCCTTTTCAGCAAAATAGGATTAAAGTTTCCTCACAGGGCTACTGTGGAGATAAAAACAACCATGTATATGAAGTGTCTAAAAGTTTCGCATACAGGCTTTATTTAGTAAATATTAGCTCATTTCCTTTCCCCTAGTTAGAGTGCCTTTCCTGAATTAATGCATATAACCTTGCAGGCATCTTACGACCAAAGTAATTTAATATTTACAACAATCTAAGTTTCTTCTTTCAGAACTTTCTACTACAGTAGTCACGTGTGACTCACCTGTGATGCTGCATAGTAATCTTAAGGTTGGTGCATCTCCCCCAAAACCATTCAACATGACATCACTTGACGCTTTGGGGACAGGAATGGTCATGGTAATTGGCTTGTGAAATTTTCTTCTTCTAGGTTCCAAAGTGACTATAGGGCTGAAGGTAGCTTTGTTGCCTAGGATCTTCTTAACCAACTCACTGTGCATAGGTTGAGCCTTTTAAAAGAAAAAAAAAAAATAAAATAAACAATATATCATTATATTCCATGTCAAATTTCTTAATGCATTGCTCTTTATTTCATAAATCAGTTTTCTGGCTTCAAATATGGCAACTGAACGTTTACTACTGTTACCAAACACTCATCTAAAACTTTACGAGACGTATGATCTCCTAGGGCAGCTTTTGCTCACCCAGGAATAATTTGATTCTTTAACCATTTTAATTCCCATTTGAAAAGTTGACTTTTAATCACTGGAATAAAATCCATGTTCGGTTAACTTGCATCTTGATGTGGGCATACCTGTAGGCCTACACGGATCCGCTTGGTTAGTGCCCCCTCTGGGAAGACGGCCTGCACCTGGGGTACCACTGTGCTGCTCAGCACGCCTCCCTCTGGGCCAATCAGGTTGCTGTCCTGTTTGATGCGAGACACCACTGCAAAGTACTGTGGGAAGTCACGGGTGATGATGCGGCAGATCCGTTTCTTTTCTAGGTCTTCCGGGCTATCCAGCACTGAGACAAGAAATGACCCTTCTTCATATAGCAAGGATTTCCTTCTGAAAGCATTCTAGCAGACTCACTGGCATAGTTAATAGTGAACAGGTGTTGTAACAAAACACTTCCTTTTTTAAATAATAGGAAAATTTAAAAAGTAAGGCTATCCTAACAACACCCAAAAAATGACTGCAATCTTTCAAGACCTGTCAGCATTTAGCTGGCACGTTTTCTCTCTCTGTGGAAACTAGGTCTTTCCAGGGCACTGTGAAAGAAAAGCATCTAGTTCCAGATGCGGTATTGCAGGGCTGCCTTTGTAAATGAGGGGGTTTGAGGGCAAACCTGGCATGAAAATGAACCTGTTCTATTCTCAGCTCAACATGACGGAGAGGAAATTTGTTATGGGCTCCTTTTCTTTGCAAATTTCAAAGTTAGCTCAAAAACCAGTTATTGTGGTTTTAAGAAGTAATATGGCCCTTTCAGTTCTCAGGGGAGCAGTGCATGAATAAAATCTGTCTTGGAAGGGTAAGATTCGTGTTTGTGTGTTCATTCCAGTGGCATGGTTGTCTCTGAGATAATCACTGTGGATATTAAAAAAAAAATCAGTGACTACAAATTCAGGGATTCAATATTCCCCTGAAACCATTAACTTACCAAATAGATCATCTAACATCAGGAGAATGGGATAATGTGCTCTTTATAAATTGTATTAGCGTAGATATGTAGGGCAATACAATAAATCTGACTGGTTTAAAATGCTGAAAATTTGAACTAAGTGGATCACTGAATTTTAAGGGATTATGGGACTTTATTCATTTTTAGAAATCATTTACAATTCTTATAGAGGCATGAACAGCAATCATGTTTTTCTTAACTACTGAATATAACTAGATAGCAAAAGTCAGAAGTCCCAGGATCTGATCATTCATGATTGAAGATCGATGCACTGGCAAATACTAGCTTATACTTATAAAAGAACAGGTTACCACACATAATGAACATAAAAATATACAAATCCGATTCTCTGTTTTAAAATGAGCCTTTTACATATGTAAAAAGTTATAAGAGTGGGTCCCCATCCAAGGATAAGATGGCAGTGTTAATGACAGGTAAATACTTCAGATGGGAATATCCTAAACTAAATGCAAGCAAAAGAAATGGTTTCAAGGAGTAGAAGCAGCTAAATACTGCACAGAACAAGCCTTATCAGTAAGAATCCTGATCTTTTCATCTTGCGTGGAAGATGCTGACCTACACATCTAGAAGGCATAATTTCCTCTTCCATCCACCTCTTGGATAGGGTTAGCCTGGCCTCTCTTCTTACTCAGCCTCAGCAGGGTGCAGAAAGAAATGTTAGAGCAGCTGCTGTCAGGCTACACTTCACTATTCGTGAGCCATACCTGAAGCTACAGCCGGTGGTCCTGGAAGACTAATAAAACTTGACAAACAGCCACACAGCTGTGTGTCTACCTCTGTGCAGACTTTGGTAGGCTCTTGGCACTCAGGCAAAGAACTTGCCCTATTTGTGTAGTTACATAAAGTGCAACATATCTGCCGTTATCAGGACTGAGAGACCTCATCTCTGTGCAACCTCGGGAGGCCTAAGAATGAGGCACCTCCCTCTAGTCAAACTAAGATATTTCAACCTGGGGCTAAATGGCCTAAGCTGGATTTGGGATTTACAGAGATTAAAGCCCTAATGAAAAATAAGTTCCTTAACTATATGTGTAGGTTTGTATATGAAATTCAACCCTAACGAACTCCCTGTTCAAACTATATATAAAGTGTGACTGAACTTAATTTTCCTATCTCCTTAATAGAAAGTTAAAATTTATATTATCTTATAATGCGGTAGTTATGGTTATATGTAGGTCTTCCTACAGAAAAGCTTAACACCTTTTATCAGTGTCTTAAATATCTAAACGTTCAAGTTAGGCATTTTTTAAAACCATGGATTTATTATCCAGTATCAGTCGTTTTGTTATGAAACGAAAATATCTATTCTATCTCACGTTTTAGAAAAGTTTACACTAAAGATAGAGATGGGCTGTATCTCTTTATTAAAATGAGATATTTACTATTAACGATTTTATTTTCCCAAATGTAACAAAAGTAAGACTAGATAAATATATTGTATACTCCAACGCATCACCATTGGAACATACCAGAATACTTGCTGTGGTAAAATAACAAAGGGATACATTTGTTACTAAACCAAACTTGGGTCTGCTTACCCTTGTGCAGTAGAGCCAATCTACTGACACCAGGTTGTGGTGAAGGAAATTGTGGCGTTTACTGCAGGTGCCAAACGAGGGGTCTGGGCAGCTAATGCTCAAAAGACCCAGACTCCTTGTTTGGTACCTGCAATAAACACTGCACTTTCCTTCACCACAACCCGGGATAAAGATTGGCTTTACTGTGCAAGGGCGAGCAGACCCAAGCTGGATTAGGCAACACACACACACACACACACACACACACACACACACACACACATGCCCATAGGACATAAAGAAACGCATCATTATCATGCTTTCGCTTCAGAGTTCTTTTAAAACATTTAATATGAAGTACCTTCATCCATGCCATTAAGGATTTCATTCAGTTCATCTTCAGTGTATTCGCAGTAATGCTCTTTCCAGCTGTCCCCATTCTCACTGCGCAGGACAACCAGTTCCCTCTCTTTTCCTCGAAGGGCAGCAAAATGAGGGATCTCCACGATCACAGGCCTGACACAGTAAGGCAGAACATTCAGTGTGGACAGGAGCTAACCAATATCGAGACAAGCACCTTGACTCTGTCTGTTGCAAAGTGACCTGGAATTCTTCTCTTTCTGGGGACAGGGACCTAGTGGGCCATCCTCTGAAGCCCTGAGGCTAGCAAATGGTCCCGCGGTAGCTAGCACTTCACCTCAGGGGCACCAATCCTCAGGGCCACGCTGTTACCTTAAGCCAATGCTATTTCTCTGTGAGTGCATGTGGCATTCTGGAACTTCTCCTTTGATAAATGTAAGGATAACACATTTAACCAAAAGAAATGTACATGCATATCTATGAGGTGTGCCAATCACTTAAAATGTTTTCTACAAGGTACAAAATGACAAAATGGTTTAAGAGGGAAAATGGCTCATACGCTGTGTAATTTGATGTGTTGTAAATGAGGAGATGTCAGAAAAGTCAACTACTTGGTAACTAGAAAGATATGCACTCATGGGATTTTTTTTCCATATATTTTCTCCATTCAAGAAAACAATAGGCATGTGTACACAGTGTGGCCCTAATTGAGCACCTCAGCAGGCAGCCCAATTTGTGTCCAATGCCTATTATATTTAGGACTCAGAACATGCACTTCCCTACTGCTTTTTAGGTCACTCTCAAAATTTAGAGAGGCTTTTGATTTTTCAGTCCAGGTTGCTTTGATACAGACTCCAAATTTATCATAGTCACATCATAACTAGCACATAGTACAACTAGGCAGATCTCATGCTTTAAACGAAAATGAAGGTCACAGCACTTTAAGGAAAAAGATAGAAAAACATCACTCGAAAATAAAAGTCACATACCACAAGGGTCAGAAATGGTCCACTAAAGATAGGTTATACAGAATTTAAATCATAGAGAGGGACATGTCATGGGCACAATGACAAAAAGAGAAATCATATTGCAGAAGAAGGAGAAGAATGGGGGCCAGCAGCCATCAATTTGTTTTAAGTCACTCCTACCCAAGGAATTTGGTTCCAGGAGGCCCCAGCTGAAGGATGCGGCTGACCAAACTTTCTCCCTCATTAAGTGGGGGAGGAGCCGTTGGCAGGTGAAGTTTACTGAGTACATCCAAAGCAGCAGTGAAAGAAAGAACATAAGTAAGCTTCAGGTGTTGTTTTCCACAGAACCCCAGCGTCACCAGCTGATGAACAGGGTGAAGTTTGGTTTCACACTGCATTTGGTTCTGCCCCCTCCATTGGTCACAAAGAGCAAGAACAGAGACCCAGAGTGTACAATGGAGGCGTGTGGAAGGAGGGAGCATGGGGGTCAGATCTGTCCCTACTTAGGTTCACTGCCAGGGCATGAGCCAAAAAAGAAAAAAAATATGCTCCAGTGGAAAGACAGAGCTGTTGGGGATACAGTAAAAACTCTGACTCCATAGCGAGGCCAGAAGTTTTCATGGATATTCCTCAACAGATATGACGAGTATTCAAAAGCCTACAACTACCTGCACATGAGGGAGGGGAAAGGACTTGGTACATACAGAATGAAAGGAACCACTGGGGAATTACTCCAACCATAATGGCATCTTCTGATGCAACCCAGAACTTCACAGGCTCCTTCTAAATCGCTGGTCTGTCTGATAGGACATGGGGGGTGGTTTCCATAATTGGGAAATACAGACACACTCCTTTTCACGTGTGAACGTAATTTGGAGCAACCTGTTAACAGTTTGCTCCAAATTACAAGGCTTTAGAACATTTCCTGAGTTCTAAAGCAAGAAATCCTCTCCCCAGTATGACACTGGCAAAGCAAGAGTTCACAATTCATAGGATATTCTCCCAGTTCTTGAGCACAAAGGGTTGATATGACAAGACTTAAATACAATTGATTTGTTTCAAAATATTTTGAAACTTGTCCCCCTCCAAAACTTCATTGTTTTGTCAGTTTTCAGCAGTAGCTACTCACTTCTTGGCATACTGAGATACCACTTAATATAAGCAGCCATACAAACAGAAGAGAGAAGAAATGTTTATTTCTGCTCAAAATTGCTACAATGAGCATGGCGAAAGTTATTCTTGATTTGGTCCTCTTAATGAACACTATGCCTAAATAAAATGCCAGTATAATTATAAGACTCAAGGTAGCAATTCTGACAACAGAAAAGACAAATCAAATCACATAGACTAAATTTTTGGATGTTCTATAAAGAACACTGCTCTCCAAAGTGAAGATAAGAATTCTGTTTTGTAACTATACCAGACTTTATATTTGGAATAGACTAGTATAGTTGACCCTTGAATGACTAGGCAGGTCCACTTATGCCCTGATTTTTTTCAATAGTGAATATTACAGGACCACACAGGCCGACTCTAAGGTGTATGCAAAGTTTTCACTGTGTGGAGGGTCAGCACCTCTAACCCCTGCATTGTTCAAGGGCCAACTGTATTTTTTTCCTCTATGACTTCACCACTTAAATCTCAGATTAAAAAAATACCTACCATCGACCAAAACATGATTATTCATATTGGGAGTCTAGCACCTACTATCACATTCAAAGAGAAAGAGTAAATAACAGTTAACCTGAATGTTTAATCCATTAATGCCTTAAAATAAGAGGCATTTAAGTGGAGTCAAGCATTGAGGCATTACTTCCAATTCTTAAAAAAATTTCATAGGGGCCAATCTTCTTTCAAAATGTTTTGACGTACCTTTTTCCATTCCATCCTAGTGATTTCATGTGGAGGACACAAGCTCATCGGTGACTAAGTGGGAGGTTTATCAGAAACCCTTACCCAAGGAACTGAGCACCCGAAGGTCCGACTTCAATCAGGCGACTGGCCAGGCCTTCTCCTTCCACCATTGGAGGCATTGTCGCCAGTCTATGGCGTTTGACCAGTCGGCAGGTGACTCGTGTTGGGGCAGTACATTTCCGAGGCGGAATGATGATGCGGAGCCCATTGTGTCTGCATCCTCGCATAGCACCACCTCGGGCGTCCACCATAAAACTAACCAGGAAACTAAAAATTAAAATAGAAGGTTAGATGTGTTTAGAAATATCAATGGCAGATGAACAAGCTTTGTCAAGTTATTTTTTTTCCATAATGCTCTGTTCTTAAAACATCTCTTTTTTATTTATATGCATGGTGGCCAAAAATTGCCCTTAAAAGTTATTTTACTTTATACCAATGCCTTTATTTTAATTTGGTTGTTGTTTTAATTTTTGTATTTTTGATCTGTAGCTAAAGAAGAGTTCTAATTTTTTTGATAATGGTAATATTAAATATAAATTGTAAATTAAAAATATATCCAATTGACTTAGAAAGTATAATGAAATTATGTAAAAAATATTGATTAGTTTCCTTTTGTTATCAATGCAAATACTTTTGCTTCCTTCTATGTGTGTCCTGAAAAATCCATATTTTGAAATAATATAAGGATAGAGCAGAGGGGAAAGACTAAATTGCAGCTTTTCTAAGTAAACTCAACTTGACTTTTAAAAATTACATCTTGTCCAGATCATTTTAGTATAATTCTATGACAAAAAAATTCACAGGCCTTCTCCCAAGATCAAACCCATGTACATGCATCCTGCTCCAACATCGTCTTACCCAGGATGCAGGTTTTTAACTCATTACATTCTAAAAATAAAAAAGAGGAAAAGCAAAGTAATCAAATGTTTTGGATAGAACCAATTTACTGGTTAAAATGCACTTTTTCACTTCTTACGTAGAAATCTCTCTGCTATACCTTTTTTTTTTTTTTTTTTTTTTTTTTGCGAGCCTTTCCCGTCGTGGAGCACAGGCTCCGGACGCGCAGGCTCAGCGGCCATGGCTCACGGGCCCAGCCGCTCCGTGGCACGTGGGATCTTCCCGGACCGGGGCACGAACCTGTGTCCCCTGCATCAGCAGGCGGACTCTCAACCACTGTGCCACCAGGGAAGCCCTGCTATACCATTCTAACTGAAGGGGTAGATAGGAAACAAAGATTATAAATACCCTCTATTCTGGGTTTTGAAGTGGGAAAACCTGGGCTCATTCTAATGGAGGATACCTGTGCATCATGATTTTCCCCAAATTATAATAAATTGAATATGGAAAGTCATAGGTAGTAATTTAGAAATGTAAAGGCATCTATTATTTTTGCTCCCTTTTTGCCAAGCTAATTACTTGTAAATAGGGGAATAATGATCCAAGGTGACTTGGTTTGTTTATTTTAAGTGTACCAAGAGAAAGGGTTTGTCTGAACTTTGAAGTTGTTTCCTTTGGGCTGTTTCTGCAGCTTAGTTTGAGTTCTTCTCACTATGTTAGTGTAACACTCATTAAAGCCTTGGAAGCACGCACTTTGTCAAGGAGCAAAAATTAAACCAGGCAAACTGATGGTCATACACATAGACACAAAGACACACACAGTGTGCACACCCTTACACAAATAACATTACTGTCTTTCCCAATTCTCCTTGCATTTGCAAGCTTTTTATACCAAAACAGAAAGAGGAAAGCACCATACAGGTGTATTATGGATCTACTGATAGCTTAACCAGCACAGAACTATACCAGATTCATCACACCTAGACATTGCATCCATGACAACATGTAAAACATTTCAAAGATATTTCATCAAAGTAAGTTATGGGATAGAAACACAATACATTTATGTTATTTTTAGATAAGTGAAGGAAAAATACCTTAGCGTCCTCTTTATAGCAGAACACAACTCATTAAGCATGCTATTAAACAGAAACCCTGTTGCTAGTAATACAAATGGATGTGAAGGAGCCCAGACTGCCTGTCTGAAGCAGGTCGTGCAGGATGAGACCATGAGAAGAGGCGACACACTTCTTCCCACATGCAGGAGCCGGTCTAGACCTACCAATTCATACCCAGTCCTCTAAGTTTTTAGTATGTGGTACAAACTGGGGAGTATAACCAACAGGTAAATCCTGAAGTGTGGATATTTCTGGTCTTTATCAAATCACAATGAGAAAATGTTGGCTGCTTTTCTCATTACTAGCGTTTAAGTAGGCTTGTTTTTTTTTTTTTTTTTGGATCCCAAGAAAACAGGAGTTTACTGTGGTTTAGAATTCAGAATGACTGTACATAATAATTAGGTTTAACTGACAACACTTTTTTTGAAATTTCTGAATTTTTGCTAAGTTTTATATATTATCACTAGCTTGAGTTCCCCCCCTCTCTTACTTTTATTACTAGAGTCACCAGAAGGAAGATTTAAAATATTTCAAAAATAGCTGTTTCTGGGCAAGTCACCCAGCACACACTCCTAATGTTTCCTCTGGTTTCAAACATAAAGGGGAACCCGGCTCAGACAAGGACAATCCTTGCTGCACACCCGCCGGCTCATGCATCCCACTTTTTATTCCGAGAGGCTCCAGCTCAAAACAAAAGTTACAAGGTTAAGCGCTACACCGAGTTCCTGACACAGCTAAACCCCGCTTCGTCTTCAAAAACACAGAAGTCTGTAATTCCTTTTTGAACATGCCTTCGAAGTGGAGGTCTTTGGCCATGAGCTCCTTTCTGACACCATCTAGTGCCCACTGGTGGTCTGTCAGCTCCAAAGCCTCCCACTCTGTCTTAAAAGCTCTATTGATGTCTGTGAGCATGGCCATGGCTGCTCCAGACATCTGTTCCTGCATTATCCATGATTGGTCAACATTATCTTGGCCCAAAATCACAGAGTAAATGCTCCAAAGCCCAAAGACATTGAGGAAATACCAGGATGCAGAACTCACCCAGGAGGCATCTAATGTGAGTAGTTCAATTTCTTGCTGTAGCATAGGCTTAAAACAGAGGGTCAGTGGAAACAGGACCTTGGTTATGACAAAGCCTGAAAATGTCATGTTGATCCATCCACCAATAAGAATCAGAGGGAGGACATTTGTGACATTGCCTTTCATCATGTTGGTGAGCATAGTGGGATCAGTCATAAGAGAAGGAGGCACAACCTTCCTTTTAGTTTTTTGAAAAAACCCATCCTCTGGGTTGTTGAAGTAATATTTTCGTGTCAGGAAAGACTGTTTGGGAATTTTTTTTCCATTTTCCCTGAGGACTCTGCTTCGAATTAGGACTTGACTGTCGGAGACTTGTTCCTGGGTGAGCTTCTTGTCACTCTGCAGCAGGATGGACATGTAGTGGCAAATCATGCCCATGAAGAAGGTGATGATAACGATGGGCAGGAACACCCAGAGGCAGATGTTGGAGTCAAGCAGCAGCTCCGGTCCTGCCATTTTCACAGAGAGCCGGCTCCTGGCCGGCTGTAGCTGGGTTGATCTTCACCGGGGCGCGGGCTGCGGGGCTCCTCGTCAAGTTCGCCTCTGGGCCTTCTCACGACCCTCAACCAGGTGAGCCTGGGACGAAACCACAGCCTCGGCCCTTGCGCCCTGCCCACCGCCAGGCCGCCAGGCCGCCCACTAAGTAGGAATTCTTAAAAAATTATTTTCTATTTGCCTTTTAAAATGCACTATTGCTCAAAAGAATGAGAGAACTGGTAACGCTTCTAGATGACTATAAAGGTTTCTTTTCCATTTTACTATTTTCTTTTGACTATGATATTTATGTTGATTTTTATAAAAACTAGAAAAAAGTGACTTAAGTTTCAACCAGTGCTGTTCCAAACTCATTGCTACATTTCTGACTTTCTCTACTTTCTCTGATTTTGTTTCATCTTTTGAATACTAGCAGCACTGGTGAAGAACAGGGACTCAAACCAGTAAGGAACTATATATAATACATCTGCTTGATATTATCAATCTTCAATACTATTTGTACCATTTGAAGGCATTTAGGGAATTTCCCAATTCATGTTACATGCTGTTACATTTCCACTATGTTTATTCCAGTGATGGCTTAGGGCCTATATAACATCTCCATTTAGAACATCTTCTAGAGGTGCAGGATAAAGCAGGGGGCCCCAACCCCTGGGCCAGGAACAGGTATCTGTCCATGGCTTGTTAGGAACCAGGCCGCACAGCAGGAGGTGAGTGGCAGGCAAATGAGTGAAGCTTCATCTGTATTTACACCCGCCCCCCATCGCTCGCATTACTGCCTGAGCTTCGCCTCCTGTCAGCGTTATGGTGAGTTGTATAATTATTTCATTATATATTACAATGTAATAATAATAGAAATAAAGGGCACAATAAATGTAATGCACTTGAATCATCCCAAAACCATCCCCCTGACCACTGTCTGTGGAAAAACTGTCTTCCATGAAACTGGTCCCTGGTGCCCCAAACGTTAGAGACTGCTGCTCTAAGGAATGAATTGAAGTAGCTATGTTCTTGGCTGTAACAATGTTAAAGTAACTCTATGTTTGATTACTTTCTCTGATTTTGTGTCATTGACTGATTTTTTTTTTTTTTGGCGGTACGCAGGCCTCTCACTGTTGTGGCCTCTCCCATTGCGGAGCACAGGCTCCGGACGCACAGGCTCAGCGGCCATGGCTCACGGGCCCAGCCGCTCCGCGGCATGTGGGATCTTCCTGGACCGGGGCACGAACCCGTGTCCTCTGCATCGGCAGGCGGACTCTCAACCACTGCGCCACCAGGGAAGCCCTGACTGATCTTTTTAAAATTCTCTTTTGTTCTCATTTACTCCATAATTTCCACGCCCCTTTTCATGCAACAATTTGTTACCCTCCTAGTAAGTACTAGGTGCCCTGCTAGGAACCAAGCGAGAATACAGAAAGTAAAGACGTAGTTGCTGCTGCCGAGATGCTCACAGTCTAAGCCCCAAATGTCACATGATGGTTTCACTTACTCAGAATCACTTCCTTTCCTGATCAACGAGAAATGAATTAAACCATATATAGAAGCCATATCAGTGCCACAATGACAGTGACCTTGTTCTCCATATTTCTTCCTGTGTCCCCTCAGTGCCTAGCACAATGTAAATAGAGCACATAGTAGGTAGTTAATAAATAATTGTTGAACAGTGAATGAATGGAAGAGTGAAAATGGTAAGTTGTGAGAAGCTGTATATATTTATTTCTTATTGAGAAGAAGCCTAAAATAGAAGGTTATTTAATTCTCTGGTCCCTGGACAAACAATCCAGTCAGACCTCATTCAAATTACTACACTCAGATATTTCAGCTCATAAAATAGCAGAACAGTTGAGAAGGACCGACCTCAATGTTAAATATTCCTCTATAGGTATTTTACTGCTCCAAAATGAGAGACCCAATATATTTATTTCCCTTGATAGAGGATGAAGAAAGACCAAAGATTTGAAAATAAAAGAACTTAAAGACCGGAGCTGCAAGTAGATAAGTTTAACTATATGTGTCTCGGTGTCATCACAGATCTGGAAAATTATATTTAAGTACTGCACTGGAACACAAAGTAAATTGGAAAAATTTAGGTGCCAATGTGCATAATTCAGAGAAAAGAAAAATTAAATTTCCAATGAAAACAAGTTTTTGTGTCTTTATCAAATAACTAAAGGAAATGCAACAGGAACAAAAAGCAACAAGCTCTACTGAGGGAATTATTTGACAAGAGAGAGAGAGAAAGAAAGAGACAAAGAAAGGGGTGGGGAGGGAGGGAGGGAGATGGAGAGGAAAGTAAATCAGAAGGATATCAAGAAAGAAACAAAAGTATTGGAAGTCATGAAAGAGCTAAATACTGATAGTAAAAATTAATAAAAATGTTTACAAATTTAGCAAGGAAATACCCTAAGCCAATCAGACTCAAATAATGTAACTGCAGAATAAACAACCAATTAAAAAGCTGACTATGTAGAACTCTATACCAAAAGAAGTCTTTTCTTCAAATAAGAGGGAATAAGAGAAATAATGATTCAAGATTATATCTAGTGCTGATGAAAAATCTTTTAGATAAAAGTCAACATGCTAATCATTAATCCCAATAGTTTGTAATATAAAATTAGGTTAGCATTTGAGCATTTTCATTTAAAAAATCAGAATCAAAAGGTGTCACTATTTGGATAGGAAGCAGAATTAGTGGATAGTTATTTTGTGATGTATAAAACAATTTCAAGGGACATCCCTGGTGGTACAGTGGTTAAGAATCTGCCTGCCAATGCAGGGGACACGGGTTTGAGCCCTGGTCTTGGAAGACGCCATATGCCGTGGAGCAACTAAGCCCATGCGCCACAACTACTGAGCCTGCACTCCAGAGCCCGCGAGCCACAACTACTGAGCCCGCGTGCCACAATTACTGAAGCCCGTGCGCCTAGAGCTCGGCTCCTCAACAAGAGAAGCCACCACAATGAGAAGCCCATGCACCACTACGAAGAGTAGCCCCCGCTCGCCACAACTAGAGAAAGCCCTCGTGCAGCAACGAAGACCCAAAGCGGCCAAAAATAAATAAATGAAATAAATTTATAAAAATTAAAAAAAAATTTCAAAAAGCTAAAAGCAGATTATAAAAGACCATTTACTTTTTTTGGTACCATAGGAAAAAGTGAAAGGTTGGAAAGGAGGGAGTCATTATATGAATCAGTTCACATACTAGGTTTGATTAAGTAAATATGATTTTCTCATATGTTCAGATTACAAATGGGACAAGATAATGCCTATAAACAGTTGGAGATGAAAGAAGTTGAAGTAAAAACATGTAATTAAGTATGCACAGAGGTATCGTATATGGATTAAAGCTCAGCTCCACTGTTTGTGAGCACTGACTAAAGCCTCATCTGTCAATGAAGGATAATCATACCACCACTTAAGGGCAGAGTGAGGATTAAATCATGTATGGGTAAAGCATATAGAATTCAATAAATGCTTGTTCCCATCATTTTCCTTTCCTGGCACCATATGGTTTTATATGTCTTAAAAATTATAGTATAATATAATACCTAAAAAATAAACAGAGAAACTAACGTTTATTAAATACCTACAATGAACCCGGAACTTTGCTAAAGCAGTTTAATATGGAGTTCTCATTGGTTTATGAACTGTACTATTCAAAGAAGATATAAAAATACTACTATCACAGAGCACAAGATAATGCAGCAAGTACCATGCTGTTTCCTGGATACAACTCTGATCTACCAAGAGATCTATCCCTGTCTTGAATTATTGCTGTAACCTCGGGCAAGGCACTTAACATCTTTAGGTTTCAGTTTTCTCATCCATGAGAGACATTAAATTCTTAAACTCTAAGGTGGCCTTCTGGTGTTCAAATTCTAACTAGGTTAGGCAACCTATTGGAATATTCCATTTCAGATGTTCTAGAAGCATTCCTAATTGGAAAATAAACTGCTACTCAAGCAAGAAATATACACTATTTTTGCTGTATGGTTAAAACAGTCAAGGAGCAGTTTTGCAGAAAATGTATACACATACTGCATTGAACATTGACTTCAGACTGTACACACAAAAAACATCACGTAACATACTCGGTTTTAACTGTATATCTTACTCTCCAAATGAAATTCAACAATCATGCAAAGTAGAAACTCTTATTGAAGTTTTCTATATTGTGAGATATGATGTTATCACAATTTAAAAGGAATAAAAGCCAAAGCAATCCACCATTATTATGCAGATGACTTGCCTAGGAATATGTAGTTGATTAGCTAGACAGGTACATGCTTCAGAGGAGGCAGCAGAAAACAATGATTCTGCACTTTTGAGGACTATATCCTCCACCCCAAAAGTTATGAATCCTTAGGTTTACTTTTAATTCATCCAGGACCATGGGGTGGGGACGGGGAGGACACTGCAGCATTCGAAGTTAGTTATTGATTGAAAATAGGGGAAAAAATGTCATCAGGGTGCTTCAGTGATCCACATATACATAGCAAGAGGGCCTTAAATCTGATTTCTGGGGCACTATGAGAAAACTGTATCATGAGCTCTTTCTCCTCTATAATTTCCTTAATTCCTTCCCAATCTTTGAAATTCCATGAACTGAAAAACTGATGAAAAACGGCTTTGAAAAAAGTGCCTCAAACTTGTTAAAATCACCAAAATATTTATCACTCACTATATTCATGTATAGAAACATAATATTTAGTGTGTATTTCAGAAAAAAGTAAAAGAATGGATGTAAATTTTTCAAAATTGAAAACGGTTTTATTTGTAGACAATCTTTAGTATCATGATGGATGACTGTAAAATAAAACATAATAATCAGCAGTTTGATAAGAACCTTTAAAAATAACTTTATTAAAATGAAATAGAATAAGGGATATCTTTAGAACACTGGAATCATTCTACAGCACAATTTGTAAAATATCAAAAGCCTGCATTTAAAGTAGTACTAGCAAGCAAATGCACTATTAATAAACTTTCAGCCCTTGGTTCACCTAGAATATAGTTTAAAAAAAAAAACCTCTGCTAAGTGACACTTAAAATCACAACCTTTACTATAACTTGAAAATAGCTCAACCAATTTGCATAATTGCTGGAGTAGCATTTTTCAGCTCTATGTAGCACTTGTTCTCACAAAAGAAGCTAAGATATGGAGACCCATGACCAAGACAGGCTCTCACTTTAGGTCTACATTCATTTTGGTACAACCCCACCTAATTTCCAATAAAATAAGAAATACCCACTTTCTCTATACCATATAGCCATAATATGGATAAAATACATCATTCTCCCTCTCTCTCTCTCTCTCTCTCTCTCTCTCTCTCTCTGGCTAGGTATGGTCACACTAAAGCATCCTGAGGCAGGGTATATGCAGAAGGAAATGACAAAAGGAGGAGAGGAAGAGGCAACATGTTCAGAGAAAGAATTATGCAGAAGTTCACCTGCTGTTGTCACGATCAAGACATGGAGAGGTGCGGCTGCAACAGAATAGATACTTTAGCACAGAGAAGGAATGGATAACGTGAAATATAAAGAAGGAAATCAGAAGTGACTTTCAACTGAGATATATTATTTATATACCAATACCGTATTCATTGAAAAAAAGATGGAAATACAAATGAGATACAGCTCTATGCAAATGCTGAGAGAAGAGCCAGGTACAGGGGCTCTGTAGCAACTCCCAGGTTAGGGAACTGGGATATTATAAAATCACTGGAACATGGATTTGTAGCCTTATTCAACTCTGGCTTACGTGGGCACTTAAAATCTAAATGTCCAAGAAGCTACAAAGCATCAAAGGGCATTATAATGAGAGTTTCAAAGTTTTCGATTTGATGGACATAGTTTTGCCTCCAAAGCTTTTCTTTCATACTTTTAATACTTTCAAAATAACGGTAATGACCTTTTGGGCTCTTACAGAAGAAATGCAAACAGAAAAGGCACAATTAAAAAAAAATAGCTCCAATGACACACAATAGCATAAACTATACGGCAGAGTAGGTAACATTAATTACCTACTAGTAAGTAACAGAAACTATGCAAACAAAATCTTAGTGCTTTTTTCAAGACTTTCACTCCCTGTTTTGGGGATTGCTGTCTTCCTCGCTGGTCATATTGTTGAATCCCACTTTACAGTCCTGCCTTTCACTCCTCTTCTACCTGAGTCTGCTCTTCCTCAAAACACTCCATACGTTTTTCACAGAGTTCACTTGGGTTTTCAACACCTGATGATATATAAATGGATATACATATCCTTTGGACCAGAAACCCAGCCTTACAAAACAGTTGTTTTGCTACTTATAAAATAATTTTCTTCATCCAGAAGAATTTACCTTCATGTACCTTTTAAAAAAGGAGTGTTTGAAATACACTAACAGCTAAATTAACCGCTATATGTACTTAGATAAATATTAACGTTGTCAAATGAGAAACAGCTTTAACTTCCTTGAGTTTCAAATATCACCTTCCACTATTTGAGCTAACATCTTTACTTTTTTTTTTTTAAATAGACTATATTTTTTAGAGTAGTTTTAGGTTCACAGCAGAACCATCTTCAACATGTTTTTATGAAAAGGAAGTCCTTTAAAAGATTACTTTCTTATTGACTTCTAGTTACCATATCTTGTAGTATAACATCATGAATTGACACTTATTTGTTGGCACTTGGCTGTTATTAAAAAAGTATAAAAATAAAGACTTTCAAAATAATATTTCAAATGAGTCACAAAACTAGCTCTCACTAGGAACTTGTGCCTTACATCTGTTGATTCATTATGCACTTATGAAATAGGGAAGATTAAATTCAAATTCAATCTTGTCCAACCTTGTGTTGGATGTGATTATGACTGGGATACTAGAAATAATAATTGTTGGTTAGAGTGTGAATCAGTAAGGCAACTTCTTCAAGAACAACAACAAAAATATTACTGTCAGCCTTTCTTTTGCTAGCTATTGGCTGTATCTCTTGGTCAGAACAGGTTTTTTAATCACTGATACCTATTCTCCTATAGTGACAGACATTAGTCATCGGAAACAGTAGAAGTAAAAGAAAATCACTAATAGTGCTTATTGGTAGAAGCTGTGTCTTCCATTAATCTAAAATCCCTTTATCTAATCTAATAGAACATTATACATCAAATTAGTGGCATATGCATATAAAAGCTAACTTTATTATCCCTTCTATCAAAAATTATTTTTTTCTTACATTTTGGGCAGATTTTGAAGTGGCTTAGGAATTCACCCAATTAATTAAAGAGAAACTCAGTTCCTTGAAAACTATATAAAAACTATTACTCAGGAATCTGGTGTATAATGAATAAAATTACATGTTATTATTACATGATATATTATGAATTTTATTCATATACATTCATATCATGGTAGCTTTCAAATACCATCACCCTCAGAATCATTGAGTCTTCAGTGGTAACTACCCATCCTCTTAGAGTCATCTTTTGCACTGTGTTCATTCAAATACTATAGTAGAGACACAACTTTATGATAGATTACCTGATTAAAAATAATAAGTCAAACACTGCCATTATGAACTGTACCACATTGGTTATTGTCATTTAGAGGATTCAGAATACATTTTGTTTCACTGATTTGGAATTTGTTAAAGATGTGGAAAATGTGTATGGGATTATATAAATACTAATGACTATAATCTATTGAGTACTTATTCTTTCTAGGCAAAAAACTAACTACTTAAGAAGTGTCGAATTCTTAAAGCTCCACTATGGAATTCATAATATAACATTCATCTTATAGGTAAGTAAACTGAAACTTATATATTTTATACAACTTGCCCAGTGTCACATATTGAGTGTCAGGGCCAGGATCTGAATTCTGATTGATCTGATTCCAAACACACTCTTAACCATCATGTTATCTCTCTTCCAGAGATTGTCTTCCAAGTTCAAATAACAACACATAGGTGTGTTTCTTAAAGGTAGTGGCTAGGTTTTACTCATCTATGTTCCTTAGTGCCTGGCACAAGGTTTGATACATTGTAGAATTCAACAGTGTGTGAAGAATGAATACTTAAGTAAATGGAAAGGATAAAAAATATTTGAAGTAACTAGTCATATGTTAATTACCTAAGTCACCCTTAAAGTCAAACTTTTATTAGGCAATTTTGTTCCTTTTTAACAGTTTGTATAAAACATATATATCTGCTCTATTGGTACTTGTAGAATACACCAGTGCCAAGGCCCCAGTGACAGAGACTGTGATGTAACTGATTTGAGTTGGGCCCCAGGCATCAATATTTTTTAAAGCTCCCAGGTGATACCAATGTACAGCCAGCGTTGAGGATTAGCATCAGTGATCAGGTGTGAAGTTAACAGAAAAACTGATTTATTAGAGACCAAGATTTTAAAGATCCTTATTTTAATGAGTGATTAAACTTTAACCACTGGATACTCTTGTTTCATCATAAGTAATCAATTCTAATTACTTACACATGTATCTAGTTTTATACTATTGGTATGTATATTGATGTACATCATCTGAGTATTTTACTGCCCTTCAGTAGTTAAGACTTCTTTAAGAAATTCCTTTTATAAAGTAAATTATTTTGGAAATTGAAATATCACCATAACACTTCGACTCTTTTATAAATTCAGTTACTAATAGTTAATTACATTTTGCTTATAATAATCTTGTCACTTTGTAGGCTGGGTATAGGCTTCAAATACTAGACTATGGTTTCTAGATTCTGAACTATTATCCATCAACACTCTAGGTCCAACTTTCTTTTTTTTTTCTTCTCATCATTGTTGAAAAACTTAGTAGCAGAATACAATGTTATGCTTTTTGAGTAATTTATAGCTGTCAGATTTTAATTATTTTATACTTAAAAATATGTAAGTAAATTTGGATGAGGTTTAATTGATTTTTATTCCCTTGAATAACACCTGCATCAAGGACTAGCTTTTACTTATTTAACAAAGAAGAGTATTATGATTATTTTCAATAACTAATTTTATATTCATTCTCCGAGCCTTTAACAGAAGATCAGGCTAAGAAGTACAACATTTTTAACTACGATATCTTAGAATGCTTTCCTGAAAGGAGAATATTTTTTTTATATTTATTTATTTTGGCTGCTCTGGGTCTTAGTTGCAGCATATGGGACCTAGTTCCCTGACCAGGGATCGAACCCTGGGCCCCCTGCACTGGGAACACGGAGTCTTACCCACTGGACCACCAGGGAAATCCCTGAAAGGAGAATATTTTAGAATAATCAGAACAAGAAAGAATCTACTAAAAATAGTTCTGGGGATTATGGAAAAAGAGTTTGGGATAATAATTTAAATCAAAATATTATATTTAGTTAGATAAAATATGGCAGGGATTAAAAGTGATTAAATAAAAACATCTTAAAAGTTTATATGTAATTATGAAATTACTATACAACTTGACACCATTGAAATGTAAGGAAAAAAGCAATCATGAAGAGTTTACAATTTAAAACTCCTTAAGGAATGTATGTTCCACATAATTGAATTCTTATAACTTAAGATGATCTTTAAGAATGTTTAAAATTATTAACTCAAAGTCCTACTTTTTAATGAGTTGATATAAATAGGCAGCATTTCTTAAGTAGTGGCAAATATATTATCTGGATGACTTTTAAAAGATAACTGAGAACCTGACTGGTTGCATTCAAATTTTCCTTTTTAGAATATCCCTACTTCAAACAGCTTGTGAACTCCTCTATACATTTGTATGACTCACACTTCCGTAAACATGATTTTAAATGCATTAAAACATAAGCAAAGGCATTTATGAAACTAGTCAGTTAATCTTAGTAAACAGAAATTTCAAAAAAGCAAATGATCTTGCCCCTCTTTTCAAGGCCATCTTAAAGACAAAAATGTGAACAGTAAGGAGGCCACTGGTATACTCTGGTTAGTTAGCAAGCTGTCTGACGCAATTCTACGACTTATTTGAAAACAATGGTCAGTTCTTCTATGCTGAATTCGACGCTTTTTGCTGGTTTGTTTGTGTGGATAGAGTCCATGGTGGGATAAAGCAGTGACAAGTTTTCAAAAAGGTCACTTCCCCTGTAAGCTAGCCATCAGCTAAAGCTACTGGACAAAGCTGTTATTTTCACTCATCTCTTTTTACCTCTCGATCTGGATGCATAATATTGATTTACTTACCCTGAATGAATAGGGCTGGAAGAAAGAGCCACGTTGTCTAAGTTCTCAGTGCCCCAGCTTAGACGATAAGAATTCCTTTCTGCCTCCTTGGCTAGAGTTGACACCTAAACACAAAGAACACTGGATTTAATAAAAAGACGTTCCTTCAATTAAATTAAAATATAATGAACTTTAAAAAAATGGCGTGACAGGAAAGTGGTATTACCTGGAAAAACGCTCATTTAAAAATATGATAGAAGACCAAGGCATTTAAAATGTATCTTTATAATGCATTCCCATTTAAATTATATTATTGATATAGGATCACATTTCTGTAATTGTCTTTGAAAAGAGTAGGTGTTCATCTACTTCCTATATCCAGCCAAAGCTGATAAAATTATATCTAAAATGAAAATATTCCATAACAAATTCTATATCTTTTCTAATAGAAAACTATTTTAAATATAGAGAGACATATTTTAACCTGTACCTTTCATCTTTTACCTTAAATGCATCCTACCTTACATTTTCCTTTAATAGAGATTTTATAAAGGAATTGAGTTTTATATATAATGTCTACCCGGAAGAATCCAGTATAGCTGAAGAAACAAGCAGTATGTTATTTTAGAAAAACTCTGCTCACTGAAAAATGCAGCAAACATTTTTTATGTTTTAGAAAAACTCTTAAATCCCTTATCCTAGATTATCAACTGAATTAATACAATTTTTTTTAGATTAAAAAACTTCCTCTGGACATTTCCGGCATCCGATAATGCTAAAAAGCTCTCCAGAAAGCAGAAATGTGAAGGCAAAAAGTCACATACCTGGTGACTGGGGATCACAACTG
The DNA here is from genome assembly GCF_949774975.1 of Lagenorhynchus albirostris. Classification (NCBI taxonomy): domain Eukaryota; kingdom Metazoa; phylum Chordata; class Mammalia; order Artiodactyla; family Delphinidae; genus Lagenorhynchus; species Lagenorhynchus albirostris. The sequence goes on along the minus strand of NC_083098.1, from coordinate 121,457,024 downwards.
TGTCGTCAATCATGGCACTGTCCCTCAGGTATGAGGCATGGCTCAGGGTGTGAGACCTGTCGGAACTGAAGGATCGAAGGCTGGTAGGTTGGCAGGAGGTCATGGTCAAATACCAACAGCAGTAGTAGGGTTGGGAGGATGAAATGATGAGCCGAGCAGGAGAGTGAAAAAAGCGTGCTATTAGCTAACAGTGCAACTTCCAGGGGGACATAAATCGCAACCGTGGAAGAAGGAAACACAGGTCTCTGTGTTGCCGTACCTCTCTGTCCCACAGCTAAACTAACGTATCTTTTGACTGGTTCCTACCACTCAATGGCAAGGGCACAAGGGAATCCAGAAGATAAAATTTGATACTCCTAATCTGATTCATTTTCTTCCCAGAAATGTTTGAAACCAACAACTGTAGCTTACTTACTGCCAGTATAAGAAATTCACACAGAAAATAATTCCAGGATAGATTGCTTAAATCTGTGTTAAATGTAAATCTCCCTGCAACTAAGAAAAATATTAGGGGGCGGGGGAGGGGAATAAGACAGCCCTTGGAGAGAATGAAATGAAAGCACAGGTTCCATTTTCACTCATTTTCCTTTCTCTCCACGCCTCTTTTTCCTCCTCTCCAACTGTGAATGACTGAATGTTCGTGCACACCCCTGGAAGCTACAGAGTGAGATGAACTGTGGCCAGATGCATGTTTCCTGTGGAAGTGGTGTCCCTCCTGTTTGTCCCTGGTGTTTCCAACAATGCTATTTCAAAGGACAGCACTGTTCCTTGTGCATGTCCTGTGTGTGGTGAGTGAAGCACCACAGAGTGCTGGTTGCTGTGGCAATGAGATGCAAGAGCACAAGAAACTGTTTCCAAGACCAACCCACAAAACACACACATCCGCCAGCACGAAAACGAACTGCCAGTAGACACTGACCCAAAACTGAGGTTTGGCTTCAAAATGGGATTTAGGCCTTGATAATCAATGCTTTACACTTCTGATAAATGTGAATTTCAAAGTTCTGAATTATATACTCAAATGAAATTGGTGAACCTTGGCATTTGCATAGATGCAATTTCATTCCTTCCTAGTCAATTTGTACAATCAAATGACAAATAGATTGATAACTTAAATAAACTACATTTTATACATGTTAGTCCAAGTATTAAAGATCTGTATTCAAAATATTAGCCCAAAGCCCATAGGGGAAAATAAAGAGATATGCAAACTTTCACAATATTGATAGAAGCAAGGTTTCATTTACGTTTAGCTAGTAGGTATTTGGCTAGTGAAACGCTACAGAATTATGGACTAAACATCAAGTTAGCATATTTATTAGCAGAAGCTATTTTCTTTTGCAAATATACCTAAGTTTGTAAGCCATATACTGTCATCTTTATGAGGTGTCAATATCGCCAACTTCAATTATTTTTGAGGAAATCATCACTTGGTAGATAATTCATAGTAATTTGGGGCTTTCTCCTATTCTGCTGTAGGATTTATGCCCCCAAAGTAAATGCCGAATATTAGAGGGTAAGTGACATGAATCAAAAAAAGTTTAACTGTCTGATCCTGGGACTTCCCTGGCAGGCCAGTGGTTAAGACTCCACGCTCCCAATGCAGGGGACATTGGGATCTCTGGCTGGGGAACTAAGATCCCACATGCCACATGGTGTGGCCAAATAAATAAATAATCAAATATACGTCAATAAAAAATAAAATAAATATTTAATTGATCCTATGTTTTTACACCTATATTAATCTGTGTTTATAATAAAATCAAATCTAAATAGAATTTGACAATATACTATTTTATGTTATATAAGCTCTTGGGGAAGATTGAGGCTCCTGACACGGCCAAAGCAGGAGCAGCCTGAATGCCTAGCAAACCTATTCACAGGGGTTTTAGTCCTGGCACTTGGAAACAGCTTATATTATAGCTGTTTTTACAGCTGTGCAGTTAGATTTCGATGGTGCGCTTCATAAACAGGCTGCTGTGACCAACCTTGGTGTGACCTTGAAATTGAGGATGGGAAGGTGATTAAATTATTGGGGAAAGGGGTTTTTAATCTCAGCAAAAGCTTGTCTCAATTAGTGGACTGAGCATTTTTTTTTTCCTGCACTTGTATTGTTTTGTACCAGGCAGCACTAAGATCAACAGCTCTTAAATTCTATTATCCTTTATTTTGTTTTGAATTGAGCCAAGAGAGGGCAAACAGTAGAGAGGTCAACCTCTTGAAATGATATGGTGTCTACAGGCTCAACCATCTGCCCCCATTAGTTCTGTTGGGCTCAGATTTGTTAATTACTTAATCTCTAACCTCAGCTTTAAAATTCAAAGATCCAGATGGTGACTTTACACATTTCAAAGTGCTAGATTCATATGAATGAACAGTACTAAAGGACCAACAGGCACTGGAGTAAAGGAGTAAAGATGCCTGCTCATAACAGCAAGTAGAGATGTCGTCACTACGTAGATTAACCCTTAAAGGCAGCACCGGAATAGTAGAAACACAGGTCTCAAAGGGGAAATGGAAATTTAGCTTGGATGGGAACAACTCGAATGGCAAAAAGAAGGTACCTCAAATAAGACCCAGTGACGTGGCTGCCACCACTGTAAATGTGTAAACTTTGAAAAAAAGGCAGCCAGTTCTCAATGGCCACTCTAAGGGAGGCACCACAACTGGGTGAATGTCTGTCTGCTTTAGGAACGAGGTATTAAAGAGCTCATTTGGCTGTGAATGTAGAGCTACATCCTGCAATCAGTGTATCAGTAATAAAGGTGAATTACTGATATCCATCTACCTGATACCTGGGTCTATCTTTCAATTGGTTTTGAAACAGGAGCAAAGGGGTGTTGGTGCTATTTTTTGTCTTTCCTAGAGCCCCAACAGGAAAGAAATACAGAGGGAGAAGAAAGGAAAGAAAGAGACAAAGTGACCACAAAAAGGAGATTGGGGTAGGGAGAAAAAGATATTAGAAGATGCAGACAGAGAGTGAGGAAAGTTGGAGAGACAGAGGGAGAGAGAATAAGTTGAAACTATATGTCTAAATATCTCTATCCTCTGATTTTATTCTAGTTCACTCTGCTTACTGCCTTCTAAAATGCTAATTGGTATTTAATCAATGTTTATAGTTCTAACCGATCTTTTTTCTATGACATCATAGAATCTACTTAAATGAAGTATATGAAGTAAGAATGTTCCAAGAGTAAAGAAATTATTCTCTCTAAAGGAATCATGACCAGCACAAAGGTCTGGGATAACTCAAGTCTCTGGATCAGAAATCGCCTACCCTGATTTAAAACAGTGCAAGCAAATTCAAATATTTTGCAACAGAGTTGTCTTTTTTTTTTTTTCCAGTAAGTCAGAGGTGGTGCTGTTCAGTTAATAAATCTGCAATAGCACATATCCATAAAAGTATAAATTTTTACTTGCTGTTTAGCTAAGGGATAGGCCAAGAGTTTTTTATGATCTTAAATTTATACTTTTTCACCATGATACAACTGGTTTCTGGACACATATTAGGTGGTATCAAAGTCTGTAATTCCACAGAAAAGTATAATAATTACTATCTTAGGAAGCTGCAATATTTATTAGACATCCAATGAACGGTGTTTTCAAACCTACTGAGCAAGTGAATATCCAAACATGTCAATGTGTCTGATTTAATACATGGAGAATCTTTTGTGGTTCATTGTTATTTGGCATTTTACATTGAATTTGAATAGTATTTTTAATTTGTGAGTAATAATAAAATAAAAGGGACACAAAATCCAATGAATCAACTTGACTGTGTTTCTATTCAATGTGATTAAAATTTACCTATTTTTATTCTTCTGCATCCATGTACATTTTAGGCATCTGAATCATTTTTTTTTTAATCATCTCCAACTATACATAGGCTAATTAGGTTCCTTTTGGGGAAGCCATGCTAATGTTTTATCAACCATAAGGTGGAGCTGTGACAGTTAAAACAGTCAGGCCTGGGGTCTGTCACAGACTTTGATTCTAGTAAAATATTCACCCTTCTAGCTTGAATAGATATTCAATTTAATACATAAAAATCCTAATCTGAGAATAAATCCATAATTCTAGAATATAAGCACCCCCCGCCAAGACAGACACACACACACACACACACACACACACACACACACACACACACACACACACATTGAGCAGGGAGCAGGGAAATGTGGATGTATCCAGGAAAATCATGTTTTCATGCTATGTAATACCTACCTGGGCATGGTACTATTGAAAGCACACCAAATAAAGAAATAATGAAAAGGAAAAAAATGGTTACCGAAAAAAGGTAACTTATATTGAATTGTCTAAGCAAAATTTAAAAAATAAATAAAACACTGCATTGCAATCATGAAAATGAGATACTGACTATAATTCCATCTTGGAGAGCATGAATACATCTGGTGTTCTAGAAATGCAAGTGTGGAGCTGGACAACAGCTCACGTCTTCAATGTTTCATATCTCCTGTCTTTACAAGCTGAGAAGTATTCAGTTTAGGTAGAATCCTCTAACCACTGACCCCTGTCTTATAGAAAGTCTTGTTCTAAATCTTTCTCAGTACTAAGTACTTTCAAAGAAGGCAAAAGGATCAAATCAAGCACTTACTCTTAGTAAAAGAAATCAAGCTGGAAAAAAAAAAAGGATTTTTGGATAACAGTAATATGATTATTCATAGCTTATTATGAATTTTTGCCAAGCCATAAACATTTCACTTTATTGAAATTTGAAGCCTTTTAAGAATCTCAGACTGTGAGGCCCAAGTCAATCAGTGTGTCAAAATTCAATATCTAGAACATTGACACCATCACAAGCTCCCCTACCCTCACCCGCCAAATGGCTCCTCCCTGTGTACCCTGATCCCAAGGACCACTCTCTACCCAAGTCATTGAAGCCAAGGAACCAATCAAGTCTCCTTCCTCTTCTTCACCCACCCCGTGAAATCCATCGCCAGATCTGGCCAGTTTTACCTCACAGATATGTTCTCAAATTTTTCATTTCTAAAACTCTCCCCATGACTGCTACCACCCAGGTTAGAGTTCAAGTTGTATCCTAGCAACTTCAGCGAACACTACCGCAATAATTTCTCAGGTGGTCGATACTGCCAAGTTTAGCCCTTTGACAGCTTTCCTCTAAAATTCATCCTCTATATCACGGTCAGAGGGATCCATCCGAAATGTAAATGTGACCTCCCCTCCTTCATACTTACACTCCAGCCACACTGCACTATCCTGTTTCTCTCATACACCACGAGCCTTTGCTCACCTTATTTAAGGCTTCAAATACCCTCCCCACCTTTCTTCACCATCATCACTATTATTCTGTCTCGGTTTGGGCTCATTCCCTCCAGGAAGCCTGAGCCTCAGGGCTCCAGTTGCACTCTGTGGGTACCACTAGCTTCATCTCTCTCTCACTCCATTAGATTCTGAATTTAGCAATTACATATTAGTCATGCTTGTACCTCTGGTACCCACCACAAAGCCAGCCCAGAAAGGCACTCATTACACGCACACTGAATTGTTTTTAAAAAAAAAAAAGATAGGAGGGAGGCATTAGTACTCAAGGGAAAGGCCCAAGAAAAGCTTGTTTTTGCTAACTGCCCATTCAGAATTGACTACTCTTTAAGGCATTTATTTCTTACACTCCAAATGTGCTGGATACAGCCAAGAATAGAGCCAATATTAAAGTTATAAACCTAAGATAATTGAGTAGCAAAAGACATTACACTATGTGTACAACCACATGCTTAACCTAAATTGACAGTCATACTTTTGATGAGGCACTAAGGAATGTTCTTAATCAGTTTACCTCAAAAAATAATAAACACCTGGTGTGCTAGTTAGTAATAACCCCAAAAATTGATTGTATATTTCAGAATATAATATAAACCTCCCTGGATTTGGCTATCAAATCTGGGCTCCTTCAGATTTTGCTATCATTGCTTTTGGTATCCAGGCTCTTTAGGGATTCTGTTCTGATTCTTTTTCATGAAAAAATCCGTTCCAGGCAACATTTCCTTCTCAATTTGTTACCTTTTAACCCTTCTTCACAACATACTTCTGTTCACAGAAACTATGGCCCTAACAGAAAACCCCAAGGAGATTGGGAGGATCTTATAACTGCCGTTTAGTAGGAGTGTCCATAAGGCAAAACTGTCCTTTTAATTTGCCTAGAGAAAAAGTTGCAGATGATAAAAAATATCATATTTTAATGGTTCAGAGCTCTTTACTGATCATGGCTCTGATTCTTACAATGCTTGACTCCTACTAAACTACTTAATCTCTCTAGGCCTCAGTTTCCTTTAAAATGGACACTTGAAGTTGTTAGAGAATGCAGTAAGATAACATGCTAACTGCTGAGAGTAGTGAGATACCTATCGAGTGTCAATAATGGTGTCTACTTTTTTTATTATTATCATAAAAGTGTGTTGCACTCACTTCTGATATCAAGGGAAAGCTTTATGTGAATACCTGTCAGAGCGTCCTCCCTCCAAGCTGTATCTCAGGTAATTCATCCCATCCAGGAACTGACTGCTAGGTAGGGAGTCATCACCCAGTTCTTTTAGATCCTCAGGTCTAAGGTACTCTCCCCCATCACCTGTCATTGTGTCATCACCTTGAAGCAATCAGAGAAAGATGGAGAATTACTTGTTGAATGTAATATCGACTACAAAACATGATTATGATTGTGAAGAAATCAGCATAATAGCACTGACATCACTGAAACACTGCACGCTAGAAAAAAAAAACAAAAACAGAACACATGCAACTGAAGAGTGCTAAAACTCAGGTAAACAATATTTGACCCATTTTCCTATTACCTACTAAGAAGAAATGATTACCTGAATTGGAATTCTTTTAATATTAATTTTCTTTACTCATTTCTTTATCCCGATAGCTGATTTATCATGATAGCTGATTTATAGCTTTATATTTAACTTAGCAATTAGCACAATATGTAGACAACTTAGCATCTGTCTATAGTATCAATAATTTTGTACATAATGTCCAGCATTAACAGTCTTTTCATGTAATTGACAATATGCTAAGAAATACCTACTGCTCTAAAACAAATAAGAGGTGTATTAAATGGAACAATATGACATAAGATTAGCAAAATATGCATATTAGGGAAAGAACACTAGAATGAAGTAGACAGATTATGACATTGTAATAAACAACCTGGAATTTAATTTTAAAATCATTACGGAGCATAAAAAGGATGCTTTGTTGGAAACTAGATGGTTTCCCAAAAGTGAAGTACAGGGAAAAAAGTGAGATAGATAATAATTAAGCAGTGGCCAAAAGCGATGACTAAGTGTTGTAGTTCTCATTTGGAAGCACAGATGGTACGAGTACATTCCCTGCCCGTGAACTGGAATAGAACACTTTTAAAAATACACATTTCAGGAAATTCAATAAATAACACCTCATTCACAGAAATGCTCTCCATACCATTAATGTGCTGGGATGGGGCATGAGGCATTAGTACTCAGGGGAAAGGGGGAATAATTTAGCTGAGAGAAACAATTTTTGATGATCCTTTAAGCGTACTAATCACACACTGAAAGCCTGATAACCAATGTAAGGGAAAATGTGAAAGAATGTAGTTCATTCCTATAATTAAATTAAATATTTATTTAAATCTCATCTGTTTAAAATAAGTGTTCTAAATCAATACTAATTTATTTATAAAGATACAGCATTAAAGACTTTTAAGAGGAATATGTTTTCAGCATCTCATTACTTCCCTGTATATATGATCTTAAGAGCCCATAATCAAGACTATTAGCTCTCTAAATTACTTAAAGGCAAAGACAGTTTGAACAAAAGACCTTCCAGTAAATAGAAATGTAACTTATTCACCACTAAATTTTTTTCTCAAAGTCAATGCATTTAATATTTGGCAGTTACAAATCTCATCATTAAAATTACTTTTATTGCTCCTCAGTGAAATCATTAGATATTTATTTAGTTTTAGCTAAGTGAATTAGGCTACACAGAGTAGTTATTAAAAGTTTAGTCTTTAAAATCAGATAGACCTGGGTTCAAATTCTAATTCTACTACTTACGGGCCAGTTAATCTTCCTAAGCCTCAGTTTCCACAAGAAGAAAATGGGAATGATACTAATAATCTATCTCACGTGTCAGTTACCTGAATTAAGTAACATATAAGGATTATAACAGAGTTCTGGAATATAATAATCGCCAGTTATTATTTTTATCAATACAAAATGATCTAAGTGTTGACACACCAATGAAATATGAGCTAAATTTCATTTATGCAGAATAATTTTTGAAAAATTTAAAGAAAAATATAATTGTACTGTTTAAATATTTCATAAATCTGACAACTCTAATGAAAACATGAATACGTTTTTAAAATTACTTTTGTTAAAGTGGTTCCCCCCAACTCTTGTATATATTCTCTTCTTCAAAGTGTTCCCTCACAAAACACGATGCAGCAATAGCAGCGATCCAGGGATAAATAACAATATAGATGAACATGAAATGCATGATGTTGGTGAACTTCAAGAACCAAAAAGGTCAGAGGAGGGAGAGATCACTTTAGAATAATGTAGTGGGTTGAGTAATGTCTCCCCTGCCCCCAAATTTCATGTCTACATGGAAGCCCAGGATGTGGTCTTATGTGGAGATAGGGTCCTTGTAGATGTAAGTAAAGTAAGGATTTAGACGAGATCATACTGGATAATTGCAATGAGGGTGCTTTTTACAAGAGGAAGAGAAGGACACACAGAGACAAAGAGGAGAAGGCCATGTGAAGGCAGAGGTTGGAGTGTCTACAAGCCAAGGAACACCAAGGATTGCTGACAGGCACAGAAGCTGGAAGAGGCGAGAAAGGGTTCTTTCCTAGAGCCTTCGGAGGTTAGCATGGTCCCACCATGGACTTCCAGCCTCCAGATCTGTAAGAGAATGAATCTGAGCCACCAGCTTGTGGTAATTTGCTGTGGTAGCCCTAGGAAATTCCCAAGGAAGCTGGAGAAGGAATCACTGAAGAAGGAATGGGAGCTGGTCAATTGCTTGGGGGCAATTTTGATGGGCAGAGATGATGGTATTTCAGGTGAGAGGCTAGTGTGTAAAGGGTCATGGAGGGCAGTAAAAACAGTATGAATAAAAGAGTAATACGCATTACTTACTTAGAGAATACTAAGTGGAATAACTTAGCACTAGTCAGCGTCCATGCTGGTGAGCAATGGCAGAAAGTCCAGGAAGAAAGCTGGTGTCTGAACAGAGTGACAAGATCGTGAAGCTTGGACATTTTATTATAGGACTTGTGGGACTTATGTTCCACTATTTCCCCCTTCTTGTTTAATTGGTAAATCTTTATATAGGAGTATTTTTATGAGTCAAATAAGTTGGGATCCCCATTGCTTTATTTCTGGGAGAAAAAAAATTCTAAGATCAATCCTAAGACTTGGTTTACCAAAACACAGGCATTGTCTGGTTTGGATATAAGCCTAAATTATTTTCAGAAAAAAATATGCACGCCCTGTTAACTGTTGAGAAAACTAAGCCTAGTCTTATTTATGAAAAAGTGAAGGGAATGACTGAATGCAGGATGTCATATAATACAAGCTGTACCTTATGGATCCCTTGAGCAAGAGGCCTGCAAAACTATGCAAAACCCCAAAGCCTGCTTGAATATACTCTCTCTCTCTTTCTCTATTCCCCACTCTACTACCCCCCCACCCCTAATCCCCAAGAATCTAAAATAATTGAGCTTTGCTTTCTAGCATCTAATTCCTAATTTCACCCAGATTAGGGCATCCTGCCCATCTTCAGAGTCAATCTGCTTTTGCATTTCATCTTGCTTCTCCTAATTTGCCAGTTCTCACCACAGTCTCTTAGCAACCAAGATGGTTACAGAGAACAAAGACAATTCAAAATAAGTTTCAATTTCTTGGTCCTTAATATTACTCAAAACTCCTTAATACAGTAGGGTCTACACTTCAAGTTTTCTGTCTTATTCCTCTCATCTTCCCCTCTTGTTATTCCTCGGTAAAGAGAAGGTTTATAAGAGTGAAGGAAAGAAAAGAGAAAAGAAGGAAATCTAGCTGGATTGACTCCCAGTATGGAGAAGCAAGGCCCAGTGCCGGCAGTTTTATCTTGTAAAAGATGCAAACAAACTACATGAACTTAGCTTTCCCCCTCTTGCACATAAAGAAACTTACTAGAAGACAGAAGGAAAGCAACTGGAAGAGTACATTTTTAATCAAATGTATCAAGTTGTGTGCCTCTGGTGTGGAGTCAACGTACAATTTCAAAACCCCTGATTACACTGAGTTCTGTGAAATAGTGGATGTCCTTTACATTCTCCCTCATTTCTGCATTTTGATGGTTTTATTACAATGCTATCTGACTAAGACAGCTGCTACATTAAAAAATCCCCTCCTAGGTTCCGTGTTACCAAATGTGAAGTTTAGGGGTTTGGGGACACCTATGGTGGCCTTAGGTGTATATCCTGATGTCTTGATTATGTCTCAGAGAGAAATGGCCCAAAGATGCAAAATCCCTAAATGCTGTTGTCAGTGGCCAGATGCTAACCCAATGTTGGAATTAGCTGGAAAGGTACCTGTTTAGGTACTAATCTCACCAGTGCTACCATAAAATGTCTCTCCCAGGATATGTGTGTATAAAGCATGCTATGCAATATACATTATCTGCAGTGTGGGATGGAAAGTAGAAATGCCTGTAGAAAATGAAAAATCAATTTGGGAAAAATATAATACAGCTCAACATTTTAAATGTTATTAATGTGTCCAAAAAATAAGATAATCATATCCTTGCCTTTCATGTTGGTAAGTGAGACGACCTCTACAGTCCAAGGCTAGCCTATCCTGGCCTTTAAATCCTCATCTTCTTTCATCTTCCTAGATACGTTGTCTGCTATCTTCAAATAAGATTTTGAATTTTAATATTTAACTCTTGTTTGAGTACAGTTCTATCAGGCTTGGAAAGAATTCTGCATAACTCAGAAAGCTTATGAAAGAATGGTCATACCCTAACATACTTTCTTTTATCAACTTACTTATTTGATGTAAAACAAATAAACAAAGAGCAAACCCTATTTTTTTGCATCATAACAAACCTAAAGTGAATTTCCTTTCTGTTTCCTATACTTGAACAACCCCTTCCCTGCCACTACATATTTACTTACTTAATAGAATTCTGACTTCCAGGTTTTAGGACTTAACTTTTTTTCATTGTATTCTCCAATCTTTCCAAACAATTTTATGAAAACCCTTTCCTACTAATTGTAGAGCATTGATGTATCACTTGCTTTTTTTTTTTTTTTTAAATCTGCTTTATTTATTTATTTATTTTGCGGTACGCGGGCCTTTCACTGCTGTGGCCTCTCCCGTTGCGGAGCACAGGCTCCGGACGCGCAGGCTCAGCGGCCACGGCTCACGGGCCATGGCTCACGGGCGCAGCCGCTCCGCGGCACGTGGGATCCTCCCGAACCGGGGCACGAACCCGCGTCCCCTGCATCGGCAGGCGGACTCCCAACCACCGCGCCACCAGGGAAGCCCTATCACTTGCTTTTGAAGTTTCATGTTTTAATATCTGGAAACTACAAGATTCCTCAGTGATAGAGGCACATTTAGCCATGACCAGCCTCTATAAGACACAGATCACAAGAGTATGGGAATAAATTAAGATAAAGTGGGAAGGTCCCAAGGATTCTTCATTCTGACAACTCTTCACAGTGCTGGGAAGATTCTCTGACATGTCACTGAGCTCTCTCTCTCTTAAGAATGCTCAGCGCTTCTGCTGATACCTTGGGTGTGGAGCCCCACTAACGTCAAGTGTCCACAGTGGAAGTATGTCAAAAGGAGAAGGTAGATGTGCCTCCGTATTTCACCCCAACACTCAGTCCTTCTGGAGTTCTCTTGATTATTAGTACACATCGTCCCAGAGAACGAATGCAGAAGTTTATACACACCACCCACTCACAAATCTCTGAGTATAAGGGATACACGGGTCACATTTCCACAGGTAATTTAGTTACACAGGTGTATAACCCCTGAGCCCTACCATACAATTTATGGCTATGGAGCTGAGTCATCAAAGACAGGAGTCAGCTCAGGATCCTATGAAGATGTAGAGGATTACATTTATAGCTTTGTTTTAGTCTACACAGTAGAATATTCTGAGACTGAATTCCCATTTCTCTTTTTCTTCCATTTCTCTGCCATTTTGCTCCATCAGGACTCATTTACATCATGACTGAGCTATTACAACAGCTTTCAAAGCGGGTTTAGATTCCACATTCACCACTTAGTAGCTCTGTGCCACTGAACAAACTACTTAACGTGTTTAAGCCTCAGCCTCCTCATCTTCAGGTGAGCCTTTCTCACCTGAAAAACAAATGAGGGGAAATCCATAGCCTATCCCGTATGGATGCTGTAGGGATTAAATGAGACAATGCACCTAGCATTGTGATGTCTAGTAAATGCTTTCTCTTCCCTCAGATACCTGCTTCCTTCCAATTTCATCCTAATGCACTCCTTCGTGTGCCGCTGCTGATTTAATCTTTGGACAAAACAGATTTAATTGTTTCAATCATTGATTGAAATCTTTAACACATCCTAATTTCCTTGACTTTTCAGTTGAGAATCCAAACATTCCACAGCGAAGCCCCGTGTGTTTTAATGCATCGGCCAAAATGAATGACTAGATTATTTTGTCACTCTGTGTCTCTCTCTTGCCCTTTCCCATCTCGGGACCTTCCCATATTGTTCCTTCTCCACTCCCTAAAACCTGTGCCACCCTCCTATGTATCTCTCAGCTTTCAGCAGTTCCTTGAGACTGTGTTAGGTCTCTCCCTCTCCAGATTTTCCCAGGCAGATATGAAAAGCAGATGACATAGTGCCTTTAGTTATGCTTCATTAATTTATACATTACCTCTCCATATATGTTCACTTTTGATTCCCCCATGGTACCAGTCATAGAGCTTTACACACAAAAACATCACTTTCACTATCTGTTGATTGGATTTGTGAGTGGAAAATTCTGAATGCTTCACTATAGCAAGTTAGCCTGAAAGGACATCTGTACTTGGTTTGGATATTCTTCTGAGTATTGACACATAGACTATCATTAAAATAGTAGAGCTGTAAAGAAAACAGGGACTGGCTAATACTATCCAAACACATGTGGCTGCACTTTGTCCATATAAATGATGGTAGGTTCCGTGAACACATTTGAAGAGCACAAAAAATTAAAGGATTGGCAATGTCAACTAGTCAAATTCCTTTATACTAATTGTTTGTACTAAAAAGTTACTTCACAAAACTCAGACATATCCTATACAAAAATATTATTCAACTTGAATTTCTTTCTGGGGAAAAATGTTAAGTTTTTGGCCATATCTAGACATGGAGAGCTTCCTCCATCACCATGAAAGATATTCTTGATCATTAGCCAACATTCCTCTCAAATCAAGAGTTCTTATCACTAATAACTTTTAATACATAATAGTTTTAACAAAAGTATACAAGATGTTATAGCTATGTCTTATATTATGCAATGGGCAGGTCCAAGAGGATGTTTCACACAAATGGAATTTCTAAAAACCCAGTAAATACTTTGGATGCATTAGCTATTGGAATTCTTTAACAATTATTTTGGAAATAAATAACTATTTTTAGATTAAATAATCACTATCTAATTTATCTGATTTATAAAGTTAGATTTTCATGTAATAGGTTTGCTTAAAGTGGTACCACATATACTTTGGAAACTTCTTGCTAGATAGAATATTTTATATTATTCATTTTTCCCTATATGCCAAAGTGCCCCCTAAATAATATTTAAAGGTTACTTTATTCCTAGCTAACTTTAAAAAATTAGATTATAACTACTAACTTAATATATTTTTAACCACATCTAAAATATATCTTTATCCAGGAATGGGATGACTGCATATCAAGTAGCCTAACGTAGTTGTTAACATGTTCATGCTAATTCAATGTCAACTTATCCAAAAATTAATTTTTCTCTAAATTTGTATTTTAAGAAGAAATATTAGTTTTGGGAAAATATTTATATAATGTTCATTAGATAATTTAATTATGCTAATAGGTCTTAATAATAGTTTCAAAAATCATTAATAGTATAAGCAATTCATAGTGTTAAGCTTCCAAGTTAATAACAATCCACACAGCCAAATGCACACATAAGCAATTCCACTCATATTACACACGCTATTCCAAAAACCACCGGATTAGTATTAGGCACCCAGATTTAAATATTAAGTTAGTTGCTTCTAGCCAGTTAAGAAAAATTAAAAGCAAAGACAAACTTTCACTTCAACAATTTCCTCTAAAGGTACCTGAATCACTAAGCACTTCCCCATCAATAAAGTGGTCACCAAACTGTTTAAAAGCTGTTCAACATGTAAGTGAAGATAAGAAAGAAGATCACACGAAACAAAATATAGTGTGCACGTACGGATGCCGAAAATTGGCAAGTATTAGGATGGAACGCAAAATTATTACAATAAATACTTGGAACCATTAGCTTTGGCAATACCTTTTAATTTACTTACAATAATACATTGACCCAACATTTGTTTGTTCTTGTCGTAAGTTCTTATAAAAGCTGAGACAACTCAATGTCTGTTACCGATAGGTGAATTAACAAATTGTTTCCAAATAAGGGAATCTCAATGTAAAGTTTTACCTTCTGAATACATCTTGAAGAACCTAAAGAAATACCTTTAATATTTCTCCATAAAAGCAGTTAGTATTGGGCCTACTACTAGGGTCAGTATGGCAATAATTTTTCAAACATGTACACTTATGTACATGTATTCATGTATACATGTCATGTCATGTATATACATACATATATATTTTTCTAACAGGTACACTTGACCAATAGCTGCACTACTGAAACTTGGTTGCATACTTTATGTGCTGCATTCATGATTTTTTTAGCAGATTTTTCTTTTTGTTCAAGAAAAGTCAACTACTCTAGTTGAAGTAGAGGTGGGGAGCTAGAAACCCTTCTGGCAGTACCTCTAGCATGATGCCCCATACCCACCCCAAGGCAGTCCCTGGTGCTCCTCGTAGAGCTTCTCAGACCTTTGAAATCCACTGGCTTAGATAATTTTTATCAACTCTAGAACTATAGGGGGTATATAGTTCTTCTGACTTAAAGAATCAAATTCTTATGTTGAATTTGTATGACTTACTCCTGCACTATTTTTAACCTTCGCTAAGGCTCTTTTTTTCTATGTATTAGTTTTAAAATATATTTTTTTCTATATGTTAGTTTTAAAATATATTCTGTATGTTTGAACCAATTAGAGAGCAGAGATTTCTCAATATACCATTGATAGAGTATACGTTAAGTTCTTTTACTTTAAAGCATTTTAATAAAAAATGTATTTTAGCATAGTTAAAACATATTAACAATAATTGTATTATCAGGTAGATATCTTAACAGATGGCCGACTTCCAGTTTCTCTCCCTTGTCCTAGTCCTGTTATTTAGTAAGTCATTAAAGATAACACCAGTTGAAAATATATAAACAAAATCCTCCCTCCCCCAAATTGAAAAAGTAAATGTACTGAAACAAAGGTGAAAAGGTTACTTTAAGTGCTAAGATGCTGTCATCCACATCCACCGTACCAGCTTGTTCCCTGAAAAAATGGATGGTTTCCTTTGTGTAAGACCATGACAGATGTCATAGGAGAATGAATAAAAGTCTTACCCTCTTCATCAGAAACATCAAGAACCTCAGTCATGGTCTCAGGAACATTTAGCTTGTGTTTTTCAGTGATAGTCTGGAAAGACAAAAGTCATTAATGCTCAACTTAAGAACAAAAATCAAACAAGAGATCAAAAGAGTCACAGAGGAGAGGCCATAGTCAACAGCACCAGCAAGCGATCAGGCCCCGAGCACTCCATCTTCTCCACACGGACATTTTGGAAGCTTAGTCTCTTATTCTCCTTCATGGAAACTCATTTGTTCTTTCTGAAGATAAATGATCGTTTACTCCAGTGAAGTTGTGCAAGAGAAAGTTCATTATTTTGAATTCCCATTTGCAAAATAAATTCTTTAGCAATGGCATTAATAGCCATATTGAGAAAGCAGATTCAGGTTTTCAGGGCTTCCCTCAAATGGACTAAGTAATGTCTCCAGAAAAGCTTTCAAAAGAAGCAGCGAATATGTGCAATTTATGAAAAACAAAGCCACTGGAACAAAGTTGTAAACAATGTGAAATACATAAACTTCGGGGCAGAAAATGTGATGCATCTCTTCTGGGATTAGAGGATCAACAGTGGAGAATCACCCATCCTTATAGTCTTTCATGGGTCTACAATTCTGGCTTGCTGCTTATTTGCCTTCCATAATAGCCCTCCAGAGTTGCCAGATGCACTGCCTTCTATCCCTGATGGATGAGGTAAGGTTAAGAGACCAGGCTCTGGAGTCTGGCTACATGGGTTCAAATTCTAACTTCATCATTTATTAGCTATGAGGCCTTAGCAAGTCCCTTTATTTCTCTGTGCCTCAGTTTCATCATTTGTAAAACAGGATAATAATACTACTTCATAAAATTGTTATGAAGATTAAATGAAATATATAAGAGCTCTAAGAACAGTGCTTAGTATATGTTAGTATTCAGTAAATATTAGCTAGCATAATTTATCATCACTATATTTTGATATTAAATTAATCTTAAAAACAAATGGCCTCTGAACATTTTAGTCATTCAGGCACTCAAGAAACATTCTGAGTGCCTACTGCATGCCAGGCACTGTTTCAGACACCAGGGATACCACAGTGATAAAAAAAAAGGATAAAAATCCACATCTCATGACTTGAAATATCACCTAAAGATAGTTGAGTCTCAAATTCCTATCTCTAGTTTCTGCATTGAAAGTGCATTAAGTACATCACTTGGCATTGTTATGAGAAAATTTAAAAACTAATCTCCTAAAATAAGAGTAAAATCTTCAACTAAAGCCACTAAAATACAGTAAATAGGTTGTCTAGGTTTTTAAGCTTTGCTACCTAGAGACTACAGACTTGTTTGGCTACAATACCCCTACCACCAACTCTTTTTTTCCCAAAAGCAGTAGAGAACTTCAAATAATTTTACAGGGAAATTCAACTGATTAATTTAAGAATATATTTACATACAGGGGTATAATTTCTATATGTGAAGGACTGATTAAATCACAATGTGATACTGCATAACCTTTCAGTGGCTTCCCATTTTCTTCAGAAGAAAACTTAATAGAGTTGATCCCCGAACAATGCAGGTTTGAAACTCATGGGTCCACTTACACGTGGATATCTTTCAATAGTAAACACTACATTACTACATGATCCGAGGTTGGTTGAACCCATGGATGCGGAACCATCCTTACAGATGGCTGACTGTAAGTTATATTCGGATGAATTCCCCGGGTTGTTCAAGGGTCTGGCAAACTGGCTGGGAAGATGCTTGGTGATGTAGTAAGGATTGTCAGGGAGGCCTCATCCCTCCACCACACGCTACAACCATGTTGGCAGCCATGTTCTCTTATGCCTCTGTTTTTTTTCCCCATATATCCTTTTCTTTACCAGAAATGTTCTTCCTTCTCTTGTCTTGGCTCATATAAGATGTAACTTCCTTGGAGAAACACACCCTGACCCTCCTCAATGAATGTGTTTGTTCAACCATGTTTATCTGCCGCTACCCACTCCTATAGCATCACGTGCACCACATCACACACACCTGTACGTGCCCCCTTCACCTCCCACCTCATGGGTGTGAGTCATGAAAGAAGTTGTTTCCACAGAACCTGAAACATAGTAGGGGCTTCTCAAATACATATTGGAATAAATTGATGACATAATACATTTAAGATCCACATAATGACCACATAGATTTTCTTTGGGAAGAAAAGAAAGGAAGAAATGCAGAAAGTAAAGAAAGTCTCATGTTATCCAGATGAAGGTACAATTGTAGACTAGAGTAGTAAATTCAGCTTTCCAGCATGTTGTTTCTGATGTCTAAATAATTCCATAATGTCTTATTCACTGAAAACAAATTAAACACTGTAGGAAAGACGAAAGCATCTATCCAAAGTTCTGGAGAATAACAGGTAGTCAATAAGAATTTGATGAACAAACTTAAAAATATACCATTTAATTATAATATTAATTAATTTATGAATTTAACACAGAAAGATGATAACCTAAGTTCTATATTAACGGTTCTTAGCTCTACCTGCATATTATAATTATTAGAGAAATTTAAAACATACTGTTGCTTGGGTCTCAACACAAGCCAATTAAATCCGCATCCCTGAAGACAGGGCCAGCTATAGGTATTTTTTAAAGTTCCTCAGGTGGGTCTATTGTGCAGCTCAATTTGCGACCCACTTTCCTGCATTAGGAAAATGTATAGATTGCAGAAAAATGACTTACATTTAAAATACAGGATAGAGACAATGACATTCAATTAAACTATGACTTTTGGGGAAACTTTTAAAATAAGTATCTAAATGTACATTAAATGATTAAAAATTTTAAGGGATACCTACTGCATTAGACCACACCAGAAAGTCCATTTTTGCAGAAATGTTCTAGAGTATTTGCCCTTCATAGGAAACACTTCCACAAGAAGATGCTTCTCCATTTGAAAATAACTGATGGAAATACACTTTAAATGATTAAATTATATTGCCCGACCTTCTCAGTTTCTATTTTCAGATGCTGATAATGTGACTATATTTTCTTTGAACTTGTGAGAGTGGAACTAACTTTGCTTTAGTTTGGTTATTGAATGCTATTAAGGTTATTATCAGCAAATATATGTGGCAATAGAAAAGGCAACACTGATCATATTGGTCATGGATATTTTTTGGCACAGATATTAAAACTGCTTTCTATATACAATGTAGTAAATATAGTATGCATTTGTACATGACATAGTGCCTGACCCTTAAAAGGTCGTCAGTAAATATTTGTTGAATGGATAATAAATAAGTCTTCCCACTCATTAGTAATGTGATAAGAAATGAAAAAAATTGTCCCTTTAAATGAAGTGTCCTTTGAAAACTTGATTAGCCAAACATAAATATGGTTTTATGTAAGTACATCTGAATAGCCCAAAGAAAACAAGGATATAATTAAATGATCATGGGCGTCTTCTTCTGCTATAGAATCTCGGATTCTATGGTCAAGATTAGAAACTACTTTAAAAGTTAAAATGAGTAGTGCACGATGCATAAGTTTAATAGGATGTAATTAAATCATATAATGTGACAAAACAAATAGAATGCGATAGATGGCAGACTTAATAATGAGTTTTTAACATGATGTAGAAAATAAAACATGAGTCCTTACATGGTGTTTTATAAATGGGGGATAATATCTGCTTTTTTTGTGTGCAAAAGAAAAAGTGTGCTTTACTGCTCTTCATTTAGCCCATCTCCCTGGTCAACCACTTCCTTTGTACTTACTCAGCAAGTCACAATAAGTCACAGCGTGGCGAGTGACCTTGGCTAGTATGCCACCTTCCAGTGTCCACACACATTGGCTCCCATCAGTGCTACAAGCTAAACCTGGTTTTGCTCCCAAACTCCTTTATACCAATTGTACATGTTAACATAATTTTTATATATAAGTTAAATACTACATAAGTAATATTTTTCTATAAAAACTAAGGTAAATGGTTTGGAAAGTCTCAACAAAGGTGAGTCTCCAAAAATAACTGCTACTCAGGTGTGGTTGAGACAATTATAGCACGTTGGGGAAAAAAATGTCAAAAGTTTAAAAAGGTTCTGCACTCAGAATAGTGTCTCTTTAAGATAATACACAGGATAAATTGTATATAGATATAGACATTATAGGATAGACACACACAATACAGTATGTACTATAGATGTTCTTTGTTCAAGAATGACGACTTAGCCTTCTAGTCAATGGACCTGTATTCAAAGAAAAGTTCTTGACTCCACTTAAAAAGTGTCAAATGACTTTACATGTATTTATTGCACTGCCACTTTTATGATTCCCATTTTAACTGACTTATGGCATCAGATAAGATTTAGAACCAAAGTTTAAATGGTAATATAACTATAATGTCATTTTTATTTTAGTAGCTTATTCAGTAATTTATGCTCTACATATCAATGATTATATGCAACGATCCCTTTAAAACTATGCAAATAATTGATGATAGCTGATCAGTAAGTAGAGGGATGAGTCATATCTCACAGTTCTTCCAAACTGCATTAGGAGACTGAGCTTGCTGGCTTCTGCTGCCAGAAATGTGTCCCTCCCACTCTGATGTCCATTCCGGCAAATAGACAATGACTGTAATCCCCAGAGAGTGCTCAACCGTCTCATATCCTCTGCTAGGTCTTACGAAGTAAAGTTAGAAAAGCAAAGGTTAAGGAAACAAACCAGGATTCCAAAAATGTCTCACAAATTTCAGAAGCAGTGACTTTTCCTTTACAAACTGCTGCCTTACTCTTTTCTCCACACAATGACTTTATTCATACTTTGGGGTGAAGAATTCTGGAAGGAGGAATAGCAAAGGAAACTTTCTCTGATGGCAGAGAACTCACATTGCTGCTCAAATGGCACATCGTATGAAGCCAATGATGTGAAATTCGTATGTTAGATGTATGGCTGTAGTTCAACTATTACATTCAAATGGTAGTAACATGAAATTTAATTGGATTAATTTTACATAATTATTGCCTCGTGCTATTTACCTACCACCAGTGAGTAGTTCCAAATTATTTTTAGTGAATCTGTAGATTTTAGAAAATGATACTGAATATGATACTTCCATGAAAATCCATAAAGGGCGCTATTTAAGTGAGTTTTTAAAAGTTGAAAATTCCTGGTAAGCTACTTTTAGCAAAGTCAAGATCAGTTACATCAGAGTGGTTAAGAATATGGATTTTGGAATCTGACAACCTAAATTTGAATCCTAGATCTACCCTCAGTGTCTGGCATATTTGTAACTACTAAATTTTAGTTATAGTTTTTAATATCATTAATATCATCATTATGTGGGAAAAGAATGAATGAAAATCTCTTCTGAAAGAGAAGAAGTATAAAGTAAGAAGACTCACATCACAGAAGGAATAAGTTCATATTTTCAATCCTTAACCCCAAATTCCATTTCACAAAACAATAAAACTCACAGTTCTAAGAATCGAATTCTAAGAGAAGAAGAAAGTAAAGATAGGGCAGCATTAAAACATGTAACCAATAAAACTACCCATTTAGATAAAGGAGGTACTTGTTTAGTTAATGTGGGCAATGATTTCTTATTTTCCCAACTGAAAGCAGACATGCTGTTATGTTTTACATTTGTTTGTTGGCTTTTCACCTAGAAACTTGATTTCTAAGTATGGTGGTTTTTATTGGAGCAATGATTAGCTAGGCAGCATAGAGATTAATAGTTACCAGAAAAGAAAAAAAGCTCACAGAGAGTTTTATGAGGAGTTTTCACATCCCCCTAGAGCTACATATGTGGAGATATGACCATATGTCTGATTTCTGACAAGGTATTTGAGAACTTTAGCAATAGTATTTAAAAAAATTGCTCCTCTTTTTAAATATAGATCTGTATAGTTAAATTCATTCACTCTAAGTAATATTTGTGAGCCTGAGATCTCTTTGAAATTAGACGTGTACGTTCTATAGTTCTATTGATATTAAACAAGAATTTATTGATATTTTCTTACAAAACTTAAGTCTCATTCTTCACTCCCACTACACTGTAAGTTGCCGGTAGGGAGGAGTAGTGTTTTCACCATTGATGACACTTCAGCACTGAGCACAGAACCCAGCACATATTTTATATCCAATAAATACTAAAGGAATGAATTAATGAAATGAATGGAAGAAAAAGCAGGTCAAGATAGCTAAAAGATGCAAGTTTGCCATCTAGTGGTCATCTGATAAAAATGTACATGCATAATTCCCAGAACAGGCAAGAGGTAAAGTTGAGAGAAAACATGACTTCTAAGAACAAAAGTGTTTACCCAATCTTGCCACCAAAACCTTCACTTATCTGTGATGTGCACATTGTTTCAAAGATGCCAAATAAAGATATATGTACAGGTGCCCAGTATGAAGATTTTCCTGGTATAACAAATCATATAGTAAGAAAAAGCCATTATGATTTAGCCATATGTAGTGACTCAGAAGTATAGTGCGAGGTGATGACAAGACTTGTTTTTCTACTATATAATTTATTGACACTATACTTTAAATCTTTAAAAATATTGTGGTACACTGGCCAAAGATTTTGCTTGAGAAAACACACAGTGCCATTCTCTCATCTAAATTCAGTCTCTGTCTTGTAGTTCATTAATAAATCATACTCCACTCTATTTAAAACTTCACATCAAACCAACTACCTCAATATCTGTCAACAGGGACTTGCTGTCAGCCTGAAGAACAAAATTCCTTTCTTTTTCCTTACATCTATCAAAAGTACCAGGTGTTCCAAAACTCTATATGCATTATTCGTAGCTTGGAGCATTTACTAGAACCTCATTCAGAATTTTATATTTGTTGATTCATGATCTTATTGTCTCTCAGGAACATCTAAATGTTCTGCTGTCGGTCTACTTTTCTACTTTATGAAGAGAAATTAAAGAGCTGTTGTTCTTAGAGTTGATGCTTAAGGAGAAAAGTTAATAAATATATGCAAAGAGAAGAGCACTTTTCAGCTGCGAGTTTCCTCTCAGGAGGCCTCCTTTTAAGCTTTGCTCCAGCTGAATAGCACAAGAGCATTAGGACTCATTAACATCACGGTCCTCACTCTTCCAGAGTTTCTCTGGCAAAGGCCAGTGATGATCACTGTTCTCTCCTAAAGAATCAGCAGTCATATTCCAAACAGCGAAAATAAAAAATGTTACATATATATTCTGTCAAGATACAGACACAGATTCTCTCTTAAGCACATTCGATTTTCTTTTTGAATAAAAAATAATCCGAAATAGGAAGAAAAGCAGGATGAATTGTTCTCACTGGGAATGCATCTGACCCAGTCGTGAGCGTAGCAGGGATCAGGGTCTTCCCAGAGTCTGGCGTGACCTCCGGGCTAAGATAAAAAGTTTGCTGTGGAGTGTCCTACCACTTTGCCAGCGGTAGGTGTCACACCCAACTACAGCAACAGGGCAGAGGAGCCAGAAAAAAAGAAGTCAGTCACAGAAAAAGGAAGTATTATAAAATTACATTCACGCATTTTATATGGATTTATGTTGACTAAAGGAAGCTGAAATCCCTGTTACTAGTTGTGTAAATGCCTTTACATCTGCATACTTCAATGTATGCTCTACAATAAAAGAAGTTCAAAATCAAAAGCTCAAAACATTTTGTAAGTGAAAATGTCTGTAGCTTAAAAGCCACAAGGGAGCCGAAGCCGATGGGTTCCTTTCACTTACCGTGGTGGTGGTGGTGACCTCCTCGGTTACAACCTTCAGGGTGTCCACCACGGAGATGTAGCCCAGACGCTTAGCAATCGCCAAGGCAGTGTTGCCATTCTGAAGACAGAGTGAAAGAGAGAGTGAGAGCCGGGAGGGAGGACGGCGATGTGAGCCAATGAGCTCACCCGCGGCTCCACATGAGCCAGCATTTCCTTCCAAAACAGGCACAGCTTAGGAAAATCACTAGTTTTTACCATTACATCTGAATCTTCTTTGTAACTTCTCTAGACTATAGCCCAGGTCACCATGGTAACACAACAAGCTGCAGCTGCTTGCTCTTTCTAATAAGAAGTGCTTGACGGCTTTAACCCTAAAGTTGTCAAACCCCTCTCCGAATCCTGTACTATGCTTACGAAAGTAACTCTTGAACTGAGGATGAGGCCTCCGAAGAAAACTATTCAAGTACCAAGTACACTCACTCCTCAACAGAGCTCAGGCCATCTGTTGCAGGTAAGATGTTACCATAGGGAACACAGTAACATATTTAGCTGCAGCTGTGCAGAAGCTCACCGTGCAGCAAAAGGACACAAGCAAGCAACGCAGGCTCCAGCAGCCACTGGGGATCCCGGTTTGTTAAATTGCACCGCTTAGTTTACAATTCAACGGCTCCACATCCCAAACAGCTTAGTCGGAGCCAGCGGCCTCGGAAACTGTGCTCCCTTAAGAAGGCCGGGCGGGAGGGGTCGGACTCCGCGCCCAGCCGAGAGCCAGCTGGAAGCCGAGCTCTTTCCAGCAGCCCGAGCGCAGGGCCCCCTCCCGGAGGAAAGACTGGGTCAGGCCGCGGCGCGCTCCCTCCCGGGACGAGCGCTCCCTCCCGGGACGAGCGCTCCCTCCCGGGACGAGCGCTCCCTCCCGGGACGAGCGCTCCCTCCCGGGACGAGCGCTCCCTCCCGGGACGAGCGCTCCCTCCCGGGACGAGCGCTCCCTCCCGGGACGAGCGCTCCCTCCCGGGACGAGCGCTCCCTCCCGGGACGAGCGCTCTCAGGGAAATCCCAGGCTGATTTCTGGAAATCCCAGGCTTTCCGGAGTGCGGAGGCTCATTTAAGGAGGCTGCATGGGGACTCAGCTCAGCCAAGCGGCCCCCCTGGAGGGGGATAGGGGCGGGGGCAAGGAAGGAGCTGCGCGGAAAGGGGCAGCCGGCGCCGCCTTACCGCGGTGGTGGCGTTGGGCTTGGCCCCGTGAGGCAGCAGGACGTTGATGATGTGCGTGTGGCCCTGCTGGGCGGCCTGGTGCAAAGGCGTGTAGCCGTTCTGCAGACGATGGTGGCGGCAGATCGAGCAGAGATTTGCAAAAGGAGGAGGAAAACTAGGTTAGCCTTTATTTTGAATTTCTTAGTCTTATTTACAACCAAACCGTCACGGATGCCTGCGTCTTTGGAGCACAGTATCACCAGCAGCCCATTTTCTCAGCAGCAAAACTCCCCCCCCACACACACCTTATCGTCTGCTAAACAAAGAGGCTGGCTTATGAAGTAGCAAGATTAACAGACTCCAAATCATAACTAGAGTTATATTTTCACCAATTAGCATTTGAGTTAGCATTAAAAATGTGTATGCTGAGAGAAGATTTATAATGAGAAGGAGCACTGTCACAGTGATTTCTTCCCTAGGAAAAAGGAACGGTCAAGTGTTTAACTGAAGCTTCGGAGTACCATACAAACAGCTGCTTCTTCATCGAGACTTCCTTCATCATTAACCTCTGGGCTAGCTTTAAGAATTCTAAGTCAATGAAAATAAATCTAAATCTTATGTTCCTTTCAGAGAACACCTCAGTCAAAGACGTACGCACTTAAGAGAAGATTTCATTGGAAGCTGAGTGGCCCACTTTCAATTAAAAAATGTCTTTTAAAAGTAGGTTCTTTTTAACATTCTAGTCTAAACTTTCACTCAGATGAAAGTTCTGTAATCCGTGATTTGTGAGGAATTGTTGTTGAGGTTAGTGGGAAGCCAATCTTGCTCAAAACTCTAGTGGGTGGTGGGTATGGTACAGGTTGGTTGCATATGCACATTAATTAAACTGCATTGGAATCCTTGGAGGCACAGCAAAACATTAATAGCTATTGTGTATTAAGCATCCATTTTACGCCAGATATTGGACCTTATATTTATTCTTTTTTTTCTTTTTTTTTTTTTTTTTTTGCGGTATGCGGGCCTCTCACTGTTGTGGCCTCTCCCCTTGCGGAGCACAGGCTCTGGACGCGCAGGCTCAGCGGCCATGGCTCACCGGCCCAGCCGCTCCGCGGCATGTGGGATCTTCCCAGACAGGGGCACGAACCCATGTCCCCTGCAGTGGCAGGTGGACTCTCAAACACTGCACCACCAGGGAAGCCCCATTGTCTCTTTTAATCTTTATTACCATTCTGAAAATGAGAGTGCTTGGTACACAGTAGGTGTTTTATAAATAACAGATGCCTAAATGAGGGCATGAACAAATGACTGAATAAATGAATAATTTTCTCCCCATTTCAGAGATGATGAAACTGAAAATAACAAGGTTAAGTAATTTCTTCACAGTCATTCTAGGTTCAGATCCTATGTAGAAGAGCATGATAGACAATGACTACCAGATTACTTTTTTATTGTCTACCTGCCTCACCCCCAATAAAATTTCATCTATGTATGTCAAACCCAAGTTTCCTGGGCACAAAGTCCTGAGTAGCCCATGCATACCTTAAACTTGTAAGAGTATATGTTCCCTACATCTAGTGTCACTGCCTCCTCATGACCAACAGGCACAATTGCTTCTCCTGTCTACATGAAGTGTCTGACTCTGTGCTGTTAAAAAGAAAACCACAGGCCCAAGATGGAGTCACTTATGCTAAGCCACACCACCATATTGGGGCTTAATACCTAACCTAATTGAAATTTAGTCTTAACCAGGCAGTCAAGAATTTTCTAGTCAATACCAATGAGGTAATACGTTCATTCCCCAAAGGAAGATGAAGTAATCTGCCACATAGACCTTTTCTGTCCCCCATAGGTAGGTTACCTAAGCCTGAAATAATCTTTTTTTTTTTTTTGCAGTACGCGGGCCTCTCACTGTTGTGGCCTCTCCCGTTGCGGAGCACAGGCTCCGGACGCGCAGGCTCAGCGGCCATGGCTCATGGGCCCAGCCGCTCTCCGGCATGTGGGATCTTCCCGGACTGGGGCACGAACCCGTGTCCCCTGCATCGGCAGGCGGACTCTCAACCACTGCCACCAGGGGAGCCCTGAAATAATCTTTTTTCTTTATGACTTGCTTGTCCTGCCTTTAAAAATCTTTTCCTTTTGGTAGCCCTTTGGAGCTCCCCTCTACTCACAGAAGGATGCTGCCTAATTCATGAATCATTCAATAAAGCTAATTAGAGCTTTAAAATTTAGTCAGATGAATTTTGGTTTTTTAACAGATTTGGTGGCAGCAGTGTGATCCAAAGTGAAGTTCTGATGGCATTTTGGGACAACAAGAAACACAGTCGTGATACCTGCAAACTCCTATCTGAGTCCACTGTCTTTCTCTCCATTTCTGGGGGCTGTTGGTAAGTTCCTCTCGGTTTGAGCTCTGCTCTTTTTGTGTTGAACTCCAGATCTAACTGGCTTTCCAGTTGGTTCCCAATTTGTTTGGAATCACTAGTTCCATGTTGGGTACTTCTGGTAGTTCCGACCACAATTTCCTATTTGACTGGAAACCCCAGCTTATGGTTCTGTCCCTAGATTCCATGTTGGGAACTGCTAGCTACAGTTCCCCATTTGTTTGGAATCAGTCCACAGACCCTATTTGTTGAGGTCTGCTGGTTCAGTTCTTCACCTCAGGCTCAGGTTCCAAGTTGGGAATTGTTGGTAGTGTACCAGGGCCTTTTTCTTGGCCAGGCTGCAGTATTTGGCATTTACTGTACTTAATTCTGCAGTGTTAAGGTACACATACTTGTTTGTCCTGTTTTGTGTAGATAAAGGCTAGCTAAAAGACATGGGATCTTTAATTTCTAAAGAGTAAAGTGCACCGCCTTCTGGCACGACTGCCTATTTTATGTCTAAGAACTATAATCGCAGAAGCTATAGATGTCTACAAAAATGTCAAAATCTTACTGTGTCCTGAGAGTTTTACCTGGTAACTATCATGTTGGGGATCCCCAAAATATGACCAGACAGAAATGTGGGTGGCACTCCATTTGTGGCAAAATATGGCTGGACAGAAATGTGAGTTGAACCCCATATGAAGCTAGGGTCCTACCGAACTGCTGCCAGCCCTCAGGGAAATTACAATGGCCATTATGAGGAACATTCCAATTAGATAAAATCTTTTAAGAAGTGAACTTAAGGGCTTCCCTGGTGGCGCAGTGGTTGGGGGTCCACCTGCCGATGCAGGGGACACGGGTTCGTGCCCCGGTCCGGGAAGATCCCACATGCCGCGGAGCGGCTGGGCCCGTGAGCCATGGCCGCTGAGCCTGCGCGTCCGGAGCCTGTGCTCCGCAACGGGAGAGGCCACAACAGTGAGAGGCCCGCATACCGCAAAAAAAAAAAAAAGAAGTGAACTTAAAAGCAAGGGATACATATTTTAATTGGTATGCAAAAGCCTCCAAAAGGGTTCAAAATTTCAAAATAGCTCCACTGAAAGTTCTGTTGCAAAGAGCTAAGAAAAAATTAAAGATATAAGAGGTTCCTAAAACAAAAGACTGTAAGACTGACATAACTCCAGTGGTCGCCTCTTTCCTCCTTTACTTAAGTATTCATTCTAGTAATCCTGTCTGAATTGCCTTTTCCACTCTAAAGAGAACAGGAGACTGTAAACAAAAGCCCACCATGTTAATGGCCTTACAGACACCCCCATGCCTATCTTCGAAGGAGGGCCCCCATATGGACACCTCTCAGAGCTGATGAGACTTTGAGGGATCTTCTGGTAAACTGCTACACTATGCCCTTAAATTGCTAAGGAAAGCTAAAATTAAAGTGAATAAAAAACAGGAGCCTGCAGAGGGGATCCAGGGAAAAATGGCAGAAGCCAGGGAAAGGTAAGAATTCTTACCAAACCCAGTTCTACTGAACCTGTCTATAGTGCCCAGGTGAAAGAGGAAAATAAAATTTCAACTTGTCCCTTCCTTTCCAATACAGATCCATTGGTTATTGATCCTTTCTCTCCCAGGGATAGCCATTGCCTTCTTGCTTGTCTTGCTTGATGCCCTAAGTACCTGGCTTGGCTTTCTGCCTGCCTGGGACATGCAAGTTGTCAGTTCTTTCTTTTGCTTGCCTTTGGGTGACTCTAGATCTTGTGAATATAATATCTTTTGCACCCTTTTGGGGGACACCTCTTGAGTCCAAGAGTTTGTTCAATATTACCAGAAATATCCATTGTTTGTCCTGGCTGAAAACTGACAAGATATTTGAAAGGATTTAATAACTTTATAACCAGAGGTTTG
Organism: Lagenorhynchus albirostris; assembly: GCF_949774975.1. Taxonomy (NCBI): domain Eukaryota; kingdom Metazoa; phylum Chordata; class Mammalia; order Artiodactyla; family Delphinidae; genus Lagenorhynchus; species Lagenorhynchus albirostris. The sequence continues at coordinate 121,428,143 of NC_083098.1, read as the reverse complement.
GCCAAATTGGAAGCTGATATTCAGAGCCTGACAGATTAAAAAAAATTATTTTTGGCCATCTTCTCTAAGCTAAATGTAACCAGAGAGAAACATTCCAACATAGGTAGAGGGGTATGTCAGTCCGTTAGCATCCAGGCTCCAACGCAGTTCTTTAAGGAATTGAGAACAACTGTCCTTATCTTAAAAGTCTTTGCAAAGCTAGAAGTATAGCTCTAGAGAACTGCAGGGAAAAAAAAAGGAGGTGGGGAAGGGGACTTTAAAAAAAAATACAAATTGCTAAAGCAGCACTCTTGCCCAAAAATCTAGTTCAAGGAAAATTTTTAAATGAAAACTGTAAGATCTCTGTTTATGTCTGTCTGTATGCTCATGTGTGTCTATATATGTGTTGTAGGTGTGTGGCATTTTTCTACCTTTGAATGGTATTGCTAAAGTTAATTTGTAAAAGAGCTCCATTTAACTGGCTTAAACAAGCAAGCCTTTTACAAATTTAAGATTCAAACTAACCCAAATGCTTTTCAAGTTCACATGATCTGTGATAATGTTTGGTAAATAAAGGCTAGTTTAAGTTTGATGGCTTAATGAAAATAGATATGCCTTTAGAGTTAATAACATTGAATATAATGCAGACAAAACTTTTTATTCTACCTGGGCTTATTAGTCAAATAAATTCATGTTATCTCTTGCAAAATTTGTCAGCCAGAAAAATAACCTAGAACATTAACAGACTTTGTCTAATGTCTCATGAGGTTTTTGTGGGTGGTCTAAACATAATTATTGAAAACAAGTAAATTAAATGGGTGTAAGTGAGAGAAAAGTTTCTAGATGAACTTTTTCGTACTTACCCCAAAGCTTTCTAGTATCCTGAGACCTTAAAGTTTTGCTAAGTTGAATTAAATGATGGATAGTCATTGAATATCCAGACCATTTCCAAATAGGATAAAGTATTGAAACATTTATTACTGGGCATAGGTTTATCCACTTTTTGCTTCCTTTCACAAAGGAATTAAAGATATTTGGGTCTATTAGCAAACATCTTTTGTGCCATTGTGAGCATTTTTCCAGAAATTATAAAAAGTATTTATAAGTCTGCCAGTAAACAGAATGCTGATATAAATGACAGTTTATAATGCTTACTTCTTAGTTTTCACTAGAATTAAAGGTTACTAAGAGTTAAATATTCTTATATGTGTAGTTAGTTAAGCCTACTAGAAATAATAAGGAAAAGGAATTTTACATGTGGTCAGGACTAGATAAGTAGAATGAATTTAGTTATGTAAATAAGTTTGAATATCAAAAGTTGGCTGGTGCAAAATTGGAATTTGTTTTTTTCTCTGTGAGAAGGTCAACATTTTTTGTTTTCTATAAGTCTGTTCTTGAAAATAAGAGATTATGAAAGGTTTTTCTTTAAGTAATCTGCCTAGAAAAAACAAAGATATTATATCTTGTCAAAATAATCACCTATGTTCTATGTTGTCATTATCAGGTCATTGATTACTTAAATAAACCTAGTCCTCTAGATATTAAAAGAGCTAAGTTTTGCTCAGAACTATGTAACCTTCAGTGTCTACCTAGGAAATCTTTGTTATTTTGATTAAATAGGTAACTAAGTATTGTTTCACAATGACCTATGACCCTATTTGATCAAGTTATAAAATCTTCTGATATTTCTGACAAACTTCCCCAAAATCAAATTCTAAATGAAGTCTTTTTGACCTTAAACTAACATGGAAATTTTCCAGAGGGCCCCTGGAATGTTTCAAAAGATTTGTTCTCTCTCCTTATAAAAAGGGAGATGCTTATTTGGTATTAATTATGCTTATTTGGTATGTTAAATTACATGGGAAGCATGTAAGAAGTAATACAAAGCCTTCCTTATGTTGTGTTTATTACAGGTATATGTTATAAGTATTTCATAAATTGTGTGAAATTCCTGGAAATCTGATACGTCCTAATTCCAGTTATTATCTAAATATGTTGTGTGTCACAGAAATAACTAAATATCCTTGTTAATTCCATCAGGTCTTTAATAATGGACATTTTTTAAGTCTTCTGTCATTTGCAGAGAGCTATTGTTTTACTCTGACACTTTGCAAAGGTCTTCTGGCAAAAGTATTTCATCTTCAGAAAAATTCAAGAAAATAACTTTTTGACAAGTGCAGGCTTCTGATAACTTTAAGATCATACAACTGAATTGGTAAGCACAAAGCCTGCCTTTGGATATTCTTGGAAGGGATTATACCAAGTCCCCTTTACTATTCAGATGACAGCGAAACTTCAACAATTCAAGCCTTGGGCACATATTTCACAGTTAACAAAGACTCCAGCTGACATCTGGTCCCATCCAAATGCTGGAGACCTCCAAATTAAACTGACTAGGAAGAGAAGTAGCTGACATCAAGGTAGACTGCTTCTTCCCAAGACACCAGATCATGACTTCATGCTTTAACTAAACGTGAAACCCTCTCTTCTCCTTTCCTTTACTCCAGCATTGGCCTGGAAAGATAACACCACCATTCATATCTCCCAGGCCATTGCTAAGAGAAGTAACCTTTCAGACTGCTGGATTTGTCATCAAAAACTCGGATCTGTCCATGAGGCTAGAGACCCCTGGTATGTTTCCCTGTCTCTTATTAATACCCCAAATTTGGGAAACTTTGTGTCCATGTTCTATGCAAAGAAAGGGATACAAGGCAAGAATAACCAGAGTGCAACTGCCTACATGGTCCACAGACCCTTAATACCAGGAGGCATGCATGATTCCAAATTAACTCTCTTTGACAAATCCCTACATCCCTGATTAGGAGTAAATGTTAATGAGGAACCTCTCTTTAACTTCTGAAGATATTCCAGATTCTGTTGCGAAGATAAGAGCTGCCCAAGAAAGATCCTTAGACTCTGTGGCTAAAGTTATTCTTGATAATAGGATAGCCCTTGATTCTGTTTGAGCTGAGCAAGAGTGTGTGTTGCAGCCAACACCCCCTGCTGCACTTGGATTAACACTTCTGGGGAAGTTGAAACAATTACATAAAATCACTGAGCAAGCCACTTGGCTTAAAAAAGGTGACTCCTTCAATGAGGTCTTGATTTCAATTGATTTCGGTCTTGGGCACCACGGCTCAGAAGTGTACTCCAAACATTGGGAATTATCCTGCTTATAATAATTATAATAATCTCCCTCGTGCATCGTGTTCTGGCAAAAGCTTTAAATACATGTTCACAGCCACTAAACACAAAGCAAATGATCTCCCTAAGACTGGAACATCAGGAAAGGAACGAAGAGAATAACCAATTTAAAGATTGTGAACCTGAAGCTATAATCTTTGAATATCACGGGGTAGAAGAAACATCATAACCTATGGATACCACCAAAGAGATGATAAAAACCATGAGAACTTCAGAGAGGTAGCTGAGAGTGATGCTAATGCCTTAAAGTTTGATCACTTCTTTCAGTTAAGCTGAAAGTCTGATCAAAAGGGGGGAACTGTTAAAAAGAAAAGCCATAGGCCAAAAAATGGAATCACTTGTGCTAGGCCACACCATGAAACCGGGGCTTAATACCTAACCTAACTGAAGCTTCAACCTCGCCAGAAATGTAGTCTTAATTGGTCAGTCAGGAATTTTCTGGTCGGCACCAAGAACGTAATCCGTCACGTGGGCCCGCACCATCCCCAAAACGAAGAAGAGGTAATCTGCCACTTAGACCCCTTCTGTCCCCCATATGTAGGATACCTAGGTCCGAAATAATCTTTTTTCTTTATGACTTCCTTGTTCTGCCTTTTAAAACCTTTCCCGTTTTGCAGTCCTTTGGAACTCCTCTCTATTTGCTAGATAGATGCTGCTGATTCATGAATCATTCAATAAAGCCAATTAGATCTTTAAAATTTACTTGATTGAATTTTTTTAAAACAATGCATAGGGTGCCACATGATTCCTTCTATGCTTTCACTCTGGCCTTTCCATCCATGGGGATGTACCATATGTGTGACAGTCTATTTGTCTGACTACCCCCAGGCTGGAATGTCATCAGCTTTGCCTTGTCTGTTATATATCCCTACAATGGAATGACCTAAGGAAACCTGGAAATATAAATCAATTACAAGGACTCTGAGAAACTTATAGCTACTGCAAGGACTCTGCTCTCAAGTCAAGTAATCCATGGATATTTCAGGAGCATAAAGTAAGTAATATTTCTTTTCCTAAAAAAATTACTCCTTTCCATTGTGTTTATAAAGATTATACCAAAGTTTTATAAAATTTCCCAAATTTTTATACCAAGTGATGAATGTTTGAAGAGTAAACGAAATACGTATGTTTTTATTTTCATAGCAACAAAACAATTTTTTAGTAACTATGGTTACATATGGGATGTGAGGAAGAAAACATGATTCCTCCTCCAAAACTGTCATTTTCTGTGAAAAAATTCTGAAGTATTTATTAAAAGAATGTCCTTTGAGGTATGTATCTGTCCACTCCCCTGAAGATATATGAAAAGATATATTTACTTCCAAAAGCAGGTAAAATCTACATAGTTCACTTTTTTAAAATCTGAAAAGTTAAAATGAGATTTTTCTCTCAACCAAATGTCCATTTGAATGCAGATGAAACCCAGGGGAGGTAAATGATGTTATATAGACAACATGTCTGGCTTTTAAATATCCTAACAATTTCAACAAATATTTAACAAAAAAATATGGTAAACGTTTTCAAGTTCTGACAAAATCTCATTGCATTGCTGCATTTATGCCTTTCCGGAGAATACCTGGATTCCAGTAAGAAAGTCTTTCCAGCAATACTTATATGTGAACTGACTCAGCAAAAAGGTATCACATGCTAAAGCCTGAGAATTCATATGGAAGCTTTTAAGTAAGTCTCAAAGTGCAATTTCATGAACACTCAAGAACTGCTCAGAAACTAGGCAATAGCTATTCTTGTTAGAGTCAGAGTAGAAGTTTTGAATCTCAAATGTTATTAGTATTATCAATAATTAAAAAAATAACTATTTTTAATTCAGTTACAAATACGCTTATGTATAGGCATGCTTTTGTTTCTACTTCAAAGAGGATATAAAAAACTGAGTTCCAAAACTTATGTTTCTAATTAGTAGCATCTTTTTTTTTAAACATCTTTATGGAGTATAATTGCTTTACAATACTGTGTTAGTTTCTGCTGTACAGCATAGTGAATCAGCTATACATATACATATATCCCGATATCCCCTCCCTCTTGCGTCTCCCTCCCACCCTCCCTATCCCACCCCTCTAGGTGGTCACACAGCACTGAGCTGATCTCCCTGTGCTATGCAGCTGCTTCCCACTAGCTATCTGTTTTACATTTGGTAGTGTATATATATCCATGCCACTCTCTCACTTTGTCACAGCTTACCCTTCCCCCTCCCCATGTCCTTCAGTCCATTCTCAATGTCTGCGTCTTTATTCCTGTCCTGCCCCTAGGTTCTTCAGAACCACTTTTTTTTAGATTCCATATATATGTGTTAGCAGACGGTATTCGTTTTTCTCTTTCCGACTGACTTCACTCTGTATGACAGACTCTAGGTCCATCCACCTCACTACAAATAACTCAATTCTGTTTCTTTTTATGGCTGAGTAATATCCCATTGTATATATGTGCCACATCTTCTTCATCCATTCATCTGTTGATGGACACTTAGGTTGCTTCCATGTCCTGACTATTGTAAATAGTGCTGCAATGAACACTGTGGTACATGTCTCTTTTTGAATTATGGTTTTCTCAGGGTATATGCCCAGTAGTGGGATTGCTGGGTCATACGGTAGTTCTATTTTTAGTTTCTTAAGGAACCTCCATACTGTTCTGCATAGTGGCTCTATCAATTTACATTCCTACCAACAGTGCAAGAGGGTTCCCTTCTCTCCACACCCTCTTTAACATTCATTGTTTGTAGGTGTTTTGATGAAGGTCATTCTGACCGGTATGAGGTGATAAATGTATTGTGGTTTTGATTTGCATTTCTCTTATGATTAGTGACGTTGAGCATCCTTTCATGTGTTTGTTGGCAATCTGTATATATTCTTTGGAGAAATCTCTATTTAGGTCTTCTGACCATTTTTGGATTTGTTTGTTTGTTTTTTTGATATTGAGCTGAATGAGCTGCTTGTATATTTTGGAGATTAACCCTTTGTCAGTTGCTTCATTTGCAAATATTTTCTCCCTTTCTGAGGGTTGTCTTTTCGTCTTGTTTATGGTTTCCTTTGCTGTTTAAAAGCTTTTAAGTTTCATTAGGTCCCATTTGTTTATTTTTGTTTTTATTTCCATTTCCCTAGAAGGTGGATCAAAAAGGATCTTGCTGTGATTTATGTCATGGAGTGTTTAATCCATGACATTTAATCCATTTACATTTTTTTAAACATCTTTATCGGAGTATAATTGCTTTACAATGGCATGTTAGTTTCTGCTTTATAACAAAGTGAATCAGTTATACATATACATATATTCCCATATCTCTTCCCTCTTGCGTCTCCCTCCCTCCCACCCTCCCTATCCCACCCCTCTAGGTGGTCACAAACCACCAAGCTGATCTCCCTGTGCTATGCGGCTGCTTCCCATTAGCTATCTATTTTACGTTTGGTAGTGTACATATATGTCCATGCCACTCTCTCACTTTATCACAGCTTACCCTTCCCCCCTCCCCATATTCTCAAGTCCATTCTCTAGTAGGTCTGTGTCTTTATTCCTGTCCCACCCCTAGGTTCTTCATGACCTTTTTTTTTCCCTTAGATTCCATATACATGTGTTAGCATACGGTATTTGCTTTTCTCTTTCTGACTTACTTCACTCTGTATAACAGACTCTAGGTCCATCCACCTCACTACAAATAACTCAATTTTGTTTCTTTTTATGGCTGAGTAATATTCCATTGTGTATAGGTGCCACATCTTCTTTATCCATTCATCTGTTGATGGGCACTTAGGTTGTTTCCATCTCCAGGCTATTGTAGATAGAGCTGCAATGAATATTTTGGTACATGACTCTCTTTCAATTATGGTTTTCTCAGGGTATATGCCCAGTAGTGGGATTGCTGGGTCATATGGTAGTTCTATTTGTAGTTTTTTAAGGAACCTCCATACTGTTCTCCATAGTGGCTGTACCAATTCACATTCCCACCAGCAGTGCAAGAGGGTTCCCTTTTCTCCACACCCTCTCCAGCATTTATTGTTTCTAGATTTTTTGATGATTGCTATTCTGACCCGTGTGAGATGATATCTCATAGTAGTTTTGATTTGCATTTCTCTAATGATGTTGAGCATTCTTTCATGTGTTTGTTGGCAGTCTGTATATCTTCTTTGGAGAAATGTCTATTTAGGTCTTCTGCCCATTTTTGGATTGGGTTGTTTGTTTTTTTGTTATGGAACTGCATGAGCTGCTTGTAAATTTTGGAGATTAATCCTTTGTCAGTTGCTTCATTTGCAAATATTTTCTCCCATTCTGAGGGTTGTCTTTGGGTCTTGTTTATGGTTTCCTTTGCTGTGCAAAAGCTTTTAAGTTTCATTAGGTTCCACTTGTTTATTCTTGTTTTTATATCCATTTCTCTAGGAGGTGGGTCAAAAAGGATCTTGCTGTGATTTATGTCATAGAGTGTTCTGCCTATGTTTTCCTCTAAGAGTTTGATAGTGTCTGGCCTTACATTTAGGTCTTTAATCCATGTTGAGTTTATTTTTGTGTATGGTATGGTGTTAGGGAGTGTTCTAATTTCATACTTTTACATGTACCTGTCCAGTTTTCCCAGCACCACTTATTGAAGAGACTGTCTTTTCTCCACTGTATATTCTTGCCTCCTTTATCAAAGATAAGGTGACCATATGTGCGTGGGTTTATCTCTGGGCCTTCTATCCTGTTCCATTGATCTATATTTCTGTTTTTGTGCCAGTACCATACTGTCTTGATTACTGTAGCTTTGTAGTATAGTCTGAAGTCAGGAAGCCTGATTCCTCCAGCTCCGTTTTTCTTTCTCAAGATTGCTTTGGCTATTTGGGGTCTTTTGTGTTTCCATACAAATTGCGAAATTTTCTGTTCTAGTTCTGTGAAAAATGCCAGTGGTAGTTTGATAGGGATTGCATTGAATCTGTAGATTGCTTTGGGTAGTAGAATCATTTTCACAATGTTGATTCTTCCAATCCAAGAACATGGTATATCTCTCCATCTATTTGTATCATCTTTAATTTCTTTTATCAGTGTCTTATAATTTTCTGCATACAGGTCTTTTGTCTGCTTAGGTAGGTTTATTCCTAGATATTTTATTCTTTTTGTTGCAATGGTAAATGGGAGTGTTTTCTTAATTTCACTTTCAGATTTTTCATCATTAGTGTATAGTAATACCAGAGATTTCTGTGCATTAACTTTGTATCCTTCTACTTTACCAAATTCATTGATTAGCTCTAGTAGTTTTCTGGTGGCATCTTTAGGATTCTCTATGTATAGTATCATGTCACCTGCAAACAGTGACAGCTTTACTTCTTCTTTTCCGATTTGGATTCCTTTTATTTCTTTTTCTTCTCTGATCACTGTGGCTAAAACGTCCAAAACTATATTGAATAATAGTGGTGCGAGTGGGCAGCCTGGTCTTGTTCCTGATCTTAGTGGAAATGGTTTCAGTTTTTCACCATTGAGGATGATGTTGGCTGTGGGTTTGTCATATATGCCCTTTATTATGTTGAGGAAAGTTCCCTCTATGCCTACTTTCTGCAGGGTTTTTTTTTTTTTATCATAAATGGGTGTTGAATTTTGTTGAAAGCTTTCTCTGCATCTATTGAGATGATCATATGGTTTTTCTCCTTCAATTTTTTAATATGGTGTATCACATTGATTGATTTGCATATATTGAAGAATCCTTGCAATCCTGTTTTGTGATTGCTTGTGATTGCTCTGTTCATATTTTCTATTTCTTCCTGGTTCAGTCTCAGCAGGTTGTGCATTTCTGTGAACTTGTCCATTTCTTCCAGGTTGTCCATTTTATTGGCATAGAGTTGCTTGTAGTAATCTCTCATGATCCTTTGTATTTCTGCAGTGTCAGTTGTTACTTCTCCTTTTTCATTTCTAATTCTATCGATTTGAGTCTTCTCCCTTTTTCATGATGAGTCTGGCTAATGGTTTATAAATTTTGTTTATCTTCTCAAAGAACCAGCTTTTAGTTTTATTGATCTTTGCTATCGTTTCCTTCATTTCTTTTCCATTTATTTCTGATCTGATCTTTATGATTTCTTTCCTTCTGCTGACTTTGGGGTTTTTTTGTTCTTCTTTCTCTAATTGCTTTAGGTGAAATGTTAGGTTGTTTATTTGAGATGTTTCCTGTTTCTTAAGGTAGGATTGTATTGCTATAAACTTCCCTCTTAGAACTGCTTTTGCTGCGTCCCATAGGTTTTGGGTCGTCGTGTTTTCATTGTCATTTGTTTCTAGGTATTTTTTGATTTCCTCTTTGATTTCTTCAGTGATCTCTTGGTTATTAAGTAGTGTATTGTTTAGTCTCCATGTGTTTGTATTTTTTACAGATCTTTTCCTATAATTGATATCTAGTCTAATAGCGTTGTGGTTGGAAAAGATATTTGATATGATTTCAATTTTCTTAAATTTACCAAGGCTTGATTTGTGACCCAAGATATGATCTATCCTGGAAATGTTCCATGAGCACTTGAGAAAAATGTGTATTTTGTTGTTTTTTGATGGATTTTCCTATAAATATCAATTAAGTCCATCTTGTTTAATGTATCATTTAAAGCTTGTGTTTCCTTATTTATTTTCATGTTGGATGATCTGTCCATTGGTGAAAGTGGGGTGTTAAAGTCCCCTACTATGGTTGTGTTACTGTCGATTTCCCCTTTTATGGCTGTTAGTATTTGCCTTATGTATTGAGGTGCTCCTATGTAGGGTGCATAAATATTTACAATTGTTATATCTTCTTCCTGGATCGATCCCTTGATCATTATGTAGTGTCCTTCTTTGTCTCTTGTAATAGTCTTTATTTTAATGTCTATTTTGTCTGATAAGAGAATTGCTACTCCAGCTTTCTTCTGATTTCCATTTGCATGGAATATCTTTTTCCATCCCCTCACTTTCAGTCTGTATGTGTCCCTAGGTCTGGAGTGGGTCTCTTGTAGACAGCATATATATGGGTCTTGTTTTTGTATCCATTCAGCCAGTCTGTGTCTTTTGGTGGGAGCATTTCATTCATTTACATTTAAGGTAATTATCGATATGTATGTTCCTATTCCCATTTTCTTAATTGTTTTGGGTTTGTTATTGTAGGTCTTTTCCTTCTCTTGTGTTTCTTGGGTAGAGAAGTTCCTTTAGCATCTGTTGTAGAGCTGGTTTGGTGGTGCTGAACTCTCTCAGCTTTTGCTTGTCTGTAAAGATTTTAATTTCTCCATCAAATCTGAATGAGATCCTTGCTGGGTAGAGTAATCTTGGTTGTAGGTTTTTCTCCTTTATCACTTTAAATATGTCCTGCCACTCCCTTCTGGCTTGCAGAGTTTCTGCTGAAAGATCAGCTGTTAACCTTATGGGGATTCCCTTGTGTGTTATTTGTTCTTTTTCCCTTGGTGCTTTTAATATTTTTTCTTTGTATTTAATTTTTGATAGTTTGATTAATATGTGTCTTGGCGTGTTTCTCCTTGGATTTATCCTGTATGGGACCCTCTGTGCTCCCTGGACTTCATTAACTATTTCCTTTCCCATATTAGGGAAGTTTTCAACTATAATGTCTTCAAATATTTTCTCAGTCCCTTTCTTTTTCTCTTCTTCTTCTGAGACCCCTATAATTCGAATGTTGGTGCATTTAATGTTGTCCCAGAGGTCTCTAAGACTGTCCTCAGTTCTTTCCATTCCTTTTTCTTTATCCTGCTCTGCAGTAGTTATTTCCACTATTTTATCTTCCAGGTCACTTATCCGTTCTTCTGCCTCAGTTATTCTGCTATTGATCCCTTCTAGAGTATTTTTAATTTCGTTTATTGTGTTGTTCATCATTGTTTGTTTGCTCTTTAGTTATTCTAGGTCTTTGTTAAATGTTTCTTGCATTTTCGCTATTCTATTTCCAAGATTTTGGATCATCTTTTACTATCATTATTCTGAACTCTTTTTCAGGTAGACTGCCTATTTCCTCTTCATTTGTTTGGTCTGGTGGGTTTTTACCTTGCTCCTTCATCTGCTGTGCATTTTCCTGTCTTCTCATTTTGCTTATCTTACTGTGTTTGGGGTCTCCTTTTCGCAGGACGCAGGTTCATAGTTCCCATTGTTCTTGGTGTCTGTCCACAGCGGCTAAGGTTGGTTCTGTGGGTTGTGTAGGCTTCCTGGTGCAAGGGACTAGTGCCTGTGTTCTGGTGGATGAGGCTGGATCTTGTCTTTCTGGTGGGCAGGTCCACGTCTGGTGGTGTGTTTTGGGGTGTCTGTGGCCTTATGATTTTAGGCAGCCTCTTTGCTAATGGATGGGGCTGTGTTCCTGTCTTGCTAGTTGTTTGGCATAGGGTGTCCAGCACTGTAGCTTGCTGGTCGTTGAGTGAAGCTGGGTCTTGATGTTGAGACTGATATCTCTGGGAGATTCTTGCCATTTGATATTATGTGGAGCTGGGAGGTCTCTTGTGGACCAGTGTCCTGAAGTTGGCTCTCCCACCTCAGAGGCACAGCGCTGACTCCTGGCTGGAGCACCAAGAGCCTTTCATCCACATGGCTCAGAATAAAAGGGAGAAAAAATAGAACGAAAGAAAGAAAGAGGATAAAATAAAATAAAGTAAGATTAAAAAAAATAAAAGTTATTAAAATAAAAAATAATCATTATGAAAAATATTTTAAAAAGTAAAAAAAAAGAAGAAAAAATGAATGGACGGACAGAATCCAAGGACAAATGGTGAAAGCAAAGCTATACAGACAAAATCTCACACAGAAACATCTCAAAATCTCAAACAAAAAGAGAAAAGGGGAAACAATAATATATCTTGCTGCCAAAGTCCACCTCCTCAGTTTGGGATGATTCGTTGTCTATTCAGGTATTCTACAGATGCAGGGTACCTCAAGTTGATTGTGGAGATTTAATCCACAAGCAATCTGGGTTGTAGGTTTTTCCCTTTCATCACTTTAAATATGGTCCTGCCAGGAGTTTCTGCTGAAAGATCAGCTGTTAACCTTATGGAGATTCCCTTGTATGTTATTTATTGCTTTTCCCTTGCTGCTTTTAATATTTTTTCTTTGTATTTAATTTTTGATAGTCTGATTAATATGTGTCTTGGTGTGTTTCTCCTTGGATTTATCCTGTATGGGACTCTCTGCACTTCCTGGACTTGATTGACCATTTCCTCTCCCATGTTAGGGAAGTTTTCAACTATAATGTCTTCAAATATTTTCTCAGTCCCTTTCTTTTTCTCTTCTTCTTCTGGGACCCCTATAATTGGAATGTTGGTGTATTTAATGTTGTCCCAGAGGTCTCTGAGACTGTCCTCAATTATTTTCATTCTGTTTTCTTTATTCTTCTCTGCAGTAGTTATTTCCACTATTTTATCTTCCAGGTCACTTATCTGTTCTTCTGCCTCAGTTATTCTATTGATCCCTTCTAGAGTATTTTTAGTTTCATTTATTGTGTTGTTCATCATTACTTGTTTGCTCCTTAGTTCTTCTAGGTCCTTGTTAAACGTTTCTTGTATTTTCTCCATTCTATTTCCAAGATTTTGGAACATCTTTACTATCATTATTCTGAACTCTTTTTCAGGTAGATTGCCTGTTTCCTCTTCATATGTTTGGTCTGGTGGGTTTTTACCTTGCTCCTTCATCTGCTGCATTTTTCTCTGTCTTCTCATTTTGTTTAACTCACTGTGTTCGTGGTCTCCTTTTCGCAGGCTGCCAGTTCGTAGTTCCTGTTATTTTTGGTGTCTGCCCCGCAGTGGGTGAGGTTGGTTCAGTGGCTTGTGTAGGCTTCCTGGTGGAGGGGACTGGTGCCTGTGGTCTGGTGGTGGGGCTGGATCTTGTCCTTCTAGTGGGCAGGGCTGCGTCTGGTGGAATACCTGTATATCTTTTTTTGGTACGGCGGCCTCTCACTCTTGTGGCCTCTCCCGTTGCGGAGTACAGGCTCTGGATGCACAGGCTCAGCGGCCATGGCTCACGGGTCCAGCCGCTCCGTGGCATGTGGGATCTTCCTGGATCAGGGTATGAACCCGTGTCCCCTGCATCGGCATACGGACTCTCAACCACTGCGCCACCAGGGAAGCCCCCCTGTATATCTTTTTTTCTTTTCCTTTGTGCTTGTCTAGTTTCACTTGAAGTGCACCCCACTCTTCAGACCAGAGTTCCTAGTGTGAAATGGCTGCGCCCAACACCTCAGCTTGGCAGGCCGTGTGCCTGAGCGCTATGCTCCACATGGGCAGCTCTCTCTTTCTCTCTCTTTCTCTCTCTCTCTCTTTCTGTCTCTCTCTTACTCTCACTCTCCTCTCTTTTTCTGTGTCAATTGTGTAGTCTGTCAGAGTCTTATCCCCCTGGGAAGCCTCACCAGCAGCTCTGCCCAGCCCTGGAGCCTTTTTATTCCCTTTGTGCTTATTCTATTTTTACTTGCTCATAGGGTACTGCATGCAGAGGCCTCGAACCCAGCGCTTCAGACCAGAGTTCCTCGTGGAAATCGGGACACCACGACAGCTCAACTCAAGATGGTGGTGGCTAATTATTAGCATCTTGAATGATGACTTTGAAAACTCCCGAATGTGCTCACACTAATTTACTTGAGCCTATTCACACAGCTGCAGTTAGTGATTTCTGATACATAAACTTAAACAAATGCAATTACATACTTCTTTGGACCAAGAAAATTGGAGCTGCAGGTTATATTATGCATAGTAGCAGTAGTCATTTTACGCATTTCTCTTCCTTGAAATAATTTGAATATACCGAAGTGTGGTTTTATGTTCCCATCATGCTTTGCAGGATAGGACCCTTCAGATGGCACTGAGAAAAACAGTCAGCTCTGCATTATCTTTGAAATCTTCCAAGCCAGGCCTTACACAGTATTGCCTCACTGAGCACAACCACGTGGTAGTCCAAATGTGACAGAATTCATTAAAAATGAAAGGCATGCAGTCCAGGCTGCCTGTCTGTATTTCCTCACCAGAGACTGAGGGCTAGGGGAGGGCCAAGGCCGTGAAACAATGTAAAGGAAATCGGCCAGAACATCAAGATATTCTAGCCAGCATCTATTGTATCCTATAGTAAATTGTTAAATCGATGTCGCCTACATGGCTGTCAAAGGTTATTAGAATGAGAAGTCCCAACAACTGTACAAAACTACATCGCTTATTCAAAATCACTTAAGAAGAACTAAAAAGAAAATATGTTTGTAACTATGGCGAGCTACTGAAGTGTCCATATAGCCGAACCATTTGTTTATAGAAAATAAAAATGAGTACATGTATTTTACCTTGGTTTTTGCATTGACATTTGCTCCCTGCTTCAGAAGAAAGTTGACCATTTTCACGTTTCCATAGTGACAGGCCACAATTAAAGGAGTGTAACCAAGCTACAAGTAATAATAAACAAATAAATTACTACTCTAGTAGTTAATACTCAAGGGGAGAGGGGGGCATGGAGGGAAGCAAGTACAGGAAGAAAAGTGCAAGTCATCCTGACTAGCTGAAGTAATGAGGGAGAGAGGGTAAACCTAAGTCTGCAAAGTTGGAATCTTTTTGTAAAGATTCCAAATATCTGCTATCCATTTGCACTTGCTTTCAGTAAAAATGGAGAACCATTATAGATTTGTGAGGAGAGTCATAAATTATTCAGAATGGGCTTTGAGGAGGGGGAACTTGGACTTGTGGTGACCTGAATGGGGGCTACTGGGAATAATCCAAGGCAGAACCTGTCACAATATTACAGTGACTCGCTTTACCTTTGTGTGAGCATCCTTGTCAGCCCCATGCTTGGTGAGAATATCAGCAACATTCACTTTATCTTCCTGGGCTGCAAGGTGTAAGGATGTGAGTCCACTCTATAGAGAGAAGGGAAGCAAAGGGGGTACAATTGAAGAAGAAAATACATTGTATCATCTATAATACTATGTCTTGAAAAATCCTGAAAAGTTCACAGCCTCTCTCTAGAAACTGCATTTTCTGATATCTAAGACAAACCCTCCAAGTTAATATGACTTTCCATCTAAGACATACTCTCTAAGTTACTCAACACTTTCTTCAAATTACATTTTCTATACTGTGTACTTATATTATGATGTGAGCCTTTAAAATAACTCAGCTAGTAAGCTTCCAAACAACATTTATTTCAAACCCATCTGTGCCTCCTGTTGAATCAATTTATTTCCTTAAATAATGGACCAACCGGTTACTACTTCTACATTATAACCACAGCAATAATTTATATTTTCATCAATCAAACATCACATCAATGAAAAAGATGTCCAGAGTTACAGGAAATGAGTTCAGAATAATTTTCTCCAGCATCTCCAAAGATAGTACATTATTTTGGGGGTTCTGCTAAGTGCTAAATAGTGACCCCATCATTTATATATTGCCCCATAAATTTGGCCAGTTTTATGTACATGTCCTGGCACACATATATCAAGTAATTATTTTAATTATTTGAATATGCAATTAAAGTACAGTTAAGAATTAATAAAAGATGAAAGAATAGAGAAAGGAGGAGGGAAAAGTGGTTCATTCAGTCAGTGCCACAGTCTGGCAGCGTTACTACATATGCAAGTATCTCCCATCAAGCAAAATTGAAATTTAAAGAGTATCTTTAAAACCTAAGTCACTTGTATGTTTAACTAGTGTTTTTTGAGTACCTTTCACATGCCAGGAAGTGTTCTAGGCACTCGAATATATCAGTGAATAAAAGCTTCTGCCCTTTTAGAGCTTATATTCCAGCTAACAGCATATTCATGCCGTATGTTTCTCTCCTGCTGTATTGTTCAAATACCTAGTATATTTATCCTCTACCTGTACATCCTGCATCTGTATACTGAGGTATCTTACTTGTTCTGAGTTGGCACCCCCTCTCCCCCAATTCACATCCAATTAAAGTTGACCATCCCTCTTAACCATGGCTTTGCAGGCCTGCTTTATTTCTATAAACTGACAAGTTCTCTGACCTTTAAAAAAATCGAAGTGATATTTACAGAGAAAGAAAAAGTTCTCCAACTAGAGAAAGGGCTTTATATTTAAGAGTCCAAGGCTTTTTGATTCTTACAGTGCTGGCTGAGCTCAGCTTTTGTTTTTCCTTTTTTTTTTTTGGCTGTGCCGTGCAGTGTGTGGGATCTTAGTTCTCCAACGAGGGATCGAACCCAGGCCCTTGGCAGTGAAAGCTCTGAGTCCTAACCACTGGACCACCAAGGAATTCTGGAGCTCAACTTTGAGTTTCATAAAACATGAGGATGAGGTGGAATATGCACTCTTTTGCATTAAAATGTTATCACTTCTAAACAAATAGTATACAGTCCTAAAGTATAAACAGTATGAATATTAGGACAAAACAGAAGATTATTCTTCATATTGTTTTTCTCCATATTAAAATAGCAAACATAAAAATATTTCTCCTTTGAGATCATCGGTCTTTTAAAAATGTTATTGAGGTGATCATCAAATATCTCAAAGGCATCTTTAATGGCCTTTCAAATATATGTGCTGTTTTCTACATGATTTTGCAGAATGGATTTTCTACAATATAAGATTGCAAACTAACAACCAGTATGAAAATCCTCTACAGTTTATTATGGTAAGCTTGCATACCTAAATCAAATTATGTAAACCTTCCTAATAAATTAAGAAAATAGAAGATGTTGAAGGAGTTCTTTTCAAAAAAAGTAATTTATTTCCTAAGATGTACCGGTGGACTTTACAGTCGATTTTATTTTATTATTACATGGTGATTGGATAAGGAATGTAATATCATTTCTATATTACAGTTCTTACTAAGAAATAATCATTTAGAGAATATGAAATTACTGATTTTAGCTGGTCTTAAGTAGAAAAAGAATATATGTAATTTACAAAAACGGGAGAATTTATTATTGGCTTTGCTTATTACCTGAGATACTTTCACGGTTGCATTATCTTATAATTTATTTATTTCATATATAACTTATTTATTAATTATTATAATGTATAACTATAAATAATACCAACCAAAAGCCAGGGTTATATTTTATATATTATATTGTTATTCAGATATATCTTAACATATTTACTAACATTTTACTCTAGTAGCAAATATCAGTACATCATGCCTTTGTCTTTAAGACACCACCCAATGTTGAAATCATTGTTATAAAGATAACATAAATACTTTGTGATTCAAATAGAATATTTTTCTCCATTGCTGAGTGGAGAAAATATTCAAAAATACTCATTAAATATTTGCTGATTGACTGCTAAAATTCTCTCAAAGGAAGTAATATGTTTAGAAGAATACTATCAGGGAGAACACAGTGAACTGATTCCAGATATGTATCTATAATTTTTATGAATTAAAAATTACACCATCAGAAGCACTGTGTGATCAGTTTCATGAAATGTCTAGAATTTCCATTCTACTCAAAATTTTGCCTGATTTGTTTATGGATTTCTTGTGTTTATTTTTTAACGAAGATTTGTTTTTAATGGACAATAAACACTTACATGACTCATTTGTATACTGATGTTAAATGAAATATTCTACTATTGGTTTCATGGTGAGACTATCCCCAGTGGGGTAAAAGACCACCTGAGAGGCATGATTTTAACGACCACAAGGAAATCCATGCCCAGGACTTTCATGACTGTCTGACACACTGAATTTCACCATAAGGTTTCATCATGTTCATTCTTGTTAAAATGCAAATATCTTTTGGAGGGCTAACCATGTAATTAGTCTCACCATGCGTTAAAAAAGGATCTCAGAGGCCTTTCGATAGAGAAGAGAGAAGTGCGTAAGGGCAAGGGATGTACTGGAACATTTCTGAGTGATAAAGACACAGAATAGGGCTCTAGAGGCATTCAAGACAGCCTGTGTTTTTCACAGCTCTTTCTAAAGGACATAAGCTACACGACCCATTTACAAATGTTATTAAGACCAACTTACAACTGAGTCTCCAAAAGTACTAATTAATTCAACAGTGAGATGTGGAAAACATCTTATTTGTATATTTGTGGAAAATCCTAAGAAACTCAATTTTCACTAAACCCACACCACGTGTTACAAAAAAGTATTAGGAGATCTAACTGATGAGCTAACTTATAAATACAGGCTTCAATTTTTTGTTTCTCAGCAGCTGGCTCCAATGGAGTACACAGAAGTATATATAGATATAAATATATAGATACAGATATAGATAGATATAGATAAGATGGGGTATAGCTATATATGGAGAGAGACTGACATGTACTTGTAAAAATCTAAATATTTGAATAATCTCTTTTTCTGATATGTCCCTAACTATTACTCTATTAGAGCTAATATGCTGTCCACAAAGGCTGTTCTCTGGAGAGGTGCTTTATCTGACCACCTCCACAACAACCAGCCAAGCTAGGCTCAACTGAAGCTGGCTCAGAAATCTTTATTTTACTGAGTTCCCTGCTCCCAACCAACAGGTGCCTCAGAAGCTCAGCCCAGCTGAAAATGACTTAGGTCATGGGCACAGACCAGCAGCTTAGAAGCAATTGCTTGGGCCGGAACCCAGATGAAACTGCCACCTCTCTCCCTCTCTGGAATTTGGAATTAGGACCAGCAGGTACCATGGCAATCTGGACTGACTGCTTGAATTGCAGGGATGCTGACTATTGGCAGCTATAGGGTAGCCTCTTTGGTCACATACACAGAGACGCACAGGAAGCAGATCCACAGAGAGAGGCAAATGGAACTGACTTGTCGGGAAAAGTCAAGATACAAACATGCAGCCATACAGGCAGAGTCTGTGAGCCTCACTCCTGCTTCCTTGTGATCTTCCGGTCCCTCATGAGGCTTGACTCCTTTGCTACACTTGAATTCTATGAGATATTCTTGTTTCTCTTTCAAACCTGCCCCCTTTTTGTTCCAAATTATCTTAGATTGGTTTCTATTTACATTCATTCAGAAGACTCTTCACTAAAGCAAGAGGCAAAACCGAAATACCTTGGTTGACATGTGGATATTTGCTCCCTTATCCAGAAGCAAGGTGACCATATCTGTGTGCCCCTCTTGCGAGGCTAGATGGAGTGGAGTGACTCCTTGCTTTGTCACAATGTTCGTCTCTGCTCCATAGTTCAGGAGTGTGGAAGCTATCTGCATTTGATTCTTCTTGGCAGCAATATGTAAAGGAGTATAGCCATTCTAAAAAAGTAAAGATAAAACACATGTAATTTGTAAGCTTAGCAATTGCCATGATATATGTCTGAAGGAAATAAGAATCTCTAATCAACAGAAAAGTTAAAAGTGCGTTTATACTAAATCCAAATTCTTGCCCATCATAAGTTTCCATCCAACAACACCCAAATCTTTGCAACCCATGTCACAAGGCACCCCATTCTACTTACATGTAAGACAGATATAGACACAAGTGCCCCAAAGCTTAAAATCTCCCCCTCATAATGCTGCCCCTGAAGAGCAATAAACCAGATTCCTCTTCTATGTGACCGTCCTTTAAATACCTGGTGATGGTTTTCCTATCTCCCTCTAGTCTTCAGTTTTCCAGGCTAAATCTCCCATTCCTTCAACTATTCCTGACAGAAGCCCCATTTCTAGAGCTCTCTCCATTAAGGATGACCTGCTCTGGACTGATTCTAGTTTGTCGATATAGCTCTTGAATTGTGCTGCCTGGAACTGAATACTACATTTCACACATGGTTTTAATAGAAGAGAATAAAATGGATTTCTATGGTCTTGTTATAACATCCCTACTAATGTGCTTCGGGCTGGGTTGTACTTTTTACTCATTCAACAGCTATTTAGTAGGTACCTAGCGTGTGCTGGTCAGTGTGCTAGGTGTGGGGATATAGAGGTGGACAAGACCTGATCCCTGTCCTTAAGGGGCTGCATTCTGGTGAAAAAGATATTAATAAGATAGGCTTCTATTAATCCTATTAGGTTAATTAATTAATTAATCTTATAAGGTGGTCAGTTAAAATCCTGGATCCCCCCCCTTCATCTCTACAAACTGCTCAAAAGTAGCAATAAGAGGCTACTAGTTTTCTGTGGGAGTTTGTGGAGAGGACCAGAGGAACTCATACTTCGTTTACAACAGCCAAACTTTAAACCCCATACTTAGTTAAAAGAACAAACAAAACCCTGGAACAAGTGTAAGTCTGGAACCTGTATTGTTTCCTTTCCTTTTCTTTATCAAGTCAGGTAGAATTTTCCATGAAAAATGTGTGATAGAAATGAAAAACAGTGGCTTTGCCACTGCCTGTGGCATGCTGAAGGGAAAGACTGCATATTGATCAAGGGCTTCTTTTGAAACTCTAAGAAGAATTTTAGGTCATGGGGATTCCTGAAGTCTAACTGCAAAGGGTACCAAAAAAATACAAAGGAGTTTTGAGAATTTAAATGCCCTTATGTGTTGTCATGAAACCTTGATCTTCAAACGTCCCTACATTATCTATCTACTCTGTCTTCCTTTCTCCAAGCCAAAATAAGCATCTTTCAGTTCAGATCAATATTTCCCTCTAAGCTGCTCAAGAAATTCAGCAGCTCTTCTTGGAAGTCCTTTCATAGGTCCTTGATGTTCCACGTCCTCTAGAACATTGCACTTGGACCGTGGGCTCTGTTGAATAAAAGGGCACATAGATTTTTGTGGAACCTATAAGTTTAAACACTTTTTTGGCTACGGTGGGCTTTCTTCAGCCCCAACTCCCCCTATTTCTGCAGCACAGGCTTTACCAAGGCTAAGCAAAGAATCAGTAAACCTACCAAGTTTAGGTGAAGTCAGAGACCTACGTGGAGAAGGACAGGGAGGTTTTAACATAACAACATAAGAGATCATCAAAGAGAGTGTCAAATTTTTAGTAATATAAGAGGTCTGACTGACCAGCAGATACTCAACCTGCAAGTCTGAAGAACCCTCCTAACTCCACGTAGAGTCAAAGTTTTTGGAACCAAATAACAGTAACAACAGCAAAACCCGATGAAGACTAAGAAAAGATTCCGGATTTTGGTAGAAAGAAGCAAAGAGGTTCTAGGGTCCAAGGGACCACGTGTGTTGAGAGGTGGGGTGGGGAACTGTAGTGAATAGAGTGTCAAAAGTGGAGTTAGGGGTGGGGTCCAACCAACTGGCAGCCTCTCGGAGCGGCCCCCGAGCTACAGGACTCATGCTGATTGACAGGCGAGGTCAGATGAGTGGAAGACACTAGAGGAGCCTCCTGAAGCCCCCCTCTGTGGACCCTGGAGTAGAGGATGCTCTCCCTAGTGATCTGGACTTTGTTCACGTGTGCCAAAGAGTAAGGACCACACTCTATAGAGGCTGGAGATCATGGGCACATTTGTCTCTTTGGAAGAACTATACACGTTATTTTATAAGTTAGGTCTTTTCTCCCTGGTACATTGAGAGCCCATTGTGGGAGGAGAACACGTGTTTTATAGTTTTACTACAATCCCTTCTTTATATATATGTGTTGTATTGGGTGTTGATAAAGTCATATCTTTGTTCAAAATGGTCAGCCTAGAAAGTTAATGAAAAAAAATACTGGCATGTTAAATGAGCATATTTTTTTTTATTCCATTGGAATAGTCGCTCAGTCTTCATTCTTCCTTCAAATTTATTGAGAACCCACATAATACTGAATGAGATACCTCAGAGATATGCAAATATGAATATAACATGATTAATGTCCTCAAGTAGTTTATAATCTAGTAGGAAGAAAGACATAAAACAAATGCATGATTGATGAGATTACAGAGAAAGGGTTATAAAGAAATAAGAATGGTATGTGCAATAAAAAAATTTGTCCTGCTCTTTTGACAGTTTAAATATTTTATTATAAGCCATATATTTGTAGCAATAAAATATGTATATGTGTGTATATATACATACATATATAGATCTATATATAGGTATGGGTACAAAGTTATACATATATAATAGTTTATTATATATAATTTGTTTATATACAAAATATACTTTCACATAGAGTATTCTATTTTATTATATATGTATAATGTGTATAATTTAAATAGACATGTGAGCATATATGTACATAGTTATATAATAGAAGTGGAATAATTCTCCTCTACTGCTTTGGGATGCAGTAGACCTAGTGGTTAAGAGTGCTGCCGCTAAAGTCAGATTGTCTGAGGTCAAATCCTAGCTCTGTCAATTAGTAGTCATGTGACTTTGGACGTACGAAGTAACCTATTTAAATCTCACTTCCTCATCTATAGAATAGAAATCATTATAATACCAATCTCATGGGATTATTATGAGATTAAATGAGATATTGCATGTAAAATGCTAGGCACAGTGTTTGGCATGTAAGTGGTAATAGTTGCTGCTTTATTATGTCATCTAACATAGCATGAATATTTTCCCACCACAAGAAATATTTTTCTTTTTAAATAAACTATGACATCTTCTCAATATATATTTACTGAATGAATAAATGAAAGATACAGTGATGACTTTATCTGTTATATGACATTTATGTATATTTTCAGCGTAATAAAGAGGCAGCTCAAATGGTGGGAAACACTCTGTCCAAAGGTTCAAGTCTTAGTTGGAGCTATTTTATGAGTTGGTGCTACACATACCCCCAAAATGCATTTCTAGCCTAGGAACTTGGAAGGATGTATG
Organism: Lagenorhynchus albirostris; assembly: GCF_949774975.1. Taxonomy (NCBI): domain Eukaryota; kingdom Metazoa; phylum Chordata; class Mammalia; order Artiodactyla; family Delphinidae; genus Lagenorhynchus; species Lagenorhynchus albirostris. The sequence goes on along the minus strand of NC_083098.1, from coordinate 121,405,399 downwards.
CTATAGTTAACACGAATGAAACATGTAAAAAACAAAAAGTCTTTCATATAGAGCACAGTGAAAAATTTGAAGTCAGAAGGAATGAGTGAATAAAAGGGTAGGTGTATCACGACATTCTGTTTATACGAGAGAAGGGAAAACCTGAACTGCCTTTCTTACGTTTAATTTCTCAAAACTCATACTTGTGTGCCTAAAACACTGAGTGCTGGCAATCAGAGTCATCTTTATTGGTTCCTGGGCACGTCCCCTTTGTATTTACTAACTTGTAAAAAATCTTAAAAGGCTTTGGGCTTCCCTGGTGGCGCAGTGGTTGAGAGTCCGCCTGCCGATACAGAGGACACGGGTTCGTGCCCCGGTCTGGGAGGTCCCACGTGCCGCGGAGTGGCTGGGCCCGTGAGCCATGGCCGCTGAGCCTGCGCGTCTGGAGCCTGTGCTCCGCAACGGGAGAGGCCACAACAGTGAGAGGCCCGCGTACCGCAACAAAAAAAAAAAAAAAAAAAAAAAAAAAAATCTTAAAAGGCTTTGTGGAAGCAAACTGTCGGGGAAAAAAAAAACAAGGACAATACCAAAAGCTACTATTGCCAAGACTGGTTGCAGTTATATCAGCACCATGTGCTTAAAAAACAGTTCCCATGTCCAGTCAGATTAGAGTTACACCCTACAGTCTGTAAATCCTTTCTGTGGTCCTCACCTTGGCAGTGGCATGAGGGGAAGCACCCTTCTCCAGTAACAGCAGCGCCACCTTCTGGTTGTCATAATGAGCAGCAACATGGAGCGGGGTAAGGCCATTCTGTAATGGGTGTGTTGAAGTTTCAGTATTAATAAATTAGCATTAGCTGCCCTGAAGCTGCCAGGATTCAAGGAAACTGGTATCGATTAAGTCCATGTTAATTAATTAATATAGTCAATAGGAAAAATAAAAATAAATACCTCATGATTTTCTTATTAGAAACGTAACTAAAACTGAAAATGATACGTTGAGCTTTCAGTTAGCACAGGGCATCTTGATTCCACCATAATTAAAAGTCTAAAATGCCATGTAAGGATTATTACGTTAACATTCCAAGGATTCTTCTTAACATAGAGAAGTTCTGGGCCCTGTTGTGACAGGAACACACATTTGAGGCACAGCTCTTTTAAACACCTTCTGAATCAGTGTATATGTGGGCAGGTCATGGACACCGCCATCATATCTATTTGGTATAGTTTCATCCATTACATTCATATTCCTTTAAGAAGAATGAGCAAAATATCTTGAAATGCAGATCTCCCAAGCTTCCAACTTGACCGAGTTATATAACAAACATATATGCTTGAAAACTTTTACCTTCCCCGCAGAATCTGCAGCAGCACGGCGTTGTAAGAGAAGTTTTGCCACATCCAGGCTTCCATACTTGGCTGCTACGTGCAAGGGTGTGAAACCCTTCTGAAAATGTGAAGAACAAAAGTAAAAGGTAGCAGTTTTCTTTGTGACGGCTAACAAAATCTTTTTTTACTGGTTAACATATTAAGCAAACTTATGTTGATTCTCCATTTGGGAAAAATACTGGGAGCGTTAAATGTTAGCCATAAACAAGGACTAGGACAAAGAATAAAGTTTAACAAGCAAGAGTTTGGCTTCACAGACTGAACAAAAGAAATTTTATCTTGAGTGCTTAGAGACTGAAATTTGACGTTCTAGGCTTGGTATTTATGTGTCAGAAAAATGGCTCTGATTTGTGAGTGAAAAAAAAAACAAACCTACCCTGTCTTTTTCTTGCCTCGAAAATTAATAGGATTGAGACAGTAGTACCTCCTGTCCAGGCTTTCTCATTTTTCCTATCCTTTTTATAATACCTGAATTCCAAATTTCTTTATTTAAGGTTTAGGGTATTTCAGCAGCTATGATTAAAAAAAAATTATTTGTGATTCAGCTGATTGCATTTTCTGCAGAAATAGCAAGATAAAATGGTGGACAGAACAAAAACATTTCACCGTTTAAAAAGCACCTCTCGTCCTGACTTTTATCCCTTGTCTCAAAAGACCCACACTTTGTATAAGACCAATTCCTTTCGGAAAATACACTCTACTTCTGGCAGGATGTTGAGCTGATTAACATCAAACTTTTAAACTGCTGCTCTCCTACACATGTTTACACGTACAGATTCAATGTCTTGTGTGCCTAACCAATGTCACTCTCTGTAATTAGCAGTGTGTTACAAATACAGCTAGGTCCCTGGACTCAGATCTCAAGGATGGCACAGTTCCTACACCATGATCTCAAATCCATCCTCTTGGCCAGACAGTCTAATCACATGTTCTTCTGGCACTACATTGGGAGTGGGAGAATTCTAAAGCTGACCCGGGCTTGCAAAACACACACAGCAAACATGCCTGGGTTAAGTGGTCTAAGATAGGGCTTATCCTTCAGACCATTTAAGCCTTCATCAGAATACAGAATATTCCTCAAGAAGCAATATTGCTTTTTCACAGTGTCACTACAAAAATTATTTTTAGCTAAGATGTCATTTTTCTTTTTGCTCTTTTTGAACATTAGGTACTAAGAAGTCCTTGGAGGAGAGTAAATCTGCTTTTTCCAAGTGTGGGGCAAATATAGGAAGTCCATTTAAGCCAACATTTGTTGTTAATGCTCTCTTCCCTCTAACTCAATCCACACAATGACCGGAGTGACACTCAGGATGAAGTCGAGTTCCCTGAGACAAGCCATGTGGTAAGAAAGAAAAAATAAACTCCTTATCCTTAAAGTCTTGCTGGAATAGCGGTCCAGCCCCTTTATAAATTTGGAAACTATTATTAGACAAAACTACATAGAATCTTTACTGTAGAATCACAAAATAGAGGTCGGGAAGCATCTCTTGAATCACATGTCTGCCTTCTTCCCCTATGTTAATCTCATCAGGATTTCATTTACCCTCTGATATTTATCAACAATTAAATAGCTTTACTGATGATGAGTCAACTACCCTTCAGAACCCCAGTCAGTTCCACTGTTTTGTTTAATAGTTTCTTCCATTTAACTGTCCTAATTTACTATTGCTTTAGATATATTTTTAATTCTAAAAATCTTCGGAAGACAACGGATTATGTTTTATTCCCTATTTCTGTATTTTATATATCTAAATTTCATTTATTTATTACCTTCATCTGATGAGACAATCACCCAGTCTCTCTTGGGTTATTATTACTATTATTATTACACAGTTGCCCCTTGAACACAGGTTTGAACTGTGAAGGTCCATTTATATGTGGATTTTTTTCAATAGGAAATACTACAGTACTACACAGTCTGCAGTTAGTTGAATCCAAGGATGTGGAACCATGGATATGAAGAATCCAAGATACAGAAGAACTGTGGATATGAGGACAGACTATAAGTTATATGAGGATTTTCAACTGTGTGAAGGGTGGGCGCCCCTAACCCTCTCATTGTTTAAGGATCAACTCTATGTTTGTTGTTTAGTTTATGATGTTTTTAAAAAAAGATTTTAAAAATCCTTTCAACCCTTCTGATTTCAGCATTTGAATGATTACCAACTTCTTACATCAAAGCATGTTTTACAGCCATAGGCAACCAGGTAAGTCGTAACAGCCAGGAGGCTGCTCCTACCTCTCAGAGGACAGATGCCACCACAGTACTTCAGTTCGTACTTGCAAACTCCCTTCTCCCCCAGATGCAGTATTTGTGCCCGTTCCTTAGTAATCTGAATCACTGTTGTATTTGTGGGAATTATTTTGCCCTGTGAATAATTCACTTGTTGTAGGCTGTAATCTGTCTCATTCTTCTTCTCTTCTGTACTAGTCCAATTTCTTTTGCTCCAATTAGCTGTGTTCGTGTTTTATTCTAAGTCATATCCAAAGAGGGGATCGCAAATATAATGTATCAAGTGGAGATAAAATTACTCTGCCCTAGTTCAAAACTTTGAACATAAGTAAAATTCTTTGTTAGAGGACAACTAATACAACTAATAAAGTGTGACTCTCCAGCCCAGTTCTGTTTAGACACCGTGTAGCTGGTAAAGTGTAGGGAGCAGAAAGGGCATAATAGCTGACACCAGGGATGGAAAAATGCAAGATTATGTGAAGTGAACTTCTAGGTAGCACTAAAACTCAACAAATACAGTATTGCCAATCTAACGCAACATTATCTTCCTCAGTAGTGATACTCGCTCAATGTATTTGGGAATTGTATTTTTTTCTATAATATATTCATGGGAATATATTATAGATTTTTATCATGGAAAGTAAAGAGAAAATAACACTTGCTTTATGGAAATCATCTTAATTAAAGTTCTAGAGGGAATTCCCTGGTGGTCCAGTGGTTAGGACTCCGTGCTTCCACTGTAAGGGGCCCGGGTTCGATCCCTGGTCAGGGAACTAAGATCCCACAAGCCACACAGTGTGGCCAAGTCATAATAATAATAATAAAGTTCTAGAAACAACACCGGCATTAATTAGAAGAAGAGAATCCAGCCCTCCTTTTGAAGATATTATATGCAATCTCACAACCCCCCTTGGTCATTTAGAAAATGAATCTAAAATATTCAAAGAGGAAGAAGTCGGAGGCCTACAGGAGATCTACCCTTCTTGACACTCTATGATTTGGGATTGCTCCTGGTCCATGCCAGCATGAAACCATTCCTCTTACCTTGGTAGCTAAGGAGTGGGCGGCTCCTGCTTCCAGCAGGACTGATGCCACGTCTACCTGGCCTTCCCTGGCAGAGATGTGCAGTGGTGTGTACCCATTTGTAGTGGCCGCATCTGGGTGAGCCATATGTTGTAGAAGCAGCTGAACAATTTCTGTCTTACCCAGGCGAGAGGCAATATGCAAAGGCGTCTGTTCCTCCTACAACTCAGATCAAGTAAAAAGTTAGTGCCAGGACAGACCAAACGCCACTAGTAATACATTTCACTCAGATGTTTCATGATGTCTTCTTGGAATCTCCAGGAACCCCTACCCAAAAGGAAATTACTGCTACTCTGACTACAATTTATACCTTGTTATATAGAATGACCTGTTTGGTCACAAAATCTTCCTTCAATATTTTTAAAAGTAGATATTTCCATGAACTTGGTCACTGTTTTCTGGGCATGCCAAAATGTTTCTCAACTCATTAAGGCCTCAGCCTTCACTTATGTTTAAATATAAACCAGCTCATAGTTCTGAATAAGAAAGAAATCTAGTCCAGAAGCCCTAAGACCTAGATTCTCATCCAAAAGCTTTCACTAAGAGACAGTATTTATTCTGGGAACTGTATCAAGAGGAAAAAAAAAAAGAGGGATGCTGGGAAAACTTTGTTCTTACTCCACTCAGCAAGCCAAGGATACAAATGCTGGTTATTTTCTTCAAGGAGAGACTGTGGATAAAGAAGATGTTGCAATCTGATTTAAAAAGATGTTGTTCCAGGAAACGTTGCAGATGGGTCTGGGACTTACATCCAGGGCTTCAAAGATGAAATGGAAGCCTGGCGAGGAGCAAATGGGGTTAAGTATTTGCCAAGTGCTTCTCATTTAAAAACAGGGAGAGGAGATAGCTGGTATAAGGGACAGGAAGGACACTGCTGGAGAAGGCTTAAGAAATCACCTGACTCTAATGTGTAGTCAGGAAAATGTTTTCAGTGTTAAGAAAACGAGGCCAAACCATTGTCTTGATAAAAGAAAATTGTGTGTAACCTTAGTGATGAAAAGGGGTATATCTCTATAATCTGCCCAAGGGCATGTCATAACAAAGGTGAGAAAGGAGAAGCTGGGCCAACTTCCAGGGCTAAGAATGAATGGAGAAGGTAGAATAGAATAGGGAGAACTGTTGAAATAAATGCACTTTATCTCAAAGTTATAAGGAAAAACGTATTAAGTGGAAGGTACAGGAAGAGATGAAATAGCACTGCATGCATTTCAGGGTGGTAAGAACTAAATAATAAACAGTAATAATACAATTATTTTAGCAATAGAATTGGAATTTTAGAAAAATTTGCACCTTATAAACTTCTTTCATGTATGATGCATACCTGACAAGTCCTATACTTAGACCTGAAAGGAAGGCGTAACATATATTATTCAACCATTTTCCAGTGAAAAGAGATTAAGAGGAATTAAATGAGTTTTCCAGGACTGTCCAAGGTTACGCAGCTATGAAAACAGAACTTGAATTCAGGCATTAGATTCTAAAGACATTTCTTTGTCTATTCATTCCACAGAAAGAGAGACAATATGATGGCCTCTAAGAAAACTAACAGGACAAGAGGTCTCTCAATAGGAAGGGAGACAGACAACACTTGAAAGATACAACTTTCTCTGAAATAGAGAGGAGAAAAGAGAGGAATGGAGAGAATTAAAAGTTACAAAAATAAATGGACACAAAACACAATCAAAGACCAAAGAACTTGAGGATAGCTATCATGAACATCTGTTGTTTCTGGGTTTCCTGCTTGGACTTCTGCCCAGCAGAATTTGATTGAGGTGGGTATTACAAGTGACACACTCTAACATGTGTTTTCAGTGAGCGAGGGGGAGCGTTAGGGCAACGGTGACCCCTTAATCCATAGCTGAGAAGCGGCAGTCCTTGACTGGTGGTGGCCAAGTAACTGGTTAAATTATCGATCAGTGTCTCTTGGTTCTCAGAGCATTAAGGTACTTGTTTTTTTTTATAAAAAAAGGAAGTTAAGAAGTAAGCTGTTTTGCCCATTTTCTTCAACTTTTGGTACGCTCCTATCTGAAAGTGGAAAAGGGAAGAACCTACAAATTTGATAAGAAAGTCTTTCCACCTGTAATCAGAGATTATCAAACCTTGGAGGTTTGGGTAATTGTTTCCCTGTAGAATTGCAAAAGTTGAATTTGCCACTCCAAGCTAAAGCTAATTCTATCCAAGGCAAAGAATTGGGAAATCACAGAAGATAATATTCGTGGGAAGAGCTAAAGAAACAAATGTGGGCAGCTTGATCCTCTAGGCCTCTTCCAAATATAAGGGGCAATAATTCTCTCACCATAAAGCATCACTGACAGTGATACAGCCTGATCCAGGAAGACGTGAGCTCTGCCTTACCATCACTGCTAGTTTCCAAAATTAGGGAAACTTGCTGAGCCCCAACTCCTTTTACCAAAAGACAGAAATAGCAAAGGCTGGGACAGGGTTCAAATGTTTGATAAAAATTTCTGCTATAAGTTACTAGCTAACAGGATTCCCAGGAACCATATATACCAGCAGTTAACTAAAGTTTTAAGTGAGTTTAAGACTAGGGGCCCTGTGATTGCTCAATCCCTAAAGCAAATGCCAGGCCCCTGTATTGTGCCAACAGAATACGGGCACCTAAAGCAAGAGAACTCCTAAAAGGGCAGGTCCCAGCGGCCCTCTCAGCTACGTCCATGGAGGACATTGGACAAGAAAGGACCTTCCTGAGGGCAGGACCCTGGGGACAAGCACATTGGCTGACCCAGGAACTTATGCCACTGCAGCCCCGGCCTTCCAGTCTGTACAGCAAAATATGTCTTATGCTCTTGACTGGTGAATAGAGAATGCTGCTTGCACTTTTAACTGAGAGATATTATTGTGATGATATGACTTTTCTTTCATTATATATTGGGAGTAGGCATAAATATGACTTAGCCCCATGATTATATAACTATGAGGTATTATTTCTACACCTGATAGAGAAGAACACAGACTACCCAGAGATCTTGACCTTGGAGATCAGTGTAACTGGGTATAATTTTAACTATCTCCCCTTTGGAAGAGAGTGAATTGTAGAGCCATGGTATTCGGTTAAGAGAGGGAGTTTTCAGAAGTGCATGCATGCGGGAATTTGACTACAAACTATTAAGCAGTTTTATTTTATATTAAGAGGGATTCATGAGAAACCCTTTTATTATTAAGTATGGATTACAAAATATTTACCAGGAACACTACCACAATTTCTGGTAAAATTAATGAAGTTCAAGATATTCAGAGCGCATTGACGGACCATAAATTTTTTTTTAACAGCTGAATTGCCAGGTAAACTTAAAAGGAAATGAGACTAGGCAGAGCACAGAGGATTTTTAGGGCAGTGAAACTACTCTATATGATACTATAAGGATGGATACATGTTATTATATGTTTGTCCAAACCCATAGAATGTACAACACCTAGCGTGAATCCTAACGTAAACTAGGTGCTTGGGGGAATAATGATGTATCAATGCAGGTTCGTCACTCACAACCAATGTACCACTCTGGTGGGGAATGCTCATAACTGGGAAGACTATGGGGTCAGGCGGCCTATGGGAAGCCTCTGCACCTTCCTCTCAATTGTGCTGTGGAACTAAAACTGCTTTTAAAAAATAGTCTTTAAGGGGGTGGGGAAGGGAAACAAGAAAAATGCCAAGGCAGGGAAGAAGAGAGTTTGAATAACAAAAGCATTCAATATATAAGAGCATAAAATGCCAATGATGAGTACCAAAGAACATAAATTACACTACTTGTACAATGGATAGAAAGGCAGAAAAAAATCAAAACTACTAGAGTAATGAAGGCGGCCCACGTATCACTGGATTCTGCATGAAGGTCTGTGGAAAAAAATGCTATAAAATTCAGAGTCAGAGAATGTTAAGAAGTCTGGAAGGCCAATGATATGTACCAAAGAACATAAATTACACTACTTGTACAACGGATAGAAAGGCAGAAAAAAATCAAAACTACTAGAGTAATGAAGGTGGCCCACGTATCACTGGATTCTGCATGAAGGTCTGTGGAAAAAAATGCTATAAAATTCATAGAGTCAGAGAATGTTAAGAAGTCTGGAAAGGAGTTTCAAGGTTTCTAAGTCCAACCCTTATATTTTAATAATAAAGACCCAGAAGTGAAATGACTTGTCTGAAATGACAATTTGTATGTTTCCAGCTGGATGTTTTCATTCCAATACAATACTGTTTTGAAAATGGACTCACTACGGTAGGATTCAAGGTGAAGTGAGTTCTAGCTTAGATATATCAAATATTGAAAAAGAAGCGAAAGTGTTTAAATATTCCATGAGAATCCCAAAGGTGCTAGTGCGAAAGTTAATGAAACAGCGTGGAAAAGGAAACAGAAGATATTGATAAAATATTCAGTGTAAAGGAAGAAGGTGAAAAAAGCAACTGGGAAGGGACATTTTTTAAAAAGAAGAAGAAAATAAGTCAAGTTGTGGGAATCAGAAATAGGAGAATCCAATCTCCCGGGCCAAAATTCATTTATTTTGGAATAGTGGAAGGGTAGAATGCCTAAATATGGAAAATCAAAGTAAGAAGAAAAGTAGAACTCATTATAGAAATGAGGAAAGTAAAACAGATGAAGGGAAACATTAAAACTTTGAATATGGTTTGTCTTTAAGTTACTAGTAAGGAATGTCTATGGAAATTTGATTGGCTTTGGTGGTAAGAAATAAATTTTAATATATATAGTATCTATATAATATAGGTTAAAATGTTAAAATTCATGAAAATGAAGATATATGTGGAAGGGCTTTCAAAGGTAAAAAAAATTTATTAAAATGTTAGTCAATGCCAAATTTCTTAGATATTAAATTGTATTATTTTTTCAAATGTTAGTGTTTCTGAAATTGAAGTGCATTTTCCATTGTGTATATTTACCGTACCATTTCACTTTTGCCTGAAAAACTGTCACTGAATTGATGTTTTCACTTACAGTCCTTGGCATTTCCACATCAAGAGATGAATAGCGGCATCTCTTAAGGATAGAACTCATGCACGCAACAGAAGAAAACCGCAAGCACCAGCACCTACCCTGGCTCTGGCATCGACAAGGGCACCATTTCTCAGGAGGCATCGGACCACTTCCACCTGCCCCGCCCGGGCTGCCATGTGCAGTGCAGTCTCCCCACGCTGCCAGGAAACAAAGATCATTCAATCATAAGTAAACCCACTGCTCTGCATGGCATAGAATAAAAATGTGCCTTTTTGTGAAAGATAGCATTATATCCAAAAGTTTCAGAAATCTATGAAAAGGTATAATTATTTCATAATTGTTTAGTCTGGAAAAACAGTATCTTCTCCATCTTCAAAAGGATAAGACAAGCGTTTAATTTTTTTTTCACTAATGACAAACCAGTGAACTTACCCAAACATTCAGGATACCCTGAGGTTTAACTTCACAGTCAACGTGGCATAACCTAAATTGCTTTTGGTGGTATGAAGTTACCTTTCATCCTTCAAATCTAAAATCTGTCACACTTAAATATGTGATTACAGCTCTATCCCGTTTTTATGAGAAACTCTAGATGCTGCCGATCTAGTCAACACAGTGCAAAAAAATCACATCATCTGTTACCATACATGTCATTTCTTTCCAGAATTCAAAATTTACTTCTGAAATAAGCTATTTTTTTTACTTTGGCTTTATCTTTGTGTTATGAGACTAGATAAAGACTGTTCATACGAGGAATCTGATTTGCCCAGGAGGTCCTCTGCTTGTTATTGATGAGCGTATTGAATTACAGACAGTTACTCGAGAGAAATACTAAGAGATGAGTAAAGCAATGTTAACAGTGCCATCAGTTGAGGTGGGCAGCACTGAGCTTCAGGTGTCTCCTCAAGTAGCTTCATGCTGCATCAAGGAAGACACACTTATCAGAAAAAGTAGCTTAACCTGCAGCATGAAGGATGATGGTTAGACATCAGAGAATTTTCTCATTGGGAAGCCTGTTAATTACTGCCTCTAAGAGAAGGGTTTTTTTTCAATCTGCATATTTTAAAACCACATGTAGTTCTAAAGAAAGCAGGGATTCATTCTTTCAAATAATTTTACAGTTATAAAAGAATAAGATATTGGAATAAAAGTTATTTTAGTCACCACAACTATACTAGAAAATAAGGTTGATTTCAACCATGTAAACTAGTCCAAATAAACTAAATTGATTTCAACGTTGGTTGAGGTAACTGGATAACGTTTGACAAATTCCAGTGCATAATTTCTTCTGACTACTTGCACAACAAACACTTAAACCCAGATTTAAGACAAACTTTAGTTTGGTACTTAGCTCAGAGTTCATTTTTTGCTAGTATTCAGAGACCCATTCCTTATGAAGTTATGAGAAATTCAATTCCAATGATTTGAATTTGAGAGCATTAAACTGGATGTCTATGCTAATCTTCTTTTTGTTGATAATTCATTTATCCTCTAATGGCCTTATTTTCTGATGTCATCTTTTGACTTTTGTAGAGTAAATGTATTTGGAGTATGTTATTACATAAAATAACATGACTGGAACAGCAGTACTTTTCAGACTTTGGATGTACAGCAAGGTTTTTCCTCTTCAGACAGCCATGATTTCTAACTTTTCTATATCACTTAAAACCTGCCTCTAAAAAAAAACCCCTCAAATCTTTATTCCATTTCTAAGTCTTATAATAGTACAACAATTTTACTAATTTTAGTAGAATGAAGACAAAAAATGAGTTTCCTTATAAGAAGTTAAGTCAAAGAGGCCTCAGGAGTACCTACTCAATGATGAATTTATATGCTTACAAGCCAAACTTTATCAATGAGGGGTTTTCAAAATCTAAAAGGTTTCAAATACTAGTCCTAGTATTTCTAGTACCTTTATTTATGCTTAAAATAAGTTGTTTTTATGATGTTTACACATTTGAAATTGACAAGTTAGATATAAAACCTAATCTAAAGTATTAAACATTATATACAAAGAAAACATTATATATACATATATATATATATATGCAAATGGTCTCTCTACTTTAAAACAATGGTCTTGTTTAATTCTTATTTAATGATTTTTGGGTAATTGACCTTTATGTAAATTGCCTTTACCCTTTTATATTATGTTACCCTTGTTTATACATAAGTATAAATAAGAAAATGAAAGAGGGTATATATATTTTAATCAGTAGGTTCCATTTCTTAGTTACTGGGCACCTCATCTTATTCAATGCCCTGTTTTCCTTATCTTAAGCTCATTAACTTTAAGGATTAGGGGAAATTCTTAAACATAATATGAAGTGTGAACTTAGTCATGAATCCGTTGATTTGCTGTAAGAAGAGAAAAACTCGATTGTCCCCCACTTTGCATTGTGGACAGCTCCAAAAGTGCTGGGTTTTCTACTCCCACAGTTGTCAATGACTACTTTGGATTATGGATGTATTACAACTGGCTTTCTAGGTTTTCAAGTGCATTTGTGAGCCTTCTGGAAAGGGAGATTTGCGGTAATAATATCTGCACATGATTGAGTTATTGGTACACTTCACACTTGGAGTGAATTTTGAGACAAAAACAAGACTGGCAGGAGAATGGGTATGCTCATGTCCAAAGCAGGTACTACATTTCATGCCCCTCCCCCAGTTGTTAAAACTGACTCTGCTGACAGCTACATTGACTTCCACTTTGGCTGCATCAGTTGTAGAGCATCAAAGCACAACAGACAGCACTGCATTCAAAAATGCAACATGATTTCAGGCAACACACAAAGGCTTCAAGGGTAGGGTACTTTGGGGTCAGGAAATGACCAACTCTGACACAGCAAGCAGGCAGTCAGTGTTCACACCGTTTCTTAATCAACCTGCAAAGAGTTTTGGATGCAGCAGCTATATCCTCACGTTCTGAGAATACACCAGTTCACAGGCATCCCACTGCTAGAGAAAGTTAAATTCCTCTAAATGTAGGGTTGCCAGATTTAGCATATCAAAATACAGGATGTCCGGTTAATTCTGAATTCCAGACCAACAAAGAATAATTATTGTAGTATAAGTGTGTCTCAACTATTGCATGGTACATACTTATACTAAAAACAATTATTTGGTGTTTATCTGAAATTCAAATTTAACCAGGAGTCCTGTATCTTATCTGGTAACCCTATGTACATGGTATCTGCTCTCTGAAGGACACATCATACAAAAATTAAAATGAACAAACAAAAAGCAACTAGGAAACACATTTGAAAAGAGGATTACATTGGCAGGTGGCTCTCAAGTATTTGTTTTGAGAAGGCTGAAGAGAAAGAGTATGTAATGGACGAATGAGAAGATAAAACAAAATGAAGAACTTTATAATGACCAACAGGTGGAATTTAAAGTTTAATATAGCAATTGCCAAATTTGGGAGTATTCAAGAACCTAAATATGTCAACATTTTTATTGTTTTAATTGATATTTTGTTTAACAAATAAAAATTTGTTTTTTATTTGAAAATCTATATGTAGCCCATATAGTTTTTTGCTTTTGTTTTCGTTTTTTTTGTGGAGTACATCAATATGGAGCAAATACATAACCATCAAATAATTTGGAATTGGTCAGTTAAGAAGCAAATTAAGAGTGCCGCAATATCATACAATCATTTCATGTGGCTTTTCTTTGCTGATTTTGCAAAAATCTCCCCTCAGAACGATTAACATGGGGGATTTCAATCAAGCATTGCATAGAATATACTTGTCTATGTTACTATGATAATATAATTTTACATAGTATTACCATTGCTCCTGAGATCCTGTAGGCATTTTAATGCAAAGAAGGAAAATACAGTACAGTGGGAAAGTACTCAGAGAACTTCTTTTAAAAGGTACTAGTTTGTGTAAGTCTCAATTTTAAAAAGGGAGGTGGTCATCTCTGAACAGAAAAAGGATGCTATTGATTTCTTTTAAAGTTCTAAGAAGTGACCATAAATTAAACTCAAATTGGCATGTTGTGAAATTACTCTTATCCTTAGTGGAGAAATTTAAAATTAGCATATATTATTACTTTAGGATCAGTAAGCTGTAATTAGGGGGGTGTATAAATACAGACTATATTTCAATTCTTTGATGGTTTTATACTCCAATTGTGAATAATATGAAGAGAGGTATTAACACATATTTAAAATCAAATAAATTTATTTCACATGGATTTTGTCCATGCATCAGAAACTTCAGCACAGAAACAGTGTATAAAATACAAGGAAATGAGAAAATGAAAGGGAATATGAATAAAAAGTAAAATTGAACATTCCATTTCACAACTCGAATGGAATACCAAAAATTAGCAACAATAGTAAACCAACTGCTTTTGAAAATATGATTCATTTTAATAATAAGCACTAAGATTTATTTGGGGAGTTATTTCTGTTGAATACTTTTTTAAAAATCTCAATATTCCAGTGGGTCCTGGTGAGCTTCAAATACATGACAGTATTTTGTACAGAGCAAGTTCTCTTGCTCAGGAGAAAATCTGTATTCAATGATCAAAGTTTAACTGGGCTGACTCCAAGAAAATGAGAGAATTATAAAGAAATGGGAAGTAAAAATCCTAATTTATATTAGGTAGAAGAATTCTGGAATATCCAGCATTTATTGTCAGAACAAAAGTTGTCTGAAGACCAACATGGATTTCAGGATACATGAAAAAGTTGCAAGTTACAACTAATTCAGCCAACCAAATCAAAAGGAAAAATCAAAGTAAGGTTAGAAAATGGAAAATCCATGTAACTGAAGGAGGGAGGGAGAATTTGATATTAAGGAAAAAATCTTCTAATATTGGTCTATCTCTGGTTAATCATTTGATAAAATTGATTATGGTACTGACTTAATATTTTAACCAAAATTTCCTGGAATATGATTCACTCAAGCAAGTAGAGTGAGTCCTGAATATTTTATTCCAATCAATCATTCCTTCACGTTCAGAGGAGCTTTTAAAATGTATTTTGTCTTATAAGTGTATTTAAGATGCATGTTCAATTTATCTGCACCAGGAAGCTGACACAGTCTTATTCCACAGCTTCCATTTTATTACTTTGTAAAACATTTCTTACCCTATGGAGGTTCCTTTCAGCGACCTTCTAGCAATTATTTCAATAATACGTTATCACGGGGGCTCTTCTCAAAGCTCAGCCGCTGAGCTTTGATCACACACACACACACACACACACACACACACAAACATCCCTACACACCCACACGCTTCCTCTCTTTCTCCCTGTGGTTATTCTGACCCAAGCCATACTCACAATGTTAGTGACATCTGGAGAGGCTCCATTCTGCAGCAGAAGTAGGACAATGTTCAAGTGGCCCATGAAGGCAGCCACATGTATTGGTGTGAGGCCAGACTGCGAAACAAAGCGACAGCAGTTTTACTCCTCTGCACCGGTGGGGGCTTTGGGGCTTCTTCAGATAAATAATACTTGAGCGAAGAGGACAGAAGATGGGCAGAAGGAAGGGGAAGAAGGAGTAAGAGAAGGAATGTTTCGTGACAAGCTGAAACATTTTTCTACCTCTGTTATAGCTTGGATTGAAGCCCCATATTTCACCAGCAGTTCCATGACTTTGATGCGGTTTTTCTTGCAGGCAATGTGCAGTGGAGTAAAACCATTCTGTGCAAAAGACAATCAAGTTAGTTGAAAACATGCAGAAATGATTCTCACACAACTCCATGCTGGCACATTGCAGGCAGTAATGTTACATCCTCATTCATGTAGTGCGACCATTTCTTCAAGTGCTGTAGGTGTTGGATTTAGAGAGAAAGTGGTGGTGTATTCCTGGAGGCTCTGAACTTGGTTTATATGTGGTGGGCAGGTATGGCATTGTTCGTGTGGTTACAGAGAAAACAAAAAGGAAGAAAATTACATGGGCCTACTCTTCCAAGAAGGAAAAAACTGAGGCAATTATACTTTACAAGTTCTAAAATGTTTTAAAGCATACTGATTGGTCAGATTATGGAATGGCTTAAAGATGCATCAAAGATAAGCATGTGTTTTTCTGATGATGAGCTATTTCTTAAAGGGAAAAATCATTACCTGTTTTACTTCAAAAATCTAAGAACATGACTATAATAAATGTTTCAGCCTAGCTACTATTTTCTTTAGGGAATAGGTGTTACAAATTAACAGAAATCGTCATTTGTGTTGTTAATTTTTTTATATCCAGAAGTTATAATGTTTATATTAAAAAGTTTTTATGAGGAGTTGTTGCATGTTAGTGGAAATCATTATTTATGTTGATAATATTTAATACCCAGAAGTTATATTTCTTATATTTTAATATATTTTTTATAACTTATGTCAATCACATACATTTTGTTTCGAAAAGAAATGATTATTAAGTTCCCAAATATTTTCAAAATAAGTATGGAGAATTTTTGGAATAACTGGAAGAAGGTATCTCTTAGAAGCAAAGGAATGTGGAGAAGCCTTTAAGGTATTTTCTAACTTTCCATACTGGGCTAATGTGCAGCAATTAGGGGAAACTACATAAAAATTTGTTAACTAGCCCCATGCTTAATCCTTATGTGTTATATTTAAGTATTATATTTTTATCTGAACAATGATGTCTCTATATAGAATCGTATCTATTCTGCTAGTTAAGAATTTTGCATGTCCCAATAGGGACTGTTTATCAGTCAATATTTTTCTACACTAGCAGTTCTCAGGAAAGCATATGATTTTCTTTAACCTAATGACATTATTGTTCACAATATTTGTTAAGTAATTTCCCATTTATGAGCTATGTAATAAGCCAGATATAAATAACTACATGTATGTGCAGCACTTAAAAGATCTGCAGTGATTAGAATGTGATATTTTACATGCTTATTGACCACTATCCAAATGAAAATGAGTACTTTCCTCCTTATAAGAAAATAAATATCCTTACATAATTGCACATAAACCTAAAAGTATAGTTGCTTCCCAGGCAATAATAAATAAATTGATTCCAATGGAAAATTTCTAATAAAAATAAGATTAATATTTGCTAATTCTAATGACATTCTCTTAAATACTGATTGTCTAAAGACTAATTTAACTTACATAAACCATTTAACAAATAGAAAAAAGGGTTTGCTTTTAGTTGGAGAATTAAGAAACAAGAGGCATAAATTAGTACATATCTAATACTTCCAATGATTATGGTTAAAATATAAGTGAAGCAAGAAGATTTATTCAATATTAGAACTTGGGAGAAACAGAAGCTGCTCTAGGGACAGCCTCTTGCAGATTTCTCCTGAGCAATTCCTGAAATAGTTTATATAAAATGCTTCCTGAAGCAAGAAGACCCTAAGCATTACTTTTCCATTAGCCTGTGGCTGAGTAATCAGGTCAATAAGGAACATCTCCAAGTGAATTCTTCACAGGCTTACATTTTACATTATCTTACATAGTAAAATCTATCCACCACTTTAAAACTTTCTTTGTCAAAAAGAAATTAATAAAGTTCAACTTTTTTACAATTTTATTCTGACTCTATATAGAGGTGTCTAGAACTTACTTGATAATTGCTATTTTTCAACTTCTATTTTCCATTTAAAAATGATCACTCCAGAGGTTTCATACCTATCTATGAGTTGCTAATTATGGAAATGTTACCTTGGTGTTCTCTTAAATCTATCCTTGCCATCATTTAATAGCAAACTGTGAAGGCATGAAGTAGGCAGGCAGCTTGTGGGAGGTGACAAATTTAGAATTAACTACACATCTATAACCATGCACTGCTGTGCCTACAACCATTGGTCAATCAATGCGGGTTTGCTTATGTCGATCTGTATTCAGTTAATGTGGACTGGGCTAGGTTTACCAGGGCTCTGGCGTTTGGATTGGCTCTCTTGTCCAGAAGGAGTTTGGTTACACGGTAGTGACCACAGTGTGCGGCAACGTGGAGGGCCGTCAGGTAGTCCAGGGTGACGTCATCAACAGGCGCCTTGTGCTGGAGCAGGTGCTTCACACATTCCACGTGGTCTCCTTGGGCAGCCATGTGAAGCGGAGACAGCCCATTCTGCGCATCAAAACCAAACCAAACCAAGACCACATTTTAGTCATTACTTTCAGATTCTGAAACACGACAAACGATTCTTGATCTCTGGAACCACTGGTAGCAGAGAAAAATAATTTCCACTCGACACCTAAACATACAGCAGATTATGTTTGGCAGAGAGGAAAGACAAGAGAATGTTTAATTTCATAACTGTGATATTCTTAGGCAAAAATTAATAGGTCTTTCATGAATGAATATATAGTACGTGTAGCAATTCAGTTGGCCCACAATTATCAGGGCAATATTAGCTGTACAAAAACAAGTAATAGCTGAGGCTTAAATTATCTGTATCCAATTCCATACATAGAAATCTACATTTAATTCATCTCTCTGCAAGAATTTCTTTACTTCTCAATGGAGGGGAAAGTGGATGCAGGAGGAGCAAGTGGGTGGGTCAGGGAGAGAAGGAGACTTTGATCATCTCTTAGATCCACACTGCTCGTAAATTCTGCAACTTCTTTTTTCTGTCATGATGCGTAAATTGGATTTGGAGAAAGCAGTCAGATAAGAGCTAGAAAAGTATAAGGCAAATATGGACCATGTGTCAATGACCTCCCAACTTTAAAATTTTGAGGATAATCTAAATTTATCATCATTGATACTGCCAAAAATAGCTTTAGACTTAATCCTCAGAGAAGGTCAACAGCAGGGATACAAGACAGCCAAGTAGTTCACTGATAATTATTAGTCTAGGTGAGACTCTCATTTTTAAAAATTTAATAAACAAGCTTATAGGAAAAAGCGAAATTAGAAAACATTTGCCCATTAAAAGAAGGGGACTATTGTCCTTTCTTACTAATCAATGCAAATACAGTCACTAGAAAATAACTGTTGACCAAGGATTTAGTTTGGCAGTCATTATATTCAAAGAAGCAGAAACTGTCTGGATAAAGAAGCCAGAATAGGCCAAAGGCCCAACATTCTCAACCAGGAAGGTGATTTCAACAGTGTAGGACAGTCGCAGATTATGCAGCCACAGATGCTTTATGCTGTGTGCTTATATATGAATGATATTTGATTTTACAAGAAGGCCATTAAAAATGTTCCATCTAGGTAACCCATGGTCTTCATTAGTGATATGACAATTACTGGCAGATTCTGTAGATGAGATTATTTTATGGTTTTTGCAACAGTATATCTACCTACCCTCAATTTGATATAAGCCTTTTATTGGTTATAACATGACTAGTCTGAAATTTTGTTATTTCCATTTAAATTTCAATCCGTTTCCTCAAGGAAACTTTCCATAATTATCTTTGCATGACCCAGCCCAAAATGTTACATTTTAAAGACAGATCTCTACAACATTCTCGGTATAGGTATGAGAATAAAAATAATGCAGATGATTTATTTCTCATCTTCATATATTTCTGATTTGAAGCCACCCTTTCATGATCTGCGTGGCACATCTCTAAAGACTGAGTGCATTCTATACAAATTTTGAATGTGTGGGCCAGTTTTGCTCCAAATTATATCAACTAAATATTCAATTAAGATATAATATAAATTAAAAAATATTTGCTGTGTTTGCTGCCTTATTTTTCTCACCTTACCCTAGTAACAGCATCAGTTGATATGAATCATGTTCAGGGGATGGGGGAGATGAAATAGGGGGAAAATATTAAGACATGTCCCTTGTCTAAATTTTTGTTGTATTTAAGGATCCGAGGGTTGTTACATGTCCCATTAAATAACTCTGTGTGATTATCTTCAAATTTCGTCTCATGATATTTTCTGGTAACCCAAAGAAAACCTCCAGCAAATCAGCTCGTCACTTGGTTTCTATTTATATGGATAAGAGTTTTCCCCATGGTTGGGCATGTTGATGAAATGAGACAAAAAATACTAGATGTACTGTGCCATAGAGAACAGTATGCTTTTTTATTGGTTCTTTGTAGCTGGCCTATCCTAACTCATGCTTTCCACATCACCTATTAATCCCAATTATAATCAACCAACACCACCAGTGAGTAATTCTTTTTACTAGATATTGTCTATTTTACTAGATATTGTCTAAAGATTGGACAGCCAAAAGACTTATCTTGTATTGCTACTTGTGCTTCTTTAAAAGACAGTTTTATAAAAGACAGTTTTTATATATATTTTATAGTCATCTCAGAGAATCATAAAAATGTAGACTAATAAAATGTAAGAAATTTCTCACTTATATATAATATTCTCATTCACGTATAATAGAGTAATATTTACATTTCCATCTGCAGAGAGAATAGCAGGTAAAAATATAGAAAGAACTTGAAGTTATACATTTAATACATCTTAATGCATTTTTTCTTTTAAATAGTTTAAAAAGTTTGATATCTATTACTCATTCCTTGAACACAAATATTGAGCAACTAGAATACGCTTGGCTGATGCTTTGATTTCAAGAAGAATAGAGATTATCAAAAAAATGTCTTAAAGAGTTTGTTGGATCCCATCTTCCTCATAATGACTCACCTTCGTCCTTGCCAGCAAGGGAGCCCCCCGCTCCAGCAGAAGCTCCACCACTTGGTCATGTCCACTTCTTGCAGCGCAATGAAGGGGCGTCAAGCCATCCTGCCAAAAGAATGAAAGATAGGCCTCAGTTCACTTTTTTTAAAAAAACAAGATTGTATCTACTGCCACCTTGAAGAGAGGGTTTCCAAAACTCAGCCCTAGTGACTCAGTAGAACAGTAATAGAATTGCTGTCAGTTAAATAATAAAAAACAGTAAGAGAGAAAACAAGACAGAGATCTCGGCAGAGAGAAAGAGAATGAGAAAGACAGAGACAAAACAGAAAGAGGGAGAGAGCAAGAGAAATCCCATGTGTGGAGGTTTAATGTAAAAAACACTGTGGCTGGTCATGTGTTTGCATATTTAGGAAGATGGAAAAGCAGAGGGTGTTGCATTTGTTGAACTTGAAAGCCCTACCTACCTGGAGCCACACCCAGAGATTATACTGTTATACTATTTTCCTTCTGGTTGTCCTAACACAACTCCTAAAATTTCTTCTTAATCTAATTTGTCTATCTTCTCTCTTGAATTGTCATTATTTTCATAAATTCTCCTAAAATGCTCCCTGAGGCTCGTAAAAGGGAAGGGTTATTTTTTCACATTCTTCTAAAGGTTTCCACTCATATTTTTCATCATTTTACAAAATACATAATTATTTTTCAAAAATTAAATTTAGGGCTTCCCTGGTGGCACAGTGGTTGAGAGTCCGCCTGCCAATGCAGGGGACACGGGTTCATGCCCCGGTCAGGGAAGATCCCACATGCCGCGGAGCGACTGGGCCCGTGAGCCATGGCCGCTGGGCCTGCGCGTCCGGAGCCTGTGCTCTGCAACGGGAGAGGCCCAACTGTATGTTACGCTATTTATAAAACTTTCTGACCCTGATAACCTCACAGGTAGTTTCTGATTCTAGAGCAATCTCCAAATACCCTCTGTCTTTTGGGTTTTATTTCTCTTATTCATAGTCCAGCCACAATGGTATAAATAAGCCCTTTAATAATCTCTATTCAAATTATCAAATTTGAGTGTGTCATCTGTTTTTGTCTAGGACCTTGATGATAATTATTCCTTGCTTTGTTAAACCTATTAAGCCAGTATTGAGATACTAAACAGACCTTGCAGTTTTGGTTACCTGGGAATTAGCATGAAAAGACTGTCTCTTGAGAAAAAAGTATTGGGATGCCAAGTTATTTTAAAGTTTGCCAAAAGGAGCTTAAAAGACAAACTGTGTGGGCAAAGTGATTAAAATGATGATGCTTTTGTATCTTGTCCTCAGTGCCCTACGGTGGAAACACAGAGCATTGGTTGCTATATAAGTGAAATAGCAGTTAGATACAGCTTGATTTCTCAAACATTCTTGGTGGGAGCTTCATTGAGATCTAGAGTTTGAGAAATCCAACACAGCAAATGAAAGCATGATGTGCATGGTCCAGTGGGTAGGCCCTGGAATCACAGAGCTCTGGGTGTGAGTCTCAGATCAGCCCATCATGGGGGAAGCTCTCTGAGGCTCAGCTTCACGATATTTCAAATGAGGATGCTTTTTCTTACCCTGTTTAATTTACAGCATTGTTTGAAAAATGAGGGGATGCTGCCTTACATCATTTTTAAAAAGGTATTGCTTTCTATGGATTACATGAAATATTCATTGGGTAATCACGTTGAAACCTCTAAAATGCTCTCAGAACAACAATAGGAAAATATGGAGAAAATAAACCCGCAAGAACGTCAAGTAACAGTAAGGATTAAGTAATTGGGTCTAAATCTTACAGTTTAGTGATGCAGTTTATCTGCTCTTAAAAAGGATATGTGAGTTATATCAAATTCAAGTTGCCCAACATGCTCAATCTGGGTAGATTTTGGATATTTTCTACAAAGTGCAGTGTCTCATTATTGTCCCCCATAAAATCTTTATCAAAAGGTTTTGTATTCAAGAACTTTTAAACTTACTCTTTTAATTTAGTTTTTACTCTTAGAGACTATGATCTGTTCATTATCTTTTTTTTTTTTCTTTTTTTAAATTCTAAGACTGTGTTTGAAGTTTACATTTTCCTCCCCTCCAGAGTCCCCTTCCCTGTGTTCTCTTTCTTCGCTGGAATCAGTTCAAATCACATGGTGATGTTAGTAATTCTTAAAGGGACACCATTCATCTAGCTGGTAACCCACAGCATTAGCTTCTTACAACCATTTCTTTCCTTATCTTTTCCTCTCTTCCCTCTCAGCTTAGATTATTCTTCCAGCAATGTATCCTGAATTCTGTGTACTAATATAGGCTCTGCTAATTACTAAGCTGTGTGTCCTAGGTTAAGTTATATAACTCCTCTGGAACTTATTTTTCCCCTTGGTAGTCTCATTTCTCAAATGGAGACCTCTATATTTTCTCAACAAGAAAATAATAATACTTTGTAAGCTGTTAGGAAGATGAATTAAGATGATATTTGTATAGTACTTAGCAGGGTGCCCAGAACATAGTGGGCATATGACAATTGGTAGTCACTATTGTTAGTATTTTAATTATTACTCCAATAACAAATAGCAAGGGTGATCCCTTTTTCTGATGTATTGTTTTTCATTCATCATCCTTTAATGTTTTTTGTATACTTTTATTGTTTTCATTGAAATATGTATTTCAATATTTTAGCCATAATCCTTATAGGAAGTATTTCCACATTTAAATAAAAAATAAGTTTA
The DNA here is from genome assembly GCF_949774975.1 of Lagenorhynchus albirostris. Lineage (NCBI taxonomy): Eukaryota > Metazoa > Chordata > Mammalia > Artiodactyla > Delphinidae > Lagenorhynchus > Lagenorhynchus albirostris. The sequence goes on along the minus strand of NC_083098.1, from coordinate 121,382,470 downwards.
AAAATAAAAAATGAATAATGCCTTTAATAAAACTTGAATTAATAATAACATTTTAGCTATAACGTTTCTGTTTTAACATTAAGATGAGGTTTTCCAGATATCAGAAAACCAGGGCTCTGGTGAAAATGTCTCAGAGTTTCACACTAGATTCTAGTCAATGATGAGAATGCCAATGAGATGCAGAATGTCTCAGTGATTGACATAGTGCTGGTGAAAGTGGTGGAGAAACTACGGCTATGATTTTTTTTTTAATTACCCCAAAGCCTTTATATATCTTGCTCTTCTCCTAATAATGAAAACATTATAAGTGAGAAAATAATAAGACCAAGGGAAAGTTTTTGATGGAACATACTAAATTCAGAATGTTTATGACTAATTTGACTGCTAGGGGAAATTGAGACCTCTGTGAAAAAAATGAAACAATAATATTAATATTATTTGAAATTCCATATAAAGACACACTATTGTGTTACCTAAAAAGATAGTCAAAAACAAGTATACCATTTTTTAATTTAAAAATATATTTTTAAAGGACAAAAGAAAAAGCAAACCATATTCCCTTAGTAATCAAATATTATAGTTCCAAAAATATATATATATTATAGTTCCAGAATTGGCCTCCTGATTCTAGACCACAGTACTGCATTTCAGTATTTACCTCCTACTTGATTTTACTTTTGGTAAGAAGGATACAGGTCTGATAGTTATAGCCAAAACTGAAAGAACCTAACTGTTTTTAAAATCCTACTGCTTAGGGATGAGGAAGTATTTTCTTACTTCCTTTTCTTTTCTTCTTCCTTTTCTTACTTCCTTTTCTTACTTCTTCTTCCTCTTCTTCCTTTTCTTACTTCCTTTTCTTTCTTCCTTTTCTTACAGGGAAAAGCTCAGCACCACCTTCATTATTGTGACTGATCCTCAGGGTGCACTGGAACCAGTTTGCACACACTAGTGAGTGTCAATTTTTTGCACATCTTTTCCCAATTCTGCATTCAGTGATACCATATTGGTAGCTCCAATTGGCCATGGTGAAAGTATGGAAGTATTTACACCATGGAAATCATCAAAGGCAAAGGTTACAAATCAGAGCTTTTTATTTTATTTTTTTGAAGAGCTGATTATTAAATTTTTACCAGTACACTGCTAACCTAATCCCTTGGGTACTGTTGATTTGCATCTCTGAGTAAAGGGATATAGTCTGTCTTGTTAACTACTGTTATCTCTAGGGTTCACAACACCAAGTAGGAAATCAATAATTATTTGTTTAAGGAAGAAATGAACAGAATGTCAGTACAATGTATAATTAGAAAATCCATTTTCATTTTATAAATTCTTGAATGAAATTCTATTTATTTGCTATATCTAAAGGCTACACCGGATGAAATACAGTCCAAATATTCCCTTCAAGAATAATTAACCAAGGCTTACATTTCATTGTTAAATTGCTCCAGGACAATTAGTTAATGGCAGAACTAGCATAAGAATCCATTTCTCTCCATTTCTTAGTACTCTTTCATGAAAAAAGAATATCTATTTGGAGTTAGACTTTTAAATTGTATATGCAAATGTATGTAGGGAATGCAAATTAGAGCATCTTTTAAAGAATAAAGCAAATATTGTGACGATCAATAAAAACAAAATCAATTGCCTCAATAATGAATGAATACTCCAGAAAAGCATTAATAAGAGCAATGTGCATCCTTAAGACATTGACCAAGATAAAAGTTTTTTGCATTTACAAAGTGCTGTCTTTCCATTGGTACTCTCAATTATTAGAGTCTCAAGAGAAACAGAAAGGTGAGTGTAAAGGGACTCATTATGTTAGAAATGTACTTAAAGGAGGAGGTACAGAAACTCTTTCCTTTAAATATAGAGAACAAGTAAGCAAAGCATGCAGCATTATATGTAATTGTTCCAAATCCTGCACACCTACAGCATAGCAAGGGAAAAGGCATGCCATCAAATCAAAGGGTAGAAACCATATAAAATTTTGATGCAAAGACAATGGACACCACAACAAAGATCTTGATAGACAAAGCAAACCACTCCAGTACTCCCACATGATAATATGACACAAGTGCTCTGGACCAAATGTCTTAGAGAAATGAGATTAAGAAAGCAACATTTGCTGAGGTCATTAAAACCCAAAATGTATAGTCTGGGACTGGTGTAGTTTCTAGAAGCTCAAAGATGATAAGGTTTATTAAACAAAATATTTGTTAGCCTCAAGATTTGCAAGGGAATTAAATTAGATCCTTATTCCTTGGACTATGAGAATGCAAAGTCCCAGAATTAAACAAAGTGAAGATAAAATATCACAAGGGACATATTCTATCTACTAACTTCCATAGACTTCTTCCACCATATATTTCAAAATTTTATATAATAGGAATGTTTAAAGTTTTACTTAAGTCTATGATTAATCAAGTCTACTCCAGAGAATTAATATTAAAGTACAATACTAGTTTAATGTTTAAGCAAGTAATTGTGCATAATTTCCATTACATAATAAAAAATTATGAGTAACTAAGTAATTTACTTAACGCCACTTAAAAAATACCTAAGAGCTGATTCTCAAACGACCCTATGAAGTAGGTAGTATTACAGCCTAAGCTCAGAGAAGGCAAGTAAATTGCCAATGTCATTCAGCTTGTAAGCAGTAGAAGCAGGCTTTGAAATTAGGTAATCTGCATTCAAAGTCTGCACTTTCAACAGGTGTACTGTCCTGCCTATCTTATTATTTATTTGTTGGGAGTATGTAAAAACTCAGAATTATATTTAACTCAACAAGTTTGAAATGAATGAAGGGCACTGCCTCTTAGCGAGTTGACATGAGTAAAAGTGCAACATAATAACTGTATGCCTTTTTTTCCATAAGCATAATAGGAGATCTCCTGCTCAGATCCCTATAGCATAACCACTTAAGAAAAATGATTTAGGAGCTGAAAAGTTCGAAGCAAAAGATTTTCAACATGTATTAAAATATTTTACATAAAAACCACACTCTCATAGCTTAATGTATGCAAATGAGTTTGGGTTCTTGATACTTACAGCTAGCCAAATCAGAGATGAGTAAGTTCAATCTTTGATCTTTGTTCCATGAAAATCAATAAGCAAGGACTTGAAAAACTGTCTCAATGAGAGAGGCTAGCATTCTGTTTCTCCAGGCACTTATGAGCAAATATTAATTCCACTTTACATATGATGTGCAACCTTTAAATGCTGTATGAGGTTTAAATCGAATCCAAGAAAGTAATTTCCTTGAAAACACATTGCCTGTGTTTAGGGACTGGTATTTTAAAGTGTCTGCTAAAAGAATACAAAAAATAATAATGGTAGGAAATTGAAAGAACAGAGATACTCACCCTGGTTTTGGCATCGATCTGACCACCACGATCCAGTAAGAGCTTCACCATGTTTGTGTTTCCCCTTTTGGAAGCCACATGCAAAGGAGTGATTCCATTCTACACCGTGGAAAGACCAAACAAGAGCATGTTGGGTATGACAGGGCATGATGGTGATGGCTTCGTATTAGCACAAAGGAGATTGTGACCTATTTTGTAATTTTATCTGAGGTTTCTATGGTTTCAATGCTTTTGATTTTTAAGGAACAAAAAAGCACACAAACCACAAAGCACTGTAGAGAATGATAAATGCAATGAAACTGCATAATTAAGTTAGTCAATAACTACAACATATGTACTGAATGTACACCTCACAGTCAAGAGACAAAGGGAGCACTTTGGCATAATACTCAATAGAAACAAAATTTCAGATCCTACCTAGATAGAGCCCTAGGCTAAAGTCTAGCTTTCTTATTATAACACTTATGTACTTAAAGATTCTGGGATCCTAAAGTTCACTATGCTTAAAAATAGAGTACACATATACATATCAATACCCAATGTAAAAATGATTATTAAAAACACCTTCTTCAGAATAATTCAGTATGAAAAACTTGAGAATAACTCAATGTAGTTTCAGAGAAGAAGACTTCTAAGGACAAAAATACTATATACATGAATTATATGTATTTCTTTCCTTGGCTCTCATATACCATTATTAGGTCAAGGATGTGTACCTGATTTTTTGGTATGTTATGATTTTGCAAATATTCAAGTACTGCATTTACTCATTCATATTAAGTACACTGAGTTTTATAATTGTCATGTAAGTGAATTCTTTCCAGTGAAAGCATACCATTAAAACTGTAACACAACATAATGTGCTTTTACTATTTCAGTAAGACTCCCCATATGAGCAAATTTTCAATTTATTAAAAAAAAAAAAAAAAAAAAGATCCCGGGACTTCCCTGGGTGGCACAGTGGTTAAGAATCTGCCTGCCAATGCCGGGGACACGGGTTCAATCCCTGGTCCGGGAAGATTCCACATGCTGTGGAGCAGCTAAACCCGTGCGCTGCAACTACTGAGCCTGCGCTCTGGAGCCCTCGAGCCACAATTACTGAGCCCGTGTGCCACAACTACTGAAGCCCGTGCGCCTAGAGCCCGTGCTCGGCAACGAGAAGCCACGGCGATGAGAAGCCCGCGCACCGCAATGAAGAGGAGCCCCTGCTCGCCGCAACTAAAGAAAGCCCGCATGCAGCAACGAAGACCCAACATAGCCAAAAAAAAAAAAAAAAAAAAATCCCTGTCAAATTGTATGCCCTATAGTCACTGTTAGGACATACTATAAATGTAGTTATACATTTTATACTTAATGTTTTAACAGTTTAATTTTTTATCAACTTGAAGCTGCTTGTTCATGATTCGTGGTGTGACCTTTAAATGTAACTGCTCATACTGATGTCAGAATCAACATCTTCCTTATTGCAAATGATTTGCGTGCATGTGAACTGACACACTATTTTTCACGTTTTGGGTTGTGACGACTTCCTGTGATTTGAAGGGAAAAAAATGGAAAATCTAATATCTCCAGCACAGATAAATCCAGGTAAGGAAAAGGAAATAAAATCTTTATCATTGTTAATGTTTACTTTAGTAAAATGCAAAATTCTCTGGTGGTGCAGTGATTAGGACTCCACGCTTTCACTGCCAAGGGCCCGGGTTCAATCCTTGGTCAGGGAACTAAGATACCGCAAGCTGGGCCACATGGCCAAATAAAATAAAATAAAATAAAATAAAATGAAACTATTTTAATCCATACCCTGGCTGTGAAGTCCACAGCAGCTCCCCGGTTTAGAAGAAGAGTTGCCACATTGACGTTTCCATAGTGGGCAGCAATGTGCAAAGGGGTGAAACCACTCTGTGGAAAGCAAAGAAAATGACAGTCAGTAAAGCATTTCACCCCTGTATGTTGCAGTCACTGGATTAGAGAAGAAAATCACATCTACCGAATACGTGAACAATGCGATTCAGATCATAAATGCTTTATAAGACTTTTTAAGTTTCAGTGCTATTATTTAAATTTAGTGGTAAATAAGTCAACATATAAACAGGTAAATAAATATCCTACATTTCTTGGCAACATTATTTCCAATTACATTAATTTATTTACGAGATTTGTTATCTGTATGAAACCATGTTTCTTGAGTTGATTTAGCTTTAGAACAAAACGATACGATTAAACAGCATATTTTTTCAGCCATAGAATTAATATAATTATGAATAAAAAATGTTTTCTCCAGAGAAAATCTCAAAACTTCTCTTTTTTTCATTTGTTTGTGTTTTAGTTTGGGTGTTTTTTAAAATGAAAAACAGCATTGGTTGATGTTGTATCTTTGGAACTATGAAAATATTGTGAGAAATTCTTACAGAACATATACAATTCATCTTACATCATTTACACTGTCCTGACATTTCTATCCTCTTTAACAACTATGTTTAGTCAGACTATATTGTTATAATAAAAAAAAGTTAAAAAAATTAAACAATATACTTGGAATTAATATGAATATAAAATAAAGAAAAAAATTAAGTGGAACCCAATTTTGAATGTTAATTAAACCAAACTTTATCAATAAAATAAGATTGATGTAGAATAAAATAAGCAAGTTGAATCAATTACATGAGCATTAGAGAACAGTTTACTATCAGAATGTTTTAAAAATGAGTCTGAAAGTCTTAAATGGAAGAAAAGCATATTTCCTTTCTTCGTTTTTCTAATGAAAATTTAGTTAGAAATCTGCCATTTTCACCGTAGAAGCGTATTAATTCTTTTCTTATTAAAGTATGAAAAGAGGCATTATTCTTGCTCTCCATAATATTCATTGCTTAATAAAAGATTATAGGAAAAATAAAGACTGTTCCTGTAAAATTGGATATTAAATCCTGCAGTTTTGAGGATACTTTGCATTGTTCTCTTTTATTTGAAATGAACTTTGATGTGTATAATACTGTTTCTAAGAAACATTATCTAAATCGCAACCATTGTTTTTCTATTCACTTGATATATAGATTTTGGTGGCTTTATTTTTAAAATGGCCTAAAGAAGCATCCAGATACCTTAGGTAATAGAAATTCCTCTGTGCTATCAGCCAAATTAGCTGCAAATAATTTCTGACTGTAGCAAATCAAGACACAAAATAAGAATAGTAACTATCAATCCAAATCCTACTCTTGCAGTCATGATATTTTTATTTTGTGTCTACATGATGGCAAATACTAATGTCAATATAGAAGAAAAAAAATCAGTCTACAACTTGGCTGTTATTTTATAAAATGTCAAGCTTTAGTATTTTAGGAAATAATTCACTAGATGTTTTTCATTTTTATCTTGATATTTCCTGTCACCCAGTTATATCCTGAATATGCATCTTTTATTCAAGTTACAATTTAATTTCAGAAAAACATAGTGACTGCTGATGAATCATTTTCAAATTATTCAAGTATAATAATATTATTTTTCCTATTTGCAGAAATAAACTAATTTATCTTCTGACACAGCCTCATTGAAAATCCATGATGATGCCTCAGGCTGTGACTCTTGGATCAACACGAGGCTGGTATAAGCCCCTTAGAGGAACTTTTCCCTGAGTAACGTGGAGGTGGAAGGCTCAGGTCACCCTCCTACAGGACTATTGATGGAGGGGTTTTCCCTCTTTGTTATTCTATTGTCCCCGAAGAAATATTTCTAACTCAGTCTGTATCTACTCAAATAGCTGCTTTCAGCATAATGATTAGAGCCAATACTGCTTTAAAAAATGTAAACGAATACCGAAAATCACCTACAAAAGAAAGGTATTAAAATCAGTAATTAAGATATATCAACTTGTATGATTCCAGTCTTGAGCAATTTCACCAAGCAGTTGGGCTTTTTAAAAAAAATCTGTGACCTAAGTTCCACACACAGATATGGAACAGAAGAAATGATATGAATAATTCAAGTATATTCACATCTCAATGGGTAAATTTGTCAATAAACAAGATATTAGGTTTAGAAATACACTGCTCTCGGTAAATACTAAGTGTGAATGCTCAAAACCCCCATAGGCCCACAACCCAGTGATCATATGAGATGTTAGTCTAAAGAATTCCCTCAGCAAAGTGAAAATCAACCTACATAAGCAGTCGCTTGCCTTTGAAAGTTAATTTTTATAATATAGGTTAATTTTTATAATATACTTTCAATGTTTGTGTTAGTGCCTCTTATACCACACACACAAACACACACACACACACACACACACACATTCTCTCTCTCTCTCTCTCTCTCTCTCTCTCTCTCTCTCTCTCTCTCAGAGGCTTCTGAACCAAATACTCCTGTTGATTTTGTTAACTGATGGGACTTATTTAGGTATGTGGAAAATAGATGATTTCATGACAACTATTGTAAGAGCAAGATAAAAGTAAATGCTTTGCTCATGATAGGCTCAATATCATTACTGATTACATACAGTGTGGTAAAAATAAAGACAGAATAGAAGGGCAACTGCAATTAGGTAAGAGGATGAAACAGTGGCAGAGAAACCTCCTTAAATTACACTTCACTAAATTCTAAATGGAGAATTCTCATTAAGAAAGGAGGTCACATCTCTTATTGGCCAAAAGTTAATAATAAAGCTCACTTAGTAAAATACATATTACGGAAGAGTCTTGTTTCATGCTCTACTCTAATAAGCTACTTAACGTTTCACTGATTAAATAATGCTTCAAATACATGCTATATTAAAAATTTTGAATTATCTATCCACTTGCCTTAATTATGGGCAAAGTTTCCAAATTAATTAATTTCCTAATAATGAAAATCCCAATCATTAGTATAAATTAGTGAGCATTTATTCTAATTGGACAAAAAATAAAATAAAAACAAGGTATATTTTGATATAACCGCAATACTGTACCTCGGTTGTCCTATTCACCATCATCTGAAGCGGTGTTGTGTGGGAAAAAGAGGGAAGATATTACACAGTGCAAAATTAAGGAAACAATCAATCTGTTCTCTGCAGTTGAATATACCGTTCCAGCATGCCAAAATGCATTCTACTGAAAAAGGACAACTATAACATTATACAATTATATCTTTCTAATTCTGCTTCTATTATTTTTTTTTACCACAAATAGAAATAGAATGAATAAGCAGATTTCTAAAAAACTGAACCTCACCTTTTATAGAAAATTATCTTGAGGTTTTTTTCTGTTTTCTTACTGTACTCAACAGACAGTCCCCTTTTTTTCTGAAATACCTCTGAAAGTAAATTCTCTCTTTTGATGACCAGAAGTAATTTTGCCTTATCACCATGGCCTACTTCTTTATCATCTCCCAGGAGGAATCTGGTGGCCGAAGAGTGCCTTTCCACAAATGTATGAAGCTTTTACCTTGGATTGTACGTCAGCATTGTGATCGTTCTGAAGCAGGAGTGCAGCAGATTTGGTGTCATCTTTCCTAGCTGCAATATGCAGAGCTGGCAGCCTTACTTTCCCTTTGGTGTCATTCTCCAAGAGGATGGCCACTGCCTGGTTGTGTCCTTGCTGGAGTGCCACCGCTAGGGGCGTAAAGCCATCCTGGTAAAACAGAAGAAAAAATCTTCCATCAACTTTTGGAAGCCTGGGATTCAACTCCAAGAAATAGTGCATCTAATTTTCACATTAATGATTAAGACTGACAAGAAAAATGAAAGGATTAATTATTACTGTGAAGATTAAAGCAAATTATCATCACTTGTTGTACTATGCACTGGCTTCATCAGATTTTTTTAAATACCCATTCTATTTATTTTTTAAAACATCTGCATTTCCTAACAAAGCGTAATGCACACAGGACGTATTCAAATGTGTTTTGAATATGAAAATAAAAATTAGAACCAACCTTAAGTAATGCCTGCTTATGGAAAGGAAAATGTGGGAAGGGTAGAAATAATGGAGAACAAGTCTGACTGAGAATCAAAGATATGGTAGCCAAGACAGGGAAATAAATTACATGATTAACTATTGCAAGGTGCTAAATATCTCACAACAACTGTTAATGGAATGGTCTGTTACCAATTAATTTGGGAAGTTTAGGACATCATATGATCTAAAATTCTTTGGCAAATAAGGCTAATTCATTAAGTTTTCACTTAGCTGAATTGTATATTATTTAAATCATTTACATATAAAATTGTGCTAAGTAATGTAAAGAAAATCAGTCTTTCAATTAGAAACTTAACAAACAATTAGAAAAATAACAAAGATCGGGGCTTCCCTGGTGGCGCAGTGGTTGAGAGTCCACCTGCCGCTGCAGGGGACATGGGTTCGTGCCCCGGTCCGGGAAGATCCCACATGCCGCGGAGTGGCTGGGCCCGTGAGCCATGGCCGCTGAGCCTGCGCGTCCGGAGCCTGTGCTCCGCAACGGGAGAGGCCACAGCAGTGAGAGGCCCGCGTACCGCAAAAAAAACCAAAAACCAAAAAACAAAGATCATCAAAGTTAGAGGAGCCTTAGAGGTAGATGGATAACCACATTAGAAAAATTAGAAGCTATGTTTTCTCTCTAGAAACAAGTATTCAGCAACGGAAAGGTGATGAATAAGTAGAAAAAATATACCTATATATTCTAGGCTCTGTTAATGTGAAAACCTCCTTTAATTCACAAAAGCTTGAAAATAAGTCTCAGTTAAATGTTTCCATTCACAGAAGAGATGAGGGCAATTGGATATGGTACATCTATTGAATATATTTCAGAGACAATGGCAATTTATCAGCATCTAACTACTCCATTTGTTTTCAACAGTATTTTTTTAAAAGGTAACTGTAGACTTTGGAGGGAAAATCATTTCCCTCAAATGCATCATATCATATATGCACTACCACAGTAAGAGTTGAATTTTTTTAATTAGAATTGAATTTTAAATAAATACATTACTTAACGGAATGGAAGAGTAAAGCACGTAGTGTTGTAAGATGAAAGAGAGTAGCCTAAATTTAGAACTTTGTTTGGCACAAATTAAGCCCTCTGTGAAGGAGGAAAGAACAGGCTCATTATCATGCACACATTTAATTTGATTCCCCCCTGCAACACTGGGATAGTTTATATTAAAATAATGTGAACTTTCTTTTTTCTTAGAGACAAGGCATTTGCTGACAGCACAGAACCTAATTAAAAAGTTTTTAGCCTTCAATTTTGGTAACATTCAGGAAGAAGGAAGAAAGCAGAGAATTATAAAAATGGTACTGGACAGACAGAGAACTCCTTTGAGAGAATTTAACTTTGGACCTCCACCACATGGATTTCATTCTAATCTACACTTCATGGGAGAAGGGTAAAGATTTGAAATGATTTTTTGAAGTACCTTCACCAACTCTATGAAAAGGAAACCTATATTAAAAATCTGTAGCTTAATTTTTCATCATTTATTTACCAATGCTAATTGCTATAATTACGGGAAATTTCAACACTTTAAATATTTCTTTTCAAACATGAGTTTCATTGCCATACTGAATGATCTCATAATTATCTGATTTTTAAAGTGGTCACAATGTCTTGATTAGTAACTAAGTTTTGCAAATTAGGGCTACTAATGGGTTCAGGGTAAGTGTCTTCTTTAGGTATATTCATACATGTACATACAACCGTAGAAGGTATTTAGCAATATAGCCTAAAAGATCAAATAGTAATCAACCATATAGCCCTATGAAGATGTTATTCATTCACAGAATGATAGACTAAAAGGGAACATGCCAAGATTCTTCCATTAGTGTATTTCCTGATAACCATTCGGGCCAGTGGTATGGAATTAATCAACTAAGTTTATACATATCCAGTCAGGGAAAATTAATTTTACTTATTTAAATGATAAAAAACAAAACAGATATATGTTTGTTTAGAGGCATATATGTGTCTAAACTAGGATTCAAAACCTCATGTGATTTACTTGCAACAGTCATATTTCTTTGTGGAAATAAGAGACAGTTTTAATTCTCTGAGAATCAGAGTGTAACACGGACTCCACTGATGCAACATACATAAAAGGGTATTTCTGGAAGCAGAGTGAGATGCTACAGGGGTCCAGACCGGAGGAGTCTTGAGAAAGCTGACAATGCTGTCAGGCAGCATTTCCCTAAATCATACACTAGAAAAAGTCTACTTGGTGAGTAGAACTCTGTAGTGTAAAGGTTTCTCTAGATAAATGATTCTGCTTTCAAGGAAATAAAGTAAAACAAATGCATATTTCCATGGTTTGGTACATTTCTCAGAGGTCCTAATGCAGAGATATAGTCTCGTACTGTTATCCAAGCTTTGCCTGAGGATATTCACGTGCTACTCATGATAGAATTAATGTCTCAGAAAGTCATAAAATCATAATCATAAAAATCGCGCTGTACTCATGTGGTAAGAGTGTAAAATCTGTGTGTGCTTAATAGAGAACGTGAAATCGTTTCATACTACGCAGTCGTGTTTTCCAGTCATAAACAGGAAATGTGGTCCCATTAATAGTGATGTCTTGGGATTGTTTTTAACGAATGAGAGTAAGCTGTCAGAAAGTTATCGCCAGGCTCCATAAAAAGTTTTCTCTCAAAGGGCCTGGACATGAATTTAACAGATTATAAATGACCTCTCTCCACAGTGCAGGGTAGAAGGGATTTCATGTTTATTTCACCTAAAGACTTAATTGTCCAGAAAGGAGGCCATATTAGACATTAAAAGTTATCAGGATAGTTTCTGGGTGACAGCCATCTATCTACCAGTCACCTTTCACTCCAGGGCAGGAGTTTTAAAATTTTATCAGTGGAGCCACAGAATGTGAAATAGGAAAACTAAAGCCTGGTTGCTTTTGGGGGAGGAGAGGCATGTCCCAATGGAGCTCTCTTCCCCTCCTCTCCTGTGTCACCTACTCCCAACCTGCTAGTGGCCCCTGAGGCATTTTCTCCAAGCTCTAAAGCATCCTAAGCATCACTTAAAAATCACTGTTCCAAACAATCACTGAACTCCCTCCTTAATCTGTTTAGGCAGAAATGAGAAGGAAAATACAAAGTAGGTTCGGCTTATTGGAGAACACACACAGGAAAAGGAAAGTGATGTTCTAAGTTGGCCCATTCCAACCCCTTCTTACGCCTAGATGGCCTGAATGTTTTGAGACTGGATTGATTTTGAACATTCTATTCAGTTGTTGCCATAATCAGTCACACAACCACATATCATAATTTGTACTTCATAAAATATGAACAGCTTCCTGATGACATATTTCTCATGAAATTGTGTGAACATAAATAACTCTGAATTCTTGCTAATCATTAAAAAACTTTCCTTTAAGGAATTGCATTAGATCCTAACAAAGATAAAACAGTGATGAAAAGAGATGGATAAAATTTACTATAAATTGATTTTAGAATCGTATAAAGCTCCCAAAAGCTAGAGAATGGCAAATTGATGGAAGCGTGATTTCACGTAAGAATAAATTGACATGAATCCCAAATCAAGGCATAAACTCATTGAACTGTGTGCACTGGGTCATTTGTTCATGGCCACTGTTGTAGATTACAATAGTAACATGAACACTCGTAGGATAAAGGTAATGGAGACCCTTTGCATCTGGATACAAAGAACATGGACATTAAGATCAAAGAATTCAAGTGTCTTACCTCAGTAGCAGTGCTCTGATTAGCTCCATTTTCCAGCAAATATTTTACAACGTCAATGTGGTTCTCTTGGGCAGCCATGTATAAAGGAGTGAAGCCATTCTGAGGACAGTGAAAAAGCTATCTTCAACCATTTGTAAAGTTTAAACCAGGGAAGAATACATGACAAAGAAAGAGAGAATACTGTGAAGCAAAACTTTGAAATGGTGAAACATATAGCATACCTTCACATTGAAGAAGTCATACATGCATTTACCATCAGAAAACTAGACAAATAAAAGTTAACCAATTCCCACCCACAATTTTTGAAAGAATGAGGAGAAAGGGAAGAAATATCCCCCTCATTTCCTGCTTTCATTTCAGCACCAGAGATTCACATTTCTTATCACCTGACACTGTGTTAAAAACTAAAGATATTTAGTATCTTAATATGTATATAATTCTATAATATATATCATTCATTATATATAATATCTATATAAAGATATCTGTAATATTTATGTAGTATCACCTATATTTATCATTTCATAAACTATTTAAACAGATGACGATTATCTTGAATATATACATTTCAACACCCTTAAAAGTATAAATTATTACTCATATCAGAATAAGCTGAGAGATTGCAAAGCTGATTGAAAACTTTTAAAATCTGTATTTCAATGTTCTGCTTGAGGTAGCATGATTTATACTGAACATCTTTACATTACTTTTTAAAAGCCATTCTGAAATTCTATCATTCATTAATTCTCATATTCATTTATTCAATTATTTAATAAAAATCCAAGCACTGGTAGCTGGGCCATCACTGGGAAACAATAATAAACAAGACAGACATCTGCCCTCATGGAGTACATACTACGGTAATATGATAACGTTATATAGTCATAGTTGTTTTTTTTTAAAGCACTGAAATTTTGTAACATGAGTTTGAAACTAAGTATAAACTGGCATATTTTCTTTTCATTAGATCCTTTGCAATACATAATACTTCATTAAGGTAAAAACCCACAAAACTTTATTTAAAAAAGAAAACTTGTGAAATAATTCATCAACTCTCAAAACATAGCATTCTCTTAAAATTATGTCAGAGTCTTAAAGACAGTTAATTACTTTAAAAATTCCACACATTAATGAGAATGAGTAAAAACATAGATGAAACTTCAGGTATTTCCAAAAATTTATAAGGAGAGAAAAATTTTTTTCTTTTTTGAAAAGAAAAAACTTATACCTTGTATAAGTGTGGAAACATTATTCAAAATGGTCAAGATAGAGCAAAATACAGAGTATACAAGTAGAACACGAAAAGCAACTTTAAATTTGATTACAACAGAAAATCTGTAGGTTTCAAATGATGGTGGAAAATTTAAAACTAAGAAACATTACAAACGGAATGAACTGACAATTTTGTAGGATTCAGGAATAACTTGCTAGCTGGAGAGCATATTTTTTAAAACACAGAAAATAGGTGAAACCTTGTGCATTTTAAGAACTGAAGAGGTGGCGGAAGGATGGAATTAGAGATTCAAAGGAAGGGAAAGCCAGTGAGGATGGTTAAAAACATTGAGTGGGTGTGGAATGGGGCTCTTTCACGACAAGTAAAAGGCAGGGATGCAAAAAGAACTTTGAACAGAATAAAACAATTTGCTTACGTGTTTCCCTCTGACAGAATCTTGTGTGTAGATCAGAAGAAAGGGAAATAGACTGTGGTTACCAGATGAATAGGGGAAAGGAGAGATAAGCCATCCCTAGGCTCTTGTCCTGGGTCCTAAACTTTAGAGAGACCTCTTCTAGCTGAGCTGGGCAAGGGATCCAGAGGGCCAAGGGGGCATGCCCATCCTGACCCTGCAGCTCCCCTGCTTCCAGATCACACACCAGACACGAAACCACCCAGAGTTCCTGCCCACACAGCCCCAAGTGTGGTTCCAGTGGTGGCTCAGATTTCTTCCTTGGGTTCATCCTCCCAAGGGTCCACGGGTAGGCATACCCTACAGTAGGCTGAATAACGCCCCCAAATATGCCCACATCCTAACTGCCGGAACCTGTAAGTGTTACCTTAATGGTAAAAGGAACTTTGTAAATGTGATTAAGTTAAAGATCTTGAGATGGGGAGATTATCCTGAATTATCCAGGTAGGCTTGATATAATCACAAAAGGTTTTTATAAGAGGGAGGCAGGAGGTCAGAGAGAAGATACCACACTGCTTCTCACTTGCAGCCTCAAGTAGGAACCAGAAGTGCCAACACCTTGGTTTTAGCCCTGTAGAACTGCTTTTAGACTTCAGACTTCTAAAATTATACAAGAATAAACTTGTGTTATCTTAAGCCACTGAATTTGTGATAATTTGTTACAGCAGCAACAGGAGTCTAATACACACTCTTAGAGTCGTTTGTGAGGGAGGGTGGAAGTTAGGAGATGAACAGAGCTTGAACGTGCAGGCTGGGGTGTGTACACCTTTACACATGATGCTCTTGTGGTGTGGATGGAGCAGGGGATGAGGAGAGGAGAGGGGCCAGAGTGCAAAATCAGCCCCAATCTGCATGGAACGAACTCCAAGGTTTCTAAGAAGTCTAAATTTAGACCTATCTTATTGCTAGAAAGATACATTTATCAAGGTAGGAGCATAGGAGAAAGTTATTTTATAGTTTATTAGCTTGACATATAGCTTTTAGTTTTAAAAATATACTGTAAGTGGACCTCTTTTGCAGTCTTGTCCTGGGCCCTGCAAGCATTAATGGTGGGCTAGAGTAATAGAGCAAGAAAAGGGAAAATATAAAAAAATAGAGAAATGTCAGGGCTGACAACATATAGTATCTGGTGGGGAAAGGGCAGTGACAGACAAATGATCAGGCTCTCGGTTAGAGGGCATCATGAATACCATGTGCTCCTTGTGCCACAACCTCAGCATGCAAGGGCTTCCAGCAGAGTGGGATGCACGTATAAAGAACGATAAAAATAAAAATGATTTATTGAACTTCTGCTCTATGCCATTCACTGTGGGAAATGCTTTGACTCTACTGCTTCAAATCACCATGACCACATGCTCCGGTTTCCCCAGGACAGTCTAAGTTTATGAATAGTTATCTTGGAGTAATTATTAATAGTATCTCAGTTTGGATGATAAATTAAATGGCCCAACATCATCTCTAATCCTTAGAATAGTGCTGTAACATTGGTATTATTATCCCTATTTGAAATAAGGCAGCTGAGACTCAAACACTTAGGTAACTTGGCCAAAGTCTCCCAGCTAATAAGTGAACTGGAAGTGACAGACAGGAGCCAGTATGTGGACAGCCTTCTTCCCCATAAAGGAGTTGGGATTTGATCATGTGGATGTGTGGTTCGCAGCCTGGCTGTGTTATAGAATCTCCTGTGGAAACTTGTAAGAATGCCTAGGGACCACCTTGCCTCTCCTGAATTGTAGTCTCCATACATGAAGCCAAAGTACATGCCTTTTTTAAAAAAGCTCAATTTTAAAAACTGCCCCAAGGACATTGTTTTAGGTGATGCAGAACAACTGAATGGTTTTAGGCAGGGATCACATATGCATTTTGGAACATTCACTCTGGTGACCACAGATGCCTTGGTTTGGGATGGCAGGATTCAAGAATGGAAGTAAGGGATTAATCAGCTTTTGCAATATTTGCGATAGTGTATTTAAGTGATGAAGGTAACATGAGCTAAGACAACACCTTGGCTAGAAGAAGGGGGAGCTATTTACTGTTACTAAATGTATGAAGTGAGAAGGCAGTAAAGATTTACTACAGGTCCTAAAGATGTGGGAAATTATCCTTCCTTAACTTACTGATGCTATTTAACAAGAACTAGTCCACCAGAGAATGTGAAGCACACCTCTGGGTAATTGGGAAAGGGCATGGCAGCACTTTAACACCATTGTAAATTTTATAGGAAAGCTTTTATCTTCCCACATAAATAGGTCAACCACACAGGATTATTGGCTCCTGTGTCCATGTACCCAAGTGCTTTCCAATATATTATGTCTCCACGTTTTTCTAAAATGGTCTGGCTGCAGGTAGGTATGAAAGTATATGCATTTTCTCCTTTTTGATATAAAAAAGTCAAAGAGATCCAGAGCCCAGGTTGATACTGGAAGGATGCGTACAAGAACAGCATTATTTGTTGTTAGGGTAATTCCAGGGTGACCAATAGGTGCCTCTACCAACTGGTTATTAAATATTTTGAACATTATCCCTCTCCATGGCAAATTATTAATTATTTGCCATTTATTTATATTTATTCACTAAAACTGCGTTTGGTGACTCTTCACTGCTAGGCATTGTGCTCAGCTTTGGTGATTCAGAGATGAAAGCTCCCTGTTTTTTAGGAGCTCACTGTCCAGAGGCTGAGATGGGCAAGTAACCAAACTATTGTATTACAGTTCAGTGAACACATATATAGTTAGTTTCTTTAAAAAAAAAAAAGTTATGGGGCTTCCCTGGTGGCGCAGTGGTTGGGAGTCCGCCTGCCGATGCAGGGGACGCGTGTTCGTGCCCCGGTCCGGGAAGATCCCACATGCCGCAGAGCGGCTGGGCCCGTGAGCTATGGCCGCTGAGCTTGCGCGTCTCCGCAACGGGAGAGGCCACAACAGTGAAACGCCCACGTACCGCAAAAAAAAAAAAAAAAAAAGTTATGTGTTGGGTATAACGAGAACATAAAAGGACACAGAACTCAACTGGATAAAAAATTACATCTGAAGGAAACACTGGGAGTGATACTTGGAAGACACTGGGAGTGGTTCGGTTTGAGCTAAGATATGAAGACACTGAATTTAGGCACAGAGGCAGGAAAGGCATTTCAAATAGAGGAAACCCCATGAGAAGAGAAAACCCTGAGCATATAGGGATCTTTGGAAAATTCACCGTGACTAGCGGGGTGAGCAGGCCGAGACAGGCAGGGATCAGCCCCCATCCGTCACGCTGAGGCACCTGAATTTTATTCTGAACTCTTGGGTGTCACTGAAGGGTTTTAAGCAGGGGTTTGACATGGCCATATTTGCATTTTAAAGAGATTAATTTGCCAGAGAGGGGAGGATGAATTAGAAAATGGCCAGAGAATAGTCTGGAGGAGTAAAAAGACAGTTTTTGTAATAATTCAGATGAGAAGTGAGGATTAGAAACATTAAAATGGTTTTGAGATTTTGAAATGTCATTTAGTATTCATGTATTTATATTCCACTTAGAGATCAGAAGTGGTTTCAGTCTGCATGAGTTATTACTTATTGATAACATTTCTCAGATTTATTAAAAAGTTAAAATGCTTTTCTTCAAATCTAGAAATTGTATCATATTTTAGAGAATTCAAACACTTATAATATTACCAAAAATGTTGTTCCTATTTTCATTAGTGATATATGAACCAGTAATCAGGTTTTAGCCACTGGAGAAAAAATTTTTTTTTTGCTAATTGGATTATCTGGGAAAACTGAATGAACATGAGCTGATAATCTTCCTATCAAATGTTAGATTTATTGCAGTTTGGGGGAATTTTTTTTTTTTTGCGGTACGCGGGCCTCTCACCGCTGTGGCCTCTCCCGTCGCGGAGCACAGGCTCCGGACGCGCAGGCCCAGAGGCCATGGCTCACGGGCCCAGCCGCTCCGCGGCACGCGGGACCCTCCCGGACCGGGGCACGAACCCGTGTCCCCTGCATTGGCAGGCGGAGTCGCAACCACTGCGCCACCAGGGGAGCCCCTGGGGGAATATTTTAATGCAATAAACCTATTGATATCTGTACGTCATTTCAAAGAAATTATATAGACACAAATAATATCAGTATGAAAAGTAATAAATGGTTTAGAATTAATGTTTTAGATAAGGATCAAAACTCTAAGAAGTATCAATATTACCTATTTTTACAGAATCTTAACTTTTCAGACATAATTTTGCCAGAACATATAACCTTATTCTTCTATTACACAAATTAAGATTCATCAGTCAGATGACTTGAAATGATCATACAAAATCACTTTTATCTTAACATAAAGGTCAATGTTCAAACGTATGGACACCAAGGGAGGAAAGTGGCGGAGGGTGGTGGTGGGATGAACTGGGAGATTGGGATTGACATGTATACACTAATATGTATAAAACAGATAACTAATAAGAACCTGCTGTATAAAAAAATAAATTAAATTCAAAAAAAAAGTCAATGTTACTATTCAATTCAAAAGGTCTCTTTTTAAAAAATGAGATGCAATTAACATGTTATATTAGTTTCAGGTGTATAACATAATGATTTATTGTTTGTACATATTGAGAAGTGATCTCCACAGTAAGTCTAGCTATCATCTATCACCATAAATAATTGTTCTTGTAATGGGGACTTCAAAAAAAGGTCTTTTTTTATAGCACCAAATCTGTTGTAAAGTTTTTCTCCTTGACACTGGACTAGGTACCAAGTAACAAATATGGACATAATACTGTTCCAGCCCTCAAGAGCAGAAAATATAACAGATTCACCGACTACACGTATATGGAACCATAGCACAAGACATACTATAACTGCCGAAAGAGAAGCATGAATAAAATGCTGCCAGAGCACTAAAGAGTTAGCAATTGATACCATGAAGAAAGGCATCTCAGGCCCAAGCACACAGACCTGAGAGGAAATTAGGAGGCCTTAATGAAATCAAGACGGTATATCTAAAGAAAAGAAAATGTGCTTTGCCATTTTTTTCTATTCTTCTTTCATTCTCCCTCTCAAGACATGTGGTGTTTGTGTGAAAAGTCAGAGTGTATTTGCTGCAGGCATATATCACTTGGGGAATTCTGTTCTCTAAGCACAATACTGAGTCTAATGAATTAAAAAAAGAACTTCAAGTAAATTTACCAAACATGAGTAAAATCTCATGCAAGAATGCATCTTGAAAGGAATTCTTACAGGTCTAAAAATTTTTTTAAAAATTTCAAAGATCTCTAATTCATGTCTAACATATTACCACCCAGCTAAAGATATACTTTAGGAAATTTCATAGATCGAGTGTAAGCTTAAAGAGTAGAAACTGATTATAGAAACTTCAAATGGTATATAAATTAATTTCTCTGTAACTGCTCACTGTTATTTCACTTGTTCTTACTTTCAGTTCTACGCTGCTAAAATTATTAAGTATATTTCAATGATTAAAAGAAATTGCCCTATTTTTCTAGATGAAAATGTTATAGCTAAAAGGAGACTCATCCTTTTACTGCTGAGGAAATTTTAACCCAGAGATTAAGTAAACTTCCAAATGGACTGGGCAGTAACAGAGGTTAAGGAGGGAACAGGAAGTTAGTAGGAAGTAAATGGACACAGCAGAGGCAAAGATGCTTGGAAACTTTTGCCCTCTTCTTTTCATCTTTCAGGCATTGACACGTGTCACCCTCTTTGCGAGGCCTTATTCAGTGCCCATAACAATCTTAGCACATAGTAGGTGTTCAATAAATATTCGTTAAATGGATGAATAAATAAAGTGAAATAGGATCCAAGTTTCTTTCTACATCTGTGGTGGTTTTAAAATATGTCTACAGATTCTTTTCCCATAAAGGTTATTACAGAATACTGAGTAGAGTTCCCTGTGCTATAAAGTAGGTCCTTGTTGGTTATCTATTTTATATATAGTAGTGTGTATATGTTAATCCCAAAAAAGAATAGACATATGTATATGTACATGTATAACTGAGTCACTTTGCTGTACAACTCAAACTAACACAACATTGTAAATCAACTATACTCCAATATAAAATGAAAATTAAAAAAAGAGCAATGCATATGTCTAAAAGCTCAAAACCTAAGTATAAATTGTGAAGAGAATTCTGGAAAAGAATTGTGTTGTTGGCAAAATGGCATCTTAAAAAATCAAAAAATAAATAAAAATTAAAAATTCACACACAAAAATATATGGCTGCGAATTCTTCGACACTTCTCCCTTCAAAAGTCAACCTAACTCCATTTCCACAGAGTGTGGACCAACTTAGTAATTCACTTCTAATGCATTGATTATGGTGGAATCGATGATGTGTGACTCCCGAGGCTAGGGTTCAAAGTCACTGTCCTATTACTAGGTTTCTCTTGGGTGACCTGCTCTGGAGGAAATGAGCTGCCATGCCATATTAACATTCAAGCAGCCTGTGGAGAGACTCTCATGAGATGGAACTGAGACTTCCCACCAACAGACAGTAATGACTTGCCAACCATGTGAAAAAAACTACCTCGGGAGTGAACTCTCCAGCCCCAGGAAAGCCTTCAGATGGCTTTAGCTCTGGTCAACATCTTCACTAAAGACTCATAAGAGACTCTGAGCCATAATTTCACAACTAAGCTACTACTGATTTCCTGATCCACAGAAGCTATGATGATAATATGTTTATTGCTGTTTTAAGCCACTAAAGTTTGGGATAATTTGTTACGCAGCAATAACTAACACAATGTCTAACAAGGTCATACATGATCTGACCACAGCCTACCTTGCTGACCACATCTCTTACCACTCTTACTCTATTCTACTTTCTTTCTGTTTATGAAAGACATTCAGATCCTGGACAGGTTTTTTTTTTTTCAAATTTTCTAGTCATGTAACTCTCTTCAAATGCTATCTAACCCAAAAACTCTGAAAATAAAATATTAAACACTGCTGCTCTGTTTGATGTTGAATGAGTTATAACTTTCAGCAATGTCTTCCTTATTCCCAAATTACCGGGACAATCGTTTGTAAACTGTGCTGTGTTCCAAGGAGGTATATCAGGGATCCTTCTAGTAGAATGGTGAGTTTTAGGAGCTATCACTGTTTGAAAACACAAAGAAAGAGTAGCCTAACATGGTAGTCATGTGTTACCTTTCTTTTAGTTTTTTGCAATTAAAAATGATGTAGCCTTTCCATTAATAAGAAGGAATGAGTAAAGTAGGTAGTTGTGTATATTTGCTTAGATGGAGCAATCTATATCTAAGAGAGTCTGAAAACTGCAGCTTTAAGTATTTATAATACCCTTAATTCCCTGTGCCATTTGCCAGTTAATAAGAACATTACATATACTCTCCACATCTACTGGAAAACTCATCAACAGATTACACAATCAATCCCAACAGTAGAAAATGGAAATGGTTATAGATAGCTCTGGGTTTAAACTTAGCAAAAGCAGAATTCCCCTTTTGATGAAACCTTCTTGTCTTTGGCAGGAAGGTCACTGTTAAGATTTAGATTTTTTCACAAAGCAGAATTCTTCAGCAGCCTTAGCTATGAAATGGTAGTAGGCTTTTTGTCACACACCGGCTAGCACTGGTTGGGAATTACTACTCTAGTTTCTATTCCAAATACTATGTATCGTCTTCTTCTTTTGAATTAGCATTATGAGAGAGAAGTTTGGAAAGCATCCCAAAGTTATCACACAGCTTTAAGGTCAGGATAATACAAATTATTTCCCTAAATATACTGTAAATGCACAGCTGCAAAGGATGTAAAAAAACCAATGGGTACTAATTGTAGTCACAAAAATAAAGACTACTCTTTGTAATTTGCGGGTGTGCTCAGGGCAAAAGAACAAAAGATACGATTATGCGCTTGCTTGGAAGTTAAGAAGGCATTTTATTAATTAAAATGTCATACAAATTTTCTCAGATAATCAGAACATGACAACTCTTTACCAGGGTTAGGATATTATAAGTTATTTTAACCTCTTCTCTCCAAAGGTCCTCTTTAAAGGATTATAGCTAAACTATTAGATGACATTAAAATGATTAATGTACTAAATCTTTCTAGGAAGGTTAAACTTTATGGAGTGTTTACTATGTCATCGTGTTTCATCCCCACCCCTATGCTATTAGGGCCATTTAAGACTACAGCTCATAGTCATTCATCCAAGGGTAAGTGATATGATCAGGGTCTGAACACTGAAGGACTCCAAACACAGTGCTCTTTCCACTCCCCTCAGCTGTCCCCTTCAACCGGGATCAGATTACCTCAGAGAACAAACACTAATTGGACAATTAGCCTTTTCTTAAGCTCTTCACTAGAAATGACAGCATTGGAAATGCCATGACTTGCTTAATGAAGAATGTCCAAGTGCCCTCTTAGGTATAAGGATTCTTCCAGTCTTTATTTCCAGTGAGTAAGAAATTTGGGGTGGTGGTAGTGAGGAGAGAAAGCTACACACTTTTTATTTGTTATTTAATCCTAACAGCCCAGTGAAATAAGTAATATATCTCTACATGACTTAAGGAAATTAACACTCACAGGGATTAGGAAGCATTCCTAAAGTTTCACATCACTTACAACGTGGAGCTGGGATTTGAATCCACGTATAACTAATTCTAGAGCTCATGTTCTTTCTACTACACTATACTGTCATGTGTTTTAGCAGCAAATTTGGCAGACGGTATTTTATCATGTCTGGGTATTGCCAGCAATCAGAAACACCACTGAAAATACTGTATTCCCATAATCACCGCTTTCACCTCCTCATGGATAAATTACCAAGAAAACATGTGAACTATTCTACATACTTCAAGTTACTCACTCCAGTGCACCCTATACATCAACCTGAACTAATCTTCCTAAAACTATTTTCAACGCTTTCCTGAATTGATTGTCATCTTACTGACCATAATTAAACATCAGTTTTTCACAAACCATGGCTAAAGATGAAGACCTTTTATACCCTAGCTCCATTGTCATATTAAGAACAAACCTTCAATGCACATTCT
Source organism: Lagenorhynchus albirostris (assembly GCF_949774975.1). NCBI lineage: Eukaryota > Metazoa > Chordata > Mammalia > Artiodactyla > Delphinidae > Lagenorhynchus > Lagenorhynchus albirostris. The sequence goes on along the minus strand of NC_083098.1, from coordinate 121,358,768 downwards.
GATGTTGTTCCAGACCAGCTTGTCTCACCAATATTTCTACACTCACCAAGCTCAATTATACCTCCCATCACTGTTGTAACTAATCTTCCCATGTGGAAAGTCTTCTGTTTCAATTTCCCCTCTGCAGAACTTTCAGTGATGGGCTCAGGTCCTCTGAGAATTTTTCATTAATAGAATTTGGCCAATTTCAACCTTCCTCTCTAGAATATAGTCTAGAGAGGAAGGTTGAAATCATCTACCATCTTCTGTTGTTTGCCTTTGTTCCTGGTGTACTTGTCCTGACTTTGCAGGTAGCCTATGTACTTTTAAAAGCAGCTTCCTGCCTGACACTTGTTTAGAATCCTCCACAGCAATGAGAACTCTGCTGAGTACACAGTAAGCACCCAATAAACAGCTTCTAACAGTTTACCCTCAATTCCTGACAATGACGAAGAACTTAGATTTATGCTTCTCTCCTTTATTCGTTTAAAATTTAAATTTAACAGGTGACTTACCACCAGTTCATTCTACAAAGGAGATGAGATGGCTGGTGATGTTCTATTCATTCTCACATAACTCCAAAATACTGAAAATATTTATCTCTGTGTTTTACTTTACAAAAATGAATAAATACCTCATTACATTGTTAAGCCATTACTGATAACTATATAGTTAATCTCCTTGTATTTGTCAACAAAAAATGAGAGGCAAATGAATTTTTAAACAAATATAGAGAAAGCAAATGAATTTTAAAAGAAAGTAAATGAAATTTTAAAACTGAAGAAAGCAAATGAATTGTTTTTTTAATTCAGAGTCCAAAAAAACAACAACAAATAAACACATGTAGTATACAACTAATATAATCTATAATGAATTTTTTAAATGGAGGGCCCAAGATATAGTAATAGGTATTGGTTGATGCCTACCCAGGATCCCTCCCCTTTTTTTGAAAGCATCCTGGTTTTTCCTTAGAGTATCTGTCTTTACTCACATAGTTCATGTAATTCCAGCAAAGCTGAACTTCTCAGCTTCCAGCTCCAGGAAGAGCATCAGATAACTTAAGCCAATCAACACATTCGATTCTCTTAGATACAATGAGTGGTTCAAGTTTGGGCAAGAGATTTAAGATAGTCTAATCAGTCAAACTCAGGATTCTCTTGTCGAAAGCTGGGACAAAGTTCCCTTATTTTAACAACAAGAAAATGTCTGACTCTAATCTTAGGTCCACAAAAAGAATAAAAATGACAACAGCATCTGACATAGAGCGCTTGTTATGTGTCATGGTTTGTGCTGTATACTTCGATCCTCACAACAGCCCTACATTTTATGTACTATAATTACTCCTGTTTTACAGATGAGTAAATCCAGACACAGATATGATAAGTAACTTGCCCTAAATAACAAGGGTAGGAGGTGGGTGATGGGGGCAGGATTCGGGATTCAAGATTGTCTGACCCCAGAGATGTTGCTCTTAACCCCTGCTAAACTGAAGCCTGTCCAAGTTTAAATCAACTGCTTATTACGCTGGTCTTGATTGGTTCTCATTCTAGTTCTTCCAGACCTGCTATTTTTCACTCACTGTACATTAAGAATCCACAGTCCGGGCTTCCCTGGTGGCGCAGTGGTTGAGAGTCCGCCTGCCGATGCAGGGGACACGGGATTGTGCCCCGGTCCGGGAAGATCCCACATGCCGTGGAGCGGCTGGGCACGTGAGCCATGGCCGCTGAGCCTGCACGTCCGGAGCCTGTGCTCCGCAACGGGAGAGGCCACAACAGTGAGAGGCCCGCGTACCGCAAAAAAAAAAAAAAAAAAAAAAAAAAGAATCCACAGTCCTCTGGACAATTACTATAAATTTTTCAAAATTTTGGCCATATATCCTAAATTTTCTTTATCACCTCACTTTCTCCAATCTGAAAAATTTCCTTAAAACCTAGACCCTCTTCCACTTCTCCCTGGCTTCACTGCTTTGGCAGTCTCATTCAAGTCCACTGCTTCGATAACCACTTCTGTCAGATGACCCATAAATGTCTTCATTTCATTCCAGAATTCTCCTCTGAGCTCTAGACTTGCAGCTCAGACTTACCATTAAAACCTCCTCTTGGATGCCTAACAAGCACTTAAAATACAACTCATGCTCTCTACCCTCCTTCCCACCCAGACAAAAACAAAACCTTGTCCTTATCCCATGTTCTCTATATCAATGGAATACATCAACATCCATACTGACAGAGGAGAAATCCAAAAGTCATCCTTGTACCACCCCCTTCTCACCTCCCTTCTGCCATCAACACCAAGGGCTCTGAAAGAGGTCCTACATGTCTCTCAAAGCGGTTCCCTTTCTCCATCATCTAAGGCAGCAGCAAGCACTCCACTCTAACTAATATCACCGACTGTCTAGAGTCAACCTCTGTAGCAGTCTCCAGATACTTTGCTTTGCATCTGTCCTGGCCTCCCTCCAAGCTGTTCTCTGAACTGCAGCAGGTGAGCTTTTCAAAATCCAAATCTTGTCTTGCTCTACCTCCCACCTCCACCTCATACTGGGCTTAGGATAAACATCTTAAAATGAAATCTTTAATATGGCTCACAAGGTCCCATAGGATCTGACTTTCTCTCTCAGCCCTCATATATACCACATTTCCCACTCATGTTTCAACTCCCAGATTTCTTTTAGGCTCTTGCACGTACTATATCATTTTCCCATAGCACACTTTATCTCCTCTTACCCCTAATTTTCATATCAATCCTTTCTTTAAGAGAATAGGTCACTGGAGGTCATTATGCTAAATGAAATGTCAGACAGAGAAACACAAGCATCACGTGGTATCACTCATATGTGGAATCTAAAAAAAAAAAAAAGCCAGACTCATAGAAACAGTGCATAGAAAAGCAGTTGCCAGGGGCTGGGGGTTGAGACAAATAGAGATTGGTAAAGTGTATGAACTTTCAGTTATAAGATGAATAAAGTTTGAGGATCTAATGTATAACATGGTGGCTATAGCCGATAACGCTTGTATAACTGAAATTTGCTGGGAGTAGAACTTAAATGTAAAGAAAGAAAGACAGAAAGACAGAAAGAAAGGAAGAAAGGAAGAAAGGAAGAAGGAAAGAAAGAAAGAAAGAAGGAAAGAAAGAAGGAAAGAAAGAAAGAAAGAAGAAAGAAAGAAAGAAGGAAAGAAAGAAGGAAAGAAGGAAAGAAAGAAAGAAAGAAAGAAAGAAAGAAAGAAAGAAAGAAAGAAAGAAAGAAAGAAAAGAAAGGAAGGAAGAAGGAAGGAAAGATGTGAGGTGATGGATTGTTAATTATCTCAATGGGGGGGAATCCTTTCACAAAGTGTATGTGTATCAAATCATCACGTTGTATGCTTCAACTATCTCACAATTTTACTTGTCAAATATACCTCAATAAATTTGGGGAAAATTTTTTTTAAAATTATCTATGAGTTTTAAAAAAGAGAGCAGTTTAGTCATCACTTCCTCAGACTCCACCACCCCTACCTATTAGAGAGCACACATTAAATTCCCAAATACCTGCTAAGTGAGTGAAGGAAGGAGGGAGGGAATGAATGATTACTTCCGACAATTTTCTATTGGGAAGTTTTACTTAGTGTCATATTTTTCCAATTTTGCCTTGTTTTGTGGTCTTTGCCTTAAAGGATGATTGTTTTGAGGTCTTCCTGATGGTTTCACCTACATCTTGGTTGCTGTGGAATGAACACGTTAAGCTGTGAGATCTGAAGTAAGAGGCAGACTGCTACACTGCTATTCTAACTATTTGCTGCCGGAGTAGCTTATCCTCCATACTAACTCAGAAGGAGAGAGAAGGAATGGTCTTCTGTATGAAATTCGAACTCCATATTTATTAACAGAAATTTGGAGCTATCTTTGACATTTTACTCTTCTCCCTACAAGTCTTACCTTACTACAAATTTATTTCCTTTAAAACGCAGTAATATTGGACTTGGATAGGCTTGTGAAGGGATAAATAAATGGGACATCTACCGAAGAAATAGATTTTATGATGCTTATGCCTTAATTCATTCAATTTTTAAAGATATCAATTCTCATCATTTCTCTAAGCACATTGGAGGATGGAGAACTGGAGAAAGCATATTTCCTTTATTTAATTTGGAATGCTGAGGAAGGCAGATACTCTTGCAAACTTGTAATCACCCAATAAACTGACTTTCCGAGCCAAAAAGACAACAAAAATATCCTGACTTCTCTTGTATCTCTGGTCAAATGCAAGTAGATGCCATCATCTTAACTTTAGAGAATTTGTATTACAATAGTAACTTTCCCAATTAAAAAACGAAGAACCTTATTAAAAAAGAACCATATGTATAGGTTTGGAAAAAAAGCTGAAAACAAAACCTTTTTTGGAATCTGTGATCATGGATCCCATTTTATACTGTGCGTGTGTGTGTGTGCGTTAACGGAACGGAATGTTCCATTATGAGTTTTTATTTTGAGAGGCAAGGATGGCTCTATGGCCATATGGAAGCGATTCCGTGTAGTGGGCATGCTGGCCAACTGTGTAGGCTTTCGTCCTCTTCACAACCCAATTCAAATTACGTTTGACAATGGGTGAGTGCCAATGAAGAAAAAACTATTGGAAGCTACACCTGAAAAGACATTTATCATTGCATACAGTGGGTGTATGCACCTCTAAAATTCTGGGGGTGTAATCAATGGTCATGTAATCTTGCAACTGGCATTACTGGTCATAATCTGAACATCTGAAAGCTAATAAAATAACAGCCTAATCATGTTTGTGTTACAAATAGGAAAATCTTCTTCTGGAATAAAATTTCCAGGAGTAAATGAACACAGAGTAGTGAGCATAAAATAGGCAAAAGGATTCAAGAAAAATAGAAGTAAATTCAGTAAAATATGGTATCAAGAATACCAAATCAGAATATCTTATTTGGACTCACTTACCATCAAAATAAAATAAAAAGAAAAATATAGTGTTCCTGAAATCCTCATAAAAGGACTGAAAACATAAGAAATTTCAAGAAAAAGTAGAACAATGTAGACATAGAGAAGAAAAATGAATCAAAACAATCACAAACCACATTTCAGAAAGTACAGTCTTCCCTGTGTTAAAACTTGTTGGTAAGAGAACACTCCAAGAAAATGGATGGCTGAGTGTCACAGTGCTAATGAATCCCCTTACTTGCTAGTTGTCTAGCTTCTGTGAAATGCTTTTAGTATTCCCAGCATCTGAGTGGACAGACCAGGAGAGAATGGATGGCATTTAAGCCATAGAGCTGGCTCTTGTGGGATGTAAGTAGGGTCTTGGACCTCCCTAGAGGAGACAGAAGGTGTAGAGACAGCTTAATGGGAAACAGCGAAGTATGCTGAGGATTTTTGGAAGGGAGGGGTCCATGCCATTTGGGTTTGTGGCTCCATTGCTAATTTTTTATAAGACCTTGGTTTTCTTATTTGTGCCTCAATTCTCCCCATATCCAAAATGAGAGTAATCACTGCTGACTCATATCATTATAAAGATAAAATGAGATTAAAGAGCACATAAAAACACTTTTTAAAATTAAGAGTCTAAAAAAAAAATTAAGAGTCTAAGTGCAAGATATTACAATTGGGCTGTATTTCTTTGGCATTTGGAATCTATTCCAAGAAACACTCAGCTCCCTGGACGTATACGTCTAAATAAGTCTCATGAGAGCTTCTAGCCCATCCTTTCTTCTAATGAAATCACATTTTCCTCTCTCTCTATAACTGTCAGAGAACTCAAACATCATAGGCTCCACTGAATAAGGTAAAAGATAGAGAGCTACAGCTGACCGCAAGTTCTATGTTCCCCACGTTCCACAGTTTCACTTAGCTGTACGGAGATATCACCTATTCTAGGACCCAGTTTGTTTTATAAGCTGTGGTAAAATATAAATAACATACGCCAGTTTTCTTTGTAAAATCAAAAACCAAATACCTATTTTTAAGTCACTTTGTTGTATTTCAGCGGTCATTCTGATTTTAATAATTTTATATACGGACATTATAATAAAGATCTAAAACCAATACTCACATATATGAGGAACAAGAAGTAAATTTTGGTAGAGATGATTAAAGAGGGGCATTTTCTCAGGCCAGATTTCCTTGGAAGCAACAGCACTTGGTTCATGCTTTGAACATTTTGAAGAGATACAGCGTTTATAGTTCACAAAAAGTACCAAGTAAAAAATTTTCACCTCAAACCTTTTGCATGGATTCTACTTCAGAAGGATCAGCTTACTTGGACCTTAATAGGGTTTGGGCCAAAAGAAAGAGGAATTTTAAAAATTATTCTCTGGGGTCTGTAGTGAAGGTAGAACTGTTATGGGAACTAGGAGAAGCAGTTTTGCCTGGAGAAGAAAATTATGAGCAGGTAAATGAACCATCTTTGTCTCAGTCTGTCATCAATACTGAGAGTCAATGAAGATCAAAAGAGATAATGCACACAATGCACCACAGACAGTGCCTGGCAGCCAGTAATATTATTTGTACTATTATTAATATTAATATCTAGGGCTTCTCTGGTGGCGCAGTGCTTGAGAGTTCGCCTGCCGATGCAGGGGACACGGGTTCGTGCCCCAGTCCGGGAAGATCCCACATGCCGCGGAGCGGCTGGGCCCGTGAGCCATGGCCCCTGAGCCTGCGCGTCCGGAGCCTGTGCTCCGCAACGGGAGAGGCCGCAGCAGTGAGAGGCCCGAGTACCGCAAAAAAAAACAAAACAAAAACAAAAACAAAAAAATTAACATCTACTGTTAGGAATGACTGGAATACACACCAAAGCTAATTCTTATACGTGAAGAGGATACATGCATATGTTTAGCCTCCAGTTGTAAGTAAGCAAGGCATTGTGCCAAATCCTAAAACTATAAAGTGCGTGAAAAATTATCTGCTCCCAAGAAGTTTACCACCTTGTAGAAACTGTAACTATACATTTAAAAACTAAACCTGAGATGGGCAAATATCAACAGGCAAAAAAGGCTACAAGAATTTAGAGAAACTCCTCACTCGGAGAATATTTTTAAAACCTTCTCAAAGTATAATTTCTTTGATAATATATAATAGGAACAATTTTTTTAAAGTCGTATCTCCAAGTCTAATAGGTTTACAGGTTACAAAGGTGACAAACAAACGTCCGCACAGATAGCTGGAAAGCATTCCAGGATTACTTATATAGGACTGTTTAAAGGATGTTAATATGCTTACATTTTATGAACGTGCCTGTGTTTTTCAGAAAGCAAGCAACCACCTTCAAAGCAAATAGCATTCCTCAAATCACTCTAATTTGACTTCCAGTTCCATTATTCCACCAAAACAGCTTTCACTGAGATCTTGATGAGATCTTCACACCATTAAATCCAGGAGACTAAAAAACCAAGCCTGAGAGCTACATGGTCAAGGCAAGGCTTAAAATCACACCAAGAACTGACTCAGTAGAGACTACACTGCCACCACCATTGAGCACAGAAACTTAAACATTTGTTGACTGTCATTGTATCAGTCACATAATTCTATTTAAAACACTTAAATTGTTCCTGCTAGTATACTGGAGTTCTATTTTTTTTTTTTTTTTTTTTTTTTTGCGGTACGCGGGCCTCTCACTGTTGTGGCCTCTCCCGTTGCGGAGCACAGGCTCCGGACGCGCAGGCTCAGGGGCCATGGCTCACGGGCCCAGCCGCTCCGCGGCATGTGGGATCTTCCCGGACCGGGGCACGAACCCGTGTCCCCCGCATCGGCAGGCGGACTCTCAACCACTGCGCCACCAGGGAAGCCCTGGAATTCTTTATGAATTAAGCACACCGCCTACCAAAATTGGCACTGTGCCATGTTGAAGGTCAGCCTCCTGTGGATCTCATAGCTTACGTAGAGAATGCAGAAAAATTCCATAAAGGCACACAGCTCCGTAACCTAGGAGCCTGTAAATGTTTACTGAGTGATTGTTCCTTGGAGCTTTGCAGAGAGTTTCCTACCTTCTTAATTCAACAATAACCTTAGTGCTCCATTTCCAAGCAACTCGGAAGTTTGTCAAATGTAAACGACTATGCAGTCACCCACGCTCCTATAATAACAGATTATTCTGCACCCACTCTGTATTATGTTCTTAAAAAGATGTAGGAGAAGGTGTAATTTGAGTACAAACTTCAGAATTTATGTTGTGCATCTGGGATTCCTATGCCCTTTTTCTGGTTCTCAAAAGGGAGTGACTGTTCAACTATCATGAGCATGGCTCCTAACCATTCACCTGACATTCACTGTTGTCACACAAGAAATTTGTGTCGTAAACAAGACACCACCAACAAGAATCATACATGGAGAGGGGTTCACATTTCCCCTCAACAAATCCTTAAAACCATGCCTTTGGAATTTGATCACACACAGGGCAAAATAATCAACCTCTTTTAAATAAATTCCTGCATTTTAATTTCAATCATTAAATTATAAAATATTCTAAGTAATAACAATTTGTGTTTCTTGTTAATGATGGCTACCTGAATTTAATAGCAAATGATGTTACAGGTCTTATCAAATGACGTATGCATTTAGAAAAACACCCTAAATTTTAATTACTAATTGTTCTTACAATTAGTAATTAAAACTTTCTCACAATATAAAAATCAGTGTGAAACTATCTGTCAGGATTTCCTACAATATAAATCTAAACAGAGCTAACTGAGTACAGTACAAATAAAGATTATTTTAATCTCATCGATAATATACATTTTCCTTTAAGATCTGTTATTATCTGGCATGATTGTGACTATGAAGAACAGCCTCATTGACACTGAAAGCAAATCACTGATTAAATGGTTTTAGCTTGTTTTCCTTGAAAAGTCTCCAAAGCATCTAATGTCTAATAAAACAGTAAACAACTGATACAATTCTTAACAAGTTTTTACCTTGCAGCATTTGATACCTGTTAACTTTTATGAAATCACTATGTTCAACTAGTCATTTTGAGGAAAGTAACCAAGCTCTTTTTATAGATATTAACAGCACCAACACATATGTGAACTCCCTGTCAAAAGTAACCTCCTACAGGCAATGGGAGGCTTTTACTGCCATGCTTTTTTAAGAACACAAACTACTGATTCATGCATGTAGTTGAACCTATATTTAAACAATCTTACTGCGATATTCTTACACTCAGTTTTCTCTTACATTCTCTAAATCAGAGGTTCTCAAAGCGTAGTCTCTGGACCAACAGCACCAGCACTACCTGAGAACCTGTAAGAAATGAAAATTCTCAGGTCCCTAGCCAGAACTGAATCAGAAACTCTAAGGTGAGGCCCAGAAACGTGTGTTTTAACAAGCCCTGCAGGTGACGCAGGCTAAAGTTTGAGAACCTCTGCTCTAAAGCAAAAAGATGTTCTGCAGCTGTAAAGAAGTTTTTATCCCTTACTTTGGAACAGTCAATTTTGTAGTATCCTGTGTCTCTAAGCCCAAGATGCCATTATCATTATAGAATACACCAGAGTTCTTTACAAATGATACCAATTTTTTAAAGAATTTCATTTAACCAAGATTTTAGAATATGGCATATTCTCAATAAATGTTAAAATATTGATGCACACTTAACTAAAAATGTGGGTTGTATGGGGAAAAAAGCAGCATGATATTATAGAGATAAAAATGGATAATTTCTTGTCTGTCATAATTTAAACAGATTCTTCCCTATAATTAAGGTCAAGGAAAATAGGGCTCTTTCTTACTTTTCCCCATTGGTATTTTATGGGTCCAGAACTTGTGCCATTTATACAAGTAGAGTCATGTCTGCACGATGAATGAATGAACAATATACGTAACACATATTCCTATACAAAGGCCTTCAAAGGCCCAAAGAATGGATAGAGAGGAACTGGTTTATTTTGCCAGTAGCCTGCATGGTGTGGCCTATGTTATTAGAAAGGCTAAAAACTTTAAAAAATAGAAGAAATGGATTTGACTATAAAGATATGCACCTCAATTTCTGCATAAATATATAACAGATACTAAGAGTAAAGCTTTGGGCAAAGCAATATTTTCTTCCCCTTTCAACCAGAGAAAAAATAGGGATCAAATTTACAGTATGATGTATTTTGATTATTCTTTTAAAACTGTTCTTAATTTCATTTTAAGAATATCATTCCCTATTCTATACAATTGTTATTACATGCATCATAAAGCTGTGGGTCTCGAATTTTCCTTTCCCTTAGGAGCTTTGTAAAAACCATATTTTATATGCAAAGTACCCAAAGTAGTGTGATTCCCACTTTATAGCAGATTTCCCACTGGAATACAAATCTTTTGAGAATTTTTTCAATTTAAGAAGAGAAAATACTTTTATAGAGCAACATAACTTGCATGAATAATTCATCTTTCACAGACATCACTGTCATTCTAGAAAAAACACTATATAATTCTTTTTTTCTTTGCACTTAAAGACAATGATAGACTGTGAACTTGTCAAATTTTCAGTTATATTAAGAGGAGATGATGTGCTAAGTGAAGTAAGTCAGAAAGAGGAAGACAAATGATATCAAATGATACCACATTATATCCCTTATATGTGGGATCTAAAATATGACACAAATGAACTTATAGATGAAACAGAAACAGACTCACAAGCATAGAGAACAGACTTGTGGCTGCCAAGGGGGTGGTGTGGGGGGGGGGAGGTAATGGGAGTTTGGGATGAGCAGATGCAAATCATTATATCTCTATATGGATAAACAACATGGTCCTACTGTGTAGCACAGGGAACTATATTCAATGGTTTTCTATATGGTTTTCCTGTGATAAACCATAATGGAAAAGAATATGAAAAAGAATGTATATATATATGTATAACTGAATCACTTTGCTGTATAGTGGAAATTAACACAACCAACTATACTTCAATAAAATAAAGAAGCTAGAAAAAAGAGGGAGATGATGATACATCACGAAAATAAGAAATGTCATGGCATGAGTTAATAAAATAACTCGCCTGAAATAAATCACAGAGTGTTTATAGTAAATCTATCTACCCAACAGATGGCTAAACCCATTAAATCAATTTCACAAGGCTGTTCTAAGTTAAACTCATTTACATCAGAGAAAATCTGAATGTAATACCTGAGACTGTGCGTTAATATTGGCTCCTTCCTTAACGAGAACTTTGACAACTTCTGCTTGTCCAGCCAAAGATGCAATGTGAAGAGCAGTATTTCCTTTCTGTTTTGGAGAAACAAAATAGAAAATGTTGGAGGCTTCCAAATTTTGTAGAAATCAAAATGTACAGGTATTTTGAATTTTGCTGATGATTTGAAGTGGTTAAAACTTGTCATTCTATCAAGATTGCAGCCCACCTTGGGAAAAGATAATTTTTACCATCAAAACACTGGCCATCCCATACAATGTCTTCCTTTTCTATCCTGCACAATTCCAGTTTAGTGTTAAGAACATGAAAAGACTGAGATCTTACTGAATCAAATAATCTGGGATGTGTGTACGTGTGTGTCTGTGTGTGTGTGTGAGAGAGAGAGAGAGACAATATTACCATTCATGTTATTACAATAAAAGAGTCCTACCACAAGATAATATAAACTAAAAAAAAAAGTTTATGTGAACCACTGAATTTATTTCACCTTGCAGAGAAACCTAGGAATTTTCAGTTGTAGAGAAACTGACAATTCACAGTTGTATTTCGAGTCACTGGAGCACACGGTTGTTCAAAATATTTTGGGAATAAAATAATAAATTTCACATGAGCTATACAATGTTACCAATAATTTCTACCATTTTCTACATCAAAATTTATCATCAACAGTACCAAACAAAAATGAAAAATAATTTAAACCTACCATGAAAAGAAAATATAGGCTAAGAGACTGAAAGATGCCGATCATAGGATTAAAACAAATAACAAAAAGAAAAATAAAAACCAAGCAAATCTATACATTCAAAGCCATAAATTTTGGACACTAGTTCTCTTTTTGCCACCTCCTCACTGTGGGTCTTTATCCACTCGTACTATTTTGAAGACTTACTTGCCTTCTCTTTAAATGAGGAGATTTAATGAGATATTTTTCTGGATCTAAAATTCTACAATTGTAATCTGTGATTAAAAATGAACCTATATTTTAAAACATCAACGGAGTTTAAAGGAAAGGAAACAAACGATAATAAACAGTTAAGCAAGAAAGAGTGATTGGTTTAATGAATATATTAATATGAGCAACTCAGGGGAAGCAAATAATTTGATATACATTCAAACTGACATTCTTAAATATTTGTTTAACATTTATCTCATGTTGTCAAGAGAAATGTTAATAAAAATATTTTTTCTCTCTTTAAAGTAAGCAATTTCTTGCAAAGCAAACATATTTTAACATCTTTGGAACTGCCAAAGAGTTCTTTGTTTGTTTTCGTTTTTAAATTTCCACTAGAACTGCTGTACACTATACTGTGAGCAGGGTCAGTCTACATTTTGGCAATTATGTATGAGGTGTTGGAAACCCAGGTTAACTGGCCATATCCCTAATTTACTCCAGGGCTCTTTCTGTCTATCCCTGATTAGACTAATGACCCGGCCGGGGGTTTGAGTACTTGCTACCTCTCTCTGCAACTCCCACGACCAGACTGTCACACTGCAGCCCTGGTCAAATGGCGTGATTCTGATTGGCTACTGTTTTTTTTCCAAATTAAAATTTCACCTTCTAAAGACAAAGATTTGTCACCACTGATATTTTTTTTAAAACACCTGTTGCTTCTGAAATGATCCCCCAAAGACAAGGTTCAAATATATTTAACCAAAAGAAGTATCAACAAGGAAGTAACAGGCTGTAGTATACCAAGCATCTTGTAAATTCCTTTAAAAATGAGTCAAATTTCTTTACGAACACACGTTACAGTGACAAAATCTAATTTTACCCTAATAATTCAATCCATGATCCCCAAATCCCTTTTCCATTAGAGTATAAAATATCTGTATATTCTCTTACCAAGTTAAATGAATACATTAAAAGATATAACAATTTAATGAAAGCATGAAAATTATTTGTTCATTTCCATTGAGAAGTTTACTATATCAATTATTTTAAAAAATGAATTAAACTTGGGAAAATAGGTGCTTGTCTACAGAGGATTATATTAGTCTAGGCTCTCTGTGAATCAAAGGAAAAAAGATAGAATACTAGAAACTAGAGATACAGAATTCTTCAGTCTCTGATAAGTCCCTAAACGAAACCATTCAAACTCTGCAAAGTTTAATGGACAGAATTTCAATTTCACTTCTGCATTGTTGAGAATCTTTGGTGTTCCAGCAAAGCTCTGAAATGTATAACCCGGGAAGAGAAGCTTTAAATCATTTCCTCTTTTCCAAGGAAATAAATTCTACTCGCATAAACATTACCTTAGTGGCAGAATCCACAGCGGAGCCTCTTCCCAGTAGCTCGTGAACCAGCCCCACATGGCCTTCCTTGGCAGCCAGATGGAGAGCGTTGAGTCCATTCTGAGAAGAGAAACAAACAAGGCCTCAGAAGTGGAGTAATGATGAGGCAGACAGTGGCTGATCTTACGCAAGTATATAACCCAGAAGATGGGCAGACTCTGATCCCCTCATTTTCTCTTTCTTTTTGCATTAGCTTGAAGCTATTAATTTCAGAGAGACTAATTTCCAGTGATTTTGATTCAGAGAGGCAAAGAGGTAAATATTCATTAGAAATGTGGATCTGCAACTTCAACAAACTTTCTTTTTAGACTAAGAAATATCTAAATACTTTTGCAATGAGGAAAGAAAAAGAGCAACTCTGTATCATTTGTTGTGCCAGCCAGAAATAAAATTCTGTAGTTTCTAGAACATAAAGAACTTTAAATAAATCTTACTTTTTAAACAAATGGGAGAGAAATGTCCTCTTCATAAAAAGTAATTAGTGTCATAGGACAAATTCTAAGGTAAAACAACTTTGTAAGGACAACATTGTACTTAAAAAAACATTTAGCACTATGTCACTAATTTGTCTTGAGGGTTTTTTTCAAAAATTTATCTTATAATCTATGATAGTACTGAAATACCTGGTTCCCATCTATCTAAATTCCTGAAAAATTCATTACTCACCATAGCATTGAAAAAACTCTTTGAAAATTTCACTAAATATGGTATCTACATATATTATACTGACAAAGTTTGAAAGCAGATCTTGTCATACATATAGGAAGAACCAAATACAAGTACAAATTGCTTCATGGCAAATTTCCTATTTGTGGTCATTGTATATCTTATACTTAATGATTTTCTTATGAAAAGTATTCAGGCTTTTATATGTGACTCAAAAATAAAGTAATATTTGCTTTTCTTCTTTGCAAAACATGGTCCTGGTTTGTCACCAACATTTAACTTTGAGTAGCTGACAAAGTTGTATTCAGTACTATTAATACATTCATGTCATGGTTTCCATATATTTACTGGCACAAAATGATAAGAATTAAATTTATTATTATCATTTATTAAATTAAATTTTGAAATTTATGATTATGTATATTCCTAGAACATTTAACACATGAATTGACAATATAATAAAAACTTGAAAAATATGAAGTTTTATGACCCCTGGATTCTACTAGTTTGCAAATGATGTTAATGGCGTTGACTGTACACAAATGATTCCGCAAAGAAAATTAATTTTCACTCCCTTTACCAGACCAAGGAAAGCATTATATTTTAAAGTTGTTTTCTGAGTTAATTACTCAACACCCAGTCTCCTTGGCAACAGGAAGTATTTGATTTAAACAGAGGTAATCTATTTCACTAACAGTAAACTCATTCTAACAAATAAGGAAGGGAAAGCAGTATGTCCATTGGGTAGGCTTTTTTTTTTTTTTTTTTTTTTTTTTTGCGGTACGCGGGCCTCTCACTGTTGTGGCCTCTCCCGTTGCGGAGCACAGGCTCCAGACGCGCAGGCTCAGCGGCCATGGCTCACTGGCCCAGCCGCTCCGCAGCATGTGGGATCCTCCTGGACCGGGGCACGAACCCGTGTCCCCTGCATCGGCAGGCGGACTCTCAACCACTGTGCCACCAGGGAAGCCCGGGTAGGAATTTTTAAGGAGCTAACTAAGCCTGATGATAGTTAAGAGCCTTTAACTTTCCCGATATCTTCTTTAATTTATATATTCTTCAGCATGACATTTATTGATTTTCCTACGTTGTTTACAGGAAGAAATCTTTTACTCTGTATCATGAGCCATTGCTTAAATGTTTTGGAGAGTGGATCCATTCTTTCAGTCTGTAAGAATCAAATGTTCCAATCCTTGGGAATTGTTGAAATAGCCTAGCAAACTAATATTTAAATAATTTTGCATTTTAAGATGTTTCCTTTTTTTAAAGATGTTTCTTGTAAGAAGTTGCCTTTCCTTTTCCTCAATTCCTACCCTAGACTGGCTTGAAAATGATCTCAACAGTGCATTCTGAATGTAACTTTCTATGAAATTTAAAATAGAAAGGTTTGAGAATTAAGACTTTTTAAAGGTGAAAATTTTTATTTGATTACATGAGTGACCAACTTTCTGAAGGTTAGAGCATTTGCGATACTCTTCTCAATCTCCCATCTGGGAGATATTACTCCCGTCACTACAGCATCAGCTCAGCTGAAACCTTTAACTTGCTGTAGACCACACTGTTAGAACACTAAACTTACTATGTTCATGTTTCAATAAATATTGACAAAAACTTTTTTAAAAGTTAACAAAGGTAACAAGACACCATCTCAAATAGAATATAGTTGACACAATCTAAAAACTTATTTAGTTCAAATATATATTTAACTTAAAAAATTTCAGGAGACATTATTCTAAGGAGGACTCCAATGCCAAACTATTTCTCTTAGTTTACTTCATACTTTTCTTTTCATGAATACAAAATGTAGCCTACCTCATTTTCACACACACAAAAACACAAACAGAAAACATTCAAATCTGCAGAACAGGATAGAACATTTCCTCAATAATTGGCCAGGTTTCTTCTCAATTAATTACAAGGCTGGGATCTAAATTAAAAGAATTTTATGAGGACAAAGTACCTTTTTGGGGGGGAGGGCACAAAGATCCTACTACAAATCACTGCAATATAGTTGCAATTTATTTAAAAAGTCATTAAGAATATGATTAAAATTTTTTATATGAGGGAATAGTTCAGAAACAAAATTGTCTATAATATGTAAATCGAATTCAGGATATACATATGTCTTCAAGATTTCTGTAACACTAATACTACCAAAACTAGAGTGATTATAAACACACAGATGATAATAGGTGAAATTCTAATTATAAATGTTGTAAATTCTTAAGCTGCCTTCTTTTAAAATACAGTCAAATTGGGACTGCTATCATATCGTTGAATTCATGTCCTTCAGCTGTAGGAAACAGAAGACAAGCAACTTTCTTCAAGCTAATGTTTTGGTTTTAGAATTTCTAACCCAAAATATATTTAATTAGCAATTGAATATGTTGGGTAATTGTTATCAGAAAAAGCAACTCAGCAGCAACTGGACTTAACACCAAAATGTTTGATCTTGTGAATATGAGCTAACATATAAATTAATCATGTTTAAAATGGAAAGTGATAAATAAACCTATTTAATAGTACAGCTCAGCTAACTCTTTGAGAATGTATTTTGTAGTTAACTCATTTGGGTGAGTCCCTCAGGTCATGCTTCTAAAAACCAAATTTCCCATAGGAGCTACACTAACGCTCTTTAGCTTTCCACACTCTATTACCAATACTAGCCCACATTCCAAAGGATGTTTTGTTGTTAGATATTTTTCACTTTGTTGGATGTGGGGTGGGAAGGAGGTAGACATGCAAAACTGGTCAGACTTTTTGTATTTGGGTTCAAATACAGGGCAGAGCTTAGTATTTTCCCAGTAATGCCTCCTACACATATGGTATTTGAGGCACATAGGTCCTTTTTTATATCAAAACGGAAGATATTGTCACTCTCTGCATTTATTAGGACACTCATGATGAGCTTACTGAGCTCTGGCTAAAAAGTGTTCTGAGGCAAACTCATATTTAACAGAAACATTAACTATTCATTCTCCTAGATTAATATCAGAGTAGACATTCAGTGAGATCACTAAAAAGCAACATACCTAGGGCATGTTATCTCTGTTCTCTACAGTAATGGCTTCACGGAATCATAAAATGTTACTACAAATTTGATTTTTACATAAGGCAGATACAAGCAATGTCCATTTGAGCAATATTTATGTCCTTGTGTCTATTTTTAGATGGGTTATCTTGATGAACTATTGTTGAGTTCAATAACAGGATAAATTTTAGTAATAGGAAAAGCCACTATGCTTATTCTCACTAATCTTTAATTTAGGAAAATTGCATAATTCAATGTGTTTGTCTTTTTTCACAAGTTTACAGGAAACACAGAATAAATTCAGTATCCATTGGAATTAAGTAACACACGTCCTTATTCCTCTCGTCTTTTTACTTGGTTTTGCTTTTGTCTTGTTTAGTTTCATTTTTAATAATATCAGAATTACAGTATATGAGTGAGTGTGTATATATTGAATACATGTTGTGCCACCAATACTTCATGGCAAAAGAATTTGTCAGTGATTTTCTATCTCAAAACAGCACTATGCCAAGTGCTATTTTCACTTAGTTTTATGTATTCCCTACCTGATAGGATTTATAGACAGCAATTATACTTTGATAGACAGAGTTGCTGATTCTAATTAGCTACTCAGTGACTCAAAATACTGACCAACACTGTGAAAAAAACTCAGAAAATTTTAAATGATTCAAAAATCAAAAACAAAATTTTAAGAGAAAAATTCAAGAATTAATTAAATCTGAAAAATAGTAGGCTAAGCAGTGAGTTAATATCCTCAGTATGTTTGAAAATAAAAACATTGGTATTATAATTCTGTTGAAGCAAACCTGGGGGAAAATAACTAAATTCACAGTAAAAAGAATTTAGATGAGCACTGGAAGAACATCCTTATCACTAAGTTAAAGAATACTGGAAATATTTCTTTTTAAGGTTTTAAAGTTTAAATATTTCTCATTTGTATGTGATTGACTGAATGTGGGGATTTTCTTCCTTTTTCTTTCTTCCATTCCTTTTTATCTTTTAATTCTTCTTCTTCTACTACTACTTTTTTTTTTTTTTCTTTTTTGAGACAGTGTGGTCAACTGCAGGAATAACATGGTGATGGGAATGATAAGAAATGAAATCTTCTCCTTGCTCCACTACTAACCAGAAGTGTGAATTTGGGCAAATCACTTAACCTCTCTGTGGTCTAATGGTCTTATCTACAAATAATATTCATAATGATGACAATGAAAAACAATGATGATGATGGTAAAGAAATAAACATTCATGAGCACCTGTTATGTGCCCATCATTGCTTTAGCCTTTTTCGGGGGGTCAGGGCAGGGATGAACGTAAATTTATTGAAACTGGTTTTGGGGAGGATGGATGAGTAGATAGTTATGGGTTTTCCAAAAAGAACTGTGGGTAGCAGCCAGCGCCCAGCCAAGAGGAAGCGGGTGCTTAGCCACAGACCCTATCTCAGTCCCAATTTCTTCTTCTGCTTCTCGCACTCAAGGCCCCGTTTCCGGGCCTTCCACGTGCTCTTGCGCAGCTTGGTGGGGCGCGAGCCTACTTACTTCACATTCATCTCAACACACAGAGCACACATAGTTGCTGGGGTCCTTAAAGCTGAAGAAGCTATAGTCCATGATCTTGCCAGTGCACTTGTCGCAGATCCCCTTAGCCTTAAAGAAGCATGGGAAGGGGAAGGGGCTGAAGGTGAGTTCCAAGATGGCATCTCCATTTCATTGCCCAGATCCCCACAGAAGATTCGGAAACCATCTGCATCCCACTCCAGCAGGCTGGGGTCCTCCCAGCTGCTCCCAGCTGCCGGTGCAAATGCTGCGTCAATTCCTCTGGCTTTCCTTTTCTCTTGTCCTCACCCAGGGACTCTGGGATCTAGAGGGTCACAAGGCCAGGGCGAGGGGGCAGAGGCCAGGAGCTAAGGAATGTGCGCTGGAGGCAGTAAGCCTGGCACACTACTTCCAGCAGGAGGGGCAGGGGCTCAGGCAAATCCATGGTCAGGGCCAGTGGTAGGTGGCCAGGGCCCAAAGACCAGGACCAGCTGGGGTGCTTCCTGCCCTCACAGCCACCAGCACCCTAGCCTCCTCCAGCCCAGCTGCTGCCACCACCACTACCTCTTCCTTCTCTTCCAGAATCAACCCCAGGCTGACGCCCAGCTCTCGGTATGCTGCTGGCTCTTCTAGGAGAGGCCTCCGAGCAACCATGGAACCCAGGGAAGGGCTTCAGGACCCCGAGCCATTGGTGACAGCATTAGAGGTGGTCCGGGGGGTTGAGGGGGTCCAGGCAGAAAAGGGGGCCCATGAGGGCCTGGTGAGGGGGCAGCAGGGCCATGGGCTGAGGACTGCCTGCTGCAGAGTAAAGAGCAGAATGTGCTCTCTGTAGCACGTGGGGGACTAGTGCTGGATACAGGAGAGGAGCCCTCTGTGGTGGGTGCCACAGCTGTTCATGGCAGGAACAGGGCTTCTCCAGCCTTTGGACTGTCCAGTTGAATCCAATCATGGGGGCCAAATGTGCCTGGAAAGGAGGTACACCACAAAGGGAGGGTCACCCACCATGGGAGGAACCACTGTGGCCACGGTGGCTGCCCAGGTCTGGAGAGTCTGCTGGACCTGCTAGTATGTTGGTCGCTATCATTGGGCAGGAACAGGAACTGCTGGGAACTGCATCATTTCTACCATGGGGACTGTGGGCACTGGGGTACGGCAGGCATAGCAGTTGGGATTCTGGTTACCAGAGCCCTAAAACTTCCTGCTCAAACAGGGCCGTCTCTGCCTCCATCGCTTCCAAGCTTTCCTTGCTGCCCTTGCCCGGGTGCTGGCACCAGGGCCCAGGACCACAGGTACTCCTGCACCTGGGGATCGCAGGGCTGGCCCGCCACCTGCTATCATTACTGTGGCAGCATCCTGAATGGGGACCAACCAAAGCAGGCTACTACTGATAAGTCTTTGATATTGGCTTTATGTAAGTTAACGTGGATAAAAGAATATGAACTTGAGTCGTTTGAAACAATCAAGAAATATTCACTGAGCTGGTTTATTGTGAGCAAAATATTGATTGGGCTTACAGATCTGTGAGTCCCAGGCAAGATATCACTTTGATCTACAACTTTTGGAATAACTCTATTTCTATATAATATCATTAAAATGACTAAATATACCATGTAGTTTAAAAATAAGATCTTAAGGCTACTTTGAAACAACCATGTGCACATTAATCAACCTTAAAGGGCAGAGTTATCTTTTTTGTTGAGCACTTCTATTAAATTTTTATAAAGCAATATTATAATATTTTGTCTATAATCAAATTTTGCAATAAGCTCTATTCTCCATTTCTCTTGATGATTCTATGAGATATTTTGCCCATTGACTGCTTTTCTATGATCATATAAAACTAGTGGATGAAACCCCAGGTAGAACCAATAAAAATTTTATACCACCATTTGAGCATTGGTTACATTTCTGGAACATATGGACAATGTATAGACTAGTCCATTTTTAAAAGTTGAGGAACAGATTCAAGAAGATACAGCTAACCATACATGAAACTTAAATGCTTGCATCAAAATGCATTAAATTGTTTTGGATCTTAGGACAAATCTGTAATTAATATAAACTTATCAGTTAATCAACAAGCATTTGCTAGTTACGCACCAAGTACTTAGCTCTAGGTGCTAGGTTCTAAGGGAGGACCAGTGACATAGTTTCTGTCCCCAGAGAGCCCCCCAAATATTTATTATTAAACAATTGAAAATCACCTCTGTGCTAGCATATACTCATCCATGATTTTTTCAAATCTTTCGCTATTCTACTTTGCAAATCTTACATGTTGAATTAAGGGTCCTCCAGTCTGTCAGAAAAGTACAACTAACTTAATATATAACTTCCTTAATAACATTAAAATTTCAATATTTGAAAGGAGGCAATTGTAAATATGAGTTCTTGAAAATACTAAAGGAAAAAGAAGGAGGGCAAATGGATATATCAACGGGAAAATAATAGAGAAGAGAAAGTGAAATTTGTTCCCTAACCTCCACCCCATCCCCACTCATAACGGGGCTCCTGTGTCAGAGACACCCTAAATGAGGAGCTCTTTTCAAGAGGAACTACATGCCCACATATAGAGATACAAATAATTATGAAATGCAGTTTATAGTTTCACTCTGCCATTACCATAAATGACACTGGTGAAAGGAATCATCTATATAATGGGAGGAAAAAATCAAACTCAAAATGAAAATGACCTGTTTACATATTCCCAATCCAATTCCCACTCAGTATACTCATCCATAATGTATCTGCACCTTTCCCGCCTCTTTCATGGTGGCTGCTCTAAACTAAGAGTACTCACTATGATGGAATTAAGAATGTATTTAGTTTTCATGAAGATGGGGAAAAGCAAAGCACGTGTCATCTTTTGTCAATTGAACTGATCTTACTGTGTCTTTGGTGTCCAAAGATTTCTGATTTAATATATAAATCAAACTATGGATGACCCAAGAGGAAACTTGTTTTACTAGTGAGTTATTCTCAAATCCTAGAGGCTTTCTTTTTAATTCCAAAATGATGAATATTTAATGAGGATTTGCTAAGTCTTCATCAATTAAAAAATATTTACAATGAGGCTTGAAATTTGGTGGCTCATTGGTCATTTCATAGGGAAAAAGCTTAGAATAAGACTGCTTCAAAGATACGACTTTATATAGTCTATTTCTGGATCTCCATTTCAACCATAGTGGAAGCCCATCTAGCGCTCCTGGATGGTAGCTCCCTTTTTGGCACTGGTCTTTTCCCCTGTCTAAAACCATCAAATGTTTCAATCATACAATTCCCCAAATACGGAGAATGACATTAAATATGATGGTGAGTTAGCCTGGGAGAAGAAAGAGCTATGAAAATTCTTCAAACTCTTACTAGGACCAAGAAGGATGAAAGATTATGAGAGCTGAGAAATAAATACTTAACGAATGAAAGAGAAGCTTAATGACATGGATATCATTATTATATTTTATATATATTATTATATTTTATAGATGAAGATACTAAAATTCTCAGAAGCCAAGTGATTTGCCTCAAAGATCCTTACCACCAAGAAGAGGAAGAGCAAAAATTCAAACTTAGATCTGATTTCCAAACTCATGCTTTCAAAAAAGCTAAAATAATTAAGCTCCACACCAGTGTTTCAAACTGTAGGTCATCATGCACAAGTACGTCTTAAAATCTGTTTAATGGATTGCCAATCAGTGTATTTCAAAACATGAAGTAGAGCAAAGAAAAATAGAGTGCACTGTGGGTGGCAAGTGTTGATTTTGTTTCGGAGGGGTTTTTTTGGTGTAACTTTACATACACATACATGTGTACACACGTCTGCATGTGCGTGTGCATGTGGTGTGCTCCTGTGTGTGTGTGTGTGCATGTGCACACATGCTTCTCTAGATTACAAAAAAAAAAAAACTAAGGAAGTTTAGGCAACACCCAAGACATGAGGGCATCTTGGGGAAACAAGATGTTGTTTCAGACCAAATAAGTAAAAAAGCTAATGCTTACAAAGGGCACTCTAAGAGAGGAATGGTTTTTATGATATGCTTATTTGAATTTTATGAAATCAATAATTTTCATTTTAGATGAGTGCTGTGATGCAAATAAGATGAATAACGTTGGGACAAACAAGGATTCTTCCTTTTGAAAATACTAGCAGAATCATGGTTAAACCACATCCACATCTGGAGTTCCAAGAGGGAGTGTGGAATAGTGGAGAACACACATGTTAGAGTTCCTATTCTGTCTCTCCATTACTAGCAATATAATTTAGTTTCTTCACTAGTAAAAGGGCAAGTTTCCATTCTGCCTTCTATAGATAGTTATTTAAAAGAGAATATAGAGGGGCGCCTTCAAGATGCTGGAGGAGTAAGATGTGGAGATCACTTTCCTCCCCACAAATACATCAGAAATACATCTACATGTGGAACAACTCCTACACAACACCTACTGAATGCTGGCAAAAGACCTCAGACTTCCCAAAAGGCAAGAAACTCCCCACATACTGGGGTAGGGCAAAAGAAAAAAGGAAAAATAGACATTAAACAATAGGGATGGGACCTGCATCTGGGAGGGAGCTGTAAAGGAGGAAAGGTTTCCACACACTAGGAAGGCCCTTCGCGGGTGGAGACTGAGGGTGGCGGAGGTGGTGAACTTCGGACATGAAGGAGAGTGCAGCAATAGGGGTGCAGAGGGCAAAGCGGAGAGATTCATGGACAGTGCCGACCAGCACTCCCCAGCCCGAGAGGCTTGTCTGCTCACCCACCGGGGTGGGCAGGGGCTGGGAGCTGAGGCTCGGGCTTCGGTGGAATCCCAGGGAGAGGACTGGGGTTGGCTGCATGAACCAGCTGGAAGGGGGCTACTGCGCCACAGCTAGCCGGGAGGGAGTCCGGGAAAAAGTCTGGACGTGCTGAAGAGGCAAGAGACCATTGTTTCAGGGTGCACGAGGAGAGGGGATTCAGAGCACCGCCTAAACGAGCTCTAGAGACGGGCGCGAGCCACAGCTATCAGTGTGAACACAAGAGACGGGCAGGCATGAGACGCTAAGGCTGCTGCTGCCGCCACCAAGAAGCCTGTGTGCGAGCACAGGTCACTATCCACACCTCCCCTCCCAGGAGCCGGTGCAGCCCGCCACTGCCAGGGTCCCGTGATCCAGGGACAACTTCCCCGGGAGTACACACGGTGCGCCTCAGGCTGCTGCAACGTCACGCAGGCCTTTGCCACCGCAGGCTCACCCCGCATCTGTACCCCTCCCTCCCCACGGCCTAAGTGAGCCAGAGCCCCTGAATCAGCCACTCATTTAACCCTGTCCCGTCTGGGCGGGAACAGATGCCCTCAGGCGACCTACATGCAGAGGCGAGGCCAAATCCAAACCTGAACCCCAGGAGCTGTGCGAACAAAGAGAGAAAGGGAAATCTCTCCCAGCAGCCTCAGGAGCAGCAGATTAGATCTCCACAATCAACTTGATGTACCCTGCATCTGTGGAATACCTGAATAGATAATAAGTCATCCCAAAATTGAGGCAGTGGATGTTGGGAGCAACTTTAGACTTCAGGTTTGCTTTCTGCATCTAGTTTGTTTCTCGTTTTATGTTTATCTTAGTTTAGTATTTAGAGCTTGTTATGACTGGTAGATTTATTGATTTGGTTGCTCTCTTCCTTTTTTAATTTTACATATATATATATATATTTTTTTTTTTTCCTTTTTCTCTCTTTCTGAGTGTGCATGTGCATGCTTCTTTGGGTGATTTTGTCTGCATAGCTTTGCTTTTGCCATTTGTCCTAGGGTTCTGACTGTCTGTTTTTTTTGTTTTTAGTATAGTTTTTAGAGCTTGTTATCATTGGTGGATTTGTTTTCTGGTTTGGTTGCTCTCTTCTTTCTTTCTCTCTCTCTTTTTTTTATTACTTTTTATTTTTAATAATTTTTTTCTATTTTAATATTTTCTTTCACTTTTCTTTCTTTCTTCCTCCCTCCCTCCCTCCCTCCCTCCCTTTCTTCTTCTCCCTTTTGGTGCACTGGCCAGGTGTCAGGCCTGAGCCTCTGACGCGGGAAAGCCGAGTTCAGGACATTGGTCCACCAGAGACCTCCCAGCCCAACGTAATATCAAATGGTGAAAGCTCTCCCAGAGACCTCCATCTCAATGCTAAGACCCAGCTCCACTCAACGACCAGCAAGCTACAGTGCTGGATACCCTAAGCTGAACAACTAGCAAGACATGAACACAAACTCACCTATTAGGAGAGAGGTTGCCTAGAATCATAATAACTTCACAAACACCCCAAAACACACCACTTGACGTGGTCCTGCCAACCAGCAAGATAAGATCCAGTCTCATCCACCAGAACACAGGCACCAGTCCCCTCCACCAGGAAGCCTACACAACCCACTGAACCAATCTTACCCACTGGGAGCAGACACCAAAAGTAACGGGAACTATGAACCTGCAGCCTGTGAAAAGGAGACACCCAAACAAATTAAGTTAAGCAAAATGAGAAGACAGGGAAATACACAGCAGATGAAGGAGCAAGGTAAAAACTCACCAGGCCAAACAAATGAAGAGGAAATAGGCAGTCTACCTGAAAACGAATTCAAAGTAATGATAGTAAAGATGATCCAAAATCTTGGAAACAGAATGGAGAAAATTCAAGAAACATTTAACAAGGACCTAGAAGAACTAAAAAGCAAACAAACAATGATGAACAACCAAATAAATGAAATTAAAAATTCTCTAGAAGGAATCAATACCAGAATAACTGAGGCAGAAGAATGGATAAATGACCTGGAAGATAAAACAGTGGAAATAACTACCACAGAGCAGACTAAAGAAAAAAGAATGAAAAGAATTGAGGACAATCTCAGAGACCTCTGGGACAACATTAAATGCACCAACATTCGAATTATACGGGTCCCAGAAGAAAAAGAGAAAAAAAAAGGGACTGAGTAAATATTCGAAAAGATGATAGTTGAAAACTTCCCTAATATGGGTAAGGAAATAGTCAATCAAGTCCAGGAAGTGCAGAGAGTCCCATAAAGGATAAATCAAAGGAGAAACTTGCCAAGACACATATTAATCAAACTACCAAATACTAAATACAAAGAAAAAATATTAAAAGCAGCAAAGGAAAAGTAACAACATACAAGGGAATCCCCATAAGGTTACTGATCTTTCACCAGAAACTCTGCAAGCTAGAAGGGAGTGGCAGGACATATTTAAAGTGATGAAAGGGAAAAACCTACAACCAAGATTACTCTACCCAGCAAGGATCTCATTCAGATTTGATGGAGAAATTAAAACCTTTTACAGACAAGCAAAAACTAACAGAATTCAGCACCACCATACCAGCTCTACAACAAATGCTAAAGGAACTTGTCTAGGCAGGAAATATAAGAGAAGGAAAAAGACTTGCAATAACAAACCCAAAACAGTTAAGAAAATGGTAATAGGAACATACATATCAATAACTACCTTATATGTAAATGGATTAAATGCTCCAACCAAAAGATATAGACTGGCTGAATGGATACTAAAACCCTTACATATGCTGTCTACAACAGACTCACTTCAGATGTAGGGACACATACAGACTGAAAGGGAGGGGGTGGAAAAAGATATTCCATATGAATGGAAATCAAAAGAAAGCTGGAGTAGCAATTCTCATGTCAGACAAAATAGACTTTAAAATAAAGTCTATTACAAGAGACAAAGAAGGACACTACATAATGATCAAGGGATCAATCCAAGAAGAAGATATAACAATTGTAAATATTTATGCACCCAACATAGGAGCACCTCAATATATAAGGTAAATGCCAGCAGCCATAAAAGGAGAAATTGACAGTAACACAATCATAGTAGGGGACTTTAACACCTCACTTTCACAGATCATCCAAAATGAAAATAAATAAGGAAACATAAGCTTTAAATGATACATTAAATAAGATGGACTTAATTGATATTTATAGGACATTCTGGCCAAAAACAACAGAATACACTTTCTTCTCAAGTGCTCATGGAACATTCTCCAGGATAGATCATATCTTGGGTCACAAATCAAGCCTTGGTAAATTTAAGAAAATTGAAATCATATCAAGTATCTTTTCTGACCACAATGCTATGAGACTAGATATCAATTACAGGAAAAAATCTGTAAAAATTACGAACACATGGAGGCTAAACAATACATTATTAAATAACAATGAGATCACTGAAGAAATCAAAAAGGAAATCAAAAAATACCCAGAAGCACATGACAATGAAAACACGACAACCCAAAACCTATGGGACACAGCAAAAGCAGTTCTAAGAGGGACGTTTATAGCAATACAATCCTACCTCAAGAAACAAGAAACATCTTAAATAAACAACTTAAGCTTACACCTGAAGCAAATAGGGAAAGAAGAACAAAAAACCCCAAAGTTAGCAGAAGAAAAGAAATCATAAAGATCAGATCAGAAATAAATGAAAAAGAAATGAAGGAAATGGTAGCAAAGATCAATAAAACTAAAAGCTGGTTCTTTGAGAAGATAAACAAAATTGAAAAACCATTAGGCAGACTCATCAAGAAAAAAATGAAGACTCAAATCAGTAGATTTAGAAATGAAAAAGAAGTAACAACTGACACTGCAGAAATACAAAGGATCATGAGAGTTTACTACAAGCAACTATATGCCAATAAAATGGACAACCTGGAAGAAATGGACAAATTTTTAGAAAAGCACAACCTTCTGAGACTGAACCAGGAAAAAATAGAAAATATGAACAGAGCAATCACAAGCACTGAATTTGAAACTGTGATTAAATATCTTCCAACAAACAAAAGCCCAGGACCAGATGGCTTCACAGGCAAATTCAATCAAACATTTAGAGAAGAGCTAACAACTATCCTTCTCAAACTCTTCCAAAATATAGCAGAGGGAGGAACACTCCCAAACTCATTCTATGAGGCCACCATCACCCTGATATCAAAAGATGCAACAAAAAAAGAAAACAATAGGGCTTCCCTGGTGGCGCAGTGGTTGAGAGTCCGCCTGCCGATGCAGGGGACACGGGTTCATGCCCCGGTCTGGGAAGATCCCACATGTCGTGGAGTGGCTGGGCCTGTGAGCCATGGCCACTAAGCCTGCACGTCCAGAGCCTGTGCTCCACAACGGGAGAGGCCACAACAGTGAGAGGCCCACGTACCGCAAAAAAAAAAAAAAAGAAAACAATAGGCCAATATGACTGATGAACAGAGATGCAAAATCCTCAACAAAATACTAGCAAACAGAATCCAAGAGCACATTAAAAGGATCATACACCATGATCAAGTGGGGTTTACCCCAGAAATGCAAGGATTCTTCAATATATGCAAACTAATCAATGTGATAAACCATATTAACAAATTGAAGGAAGAAAACCACATGATCATCTCAATAGATGCAGAAAAAGCTTTTGACAAAATTCAACACCCATTTATGATAAAAACCCTCCAGAAAGTAGGCATAGAGGGAACTTACCTCAACACAATAAAGGCCATATATGACAAACCCACAGCCAACATCATTCTCAATGGTGAAAAACTGAAACCATTTCCACTAAGATCAGGAACAAGAAAAGGTTGCCTATTCTAACCACTATTATTCAATATCGTTTTGGAAGTTTTAGCCACAGCAATCAGAGAAGAAGAAAAAGAAATAAAGGGAATCCAAATCGGAAAAGAAGAAATAAAATTGTCTCTATTTGCAGATGACATGATACTATATATAGAGAATCCTAAAAATGCTACCAGAAAACTACTAGAGCTAATCAGTGAATTTGGTAAAGCAGCAGGATACAAAATTAATTCACAGAAATCTCTTGCATTCCTATAAACTAATGATGAAAAATCTGAAAGAGAAATTAAGGAAACACTCCCATTTACCACTGCAACAAAAAGAATAAAATACCTAGGAATAAACCTACCTAAGTGCACAAAAGACCTGTATGCAGAAAACTATAAGACACTGATGAAAGAAATTAAAGATGATGCAAACGGATGGAGAGATATACCATTTTCTTGGATTGGAAGAATCAACTTTGTGAAAATGACTGTACTACCCAAAGCAATCTACAGATTCGGTGCCATCCCTATCAAACTACCAATGCCATTTTTCACAGAACTAGGACAAAACATTTCACAATATGTATGGAAACATAAAAGACCCTGAATAGCCAAAGCAATCTTGAGAAAGAAAAACAAAGCTGGAGGAATCAGGCTCCCAGACTTCAGACTACACTATAAAGCTACAGTAATCAAGACAGTGTGGTACTGGCACAAAAACAGAAATATAGATCAGTGGAACAGGATAGAAAGCCCAGAGATAAACCCACGCACATATGGTCACCTTATATTTGATAAAGGGGGCAAGAATATACAATGGAGAAAAGATAGCCTCTTCAATAAGTGGTGCTGGGAAAACTGGACAGCTACATGTAAAAGAATGAAATTAGAACACTCCCTAACACCATACGCAAAAATAAACTCAAAATGGATTAAAGACCTAAATGTAAGGCCAGACACTATAAAAGTCTTAGAGGAAAACATAGGCAGAACACTATGACATAAATCACAGTGAGATCCTTTTTGACCTACCTCCTAGAGAAATGGAAATAAAAACAAAAATAAATAAATGGGAGCTAATGAAACTTAAAAGCTTTTTTGCACAGCAAAGGAAACCATATACAAGATGAAAAGACAACCCTCAGAATGGGAGAAAATATTTGCAAACGAAGCAACTGACAAAGGATTAATCTCCAAAATATACAGCAGCCCATGCAGCTCAATATCAAAAAAACAAACAACCCAATCCAAAAATGGGCAGAAGACCTAAATAGACATTTCTCCAAAGAAGATATACAGATTGCCAACAAACACATAAAACAATGCTCAACATCACTAATCATTAGAGAAATGAAAATCCAAACTACAATGAGGTATCACCTCACACTGGTCAGAATGGCCATCATCAAAAAATCTACAAACAATAAATGCTGGAGAGAGTGTGGAGTAAAGGGAACCCTGCTGCACCGTTGGTGGGAATGTAAATTGGTGCAACCACTATGGACAACAGTATGGAGGTTCCTGAGAAAACTAAAAACAGAACTACCATACGACCCAGCAATCCCACTATTGGGCATATACCCTGAGAAAACCATAACTCAAAAAGAGTCATGTACCACAATGTTCATTGCAGCTCTATTTACAATAGCCAGGACATGGAACCAACCTAAGTGTCCATCGACAGATGAATGGATAAAGAAGATGTGGCACATATATGCAGTGGAATATTACTCAGCCATAAAATGGAATGAAATTGAGTTATTTGTAGTGAGGTGGATGGACCTAGAGACTATCATACAGAGTGAAGTACGTCAGAAACAGAAAAACAAACACCATATGCTAACACTTATATATGGAATATATATATATATAAAAAAAAAAAAAACAATGGTTCTGATGAACCTAGGGGCAGGACAGGAATAAATACTCAGACATAGAGAATGGA
This sequence comes from Lagenorhynchus albirostris, assembly GCF_949774975.1. NCBI lineage: Eukaryota > Metazoa > Chordata > Mammalia > Artiodactyla > Delphinidae > Lagenorhynchus > Lagenorhynchus albirostris. Next base: position 121,328,635 of record NC_083098.1, on the reverse strand, counting down.
CCTGCGGACACAGGAAGGGAGAAGGGTAAGCTGGGATGAAGTGAGAGAGTGGCATGGACATATATACACTACCAAATGTAAAACAGATAGCTAGTGCGAAGCAGCCGCACAGCACAGGGGGATCAGCTTGGTGCTTTGTGTCCACCTAGAGGGGTGGGTTAGGGAGGGTTGGAGGGAGATGCAAGAGGGATGAGATATGGGGGTGTATGTATATGTATAGCTGATTCACACTATTCTTATGTACAGCAGAAACTAACACACCTTTGTAAAGCAATTATACTCCAATAAAGATGCTAAAAATAAATAAATAAAAATATGAATAAAATAAAATGGCAAAAATGCAAAAAACCAAGAATATAAAGTAATGTATGTCATCGTAAAGCAATTATACTCCAATAAAGATGTAAAAAAATATATAAATAAAGTAATGTATGTTTATGTTATTTGGACTTACAAATGTAAGATATTATGATTTCCTGGTTAGATGCAGAAAGTAATAAATTCACACATATTCCTAACTCTTTCTGTTTTCTATCACAGAGATCTGGATAAAGATGATGAGCTGAATTGAGCGTTTTTTCTTTCATGGAAGGGGCCACAAGCAGATGGCAGTCTGAAGTCAGAGGTCCACGCTGAGTTTCACTGGGCTAAAATCATGGTGTCAGCAGGGCTGCATTCCTTCCAGAGGTTCTAGGGTAGAACAGTTCTTTTTGCCTTTTCCAGCTTCTAGAGGCCACCTGCATTCCTTGGCTTGTGGCCTCTTCCTCCATGGTTAAAGCCCACAGAGGAGCATGTACAAATCACTCTTGAATTGAGTATTTTGGGTCTAACATATAAATGCTTACCTGGGCTGGGAAAATTATTAAGTTAGACAGAAATGATTAGTTTTAAATGTATTTTGAATTCTAATGAAACCTAAAAAGCAGATGGGAACCTGGTCTCTTAGTAGTCATCCTGTCAAAAATTCAAAGAGCTGTTATTTTACTACTGAGTTTTAACTCTCCTAAGTTAAATGTCATTTTCATGTGGTCTCATTTCTCTGGTTAATTTTATGAGAAATGATATATAAATTACTTCTTTAGTATTTGACTTAACATGTATTAAAGGAAGACATCTGACTTAACATGAAGCTCAAAGATAGAAAATTATTTGAGCTACTTATTCTAATAGTCATGGTTTAAAGAGGTTTAGACATTAAAAGTCAGCAGCAAATTATTTAAATAAAACCTAAAACTTATTACAGTTTATTCTCATGTGTCAGGCTTAGATCTAAGCTTTTAATTGCATTAACTCATTTAACCCTGAATTGAACATTATGAGTTATGAACTACCTGGTGATTCTAGCTCAGAAACTATACTCTTAACCCCTACCATTAAAACAAAACAAAAAAACCTATGGGCTCTGCATTATAATTCTATTTCGCTTTCTTTAGATCTCAATTTCTCATTAACTCTTAGTTGATATTTTTTAGAATAAAAATATCTTAGCCTCTGATAATAAGTCAGTAGTTAAGGAGAAAAACTATTTCCTTTAGGCCTCTAGACTTACAATCTCTAAGAGTGCCAAAATTAGAAAGGAATTCTATAATGAATTCTAGACAGTTATAGTATCATACCCATGCCAAGCTTGGTTAGTTTTAATTTAACTTAAAAATGGAGGAAAGGGGTTATGTTTGGTTGATCCCATAGGTTACTTACAGTAGTAAAATTCTTTGGTTCTTAAATGACAAGTAATGAGAGTATAATTTCCAGAAGATTTAAAGAAAATATCGGGCTTCCCTGGTGGCGCAGTGGTTGAAAGTCCGCCTGCCAATGCAGGCGACGTGGGTTCGTGTTCCGGTCCGGGAGGATCCCGCGTGCCGCGGAGCGGCTGGGCCCGTGAGCCATGGCCGCTGGGCCTGCGCGTCCGGAGCCTGTGCTCCGCAGCGGGAGAGGCCACAACAGTGAGAGGCCGCGTACCGCAAAAAAATAAAAGATAAAAAAATAATAGAAATTATCTACTAGACGAAGTCTCATCTTTGTACATTTATCACTGACTCATTTAATATTTCAATCAATTCATCTTAAAAGAGGGCATTAAAAACATGGATCTTCTTCTGACATAGAATTTATCAAGATTGGCAAGCAGGGGAAGGAATGTATATCAGAATTAACCAGTAACTTTTTTTTAAAAGAAACGAGAAAACTCCTCTAGTAGGGCAGCCTGAAGTGGATGTGCCTCCAGGGGCCAAGGGTGAGATTGAAGTGAGAGAGTGAAAGAGCAGCAGGACCTCAAAAGGAGGGAAGCAAAACAGGAGCGTGCAACCTAAAAAGGTTCCGCACAGCTCATTCTTGTATGTGCTGTGTCCGCCTACTTCTAGTGAGACACAAGAATGTTGTCCACCATATTAAACTCAGATAAAAACATGGCACAGAGTTTCAAATTAATGTAAACTAGAGAAAGCTTAAATTCAATAATAATAACTGAATATCAATTATTCACCTAAACTTTTTTGTACATGTATTATATGTCAAGCATTGTGCGAGGAACCAAGTTTACATTTCCAGGTACCCATAAAAAAATCTAGTAATGTTATTAGATAATTAATAATTAATAATATCCCCCTTTTTTACAATTTTAATTAAAAATAAGCCAAATTTGGCTTGCTGGGCTCTAAAAGAATATGGGAAGAGTGAGGAGGGAGCCACCAAACAAGAAAACTTAGCTTATGGGAGTCTTCCAAGTACCACACCATCACTCTGCTTTCCATCATAATATTGGGTTGGCCAAAAAGTTCATTCAGGTTTTTCCAGACGATGTTATGGAAAAAACTTTTTGGCCAACCCAATAAAATGATTCCTGCAAATTGCATTCAGTATCAATTTCAGGTTTGTCTGCGATACACAAGCCAGCTTAGTCACTTTATCCTCTGAACAATCACAAAATTTGGTTCTTTTCACAACTGATTGAATTTTGTGTCCTGTTTATCTTCCCAACAAGGCTTCTTATGAACAAAAGTCAAATCTATTCACCTTTGTAACCTCTACGCCTAATATAGTACCTAGCACAAGGCGAAGGATACTGCAGTAATATTCTTACAATGAATGAGCTAATGAATAGTATGTCTCATGCAAAGGTAAGCAGGATTTTGTTTAATTCATCCAGTCACTGTGCATTCTATCAGGAAATGTGGTCAGTGCACAGACAAGTCAGGTACAACTACGTCCACCTCTAGCCTTTGGAAACACAATCAGGAAAAGTGCACTCTCTGAGGCTGAAGCTGGTTAATATTAATGTGTATAAGAGCAAATTAGACCGTGAGAGAAGGATTTAATCTAAAGTGGCTTTTCGGGCTTCCGTGGTGGCGCAGTGGTTGAGAGTCCGCCTGCCGCTGCAGGGGACGCGGGTTCGTGCCCCGGTCCGGGAAGATCCCACATGCCGCGGAGCGGCTGGGCCCGTGAGCCATGGCCGCTGAGCCTGCGCGTCCGGAGCCTGTGCTCCGCAACGGGAGAGGCCACGACAGTGAGAGGCCCACGTACCGCAAAAAAACCAAAAAAGATAAAGTGGCTTTTCTCAGCCTGGAATCCTTGGATGTGCTCTTGAGGATCTCAGAATTCTCTGAGAATTTTTTTAATCTGATATTTTCATTTAAGTGCCAATCTTAAAAAAATTAATAGACATATATGCTAGATCATCTGGGTAAATCACATTTTAATTAAATATCATCTAGTAATTTCTTGTTCTTGTGTTCTTGATTGATTCCAAGGGATCATTTAAAGGAACATGAATCTTAATGCAGGATTTCCGAAACTGAAGCATACAGATGTATTCTCAGGGCTCCCCCCAAAATCTCCTTCTCTAAGTAGGAGAAATACTACCTCAAGAGATAGTCTGTAAACATAACCTGATGAAACTTGGGTCTTTCCATTTGGAAAGCAGAATAGATGCTTGAGGAAGGAAGACTAGAACCTTCCTAAGTATTAGAAGCTTTACTATTTCCCACAGAATTACAAGTTGTCTGAAAGCAATAATGACAATTTTGATTAAGTTGGAAGGAATAAACTTGTTAGAACTTATCCAGAATTTGTCCATCCAGCTACTCTATCTTGAGTGAAATCATCCATTGTGGCCAGCCCAACTTTTTTAACTTCTCTCCAACTGCAACTGTCACAGCCATAATTTGGCCTCCTGAATGAGTGTGTGCAACACAGTGGGTTTTCTCACGTATCATTTGAGCCCAAAGTAGTTTCCCTTTAAGGTAGAAAAGTATGTTGCGAAGATTACATACATGAAGTATGTAACACAGTGATGAGCATGTAGTAGGCATGCAATAAAGAAACTATTATTTGATATCATAGGTATTATTACTTCCCATTTCACGAATGGATTATTTGACTCAGAATAATTTAAGTGATTGGCTCAATGTCTGTGTTTATTCAATTATTCATTTATCAAATATTAATTGGAAACCTATTGTGTACCAATCCTGGGTCTTATTGCTTGCAGCAAAGTGCCCTTTTCACTAAACACTGAAGCTTAAGTACTAGTTTATAAATCATTCATTGTGACCTGGTTCATATAAGCTAGTAGCCGTATTTAGATTGGTATACTTCATGGGCCTTTCTTTTTAAACCCCTTAATCTTCCTGTGTTGTTGATGTTCCAAGTTCCCAGTTTGTGGATCTTGCCTTCCTTTCTGTGTATTGCTAAATTGTTAGCTGTGAACGCAAATGGTTAATAAGAATCTAATGTCTTCTTTAGAGACACAGAAATCTCACTAAAAGGAGTCATTAAAAAGGGCTGTAGGATTCCCTGGTGGCGCAGTGATTGAGAGTTCGCCTGCCAATGCAGGGGACACGGGTTCGCGCCCCGGTCCGGGGGGATCCCACATGCCGCGGGGCGGCGAGGCCCGTGAGCCATGGCCGCTGGGCCTGCACGTCCGGAGCCTGTGCTCCGCAACGGGAGAGGCCACAACAATGAGAGGCCCGCGTACCACAAAAAAAAAAAAAAAAAAAAAAAAAAAAGGCCTGTAGAGACCGTCTCCAGTTTGAGGTCTAAATTAATAATTTCAAGGGAACTTGAATAACAGATCTCTTGATATAACTTCTGGTGGTTGCTCTGGATGAGAAAATATATTCTCACCTCCCTGGTAAATTGCTTCTTTCTCATGCTACTTCCCTCCTCTGCCTCCCATGGGCACTATTGTTGTCTTCCCTCATTCCTTAAGGGAAATATCACATCACAGGTTCTCCGATAAACTTCTTTCCCAAGGGCAGTGGCATGCTTCTCTCACCCCCGCAGTGAGTCTGCATACCCACTCAGGTGCAGGGTTTAATTTCAGATTGTCCTCTCTGCCCCCTCTACCCTGCACAAAGAAGTTTTCTTCTTTTTATTGATGGTAGCTTTTTTTTTTTTTTTTTGGGTGGTGGTAGCTAGGGGAATGAGGGTGTGGGGAGAGCCAGGGATGACCTCTTCCAAGGTGTGCCCTTATGAGCTTTTGTTCATCTGCATCTTAGACTCTTTCATCTTACCCTGAAGACCTTTCATTTCTGTGGGAAGAGGCTGAAAAGAAACTGAGTAAAGGACTAAAATCAGTTGCCTACATCAAGTTATACGCATGTACATATATAGGCTCATCAAGAGACACGTAGCCCCTGATCATGTCCATCTCAACAGACAAGCACCTTTTCATATGGAGCTGCTGAATTCTCTTTTTCTGAATCTAAAGAAGGTATCATCTGAAAACAAGGTTTCCTTTTTTTTCCTTCCTCCTTATTCCAGAAGAGAGAAGACCTTGAAAAGACTAGAGATCCTAGGATTTGGGGTTACACCTTTATAATCATCAAAACACATACACATACACATGAAAGGATAAGGAGAAATCTATGAGGGTAGGGAGGGATGGGAGAGGCTTGGGAAACTTCTATAGAAGAAAGGAAAAAGACTGTTTAGAGTAAGTGATCAGCAAACAAAGAGACGGTTAGACTATGAATGGTCAAAATCTCGGTTACTGCAAAGGGGCTGGTTGATTTTTAATGGCACAAAGAAAATAACCAAGCAGAAAAATGACTAAGCGAAAATGGCATCTCCCTCTTACCTCACACACCACCTGTGTTTGGTTGTCGTGCATATCTGAAGAGCTGTATTGAATACGTGTTTGGATCAAGATCTTCCCTCTGTTGACCCTCCACAGCAGAAATCAAGGTGAGACTCCATAACTCTATGGGCTCCTGGCTAGACTCCCTGCTGCCTCTTATCTTGCTCCAGACAACTCTCACAATCTCACCATCACCATCTGGTTGGGACCATATGGACTAAACTTATTACACCCTGTGTCCCTCTTTGTGCCAGTCACCACGTGAATCCTCATCCCTCCAAATGCAACCCCTGTAGGCCTTGCTATCCCCCTTTCTAACGATGTCTCTGATCACTTCCCATGTCCTGAAATTCTTACACAATGGCCTCTAGAAGACATGAATGTGGTTATTAGCAGCATCTGTGTCTTAAATCTTTTCTCTGAGCATTCCTTTTAACCTTTCTGTTCTAAATGAAACCCGAAGCTACTGCTTCCCTGAAGTCTACTCAAGTGATAATATTTATCCCCTACACCCCAATTAACCACTGGACTCAGTGGAGCTATGCTAATGCTCCTTGCTCTTCAAAACGATTTTTTCCTCATCCTTTTACATAAACCTCCAGAAGCCACCAGCCTGTATGTTTTAGATCCCATCCTCATCTCTTGAAGATTTTAGCTTCTAGTTCATTGCCACCTTTTCCAACATATATGAAGGTGGTTTTCCCAGAACTCTACACATTCAGGTTCCTGACTTTTCCACCAATAATTTTTCTTCTCTCTACCTCATCTACTCTTTCCACGGTCATTTCCAATGATATAATCTTCCTCCAGGATTTCAACTTCGAGCACCCGAGCCGTTAACTTCCATTTACCCTCCTGCCAATCTACTGACCCAAATCAAACAATCCTTCAGCCCCTGACACCTAGAGTCTGTTCACCTTTTCACTGTGTCCATTTCTTTCCTCATTCAGCCTAAATTCCATGCATAATCTTTATAATCATTTTAGTCATTCCCTTGTCTGCATCCGCAGTTGGCTTGCCCTTCTCTGGCTGTACTATACATGCTTAGCTCAACCACAATCTCTGCAACTGATCCCATGTCTGAATGTGGCTGCAGAGATACACATACGTGCTCGCTTGTCATAATCCTTAAGTGGGCCCTTAACACTGCCTGGCAATCATACTCTGTTACCCTTAATCACTCTCTCTCCCACTCTCCTAGATGATTATTTCATATCTTCTATCTCCTCAATCTCCAACACCTCCTCTCCCATCTTAGCTCTCTGCTGATGACATTCATATTTCACTAAAAACTAGAAGCAATTAAAAGAGAATTTCCATTCCACATCCAGCTCCCAGCACCACACCCACACTACTTCTTGGTCTTTTATCCCTAAACCCTTCTTTTTCCTGAACTATCCATGTTCTTAGCAAAGGCCGACTCCCCAACTTGCGCACCAGGTCCCATCCCCTCTCACCTACCCTAGGACACCATCCAGCAAGTCTACCCTCTCTCTCATGCATCACTGATTTTTCCCTCTTCTGCTTTTTTCCATTAATAAAACAAAAATGCTATGATTTATCTCATATTTTTTAAAAAGCCTCTCTTAATCCTACCTCCTCTTCCAGCTACGTCCCCTGTTCTCTCCTTCCTGTTACAGAAAGAGACCTTCCAGTAGTATCTGGTCTGCTCATTACCAACTGAATCAACTCCAGTCAGGCTTTCACCCCACCAGGCAACTGAAAATGCCTTTAGCAAGTCATTAGCTACCACCACTTCACTACAGCATTTGTTCTGTTCCTCAGCTTATTTGATCAACAGCATTTTATAGGGTTGATCATTTCCTCCACCTGAAAATAACTCCTTCACTTGGCTTCCGGGACACTGCACTCCAGGGTTTCTTGCCACTTCTCTGGGCAACTCTTCCCCATTCCCCTTGCTGGTTCCTCCTCATCTTCCTGACCTCTAAGAGATGGAGGGTCCCAAGGCTCAGTCCTTGGACCTCTTCAATTTTTCATAAATTTTTCACTCACTGTTTTGGCAACCTTGTCCAGTTTCCTGGTTTTACATAACATCTATAACACTGAATGCTCCAAATAATAGATCTCTGGCCAAACTCTCTTCTCTGAACGCCAGACGCATCTATCCAACTACATGCTCAATATCTTGGATATCAACTAGACAAATCAAATTTAACATGTTCTCAAGTGACCTTCTGATTATTCCCTCAAACCCGCTCAAACCACAGTCTTTCCCATCTCAGTTAATGAAACGTTAGCCCACATTCGTCTTGCGACCCCAGCCTTCATCTCTGACTCCTCCCTTTTCCACTCGGCAATCATTCACTGCTACACTTAATCACGCTCTCCCACTCTCCTAGACGATTAGTTCACACCTTCTCTCTCCTCTCGGGTAATGAATCTTCCACCCTCATTATTCTCTTTGCGACCCCAGCCTTCATCCCTGACTCCTCTCTTTTGCTCTTAGACTACATGAAATCCATCAACAAAACCTATCAGCTCTATCTTCAAAATATATCCAGAATCCAACCACTTCCCACCATCTCTCCTGCCTGCTTACCTAGAACACCTCATCTCTCACTGAAAGTATGACAAAAAGTGTAATACTCCTTTGTAAAGTGTAATACTCCTTTGTAAAGTGTTAATACTCCTTTGTCTTGGTAAAGTATTTCAAAAGTGTTCCATCCTTCTGCCCTTGCTCCCTTTCAGTCTAAGGGTGACTATTCAAACTTAAGTCCGCTTATGTCCCTTCTCTGCTAATCACTTCTCTTCTCTCGGAATTAAAGCCAAAGTTCTTAAAATAGCCTACATGCTCTCTGGTGCTGGCTTGGGCTCTCCCCGACCTCCTACTTCTCTTCCCCTCCCTCGTTTTACTCCAGCTACACTGGCTTCAAACACGCCAGGCATGCTCCCTCCTTGGGGTTTTCTCCCCATCAAGCCTTCTTCTAAGATATACTCCCTCCAAACAGTGCAGGGCTTCCTTGTTCAATTCCTTCAGGTCTTCCTCTGACCATCCAACCTCAAGTAACATGCTGCTCCCCTTCCCCTCCCTCTCCTCTCCCCCTACTATATTTTTCTCCCTGTCATTTACTTCCATCTCTCTTTCCAGGTATTTTAGTTTTTTCCTTAGAGACTGTCTCTCTCAGGTTGTAGATTATAAGCTATATGAGGGCAGGGTTCTGCCTCTCTCTTCATGGCACCTAGGACAGTGCCTGCCACATAGTAAACACACAATACATGCTTGAATAAACAGATAAACAAATGGTAAGCCTGAGTTCAGACTGGCCGAAAGACTGCTATGATGATAAAATTTGAGATGACTTAAGGAGGTTTGAGTGGCTGCCTGGGAGTTATGTTTTAAAATCCACATCTTATAGTCATAGAAAAAGAGCATTCAAGAGAATTCTTAGAATATAAATTGTTCTGTTCAATCTAAATCACATTAACAGAGTACTTAAGAAGACGAGTCGGGATTTCCCTGGTGGCGCAGCACTTAAGAATCTGCCTGCCAATGCAGGGGACATGGGTTCAATCCCTGGTCTGGGAAGATCTCACATGCCATGGAGCAACTAAGCCCATGCACCACAACTACTGAGCCTGAGCTCTAGAGGCTGTGAGCCACAACTACTGAAGGCCGCATGCCTAGAGCCCAAGCTCCACAACAAGAGAAGCCACTGCAATGAGAAGTCCGTGCACTGCAATGAAGAGTAGCCCCCGCTCACCACAACTAGAGAAAGCTCGCGGGCAGTAACGGAGACCCAAAGCAGCCAAAAATAAATGAATAAATAAAAAATTTAAAAAATAAAATAAAAAGACAAGTCACAAAAAAATTTGAGTGAAGCTACCCTTGGCAATTTTTAAATGAAAGAAGATCTTCATAATCCTGTGTAGTTACACACAGAAGTGAAACTTTTCAGAGCTCTGGACAAGTAGTTGAGGAAGTCTCTACCGGAATTACTTTACATTGGATGACTTATCAACATTGAAACTAAAAATTCTAAGTTCTCAAAATATTCAGCATACATTATTCAAATCCAACTTAGTGCTACTCAGTATAGAGTAAGAACTGGTATTAATGTATTGAAAAAAATCAGAGAATAATGCAGAATCCAGAAACAAGAGCACACATAGCCAGAACTAGACAGAGGCAACACCTTTGGCTTCTTCTAAATGAGGGGTCAAAATAAGCTCATAGATATATAACAAGATTATTTGTACAAATACTTTTACCTCATTTAACTTGTTAGAAAACTATATATAGTTCATTCCATATTCCATTAATTCTATGAATTCAATTCTCAGTTATTCACTTTTGTTGTTTCTGGCATTTTTAAATGTCATTTCTGGCATTTTTAAAGAGAGGTCCAGACCAGATGGACCCAAATGGCATTTATAAAGAAGATTTTAGTTCCAAAAAAGATTTTAATTTAAAGAAACCCAGATAAACAGTAACTGTTACCAAATTGCTACTAAACGTGATATTTCCTAATTGGTGACACAGGCTATGATAATACCTTTCATGTTCTGTCCTGCCTATAAGACCCAGCACCACTTTTGCTAAAACTTAGGTTGAGAATCAATATAAAAATATTTGCTAATATTTATTGAATACTTGCTCTGTTAACCTTGTTTATAATATTGTAATCTTATGAACTTATGTAATCTTATGTACTCTTATGAATTTATTTACTAAATAAATTTTAAAAATAAGTATATATGAGTTTCAAAAATAAGGAGCAAACACTAGGATTTATTCTCCTTTCTGAATGTACAAGAGATTAAAAGATAAATAAATACATTACCAGCTTAATCTTTTACGGAAAATGAAAGTTAACAGATTTGTAACTATTTGCGAAAAATATGAAAACAAAGTTTTTTTTTTAAGAATATTGTCTTGTGTCAAATTTATGAATTTTTCCCACATCATTTAAACAATTAGAAGCCAAATGGTATTTTTCAACTAAATTTCAAAATTCTCATGGTAGTTACGAGACCAATTTTATAAAGAAAAAGATTTTCATCCAAATTTCAGTTTAAGGAATCTTAGCACGCCAATACATGTGGTATTTTTGGAAAGTTGGTACAGCCCAGATTGCCTTTCATTGAGAAATACAACAGGGTACAGAAAATCCTGCTTTCTATGTTACATGACATAATGCTCCCCAGAAACTCAGGCTTACAAGCAAAATAGAGAATACTTTTTCTTTCCTTCTTTCATATGCCATATTAGCTTTGAGCTTTTTTAGCTTTGAGCTTATTTAGCTTTGAGCTTTTTTTAGCTTTGAGCATATTAGCTTTGAGCTTATTTAGAAATAGCAGTACTTTGGCTGAAGAGTTGCCTCTTTTGCCCTCCTAAGTGTTTGGAAATTATATTCTGCTCTATATTTTATTTGAGTTTTAGTAGTAATCCTGGTGGTGGTGCTCTTTGACTTAAAAGTTCCTTTAACTACATATTATGTTGATCTGAGGATGAATAAAGTCCTTTTTATATTAGCATAGTAGATTAAAAATAAGATTCAAACATCTCAGGAAGACGTCTTGTAGTAGAAAAGACTTGTATGTGAGAGACAGATCTGTGTGACCCTGGGGACATCACTTAACCACCTGTGGACTCAGTTTCTGCATTTATAAACTCAGGCAAATGCCTACCTTATAACATTTGTCTCTGCTGATTGATGAAACATCACACATAAAGCCACCAGCACAAAGCCTGATACATAGCAACTAACTAGTTAACATTAGTCACTTCATTTCCCTAATCTCTATTTAATATACATTCTTGAATGATAATAATAAAGAACCAACACCAGACAACATTTACTTTCTACCTAGTAAATTCAGGTGACTGAAGAGAGTCAATCTCATACTTTATGTGGAGGTCAATTTTAATTTTTCTGACTCTTGGTAGACATACACAGTAACTGCAATTAGAATAGGTACACCTTAGAAAGTCCTTTCATATTTCATATTTAATTTACACTGCAACTCGGTGGTGTAAGATTGAATGTATTATTACTTTCTTGTTTTAGAGATTAGAAAAATGTCACTTTCTGAATTGAAATGACTTAACAAAAATGGAGATGGAACTTAAACTGCTGGGCTCTAAGTTCTGTGTGGTTTCATGACATTTTGTTGCCTTCTCACAAAAATACATGTTCTTCCCCTTTATAGTAACATGCTAGTGGACAGTCAGCCACTACACGAAAAATATGTTAGGCAGTTAAAAACTTATCAAAGTAACTCAAGAAGTGAGGTTGGTCAATAAAGTGCATAAGAATTGAGTATTTACTGCTGAGAGTTTGTTTTTCTTTAAAAATAAACTCCAAGATCTTTTATAAGATTAAGATATTTCTTATACTTTAGGGTGAAGTGGACTTGGTTTGACTGAGGTTAACTTTATTTTCCTTGGGTTCATCTTTTGGTATCACTTACAATGATTTTACCAAATGAACTAATAGTTCTAACAGTTTCATTGCCTATTTTCCAGCATACTGCAAATTTAGAATGTTAATGAACTGATATTAAAATTGGGGGAATGTATTTAATATACTTGAAAAAAGTCTAAAATAACATGTGAAGGGACTTCCCTGGTGGCCCAGTGGTTAAGACTCCGCACTTCCACTGCAGGGGCACAGGTTTGATCACTGGTCAGGGAACTAAGATCCCGCATGCCATGCGGCCAAATAACTAAGTAACTAAATAAATAAAATTAACATGTTAAAAATTTTAAATATTTCATATTCAATCTCACAGGTAGCTTTGGAAGAATTTCATTTATCTATATCTATATAGGAATTTGGATGTTGTCTTTCTCTTTTAAAGTAACTAATGTATCTAAACTTCAAATTATTTGTTCAAAAGAACACTAAAAACATATCAAAAAGAGATTCATAATATAAGATGGATAAGAAATAGAGATGTAAAATATGTAAAATATGAAGATCTTATATATTGGGATAAAGGAATTTACTCTTATTCCATAGGTCAGGGTCAAGAACTATGTAAGGTCTGGGATTTTATCTCACCTACAAGCTAAAAAGCTTAACTGCTACTATTTCCTGATACTGGTAGAAGACATGAGTCTCCTGGATCAGAGACAATGGACTTTACAGTTCATGGCAAAAGGAGTGGCTGAGTGTCAATATGTTGCTTACACCAGCTCCCTATGCCCCCCTCCCAATCCCATGCGGGTGACATACAGGACCAGTGATGGATGCCTGGGCATGTTGTGGGTTGTTAAAGAAGAACATTAACCTTGGGGAATTCACAGCTTTTAAAATAAGAAAGAACAAGCCTACTTCTTATCTAGAGGAAGAAGTTACCTAATCCCTCTAGGTTGCTCACTGCAATCACTACCCTGAGAAATGCTCCAGATAAAGAGCATACGGGGCCTTTCATTCTTGACACACACAAAAGAATATATACGGATGCTCAGGGTGACAGCAGACTGATATTCCCTACAGCAAGCACTCAATATTTTTTTTTTAAATGTTGAACCTTCTTTTAATTTATTTATTTTTATTTTTGGCTGTGTTGGGTCTTTGTTTCTGTGCGAGGGCTTTCTCTGATTGTGGCAAGCGGGGGCCACTCTTCATCGCGGTGCGCTGGCCTGTCACTGTCGCGGCCTCTCTTGTTGCGGAGCACAGGCTCCAGATGCGCAGGCTCAGTAGTTGTGGCTCACGGGCCTAGTTGCTCCGCGGCATGTGGGATCTTCCCAGACCAGGGCTCAAATCTGTCCCCTGCATTAGCAGGCAGATTCTCAACCACTGCACCACCAGGGAAGCCCAACACTCAATATTTTTGATGCCACCGGAGTTACTCCTCTAAAGGATAAGAAATACTGCCATCGATGACAGTGCTTCTTAAGCCGGTTACTCTCAAGAGGAGCAAGGAAAATCCTGCACCCTTTGCAAAAGGCTTCAGGTAATTCTTATACAACTATCTTACTGACCTAAGCATTGGAAGCCATAGAAAGTTTGGTAGTGAAAGGAGTGCCATAATCATATTTTTATTTTAGAAAGATGACTCAAGACATAGTGTGGAGATTGACCAGAGTGGACAAGATGAAGACAGGACCTAATTAAGGAGGCTGTTATGGCAACCATGGTAAGTGACCGTGTTGTGAGTTAGTGCAAATTTGTGGATGTGGAAGATGAACTGAAAAAGGAGTGCTAGACTGGTGTAGGGGAGAAGACAAGGGTGGAGACCTGTTGGAACTAACATTGGTGAGAAAACCAGCAGGTAGGAATTTGAGAGGAGAGTAAGTTTGAGTATGAAAAGATATCAGGTTGTTTTTGAAAAGCTGTACTTGAAAGGTATACTAATTTCAGGCGACTATAGATGGAATGTAACTGGGCTCAATATATATCAGAATATATATCAATATATATCATAGGCATTCTATAGATGATTTAGAATCCGCCAATAAAATTCATCTCCTATTAACTTAAAATTAGTCAGGATTATTCACTTCCCAGTCAGCTCTGTCTCACTCACACACACACACACACACACACACCCCACACACACACACACCGATGTGCAACATTTAGCACACTGTATTGAATACTGTAGTCCACTAGACACTTTAATTCATGGCATTAAAATCTTAGTTAAAAATAGCACAAAAATCTCAACATCACTGGGACCAAATAATATCCAAATGTATAATATTGTCTAAAGTCCTTAGTGAATGGATGTGATAAATAAATAATCCAAATACCTCATTTAAGCCAACAGTTGCAACCTCTTCTCATTCAAATTTATATTTTAAAACTAATTGGGGGGATTGTTTTGGTGGTCCTAGTCAGTGTAATAGAGCATAAAAAATAAATAAAGGCATAAAGTTGAAAAAATAAAAAACTAATTAGGGAGAAAGGGAGGGATAATTTTGATTTTATCCTCTTATTTCTCTATCCCAAATTGTAACAATCAGTTACCCCTAAGTAAAAGGCATACAGCAAACAAGAAAAGAAGCCACAGTCTGGATAACTAGTTGATGATAAATGAGAAGTAAAACATCGTTCTTGGTCAACATTCCAGCTCAGGGCAGCCCAGATCATTTCATAGGCAAAACCGAGGTTCAATTATTTTTGATCTATCTAATTTGCCAGCCTTATTAACTCTAGATACAACCATATGAGGCTTCAAAAATTGGTAAGGAAGAAAAATGGACTTTCATAATTCTGAATTGCTGCTATCTGAGTAAATTCAACAAGCACACGAAAAAAGCTGGGCTCTTGGAATGTATCTGCAGGTAATAAGAGTGTTTTCAACGTATAATACAGAACCAGTGGCCGTGCTCTTACCTGGTTGCAGGTATTGATGTCTATGCCCCCCTTGAGATATTCCACTACTTTGTCTAAGTTGCCTGCTCTGGCAGCACGGAGGAAGCTTGCGTTGCTGTCAGACTGTGAGAAAAAGAAAAGACCTTTAGTGAAGTATTGATAAAATGAAAACATATCAAACACAGAAACACAAGAATGTTTGCACCATGCATCAGAAAAGCTTCAGTTGCACTGTGTCCATCGACAGATGAAAAGATAAAGAAGATGTGGCACATATATACAATGGAATATTACTCAGACATAAAAAGGAACGAAACTGAGTTATTTGTAGTGAGGTGGATGGACCTAGAGTCTGTCATACAGACTGAAGTAAGTCAGAAAGAGAAAAACAAATACCATATACAAATACTATATACTAACACATATATATGGAATCTAAAAAAATTAAAAAACGGTTCTGATGAACCTAGGGGCAGGACAGGAATAAAGACGCAGATGTAGAGAATGGACTTGAGGACACAGGGAGGGGGAAGGGGAAGCTGGGATGAAGTGAGAGAGTGGCATGGACATATATACACTACCAAATATAAAATAGCTAGTGGGAAGCAGCCACATAGCACAGGGAGATCAGCTCGGTGCTTTGTGACCACCTAGAGGGGTGGGATAGGGAGAGTGGGAGGGAGACGCAAGAGGGAGGGGATATGGGGATATATGTATACGTATAGCTGATTCACTTTGTTATAAAGCAGAAACTAATACACCATTGTAAAGAAATTCTGCTCCATTAAAGATGTTAAAAAAAAACAAAGAAAAGCTTCAGTTGCAAAATATTTCAATCCTGAGTTTAAAACACTGAATAATAATTCACAGTACAAGTCAGCAACTTCACAGTATTTCTAGAGAGTTGTTTAAAGACATTAAAGTCAATAGGAAATACACTCTGCTATATTAAAGAGTATAAAAGAACAATAAAAATAATTATTACCGATTTACTCCAAATCTTCAGCCACATTTGAAGATGAATTTACACTACCCCCAAATCCACTGTTATCCATGCATTTTAGCTTCAGGAAGCTAGTGACTCTATACTGAGCCTAACGTCGAGCTAAAAAACCAATGAAATAAGGTACTGGGTTTCTTCTTTCTCTTCCTTTACTATTTGGTTTTCAGATGCATTTGAGGGAGAGCACTGAGTATGGGTCACCTGACAGTCTGTCCTCATTGTAAGGGAATAACAGAAAGCTCCATGGATGCTTCGAGGAAAGCAGATAGCACTAGTTGGCAAGTGTGGACTGGGCCGATGCAAATTTTGTGATCCCAGTGATTTTGGAAAAACAAGATTAAATTTAAACCAGCTGACATAATACCAGGCTCAAATCTCTTGGTAAAGATGATCACTCTGGGTACAAATTGCTTTTTAAGTCCTCATCTTGCGCCCATTCCTCTCAAAATCTGATTGTGGGAGAACAGCTGAATTTCCCCCACAAAAAGTCTCGGGGAGGCTTCTCAAGAGATGTAGCCACAACTGCCCTGCCTCTCTGACCTGCTGACAAAGTCTGATTTTCAAACCTTAACACAAGGATGATGATAAGCCTTCATTAGGTTCCAAGACACTGGCATCATTTTATAGCTCTTTGGGTGGTACAACATCTGACTACAGAGAAAATGGTAACACGAAAAGGGACCTACTAGGAATTAAGATTCAGGTGGGGCAGCTCTTAATCCATCATTCTCCTCGGTAGGCTGCCCTGCCCTCTCTCGAAGAATGGATTTGGCCAGGGCCCTTGGCACACTCTGTCAGGCCTATTTATTGTGACTGCTGATGACGTACAGAGATAGAAATGTAAGCGTTTTCTCTGGGAGTCTCAAATACAGAATTATTTGCATACCATTAAAATGATTTACACAGGGGAAGACTGAAAACCCTAGGACGAAATTACCTCATATTTAACCCAAAACCACAATGGCGTATAAATTTACAAATAATATAGGTAATTTATGAGGATTTGAGAGGTATGACTGAAATCTACACATCTGGAATTCACGCTCGGAGTCCTGGTATGACTAACATCGCACTGTTTCTCCTCCTGCCTGCCCTGCTACGATGCCTCACGCTCCATCCTTCCTGAAAGCTGTGCCCATGGCAGGGTGCCCCAAGTATATCTGCAATGCTGCAGGGACTGAATTATGACTCATTTTTAAATGCCTATTCTATGAATGTATTTTGCGGCTTGCAGCAAATTCTAAATTCCAGGAAGATTTTCCGCCTTCAGGTTTCTTGCCGCAGTACTTAAAAGCGAAACATTATACTCTGCATCATGTTCTGTCAGTATCCCACAAGAAACATCATTTACTAAAAAACAACAAAAATTAAGTAATATTAGGTCACAGA
This sequence comes from Lagenorhynchus albirostris, assembly GCF_949774975.1. Lineage (NCBI taxonomy): Eukaryota > Metazoa > Chordata > Mammalia > Artiodactyla > Delphinidae > Lagenorhynchus > Lagenorhynchus albirostris. The sequence continues at coordinate 121,310,880 of NC_083098.1, read as the reverse complement.
AAGTATGACAAGGTTATTTCCCATAGATTTTTAAAATAAATCCACATGCTCTGTACTATATTAAAGAGGATGCCTAGAAAATACTTCCATCTTATACATGAGGCTTCATAATTATAGGTAACATTTATGAGTGTTTACTGTGGGTCAAGCACAGAGCTAAGAAGTCATATGCATTTTATCATTATTACAATAATACTAGGAGAAAGGAACTATTATTACGCTCATTTAATAGGTGAGGAAAGAGGCTTGGCAAGTTTCCAAGGTCACATAATCTTTCAGTGAAGATTCAAGATTTAACCCATGTTCATCAGCCTCAAAGCTAGTCTTATCTGCTATTCTACCGCATCCCTGCAAAGTATCAAAGCAGATGTTAGTACAAATACCTAACCTATGAGCTATAAGTTTGTTTCATTTGTGATAACCTCAGTATGCCCTTGGTCTACATATTCGCTCTGAAAATCATGGCACTTGCTAAACAGAGTGTCTTAGCTGGAGAGGGAATTCTTGGCAGACAGCCCTAGCCCCAAATTTATCAGCCATCTATGCACCTAGGAAAATGAAGAGCTGCCTTGAGACAAACTAATTAGAAACATACTCACTTGGGAATAAAGAAAGAGATGGTAAAGTACACACTGCATTTAAAAGCCAGTTGACTGTCTCTCTCTACATATCTAACATGACTAAACTCATGAACTAAGATCAGGGTGCTCTATCATTCTTGTAAAAAAAAAAAAAAAAAAAAAAGAATGCCATGAACAAGTACAGCCAGAAGGGAGCACCTGACCCTTTAGGGATGAAGAAACACCTGGAGACACCCTGTGGAAGCTTACAGAGGCAATTGTTGGTCTGAAGGGGGCTTCTGGCATCACGGAGGGAACTCTATTAGACCCGCTTAGAACCTTCTCTAGGGACTGGGCATGACATTGAGGATCGCTTTTGCTGTTACATAACAACAAGTTTTAATAACTATTTTTCTCTTTTCTGAATCAAACTCCTAAAAAGTAGAGGCAAGTCAAAGACTTACAGCCAGTCCCTGGAATTTTAGCAAAAAATGCTCCCAGTGCTTTGGAGGGGCTAGAGACAGTGGAAATGTAACATCTGAGCCATCCTGCCAGGGACCTCTTCAACAGTTGAGTCACAGTAGATTCTGCTATAAGTTGGATTCTTCTAGAACCCCATTAAGGGATTGAGTTGTCCCAAAGTGAGAAAATGTACTAGAAATGCATTTTGCAAATGCAGATAAGTGTGTTATTATAAAACGGTTCCAGAGCATGAGTTTCAAGAACAAAATTCAAATGAGACTTCAAAATTTATATGTAGATATTGACATCTTTGAAGGTTTAAAGTATAGACCAGCATGGAAGTATATATTTTTCTCCTACTTCCACATAAACACATGCAAACCCTATGCTACAAAGAGGTCAATCTGTGATTAAAGCTCTTGACACAAGAGCTTAGGATAAACAGCAGTCAGTCTGGTTACCTTCAATCAACACAGAGATAAAAGAGGATTCAGGGACTCATGGTGAGAGATGCAGCAATTTTTACCATGCTATGTTTCCCTCTGAGTATGACAAAAGTAAGAATTTAAAAATTAAAATTAGGTATTAGTAGGGGAGAAGCATGCTTTCAAAATAGACTGTTGTCTCTTGCCTCAACGAGGAGATTTCACACATAAAAAGTACAAGAAAGAGAAAATGAGGCAATAGCAATTCCTTTGGGGTAAAAGTCTCAGACAAATAGACTAACCTCTTTCTGCTTTGCTGCTTTAGGTCCCTAGAACTCTCAATCCTAAAACCAATTGTACTTATGCCTATAAAGTGTGACTCTGGACGAGGCATTCAAATGCTGAGCTCCACTTATTTTAATCTGCAACAGATGGATGTCATTAAAACTTGTCCCCTTTTCAACCTGAGTGTGGCATCTCAAGCCGAGAAAGAAAAATTTCCTCTTCAGTTCTTCTTGACACAGTTCTGTACATTTTTGATCACAATGTTAGAAAAACAATACTTTCTCAGCATCCAGCAGGGTGGACATGAAACGCAAGGAGGAATGTGCATTCACAGAGCCACATTATGTCTTAAACGAGTGCTTCCCCGAAGGGTCCAGGGGCACACTCACAGAGATTCATGAGTTTGCTCCAAGATTTTGTAAAACTTCTATGCTTACAGTTCAGTAACAACCTAAGAAGGAGAATATAAGCATGTCCCAGGTCATCTAGATGGCTACCCTTTAACTGAGTACAACCATATAATTTTGATATATGCCTTTGTGTTTATAATTCAGTGCATAACAGTTGAAATAGGGATGGAATATAGACAGATGCATGGGATGCAAAATATTTTGCCATGGGACAGAGACTGATCAGAGAATCTGGCCATCATACAAGGTAGGATGTACCAAAAGAACCTGAGCACAGCACTCAGTAGCACATTAAAGCTTCAAATAACAACAGGCTCAGGTGCTATCTTTGTAGGGTCCAACTTACCTGGACTATTACCAGTGACTGTAACAGAAAATCCAGAGTAAAATGTTTTTAGTTCCCAATTGCAGCTTTTACTGGATTAGGTACACATCTTTACCACAATACTAATTTCATCTCCAAGTAAATGAAGAGAGCTTTAAATGATTATCAAATGGCATGCCATTAAAATTGGCATTGACAAAGTTCTCTATCACTTTAACTATTCTGAAGTAGGAAACAAAACCTCAAATGTATTAATAATGGTTGTACAACATGCTTATAGAAACGTACACTCTATATTATTTTCATTGAAGTCAAATTCAGAAATGTATTATTGAAATCTGAGGTTAAATCTTCTTACTGTTAAATCCAACATCTGTGATTTAGTTTTAGACAATCCTATCCATTCTATTACATTGGTGTTATTTATTTGAATAATACTAGTTTTGTAGTTCTGTTCATGCTTAATTTGTACAACTTTCTTTTTAACAATGGTCTAAGAGTTTAAGGAATTTTATGTAGTTTTATTTTTACACTTAAATTAACTCTATAGGGAATTCCCTGGCGGTCCAGTGGTTAGGACTCCATGCTCTCACTGCCAAGGGCCCAGGTTCAATCCCTGCTCGGGGGGAAATTAAAATCCCACAAGCCTCACAGCATGGCCAAAAAAAAGAGTCTTTTTTAATTAAAAGAAAAATAAATTAACACTACAATAAAAATAACAGCACTGGAGGTCACAAACTTTTTTTATACTTCAAAAGAGAGGAATACATTATTCAAGTTTGAGAAGCAGGCATCCTCTAGTGTGAGTCAGCCACCAGCCTCAACTACCCTAGGGAGTGACATGGGGCACCTCGCCTCACAGCCCCTGGCTTATCCTGTACCCTCCACAAATATTTGCTGACTGATTAACCACAGGAAAGCACATGCTCCTTGTGGAATTTAGGGAATTTGCTTATTTTCTTAGGATGCAGTCATTCCTTTGTAAAAACAGGGTCATTTACCTGCCTACTCCAAGATCCACATTTTTTATAGCAATACAAAATAAATAAAATATATTAAAATCACTTGAAGGGAAAACCTTTAATATATACATAATGAAATAGGGACATTTCTACAATTCCTTAGGTCTTTTCCTAGGAATGTTGGATAAGTTAAAACCATGTCCAGCAAATCACGAGTTGTATGATCTTGAGTCTTTGTGGGTCTTAATTTCCTTATCAAAAAATAAATGTATTTTATAGAGTTGCTGGGAGAATGAAATAAGATTTGAAGATGCTTAGCTCAATGACAGGCACAGAGGACACTGACCGAGATTTTTAATAATTGTAGTTTTTCTTGTAAATGATAAAGGCAAAACAACAATGACAAATCAAAGGATAGATGCATACACATTATCTTCTTTAAATAAAAAGGTTGTTGCCAGAAGACCAGAGTGTCTGAAAATCTTTTGCTGTGTGCAGGTACAAAAGGACAAAAAAGAAGGCAGAACTGGGTGTGGTCTGTCTCCAAAGATGAAGATTTTACAAAACACCCTCTTTGTGATATACGAATGCTTTCACTCAAATAATCATACTTTTGTATAGGGACTGCTGGATTGTTTATATGTTTTAGCTCTTTTAGTAGCTCAAATTGTTATCACTATCTTGTCATAAACCAAAAATTGGGGGGCAACTGAGAACCGCACATTAGATGTACTGAAATATTTCAGAAAGAAGTCCACAAGTTGCCTTCCTGCAGTTAGAACATATAAATGACCAGTAAAACACCTTATACCACAAAATCCTACTTAATTTCAATTCAGCTGGACACTAATAACAAAAATTGCTATAAACCATATGTTTGTACACTGTAGCTCAACCATGCTGATTAAGTTCCATTTTTAGCATCATTTCAATAGGTCTTTACACTGCTATTAAATGGGAAATGCAGAAGGAGCTATGATCTTCAGAAAGAAATAATGCAATTTCTCTAAAGATTGTTCCTACTTCAGTGACCTATGTTTTAAGAAAATTGGTTCAGGCATAGGTGTTTCTATTTAACAGACTTCCCTGGTGGTCCAGTGTTTAAGACTCTGTCCTTCCAATGCAGAGGGTGCGGGTTCGATCCCTGGTCAGGGAACTAAGATCCCACATGCCCCATGGTGAGGTCAAAAAAAAAATAATAATAATGAAATAAATGTATTTTTTTAAATAAATAAAATAAAATGTTACTTAAGATAATTAATGATTAACACATAAAATATCAAATCAATAACTAAATTCTGCCTGCATATTTTAAGCAAATATCTTTTTGATATGTGAGATCATTTGAAATTACACTTTTATATAAAGACAAAGTTTGTTTTCCCTTAACTTAGTATTACACTTTGACACTGATTATTCACTAGCATGCTAAAATTATTTCATTATCAGTTGTTGGAAGCCATCCTGGAGTCCCTGCGCCGTGACAAAGTCATGATGCAATCAAAGGCAGGACTGCGAAGCAGCACCGTGCCAGGTCGGTGGACTACATCTCTATTGATTTGTTTGGCTGTGTTAAGCTTATATATGGAAACAGCACAAGGGGGATTTGCGCCCAGGGTTAGGAAAATGAGAAAAACTACTACCCCCCACTACTATTATCACAAAATGGAAAGTACCTATTTCGGCCCCAGGAAACTGGGAACGCAACACACAATCTGGAAATACAGCGATGTTCCTATGGAAAACACCCCCAACTGAACAACAGTGGCCCTACGAAGGGGTTGTTGATGATTTTGCTTTCATATGGGTCCACTATAAAGAAAGGTTAATACTCTGGCAACAATTGGCGGATGATAAACAGGAGCGTAGGAGGTATTGTAAGTGCTACTAGTGGAGTCAGGTACACAGGAACTGTAGGATATATTGTAAATATTTTCAAGGCACTATTCAAAAAACTTGCCCATGCAGAAAGAACACGAAGCTTGCACTTGTGTAATAAAGACTTACATAATAGCTTGGCTTAACTGCTAGAAAATAACCTGCAACTAATGAGAACTTGGGGAAGTATCTTGTTAGTACATCTAGAAACTGGGGACGTTTTCAGAAAACTGATAAAAATATTTTGAGGTTAGAACATGTTGAGATTTTGTACATGATGATGAAACCTGCCTACATATAAATACCTGCTCTGAAAAATAAATGTGTGCTCGATGTGCTGACATCTACAAAGGGTGTCAGGTCTTATTTCCTTCGCCGACGCCGTCCATCCCTCAGGTTTCCCTGGACTCGTTGGAGCTGGACTCCGACAATCAGTGTCTTCCCTGAGATTATCATCCATGAAAAGAAAAACTGCCTATAGCATACCAATTCCATCCCTTTCAAAGCATTAAGAATATTTTGCAATACTATGTAGAGATTCATGAATCCCTTGTACAATTCTTACACTTCGAAAAAGAGTCAATCTAGAATATTACATAGCAGTGGGAACAGAAGTGAATGAACCATATCCACATGGAACATCGACAGATCTCACACAAAAAAAAGGCTAAGCAAAATTAGTCAGACCCAAAAAGGACATCTTTATGATTCCATTTATTAAAGTTCAAAAACTGACAAAACTAATCTATACTGTTAGAAGTCAGAATAGTAGTTTCTGGAAGGAGGCAGAAAGGGCCTTCTGGTTGCTAGTAATATCATAGTTCTACCTGCTCATTCTGGGTGTTGTTAAATGGGTATGTAAATTTTGTGAGAAATATCAAGATAAACAATATAATTTATGCATTTTTCTGTATGTTTGTTATAATTAAATGAAACATTTACTTTAAAAAGATGGCAACACTGAAAAATAAGTTGTTCCTAACTTACACAATAGTGACAAAAATCACTGAAGAGTAAATAGATGAAAAAATTAGTATTCAAAAGCAGCATCTTTTTCTTACTATGGAGGCAGTTTTTCTAAGGCAGACTATTCATATTATGCAAGGCTTTTAATGAAAATTTGATTTGCATATATTTAAGGTGCTACACAGTCTAAGAGAAAATGCAGGCTACTAAATGCCCACGGCTTTGTGCTTGAACTCCAAAGAAGGTTGTTGCTAACTCAAATTCTACAGCATCTTTTTCTTATACTGTACAAACAGTACTCCTCTGGTCTTCAAAAACATTTACTACAAATCCAAGAAGACCAGGTCTGGTTCAGAGATCTCGGTTGTTACGCCTTCTGGGATAAATATAAGTAAGTTCTAAGACACAATTTTATACCTTAAAAAAATTTCTGTACACTCACTTTGTGTCACTCACTTTTCTGAAAACTGAATCAAAATAATAATGTGACGATATCTTTCTCAATAAATTAGAAATACTGCAAGAACACAAAACTAGTAGGAACAAAAACCCTAAATCAGAAAAAAAGTTGTGATATATATTTGATAACTATTTTATACTTCAGATTCCCTGTGATTTTGAAATTTTTAAATGCTTATATATTTTTATAGATATTCATTTTAAAATAATTATCGAACAGAAGAAATAGGAATTCCTGAGTTAGTATGTTATGAGATAATAAAAGTCTAACTTGCAAAGTAACTGTTCTGCTGACATGAGTTTGGTTCCATAAGATGTTTCTACAACTAGGCTCAATTCGAAGATATCAATACAATGAGACATTAAAACTTTCACTAAAATGAGAACTTTTACAGAGATAGGTAGAAACTTTCTTAAGTTAACTTGCTTACATCTCAGTTTCCTACTGAACATTATCATAAGTTGAAAATTTAAGCAACTTCTCCTAAGGCAGGGAAATCAACAAGTTTTGATTACTTGTATTCTAGACATATGTTCTGCCTACGACTCCAAAACACCTACAGAACTCAGAAGTTCTGTCACAAAATAAAACACATCAATTTTTTTCTGAATTTAAATGGGAAAATGGTAAATTTGTAGATGGAAATATCTGTGGCTTCTCCACAACATTTACAAATCTAAGAAAATCAGAATAGTGAGGGAAACATTTTGCTGTCACTGTAGGTCAGACATCAGATTAAATAATTGGAAGTTCATCTTAAAAATTTAAATTGAAGAACACTGCAACTAAATGCTTCAGATTGTCTCAAAGGATAAGATACTCTTTGAGAGGCTTCAGTTACATCAACAGATTTTTCTTTTTAACATCTTTATTGGAGTATAATTGCTTTACAATGGTGTGTCAGTTGCTGCTGTATAACAAAGTGAATCAGCTATACATATACATATATCCCCATATCCCCTCCCTCTTGTGTCTCCCTCCCACCCTCCCTATCCCACCCCTCTAGGTGGTCACAAAGCACTGAGCTGATCTCCCTGTGCTATGCGGCTGCTTCCCACTAGCTATATATTTTACATTTGGTAGTGTATATATGTCAATGCCACTCTCTCACTTCATCTCAGCTTACCCTTCCCCCTCCCGTGTCCTCAAGTCCATTCTCTACGACATGAACAGATTTAAGACATTATTGCTTTGGTTAGGTAAGCACCTTAATGATTGCTTTAGCTATTAAACTATTTATCAGGAGTTAATATTTCTTCCTAAAGAGCTTATCATGCTTTGAGAAAATGGCATATGATTAGGAGATTATGACACCCCACTTTCATCACTGGTTCCTCTTGAGGTAGAAGTATCTTGTCACACCATGGTTTAATGCCATATACAACCACTAACACTATTGGGTGAACTGATACATTTGAAAAGTTCTGCTTTACTTTTTTTTTTTGACTTTTTAAAAAAGTTTTTTACTGGGGTATAGTTGATTTACAATGTTGTGTTACTTTCTGCTGTACAGCAAAGTGAATCATATACATATACATGTATCCACTCTTTTTTAGATTCTTATCCCATATAGGTCATTACAGAGTACTGCTTTACTTTTTATGTTCAAAATGTTGACAATGCAAAGACGAGCAAAATATTCCACAAATCTTATACTGAATATTATACTTTCTCTATAATATTCCCTAATATTTTCAATAGCTAAAGTAACATGGATATCTGCATTTAACATGCCAACAATAAAAATAATGAAAATCTAGAGCTCCACATAGAAATTTAATAACACATATCACATCTATATAGGACTGAATTCTAAACGGTTCTCTATTATTGCTTTGGGATCTCCAACTGGTTTTGTGTGTAAAATAATGAAGCATTATTTTTAAAACAATCTGTATCCGAGGTCTAATATCTTTCCTAATTTTCAATGAGCTGGACATCTCTGTAAAAATGTTCTGCCAGCATCTTAAACTCAAATGAACATGGGCCAAAACATGGAAGAGCTTATCAAGCTTTTATGCTATGTACACAAATCTCCAAAGGAATTTCCCTTTGGCCCACAGCTGGCCATAAAAAGAGTAGGTTTTATAAATGAATAATAACCTACTATAATAATACTTGGGTCAGGAGAAAAAAGAGAGACCTTTTGATATAATTTGGCAACAATAGTTTATTTAATGCTTTCTTTAAGAAATCTTCTCTACAGGAAACTCTTCATTCCCTGACTAATCAGTGTGTTAAAATACTACAGGGCATTTGGAAGGAAAGATATATTAGAGTTTATCCCACTGCTATACTTAAGTATCAGGATAAATGGAACTGAATTAGGTTTTAGTCTCCTTTGAAGGCCTTTAGAACTGTCAGGATATGAAAAAACCAAACCCAACCAAGTGAAAATATCTTTCATCAATTCTTTATTATGTCAGGCATCCGACAGTGTTAATTTACTATTGCCCCCTTGAGGTAGGCACCGAATTTCTATCCCCATTGGTCTGATTATTCATCTTCAGACCATCTGCTCTGAAGCAGACATCACTCAAACAGAAGCAGCTTCGTGACACAGCACAGATGAGGTGCTGACCGCAGCCCCACATACTGCACACACTAAAACGTAGACTGTTTCTCTTGCATCGAATTATTCAAGATGCAACAACAAGAAAATACACTCTTGCAATGAAAGCTTCACAATGGCTTACCTCATTATATGACCACTATTTTAAAAGAACTTGCATATATTTTTGTATCCTTACACTGTTGATTTTAGTGTAGCCCTGTTAACATGCACATGGAAACAGAGAAGGGCTTTCTGTTTACCACAGTTCAGTGTACATCTGTAGTTGTCAGTCAGATGGATTTTCTAGGGGGTATCACTTAATTACAGCTCAGCAAACACACACAGTAACAACCTGACTGTCTTGTTTAAATGTAATTCTGAACTCATACTGTTTTCAAAAAAGACTAATTTAGAGAAAAATGCATCAAAACTGAGCTGTTAACTCAATTTTTTTATTTTACTTTTTTGAGTGCATAAGTTCTGCAATATTAATGTCTACTCCAGAATAAATAAGAATTTGAATTCATCACTTTCTAAAAAAAAAGTGATTCAAGATCACTTTTTGTTCCAAGACAATATTTTAATTTTATAGGAATAATAGACCCAAGAACTCTATTTGTGCCACCCTTGGAGTTTCTATGTTTTTGGAAATCTTTCTAATTATTGGGTGTCAGAAATTTCAGCATGATAATCATGTTGTTTATTAGAAATAATCTGTGTCCCTTTGGTTAAACTGCTATTAAGTTCATTGTCATCTGTAAAATGCAAAAGCCCTTCTTTCTAATGTGCATATAATTTTTGAGAAGTTGTTTATTCAACCCATTCTCCTAAGTAAGTCGGTCCCAAAGGAGCATGCACAGTTTTCAGACTCTTTTGCACATTTCTGATGATCTACATGGAAAGCAAAATTGTAATTCTCAAAAAATCTGCATCATCCTAAATGTAATATAGAAAATCATTTTTACATTCATTTCTTGACCCTCACCATGCTGGTCCTTGATGAATGTCAACAGACCTGTTAAAAATTAAATTAAATTTTTTAAAAACCTAAAGAATATGCAACATGTATGCTGTATAAGAAGTAAATAACTTCCAGTTTGACTCACTTTATTCACTTGATTAAATTTCTGAAAAGATCTATAGTTGTACCTATCTAAACGTGTACATATTGGAAAAATCACAGCTTCAGGGGACTTCCCTGGTGGTGCAGTGGTTAAGAATCTGCCTTCCAATGCAGGGGACGCGGGTTCAATCCCTGTTCAGGGAACTAAGATCCCACATGCTGTTGCAGGGCAACTAAGCCCACGTACCACAACTACTGAACCTGCACACTCTAGAGCTCGTGTGCCACAACTAGAGATAAGCCCGTGCGCCACACCAAAAGATCTCGCGTGTCACAACGAAGCTCCCTCATGCCACAACTAAGACCAGACATAGCCAAATAAATAAATAAATATTTTTTTAAAAATCATAGCTTCAGTTTGGAAAAAAGTGAAAATAAATTAGTCAAACAACAGATTATTTTGATAACAAATATTATATATAGAATGGCTAAACAGCAAGGTCCAACTATATAGCATAGGGAACTATATTCAGTATCCTGTAATGAACCATAATGAAAAAGAATATATATATTATATATATATATGAAACTGTCACTTTGCTATACACCTGAAACTAACACAACATTGTAAATCAACTATGTTTCAATACAAAATAAATTTTAAAAAATTAGTTAAAATAATTTAACCAGCTCTTAACAACCAGGCTAAGACAAATTTTTGGAAGCACCTATTGTATGCCCGGCAGTGAGCAAAGGATTAATGTAGAAAAAATAAACATGATCCATCCCCTCAAAAGATTTTAAGGTCTGCATTAAAAAAAATTTTTTTAGCTGCAACATAGTCCATGAATTAGATAGAAATGGGTAAAAGTGGATCCAGGGAGATCCATTTAGAGACAGTAGTCCAAGCAATAGATGCTTGTTTTGTTTTACAAATATATTTTACATTTAGATAGAGAGTAGGAATAGCAACATAGTATTTTATAAAGTTCCTGGTGATAAGTTAGGTGGAAAACATAGCAGGCACAGGGACTAATGAGTGCAACATCATAGTGGTAGGAAAGAACACAGTATGAAGAAAATTATAAGTAATGCAGTGTGTGTGAATTATAAAGATCATGTTGGAAATGAGAAAAGTAAAAGTCTCAAAGTAAGGCAGGGCCCAGACCATGAATGTTCTTATATGTCGTCATAAGAAGGCTGAGCATTACCCTCGAAGTGAAAGGACAGGAAAAGCCAAGATCAGAATACTGTTTCAAAATAATCACCCTATAACATATGGAAGATGAGTTAGAGGGGAGTCTGTGAGACAATCTGGGATACTATTCCAACAGTTCTGGCGAGCAGTATGTCAGGGACAGCAATGTGAAAAAAGTAACGATTTGTCATAGATGTAGGGAAAAGAAGCTGTAAAACTTGGGGAAATTGAATTTAAGGGTTTATGGAAAAGAAATTAAGGAAAATTTGGCAACATCTAGCTTTGGCGTGTAATGAGCAACATTACTAATCAAGACCAGAAATCTGGGGAAACAGAATACCCTAAAATTGGAGAGAACACAATAGCTTGGTTTTGGTCTGGTGAAATCTGATGTGCTATCACGGCATGGTAGTGTGTTGAGAATGCAAGACTAAAAAATCCAGGAGAGGATATGGACTACCGACAGAGGCCACAGCCTAACCTCTGGGAGATGGTCTGGTTTTTTTGCAGCAATACTGGTTTTTGCTTCATTCCTTACCATTTCTCTGTCAATAAAACTCCTAGGAATAGGGAAGCACTTCTTGTATTGCCTCTGGAAGCAGATACTGTTGACCTATCAACATCTTGCATGAAATGCCAGGAAGTGCTGATAAAATAAAAAATTGCAAGATCTATGTATACTGCAGTATATGTGTATACTTACACACCAGTGAGACTAAAACAGATTTCTGTACAGGAGATTTCGCATGAGCTCAGAATACTAATTTCATGCAGCTGACATTTCCCTATAAGACCAGGGTACAACTGAGCTATTGCTTTATCCACAATGGATGTGACCTGCTGTAACTTTCTAAATTTACCCTTGTGCTATGAACTGCAATTGTCTAGACTAGTTTGAGCTATTCAATTCTAACTCTATGCAAGGTAAAGAGCTTCCGTAACTTTACAATGAAATGTAAAAAGAGGATGGAAAACTGGCTTTAAAAAGGAATGTGTTAAATTAATTACAGTACATGACACATGGCAGTGGAAAAAGACGAGCAAATCAAGTATTTGTAGCGTGCACTGTCTTTTTTCTTTTTTTTAACATTTTAGCTTATACTACAAAATCCCTCAGTTGGAAATCAGTCAATAAAAACCCCTCTGGTTATTACTGCATTTCAGAGACTATGTGAACTTCTTCTGAGGCAGCTATCAAAACAAATTCTTGATTTGTTGGGGTAAGAGCATTGGCATCAACTCCAAAGAGAATTTTGAAAAGTAAGGAAACTCAAAATTTAAACATAACTAAAAACAAAAATAGGGTTAATTTATCTCATGAAACTAAGCTTTGGTTCAGATGCCCAGGACCATTTTTTTAAAAAATCGGGCTTAAGCCAGCCAGGTTTAATGAGAAATGGAGAATTCTCTGTTAGTTGTTTTTTTTATTATTTGACTTCTACGAGAAGTTGTATTAAGTGGATCTATGGGTGTATTTCCCAGAGGCTTGGGATAACTTCTTCACAACACCCTTCCAACCTACCCTTCTCCCCTCAAGTTTGACCAAGTTCCTTTACTCTGGGGTCCCATTAACACGCTGAGAATTCAGTCATTCATAAAGGTTTGTTGACTACTAGTTATAAGCACAACACTACACTAGATATTGTGAATGGCTCTAGCAGGATCCCCAAATTCTCTGTTTACACATGTATCTCCCCAGCTAGCCTGGCCCTTCAGGATAGATGAGGTCATGACTTCTTCACCTTTGTGTCTCCACTGCCCAGCACAGGGCCCAACACAGAGTAGATCAATAAATACTTGTGGAAATAAAACAAAATAAAGGAAGAAGTTCAACAAAGTGAAGGTGGACAAATAGGCACACAAAGCAGCGTTGGTCTGTATGAATTAAACTAGTGAAAAGTTTGGTGAATCAAGTAAATTTTTGCAGACTTACTAAATTTAAAAACTTGATTTAAAATCCTGATTAGCAAAATTTATACTTGTTATGTTAATTCTATTAGATAACCACAATAAAACCAAATCCTGTCTAACTCTTCCTAAGGGTAAGTGAATAAAGAATAATGGGTCAGGATGCCCGCCGTCTGTATAATTATTATCTTACGGTTGAAATCATGGGAAAATGACTATACTTAGCAATGGAATTGATTAGATAGGTTATGGAGCTCAACATTCTCTGACCTTAATTAGTTTAACAGATAATTGCCAACTCTGACATTAGTAATGAAATTAAACATAGAAAGAAATGGTATCATACTGATATTGACTACACAGAACCATTAGTATCCTGTTTCTCAGAAATAAGAAACTATAATTTTGTTCTTTTCTGGGGGGAAAACTTTACATAGAGCAATAACATAAGCTTTTATTATTGTATAAATTACCCAAAGAAGAGGGGAATTACTGAATGCATAACAACATATGGTAATATATTGCACTATCCCCAGAAGTTATAGTAAGACTAACTTCTAAATAAAAGAGATCATTGGTATGTTTAAATTATTCGATGAAGATACAGAGGAGAGAGGCTGTTTCCTTTTAGAATTATTATGCATGTAAAATTCACCTCACTTCAGTCATAGGTAAAACTATATATTTAATTCTACCTCTACATTCTCATATAAATATCTACCTGTAATATGACATGTAAAATTAAACTATCCTATTTGTGCGTATGTGTATGTGTGGTATGTGTGCGTAAGAATGTGTGTGGAGAGTGGGAGAGTCATATATCCCATCAGTCAGAACAAAATTATAACTTCTCTTGAAGACAGAAACTATGTTTTATAATTCTAGAATTTCCAAAGCATAGTTTAGTGCCTAAAATATATTAGCCAATAAAGATGATTATGATGACAACAGAACCTTGGGAAGAACATTATCATATTTTTTAGTCTTATGCAAAGCTGAGAACAGGTAACATAGATGCAAGATATTCTAGTTTTAATTGCTCAAAACTTAAACTTAGAAATTAAAGAAAAGTTAGATTACTTTTGTACATATAAAAATATAGCATTAGAACTTTTTTTGCAAAGCAGTAAACTGTAGCCACAAAGACCTCATTCGTCCACCAAAATTAACTTAGTTGATATATAAACATTTTTTCTTAAATATTAACACCATAGAACCTTATTTTTGGTCCTTGACTAAGAAGCAGGTGGCAGGCTACATTTGTCTTAGTAATTAAAGGCCAAAACTTGTGAAACTAAAAGATACTAAGATTTTCATTCAAAAGATGTTTAGCCATATATGAAAAACTCATAGCTAACATCATAGTCAATTGTGAAAAGCTGAAAGCATTTCCTCTAATCAGGAACAAGACAAGGATACCCACTCTCACCACTTTTATTCAATATAGTATTGGATGTCCTAGGCAGAGCAATCAGAAAAGAAAAAACTAAAATGAATCCAAATTGGAAAGGAAGAAGTAAAACTGTCACTGTTTGCAGATGACATGATACCATACATATAGAAAATCCTAAAGATGCCACCAGAAAACTACTAGAGTTCATCAATGAATTTGGTAAAGTTGCAAGGTACAAAATTAATATACATAAATTGTTGCATTTTGATACATTAACAATGAAATATCAGAAAGAGAAATTAAGGAAACAATTCCATTTACCATCACATCAAAAAGAATAAAATACCTAGGAATAAACCTACCTAAGGAGGTAAAGGACCTATACTCAGAAAATTCTAAGACACTAATGAAAGAAATTGAAGATGACACAAATAGATGGAAAGATATACCATGTTCTTGGACTGGAAAAATTAATATTGCTAAAATAACCATACTGCCCAAGGCAGTCTACATATTCAATGCAATTCCTATCAAAATACCAATGGCATTTCTCACAGAATAAGAACAAATAATTTTAAAATTTGTATGGAAACACAAGAGATCTCAAATAGCCAAACAATCTTTTTTTTTTTTTTTTTTTTTGTGGTACGCGGGCCTCTCACTGTGTGGCCTCTCCCATTGCGGAGCACAGGCTCCGGACGCGCAGGCTCAGTGGTCATGGCTCACGGGCCCAGCCGCTCTGCGGCATGTGGGATCTTCCTGGACCGGGGCACGAACCCGTGTCCCCTGCATCGGCAGGCGGACTCTCAACCACTGCGCCACCAGGGAAGCCCCCAAACAATCTTGAGAAAGAATAACAGAGCTGGGGGAATCATACTCCCTGACTTCAGACTATACTACAAAGCTACAGTAATGAAAACAGTTTGATACTGGCATGGAAACACACACATAGATCAATGGAACAGAATAGAGAGCCCAGAAATAAACCCACACACTTATGGTCAGTTAATCTACAACAAAGGAGGCAAGAATATACAATGGAGAAAAGACTCTTCAATAAGTGGTGCTGGGAAAACGGGACAGCCACATGGAAAAGAAATTAGAACATTCTCTAACACCATATACAAAAATAAACTCAAAAGGCACTAAATCCTAAATGTAAGATTGGAAACCATGAAACTCCTACAGGAAAACAGGCAAAACACTCTTTGACATAAATTGTAGCAATATCTTTTTGGATCTGTCTCCTAAAGTAAAGGAAATAAAAGCAAAAATAAGCAAATGAGACTTAATTAAACTTAAAAGCTTTTGCACAATAAAGGAAACCATCAACAAAATGAAAAGACAACCTACTGAATGGCAGAATGTATTTACAAATGATATTACTGATAAGGGGTTAGTATCCAAAATATATACAGAGCTCATATAACTCAACATCAAAAAACCAGACAACCCAATTAAAAAATGGGTAAAAGAACTGAATAGACATTTTTTTCCAAAAAGGAAATGCAGATGACCAACAGGCACATGTAAAGATGCTCGACACATCACTAATCATCAGGGAAATGCAAATCAAAATCACAGTGAGATGGGCTTCCCTGGTGGCGCAGTGGTTGAGAGTCCGCCTGCTGATGCAGGGGACACGGGTTCGTGCCCCGGTCTGGGAGTATTCCACATACCGCGGAGCAGCTGGGCCTGTGAGCCATGGCCACTGGGCCTGCGCGTCTGGAGCCTGTACTCCACACTGGGAGAGGCCACAGCAGTGAGAGGCCCGCGTACCGCAAAAAAAAAAAAAAAAAAAAAAATCACAGTGAGATATCATCTCACACCTGTCAGAATGGCTCTCATCAAAAAGAACACAAATAAAATAAAATGAATAAAAGAACACAAATAACAAATGGCAAAAATGTGGAGAAAAGAGAACCCTTGTATACTGTTGGTGGGAATGTAAATTGGTGCAGCCATGGTGGAAAACTGTAGAGAGGTTTCTCAAAAAGCTACAAATGGAGCTACCATATGACCCAACAATTCCACTCCTGGGCATATATCTGAAAAAAACCCCAAAAACATGAATTTGAAAAGATACATGCACCCCAATGTTCATAGCAGCATTATTTACAATTGCCAAGATATAGAAGCAACCTAAGTATACATCAACAGATGAATGGATAAAGAAGCCATGGTTTATACATACAGTGGAATACTACTCAGCCATAAAAAAGAATGAAATTTTGCCATTTGCAGCAACATGGATAGACTTGGAGGGTATTATGCTCAGAGAAATAAGTCACACAGAGAAAGACAAATACTGTATGATATCACTTATATATGGAATCTAAAAAATACAACAAACTAGTGAATATAACAAAAAAGGAGACTCACAGATATAGAGAACAAACTAGTGGTTACCAATGGGGAGAGGGAAGAAGGAGGGGTAATTGGGGTAGAGGATAAAGAGAAACTATTATGTGTAAAATAAGCTAGAAGGATATAATGTACAGCACAGGGAATATAGCCAACATTTTATAAATTTATTTGTAAATGGAGTGTAAACTTTAAAAATTGTGAATCACTATATGGTATTGTACACCTGTAATTTATATAATATTGTACATCAACTATACTTCTATAAAAATAAAAATTAAAAAAAAAGATGTTTGGATTGTGCCATTTCTGATTAACAATGTTTAACATGAGAACCCAGCACATAATGTGAAGCTTGAAGAGAACTTGGGTATATATTAAAATCCTGTGGCATCCCTACAAGGTACAGTCCTTTATAGTTGGAGAAGCTCCACTTCTATTTGGTTTCTTTTTCCCACATATAAGAATTGTGGCATATTTCAGCAATTGAGTTCCCTCTACTAATAATATCTTTTCATAGATGTAACTATTAATTTAGCATGAATTATGTAAAGTAATCATTATAAAAATTTAGCCTGACGTAAAGCCTTTCTCTTCTGGTTATGATTTCAAGTAAGAGAATTAATTACATGTGTTTTGATTGGGGTGGCTACACTTTTGTTCACTATATTTTGCTTGAAGATAATTGTCAAAGTCACATTGAGCAAGTCAATTTTTCATCATTTTTACATGATTTGTTTATATTTATGTAGTTTTAGTGATTTTTTTACTTAAATTTAAAAAATATTTTCTTACAGAATATGAAATGACATACACCGTATTAGAATTTTACATGCCACCTAGACTTGCTTTTTCTTTCAAGCCATTCATCTACTCATGAGACTCCATGACATGCAGCTTGCTTTGGGTGCATACACTCTGGCTGCTCAACTTCTTGAAGGAATGAATAATAGTTTGTACCTTTTGTCAAAAAGTTTGTACTATTGTACGTACTACTACAATATTAATGTAGTATGTCAAAACATTTATAGTCTCATTTAATCCTCATAAAGCACCCAATTGAAGAAACTGAGGCTTAGTGAGATTAAAGCACTTGTCCACAGATATTTGGTAATAAATGTCAGAGCTGCAACTGGTACCCAGTCAGTCTTACTACAGAGGCCATGATCATACCACCGTGTGGTACCACTTCCCTAGCTCCACCCAAAGATGCCAAATACCTTTCCACTGTTGAATGATTTGTAGAAGTGTCTGCTGCTTCCTGTTCTGGGGAAAAACTACTGCACTCACATTCCTGGCCTCAGTGATCATGTTATGATTGCCCTTGATGCCCAATTCCCTTTCCTGGGCTAGGGGTAGGGCCTAAAGTTTGAACATTTGCCACTGACACCTCTGGACTACCAAGATTTCTTTTCTTTAACGTTGCTAACCCAAGAGTTGTGACTTTAAGGGACTCAGTTACATTACTTCAAAATATTATTGCATATTATACTCGACAAGTGAATCTAGAGCAATGTCTCCATCACCATTATTTTTACTACCATGCACAGAAAAAAAATATCAATCTCCACAGCACGGTAGGCTTCAAAGACAACATTTGTTCCTCTGTTTTCAAAGCAGCATGCAGACTTTTACAAGCTCGTACGGACATATTTTCCTGAGTGGGATTTAAACCTGGACTGCTTCCAAGGTGGATGGAACCTCTCTCAGCTGTTTTTAATTAATCACCACACCTGCTATTTAAATGTTGATTACACCTATAGAAATGATCACAGTAAATCTTATTTCCCCTGTAAAATCTTAGTAAAATGTACCCATAAAAAGTCCTCTCCTCCAAATTAATTGAAAAGCTAAATAAGTGTAGAATATTAAATAAAATAATAATTTGTTATGAAACCTAAAGAATACAGAAATACATATTCCATCAGAGCATTTATCTAAAACTATAAAACTTTCTAGGTTCTTTAGCCACTTTTTGGTTCTTACAATCTCTCTTCTCTTAAAAAACATAGGGGAATCATTATAAAAACATATACATATTCTCATAGAATATTTAAGAAATGAATTTTAAAAAATCAGCCAACAGCCATAGTCCCATTACTCAAACTTAACACTGCATATTTTGATGCATTTTCTTTTAGAATTTTTCTACACATACACTGTATCTGTGCATATAAATAATATTTTTACAAAGTTGGGATAATAATACTCTGTCTTCTACTTTTAAAAACTAACATTGCCAAATAAGTATTGCCTACAGCATTCAGAAGTCATGAAAGATATTCTAAATCTTATATAGTAGTTTACAGATGGGTTACAATTGTTTTTAGCTTTCCCTAATTATTTGTAGAACTAGTGCCTTTGTTTTCATTGTTGTACATAAGTCTTTGTCCTTGTCTTGATTGTGTTCATTGTTTAAATTCCTGAGGGTGGAATAATGATGTCAAAGGATATAGATTATTGGTACATATTGTAATATTGCAAAACTAACCTTGAGAGAGGCTGAAGCAAAAGATGCTACCATAACTGTTTGTGGAAGAGCCTGTCTCAACTTAATCACATGCTCAAATTTGCTTTGCTCAATTGATATGCCATCTTAACGGTTTTGATTTACCTTTTTCATTTTTGAAGAGTTTAAAAGCTCAGTCATACACTTAATGTCTATTACAATTTTTATCTTCTTTGACTTGTCAACATTTTTTGTCCTTTCAGAGTTTCAAATGTCTCTTTTATTTTTAAAAACTATATAGACAAGATAACTCTTTTCCAAGTTCGTTATTTTCTCTTTAATATATTTTTTGACTTTTACAAGTTTTAAATTCTATAAATTGAAAAGTATAAATTTAGATTTTTATTCCATTGCTTTCATGCCTTCCAACCCTGAAATCAATAAAATACTTCTCATTTTCTTCTGGCTTAAAAAAAATTGCTTTTCTTTCCATTTAACTTTTAGTAACCTGAAATTTGTTTTGGTATGGGGCATAAGTGACAATCTTACTTGAAATTTTCCAAGCAGACAATTTTTTTCAATTGTTGAAAATCATTCAACCCAATTTAACTTCCCCTAATGTCTCCTCTTTACATTCTCTGTCTTCGAAAAGTTAGTCTAATATAATGAGCTTCAAACTACTTTTTCAAGGAGAGTACAAATGCAGGGCTTTTAAAATGCATTTGAAAGTAAGAGATCAGCAACTTAAAACAATCATGTATATGTATAGACTGCTATTAAAAAAATTCTCATGGTAACCAAAACCCAAAAATCTATAACAAGTACACACACAAAAAAGAAAAAGGAATCTAAACATAACACTAAAGATAGTCATCAAATCACAAGAGAAGAGAACGAAAGAAGAAAGGAAAAATCTATCTTTGCAATCCTGGTTCTATCACTTACCATGAGTTGTGTGACCATGAGCAAAGTACTGAACTCAAATAAGCCTCAGTTTACTTGTCTATAAAATGTATAGGATTATATGGACTAAATTAGATATTATATGTAAAAATCCCTAAGAAGAGTACAGTGGAATAGCAGACACTCAATAAAAGTAAATTTTAATACTTGATTCACAGAGTTATCATAAGGAGTAAATGAAATTTATATATGTAAATGGTATGTGGAGGACCATTACAGAACCTGGCAAATAATAGGGGCTCAATAAATGATAGCTATTATTATTACTAATTAATATAGAACCTCCCCTACATTTCCACATTTCATTTATTTATTTATTTTCTTTATTTTTTATTCTCCTGCTATTTTCCACATCTAAGTCAACTGTCGATCTTGAATAGAATAGATCTAGTCTCAATGCAAAATCAAGTGGTTAGGGGTAGACCAGAAAGCAGCCCAGTATCAATAACTTGGCTGACAGTGTTATGGCTAGGGTCTAACACGTAGCTCTAAATGCTTGGGTCACATTTTAAATAGAAATGAAAGTTGACATGTCCATCTGGATCACTGTTTAATTCTTCAAATAATTAATTGGTGAGTTTACACAAATCAACACCAAAGAAAAGACTGATTCTTTAATCTGTATTTATATATTATATAACAAAAGAAAGAACGAAAGAAAGAAAGAGCACGTAGACAGTAGAATTCATTATTTACTTTCGTGAAAGAAACTGATTTAATACTTAATTTTACAGGTCTTTTAGAAATGCATATATAATTTTTTAAACTGAAAATATACGGAGTGAATATTTGACACCTCACATTAGTTGATGTACTAAGAAATTTTAATGAGGCCAAAAGAACTTTGTTAATCATCTCTCACATGCTGCATGACTTTTTAGGCAGAAGTGCGGAATTCAGTCAGGAAATCGTACTGGACTTCAATTCCAAGAAAGGATCAAATCATTCAGAACAATCTTACTGTTCAAGCTAGCTGCTCAATGGTGGAATGAAATTCTGATTTTTAAAAAACTGGGAGACACATTTTCATAACAACATTTTATGTTGTTAGCGCCTAGATTTCTGATGAGAGTTTACAAGCTTAAACAATGAAAGGACTCTATATAGGCGTACAGCAATTATTAGTTTTAGGAAGTGGAGCTTAAATTTACTTTAAGTACTGTGATTTAAAATTACATTGCGATACAATGCAGACCCCTTCTTACTGTGATAATGCATTGGACCGTAGGAGGCCCCATTTGCTGGCAGAGCAGCCTCCGTCCCCACGTGTCCTGTGTGGTCTTGGTGTCTTTAATTGCCAGTAAACAGAATTTGGCAATCAGTTGAATTAACCTGGATTAGAAGAAATTTAATATAATGTGAAGGGTTTTAATACTCTTATGCCCTTATGTGCAGTTGTTACATATTCAGCCCCATTTCTTCAGTAAAGTCAACCTCTTAGAACATAAAGCAGTGGTTATCATACAATAATGCACTTAAGGGTTACTTAGAGATCATGCTTAATCTTGTTAAATAAATATTCTCAGCTCCCACCTCAGAGATTCTAATTCTGGAGGTCTGGAGTAGAGCTCAGCAAGCTACATCACTTTAAAACACCCCAGGTGATTCTTCTGATGTGGGCAGTTCATGGAACACACTTTGGAAGGTGATGACATAAGGGATTAACGAGACCTTTCATTCTATGTATTTGTTACACAACCCAAAACACTTTATCCCTGATGTCATCCTCGATCATTTAGGCAGTCAGAATGTATGATGTAAGAATGCATAGGGCTTCCCCGGTGGCGCAGTGGTTGACAGTCCTCCTGCCGATGCAGGGGACACGGGTTCGTGCCCCGGTCCGGGAGCGGCTGGGCCCGTGAGCCATGGCCGCTGAGCCTGCGCGTCCGGAGCCTGTGCTCCGCAACGGGAGACGCCACAACAGTGAGAGGCCCGCGTACCGCAAAAAAAAAAAAAAAAAAGAATGCATAAGAAGCTGAATATGATAAGCCAGTTTTTAAAGAAATAATTATGTATTATAGACATATGGACAATTTTGTGAAACATACACCTTACTAACAGAAAACTGTTGAATGTCTTTTACTTCTGAAAAAGGAGTTTTTCCTTTTGTAAATCTAAAGAAAAAATTATATGTGACGACCAGTGGTTTTCAAAAAGAAAAGAGCCACAAATTTTCCTATGTCCTTCTGTTTTACTAGATGTCTTAGTACATGCTTTCTAACTAATTTCCTTCAGAAGGCTAAACAATCCAGAAAGATATGATTCTAATGCAGCAAGTCTGAAGAGACTTCAACCGTAGTTTTAACACATTATTTCTGCCTGGAGCCATCTTTTCCGTGATAAAGTGAGAATTCCTCATTAGACAAATTAACAACCTTAGATATTTAATTTTAAGTACATGATATGTTTATTTAATAGAGTTGTTATACTAGATAGAGAAAGCGCTATGGTGTCAAGTAGAACATAAGATTATGCTTCAAAGCCCCCTTTTGGAACTCATTGATAACTGAGGTAGGTAAAGAGTACAAAAAAATCCAAATTTTAAAATAATATGTCAGCAACATTTATAATTCATCAAAAACACTTTTCAACTCACAATCTCTACTATTCAACACCTGGCTTTCACATAGGTTTTAGATACAATTCATTAGCTCAAAGATGCCATTGAAATGATTATACTTCCGATGATCGTTGTAGTATTTTTTACACCTTATAAGCAAATTTTAAAGAAAGGCACAAAACAGTTTTACTATAGTCACATAAGCCCATACAAATATGACATGAATGTAAGCTTTGAAAAGTCAAACTCTTAAAAGTCTGACAATGAAATGTAATATAATATGCCCCAAATTTCAAAGAGAAGCCTTTAAATGAAAATGAAGGAACCAGTAGCTATTTCTTATGGCAAAATAAATTTTAAGTTTCACCCATTAAGAAGGCATTCAATCCAAACCAGCAACTGAAAGTGGGTAAGAAACAGCAGATGTCTGTGTGGGGAGGAAGCAAAACATGGTTGAAAAGACAGCTCTCTCTCCACAGAGTATTCTCAGCTCTACCATACCTGTGACCCTGAAAAAGCCACTGTATATCCAGTAAAACCAATGTTATTAAATACAGAAGAAAGACTTAAAATTATTACATATTTCAAATTATGTTTGGTTTGGATGAACCTCATAAGGAAAATATAATGGAAATAGTATTAGATATTGATTGTTTATATTATAATAATAATTCCTCTTATCACAGTGTAATATTTCATTGAAAGGCATCTATTGCATTTTATGTACAATTTCATATAGAGATTGCATAATAATTCAAGGAATTATTATAGTAAATATGTTTTATACAATTAATATTTCACAGCAGTAATGTGTGTGCACTTGCAGTAGGGTACATTTTTTTTTGAGCAGAAGGTTATAATTAAATCTTCTTAGTTTTAATTCTTAGTTTTTCCAGGTTCTTTAAATATTTTTAGAAATGCCTTTTGTATCTCTATCACTTTTTCAAATTTCACAGCCTTGTCACCTGCAGCTGGAAAATGCCCACAACTAGATTCACTATCTTCGGTGGTTTCTTAGTCATTAATTTATTCAAGTTTTCCAAAAATATTTATTGAGCATCTGTTAGGTACTAGGTGCTTGGTTAGGCACTGCAAAGGGAGTGGAGCTTCTGATACGCAAACCACAACCTAACTTCAATAAAAAAATTAAAAATTTTTAAAAAATCTACTACAGGCTCTAACTTCTCCATTAGAAGAATGGATGTTCAAAATATTTAACAACTGGTACAGTTCACACACCAGCCAATCACAATGGACACTGTCTGTAGCACTGGAGGAAGGTGGTCCTGGAGGCCCCTAGCTGGTCCAGGCATCATTCTTCTATTTGTTCATTTGGGGGTTGTAAGTGGACTGGGGAATCCTAAGGATGGGCTCCAGGTAGCCACAGTAGAAGGAGCAGCTTGGTGGGCTCATAGAAGCGGCTATTTAATTACTCTGCATGGAATCATTTCAAAGTATAAACAATTGGTACAGCTGTTCTGCTCCATACTAGCTGAATCTCAGCCCTGTCCATGAGACATTCCCAAAACAGTATGTATGACCTGTACCGTTCCTCTTCTTCCTTGTCATCTTTTAGGTACTCATTTCATCACTCACACTGCCACCTACTCTCCTATTGACTTTAATAGTTAATTAATTACATGTGGGTAAGTCCTGCTTCTAAAACTAGATTGAAAGTTCCTAGACGATAGAAGCCATATCTTATGTTCTTTCAATATTTATCTTTAGATAAATTATCCAAAAGTTACATAACCATGCTCTATATCATTTTATATTTTTAAAAATGCTTTACCAGAATGATTTTCAGCATACTCTTGGACCTTTTTAGGGTTAATAACAAAACTATAGGGAGAAAGTTTTCTTATAACAGCTATAAAAAAGGCTACCAAAGATAATGTTCACAGTATCATTTAAAGTCTCTTATTTCTATCCTCTTAGAACTCAAAATTGAAGAAAAGTTTAACTCTCTTGACATACTGTGTGCTTCATAGATAGGGAACCATCTCTCTTTCACACACACACACACACACACACACACACACACACACACACACACACACACCACTCCACCTTAGTAAATAGCACCATCTTGTACCCAGTTGCTTAAGCCCTTCTCTTTCTTTCAAGAGCCAAAACAATCCTTCAATAAAAACAAAAATACATCTGGAATCTGATCACTTCTCTCACCACCACTGTTAACACCCTAATTTAATCCTACGTCATCGTTCACCTCAGGGGTTTCTGGGACAGCTTAAGTTGGCCTCCCTTGATGGAATTTACAATCCATTCTCCACCAAGCAGAGATAGAGAGACAGAGACAGAGAGAGATAGAGACAGAGGCACAGAGAGGGAGGGAGGAGGAGAAAGCTCACACGAGAGAAAGATCTTTTGAAGCATAAATGAGGTTCTCCTATTTCTCTAAAACCCTCCAGAGGTTTCCCACTGTACTTTGAATGAAATCCAAAGTCCTTTACCAAGGCCCACTACATTTAGAAAGAAATCTAAACTTCTGCCAAGGTAGGCCTGTGCCTGCCTCTCAGACCTCATTGCCAGCCCCTTTCTTCTCTGTTCACAATGCTGCAGCCATGCCTTTTTGTCCCTTGAACTCACCCGGCACATTCCTACCTCAGCTGGGCAGCACACTCCCCCCACCTCCCTATGCAAGTTTAATGTTTGTCTCCCCCTACTCTGTCTCATCCACATATGTCCAGCATTTAGATCGATACCTAGCTCAATAAATATTTGCTGGTTGACTTACTACCTTTTGATTCAGCACAGCAGAAAAGTACTAAATTGTTTTCACAAAAACACCAGAATTCAATGCCTATGGGCTAAGGTCACAAGAAAATGTATACAATAACAAGAAGGCTGAAATAAAGAAGATAAAAATTTTTTACTATAACTGAAAAAATGTTTAAATAAATGAAACAAGAAAATAAAAATCTCTGAGAAAAAAACTGGTAAAACAAGGAGGATAACAATTTAAAAGTCATCTAGGACAGATAATCTAAGTAATATTTGTGATGAAGTGTCACATTTATGGTTTTGCTCTTGGGACAAAGCAAATTAATCTGATATGGTAAAGAAACTACAGTGAATATATGTCCATGCCACTCTCTCACTTTGTCACAGCTTACCCTTCCCCCTCCCCATATCCTCATATATACACTACCAACTACCAAACGTAAAATAGATAGCTAGTGGGAAACAGCCACATAGCCCAGGGAGATCAGCTCGGTGCTTTGTGACCACCTAGAGGGGTGGGATAGGGAGGGTGGGAGGGAGGGAGACACAAGAGGGAAGAGATATGGGAACATATGTATATATATATAACTGATTCGCTTTGTTATAAAGCAGAAACTAACACACCATTGTAAAGCAATTATAGTCCAATAAAGATGTTAAAAAAAAAAAGAAACTACAGTGAAAAGTACATGATCTCAATGCAAGACAAATATAAAGAACACTTAGACCAACATGCAAATCTATAAATGATGCCATGACAAAAATACAAGCCAAGAAGAACAAGAAATGAAGATCTATTCCTGACGCTGTTCTAGTCTGCACTTTACCAAAGCATGGTCAAGAAGCCGCCTCTCTGGAGCCCGCTTAGCCCTTGCATGGCTTTGCGGACTCATGTCCCAGACAGAGCTCCCCTGAGAATCCAGGACAAAATCTATAAAGCATCTCTGAGAGCTTCTTCTTTCATAAGTAAAACTGGAATATATATACCCATCATCTGTAAAAAGGAAAAGGAAAAGGTATCTGAGAGATCATGCAGTTTTCCCTTCTGTGATCAACAGAAATATTTAGAAATATCACTAGGACTTACTCTGAATAAGAATTTTAGTACAGCTGAATTTTGTTCTCAACTCTCTACTACCCCACATGCTTCCTCTTTTTGGAACTGTCAAGCTGATTGTGATAATAGCAGATCTTGGAGTCCTTTAAGGACTAATGTAAGAGGCAACCACATTTCAGAGGAAAACCCTAACATAGGCTCATAAGCCTTACATCTTCATTAGGAAGGCAGACATTTTTTTCTCAGTAGATTTGGAATAAGGTCTCTCTGGGAGTAGAGTTCTCTCGTGCCCTCAAAGTTTGAGTGAAGGGAGGGATGGACTTGGGAATACTCACAACACAGGGGTTGGAGTCCAGTGTAGTTCTTTATCTGTGGTCGGGGGTGAGAGTCTGCCCTGAAGGTTTGCCTACTCTTTTTCTCCATGCAAATATCTCCCTGCTACTAGAGTCCTGGCTGCACCAGCAAAATGAAAAAGAGACACTGTAACTAGTTTGAAATGTATTTCCAAATTGCTTTCCAAATATTTAGAAAAATTTACAGCATACCCTGGAACGTCTACCAGTCTCAACACCCTCTTCTAAGACTGAATATTATTATATTTTATATTTTTGTTAACAGAATATTTTATTATTGTTTTAATGTATATCTTTACAAAATAGGAAAAGAATACTAAAATTAATATTTAGTGACTGAAAAATTTAGCAATCAAAAATTTAATAATAGAAAAATTAGCAATTGTTGGAAAACAGCCAGGTCGATTTGTTGCCCTACTGTCTAAGGCTGCATTTGCTCTACAACCAACAGGGCTGAGAAGCAGCAACAGAGACCACGTGCCCACAAAGCCTATAACATCCACTCTCGGACCCTTTACAGAAAGAGTTTGCTGGACTTGGCTCTAGAATTTAAGTATTAATTTGAATACACATTATAAAATATTATTTGTCCAGTTATAGAACTTTTAAAATTTTGTGGTATATTAGCTGTTCATCATTTTTGCTATAATCTTTTTTTTTTTAATATGTATTTATTTACTTTGGTTGTGCCAGGTCTTAGTGGCAGCAGGCGGGCTCCTTAGTTGCAGCTCCAGGATTCCTTAGTTTTGGCTTCCTGGCTCCTTAGTTGCGGAACACGGGCTCTTTAGTTGCAGCATGTGAACTCTTAGTTGCAGCATGCATGTGGGATCCAGTCCCCTGACCAGGGATCAAACCTGGGCCCCCTGCATTGGGAGTGCAGAGTCCACTGTGCCACCAGGGAAGTCCTGCTATAATCTTTTAAAGTTACTTTAAAACTTAGGAAATTATTATATTGCCACAATAATATTTAGTTTCATTTTCTACTTTTTTGTGGTATAATTTCTGGGTTTAATTATGTAACATATCTGGAAATAATTATTGCCTGATTTTTTTATCTTATAAAAAATGTATAAGCCTATTAAGTGGAATTTCAAATATGCACATACCATAATATGGTTCTAGAAGAAATTATTTTTGTTCACTTACTTTCAACAATTCCTGGTAACTGATTTATTCCTCATTGCTATACTTATATATACAAACAAATGTCAGACTATTCAAAATTCTAAATAAAACTTATAGAAAAGAATGAAGTATAAATTTACATAAAGCCCAGCAGTTTTAGAACTTTAAATTTATATTTTTTTTCCATGAGTTTAGTTCCGATTATGAATAAACCTGGAAATTTATTTAGTTGAAATTTTTGTCCCCCATACACAATAAACTCTATGAAACATTTCTAAGTTAATTTCCAGAAGAAAAAAAAATGCTAAGGACCTGTGTTTCTGTTTTTCCCCCAAAAAAAGATTATTATAAAAATAAAAGTTAGTAAGTTCTGAACCTCTTAACTTAATCATTAATAATGACAAGCATGAATGATGAAAAGGGACTAATTATGAAATGCATCTAGATGATGTAAGGAGTGAGTGGCTTCAGTCTTACAGTACCCATTTAAAAGTAAAGAAAGATGATGGATTTCTTAAATTTGGGAAACTTAAAGCTAGATAGAACCACGTATTTTGCTTGTCATCTTTGGTATTAGCTTTTTTTTTGCCCATGTCTAAAGTGGTGAAATCCTGAGTAAAATATCACTTCAGAAAGTAGGCAACGGGTGCATTTCCACTTCTACCATACCTTTCCATGTCACAACAATCATTATATGCTCCTGTCCATAAAACCTTTGACAGAAGAGATTATTCAATGATCAGCAGGTTATATTATTTAATTCAGAGAAATCAGATTGTAGTAAATTTTTAAATATCAACTCAAATTTTTTTCAGGGCTAATATCTATATTAAAATGGATAGGAGGATTTTAACAAGGGAATGATATCGCTATTGATTATTTCTTCTTAAAACGTTTTTAATCATTTTCTGAACTCGAAAGTTTTGAATGAATTTCTTATTTCAGCCCTTGGATCTAAAAATCACGCTAAATCTTGCTCTTCTTTACCCAGAAGAACCTATCAGTGCATCAAAATATCATCACTTCTGTTCTCTATGTTTTAAAAATAGGATTTTATATTTAATTTTTAAAGCACCTCTAATTTATTTTCATGCTTTACATTTTTCTTAATGGTTTTTAAGAGGTGAAAACAGGGAATACACTTGTGTAGCTTAAAAATATTGAGGGAATTATTAACTAACATTTTAAAGAATGGTCTCAATGTTAAATTAATGAAAAAAATTCCTAGAAACTACCTTTTAAGCAAGGTAGCCACTTCTTGGAGAATATATTCATATACTGCAACTAAGCAAGCTTGTAGAGCTACTAAACAGTTACCCAAAAGTTCACCTTTTTTCGCCCCTTCAGTCCAGAAATTGCACTTGACCGCTCAGAAATCCCGAATGATGCTGCTGGTGGATGTGGATAATTTAAACCATAAAACCATAACCCAGAAAGAGAACTGCAACAGCCCCTGGTCACAAACCTGGGCGGTGTGGTTGTTAAGGCAGGTGTCCTCCCTCCCCACCTTTTTGCTTAATCTCTTGCCTGGGGTGGCTTCTTTCCAATTCGGGAAGCACCGTCCTCATTTGCACTACAGTGCTGACAGACTTTCTTTTCACTGCAGCTATCTGGAAACACTGGCTCTGCACGTTGTTCTTACTGGTAAGTTCTTAGTTTCTCTTTCAGTTTCACTGTGGTCTGACAGAATTTCAATGCTACGAAATTATGAAATTCATCCAGCTCAGAGTAAAAGCCAAAGAGAGTAGGGAGTCACCTCAAAGTCCGCACTCCTGGAAATATCAGGCACACACTTCAAAGTACAGAGTATGTTTCTCTGATTCAGAAATCTTCCTTATCTTAGTTTCATGGCTACGCTCTGAAATATATGACTTGCAATAAGGTCAAATTCCTGCATCTGACAGATCAAAGATAAACTTTATCCTCCAGCAAATAGGAAAATCAAAATATTTCAGAAAGATTTTTGGCCCTCCCCCCCCAAAAAAAATCACAATAAGCCTTTGTAATCATTTTAAGAAACATACCATGACTATGAATTATTAAAGTCTGAAAGTCAATTTAGGTATTTGATGGCTCGACTTTTAGGCCTCTGCACAAAATATTATCATCATAATCAGAACAGTATTTAAAGGGCTTTTCACTGTAGTTAGTTAAATATTAGAAGAACGCCTTTATAGGCTGAAACTGGGAAGTTAGTACGTGCTTTTTAATCCTAATGAAAAATGAACTATGAATATATAAACAGGCAAAATAATTTAACAGCCTGAAAATGTAAGTGAATCTCTGCAATATTGCTGCAAGTCACTCCATAATAAAATATATGTTCAGCTTTGGACAAAACTTAATTAAAGAGACGGCATCCTTGCTTATTCCCAAATGTCAGTTCATAGCTAAAACCAGCTCAGAAGGAACAAACATGAACATTGCAGAACACGAAGAGGAAACAGCAGCAGGCCACTGAATCAGAGGCAGTCAGCTGGTTTGATCACATTGGTTTTATTCTGTCAACTTCCTTCCAGGAAGTTTAGAGTTTTAACCAATGAGGTCCAATGTTGATTCTTGGGCCACCAACCTCCTCTCCTCCAGTCTGTGACTTAGAACTTACCCGCACCCCAAGTTCTTTGGTGTCCTCGCTGTTACAGCCGTAGTAGTCTGGGGTTTTGTCCAATTCCTGCAAGTGTCCCTGTGCTCTTACACTCTTATCCGCATGACAAGACGGGCAGAGAGCTGCATTACCCATCTCAGTTCTACGGTTCCTGCTGTCAGTGGGGCCGTCCTTGCCCTCTGTGCTCTGTCCAGGGCCCCCAGGGGGACACTAACGTGGCCGATTCATCCAGACGATCCTGGGTTCCTCTGCTCAATTCCCCTACACGCCCCTCACCAGTTCTCCCCATCTGCTGGCTGGCTTGCTGGTGTCAGAGAGAACTCAAAACCCGAGCAACTGCAGGCTGCCTTCAGTGACCATTTCCAATTCAGGCTCTGCCAGTCTATTTTTACACCTACCAGGCCAGCTATGCATGTCAATGGAGTGAGGGGGGGCGAGGCCAGGGGGGGAGCAGGGGAGGGGGCAGTGTTGTTTTGTTTTTCACCATTGCAAGCAGCCTCCTTTACACATGGACTGAGTTCCTGCTGTGTAAAATGTCTCTACATAGGAGAATTTTTGCATTACTCAATGAATGTCTTTGATTTTCCCCCTCTCGGTCTTCCTATTCACAAAGAACACTAAAGTTGCTAATGACCTCGCTTCACCAGCATAACAGGTAAAACTTACTTTTGTGATTGCTTAAACCAAGAAGGATTCACTTGGCTTACAGATTTCTTTTTCATAATCATTTACAGAAAACAATTAGCCATCCTTGCAGCATTTAAAATTCACTGGAAACACATCAATCAAAATGGCTCATTTTACACCAGTATGGATGTTTTAAATTTAATAAGTTATCCACGGTTTTTCATTATTCATGAGTATTCCAGTAAGAACAAACATTTTGCTTCATTTATAATTCTTTTTAATTTTTACTATTTTGAAAATGTTTCCCTCAGCTTTACAATAGATAATCAAGAATGGCTTTCAAGGGGAGGGGAAAAAAAAAAAGAATGGCTTTCAATATGATACATACTATCTTTGAAACCATATTACAGATTTTGAAAGAAATTGTTTCCCACTGAGATGAGCACAGCAAACACACCATAGATTTTTTTAACATCTTTATTGGAGTATAATTACTTTACACTGTTGTGTTAGTTTCTGCTGTATAACAAAGTGAATCAGCTATACGTATACATATATCCCCATATCCCCTCCCTCTTGCCTCTCCCTCCCACCCTCCCTATCCCACCCTTCTAGGTGGTCACAAACCACCGAGCGGATCTCCCTGTGCTATGCAGCTGCTTCCCACTAGCTATCTGTTTTACATTTGGTAGTGTATATATGTCAATGCCACTCTCTCACTTCGTTCACTTAGCCTTCTCTCTCCCCACACCATAGATTTTTGAAGCCAATTATGATACTTTTAAAAATCAAGACTTTGTTATAGACTATTATGGGTTGAACTTCATTCCCCCATTGAATTTCCTCTACAACATTATATATCTAATTATTTTAATAGTCCTGTACTTCTTCATTTGTTATTTGTTTTGTGTGTGCATATTTCCTCTTCCAAATAGGTTTTAAACTCTTCACTGGTAGGGTCCAGACTTAATTATTGTATCATCCACCCATATGTTACATATTAAATATTAAATGTTTAAGAAATGTACTGAAATGAAAGCGATCATTTGGGGAAAACAGGAAGTAGAAGATATCAATACTTAGGAATTAACCACATTACATTTGATAGAACTCACCTTTCAATTTGTCATTTTTTGAAAAAAGTAAAAATGCTTTGTCATTTTTTTGTTAAAAACAGCATTCCTGAAAGAGTCCATCACTCTATATTGCTGTCCAAAGCCCTATGAACTCAAATTTGCAATTGGCACTTTTGGATTGTTGATTTCCACAAGAGCCCCACAATGCTTTTTTACCAATCCTGTTTTGAATAACTCTTTATCCCAGAGTTACGAGCCTAGGGTATGTTACTAAATATTGGAGCCCTACACGTCAGTATTTAAGGCATTATCAGCATTCAGTGAAATTATTTTTACCTTTCAGCTATAGGTGAAGATATTGTTTAAACCTTTCTAAAAAAATTAATTGACTGAACCAACAATATTAGGACAACAATGGAGGGGTGGAGATGATTTCTCCATTCACATTAAAGAGGAGCATAGTCTAAACATTTAAGATATTAAAGATTTGAGTGAAAGTATTAAAAAAGATGGAGCTTCAATATCAGTAACGAGATTAGACTGGTAGCTGAGATGTATCAAGCAAAGCCTTCCAAGTTGCCTGAATTATTCTTATAGACTAAACTAATGATTTTGTATAATGTGGTAATTTTTCATCAAACGTTCCATATACTTTGAACCATGTACTGTAGGAATTCAGTAAGCTATGATGTTTAATGATGTGGTTACAAACTCTACCAAAAGGATATGTTTTAATTTTTCCTATCTTCTCTAGAAGAAGGTTCATAAAGCCGTATAATGCCTTACAAAGTCTCAAGACAGCTGCTTCTTCTTGACTATATATGAACTATTTTATTCAAAATAGAAACCAATATCTCACCAACTGTTTACATTTACACACATTTAGAATTAGTAAGTTGACTATTTTTAAAACAAGAAATTTAACAGTCTTTTGATATAAAATCATGCAACTTAAAAATTGGAAGCAAATCCTGAAAATTCTCTCTAGCCTCCCCCTCTCATTGAGCTGTACTTATACATATAAAAGAAATATTTAACCACTCCGGATTGGGAAAGATGTTCCTAGGTGCTTCATAAATACTTCTACAGGGCTTTAACAGCATGAATTGTTTCCTGGCGTGTTTCTGTTGCGTTAATACATTACCCATTCTACCACTGTGTCTTTTGCTTCTCTTTCAGCCAAGCATGCATCTCCCTTCCTCTACCAGTACAAGTTCACTGTCTTTTTCAAAACTCATCTTAAAATTCACTTTCCCCTGGAAGTCTTAATGACACCTCTGTTAGTCTCTTAATTTGTTCTATCTTTTTGAATAAAGTTGAGACTACTATCAGCTCTTGTCTTTTTACATAAAATGCCTCATCTCTCTCACTGACCTTCTCACAGAAGTAAAACACACACAGGAGTATTAAATGTTTGTTAAGTAAATGAATAAAAGGTAGCCCCAAATAGGAGCACAATATCAATATTTAACTGGCCTACACTGACCTAAACGTCTCCTTTTACACATTAACAGTAACAGATTTGAAAATTATAAACACTTTAAGCATAACAAATCTTTAATTTTATTTCCAGATTTGCAATAAACACCCCTTTTAGTGTTTGGAAAAATATTCACATTGTTTGGGGTGTATTTTCCTAGAAAGTAATTTGTAGTGCTTTGTTACAAGAGAAAAAAAAGTCTAAAAGTACACTGAATTATAAACCAACAAAGAAACATGTTGACAACTCTTAGAAGATGCTTTTTCTCAGTGACTAGCCATCAGTCTTCTACCCTTCTCTCCCTTCATCCCAGGGAAATCTTCTCATTCTTTCCCTAGTAGAGAAACTTCATGCTTGTTGAAGATAACATCCATGCTCCTATCATTTGGGCTGCCCAAAATACACCCCATAGTGGTACTAAAATCTCACTGCTAAAGTTGAATGCCTAAAGAAGAATGAGCAGAGGAAAGACAGGCACACACCGCTTGTGCTCCTGTGATTGCTGAAATTTTCTCTTTTCTGGCTGAACAGATTTAAATTATCGACCTGGAAGATATGATAGCTACGAAAACATAACTTGCAATGAACAGCTTTCACATTTGTGATCACTCCCAACTTTGCCAATGGTCTGAATGCTATCAGCCTGATCAAAACCAAGGAGGAGAAGGGTCCACAGAAGAGGGCATTACTTCAGAAGTTAAAACATTTCCAGTTTTACCCCTAGCGCTTAACTAAGAGTGGCGCCTGACAGGTTTGTCACAAAGGCTTGGGTGGTGTAACAGCCTATATACCTAACATTGTGTCACACAGAAGGCAAGATTAGCAAATACTGTGCAGCACCCATGTCTTAATAATGTGCCTGCAGACTACTGGGATCTCTGTGGACATAACAAGGGACATGTTTTCTGCCAGGGCGGAACAATGTCACCACTGTTTCTCAAAAATGCTTCAAAGTCATTAGGGCAAATTACTCAGAAAGCAAATATTTGCATGTTTGGCCACACTTGGAGCAGGATACTTGAACTTAGTATACGATATAGAAAGTGAAATTCAAGACCCCCGTGCTGTGACATATTTGCAATATCTTCTTAAATTCCCAAGCACTTTTACTGGTATTATTTCATCTGTATTGCTGTGTTTCAAATCCATCAAAAGAGAGAAGTGATTAAGGACTGAGAACAAAGGCCAGCTTCTCAGCTGTAATCTTCTGAAAGTAGCTGCTGAGGTCCCTATGACAGCAAATCTGAAAACCATCCATTGCAGTTTTAAATTTCACCTCTTAAGTAAGAAGCAATGATTACAGAATCATCAGAAAACTAACACCTTGGAAAAGGAATAACTGTCACAGTTCTATACTTTAACCTAAAGAGTTAGATCACAGCTCCTGCAGAGGTGTGAAAAGACCTCTTAGCTAGGAGTAACTAATCCCAAATTTTGGTTCTACCACTAAGTTACCTGTGTGGATGTGTGTAATCTTTATCAAATCTGGGCTTTCATTTTCTCTTTTTTTAAAATAAGGGGGTTAGACTGAATGATTGCTAGATCCCTTCCAGCTCTGAAGTTCTTTACTTCTATGAAACAGAACTTGTTAACACTTGAACATAACATCTAACACGAGGTGGTGTCTGAAGCTGACCACCTATTTAGTTTGTTAGCGTGAAAAACAAACAAACAAAAAGGATAAGAACTACTCAGTGTCTTGCATCATGGGTTCCTGTGCTAGGAGCTGACTATGATCCGTAGCATTTCCCTGGGAGACTCACAAGGAAAGATGAAAGGACCACAGTGTGAAATGCGACCAACTCTTTGTTGGGATCCGGAGCTCTTTTCCAGGATGTAGACTCCTTTGCTCTTGCCCCACCCTTCCTGAATATTAGCCCCACTGAGAAACTTCAAACATTTTGGAAACCACACCCTGCCAGTTTTCTACATCTCACAATTTGTAATAGAACTTTCACTCTGAATGGTCTCACTCACCAAAACGGACATGGTAGGGCAGCTTTATAGGACTTTGTAGAACAAGTTTTTGCAAATCAACTGCAAACACTAGTAGGGGTTTTATTCTCCTTCAAATATTTTGATTCACTTGTTCCTAAAGGGCAAGTGCTATCATATTAAAAATACTGAAAAAAATATTTTGCCGAAAGTCTTTAAAGTGGCAAATCAGGAAGAAAATTTCACTCAGAGTCACGGAAATTAATTTTTTCCTCTCTTCCAAGTTGTAAGGGTTATTCAAGAGTATCCATCACACAGATGAAAAAAATCAAGGTAGAGTCTCCCTTAATCTAAACTATCATGTACAAAATGCACTGTTCTAACATGATATTCAGTTAACACTTTGTATTTTGCAGATCATTGTTAACATGTAAGATTTACGTTCCCTTTGCTGAATTTAGAAATCTGCTTAGATTATAAAACATCTCTCCCTTTCCTCTTTTTCTCCCCACGGTAGTCATAATTCAAGCCTACCCAGTATACATTCTGTACTACGTCCTTAGTAGCAGAGTCCTGGGTATTCTGCCTAACCAAAACCTTACATTTCCTAGTCTGCACTTCAGATAAAGTTGTGCATTAGGATTTAAGAAGAAGTGGGAAGAGAGTCCTAGGAAAGCTCTTTAATGGTGTGCTCCCTTTTGCCCTTCCCCCTTTCTCCTTCCCATTGCCTGGGATGTGGATATGATAGCTGGCACTCTAGCAGCCATTGGGACCATGAGGTGACCTTGAAGATGGAAACCTATGCTAAACACTGTGGAACAACAAGATAAAAGAAGTCTGGATCTATAAGAAGTTGAGGTTATATATTATAATCTCTAGGGTAGCCACTAAAAAATATATATATATAATTAAGAAATTCAAAGAGAAAAAAATGGAACAATAAAAAATAGTTGATTAATTCAAAATAAGGCAAAGAAGAATAGGAAAAAGAATATAACAGGTGGGACCAATGGCATACAAACAGTAAAAAGGTGGCAATAAACTCA
This sequence comes from Lagenorhynchus albirostris, assembly GCF_949774975.1. Classification (NCBI taxonomy): domain Eukaryota; kingdom Metazoa; phylum Chordata; class Mammalia; order Artiodactyla; family Delphinidae; genus Lagenorhynchus; species Lagenorhynchus albirostris. Next base: position 121,273,646 of record NC_083098.1, on the reverse strand, counting down.
ACTAAATCACAAGCCTAAATGGTTGCTGGAATCCGAGCTATCATACCTACACACTGACCCAACATGGGAAAATCTGAGCCTCAATAAGGATAATAAAAGCACTGGGTTGAAACTAAAAAAAAAAAAAAAAAGACTGTTTTGGTCAAATGTATTTATCTGATTAAACTAATATTTCGTTACTCTTATTGTGTGCAAAATTCTCCATGCCCAACCACATGAAACCAAGGACAAGTTCTTCTAACTTTGGGAATCACTGACCTGTGGAAATAAAACTGGAACATTTTGTGCAACAACAGAGGCAGCATGTTATTTTCTCCCAGGTCTGGGTACATTCAATATCATTTCTTTGGCTAAAAGTTAAATATGTAATGATTTTCACCAGTTGGATCTGTTATATAACTGATCAATCATGAAAACTGTTGCATAATTTATAGATCTACACTAGATTCTCTATATTAACATGTGGCATAACTTTTCTAATTGAGGTCAGTACAAAGGAGTTTTACTGTTTATGCTGTACACAAATGAATCAAAATGAATATTGCCAAGCTATTTATGTACCCACAAACATTAATTAACCAATTTAATTTTACATTCCTGCCAGCGATTATTTTCATTCCAGACTGCTGCCTCTTGACTTCTAGTACATAAAGGAGGACATTCTTTAATAAACAGTGCTAACAACTTGAGAAGTTTTCTAAAGGCTACTCCACACAATGCCCACTACAAAGTGGGCACTCAATAAATGTCGTGGACTGACATTAAAGAGACTATGAAGCAAGAAGTGTAGGGTATGCAAAGCTAGCCATTTGACCAATTCTATGCCCTGTCATATTAGACTGGATTTTGAAACACAACATGAATAAAACAATTTAGCCATTGTGCACTCCTACTTTCTCCGAAGAAAAATATGTGTGTACATAATACTCAGAAAAAGGTTAATTACTAAAGCAAGGGTTCCCAGCAAGCTTTGTTTATAGAGAGGGTCAAGTGACAAAAATAAAAAAAGAGGAAGAGGGCTCTATTACAATCTGGCTTTAATTGTTACCGTCTGAAACGCAAGTCAGTGTTATAGTTCACTAACATTTCTTGTAAGTTTCTATCTGTAAACTAGGAAGACCGCTGATAGAAGTAATCTGAAAAGTACTCTGTTAAGGTGATTTTAAAATCAGTGAATGGTGCATAGCACAACTGTGGATTAGTTAATGGGGAAAGTCTAGTGCTCAAAGGAACAACGTTCTCAGAGGCTGGGGAGAAAGCTGACCAGCTCTGCTCTATATGTTGTGTGCCACAGTTGTCTAGACCCATCTATCAGAGAGGACTCTGACACACCACAGTGGTTAGACACAGGGCTTGAGCCTTAGGACAAGATAAACAGAAGAGCTGTACTAGTGAGAATTTATAATCAACCTCTCCAAATAATGTTCTCCTATTAAGCATACAGGGAACTCCACTACTAAGCTTAAATGAATTATCCATGACTGAGACTAGCAAATAAAAATTTTCTAATCCTTTCTATACTTCTCAATTCTCACTTCACTCAGTATCTGGACAGTGTTTTCCTTTGATGGTTCACAGGCATTAAGCTACATTTATTTATATTCTCAGTTTGTACATTCACCTTAGAGGTTATAGAGAAATAGCAACTTTTCATCAACTTTGGGGGTTATGACATAAAATATGATGGTTTAAATGTTTTGATACATTTGTCATTACTGCAAGAATGTCTTCAGTTGTAAAACAGAGCCCAGTTCAATGTAATCATATACTTACTGAAATATTTTAATCTATTGGTCTCAAAGTATTTTAAAATAATATTTTCTAAACAAAATTAATGCACATGTATACACACACACACACACACACACACACACACACACACACCATTTGACATACACTGCCTGTCACTGATCAATCAAGAACAAATTCAAGTTCAAGCTAAATATCTAATACTGGTTCAAACTGAAGTAGATATGAGTGTTCATCAAAATTACCAATTAAACTGATTTATTATGAGGATGATAACTGATACCCTCGTACTATATTAAAACATTGAATCATGTAGGTTCATCCAGTTGTGTTGCACTTAACCTCAGTGAGTGATTGTAAACTATGGTATCACCAGTTTTTTTTAAACTGCATGTTAAGTGTGCATTTAAACAAGAATTAAAAGAACTAAAATTATAAAGTGATAGACTATATATATATATATATTTTTTTTTTAGACACATGTTCTTTCTTATTTTATTCTTTTTTTTAACATCTTTATTGGGGTATAATTGCTTTACAATGGTTTGTTAGTTTCTGCTTTATAACAAAGTGAATCAGTTATACATATACATATGTTCCCATATCTCTTCCCTCTTGCGTCTCCCTCCCTCCCACCCTCCCTAACCCACCCCTCCAGGCGGTCACAAAGCACCAAGCCGATATCCCTGTGCCATGCGGCTGCTTCCCACTAGCCATCTACCTTACGTTTGGTAGTGTGTATATGTCCATGACTCTCTCTCACTTTTCCCCAGCTTACCCTTTCCCCTCCCCGTATCCTCAACTCCATTCTCTAGTAGGTCTGAGTCTTTATTTCCGTCTTGCCCCTAGGTTCTTCACGACCACTTTTTTGTTTGTTTTTTAGATTCCATATATATGTGTTAGCATATGGCATTTGTTTTTCTCTTTCTGACTTACTTCACTCTGTATGACAGACTCTAGGTCCATCCATCTCATTACAAATAACTCAATTTCGTTTCTTTTTATGGCTGAGTAATATTCCATTGTATATATGTGCCACATCTTCTTTATCCATTCTTCTGTCGATGGACACTTAGGTTGCTTCCATGTCCTAGCTATTGTAAATAGAGCTGCAATGAACATTGTGGTACATGACTCTTTTTGAATTATGGTTTTCTCAGGGCATATGCCCAGTGGTGGGATTGCTGGGTCGTATGGTAGTTCTATTTTTAGTTTTTTAAGGAACCGCCATACTGTTCTCCACAGTGGCTGTATCAATATACATTCCCATGAACAGTGCAAGAGGGTTCCCTTTTCTCCACACCCTCTCCAGCATTTATTGTTTGTAGATTTTTTGATGATGGCCATTCTGACCGGTGTGAGATGATATCTCATTGTAGTTTTGATTTGCATTTCTCTAATGATTAATGATGATAACTTAATTTTTATCCTAAATTCTTCCTAAAAATGAATCACCAATAAGCGTGAATGTGGCTTCCATTATCCACTGACCTTTTTAAATGTCAGTTTTGCTAAAATATGTTCTTTCTATTTTAATAACATTCGATTTTAGCCACTTTGGGGATCAAATGTTAAAACCGTATCTTATAACGTTCCTTCTCTTTGCTCTGGAACCCAGAATAGTTCAGTTTATTATTAGCCCACACTAAAATAAGGGAAGATCGACCTCTCTATATTATAAAGATAATATACAGATCCTGGACCTCACTGTTAAGCAAAGCAGAAATGGCATTCAAAGACTTTTACGTGCTGCCCACCTTTTTGTGTTTTGAGTCAACAATACCCCAGTGGTCTTCCTTTTCCAGTTTGTTTTGTATTTATGTCCTTGGGTTCTCTCTGTGGTCCAGTGAAACAACTAATTTTCAAGAAATTTTAGAACTACTTGCATCTGCAATTTGATAAGCTGACTTCAAATTAACTGACCACTTGATATTTTGGATCTATGAGACCTACATCATCTGTCCTCCACTCTTAAAACAGATTCCTGTTGAAGACATCTAGGACTTGGACATCTGCTTTGAAGCTATTTTGATTGTTGGAGATGCGAGTCGTACTTGAGCACTTGATAATTTTAACCGTTCTGTCCTTCTTCCTATAATCTTATTATTGAAGACCTTCATGTAGTGTAGACCACATTATGACTCTTAAGAAGCCCCTCTATCCTGTTTGCTTTGTTCCTGGAAGTGTTAGAAATATTTTTGTATATCTTAGTGACATGTATTCTACATCTCAGCTACTTTTCTCTCTAGCATTATAAGTAGGAGAAGTACAGATACAAGTTGTCCAGAGCTTTCTCTTTCTTCCTTCTTAAACCTCACTTTTCCCACTTGACAAAAGGGGTTTATAATCATTTCTACCTCGTGGTGTTGCTGAGGGATGAAATAAGTTTCTGCGTCTTAAATGCTTAGCATAGTGCCTGGCTCATAGCATTGTTCAGGAAATGTTAGCTACGATTCTTTTTCCTCAGCTTTACTCTTCCTTGTTTGAATTGTACTTGTATCTATTTATCTGTTCTCCAATTTTTAAAAGCACTCCAAAATTAGATATTGTGTCATAGTACATACCAGCATGGTTTAAAGAAAAAGCATGAGCTTTGGAATTGGATATCTGGGATCTATTTGCTGTGAGATTTTGCGGCAAATGAATTAATCTTTCTAAATCTCATTTTCTGTACCTAAAAAATGAGGCTGAATATATCTACCTCATTGTGATAATCAAATAATATAGTGAATAATCGTTAAAAAAAAAACAACAAGTACAGAACCTATATGGTCTTATTTCCCTCTGCATCCCATCTGCTGCCACCATTTATCCTTAATTTCAGAATAAATAGGTCAGACTTCCTCAGGCTTCCACCTAGGGGTAGCTCACAATGAAGTCATCTTCAGGAAAAGTTCCTATTTCTCCCCTGTCTCACCAACCATTTAGAAGCAAGTCCTTGTACCTCCACCTGTATCTAGGGACAACCAATAATGATGTCACCCCAAAGTATAACTTCATTTTCCTCTACATGTTGTCACTGAAGAGGAGTAACCCTTCCTTCTAAATTTAGTCTGTGTGACCAAAGCTATAGTACCTCTCTCTGGTTGGAGAGCTGCTGTGAAGAAGATTGTGGGTGGTACAACTTCCAAGGTACATTCATGACATTTTTCTTTCCCAATATCAAAGCTTTATCCCATAATCAATACCAGTGAATGGTATCATGCTGGCCAAGAAGAGATGTTTGCTTGATTCCCAAGCTGCTGAAATTCCCCATTTCTATATTCCCCCTGCCCAATAAAAACCCCAATGTTGACTGTTTTCTACATTGTGGATGAGGCAATTATGTGATAACATGCCTGGCATACCTGGCTGGGCCGAGTCTCTGTAACTATTTGGGTCTAATGTCAGATCCCAAACGCATCCATCCATCTCCTGAGCTATGTCTATCTGAGACAGCGCCATCAGGTCTCAGGCTACAGTTGCAAGGTATACAAAGTAGTGCTGTGAAATGATTCTATACTTTAAATTTTGATACTTTTTAAGTTACAAAATTTGTTTTCAATTTCACATACTTATGACAAAGATCATTTCTTTTGTTGATTCTTATTAAAATGATCATTCCCTTAAGTACACCTGAAGTACATACTACAGTAAAACTGCAATGCTGTAACTTCAATATATTGAAAACTCAGGGGGAGAAAAAATAGAGAGAGAGACATTATTAAAACACATACAAAAATGGAAATAGGGCTTCCCTAGTGGCGCAGTGGTTGAGAATCCACCTGCTAATGCAGGGGACACGGGGAGCCCTGTTCTGGGAAGATCCCACATGCCGCGGAGCAACTAGGCCCGTGAGCCACAACTACTGAGCCTGCGCATCTGGAGCCTGTGCTCCGCAACGAGAGAGGCCGCGATAGTGAGAGGCCCACGCATAGCGATGAAGAGTGGCCCCCACTTGCCACAACTAGAGAAAGCCCTCGCACAGAAACGAAGACCCAACACAGCCAAAAATAAATAAATTAATTTTTAAAAAAAGTAACAAATGTTCAAGTACAATTGGTGTGTTTAAAAAAAATGGAAATAAAATTTTGAGAAATACAGATGTATACACTATAGATACGTATGTACATACATATACATACACATAATACCTTAAGAACAGAATTCCAAGGATAGGTTTTCTCAAAGAAGAACCTACTTCAAAGTGAGCTAATTTAAAAAAAAAAAAACCCTCTAATCAAGTTGCATTAGTATTTATGATCTGATAGTTGTGACATCTCAGAATAGTATCCTATTTTTTCTTTTTTATGGTAAAGACACTTTCTTAGTCAACTTTACTACTCTGGTGGGTCAAATTCTTGACCTATCTACTCCAAGGAATTAAATGATCATTGAACTCAAAGAGGAAAGGGGGAAAAAAAGCCTTTGAACCCTTAAGGCTTTTGTCTATACATTTCATTCTTATATCTTGCCCAGATGTGTTTTTATCCCTGAATCTTTCATGAAAAATGCATGTGGTTTCACACAGAGAAAAACTTCTTCTTCAGGATATGTAGAATCACAAAGAGTCCCATTTAACTCTACCACGCTTTCGTGTGCAGGAATGTTAGAAGGTTTATACTCAGTTACAATATACTGCTTGTTGCAACAGAAGTGTGCCTTTAGTGTCCTGTTCTGCAGGTTGGTCTCCACTTGAGTCTATAGAATATGCTGACATGCCAGCCTTTAAAGTCTAAATGAGCTTCACACTTCCTTGCTTTACTTTTGCATTTCAATGATGTGCATACTTTGCAGCAGCTTTCCAACTGGAGAGACCTATACGTGTCAGGAGAGGTAATCCCTCAGAAGTTTTATAAATCACTAGAACTCTGATATGTCTCCCAAGGAATGAAACCTAGATTTCAGTAATGCAACCTATACCTAAATAAGCTATATGCCCAGGTCACTGGCATGCAGACACCTCATTGCGGGAGCCTGGGTGGGATTCATCAAAATAGAGCAGGAAGAGAACAAGGAAATTTACTGAGTTTGGCCATGCTTTAGGGCAGCTTAATGTGCTAAACGTGAGTGTGAACAAGGATCAAGGTTAACAGGAGAAACAGGGCAAACAGGAGTTATGAGAGAGTGTTGCCAGCCTAGTGTAGTAGACTTCATGTACCACAGAGGAAAAGTTCCAGGTCCTACAAAGACAAGGGAATTTGTATTGAAAACAGTAAAATTAATAGTTTACAAATTTACTAATTTATAGTTTGAAACGTTAGTGTGACTTTAAGATGCCAATACACTGCATTAACATTTAAGTATACAAATACAAGGGAAGATAGAAAATATTTCTCCAGAAAATTTTTTGTCTCATCCTTCATAACATCTTTAATTTCCTTGTTAATATACACAATTGAGAATAGCTGTTCACAAAATGTTAAAACCTCTGGTTCTGTTTCATTCTGTGACAACGCTTATGCTACAATCTACAAGTTGCCCAAATAAACTTCTTTCTAGGTTTGACTCAGAAGACTAGCCTATGACAAATTTGAGTTTATGACACAAAAAGAGTAATTAGGTTGTTTAGAACCGGTAGGGTATCTACTGTGACTTAGGCAATGGTAGCATGATATAGGAAGAAAATCAGTAGCCATTACGGGCACAGCAAGTTGGTCATATACCATGACATCCAGGTATTAGGCTATTCCATGCAGGACACTGCTCTCATCATATGCATTAAAACTTCAAAGTACGTAGGCTTAGAGAAAGAACTTTGTCTTCCTAGATAAACACATTTAGTTATCACTCTATCATACAGTCATTTACGCAGAGAGAATGCATGTAACGTTAACAGAAATACTTGTGTGGGCTCTGATCCAGGGTCAAGTGCTCTCTGCAGGAGGTTGTTTAAAATACATGCTCAACTTACAGTATCATCATACATTGGATTACAGCTAAGAATTTAGTGTCAAGAGTGAAACAACTATACGCACCTAAATATTTTACCAAGCTAGATTGAGGAAGGCAAATGAATTGCTATAGGCAAAGGAAAACAAAAGGAAAAATTTTACTGACTTTGGCCACGCGGTAGCAAAGTTAATTAAAAGGAGAAACGGAGTGCACTTTTGGGAGGGACCAGGGAGTGAGTCATTAGTTGTGAGATTATCATCTGATACATGGAGAGCAGCTGCCTGCTCATGAAAATTATCAGAGAATCAAGTATGGTAAATCAAAGAGAAAGTCAATTCTCATGGTCAAAGTGGACAAAGGACAACTCTGTCATGTATTATCACCGCTGAAACAGGTTCCTGCAGATTCACGGTGTGTCTTAGTTACAAAAAGAGGCAGAGAAGTAGGACAATTATCTCAGTAATCAAACTATGTAAAATTATAATTTTGCACACCAATGGGAAGATGAAAAGTGCTCAACAAATGTTAGTTGCCAGTGTAATTTTATCACCAGCAAATAAATATACCCCACCAATTACCAAAACAAGGATCTTTTAAATTACCATTTTGCTCAAAAAGGATTCAGGAATAAAATGAAAAAAATAAGAAAAGCACTGCATCGATGCCAACATCATCTATGTCAAGAGTGCAATATTCAGTATAAGGCAGGCATATGATTCATAAAGACCCACTTCAGATAATTGAAAACTAGCACTGTCATGAATAAAATACCATTCTGATAATTTGGTTATATCATTTGATATACTGTATATAAGTTCTTTGCATATGCCTTTTAAAAAATATTAATTTATGTAAAAACCTTCAGAAATACATGTAAAACAAAAACCCAAAACAATCCTGTTTTGCCTTTATAATTCCATTATATCTTTAAAATAAATCATTAAAAATATCATCACACAATCTCTTTATCTGAATGTGATTGGGAGTTCAAAAGTTATTCTAAACTATACAAGATAATTGTGTCTCCTAAGTTTTTCCCTCTTTGAAGACTTAGGCACAATCAGTTAATTATTACCAAATTCTGTAGCTAAAAACAATTCACTGATAGAACTTTTAATAGTTTGAACTATCTAACAAGCTAGATTGCTGTTCACCTTTGTATTAAAATCATAATTTATATGATTTCTTCCACATTTGTTAACTGGAATTCTACTGTAAGAAAAATACTCCCCTTTTCCTTATTTATTCATTTATCCAATTATTTATTTCTATTAGTATGGACTCACGGATATTTATTTTATTCTATAAATTAATATCCATTACTTTTGTTATTTATTTTGTTGCTGAAATTTCTCTATAGCAGGTCATTGGGACTTCTTCAGGTTGACATGCCCCATCATTTTTTGAGCACTTTCTTACTTGAATCAGCCATTTCCCCAAGGAATTATGGTTCCTTGTATTGGAAAATGATATTTAGAAAAGGTCTGGGCTACATATGCCCATTGCTACTAAGACATCATTGCGAGATATATGTATTTACACATACACACAACATAGCTCTCTATATTTCTCTATATCTATATGTATGTATAGATAGTAAAAATAATGAGTTTATATCAATACTTTCATGAACATTTTGTTTTGTTTTGTTTTTGTTTTTTGCGGTACGCGGGCCTCTCACTGTTGTGGTCTCTCCCGTTGCGGAGCACAGGCTCCGGACGCGCAGGCCCAGCGGCCATGGCTCACGGGCCCAGACGCTCCGCGGCATGTGGGATCTTCCCGAACCGGGGCACGAACCCGTGTCCCCTGCATCGGCAGGCGGACTCTCAACCACTGTGCCACCAGGGAAGCCCAAAAATACCATCATTTTTAATATCATTCAAATGTATGACCTTAAGGTCATTTTTATTCACCTCTTTTGTTCCCTATTCTTAGTTGAGTGCTAATATCCATCCTGTTTCCCTCTCCACCGATTTTCCTGTGCAACTCTTCTAATCCAAGCCCGATTCACATTCTTGGATGACTTTACAGTCTCCTGGGTGACCTCACTAGCTCCACTTCCTCCCCATAAGCTTATATCATCACAGAAACTTCCATAGTTTCTTATTTTTTGCTTCCCTGAGCTCAGTTACCTCTTCCTTGTTTTAAAGGCTCTCCTGTGCAGTCAGCTTTATTTCCAACTATCCACCAACTCCTATCCAGCCCTACTCTCTGGTCATGCCATGCTAGGTTGTTCATCAGCTTCTATGTCTGTCCTCTGAGACAGCCTCTCCACCTAAGCCAACCTTAATTATCCTGCTAATGCCCAACTTGAAGTCCACAACCTCTATAAACATAAAAGGCTATTGCACCAATCTAGCACTGTCCTCTAATTTTTTTCCCCATTGATATCAATCTTAAATACCTATCTAGAAGAGAAGTTCTTTGACAGAAAATATTTCTTTTACTCAACCAAAAATCTTTACCACTCAACTTAAAAGTTAGCTCAGGGCTTCCCTGGTGGTGCAGTGGTTGAGAGTCCGCCTGACGATGCAGGGGACGCGGGTTAGTGCCCCAGTTCGGGAAGATCCCACATGCCGCAGAGCGGCTGGGCCCGTGAACCATGGCCCCTGAGCCTGCGCCTCCGGAGCCTGTGCCCCGCAATGGGAGAGGCCACAGCAGTGAGAGGCCCGCGGACCGCAAAAAAAAAAAAAAAAAGTTAGCTCATAGTAGTTACTCATTTAATAATTATTTTATCCAAGAACTGCAATATCCTGAATTATGTTACATCTGAACTCATATTGGAAATAGGATGATTAATGGGAAATGAATTGTGAATTTTTAAATCTAACACACAAAAAAAGAGGAATTAACAAGTACAATCTAAAAGCTTCTGGGTGACTCTAAGTGAAAAATGTAAAACTCTCTAGCATAATTATCTGAGTTTCTTGATTAATTGAGTTTTATAGCATTTTAAAGATCATTGGAGTGACTAAATTGTTTTGTAAGCTCTTATACAACTTACTATAGAATACATAACCCAGAAGGCTCATGTGTGGAGGCTAATTACAGTGATTAAAGAGACATGCATCTCAGTTATCAAGCTGCCTTTGATGACAAATAAATTTCTCATATTAGCTTACTACAAATTCTTCTTCCATCTTTCCAGTGCTGTTTTCTAGTATAAAAGTCAAAAGTTCTGAAATATTGCCTCTTGTGTTAAATGGCTGAGTATGAGTGTTGTGTTTTATGTTATATACAAAATCCTTTATATGATTCAATATAGTGTAGTCATAGGGCTGGCATCTGCTACTGGGTCCTTTGTCATCCGCTTCCTCCCCATTAATGACAACTTGTGCTTTCACAGATGGCTTTTTTCTCCCCCACCCACGCCCAGTCTTTGATTCCTGTCCCTCAGAGCCCACATTGCAGCCCCATGTTTTGTAGGTGACTGCCCTGAACAAAAGCTCCTCGTTTCCTAAGTGACCTCTTCCTCAAAGGAGTTACTGTTTCCAGGTAACCTGTGCTACTTACACTTTATTGGTTTCAGTCATGTTAGAATGTGACATAGTTTAATTAAGCATCTGGCCCAGTTTGAGGCAGGAGCCATAAATAAGAAGGAAATCTGCACTTCTACCCCAGAAGAACGCAGGAGGTGTCTTATTTTCCCTGAGCTATACAGCTAAATGGTTTGTAAATTGCTGAGGTTGCTTTAAGTGCTTACCATGGGCTCTTGTTAGCCATAGCGCCCTGTGGTTCAAAGGCAGTTACCATTACTACCATTGGACCTTTGTAAAATGATTAACAACACTGTGATGATATTTGTCTGCGGGTTTATAAGTCATGGCAGTACCAGTATACACAGGCTTAATAGAAAATAAGGGAACCACAAAAAACTTCTTCCTGTGAAATGACTCAAATCAGTACCTAAAATACAGAACAAAAACAACTGCAAGCTTCATAAGATTACTTCATTTTCTATATCTACTGCCTTAAAAACTTCCAGAAAATTTCAAGTACCACAACAGGAACAATTTCCCTCCATTATTTCTTCTGCCAGATAAGAGCTTACAAATACAAGACCTATTAAAGAAAACTTGCATCATATATACAAAAATAGACAATTTCCATTCCACCTTAATGGCCCAAATAAATTTTATTCTTGTTATTTGTGAAAGTACCTATCACCCCAGGTGGTCTGAGAGCTTCTTGGATGCAGGAACTCTGTCTGAGACATAGTGTCAGCTCAAAAAAATTCCTATTAGATGAAGAAAAACTTGGAAATTCCATTGAACTATCTCAATCACTTACAAAAATAGAAAGAAGCAAAGACAATTTAAAATGGTGCAGCATCATACAAGTACAGAAAGACTTCTAACAGATTTTAGGTCCTCATTAAAACTAAAACAGATTTTAGTTTTAGGTGAAAAAACTAAGGTCAGGTCAATAATTTACCCAATGTCACAGTTAGTAGACAGAGTTACACACAGGTCTCCTGAATTTGTTTTTATGGAGCTTTAGAAGTATCTGGTAATTTTGTGTAAATATCACTTATTAAATTAGTAAACAGCTTTCTGGTATGTGGCCTGTTCTTTATAACCTTAGATCCCATATCCACTTCTAATCATGCTGAATGTCTTGAAAGTGTTGGCAGCTAAACTTAGTTTCAAATACAAAAGTACTATTTGATCCCTGTATATTAATAAAAAATGAAAGTAGATTCTTAGAGTTCATGTTTGTGATGCTAATATAATTTATGTTTTAAAATTTAATCTAGAGATTAAATAGCTCCCCTGAAAAATAGACATTTGGTAAAACCAACATTACTCACATACAGATACATAGCAGTCAATGTCAGTTTTGATTTCAACCTCTTTTTACAAACTGTAAACAAATGAGTTAAAATTGGTAATTAACAAGTCTCTATGCAAAATATAGAGAGAGCCAAGAAATATATATTAATGTGAAATTACTAATGTGAAATAACACTATCACTCCTAACCAAATAAAAACTAGATTATGTGTTTATAATAATTGTTGTACCCTGATATTTCTCCTCCTTAATACCTCATAGTTTTCTATTAAGGTGTTCCTCATGACACTAGCAGTGCAGTAATGATATACATACAACAAAGGGACGTCTCTAGAAAAAGGCTAAGTTGGATTACAATGAAAGTTTAATAGGAAAAAGAAGTTTTTCTTTTCTTCTGTCAAGCTACGAACGAAGTGATGGAAAATGGAAGGAGTAATTCCAACTATACATGCTAAAAAGTCCATTCCAGACTTCTGTACAACCTAAGGGGGAATTCCTTTCTGGCTGCCCTGGCAGCTGCGGTGAGCCAGGAGGAGAGTGAGAGAGCAGTTGGTAAAATATTCATGCAAGAAACCAAAAACAAACAAACAAACAAACAAAAACACCTGACATTGTAAAGATCCTGTTGAGTTAGAAATATTAAAAGGAAATATCTGGAGCTTCCCTGGTGGCGCAGTGGTTGGGAGTCCACCTGCCGATGCAGGGGACACGGGTTCGTGCCCCAGCCCGGGAAGATCCCACGTGCCGCGGAGCGGCTGGGCCCATGAGCCATGGCCGCTGAGCCTGCACGTCCGGAGCCTGTGCTCTGCAACGGGAGAGGCCACAACAGTGAGAGGCCCGCGTACCGCAAAAAAAAAAAGGAAATATCTGAAGAATTGGGAGAGAGAATTTATCTATGAGTTGCTCATTCCTTCTTCCTTCCCCACATTCATGGATTTTATATAATTTTGAAGATATGAAAAATCTAGCCAAGTTGAGTACAAAGAACAAAAAGTAGTTACTGACTTGTGTTTAGGAGTTCCAGAAGTGCTGACATCTCTAAAGGTTTGAGGTCTCCAAAGGCTGCTACATTACCAATTAAATTCCCAGGACATTTACTTGAGTTCAGTCAAAACAGCACAATCTTTTTAAGACATAACTTTTAAATCACACTTCAGTGGCTTTCTTTCAAAAATTTAGCTTGGATAACACCTCGATTCTCTATGAGCTTAGTTATGTATGTGTGTATACACAGAAACATACAAGCCTCATTCTTGAAGATCATACCATCAGGGCAGAGATAGTCATACTGCATGCAGATCATGAAGCCTTACAACTTACCTATTAAACACTCTTTCCTCTTTTCCTGGCTCAAAATTAATTGGTTATTATATAGACCAATTAGTCTCATTAAACATTCAAAAAGTTGCCAGGGTGTCTCCTATATACACATGGAAAATTTTTCTCAATGGCAATTTAGAGTAATCCTGATTATTAGGAGCAGATCTGTTATCGATTCAAATCAAAGATGGAATAGAGGGCTTCCCTGGTGATGCAGTGGTTGAGAGTCCGCCTGCCGATGCAGGGGACACGGGTTCGTGCCCCGGTTCGGGAAGATCCCACATGCCGCGGAGCGGCTGGGCCCGTGAGCGATGGCTGCTGAGCCTGCGCGTCCGGAGCCTGTGCTCCGCAACGGGAGAGGCCACAACAGTGAGAGGCCCGCGTACCACCCCCACCCCCCCCCACAAAAAAAAAGATGGAATAGAGTAAGAGTTGGTGGGGGGATGAAAATATTTATTGCTGTGGTTTCCAGTTCTGGTTGGAATCATCAGGGGAGCTTTAAACATATATAGATTATGGTCTTCTTTCCCTTTCAGTCTACCCCAGGATCCTGATTTATTATGAATGGAATGGAGCCAGACGACTCTAATGGGATTTTCCACAATATACATTTAAAAATGACAAGTCACCTTTGAAGTAAAAGGGTCACACTCAAACAGCTGATGATTCCACTAGCAATTTCCACAGAACTCCAAAATTTTGGAAGTGACTTCTTTGTACTATTCTCCATTTTAATATACCGTGTCTCTGTCTCTGATACTAAAAGTAATCATTCTTTGTGAAGAAGAAATTATTTCGAGAAATACAAATGAAAAAGGGCGACATAATGGAAAAATAAAAGCATATACCAAAAAAATCATTAAATATGGCACAAGTAGAATTCTTAACTTCCTTGTATTTTCACCGACTCCTATAATACTTCTACAAAATATTTTCAGTATTCTTTATGATGTAAAAATGTGCTGTAAATATCATTACTTTTACCCAAATGATGAATAAACTAATAAAATTAAAATTTGATAACAAGGGTCACCAATGAAAACTGTTTTCATAAAGAATAAAACATTTATATGAATTCAGATGAACACAACTAAAAAGGGGGTGGGGAATTACACTGAGTTTGTTTAAAGAGTTTAGATTCCAAAAATAAACTCACGCACAGCAGGTTTTTTTACTTTAAGATTTTGTCTTTTAACAGTCTTCCTAAAAACTTATCTCAAGCCATATACTTGGGACTATTTTTGCCACAGTCCCACAAAATTTGACAGCTGTAATCCTAAGCTAGTAGTTAGTCACCCACTCAAATGGTTGAAAGAGGTTCTTTATAATTAAAAAACCAATAAAAACTCAGAGTTAGGGTGCTGGCCAAGAGTGCCATTAATAGTGCAAGTCACTTATATAAAGATAATTATTCTAGTCCAGAAAGGGTTTCTGAATTGAACTAAGAAAAGGGGATAGAAGGAGGATTAAAGAAGAAGAAAATAGGTTTTTTAAAAAATCATGCTTCTGCGAGTTCCCTGGTGGTCTACTGGTTAGGGTTCAGCGCTTTCACTGCTGTGGCCTGGGTTTAATCCCTGGAGTTGAGATCCCTCAAGCCACGCGGCATGGCCAAAATTTAAAAAAAAAAATCATGATTCTATGGAAGCCTCCACATGTAAATAGATATGCCTGAACATATTTATTTAGACTGAAGTGAACATTAAGTCCTGAAAAGAGATTAAGCTCAAGACCTCACCAATCTACCTTATGTTACTGTGGTTTCTAGACATACTGATGTATTGGTGAAGGGGTCATAGGAAATTATATAAAGACAATTTGATGTAAATGCTAAAATATGTTATTGGAATTTTCCACGTTTGAAGGGTTCTAGAATGTAATACATTATACAGGACCACATTATTGTGTTGTGATTTGTACTTTTAGTCACATCGCATTTGGTTTGGTGTCCAGAAATCTTTGCATACATGGTTCTTGACTAAGTTTTGCTGGTCTCAGAGCTGGGTTTCCCTTTGGAATCAGGTTGGGTGCCCGAGCAAAAGACTCAAGGACAGGAGAGATATCTGGCCTGTCCGCTCTTCTCCCTACACAACTAGGTTCACTCAAAGACCACCGGGGAAGGCAGGTTCAGCTGGCCATTATATTTTATGTTTATTTACAACTCATAAGTCAAAAGTTGCAGAATACATTCCTCTCCACGCTTGCAAATAAGCATTCTTTCATTTTAACAAAGTATACTAACAGAGTAACTTTTAAAATTCTTCATCTCTTCATGTTCCCTTACAACTTAGTAATAAGTCCATTATATATACTCAGTAAGTATTCTCATTGTCATCAACTTAATAACAAAGTGGACAAGGAGAATATGGTTGGGGCAGTCCCCCAAAGGTTATCCTAGAAATAAGAAGTCTTGTTCCTTCCAAGATTTTAATTATATACATGTAAAAAAGCAAATAACTGATCAGAACCCTCTTCTATGAAATTTAATGAAAAGGACGTGGAAAAAAGTTTGCTTTTATTTTCTATTTAATCCTATGCAAAAGCACCTTTCAGTGTCAGTTTAATAAATGTAAATATGCAAATACATTTTGAAGTCTTGGTAAAACTGTAACAAAGAATGATCATATATAATCATCTATCACTGATGGCAACTGCTATATTTAAGAAGCAAATGTGGACTCCTAATAGCTGATTTTCCAAGAAATCTCATGAAATGTTTTGGTGCAATCACGACAGAAGCACAACCTTAAATTTATATAATTTCCTCTCAAACATGTTATTTAACTTATTCTCACAGTAAATTTCAGTTATAGGAAGGTATTTTGGAGGTTAGAAAACCAAGGCATTGGCAGATTAAGTGATTTACTTATGCTCTAGATTCAGTGTAGGTACAAGACCAAGCAATCATATTACGTTTTTTTCCCCAATGAACTTTGGAGCCTGGGGATCAAATCCCAACTCTGCTATATACCAGCTGGGTACGATTAAGCAAGTTCCATAATGCTGGGCCTCAGTTTCCTCATTTGTGAAATGGAGAGAATACCTACTATACAGGACTGCCATCGGGATTAAATAGGACAACGTGTGTGCCAGACACAGGGCCACACTGGTACTCGGTAAATATTATTATCATAGTTTTTACAGGAAATGTAAACTCTGGCATTTTAATAGTATAAATTAAAATAACAGGAATACCAAGAACTAGTCATACAAATTGCCTTTTATGCCGTACGACTTCAGTGAGTGTTGCGGACATTATGATGGACTAGAGAATGGTTTGTCCATGCCGAGAAATGGAGAACGTATCTATTATTTGAAAATAGCCGGTAATCATAAGTTTAAATGAGGAAGAGAATTTAAACACATGCTTTACATTCAAGAATGAAATTGTTTTGTTTACTGATTCTCTGAAAATTATTTATTTTTCCAAATTAAAAAAAGTACAGTTGGGAAATAGTATATAATTGTAGAAAGAATATTATACTCAAAATCTCATTCTAGAACAAAGTCTTACAAGTCTGTGAGAAACCATTCCTTTTGGAATCCTTCTCAAGTCTAAAATTCTCAGCGTTTAGAATAGACACTAGACATCTGGACATACAAAGAAATGACTGAAGTTAATATAAGCTAATAATGAGCCCTATCTCTGTAAAAAGCTGGAATATCAATGTACTCTTTTGAACAAATAAATGGTAAATGAGTTTGCTTCAACTAATCTTAATCTTGGTCCACTAGCTTGAAGCTTAGTTTTATTCTAGGTCTACCACAGTATGACACATATACAATATGTGTTTGGTACATACAATATTTAAATATTAGCTCTCCAGACTGTAGCCCAAAGAAGCCTGAACATTTTATTCTAAGATAAATTCTGCTTGTAATGAGGTTGAAACTAGGTCCCTTAGTATACAAATCTGGCCATTTACTAAAACCATAGCACTGAGAAGTTGGTAGAGGGCTTACAGCCAACACATGCAATATTTGTGTTTTAACTTTACAAATAATTAAAATTTATTTCAAATGTTTTATGGAGTACAAAATAATAATGCAAAGATTCTTTTAATTAGCAGTGAGTTTACAAAAGAATATTAAAATGAAATCCAAATATAAGGCTGCTTAATTGATTTGTTTTAATACTCAATAATTTTACTTCAGTAAAAATCTTTTCAAAATCAGTTTCTTTATTTTTTTCAAGCTCCATGGTTGGCTTTTATTGCCACTAGGGCAGGTCTCATCTGAATTTTCGAATAAACAGTTTCATCTGCAACGCACTTTACAAATGGACATGCAAACGATAAACTCAATCATCTCTACAACTGATGTATTCCCTTATGGTTATAAAATGGCATCAGCAAATAAAGTATAATGATTTTTAGATTACTTTCTGGAGATGGTGTTACAGAGTGCTACTAATAGGCAACCATCCTTTTTCCATTTCTTTATGAATTACCATTATATATACCTTAAGGAATAATTATGAGGTAAAGTTTTCTTCTTTTAAACCAAATTTTAGAACTGGCTCAATTGCTTATGTGTGCATGGGGCCAGGGGAGGGGGAGATATAAATGTATCTAGAAAACAAATCTGACACAGCTAAAAAACCCAGCCACTCTTTCAGCAAGCATTTGTTCTGCTATGTAAATACCTATGTAATGCCACATGCAGCTGAAGTAGAAAAGGGAAGGGGACCAATAGATGTGTATATATATATATATATATATATATATATATATATATATATATATAAAAGAGGAACAAAAACAAATAGTAGCTATGCCATCATTCCCCCAATTTCTCTGGTTCTAGCTTAATGATATTATCTAAACACGAAGATCAGATGATCCTGTCATATGATCACAGTATCAACCAATGATCTCTCTCCTGCCGTGCTGGATTCAAGCTAAAGCAATGCAGCATCCAAGCAACTGAGATTCTCAACAACTATTGGCACTTTTCCATCTTCATGATGTGGTTTTTCAACTTTAATAAAGTATAGAAAAAGAAGAAGCTTGAACTAGATACAGAAACAAACCAGAGTGAGACCAAGAGATTTGCCAGGTGTATGCGTGGTACTCTAGGTGAGCAAAGTTACTAGGTCACACTGTGTACTGACCAAGCGCTCCCCGGCAAAAAATAATAGACTGTGTTTTGGAGAACAAAAGATAAAAAAGATATAATCACAGGAAACTGCTTTATGCCATAAAGTTCCATTTAGACGATTAGAAACAGAACTGCAGTAGCTGTCAAGAAGGGTGCCAACTCCCTCAAAAATGGCCAAAAATACTTTTGATATTATGAAAAAGAATTAATGCATCCTTGAAACAAGGCCTTTTAAAGGTCAGACAGGCAGCATTAAAGTTTTCCCCAGAAGGGAAATGATAATATACTGCAAATTTTATTTATTCGTGTTGCCCAATGACAGTCATTTGATCTAACTACTGATGAAATAAGTAGTAAAACTGAAATGTAAGGAATCTCTATGCAGTAAGATCTCAACTTAATGCGGGTCCTCAAGTGTCCTTCCAAAAGTAAGGCAAAGCTAATATCCCCCAAATGGAAAGGTAAACACATCTATTACTGAAGGAAAAAAAGACATTGAACACATGGATTACTAAGCCTATGGCTCCCCAGTGCATCCCTAATCCCAGAGCTATGTTTAACAGCTTGTGTACAAACCACGATTTTTATGCTCTGCTAATGTAATATGCCATTTATCGTCTTCTGAAATTATTCAGTGACCTACTTTGTTAATTACAGCATTTACAGAGATCTTCTCCCCTTATAGAAACAGAGCACTAGCTAAATGAGTATAGCAGTTCCATCAAGTTATAAGGTTGTTTCTATTTTAAAGAAAAACAATATTTTAAAAGACAACGATTCTACACTTTATCGTAAAGGGACTCAACATTTTGTCCCATTGGTTAACCTTGGTCTTTTCATTTAGTTGCTATAGTCAGAAAAGAAAATCATAAGATTAATAATGAAAACCAAAAAGTGAATTAATTAAAATCTTAAAAATCCTGATACACGGCTCACTGCACAAAGATTCTTAGCGCAGTTTTACACAGAACAGTGTCAACCTTCAGAAGGGGGAAAAAAGAGTAAATAAAACCTGTGGTTTATTCTTAACCAGAGATCTACACGAAATACATGGAGTCAGTGAGAAGGCACAGGCTTAAAGATCTTGTAGTAGAGGTGAGGAACAAGAAGAAAATACTTTAAACCTCCAACCATAAACCAATCCCCCTTTCCTTCTTCTAAGACAAGTGTTCAGAGTCACTTGGAGAAATAAAAACACCTGGCTTTGAGACTGAATAAAGATATTGAGAAAAGCAGAAAAATGAAGTGGAGACATTTTCTTGCTTTACTTGGTTAAAGCCAAGGAAATGTGCCCTGCTCAGGCATCTCCTCCCAATGCAGCAAATTTAGGCACGAGCTATAGGCTGCAAACTGAGCTTGGAAATGGTGCAGGGGAATGATGGAGGGAAAGGAGAAGGAAGTTGCTGGTTCTCAGGCTCATGGTTCTACACAGAGCCACAGAGGCAAAGGGTTAAAGGGATGCTCCTCATACCTTTCTTTTCCGTTCCATACGTTCCCTGGGGATTTTCCGTTGTTTTTTTCTCTCTCTCTCAAGGATTTTTTCCTTTTCATCCAGTTCAGCCTCTCGAACTTTTTTAACAGAAGCAGCAGCGTGAGCCATTTTTGCAGAGGGAAGCAGCAGAAGCAGTTGCCGCGGCTCAGTTTCCACTCCCCAGCAAACCAGGTGATTTTAGAGCTAGATGGGGATGTGATTTTCCCCGCTAGGGCAATGGCTGGCAGCCAGAACACTCACAAAATAATCCACTCCACCCCCGAGCTAGGTCGTAATCTTGCTCCAGCCTCTGCAGCACCATAATTCACCACAACGTACCAAGGTCCGAGGCCAAGCCCCCCAGGAGCACACACCTGCACACACGCGGGCATAGGTGTGTGCCCACACTCGGAAATGGTCCCACGGGAAGGCGGAGCACTAGACTTCGAGCTCTTCAGCCGTTGGGTAGCCGCAAGTGCAGACAAGCATCCTACTAGTTGAAAAAGCCTTCCTTAGGCACACATCACCAATAGGAACGGTCTTTGGGGACTCCTCCAGACAGTCTGTCTTCCGACTGGAGCCAGGAAGAGGCCACCTCCGTGGAACTGCTAGGGGGTGGGTAGTTTATTGCCGCTTCCAACCACACCTCTATGCAGGGTGAGAAAAAAATGGTGCAGTCGCACTAAATGACTCGCTTCTGCTGCTGCCGCTGCTGCCGTTGCTACTGCTGCTCTGCTGTAGCACATGACACGAATCCCTGCTTTTAAATCTCTCAGCCCTTCCCTTCTCCAAGGTTCATTTAAGAAAGAAGAATCAACGCTGCCGTTTGGGGAGAAGACGAGCACAGTTGGAGTTACTTGCCACTGCCAGCGAAGCACTGGGGTGTGCACGTCTGAGAAGGGCTGGGAGAAGCCCAGTCTTCGGTGTGTCAATTACAGACCTACGTGAGGCTGCCTCGGGGAGCTGCATTAAGCAGGGAATCGAAAGGAGCTGTCAGTGAGCACGCAGCATAATCTGGGCTCAGCCAGGTTATCCTGGGAGAAAGAGGGCGCCCTCAAAAGAGGGAGAGGAGGACAGAGGCAGAGAAAGGGAGAGAGGGAAGCAGGCAACACCTGAATCACTCTCCATCATTCTAAGAGGCACACAGGTGCTCATTATTCATTACCAAAAACTTTGGTTAAATACCAAATTAACATTAAATAACATGAGGAAGTAACGCAGAATTAGTATTTCTGGATGTTCCTGTATGTGTACCCAATAAAGAGACACAGTGAAAGAAGAGAAAGGATACAACCTGTTAATTCAAGAAGATGAAATCCTCTACAGTATTCCAATTGCATACACTACCAATTTTTCAGAATTTTACCACGATTTTATCAAGGGCCAATAGGATGTCACTCATTTCTTAATTATATTCATCCCTAGACTCTGGAGACAGAGTCATAACACTGTGTTGTACACAGTGGATTATGGATACCACCACCCTTACATACAATCACACAGTTGTCTCATTTTAGAAGAAAAGTTTTGATAAGTACCTTAACTGTTGACATTTAAACAATACAATTCGATTCTATATATATCCTATTATAAAGAAAAAAGTAAAATAATATTAAAAGTGTCCTTTTAGAAAATGACATATTTTTGTATCCTAACTCTATGACATATCTACCTAGATAAATGGAAAATGTAAAATTTCATTTCAGTACTATTTCTAGGAGGGAAAATACTAATTTTCTATACTGTGGGTGGTCACTACATGTTTTAGCCTATTACAACAAAATTTATAATTTTTCTTTTTTACCTAAATTAAGTTGAAAGCTGTAGGATTACTAAAATATCCCACAAGCAAGCAGAATGCACTCCATGGCATAGAGAACCCAGCACTTAATTCGATTCAAAAGTCAGTCAAAGGAGAGAATAATCGGCAGGGCATGAGCCAGCACTGTATTGGCGCCATGATGGTTCACGGGCCAGTTAACTTCCAAGGCAGCATGACTAGTTTCTTATATATGGGGAGCATAATCTTCTCTGACTTGAGCAGCTGAGAATTCATCTTCTAAAAAAAAAAAATCAGCTTCTTATTAACTCCCTCCTCTGGAAAATATTTACAAAGAAACACACATAGACATTTAAGTTCCTTAACCAGGTGAGCCCACCTGCCACTTTATATAATTCAAACATTTTCTCCTCTGAGGTACTTTGAAAGAATTAGCTGTGATGGTGTCAAAGCAGCCATTAGGAGTGAAAGTGGTTCAGTGAAAGCATCAAGACTGGAGCACAGGGTGATCTTAGTGCCATCTGGCATTCTCTTTTCTTTTAAATATTTTTTTTAAATGTTTACAACCAACAAGTCTTACTTGATTTGTGACTATCCTTTTAACTTAATAACATGAGTCCCAACAAACTGTAGCGGAGCCTCCTACAGTAGATTCCCTTTAGTGAGGTTGACTCTTCTGGGCTTCGTCTAGGATAATGTCCTTCCCACGGCCCCTTTAGAACCTGCTTATACTATATCACAATATTTTCTCCCCGCTATAGATTTCCCAAAAGGAAAGTGAAAAACTACAAGCAGTAGCTGAGAAGAGAATGGGGAGTTCCTGTTGTCAAAAACATTAGTTTATTTCATTAGCCTTTAATGAACTCAGTAGACCTACTTGTAAAATTGGACAGCATCAATTCAATTATGTGATTTTCTAATGCCAGGAGAATCACACATTTTTAAAACTTCAATCTAATAACTTTAAAAAAAGAATTTAAGCATGGTTAACAAAGTCTTAGTCCCCTAGATTCCCTCCATTTTTCTACAAAAATTACGTGAGCTCTCGGGCTTCCCTGGTGGTGCAGTGGTTGAGAGTCCGCCTGCCAATGCAGGGGACACGGGTTCGTGCCCCGGTCCGGGAGGATCTCACATGCCGCGGAGTGGCTGGGCCCGTGAGCCATGGCTGCTGGGCCTGCGCGTCCAGAGCCTGTGCTCCGCAACGGGAGAGGCCACAACAGTGAGAGGCCTGCGTACCGCAAAAAAAAAAAAAAAAGTATGTGAGCTCTTTTCTTCACTTTGTCGCATGAAGAAAAGGTAATGAGTCAGATGTTAGTTAGATGTTAGTTTGACATTAATATTTCACAAAGCACAATGATTGCCATATCTTTAGAAACAATAATTATACTATTTTGCTTACATTTTCTCATATCTTTGGGTGCAACCCAGAGAAGCAAAGTCACCGTAATTTTACAGTGGAGGACCCTAGAAGGCAAATGACTTGTTCCAGATAGCCCTCCCCAGGAATGGCAGGAGGCCTGAGGTTCAGTGCTCTTAAATCAGCCCACCTCAGGAGAAGGAACCCACTCATAAAACCCTCCTGTGGGCTCCCCTACTGAAATCACAAAACAGAAAATCTCAGACTAGTATGAATACTTTTATATAAAATCAACTAATCACAAGTTCTTTTTTAGCATGTGATTTTTCATTTATCTTGTTCCCAATCACAGAAAATTTTGCTCCCACATTAGATGAACAAAGACCACATAATCCTTTTTGGAGCACCAGGCAGATTAGACATTCCTATGCAGTGATAATATTGCCTCTCTACAACTAACCTATTCAGTAGTAAACTGTTGAGAAAATAATTTTCTAAAATCATTCCTTCCTGTATATTTGTGTTGCTCAAACTTTCCTATAATTTCTATTTGAATGGAAAAAAAAAATCAGTATCAGTTTTCTGGAGAAAGAGAGCGGCACACACTCACCAGCTGACCTCTGCAGAGACAGGGCACCAGGTTCCAGTCCCAGGAGCTCCCGGCCATTTAAATGATGCTTGTACCACATTAAAGGAGTCTTCCCATCAAGCCTCCAGCAGAGATATAATACTGGCTGAATTCTGAACTTGTAACAAAAGCTGTTTCCTTTCACAAAGCATCTTGGCCTTCAATGGGATAAGCTTGTGTCTGCCTTCAAAGTAAGGAATGCACTGTCTTTACATTTAAACTTGAGATCCAGTTTAGATAGATCACCCTTCAGAGAGGACATACTTCATTTTAAAGACAGGACAGAAAATGGCCATTTGCTGTTCTCAGTGTCCAGCATTCCATCGATCAGAATCCAAAGAAAATCCTCTGCAGACGTCAGGCATCAGTCAGGATGTTGTTCAATAACAACTGAGCTAGCCATACGCAATTTAATCCCCCTGCTCTCTCCCCAGCCTCACCCAGGAGAAGCAGCAATGCAATTAAATAGCATATATTGTCACTCTTCCACAAATGGAATGTGGGTGGTAAGTAGGAAAAGAAGCAGATACACTACAAAGACAGTTAAAACATCACCTAACCAGAATAAAAAAAGGCTCTGCTCACTTGAACTATGAACCAAGAGTTCATTCTACTCAAGTTCAAGGGCGTTTATCCATATTTAAAAATGTGTGCCTGTTCTGAGACTAATGAATGGTCAGAGTAAGGTAAAGCAAACCTAACAAGTGACTACATTGATATATCACCACCCAATCTGTTTTACCTGAAGCCAAATCTAAAACTCAATTTGATAACAAGAATAAAGCAGAGCTTGCTAGTAATATAATAGATCCTACTTTCTGTTGATAACAGTTTCTGTAAGGAGATGACTTCATTAAAATTAGAATACCCAAAAGGTATCTTCCTTCTACTTCTGCCTGAGGAATGGAAACAGAGGGTTTCCATAGCTCAGGATGAAGAAGCAAAGCAGTCTCAAGTTCCCCACCTTCCAGCCTCCGAAAGCAGCTCATAGCACTTCTGAGGTTTCCCAGAAACCTTCAGCTGGTAACAATGGTAAGCCGACAAGGAGTGAAAAGCTTCCCTCTGGAGATGCCTTTACACATAAAGAAGATCAAGCCACACAAACTGTAGGTCATAAATATAGATAGCATTTTGTGACCGCAGGCCTCAGCACTATAAGGACGGTGAGGATGGTCAGGGGATTACTGGCAGCAGTTACATCTGCAACGGGCAGAGGTAAGAGAAAGCACAGAGAAAAGAAAATTGAAAAAGCCCAGTTCAGAAGAAAAAGAGAGACACTGCCTATCTCTCCCTGCGTCCTCCCAACCCCCATCACCAATCATTCATTCCCAGAGTGCGAATTTAGATGGACAAAGATGCCGGTGTCTTAGCCTCGCTTGCCTAAACTGGAGTCTGTGGACATGGGTTGGATTTGCTCACTGTGAAAAACTCTTCTGACAGAAAATACCTTCACTGAGGCTTCCAAATTTATTTTCTCTGTGCTCAGTTGGACAGGAAAAAAAGAAACAAGTTCATTCAGGAATCAGAAAAGCCCCACAATGCTAAAATCTTCCTTCCTTTTAATTTACTCCAGGGTATCTTGGATTGAAAGCCTAGGAATTAATCTTAAAATGTGCTTTAACATTTTTTTTTTTTTTTTTTTTTTGCGGTACGCGGGCCTCTCACTGCTGTGGCCTCTCCCGTTGGAGCACAGGCTCTGGACGCGCAGGCTCAGCGGCCATGGCTCACGGGCCCCGCCGCTGCGCGGCACGTGGTATTTTCCCGGACCGGGGCACAAACCCGCATCCCCTGCATCGGCAGGTGGACTCTCAACCACTGCGCCACCAGGGAAGCCCCTAAAATATTTTTAATATAAAACCTTTCTCCCTGTCCTCATCTTGTTACTGCACAGCTTCTGTCTCTGGTGCCATCTTTTATCGAATACAGTTACTGAAGGCCAGTCAAGGAGCAGTGCGGATCCAGTAGTAAAAATGACAAAGTCCCTGCCCTCGTGGAGTTGAAAATCCAGCGGTTATATATTTTCAGACTTCCGGCAACACCTCAGTCACTTCGTAAAATCTGCAGTGACTGGAACTACGAATATTCAGATCTTGACTAGAAAGCTGCTTCACAAGCTTCACGTGCCTGGTTTCAAGTTTCCAACTATTTCTAGATATCTTCAAATGTCTCCTCAAGGCCACTCTCTTCTCATAATTAAACTTTTATTCGGAAAAACATACTGATCCTGGACAAGAAAGCCCCATAGTCTATTAGAGACTGAAATATTGGGGTTAAATTCTTAACTCCTACTGAAAATTTACTGTTGTGTTTCAAAAAACATAAAACTTCCCTTTGGGGTTCGTAACAGCTTTTTATAAAACCTGTGAGTATATTTTTTAGCCCTTTTATTTTGGTCAAATAAAGAGCACTGAACTGTGGTTAAAATGTAAAAATGCAATCTCAAGCCTGTTAGTCCTGAAGACCCCTGAAGATGTTCTGTGTGCCTATAGTCCACGAAAAAATTTATATTTTTATTTTAGAATTTTTTTTTTTTACTCAGGAATTATTATCTGTTAGTAGCGCTAGCATCGCAAAGGAAACAACTTATTGGTAAGAGAGAGAGAAGTTTGATCAATACTTGAAGGTTTATATTCGCATAATGTCAATTATAGAAGTGTTATTGGGATAGTTTGATAGAACATGTTTTAGTTAGACACACAAAAAGATTATTTTCTTGGTTGTGACAAAACTCTTTTTAATTGTTATTCTTTATGTGACTCCAAATTTAAGCCATGGGTGTTTTAAATTTTCATGAAATAATTTATATTTGCATATAAATCAGTAAGGCTTAAAAGCCAGTAAATGTGGCTTTAAGTGACTGGGCTATTATTCTATACTTTTTATGGACCATGAATTATAGCCCTCTAACTCAGTATTCCCTGGCCAGTAAATTATTAGCAAAAAGATCTCATTGTTTTTCAAAATTAACCATAGAAAGATGGCAAAATGTAATCTTAGAGTATAATCAAATCTGCTGAAGATCAAACATCAAATCAGTGATAGACACTTCAGATCTCTGATTTTCCAACCCTATGCCCTTATTATTAAACCACACACATAAGCACTTTCAGCAATTTCAACAACCAATGCTATGCCCAGCAGAGTTTCTGTGTAGTAGATACTGCAATAAATATAAAAGACATAAAATATCTTGTTTGGATAACACAAACATTCAAAAAACAATCCCCTTAGGGCTGCATTGCTGGTACCAGAAAACTGAAGTGCTCTAAAGTGCTACTGATGTATCCATGGGTAGTTAGTAATTTTTATAAAGGTCTGGATTATTTCTGGATGCTACTACATGTATTTAACTGTCTCCTCCCTGCCCCACTGAGTGTCCCTGAACTGCTTCACGTAAGATATTCTTTTTATTGCACCTTTGTTTAATTAACCTATAAATAAAATCTGTTGCTAGGCAGTCAGTGTTTCTTGCTTTAGGCATGACCAGCACTTTTCATTTTATACTTTTACTCATGCAAAGTCATAGTCCACGAATATGGAAGCCAAAGTCTAAAATTAAATCAAACTTTCTTTGGAAACCACATTTTCAGAGGTAAGGCATAGTAACGCCTTTTATGTGACATGGTGTTTGTATCACTTCTAAATCAAATCAGTCATGGAAATACTAAGCGCTGTACAGTATGTGTTTCCAGCTAATAGGAGCCAGGTCATTCAGACCCACCCTCCCAATGAAACACACTAGGCATGCTGGATAAAATATAAATAACTTCCTGTTAAAAGCAACAAACAGCTGACATGATAATAAGGAATTCCTAGGCAAAACTGAAGGAAAATGGAACCACTGGAAGATAAACAAGCAGAGAAATTCCTTTTGTTTCTTGAGTGTATTTCCTAGAAAATTTGAACCTTCGTTTTGAAAGTTCAAATTTGAACTTTCATTTTGAAAACTTCATGAGCAAGAGGGCAGAAGTCAAAGACCAATGTCTACACAAGGTGCAGAGTCTAACAGGGGGGCTCCCCACAATTATCTGAGACCTCAAAAAGCTATACTCAAGCTAGGGGTAGAATAATAAATAACCTGCCCTCCAGCAGAGGTTTTATTGCCCGGAGTTTCAACAAAACTCAAGCCTTGAACTTGGTTTAGGGTGATTTCCAAAGCATTTGTGACCACAGACCCTGGCAGAAGTAAATAAATATCTTCTCTGCAGAAGTTACCTTCATCCTTGACCTCAAATTATCTATATAAATAACTTTGCAAAAACAATGACCAGCATGTAATCAAAGACAACCAAGCATACAGCAGAAGCCACAGAGCAGAGAAACAGACTTATAAAGACTTGAAGTGATGGAACTATGAACAAGGCCCTGACACAAAAGAGGTGAATTAAAAGAAAAAAAAAAAAAATCAGTTCTGGTCCCCCAAAGTAAGATCACTTAGTTGGGAAGTTAAATAATCCGAACTCTTCAAACTAGTTTTATTTCATTTTTTTCTGTACCTTTCCACCAAACTATACTACTTTGCATAAGAACAAATAATAATAAATGTTATATAAATGGGCAATATAAGCATCAAATGAATTGTAGAAACAATATGTACTCTAGGACTTTAGAACACTATACTTATTTCTTTTCTTTTTTTTTTTTTAAACATGG
Organism: Lagenorhynchus albirostris; assembly: GCF_949774975.1. Taxonomy (NCBI): domain Eukaryota; kingdom Metazoa; phylum Chordata; class Mammalia; order Artiodactyla; family Delphinidae; genus Lagenorhynchus; species Lagenorhynchus albirostris. The sequence continues at coordinate 121,244,925 of NC_083098.1, read as the reverse complement.
AGTAGAAGTTCTCTTAACAAACCTTTACTTAACAGAATGTCTCCATTCCCTCTGCATACTGACTGATGGCCACCGTATTAAAAGCTTGTAGCTTAATAGCTTTTCTTTACTATGTGTACATTCTTCTCCCACCAGTAAAGTCATACGCTTACCAAGAGCCAGGTATGTTTATTACTAACCTTTTTATCCCAGTTGTAATTGTTATTGCAATTATATGATTTAAATGAAACTTATGAAATATGGGTAAAAAAGAGTTGTGGGCTTTTTGAAAATTAATATAAATGCTTTGTAAGGACTTGATAAAGATGAATCACTAACAAATATTGCTGTTGAATTATAGGTATGGCTGAAATAATTGTAAAAGATTGGGGAGGCGGCTTTGGAAACCTAGAAATTCTACAATCAGATGGTTTTGCAAGTGTCTTTAAGTTCTGACTCTAATTAAAAGATGCCAAACTGGAAAATATAGATGAGACAGTACTTTTAAGTAGGTATTGTTTATTTAAAAAAGATAAGGTGAAGCCCCAAACAGTGGAAAATTCGTAAACAAAACATTCTTAAATGAAAGATTATGATCCTACATCAAACCATTGGTAAAAGAATTCCAATGTATACGTTTCAAATTAAAACAAAAAAAGTTTAAAGTATGTATGTACCATTGTTTTTGGTTCTCCACTTTAACCACCTTTTTTTTTACTAAGGGATAAAAATAATAGCTTTGATAATGTTATAAAATAGAGCTTCTTTTGTGTCGTAAAGGGTCTTGAGTTTGGGTTTTGAATTCCAACTTGGGCTTTATAACTTTGGGTATATTATCTAGCCTACAAAGACTTCAATCTTCTTTTATATAAGTGGGGATAATGTCTATCAAATAGAACCAAGAGAACTCGCATATGTAAAACATCTAGTAGGTGCTCACTAAGTAGTAACTACTATGATTATTGTTCTAAGAAAAAAAACCATGAATATAAAAGCATGAAAGGGAAGGAAAGTAGACTTGTAAAACAGAAAAACAGGGAACAAATAGGAAATGAGATAGGATCACCCCTCAAAATAGTGTGTGTAGAAAGACAATGCTGATCACTTTGGTTAATCGACACCAATAATATGTTCACACTTCTTAAGACTATATGGTAATAATGAAATCCAACACGAACCTTGTAACAGAATAAATCTTAAAGTCAATGAACATGTGCTATGGTCTGAATGTTTGTGACCCACCCCCAAAATTCACACCTTGAAATCCTAATGCCAAATGCAATGGTATTAGTAGGTGAGCCTTTGGGAGGTAATTAGGTCACGAATGAGATTAGTTCCCTTATAAAAGATACCCCAGAGAGCTCCATGCCTCCTTTCCACCAGGTGAGGATACAAGGAGAAGCTGCACCTGGAAGAGGTCCCTCATCTCACCTGACCATGTTGGCACCTGACCTTGGACTTTCAGACTCCAGAACTAGAAGAAATAAATTTCTGTTGTTTATAAGCTACCCAGTCTGTAGTATTTTGTTATAGTAGCTTGAACAGACTGAGACAACATATGTGCCTTGGAAAGTATTTATTAGCCCCTATGAAAGCACAGTTCTTTACAGTTATAATACTTAAATAAATTCAGTACCAAAGATTTAGACCAGGCCTCAATCAGAAAAAAGGGACATCCTACAAAAGCTTCATTGTGATTGGAAAAACAAAGCAAAGAACAATTACCATTTGGCTAGGAGGTAGGCATAGTTCCAAATGGAAGGCTCTGTAATGGTTTCTTCTGCAAATAGATTTATTACCAAGGCAAACTAACAAATAGGCAAGAGATGGAATGCTTTTTCACTCTCATAATTAATCCCTAAAATTCAATTTTAGTAAAGGGCAAAGCTGGTCCCGTTACAGGAATAGTTTTAGAAGTACAGTCAAACAGTCCATCAGTTTGGCACATCTATGAAATATTGTGAAGAAAATTTGTCAAAATAAATGCCTTTTTCACTCAAAAGATTGGAGATAAAAATGCCATCTTTCCCGGAAAAAAACAAAACCAAACAAGACATATAACCACACAGTAGGAACTCCAATTGAAGACAAAACCCTGGATGAGGCACTTTCATAATTTGCGTATATTTTTTCCCTGCAGTGTCAGCATTAGGATTTTTACAGAGGGAAAAATATTTACGACTATACTCAAGAAGAGCTGACTTTGAATTTGGAAGAGTATTTCTGGATAAATCAGAGCAGAGGGTTTCAATTATCTTCCACACCTCACTGGGGTTTCTGCAGAGGCAGCTCGGGGGTCCTTTTGAAACTAAAGCAGCTCCACGTGCATCTCCCTTACGTGTTGGAAAACTGCATTTTAAGAAAAGGGTCCGGTGCTTAAACAAACAAATGACTAGAAAACTGAAATAAACTATATAAATTTGTAGTCATGTGTGTAAATTGAAATTGATAGAGTTTGCTAGCCCTCTGCGGGATGAAAGATATTAAATCCAGTTGCTCTAAAATATTATTTGAGGAACTAAACGTTTTCATAAGGTTTACAGGACAACTTTAATGCTTGCTATATGCATTTTTTTGTTTAGTGGATACTTTTCTGTTATTGCAGAGAGAGACAGGAAATATCCGCTCTGCCAAGCCATATAATGTAACATTAAACTAGAAGAATCTAATGCAGGTTATAAATTAAAATACTGTGCAGGTTTCTTAAAAGTAAAAATAGAAATGGAAAAAAGCAAGTAAACTTTGCAGACAAGAAATATATTTGTAGGTTGTCAGTTGTCAAATCCCAACCCAGGATTCTCTTAACCTCATTCTAAGTTAGATCAATATATTTATAACCAATTTAAAAAATTATTTGTTGATGCAGTCTCAAACTGTACACTGATATGCATTGTCAGATCTAATCTTACACACATTTGATTAATACAATATAGTCAGGTTTTTGTTTAGAGTAAGAACATTTCTAAACATCATGGCAGAATCAGTCTAGAATATTCATCTCAATTTGGATGTGCAATTTCTGAAGCAAATCACGTCCTAGAACAATACTACTTTTACAAAAATTGTTTCACAATTTAACTTTCATGCTTACATCAAACCCAAATGGAAAATTAGTTCATGTATATTTTTAAGTCTCAGTAGTAAGCCTTAAAATGAATGAGTCTTGAAATAGTCTGCTTAGGTCTTGGATCAATTTCTGGTTAATTTCATTTCGCATATCCAGTCTTTTCAAAATCCCATCCTCCTGTTGTAGGACTTAAAACCGTTTCTTACTTTTAACCGTCTCCTCATATGCCCAGCCTCTGTCACTACTTCTTCCTAAACCAATTGATAAGGTTTTGCCTGGTTCACAGTCTTCAATTTTCCCATCCCCACAGCAGAGGCCACTTGATGTTCACTTTCAAATTCTGCTAATCTTGTTCCAAGGCAAGAAGGGTTTAAGGAATTCATTTCCAATTCTCCAAAATGCAGGACCAACTCACTTTTACATCTCAGTTTAGATAACTGGGCTTATGCTTTGATGTCAAAATTAATCCCAACCTGAGTTGGTAAAATGTCTATGACTTCAAAAGTGCTACCTACTGACAAAAGTTGCCTGTTACCAACTGCCCATCATTCTACCGAATACCCAGAATGACTCCCCTCCTGGATTCCCAACTCCATGCCTTACCTGTCTGCTGGGACACCGCTGTTATGCATATTAGATCCTCTCAATCTGCTTGGATTGTCACCTATTTCCTGGAGCCATTTTCGAATATCACCCTGACCACTGAGTGTACTGAGTCTACCTATTTCCTGTTTCTGCTGTTCATTGTGCTTAACTAGACACTGCTGGAGGGGTTCCAAGGTACTACGCTTATTACCAAACTTATGTTCTTCACCTTCACCCATTATATTTTATTTCACTTATTTTAAATCATAAGACTCACTTCACTTGCTTTTTTTAATGATCCTGCCTTCTCCTTCAGTTTTTTTCTCAATTACACATGTTTTTCACAATTCTTTTCTCTTCTTCAAAAAAACTGTCTAGATTTATACAGCTCTTTGTGTTAATAAGGTTTTCAAATTTTTTAAAAAAGGCAAATTCTGCTTTTCTTTTTCTTCTCATTTGCCAACCCAGAATTCCCACAATGTCTCCATCAAAATCACAAATCACTAACTTTTGGGAAAAAGGACTGTAGCATTTCACCCAGGGAACAGGAACATTAAGCAGGGATTACATTCTTAGCTTTTACTACTGAAAAAAGAAACAGGCTGGGGAATGAAAATGCGGACAAATGAGGTTTACCCTTCAATCTGTTTCTAACGTTAGCAAATACTCATCAAACCCCAGGTTTCTGAGACCCTTGATATTTTAAAAAGTACTGCCCAAGTCAGCATTTTGTCTGTCTTCTAAGGGAAAGAATAAGAGGCATGTAGGAGGACAGGGACACAAATGACAACTAATATTTTTTAACTTCCCAAAATCCAAATATTTGTCTTTCATTACAAAACTAGGCTTAAACATCTTCCTCTTATTTTATATTTAAGTAAACATTCCATGAGATATTTATGCAATATCATAAAAATTTACAAATGGATATATCTAACGTGTATACTCTATCAACTTTATACAGCTGACTTTTAAAACACTGGCAATAAAACTTATATTCCTAAATGATGATGAATCATTCAAGGCACAAATCATATTCAGTAATGCATTTCCAGAGATCCTATGTGCTTCAAAAGTACTAAGCACTGGGCTTCCCTGGTGGCAAAGTGGTTGAGAGTCCGCCTGCTGGTGCAGGGGACACGGGTTCGTGCCCCAGTCTGGGAAGATCCCACATGCCGCGGAGCGGCAGGACCCGTGAGACATGGTCGCTGAGCCTGCACGTCCGGAGCCTGTGCTCTGCAACGGGAGAGGCCACAGCAGTGAGAGGCCCGCGTACCACAAAAAAAAAAAAAGAAAATTAAAGAAGTGAAAAAAGGTGAAAAAGTTCAAATCATCTTGACATAAGCCGTGTCACAGTATTTGTGTTCCAGATTAAGGCCACTTTCATTGTATGCGATGGATTACAGCAAAGAAAGTTCTATTTGTGATTTAATTACATCAGGAGTAGACAAAACAAGGACGTAGTCACATGGGTTTGACGAAACAGATAATACTTTATTATTAATTTTCCTAAGTAGAGTAAGGTAAGTAAATTAAGTAAATCTAACAAAGAGGAAAAGTAATTCTATGAAGGATGGTACAAAATAATTATATATTGAATATACGTTGTATTAACTTTTTCTTTTGGCCTGTTTCATTCTCCCTGTCTCCCCTCTCCTTGTGTCATACCTTTCTTCTGGCTCAAAGAGAGGAGAAAAATTAGACAGATAGGGGAAAATAACTTGGAGCAGAAAAGAAAATGAAGTCATTCCCTGGGGACAATACATGATGAGAAGGATAAAGAAGAGGATGTTCTAGAAATCCAGCTCAGTCTAGTTATGTGCTTTCAAGACACCTGGAAATACCTTACTAAGTTACCAGTGACCTCCATGATGCCAAATCTTATAGAGGGTTGTCAGTCCTCATATTATTTGAACTTCTAATGGTATTTCATATAACTGAATATTCCTTCCTCTTTTGGAAAACTCTCTTTCCTCAGTTCTGGCTCTAGAATCTTCTGTTCTTCCTCCCATCATTTTAGCTAGGCTTCAGTATTCTGTGGGATGAACTCATTTTCCATCATCTGAACTCAGATGTTCCGAACTGTCCTGGGGTCTTCTCTCTTCTCACACTACACGTGTTCCCCAGCAGCAGCAACTTCCATGAATAGCAGCCAGCCAAAAACCTGGGAATTGTCCACATTCAACCTATCTTGTATCCATATTGTAAATTTTTCACTTAAATGTGTCTTCATCATGTCCTGTCTGGTTTTGGTATTAGAGTAATGCTGGCCCATAGAATGGTTCTATTTTCTGGAAGAGATTATAGAGAACTGATCTTATTTCTTCCTTAAATGTCTGGTAGACTTCATCAGTGAAATCATCTGTGCCTGATGCTTTCTTTATTGAAAAGTTATTAATCATTGATTTAATTTCTTTAATAGATACAGGCTTATTCAGATAAGCCTTAGTCTATTTCCCTTTGTATGAGTTTTGGTAGATTATGTTTTTCAAGGAATTGGTCTATTTCCTCTAAGTTCAAAATATTTCTTTTTTAAAAAATATTTATTTATTTATTTGGCTGCATTGGGTCTTCGTTGCAGCAAGCAGGATCTTCGTTGCAGCATGCAGGATCCTTTTGTTGCAGCGCGCGGGCTTCTCTCTAGTTGTGGCACGTGGGCTTAGTTGCCCCGCGGCATGTGGAATCTTAGTTCCCCTACCAGGGATCAAACCCACGTCCCCTGCATTGGAAGGCGGATTCTTAACCACTGGACAAGGGAAGTCCCCAAAATATTTCTTTATTGTCTTTTTAATGTACCTGGGATCAGTAGTGATAGTCCCTCTTTCATTTCTGACATTAATAATTTGTGTCTTCTCTCTTTTTTCTTGGTTAGCCTGGCTGGAATTTTATCAACTTTATTTATCTTCTCAAAGAACCAGCTTTCGAGTTTGTTGATTTTTTACATTGTTTTCTTATTTTCAATTTCACTGACTTCTGCTCTAATTTTTATTTTCTTTTCTTCTGCTTGCTTGAGGTTTATGTTGCTCTTCCTTCTATAGCTTCCTAGGGTGGAAGCTTAGATTATTGGACTTTGGATCTTCTTTTCTAAAACTGCATTCAATGCCGTAAATTTCCTTCTAAGCACTGCTCCTGCTGTTTTGCTTTGCTTTGCTCATCTTTATTTTTTAATTTTTCAAAATAGATTCAACACATATTACACATATAAGCAAACAGAGAAAAGAAATGGAAACTTTGAAACATGGCTAGAACTTATTGATCACTAAGATGTTAGGCCTTATTTATCACTCTGTTCAAATCATACATGTATATATGTGTTTATGTGTATGTGCAAAAGAAAAATGTCTATAGGTATTTTGATTTTTTTCTCTGAGCCAACAGTTAACCCAAATTTCAAAACTAGCTTTCTAAAAGGTAAGATAATTAGCAGTCCTCAAATATCTGCAGCATATGATGTTCCTGAATCTATGTCCACAATTTCTCTTGACTGTATCTGAAAAGTAATATCCTTTCAAAGAGGATCAGCCTTAGGCAAAAATTAGGAAGTTTTTCAACTATACAGTGCTTCCTGAAATAAATATGTATCAAAAGCAGATAGCTCTAAAAATGACCTAACATTAATTGATCCTGATTTATTTTCCCTTTGGATTAGGAAAAAGAGTAAACTTTGATAGGAAAATATTCCCAAGCTGCATAAATTGGGCACAACTGCATTCTGGAATCTATTATTCTTACCATCACAGCTTGAAGCAGCCAGATCTACCAGAAAAAAACATAAGCTAGGACTCATTAAAAAAAAAAAGAATTACATGCTGAGTGTCTAGAAGTCCACCATAAACAATCTGCATGAGTGCTATTAACTCTAGCAGATGGCCCCATCAGAAATATACCTTTCTGTGGCCAGACTTTGGGGGACTGAATACTTGTCATCAAAGCGTGCCATCTGGTACAATCTGGTGCAAAGATCACATCATACAGAGAATTCTAGCACAGCAGAGAGAGAATGAGTGACTTACTTTGAGCAAGTCCAATGAGATAAAAAGGAAAGGTGGCACTGGACAATTCTATAAATAACAATCTTAGCTAGAAGGGAAATTAAAGGAGTGGTAATATTTTGCCATAGAGAGGGCCAAATCAAATAGCCCATGATGGCGTTGGAGCCAGTTAATACTGGTTTGGCCCAAGGTCAACCAGTGGGTGGTCCAGAAAACTATTTGCATGACCATTGTGGCAAAGTCCACTTGTTATTCCTCAACAGCTATTCTCTCTTCTGTCATAATAAAGGCTATATTTTTCAGTCTCATCTGAAGCAAGTATAGTAATGTAACTATGTGATAACCAATAGGTTGTTTTTTAAAAAAACGGCCACTTGCAACTTTTGAAAGTGTCCTCAATGACAAGGCATGAATACCCTTCCCTACCTTTCCCCTTTCTGTTAGACATGATGATTAGAGCGTGAGTCATTAGTTCAGGCTGTGAGGTGGAAGCCTCATGGTGAGGATGACAGAGCCGAAAGAGAAAACGACCCTGGATTCCTGACCCAGTGGAGTACCTTACCAGTCCCAAATTATTTTATGTGAGAGAGAAATGAACTTCTCTCTCATTTAAGCCACTGTTACTATGGGTTTTCACTGGTTCTAGTGATAGATGAATCAGTGAATCAACTAATTAATTCTAATGATGAAGAGAGTAGTGAGTCTTTTGGTAAACAAACAAACAACTCATCCAATCTTTTTATCAAGTGATGTTGAGAAAGCTGGATGGCCACATGTTAAAGAATGAAATTAGAACACTCTCACACCATACACAAAATAAACTCAAAATGGCTTAACGATGTAAATATAAGACATGATACCATAAAACTCCAGAAGAAAACATAAGCAAAACATTCTCTGACGTAAGTTGTAGGAATACTTTCTTAGATCAGTCTCCCAAGGCAAAAGAAATAAAAGCAAAAATAAACAAATAGGACCTAATCGAACTTAAAAGCTTTTGCACAGAAAAGAAAACCATAAACAAACATGTTTGTTGTCTTGAACAAACATACGTTGTTCAAAACAACCTATGAACTGGGAGGAAATATTTGCAAATGATGCGACTGACAAAGGATTAATTTCCAAAATATACAAACAGTCTATACAGCTCAATATCAAGAAAACAAACAACCCAATTAAAAAATGGGGGGGAAGATCTAAATAGACATTTCTCCAAGAAGACATACAGATGGCCAAGAGGCACATGAAAAGATGCTCAACATCGCTAATTATTAGAGAAATGCAAATCAAAACCACAATGAGATATCACCTCACACCAGTCAGAATGACCATCATCAAAAAGTGTACAAATAATAAATGCTGGAGAGTGTGTGGAGAAAAGGGAACCCACTTACACTGACGGTGGGAATGTAAATTACTATAGCCACTATGGAAAATAGTATGGAGATTCCTTAAAAACTAAAAGTAGAGTTACCATATGATCCAGCAATCCCACACTTGGGCATATGTCCAGAAAAATGAAAACTCTAATTTGAAAATATACATGTACCCCAATGTTCATAGCAGGACTATTTATAATATCCAAGACATGGAAGCAACTAAGTGTCCATCAACAGATGAATAGATAAAGAAGATGTGGTATATATATATATATAAACACACACATGATGGAATGTATATATATTATATATATACAATATATATGTGTGTGTGTATATATATGTGTGTGTATATATGCGTGTGTACATACATACACACACACACAGGAATATTACTCACTCATAAAAAAGAATGAAATATTGCCCTTTGCAGCAATATAGGTGGACCTAGAGATTATCATACTAAGTGAAGTAAGTCAGAGAGAGAAAGACAAATATTATGATACCACTTATATGTGGAATCTAAAAACATGTTACAAATGAACTTATTTGTACAACAGAAACAGACTCACAGACACATAAAACAAACTTATGGCTACCAAAGTGGGGGTTGGGGGTTAAGGGATAAATTAGGAGCTTGGGATTAACAGATACACACTACTATATACAAAATAGATATACAAGGACCTACTGTATATAGCACAGGGAGTTATATTCAATCTTATAATAACCTATAATGGAAAAGAATCTGGAAAAGAAAATATATATACATATATAAAACTGAATATATATATAAAACTGAGTCACTTTGCTGTACACCTGAAACTAACGCAACATTGTAAATCAACTATACTGCAATTTAAAAAAAAAAAAAAACAGGGCTTCCCTGGCTTCCCTGGTGGCACAGTGGTTGAGAGTCCGCCTGCCGATGCAGGGGACACAGGTTCGTGCCCCGGTCCGGGAAGATCCCACATGCCGCGGAGCGGCTGGGCACGTGGGCCATGGCCGCTGAGCCTGCGCGTTCGGAGCCTGTGCTCCGCAACGGGAGAGGCCACAACAGTGAGAGGCCCGCGTACCGGAAAAAAAAAAAAAAAACTCATCCAAATGGAAAAAGACGTGAGTCGCAGAAGATTTATGTAATAACAATGTCGTCTTCATAAAACAGGAAGAGCTGGCAGCTGTCACAGATATTTAACTCCTCATCAGCTCCTGAGTCCTCTCCTATTTGAACTTTATAGAAAGAATTGGAATAATGAACTCTGTAAGACACTGGGGCGCAAGCTACACTACTTTGGCCGCCCTTCAGTGTAGCACAGTGGGGAGTGAGTTCCAATCAGTCCCTTGGTACCTCAAGGGCACTGGTGCTGTGTCAGTGGAACCTGGAGACAGAGCAGTGGGCAGTGGAAGAAAAGCAGTGATGTGCTCAAACGCCTTATGGCAGCCGATGAGATGGCTCACCAGACTTGATCATGAGCACGTGCTAGATCCCACCTAGAGACCCCACCTCCCAAAATACAAGAGTGGTGAATGAGGGCAAGAACAGTAGGCTTCTCAGGAGACTGAGATGGGGATATGGGTCATAAAATAAGACATGAGACTATTAAACTGACGTCATTTGTATCCATGGCTGGTGAGGTCTAAGAAAATTTGGACATCCAGATGTGGTTTCCATATGCCAGTGCCTGAATTACAGTTAACGAATACAAAACGCCACATACACAAAAACTATAGAAGAATATAAATATGAGCATGCGCAGACAGTGACATGTACAATATAAATGTATTTAGATGAGAAACTAAAGCAAGGGATAAAGATTCCATAGTTCCTAGAAAGCAGAAGGAAAAAAAAGTATGCAGTGGTGGTGGCCTGAAGGAGGTGAGCAGAAAAAGCTCAGAAAAAACTTAGTAGTGGTGCAGATTTTCTCACAATTGGTCCTAACCAATCTAATTGGTATCTGAGGTTCTCCTTTTAGTATTTGAAGAATTTGACTTTCTATAGATGAATTATTAACATACTTATAATCAGAAAAATACAATATTTGCTTCACCTATTCTAATCTAGACTCTTTCCCTGGTCCCCATCATTTTATTTGTGGTTCTTCTTGTCTACTGCTGGGGACAACAGAATAATAGAAAGAAATAATAAGGAGAAAGGACATGTCAAAGCATAGTTCAAGGTCTGAACACTCCCTATCTTCAGGCAAACCTCCCAGTTACCCAAACTCATCAATAAAATGGCTTCAAATTAACAGGGCCATTGTTTTGTGGATCCTTCATTTTCACCTATATAGATACAATTTCAGAGTTCTTAGAGCATCTAACCAAAATTAAAAGCTGCCAGAAAAAAAAAAGGCACAAAAGAAAAAACAGGTAACACAATAAAGATATATCTTGAAGAAGTGTCAGCATAGCAGAGAGAAGTTAGCCAGAGAGAAGTAAGTCTCTTCTCTGAGAAAAAGAAAATCAGTATAAACCTTCCTCTGTGAAAAAGTCCTGAGCAACAACTGCGTTAAAGTATCACCCAGTATCAGAACACTTTTTCCATATTGGGGGAATCCCAAGACTAGAGGGAGACAGTTCCCACCTCCCGTTATGGAAGACCTGATGTTCCATTTCACAAGCCCTGTGGATTAGCACATGGTGCATGATCTTAGCTGATGTGTCATTGCTCTTTAAATTCACCTGTTGCTTCGAATCTAGCAGTGATGCTGTTCTGCCTAGACACCACTTGAGGCCAGTCACGCTACAGTATGAATTGCAGCCACACTAAATTAAACATATACTTACAACTAAACTGTATTTACAGAAACAGTGCTTGTGACCAAACACAAATAAAGGAACACAAATCTAATTTTAATTTTAAAATTCAATATAATAGTAAAAATTTTTTCTGGAGAAGAGATGGGATTTGGTTTTGACATTTCAGTTAAACACCTCCATCAACCCAAAGATAATTAAATATGTTGATTATCTTGATTGTGGTGATGGCTTTACGGTTTATACGTATCTCAAAACTTATCATATTGTACACTACACTAAATATGCACACTAAATATTTATGTCAATTATATCTTTAAAAGCTGCTAGTAGAAAAGAAACACACACACAAGAGCTATATACAAACACATGTGTACACAAATACACACACATATACACATACACACATACATACACACACATACACACACACAAGAGTTACACACACACACACACACACACGAGCTATACACTCCTCTCCAGATCAGTAAATTTTTTCTGGCCCTCTCAGCACTGAAGTAATCATTTTGAATCCATAACCAAAGATCTTTCTTCAGATAAATGTCCAAATTTTTAAACTTTATATAAACATGGTTCCCTTGAGATTGTCTCTTTTCTAATGACACAAAGCCTTTTTCTCAGAGATATGTTGATAAGAAAAGTCTTTATTTGTAAATCTGATGACTAAGCAAAATAGCATTCCTATGGTTTTTAAGAAACCACTCTTTTTAAAAAAATTTTTTAAAGTTATTTATTTATTTATTTATAGCTACGTTGGGTCTTCATTAATGCACGCGGGCTTTCTCTAGTTGCGGTGAACTGGGGCTACTCTGTTGTGGTACGTAGGCTTCTCATTGCAGTGGCTTCGCTTGCTGCGGAGCTCTTTTTTTTTGAATCACAGAGTACCTCAATGGGACATGACTTACAGATGTATTAAAATAAGCAGAAAAAAATGAGCCAATTTAATTTGCATTCACTTTAACATTCAATTCAATTAAATATTTATTAAATGTGCTGGCCACATGTTCACCAGGAAAATTTACCATGACTAATTGAGAAAGAGAAATAAAGGCAGCAAATGAAGAAAGGTCCAAGAAGTTATACTCATTTATAAAAGTTTCATAATATATTCTGGTCTAACATAAACCCCGGCTAAGTTGATTATGAATCTGGGACAGGTTTTTCAGGCAAAGAAGAATTAGTCAACTCCAAACACTTAAGTTTTTGGTTATCGTAGAGTTGATATTTTGCTATAAACTTTATACCCAGAAAAGAGAAGCAACAAATTTCAGAGAGTTTTCCAGTGGAGAGCAGACAATTAGGGTGAAGTCACTGTCTTTCACTCAATGAAGAATTACTGTGTGCCTGCAATGATTCAGCCAGTGTGCTCACATACTGCCTAGACAATAAGGTGACAGAAAGAGGAGAGGACAGCAGACTTCTATTCGAAGCTTTGATAAATGAGCTATTACATTTTCAAATAACAAATTATTTCCTATAGAAATAATGGATTTGGGATTAGATATAGGCAATTAGGGTATATATGTGTGGCTGAAACAGTTATTTAATAATTTGAATGATTTTCTGAGCTTCTAAAAGTACCCAGTGTAGTGCCACAAAAGAGCAGTCATCCGAACACAAATTCTCATCATTAAGATAACAAATGCATAATAATTGGGTTTTGCCAGTTCTATAAAATCTATAAAATAGTACTATAAGCATTTTAAAGCATTTTATGTTCTCATATAATATCCATGAAATCCAAAGGTGTCAAATGACAGGTCCAAGGTCAAGAGAATGGGACTAGAGTATAGCCTGTCTAATCCCTACTCCAGTGTTTCCTCTACTGGGCTCTAACTAGAAAATCTTCCTCCTTTTAACTTCAATTTAAAAGCATATTTATATTGGTACAACTTTGGAAAACAATTTTGTATTGCCTCATAAAATTGAAAATGTGCCCAAAAAATGCATATCTATTTATAAGTATAGGGGATTCTGAAATAAATGTATTATCTCACTTGCCATGTAATCAGTAAGGTAATACAGTACATCAGACAAACAATAACTAAAATAACCAATGCAGGCATTTATTAACTGCATACTATGTGAAGGATGGTCCGTACACCTTTTAACCATTACTTCATTTAATCCTTACAATAGTATGAGGTAAGTATTGTTATTACCTCTATCTATAAAGTAGGGCTGGACTTCCCTGGTGGCACAGTGGTTAAGAATCCACCTGCCAGTGCAGGGGACATGGGTTTGAGCCCTGGTCTGGGAAGATCCCACATGCCACAGAGGAACTAGGCCCGTTTGCCATAACTACTGAGCCTGTGCTCTAGAGACTGCAAGCCACAACTACTGAGCCTGTGTGCCACAACTACTGAAGCCCATGCGCCTAGAACCCGTGCTGCACAACAAGAGAAGCCACCACAATGAGAAGCCTGTGCACTGCAACGAGGAGTAGCCCCCGCTCAACACAACTAAAGAAAGCCTGCATGCAGCAACAAAGACCCAATGTAGCCAAAAACTAATTATTTTTTTTTAAATAGGGCTACCTAATAGAAACAAATGAATTAATTAACATGGAACTTAAAATACTGGCATGTAATAAGCTAACAATAATGTTAGCTACTGTTATTAAAAACTAATTTGTATAATTTTCAAAATTATTCATGCTGATCCATTCTTTGATTCAGAAAGGAGAACTATAGATGTTTGGTAATTTTTTCTTTTTAATCACCCTTAAAATTGCCAATTTGCATGAAATTCATAACTATACTCTGGGAAAAATTTAATAATGACAAACATGGCAGAACACATAACATTTAAAAATAGAGAGAGAGATCAAGGAACACATCTTATAAAGGCTGTCCCAATCCAAAATATGATCAAAAGATCTGACTACTATTTTGTTTGCCTAGATTCCTGAATTCAGAATTCAAGGTAACTTGGAATTATATATATATATTTTTATCCTTTGTAGCTTTATAAGAGAGAAGTCAAAATTTCATGCTGTGTTGGTTTGCATTTCAATACGATGCTAAAGATGACTGATAAGAAGTATTTTTTAAAACAGCAGGTGCAATCTGTGCTGAAGTATTACTGCCAAAATCAGGTTTTATGATATAGTTCAGAGACAGGCAGAATCCATACCACTGTAGTTCAGGAGGCAGATAGACGGAGGTTCTTTTTTTCTCTTTGCACCCGTACACCTGATGGTCTCCATACTCTGTTACTTGTATACCATTGACACTCCGTTGTAGCCCCCAAAGTCTTTGACTATCAGACATCACAGGGGTGTTTGGATCCTTTCAGCCATATGTGCTTCACTGTCTCAAACTCAAATGCCTACACAGGCAAGCAGGTTATGTAAGCATAGGAAGTGGAAATGATGGTGACCAGATCGCATATGCCCCATCTAAAGAGGGCAACTTCCATTCAGCTTCAAACCATTATGTTCAAGTGGGAATGCTGGCCCAATATTCTCAGATATTCTTTTTTTTATTGGAGTATAATTGCTTCACAATGTTGTGTTAGTTTCTGCTGTACAATGAAGTGAATCAGCTACATGTAGACATATATCCCCTCCCTCTTGGACCTCCCTTCCACCCCCTCCATCCCAACCATCTAGGTCACCACAGAGCATGAGCTGAGCTCCCTGTGCTATACCAGATATATCAGATATTCTGATTTTTATAGAGAAGCTGGAATTTCAGACTTTTATGTAAAATCTTCTATCAAAATATTGACAACTAAGTCAATTTTTAAACATTACATAAGCAAAACAGAATATGCCTGTAGCTTAGGCCATGTATCTTCTAATCCCCAGATGTTATTGTACAGGATGCAATTTGAGGAGACAAACTTATATAAAAACAACCCAAAAAACAACCAAAACCCAAAAAAGGAAACTTTAAATCCTTACAATGTCAGTTACTGGCGCCATTTAAGAACAGATCACTCAGGGTTAATTTTCAAGAACTTATTCCTAAATAAAGTTCCCAAATCTCAGGCAGCCTCCTCTTAGAAAAGAAATCTCAGGAGGTTATCTCTTTTTGTAGCACCATTTAGGTTTTCCATTTTAGAACTCCTTTTAGCACACCTCAATAATATTTTGAGATGCCAAAAGAAATTAGATTTTGGAAGGAGAAGGAGTTAAGAGTAATGACTTATTATGTAAAATGGTAGTTTATCAATTATTTGGTATTTTTATGAAAGTCATGTTCAAGGTTAGAATAATTCTTAGAAAGAGAGAATGTCACTGAGAAATCTTATATTGGGGGAAAGCCTTTAGATTTAGCAGGTATTTCTGCATTAGCCAGGACCATTCCATGTCCATAATATGATTCCACAGATTTCTTGGTATGAGAGCACTGGATCTAATAGTATTAAGTATCTGAAGGATGGCAAGACTTTGACTTCACACAGCTTTTACTTATTGCTTCATTTTACACAAACAACAACAATAAAAAAAAATCACATTTCATAGCATCTTACAAAACTATTAATGCCTCTGTAAGTCTAGGTGAAAATTCCTATGCCCTATGAACTAGAGATTATGCTTCACATTTCTTTTTCATCTCTTTTTAATCTATTAAAAGTTCCTTTCAACTGCAAATCTAGCATCTTCTGTAACACCTTAGATTACAGAGGGCTCTATTTATAGGTTTTCAAGGTATCTTCATGCTCCTCCACAATGGTAAAGTATGACAAAATTAGGAGACATATTCAAGAATCTAAAATGTTGGGCTTCCCTGGTGGTGCAGTGGTTGAGAGTCCACCGATGCAGGGGACACGGGTTCGTGCCCTGGTCCGGGAAGATCCCACATGCCGCGGAGCGGCTGGGCCCGTGACCATGGCCGCTGAGCCTGCGCGTCCGGAGCCTGTGCTCCGCAACGGGAGAGGCCACAACAGAGAGGCCCGCGTACCGCAAAAAATAAATAAATAAATAAAATGTCATTTTCTAACATTCTTTAGTGCTTTGGTAATAATGCAACATAATATAACATATTAAAAATTAAAAACAGAAAAGAATAGCGAGCAATTA
Source organism: Lagenorhynchus albirostris (assembly GCF_949774975.1). Classification (NCBI taxonomy): domain Eukaryota; kingdom Metazoa; phylum Chordata; class Mammalia; order Artiodactyla; family Delphinidae; genus Lagenorhynchus; species Lagenorhynchus albirostris. Next base: position 121,228,116 of record NC_083098.1, on the reverse strand, counting down.
AACACGGTCATAAAATGTTTGCAGCCATTCCCATCAGGAGACAAATTTTTTTTCCCACCCATTGAGTCTGGGCTGGCCTTGTGACTTGCTTTGACTAATAGAATGTGGTGAAGTAGCACTGTGGGACTTTCAGAGCCCAGGTCTTAAGGCACCTTGCAACTTTCATTTCCATCTTCTTGGAATGCTTCCTTGAGACCACCATGAAAAAAAGCTGATCGAGCCTGCTAGAGTATGAGAGAATCTAAATTGTTGTTGTTTTAAACCATTAAGTGTTCTGCTGGTTTGTTATGCTGTGATAATTAACTAGAGCAGAACTATGGCTCAGAACAATCAAATGATGTGTTTTAGCAGAACTGGGACTCATGATAGGTGAGACCATGGACATTAGAGCCAGAAAGACTGTATTCCAATTCATGATCTGGTCATCCAACTTCTCGGAGCCTCAGTTTACTCATCTGTAAAATATGGTGCTAATGATGTCTGTGTAACAAATTGTGGCACATGAGCTAATGTAAAAGACCCAAATACAGATAAATGTTAGCTGCCTTTCCAGCTCAGGTCATTTGTCTTCTGTTTCATTGTCTTTTGGAGACATAAAATGTTCTTCTTTTCTAAATAACATTTTGTAAAAGATTAATATTCTGAGGTTTTTGAGCTTTGTTACATAAAGCTCATTAAAGCAACACTGCGATCATGCTTTTAGGCATGTGAGACCAGTTGTTGACGATGGTGTGCTCTGAAAGTCTCCACTTTAAAATTATGTTTGAAAATTAAGAAGGGTACTAATGTTCTGCTCACATGGACATGCATATGCTAAAACACCACTGCTATCTGCTCATTCCTAGATGAACTGTGACTGTTGCCAACCACTAATGAAAGGCCCCCTCACATAGCCAGAGAGACAGACTCCTGTGAAAAACTCCTAGTGACCCAACTGTGCCTCTCAGGGAGCTGCCTACACCTCTGGAGAACCCCAGAGTCCCTGAGCTCAGGTTTTACAAGCCTGTGGTATCCCAGCATCAAGGGACAGCTGACATAGCAATTTATCAGCCCTAAACCTATCCAGTGAACAACACTCATGAGTGAATTAAAACTTCTTATAGAGAGCATACAACGCTGTTCTAGGAATTCTAGAAGCAATTAAATCTTCAAAAACAGTATAATGAGGCTCTGCAGATGCCAACGCCAACACCCAGCCAAGGTCAACCCACCCTGTTCTTTGACATCACAGTCAAGGGTGAGACCTTAGGCCACGTTTCCTTCAACCTATTTGCAGACAAAGTTCCAAAGACAGCAGAATACTTGCATTCTGAGCTCTGGGGAGAAAGGGTTTTGTTGTAAGGGTTGGTGCTTTCACAGAATTCTTCTGGGGTTTGTATGTGATAATGGCACTAGTGGCAAGTCCATGTAGGGGGAGAAATTTGATGATGCGAACTTCTTCCTGAATCACAGAGTCCTGGCATCTTGTCCATGGCAAATACCAGGCCAACACAAACAGTTCCCAGTTTTGCACTTGCACCGTCAAGACAGAATGGTTGGGTGGCACACGCAGGTAACACGAAAGAGGGTATATAGTGGAAGCCATGGAGCACTTTGGGTCAAGGAATGGCAAGACCAGCAAGCAGCTCACAATTGTCCACTGTGGACGACCCTAATAAATTTGACTTGTGTTTTAACTAAACCACCAGGTCATTCCTCCTGTAGCTCAGGAGAGCGCCCGCCCCCCCCACCCCCACCAGCAGGCAGCATCCTGTAATCTTCAGGCTCTTGCTACAATTCTTCAAGGTCCCCCTTTTCCTATATCCCTGCAGGTCTAGCTGGCTTCCAGACTTAGGTTTATGATTATAAAATAACAAACAAACAAAAAGGAGTACCAATGAAAATACTACATGGAGAAAATTAATGTTCAGAATCTAGAATTTATTTATAATTCATTTCTAAAAGTTTCCAGCCAGGATGTAAGATAAGAAAGCAAATAAATTTTAAGCAATGATAATAGTCATTCAAAATATGTGAAATCTCCTGAAAACTAATATTACTTGAGCATGAAACAGTTGTTAAAAATACATTACTGGATGGACCTAGAGTCTGCCATACAGAGTGAAGTAAGTCAGAAAGAGAAAAACAAATACCGTATGTTAATGCATATATATGGAATCTAAAAAAAAAAAAAAAGTGGTGCTGATGAACCTAGTTGCAGGGCAGGAATAGAGAGACAGACATAGAAAATGGACGTGAGGGCAAGGGGTGAGAGGGCGAAGCTGGGGCAAAGTGCGAGTAGCACCGACATATATACACTACTGAATGTAAAATAGTTGGTTGGTGGGAAGCAGCAGCATAGCACAGGGATATCAGCTAGGTGCCTTGCGATGACCTAGAAGGGTGGGATAGGGAGGGTAGGAGGGAGGCTCAAGAGGGAGGAGATATGGGGACATGTATATGTCTATGGCTGATTCGCTTTGTTGTGCAACAGAAACTAACACAGTATTGTGAAGCAATTATACTCCAATAAAGATCTAAAAAAAAAAGGTACATGTACACCTTCCCTATGACCCAGCGATTCACTTCTAGAGAAATAAAAACATATGTTCACAAAAAGAAAAAAAAAACAAGTCACGTTGACTCCCGTGTTCATTGTACCATTATTCCCAGTAGCCAAAATGTAGAAACAACTCAAGTGTCTATCAACAAATGAATGGATAAACAAAATGTGGTCTATACATACAATGGGATATTATTCACCCATGAAAAGGAATACATTTGTGATGTATGCTACAACATGGATGAACTTGAAAATATGCTATGTGAAATAAGGCAGTGACAAAAAGACAAATATTGTATGATTCTATTTATATGAAATATCTAGATAGGCAAGTTCATAGAGACAGAAAGTGGAGTAGAGGTTCCCAGTGGCTGAGAGAAGAGGTGGATGGGAGATATTGTCTTATGTTTATAGTTTCTTTTTGGAGTGATGGAAAAGATTTGGAAACACAGAGCAGTGATGGCTGCACAACAGTGTGAATGTAATTAATACACTGAATCGTACAATGAAAATGATTTAAATGACATATTTTTTGTCATATATATTTTATCACAATAAAAAATGTTTAACCCCCCCAAAAAATACATTACCATATTTATATCTCTAGAACTTGGGAAAAGTCAATTTCTGTGAGGAAATCCATCATTTTTAGAAGTTAAATAATTATTAAATAATATACATATAACTTTGAGATCTTGATTTTTTTCCCAAAAACTAAAAGTTAAAGTAGCCTTGGAAATTCTCCTTGTTTTCCTGCACTGAGGAAATGAATAAATCATCTCTATTTGATATTATTAATTGATTGTTAACAATTTTCCCTGCTTTTAAGGAGTGCCAAAAAAAAGAGAAAAACAATGAGCTTAATATAATGGATACACATTTTAAACTTCCATAGAATAAAATAACTCAAATTAAGAAGGAAAAACAGTCTAGAATACTTTACTGTAATGTCTGAAAGATTTTTGTAACTTGGGACCTTTACTATTTGGTTCTAATCTATTTTCCAGCCTCATCTCCCATTACTTTCCGATATACATCTTTGGTTTTTGTTTTGTTTTTTTCTTAATCTCATAAAACATTTTTCCAGACCTAAAAATATGCCTTGGCTTTGCCATGTGCTCCTCCCTTCCCTTCCTGGAAAACTCCTATTCATCCTTCAAACTCCATTTCACCATCATTGCCCCCACCCTGCGCAGTGCAGTTAGTTATGCTATCTACTGCATTTTGTTCCTTTCTTTATAATGGCACCTAACACATTGCATTGTAATTTATTTGCTTACACATCTCTGCGTATTTGAATATAAGCTTCGTGAAGCTAAGGGCTGTCACTTCTGTATTTCTGTATCCCAACATATACCTGCCACACACAGTGGCACTTTCATGACCTCTGACCTTATCTCTGACCATTCTCTTGGTGTTTCAAGGTCTATATTAAGAGAGTACTCTGGTTCTTAAATGAGTTCTGAGGCAGTTTTTATGTTTATATTAAATATAATATAGTACCTTAGTTCTACTATAATCTTCTGACCAATGATCAATAAATATATGCTTTGGACCAACTTTTGGGTTACACAAAATGAAAAACCTGTAAGTAAACTGACTTGGATTTTACAGGGACTCGAAGCTGAAAGCAATCTTGCTAGGTCCTCTGTTCTTTCCATCTTTCCCTCTCCTGTCTATATTCATGCAGAGCTTCCAATAAACTGTTCCAGAAGATGAGAAACAATTTCTCTTAAAGAAAAATAGATCAAGGTTTTATAAAGCCTAGTGACTGAACGTTCCTCCCTCCTCTAAACGCCTTAGGCTGCCATCTAAGCCTGTGCTGGTGGGCTTCCCCACCATGTTCCCACAGCCAGCCTTTCTGCTAACAGGGCCTTCAGGTAGTTCAACACTTTCACAAACTTATGTTCTAGGTCTATTTTCTCTATGATGAACTTTCTTTGATCTGCCAAAGGACTTTAATATGAAAAGTCACAATTTGCATCCATTGGTGACTTCTAGGTAGGCAATAAATATTACCACTGGGACTAATGAAAACAAAAAGCCTGCAGAAGCAAAAGTGCCACAGAAACCTGTGAAGGACAAAGATTGACACAATAAAGTTGGGCATGAGTAACCCACATGGAAACAAATACACATCATAAGTGCATCAGAGCAGGTGCAGGAAATGATTTAATGCGGGATTAGCCACAGGTAGAATGGAGACAAGTAAAGGGAAGGATAAACTACAAATCGAGAAAAACACATAGGTCACAATACATGACAGGATAGAATAAGCTCAAGTTAATTATAAATCTAACCATAATTCATGCCTACTATAATATCTTATTTTTTAATTGGTTTTATTCCCCAATGTTTATGACTCTCTACTGAGCTATCCTTTAAATTACTTTTCTGAAGCCCAGATGTGGATATTATATTTTCCTATTATTTCAGAATTTTAAGTCAAATATTGATAATGTAACTGAACTTTGTATTTTACATTTTAAAAAGTACCACGTGCCAGGCTTCCCTGGTGGTGCAGTGCTTAAGAATTCGCCTGCCAATGCAGGGGACACAGGTTCAAGCCCTGGTCGGGGAAGATACCACATGCCCCGGAGCAACTAAGCCCATGCACTACAACTGCTGAGCCTGCACTCTAGAGCCCGCGAGCCACGACTACTGAGCCCTCATGCTGCAACTACTGAAGCCCACGCGCCTAGAGCCCGTGCTCCAGAACAAGAGAAGCCACTGCAAGCCTCCGCACCGCAATGAAGAGTGGTCCCAGCTCACCGCAACTAGAGAAAGCCTGCATGCAGCAACGAAGACCCAACGCGGCCAAAAATAAATAAATAAAATAAATAAATTTATTAAAAAAAAAGAAGTACCACATGTCTGTTTTGAACTCGCACTCATCCTTCCAGAATCAATTCAAACATCACCTCCTCTGGGACACCTTCTACAGCAATCACTCCATCCCACCCAACACTGAGGTAGCCTCTACTCCAAGGGCTTATAAGCCTCCCTGAATATTCTTCTTTCATCAACTTTATCAGATTGAGAAGTCTCTGCTTACTCTCTAACCCTCGTGAGACTGTGATCTTCTTGAGAAAAGCAACTTTGTCTTTTATATCTGTACTAAACAATTTTAGGCAATAAAAACTCAATAATGTATCAGTGAATAAAAAGTTTAAAAGTTACTTATACTAAATAAAATCATTTTTGAAAAATATAGAAGAGTTATGGGTTCATTTAGAAATACACTGGAGCTACAGCTTCGATGGCCCTTGTGAATTAAAAGAAAAAGACTTAATATCTGTCCACTCCTGGAATTCTACTCTATGAATATTTAAAAGCTAATACACAAGATACGCCTACATCAGCAAAATGAATAAACCAACAATGCTGATCTGTTATTTCAGTCACCTTGTGATACTCACATCACCTGCATCAGTGGTCATTTTTATAGATTGTACAAACTGCAAAATTCAAACTAATGGTCCTTTCCAGTGTCCAGGTAGATTCAGTCATGTAGGTAATGAAAACAGCATTACAAGATTACAGTTCTTACTCATCTAACCCTTACAATCCACAGTATTTTAAGCTGGCTGTTTAAACACTGTGAGTCTATATTTCTTTTTTTTTTAACATCTTTATTAGAGTGTAATTGCTTAGTCTATATTTCTTGTCCAAAAGGGGGCTAATAATACCTTTTCTATCTTTCTCAAAGGCTCATTGATGGGCTCAAGTGGCATAAGGACTTAGAAATATTTTGTAAAGTACTATAAAGACACAGTTATTCTTAATCACAGAACTTTATTTTAGCAGCACAGAATGATTATATGTCATAATCATTATAATACAAAAGAATGTGTTGTATATATCTTCTAAATAAAACTAGCATCTTGCTTAGTAATTTTAGGTAAGCAACTACAGAAAGAGGGCTTTTTATCCCATTACTTAAAAATAATCACCTGAGGGAAAAAAGGAAATAACTATTTTGAACTTCCGAAATCTAAGAATATCTCCATAATCATCTACATGGGATTCTATTTGATGACACAACAATCCTCTAGTTCTAAAACAACAGTCCTAAATATATTCAATTATGGATTGATAATGTTTAGTTTTCATTTTTAAAAATAGCCTTATTTTTAATACCATTTCTCCAAAGACAATTTTCAGTTGTTGCTTGAATACAGCAATCATGATCACTCTCTTACCATAGCAGAGGAAGCAAGCTATTCACCAAAAATTCATGCTGTCCTTTCACAGAGAAATGTTGTTTTTAGAAAATGGCCACCCACTGTTAACCCTGTCTTCCCACTCCTTTTGCATTTGGTTAGACTGTAAGACAGATTATGGAACCCAAGTAGAAGAAATACACACTCCTTTCAGATAAAAGTCCACAATTCTCCACATTTCATTTCCTCAGTTGGTCAACCCCGAGAGACACCTCAGAAGCCCAATGTTACAAGAAGCAGAGTTTTTATCAACCTGAGTCTCTAAACAGACCTGTATAAACTCAAGTCCCTGACAATGGTGTGCAGAATATATAAGAACCTCAACCCACAAAACACTATCATCACACTAGACTTTATGTGAACAAAAACTAAGCTTATTTTGTGCTAAGACATGAAATTTCAGGTTTGTATGTTACAGTGACCATCAACCATAACTCTTGTATCACCTAAATTTAGCATACAATCTAAATATCTTTTTTTAACATCTTTATTGAGTATAATTGCTTTACAATGGTGTGTTAGTTTCTGCTTTATAACAAAGTGAATCAGCTATACGTATACATATATCCCCATATCTCCTCCCTCTTGCATCTCCCTCCCACCCTCCCTATCCCACCCCTCTAGGTGTTCACAAAGCACCGAGCTGATCTCCCTGTGCTATGTGGCTGCTTCCCACTAGCTATTTTATATTTGGTAGTGTATATATGTCCATGCCACTCTCTCACTTCATCCCAGCTTCCCCTTCCCACTTCCCGTGTCCTCAAGTCCATTCTCTATGTCTGCATCTTTATTCCTGTCCTGCCCCTAGGTTCTTCAGAACCATTGTTTTTTGTTTGTTTGTCTTTTTAGATTCCATATATGTGTGTTAGTATATGGTATTTGTTTTTCTCTTTCTGACTTACTTCACTCTGTATGAGTCTCTAGATCCATCCACCTGGCTACAAATAACTCAATTTCGTTTCTTTTTATGGCTGAGTAATATCCATTAGAGATACATTTTCAGAAAAAAGTAACCTGAATGAATTGCTTATTTATACCAGATGTATAAATATTTTACATACTTGCTATTGGCTAGTTTCTTTAATGAGACTGAGATTTCTTATTTCCTAAGCAACACTGTCACTATAAATCAATACATATATGTTATGGTTTTGAAATTCAATGCCCACATGATTTTGTTTGGCTCAGAGCGCCTTATAGATTACATGGTGGGAGGAATACATTGTAATCCCCCTTTCCCACTCCTTATACCCATCAGTGATGGAACTGATTTGTGCTTCTGAAAGAAGACGGAGTTGAGGACAAGATGCAAGTCACTTGCGTAATCTAACTGCAGAACTAACTAGGAAATTATAGAGAATGCACTGTCCTGTCCAATGGAGCTGAGGGCATGTATCAGAGAGTAACTCACATTACTTGTGCCCAAGCTGCCCAGACATGTTTCCATCTTTGAGACTCAGACAGATTTTGTAGTTTTAAGCAGGACCACTTTCACAAAGATGGCTCAAAATTTATAGCAGAATTTATATGATATTTTAAGAAACATAACAATGAACTCTAAATATATAAAATTTAAAGAGAGAGCTAGGAATAAATTACCAAGGCATTCTGTCCTGTAATAGTCATAAGATGCAAAGTATATTTAGTCAGAATATTTAAACCACGTTTTCTCTCCTGTCTTGTATAATATTCTCAACTGAAGCAATTATCCACAACAGAGGAATCCACTCATTGTATTTCAAATACTGAAGCTGAATTGGTTTTGTAAACAGTCCAATGGATAAAATGAAAGGGTAAATTGTGCACTAAAACTAAACGTTTCATTAAGTTTTAATAATCCTGGCATTTCATCATTAATAATAGTATAAAATTAATTATTAAATAAAATGTATAGCCATTAAAAATCTGAATATAAATGTAATCCTGCAAAAATAAGAAGTAATGCATTCTTGTACCAAATGAACCTGAATTATTGTACACATTTGCTGCATATTTAAATGCAAAATGTAGATCATGCAAATCCAAAACCAAGTTAGTACAAAATGTAAAATTTTTGTACATTACAGATTTTCATGTATTACTTATTCGGCAAATATTTATCAAGTACTTAGAAGGTGCAGCCACTGTACTAACTGCTGGGAATATAAGTAGGATCAAGTTATTTTACAGGGAGTAAGATGGAAAAGTGTAGAATGTAATGATTGAGTTTACTTAAGTAGAAAAGATTTCCTTAAAGAAATAGCATCTAATCTGAGAATTGACAGATGAGTGGCCAATTTTGCTTGTTATTAATAAATAACTTTTCATCATCATTAAAAGCACTTATCATTTATCATGCAAAACCATCTGAAGTCTAAACCAACAGCTATTACGTGCTCTCCACTAGTGATTTAAATAATCTATTCAACCATCAAAAGACCTTGACTGTAAAGCAGAAGAGCAAGATTCTGCTAAGAATAGTTGCCATGACAGCAAAAATTTCCCCAAGAATTGTCAATGAGAATAACATTTTTACATTAAAAAATAGGTCTTTTTCTATTAAATATTCAGCTTATTACTTTATTACTAAATTGTCCTTAATGTCATGCTGCTAGGATCGAGATAGTTGAATTAGTGATTAACTCAATTAAATGGAAGCCAGCTTTATTAATTTGGAAAAAAATGTCCAGTCATTGTAGCAGGGCATCAAAGATTGTTATCCTGGAGTGGAATCATGTTCTTTAAAGGAACTAATGACTATTGAGAAATATACTACTTTTTTTGTTTGTTTGTTTTTTGCGGTACGCGAGCCTCTCACTGTTGTGGCCTCTCCCGTTGCGGAGCACAGGCTCCGGACGTGCAGGCTCAGCGGCCATGGCTCACGGGCCCAGCCGCTTCGCGGCATGTGGGATCTTCCCGGACCGGGGCACGAACCCGTGTCCCCTGCATCGGCAGGCAGACTCTCAACCACTGCGCCACCAGGGAAGCCCGAGAAATATTCTACTTTTAAACTTAAAAGCAATCATCATACGTAGGAGTTTCCCGCTGATACCAGTTTACGCTGAGCTTAAAAATCTAAAGTGGTAAGTGGTACTAGATATACACAGCAAAAATCTTATTAACAGGCCTAATTAAACAAAAAGACAGTCTGAGTTGGTGAAAACTCTATATTATAGTATTTTTTAAAAGAAATTCAACTTCTTTAAAATACACAAAATAATAGATTTCTGGATTCTGATAAGAATAATATATATTTTGTAAGTAATACCTTTGAAGTGCTTGAAAATAGTTTGTTCATGTATTTTATAGATTTAAATTTTCCCATACAATTTTGTTTATACTGTCAATGTGTTGATAGTGAATCAATGCGGAGGTTACCACACTGTCCCTAATGGGCCTTCCTGCGTCTTTTTTTTCTGCCATCCTCTCCCTCCCCATCCCTGCTATTTCCTACCCACAGCATCCCTGGTCTCACTTTCTCCCACATCTCCCTTTGTCTTTCTGTCCTAGGGAGATGGATTCCAAATACAAAGGTGTAAAAAAGAATACAAAATCAGTGGGTTACTTGCCCACTAACCAACAGGTGACAGGGCACAAACAGGAAAACTAGTAAGCAGGTGAAGCCAGCTACAGATGTAACGGATTTTTTTCCAAGTAGCAGGATTTCTTGCCTTCCATTTGAGTGGTTTCTAACGGCCTTTCATATACGTATGCTAATTCCAGGCTTGAACATTTTAACCTAAGAGTATAGTCATGAAATTGGTTTTCCTGTGTAGCTTAGTCACTCACAACTGTAATCACCTAAAAATTGGTCATGGCTTGGAGGTTCCTTAGAAAACTAAAAATAGAGTTATCATATGATCTAGCAATACCACTTCTGAGCATATATCCAGAAGAGATGAAAACTCTAATTCGAAAAGATACATGCACCCCAATGTTCATATCAGCGCTATTTACAATCGTAAAGACATGGAAGCAACCAAATGTCCACCAACAGATAAATGGATAAAGAAGATATGGTATATATATATACAATGGAATATTACTTAGCCATAAAAAGGAATGAACTAATGCCATTTGAAGTAACATGGATGGACTGAGAGATTATCATACTATGTGTATTAAGTCAGACAGAGAAACACAATATATATATATATATATATATATATATATAACTGAATCACTTTGCTGTACACCTGCAACATTGTAAATCAAATATACTTCCATTTTTAAAAAATTAAAATATAATCAAATATACTTCCAAATCAAATACTTCCAAATCAAATATACTTCCATTTTTAAAAAATTAAAAATAAAATAATAAAAATAAATAAAAAATAATTTGGTCACGGCTCAATTTAGAAAGTGACCTTTCAATTTGATTAGAACCTAAGGTTTATAGATAGTAGAGTCTATAACCATTATATTATATATTTTCTCAAAACGATATGGGAAGGAGACCTTCCAAACTGTGCACTTAGTAAGCAAAACTGTTTTTCCATCAAACAATTTAAAAGGCTTCCCAGGGCTTTTATACTTTATACTGATTTTTAAAGTCTTCTAGTGATAAAGAATAACAATGGAAAATATAACAATTAGGGGTTGACTGTGAAATGACAGACTGCTCTAACAATAAAACCAAATCTACCTTAATAAACCACACACAAATCACTTCCTCAGGAGAGCAATAGCGACTGTTTTGCTCTAGAGATCATCTTAAAGCCTAGCTAACCATGTGTCATTCTCTGAGGTCACAAAGGACCACAGCCAGATTAGCTAGAACTGCATCTGCCAGAAGCAAGACATTAAGAATGTCAGGGTGGCAATTGGCTCTCCTCTCTTAAATGAATGGTTAAAATCGCTTTCTGTTATCATCTTTGATTAGGTTTGAATATTTTTTGCTTTAGTTCTTGTGTAGGTTCCACCTGTTTTACTGTGATAATTTTAGGAGGAAATGAGCCTTCTCTAGGTTTTAATTTCTCATTTTTAGAAAATAAATGGGTTATACGAAATATTGAGACTTTCCATCTTTGAAACTTTCCTCTAAGATTCTCTAATTTGGGAATTAGCAATTTTACTTGTATATTAAACTATGAGTTTGAGAAGAAAGCAGCTTACCATTTTGCATTATTTTTACATGAATGGCTAACCCTAATATACCCTCTGGCAGTTGGTTCTTCTAAGTGCTTCAATGTTCCTTTTTGAACTTTGTTTAGAATACTTATGGGTAAACATTGCTAGGTACTGTGCAGCAGAGGTTTTACAATCAGCCTACCTAGGAGGCTCCAAATTTTGGTCCACTACTTACCAGTCAATTGACCTTGAGTGTATTGCCCAGTTTTTCTTAGTCTCAGTTTCTTCATCTTTAAAATGGCAATAACAATAGTATATCATAGTACTGACGAGAAGAATCAATAAGACGAGGCACATAGAATGTTTTGGATAATGCCTGACACATGGGAATTGTTCAGTAATTGCACTTACATGTTTTTATATTTCTTTTCTCTACTAGGTTGTATCTAGACAGAGAACATTGGTAGCTACCTGTTGATGTGTCACCCTAGACACCCACTCTAGAAACCTGGCAGTTAGCTTTATACCCAGTCTATACCTGTTGATCTCACCTCCTTAATATTTCTTGAATTCTTCTTCCCATCCCTGACTACCAATGCGCCCATTGAAGAAATCCCCATCTATCCCCTGGATGATAATAGCATCCTTACATGTCTCCCTGACTAGATAGCTGCCAAAGTGACTTTTCTATAACATAAATATGGCCATCATTTCCTCTCTTGATCAAAACTCCACTGCCTAAAGGACAACGTAGCTTGGCTTTTAAGGATCTCAAAAAATATGGTGCCTGATCAGCTCTTTGCACACCAGGCTTTAGAAAAAAAATCATAGAATGATCTCATGGAGAGCATCAGGGAATCAATAAGGTAGAAAGAGAATCAGAACAGTACAGTGTTCTGTAACAAACATCAATAGTATTTCTCCTTCCTCAAAAAGGCAGGAATACTGCTCTATAAATTGAAGAATAAAACAGCTAAAGAAACCATAGCAGGAAAGGCTCACACCTGGGTATTTTTCTATTCTGACAAGAAAGAGGAAAATGTCTATCTACCACAAAATTAATCAACTTTTGAAAGACAAAAGAAATCAGTGCTGATAACTCTATGAGGTTTAAGCTTAATTTTAGAAAAAAAAAATCATAATTCATCTGGGTCCAGCCTATGCCTCGGACAGGCTGTAACCGCTAAATCATTAGTAACATACTGCTTCACTTGACCTTATTTCCCCAGACACCACTGCCACTACTGACCAGCAGAATCCAATATGCTGAGAGAATAATGTCATAAAAAACCCTCAGCAACTCTGCCTTCCGGAAGTGCTGCTTCTGCCAGTGACATCACAGCTTGTCAGCTCAATATGCCACTGGCATATAGGTTCACTTCAAGTGGTGCTAATAGATAGCACCAGGCCATCCAGTTGCAGTCCACTTTGAGATCACATTACAAAGCTACATGAAGTCCTGGGCAAGGCAGGAGGACTGATACTATTTTACTGTCTCTTTAGCATCATTATGTACTTGCAAAGGAAAAGAAATCATAAGAAAAATAGGAACATAATCATCTAACAACTAACTGTAATTTACAAACTTCTTTCTTACATGCTTTACAGGAGGTAGATAGAGCCAATATGATTCCAATTTTAAAGATAACTAAACTGGAGTTCAATTGAGTTTCCCAAGGTCACTCAATAAGATGTGGTCCTCACGTCTTCTGTCTTCATATTTTCTGTAGGTATCGCATGAGCAGAATCAGATAGACCGGGCCTCGGTGGTGTCTGCTTCTTATGCAGGCGTATTCAATATATGGGAGCAGGGCCCCTCTTGAGGGGCTTGGGCTTGGACTATTGTTCTCTGTAATAACATGGATGGCCAGCTGCTGGCTTTGATTCAGTAGCCAGTTGTAAAAAGTGAACAACACTTGCATAGAAGCAAAGTAGAAAGCAGCCCTCCTTGGGGACAGCTTGAACTCAATAAATAGCTCCATTAGTTTAAGGCGGGAGATATGCACAGGGATACAGATAGAACTCACAAAGGCACTGTTTCTTTCTACCTTTACTAATTGCATCTAACTTCTTTCAGTGGTTACTGGTTAATAGGACTGGGCAGATGGTCCTTAGAATTGAAGGGACATTAAAGGTTCATTTCTCCCATATGCCTGTTCTTAAACAGAACCACCCTTAACACCGTATCAGATTTTTTTGTTATATTTCTTTAAACTATATAAAGTCACATAAGCTATTGAAGCTACCTAACTATAAAAGTCACATAAGCTCATTGAAAAGATTTTGAATTATACAGAAAATTATCAAGAAAAAATTAAAATCACCTACAATTCAATACTCTAGATATGGCCGTTATTACATTTTGATGTGTTTCCATTCAATTTTTTACATGTATGTTTCTATCGTTTTCAGAATTAACTTTCTTATATCCTGCTTTTTTTCTCTTAACATTATATGAGCGAAGCTTGATTATATGATGAGAATCTTCCTATTAAATATTCTTGAAAATTTTTAATTTAAATGGCTGCACTTTTCTCTCATATGGATACACCAAAATATGTTTACCCTTGTTTCTACGGTTCAACAGTCAAGCTTACTTTGCTATTGATAAAGAATGCTGCAATGATCATCCATTTACAGAAATGGTTGTTCAAGTTTCTGATTATTTTCTTAGACAACTCTAGAGAGGGAATTACTAGCTGAAGGAGCATTAAGATTTTATGACTTTTAATACTTTTTTTTTTTACTACAACTATGACTTCTTTTGTTTTCAAGAAAGCACCAGCAATATATGAGGGACGTTTTACATTCATCAACTTTAAATATTATGTTCTATATTTGTTTGAGTTTGCTAATCCAAGAGTTTGTGAGTATTCTTGAAATGTATTTTCTTTTTAAAGACATTCAGAGAATGAGATTTGACACCCTCCCTTGACAAAACCCTGCATGACTGATTGAAGATAAACTGGCTTTGAATATAACAAAGTCTAAAATGTTACAGACACTTCTTGTTGTTGTTTGATGCAGAATAAAATTAGGAACAAGAGAGAAAGTGGGCCGGAAACCAGACCAGAGGCCGAACTCGGGATCCGACAAGATGGCCAGGCTGCCCCGCAGGATTATCAAGGAAACCCAGTGTGTGCTGGCAGAACCAGTTTCCGGCATTAAAGCAGAACCAGATGAGAGCAACGCCCGTTATTTTCATGTGGTCACTGCTGGCCCTCAGGTATTCCCCCTTTGAGGGAGGGACTTTTAAACTTGAACTATTCCTTCCAGAAGAATACCCAATGGCAGCCCCTAAAGTATGTTTCATGACCAAAATGTATCATCCTAATGTAGACAAGTTGGGAAGAATATGTTTAGATATTTTGAAGGATAAGTGGTCCCCAGTACTGCAGATCCACGCAGTCCTGCTATCGATCCAGGCTTTGTTAACTGCTCCCAACCCAGATGACCCATCAGCAAATGATGTAGCAGAGCAGTGGAAGACCAACGAAGCCCAAGCCATAGAAACAGCTAGAGCATGGACTAGGCTATATGCCACGAATAATATTTAAATCTATCCAATCATCAAGTGTACATCACTTCCCCTGTTCTGCCAAGGCTTCTTCCTTTTTTGTTTGCATTTAATGGACACAGTCTCAGAAACATTACAGAATACAAGTCCAGACATCTTCAGTCCTCTGGTGAGTAAATGCACAGTAGCAAATCTATGTCTTGTCCTGATTCACTGTTGTAAAGCATGAGCAGAGGCTAGAAATATCATCTGGGTTGTTGTGAAATGTTTAAAAGCAGTGGCCCTTCTCTGCTTTTATTCATCTCCCTCATCATGGTTTAAGTATAAAGCACTATGAATGAAGGTAGTTGTCAGGGTTAGCTGCAGGGGTGTGGGTGTTTTTCTTTTTTTATTATTATTTTTTTTTAGTGGTGGGGGGGAAGGTAGTTTTCATTTTATGGGCTCCTTACCCCCTTTTTATGGTGATCTGATTGCATTGGTTAAAAGCAGCTAACCAGTTCTTTAGAATATGCTCTCTAGCCAAGTCTAACTTTATTTAGACACTGTAGATGGACAAGCTTGATTGTTTGAACCAAAATGGGAACATTACGCAAACATCACGGCCCTCACTAATAACATTGTGACTTTGCTGTCAAGTGTAGAATCCTCCCTTCAATTAAAAGCTTGTGACCACTTTGTATGGCTTGTCTGGAAACTTCTGTAAAACTTATATTTTAATAAAAAAATTTTTGTTATTCTACTTTGCCTCTGTACAGTTTATTTTACTGTGTTTATTTCATTTTTCCCAATGTGACCATCGTATTTAAAAATTAAAACTGATGAAACATTCTATTTTGGTCTTCACCGTCTGACAAATTGAATGGTGAGAGAGAGATTTTGCCAGTTTCTTTTCACTGATGCAAATTTGTGTTAAGATACATCACTGAATGGAGTATTTATAAGCTGACCCTGAGCACGCCTAAAGCATCAGTATGTGACATTTTTTACCTCCTAGAAATTTGAAATGTGTTTGTATTGTCTGATTAGTTAGACGATCATAGAGTCACAGCACAGCCACACTTGTGACTGGCTTTGTGTGGGACTTTCACCTGTGCCGCATTTGTGTCTGCCATTTGCGTTATGACCTTGCTCTTATTTCTTGTCTCAAAACTTCATGTGTGACCACCGGTGTGGATTATTAGGAAACACCAATCTGATAATCCCTTGGGGTTTGCTGAGGCATTTATGAGTCTTTCTTACAGACCTGCTGAGCAAATCTCAAGCAGCCAGCTTGCATAAGTATCATCAGAAAGGTTTCTCCCTTAGAAGGCATCATATCCTCAGTTAATGATTCTTACTGTCATCCCTCTAATATTAGCTACGGGAGCTCCTTTTATTCTTTAATTTGATAATCAGCTCTTTTTTCTGCATTGACAGAGTTCCTCCCCCACAAAACTGTTCTTTCCCACCCTTCCATATCTAATTCCTGACTCTTGTTGTTTTTAAGACATAAATGCAGTCAGTCATAAGTATGTAAATGTTAACCTGTGGGTTGGAACCTTTGTCTCTTGCAGTTTAAGGTAATGGACATTGTAGCCCATCTGAGTTTTCCCCACTCTTATTCTCGTAACTTCTGGAGTTTCTTCAGAATGTGGTGTATTTTATTGTGCTCCTATGTAAGATGAAGCATTACCTATTAAAATTACATTTTCAACATAAAAAAGAGATGAAGTGATACAGAACATGAAGGTAATTTAATCATATTTTGATCATACTATATCTCAAATAAAAGGTTTCTTTGTGTCTTAAGTAACGTAAATCAAGTACATTGTTCTCCCTTACTGTCAAAAAGGTATTTCAAATTTGTCAACCTGAGTTTTTTATCTCTTGTATCTTCTTCTGTATTACAAAAGCTCTTAGCTCCATTTTACATGGGAATGCAATAAAGTCATTGACTAGTCACAGTTGTAAAAAATCACTGATAAATTAAGGAGGAGAAATGATACAAACTCCCCACTTTCTAAGATAAAACCTGACATTGACCCATGCAGCAGATTTTCAACAGGACAACTGTTATCTAATATTTCTCAGCCCACTGAATGACCTCACAACGGATAGGAACATCCGTTCCTATTTTCTTATATTCTTTTTTCTTCTTCCCTCCTTTCCATCTACAATGGTAAGTAGGTATGGAAAAAAACAAAACAAAACAACAACAAAAAATTTCTAGCCCAGTAAAGTCAGATACTAATTATAAATTTCTTACAAAAAATGTACTGAACTATTTCCTGCAAAAATGCAACATGATCAATAATCAACTATAATGGATTGTACATTTCAATGCTTAGAATATGAAATTCTACAGTGAATTAAAAAATCATTTTCTAATATCATCTCCTTCAGAAAGCTTGCATGATTAAGTGGATTAATCTACAGTTTACTAAGCTTAGGTAATAGCCTGACAATTAGGTTTTAGCTAATACTGATACTGGAAGAAAGTTATCAATTCCTAAGAATATAATGCCTACAGCAATGTTCTTTTCAAAATGTAGTATTCTTAGAACCAATAAAAGAATCTCCTGGAATATTTGTTTCAATGCAGATTCCTGAGCCATTTCCAAGTTACTGAATCAGAATCTCAGTAGGGTTTGGGATATCTTTTTTGAACGACATCCTCAGATATTCTTTTGCACACTAAAGTTTGAGAAAAGCAGATGATTTCTACATCTAAAGCAAAATAGCTCTTGTTGCCAAATATCAACCTAAGGATATTTAACCAGATCACCAAATCCAGTGCTATTTTGAGAAAAGGAATGTCTTAATAATTATTTGTGAATATACAGCCTTTTCTTGAATCGGAGGCACTGTTGGAAAATAGCCATTCATAAAATATTCTGCCATTTAGCAAAACCTCTCTGAACCACTATTTATAGTTATGTGTTAACTTCAGATTAAAGAGGTAAATAATGCTTAAGCATCTATGCTAGACCCTCTCCCCATGTACATCAGGTCTATTCTGGCATCCAGGTTTCCATGGATGAAGTTTCACAGGCCCCTGTCTTTCTTTCCTATCTGCCATATGCCACCAAACCCACATGCAGTAGGATGGCAGTGGCACAGTATAGTGGATTATAATGGGGTTTCAGAGGTGATTTTGAGGACATCCATTTGAAAAGCAAACGCAATATTATCAAGGTCTAAAGTGAAAAGATCTTCATTCAGGACATGAGGATTGGAACTCAAGAGGAATACCTCTGAAAGTCACATGAATTTAAATGCATTAATCATGCTTAAGGAAATTATCATATGGGAAAATAAGGTGTGATAGATATTTTTTAAATCTGATAAAAAGACACAATTATTGCCTGTCAATATTATATATTTTTCTCATTCACAGTCAAGTATAATTTAATTTATTGAAACATGTGCTTACTTCTCTACTGTCCTCAGTTGATTATAGCTGTATAGTTGTAATAGTAATTTAGATACAAAAGTAGTATTTCTCAGACTTTAGTGTATATACAAAAATCTTTCTAAAATGCATATTTTGATTCTTAGGTCTGGGGTGGGCCCCAAGATCCTATATTTCTAACAAACTACAGATAATATGAATGCTGGTGATCTGAGGACCACACACTTTGAATAGCAAGGTGCATTTTTACAACCATTTTTAATTGAAGTATAGTTAATTTACACTGTTGTCTAAAGTACATTTTTAAATCTATACCTACTGCACCATACCTAAGGCACTTTCAACCTTGTGGTCTTAGGAGTAATGTTTAGAGCATGAGAAAAAAAAGTTGTTGAAATATCCCACCATTTCATAAATGTATTTGGGCTCTTACTAGCTAACCCAAAATTACAAATCCATGGTACTTTTCATAATAGCAATCAACCCCATACTACTTTTCTCAAAATATGCATTAGCTACTCAGTGTTCACAGAGCTGGCCCCATTCTATCTCATCCTTGACTTTGACTCTCTTCCTGGACACCCAACTCTGCCAGTCAAAATTTTACACATTTCAAGTCCATTGAAATATTACCTCTTCATGAAATTTTTCCTGATGGCCTCAATAGAATGTAATTTCCCCTCCTTCCAAATTCTCATACTTATCAAATAGCCAAATCATATAAACACTGTCCTTTGAACATCTACTTGGACTTGGCCATCTACCTTTTCACTTCCTTTAGACCAGTTGTTCTTTCTCAAATCCAGAGGCACATTATGCATATGAGGAGACATATGACAGAAACTGAGGCCACAAGCCTCACCTAAGACTCATTAAAGCACAGTTTCTGGGGAGTGAGACCCAGGCATCAGAATTGTTTTAAATTTCTGGGATTCATGGCACCACAGCTGAGAAACACCATCTTAGATGGTAGGCTCTCCAAAGGGTTGCACTAGGTCTTAGGCATAAGCATTTATAATAGTATACTCAATTCAACTCAATAAATACTTACTAAGGGCCTTGAACACTTAACAGTAGGCACTTAATAAATACACATCAAATTGAACATTTAAATTTGTCATATTTGCACACTGGGAAGAAAAGGAAAGCGCGTTAATCAAACACTTTAATTCTTCACAACACATTCTTAGGTGATAGACTATCAAAACAGACCAAATCCTTTGTATAAAAAAATTTTGAAATTGCTGATCTATTCCTCAACTCCTCTGCCATCACATGTTCACTCTGTAGATTAAGATTTTCCATAAGACTGTGTCCAATTTACTCTTTTTTCAGAAAAGCACTTTTCTCCTCTCATAAGTTGAATAGGTATTACAAATCATTAATGGAATTTGCAGCAGCAACCATACTGGAAATAATCAGCTGACATCCAAGGTAGGGCAGACTTTTTGCTGCTGTCAAACAAAATTAATCACACATTTCCAGCATGCTGAGTAGAGGCGGCCTGGGCTCCATCAGATGCGGTATTTCTACAGCCTGGCAGCCGTCGGTGACCAGCAGGAGAGCCAAGCTGTTTTCAGAAAACACCGCAATGGGTTTCTGTATCTTCTCTTCTTTTCTTTCTTCTTTTCAATTCCTAAGGGAGAATCTCCTGGCAATGTACCCAGGAGATTCCAATGCCATGGAAACAAGGAAGTGGAGTGTTTGAAAAGCTGGCTGTAGGAAAGAATGCCATTCTCCTTGCTTTGTTCTACCTCTGCGTTATAGCCTTTTGCAGAGGACTCGGGGAATTATTTAAATAATTCAGGCTGAGTCCTAGTTTCACCTGAGTTATACAGATGATCCAGGCACACTAGGTTGCCCTAGCCATATTACCCAGATATACCTATTCTAGTATTCTTCAGTATTATTTAGTAGAGATCTAAGTTGTATATGCTCAATCAACAATGGGTTAACTTACTCATTATTTAAAAATAGGGCTCCCCTGGTGGCGCAGTGGTTGGGGGTCCGCCTGCCGATGCAGGGGACACGGGTCCGTGCCCTGGTCCGGGAAGATCCCACATGCCACGGAGCAGCTGGGCCCGTGAGCCATGGCCGCTGAGCCTGCGTGTCCAGAGCCTGTGCTCCGCAACGGGAGAGGCCACAACAGTAAGAGGCCCGCGTATCGCAAAAAAAATAAATAAATAAACTGCCAGGTATTGTGCAAAACTCCAAGAATCGACACAGTGGAGAAAATAGGCAGGTCTATGAACAGTACATTTCAATTGTCATAAATTGTATAACAGAGTTTGAATAGGGACACTCTAATATTTTTAATTACAGCACCCAATAAACAATAAACACGTACTTTGGGAACTAGAAAGGAAGGACAGCAAAAAAATTTTTCTTGAAGTAACTGTTTTTTTAAGAAAAAAGAAAGAACAATCAAAGTCATCATGGTAATTTCTTACACTTACATTTTGGTTGAGCATTGACTAAGGCATTGTTATTGCCTAAGCAACCTCCCTATACAACTCTCTGAGGTGATCTCACACCCCATCCCCCGCAATACCTCTAAGAAAATAATCTTCTAATTTTGAGAATACCTCATGCTTACTTTATTTGAACATCACAAAGGCCAGTCTAGCAAGAAGACTGACACTTGAACACCTGGATAGACTGGCACTTTGAACTCTGCAGCATTCATAATACAGTTTTCCAGTACTTCCCTGGTGGTCCAGTGGTTACGAATTCATCTTGCAATGCAGGGGGCGCTAGTTTGATCCCTAGTCGGGGAACTAAGATCCCACATGCTGCGGGGCAACTAAGCCCATGTGCTGCAACTACTGAGCCCGCACGCCACAGCTAGAGAGAACAATGTGCACCGCGATGAAGACCCCAGGTGCCGCAACTAAGACCCGATGCAGCCAATAAATAAATAAATAGTTTTTTTAAAAAAAACACACAGTTTTCCCCCAGAAATTCAACAATCTATGTTGCTTGAGTTTGCTTGTCATATGCTCCATACAACTGAATCTCTGATTCATTCCTGCCTGCTAGAGATGCCCTAGACAGAGGATCTGGTTTGAGCACATAAGGACTGTTACAGAAGCTGTGTCTTATTGGCCTTCTTTCCCATACTAAGTAACCCTTAGGTTATCTATCTATCATAGTAGAGCCCCCTCCTACTTATATCAATAGGACGATGGTAAAAAGTGTTGGTAAAAGTGGGGGGTTAGTTGGTAAATGCCTCCTCAAGGTACTTGCCTTTCTGTCTGATCTCTTTGGCTGTACAGTGCTGATTTTATTAAAAAGAGGGGAGGGGTAAGGTGTACTGCTATCTAAGCCTAGATCAGATTATAAAGCTATTATGGCAACAAAAAGGAAGCAGTTAATCCTACCAGGGGTGCGGGTAGTGAGTAGGGAAGAGTAAATATGTTAGTGGATCAAGGAAAGAGGAAGCCTGGTTAAGGAGAAGGTGGATTTAAGTTTGGAAGGTTTTCTGGCAGCCAAGGTAGGCTACAGTCCAGGTAAGGTACAAGATATGATGAAATATATGGAGATGTTCACAAAGTCCTGCCTGATCTCTTGGTCTGAGTAGTGAACTGTACTATGCATCTCTAGAGCACTCTTTAAAAATATGTAGCATGGCCTTCATCGCAATGAACTGTAAATGCTGTTTATTATCTAGCCTACCACCCTGTCAGCTGACTGATGTTGGAAATCATGCTGTTGTATCTGCCAGACCCTGTCTCTAATCTGAGTGAAAAGACATCAGGCCTAAGCTTCTGTCAGCTCCTATTTCACTTAGGCTTTGTTTTTAAATAAATGTGAGGCAATTAAGACATGTACAATATACATGAGAAGCAGTCATTATTTTAGGACTATGGGATGGTTGCCATCTCAGTTTAAAGTGGATTCAATCTTATTCTTAGGGCTTTCTCCTGTCTATTATTTCTTTCTAAAAAAAATCTAACTAGACATTCTTGGCTCATCACTTCTCTGGGGTGTGATAGTGTCCTTTGTCCATCACCATTACTGTCAACAAAACTGGATGTTATGATAGGTACCAAGGGTTTACTAAGCAAGTAAATATAAGCATTTCAAATGTCCCAAGGGCTTATTGTCTTATACAGAAAAAGGCCAAGGCAGAATGGAAGGTTAATGACATATGCCATAAATTAATTAGTATCTAAGGGTTTTCAAAAGACTCAGTGCATTCAATGGCAGCAGCGAGTAAAGTCGGGAAAGTTACACAAGGGAATGAGGGCGCTGGATCTCTATTCAAGGAAATGTAGTACAGTCTCACTGAGTAGGAATGGTTGCTGCAGAAGAAAATAAAGAGTGTTTAACTGGTTGATTTCGAAATTGTAGTGATAGACTTACAGGGCAAATATATTCTGTCTTTCAGACAAATGCAGTGCTTTCCTGATATCCCCAAACCAAGCAATTCAAGTAACTGCATTTTTGTTGGAATTCAAACTCAGAGTCACTAAGTTTAGTTGGAATCAGATGAAAAAATTCAAACAGTGGCAATGCCATTTGTACTGATTAGTCCCAGAGGAAAAGATGCCAAGTACTCATGTGCTTAGAGAATCAGCACTACACTTCTAATTAGAACTCACAATTTCATGAACTCTAGTGATGCCGAGACTTTTAAAGTGACAAAGTGACAATGCTTGCATGCTAGGAATAGAGCTCAGTAGAGGACAAAGGAAAGCAGATCAGCTTTGTCTAGCAGAAGGGAAAGCATTCCACGACAAGAGAAATGAAAAATAGTACATTTTAATTTGGAGAATATAAAATGTCTCTCTGAGCAGAAAGGCTTGGAGAGGAGAATTTATGTTCCAAACCTCTGCAGTGTCCACCCAGGATGAAGAACAAAATATAGACAAGTGGTGTAAAGACTGACATGTGGGCTGACCCTCGACACAGGAGGGTCATACGAAGCCACAATATTGACCAGAACATCCAACTGGGCTTGGGATAAGATGGGTTAGATTATTCCGGTCAAGTGTCAATACAGAGGGAGATAATACCACTTTACAGCACAGTGCAAAGCTGTAAAGGCTCCGCACCTAGAAAACAAGATGAAAGGGAGGAGGAGGTTACCAGAGTCAAACAGAAGACAGAACTCTGGCAGTAGCACTACAGGTAGGATACTCATGCATCCTTGAGGGAGGCCAGAGAAGGAGGAATGAATAGGGACTGTGGTAAAGGTAGAAGTGATGAGTTCCAGGAACACACTGGATATTCAGTTTGAGAAAGAACAATGAGCCACATGCAGTCCCCAAGGTTAAAGAGAAACATTACCCTTTAATGGAAAAGTTTAGCATAAACGATGATGCAATAAAGAGATGAGCAGTTCTTTCTTGTCCTATTTAGTTTCATTCGGTAGCAAAATACTCAGTTTGAGATATCATATAGGGTGTCAAAGGCCAGATGCATTGTCTGACTTTTAAAAGACTGATTGCAATAGGGAAGTCTCACGAACGTACGTGGATCTTCTTTGATTGTGTTATCCCTTCTCTTACTAAGTACACCTTCTCCTCTCCCAGCCTTCCTGAGGCGTGTAGCTGTTGCTAATCGTTCACTGTAGCCCGTGCTGGAGACCTGGATGACAGCCTGCTCTAATTTGGCTCATTTGATGGCTTGTGCCAATAAATTCTAAAATTCGGCTCTCCAGGTGGCAAGGCTGTTTTATAACAAATTGCTGGCTAATTAGGGCATAAATGTTCTTTTCTTCATTTCTCCCTGACCTTGCTGATTACATGCCCAGCGTCCTCCCTCCCTCCTTGTTCTACAGTAACCCCTGCAATCTGTTCACATCGCCTATTCCTTCTAGGACTTTGATCTTCATTTCCAACTTTCTTAATCTGTTGAATCTGACATCACTTACTTGATTTTATATATTTTCAGTGTTTCCCTAAATCTAGAGTTGTACTTTATTATTTATTTATTATAAAATTGCCTACATTTTGGGACTCTTAGCCATGTCATTATTCTCTTGGTAACAAATATACAATCATATGAGTCATTTCTGATCATTCTCTTGATCCTCATTTGATATCAAACTCTAATCTGAAATCTGGGAAATACATACAGGTGCTTCTCTAGGCACTTTTCTAATCCACTACTAAAATAGTATATTTTTATTTGCTTTTCATCATATGTTATCAAGTTAAAATTTTCCAAAGTTTTTAGGGGAAGCCTATTTGTATGACATTCACAATACAGCAACTGGTAGAAGCAAACAAGGGTAACACAAGTTTAAAGGACTTCCAGGGACCTCTAGTTTGCAAATTATTTTAAAATAACAAAGTAAATATTCTTGTAATAATTTCCATCACCACTTACATGTGACACATCCAGTATATACATAACTAATTGCCTCAATTTTGTGTATCTTTACAATTCTTTCATTGTGTAAGAGAAATTCACAATGAAGGCAGGAAAAGCTTAAAGATTTTTTATCAGCTAGTCATAGGCAATTATTAGCAGATTTGTTTTGTTGCAAAGACGTGGCTATAAAGTTCAGATCTTTCCAATACTCTGGAGAAAACTGAAGAAAAAAATAAAATATCACAGAAAGAGATGATTTATTTTGGGTTTCTTTGGGAATAGTTGCCCAAATCATCTCTTTAACTTGTGATCTTTAATGATCTCTTTAATTTAGGAATAACTGCCCAAATGATATACTTAATGCCCCAACTGTACAGACTCATAACAGTATGCTTAGAAAATCAACTAGCATTACTCAATGGCCCCAAAGACACAATGATTGTGTGACCAATGGACAGGAGAACAAGCTTGGTCCACCTAACCAGGGAGAAACATGTGACCAGTTAACTTATTTTCACTGTGGCCATGCAGCCTGGGTGAAAAACCAGGCAACTTTAGACTCATGGTTTGGGTTATCATATGCAAAGTGCAGCCCCAGAGGAATACTTGTTAGCATCTAAGCCTGGCATTCTTATGTGGGGAAATCATACCTGGAGGCAAAGATGAGCATGTTCTCTTTCCCAGCTCTCCTAGGAGCTCTTCTATCTCCTTTTGTTGTCTCTACCCTAACAATTTCTTTCTTGTAACTACAGGTGTCACTCCAAGACTGTCCTCCATCTATGAGTGATTTCATTACTTCTCATGATTTCAACCTCACCACACTGATGGTTTTTAAAATTATAGCTGTCCTGATCTTTCCCCCAAGTATCACACGTCAAATGTCTGTTGGACTGTTGGAAGCCATCCTGGAGTCCCTGTGCCGTGACAAAGTCATGATGCAATCAAAGGCAGGACTGCGAAGCAGCACCGTGCCAGGTCGGTGGACTACATCTCTATTGATTTGTTTGGCTGTGTTAAGCTTATATATGGAAACAGCACAAGGGGGATTTGCGCCCAGGGTTAGGAAAATGAGAAAAACTACTACCCCCCACTACTATTATTATCACAAAATGGAAAGTACCTATTTCGGCCCCAGGAAACTGGGAACGCAACACACAATCTGGAAATACAGCGATGTTCCTATGGAAAACACCCCCAACTGAACAACAGTGGCCCCTACGAAGGGGTTGTTGATGATTTTGCTTTCATATGGGTCCACTATAAAGAAAGGTTAATACTCTGGCAACAACTGGCGGATGATAAACAGGAGCGTAGGAGGTATTGTAAGTGCTACTAGTGCAGTCAGGTACACAGGAACTGTAGGATATATTGTAAATATTTTCAAGGCACTATTCAAAAAACTTGCCCATGCAGAAAGAACACGAAGCTTGCACTTGTGTAATAAAGACTTACATAACAGCTTGGCTTAACTACTAGAAAATAACCTGCAACTAATGAGAACTTGGGGAAGTATCTTGTTAGTACATCTAGAAACTGGGGACGTTTTCAGAAAACTGATAAAAATATTTTGAGGTTACAATATGTTGAGATTTTTTGATTTTGTACATGATGATGAAACCTGCCTAAATATAAATACCTGCTCTGAAAAATAAATGTGTGCTCGATGTGCTGACATCTACAAAGGGTGTCAGGTCTTATTTCCTTCGCCGACGCCGTCCATCCCTCAGGTTTCCCTGGACTCGTTGGAGCTGGAGTCCGACACTGGACTTTTCCCTCTGCATGTTCCACAGGCACCATGAGCCCTACAGGTGAAAATCGGAACCCAGCCCCTTTCCCTCTGAACCTGCTCTTCTGCTATTAGCTCTGTCAGTTGCTAGTATGAACAGCCACCAAATCACCAGAATTGGACACCTAGGAGTCACTTTTCACTCTTACTCTTCCCCCACTTCACCTCACCACTAAGTCCACTCAGTGGCTTAATCAGACTCATTTACCTTTATCTGTCCCTTCCTCTCCACAGCTACCACCACTACATCTTAGTTTATTCCAAGATCACATCTCCCAAGTTTTATAACTCCCTAAATAAATTCTGTCTCTAGACTTTCCCATTCTCTGCAGTCTCCACAGTGATGGAAATAATAAATCTGGTCATGTCGCCCCACTGCTTAAAGCCTTTTAAAGTCTCCTCTTTAGCTATACAACATACAGTCCAAGCTTACTACCATGAGGCACGATAGCTTTACTTCTGCCTCATGTATCATATGCTCTACTTGCTTTTCATTTTATAATCTAGCAGCAGAAAACCTACATGATGCTCACTATTGCCAAGGCTTATTCTATGCACTTTACATATATTAACTCACGTAATTCTCACAGAAACTCTATTAGGCAGGTTCCGTAATTATCTCAGTTTTTACAGATGAGGAAACCGAGACACAGAGAAGCTAAATCATTTGTCCAAGCTTACACACCTCGCACACGTCAGAGCCGCTGTCCCATTCCAGACTCCAACCTCAGCCCCAATATGCCCTTCTTTCCAGGCTGTGCCGGCCTGTTTTCACTTCCCCATGACATGAGTCATGCTCTAACTTCTGTCAGAAATGCTTCTGTTGCACCTGTGCCTGGATCACTCCTACTTATCCTTTAAAGCTCAGCTCAGTCATCAGAACTTGCAGGAGTTCTTGTCCGGCCTTTTCTGTGCTCTTGTACTAGACTATGCACATTTCCATCACGTCAGTTATCATGTAATAAAATAATCATCTATTAAATGAGGGAGACATATTCCCGGGCCTCAAGGAATTAGTTTTCTATATTTTGTATTTTGCACCACACAATGTCCCACCATTAAGAAGCATTCAATAAATGTGTGTTGAGTGAAGAATTAATAATACATGGATGAATAAAGAATACCCCGACTAGTAACCAAGAACCTTTCTTAATAAGAGTACCACAACAGAACTTTAAGCACTCACAGAATGGGTCCAGTAGCCCCTAGAGTCAGCTTACAAAAACTGTAAGAGGCCTAAGTGTGTGTGCGTGTGCGTGCGTGTGCGTGTGTGTGCGTGTGTGTGTTGGGGGGGAGGACAACGTGAATCAAGGTAGGAAGAGGTTAAAACTTGAAGCTACACAGACTGTTCAGTAAAACCAAGCATCCTGATAAGATGGATATGTGTTAATAGTTCAACAAATCCATATAGTTTCCTAATAATGCTTTGATTTTGGCTACCTTTTCAGTTTGTTTTAAAGTTCTAATTTTAAAAGGCCTTAAAGTATCATAAAATATATACCTGGACCTGGCGGACACCAGGGTCATGACTCCAGCAAAGTCTTTTACACATCCCAGCTGAAAAACAGCCCTAGATTGGGAGCCCTGGTATAACAAGTTCTCATGAAGCACTCGATTAGTAAATATCAAGAAATTAGCTTTTGCATAATAACCTTGCAAATGAAAATTGGCACATCACTTGGTGTTAGAAACATGGCCTGTCCTCACTGTCAAGCTGACCTGAGTCTCCTTCATAAGCAGATAAGGGGCCTTTGTAAAGCTGTACCTCGCTCAAAATCAACATTTAAATACTCTTCTCATTGCTAGGCTTTGACTGCTCTTTAAGATGACCTCTAAGCAATAGAAAGATCACTGTTCTAGGGGTCAGGAGACCTTAAGTCTAGGCCCACATCTGCCCTTAACGACTTACATGATTTTGGCCAATGTATTTGATTTCTCTGCATCTCGGTTTCCTCATATAAAATAAGACATTGGGATCTTGAAATTTTAAGCTAATTCCAGCTCTATTTTAAGCTACTTGGAGCCCTACAAGTTTATACTCTCGAAGAAACTAGTATGAATCACACAGTAAATTCACTTGTATGCATACACACATCAACACACACACACACTCTCGAAAGAGAGAGACAGAGAGATTGAGGGTTCGTAAATATATTGGTTTTGCAATAATAAAAATATTACCTTTATTATACACATAGGATAGGTGCTAAGGATATTTAAGAGGTATTACATTTGTTTAAATTTCAATTCTAAAATTGTTCATTTGTTAGAGGTTCTACAGATGCACAGAAAATGAATTGCAATTTATGACTCAGATCATAAATAAAAGACTGTTTACTTCCCAAAGAACCATACAAGGCCAGAGTGTTCACACTAGTCTGGATTTTCTAAAAACGGGGAAAACGAGGGGCTTCTGGCATGGGAAAAACAAAAGACGGCTATGTGCCACACCGGAGTATAGAGCCCTCCTGGTTAATCCTGGCTGAATCCTGACTGGCATGCCTGCTGTTACGTATATACCCACTGAACAATTGGTACTGCATATGGGAAACACAACTAAAGCAGGCACAAAATCCTATCATCATGATAAGCCCCTAGGAGTATTGTTGAGGGAACTTAATCCACACAGAGAGATGGATGAGGTAGGTGGAAGGGACCTTTTGTTTTTTTTTTTTTTTACTGTTAGACTCACAGCGAAATCCACTATGCCATATCAAACTCTAAAGGATTTCAAATTCATAAAGAATTAATGAGGCAAAATTTCTCAAAAATAAGTAATATACATCTTTAACACCAAAAAGCAAAACAGCTTAAACTGGACCACACTGCAAAAAGTTCCAAAAATGACCTTCAATGGAAGGAAAGCCATTTGTATTGTACATTATCTACTGAAAAAAAAAAAAAACTTTTTTTGTGTTTTTCAAAAAATATCATATTTCAGTTTAATGTCTTAGGTCAACCACAAAATAAAACGTTGTACTAAAATGAGCTGAGTGGTGAGCACTCCATAAATAAAGTGACATATGAGCCATCAAATGAAATATAGGAGCAGAAAAGTATTTTTCCCTTTGCAACCTAAACAAATTCTCATGTATTTAGTTGAAAATTAGCAAGAACTACCATAATGTCTACTCAAAGTAGACTGGAGATTTCTTTTTCAGCCTTACTTTTATATTTGCTTTGAGTTTGGTTTCATAATTCTAAAGGTAGAAATATTTTATTATGAGACAAAATACCATTTTCCATAATTCAGTTCTTTGATTTCCAAATTTACATTCATTTTCAAGAATTTTTAAACTTAAAATATAAAAACAGCTATCTATAACTGCCAGCAACTGAAAATAATCTCTAATAAATATCATAGATGTAGATTACTATTTACCAGTTTATTTGGTCTTCCATCTTCTCCCAACTGAGAAAGTGGCCACAAAAAACAGAAAATGTTTTTTGATTGTGACTAAAAGGAGTTCTTTTTCCAATGGAAAATGACATATCAGCATCATTAAAGAAGTACAAACTTTGACTAGATACATGGTGAAAGCAAACTCAAGAACTACAACATATTTTCTAAGAAAGTAATACTGAAGAGTCCACTTTTCTCAGAATGTCTTATTTTAATACGACTGTTATCAAATATTATCTTATCTGCAATTTTGGCTGCAGATATGATTTTACTAAATGATAACTGAATACTATCACTTAGAAAACATGGCAAATTTTGTGGTGTCTTTTGCTATCATTTGGTAATATCCGAAGATTTGTTATACACACATATATATGTGAATACATGTTCATATGTATTCCACTGGATATATTTTTACCAAATCTCATATTCAACTTCAAAATGTTAGATTCAAGTAGAAATTACACTATAGAACGTGAATTTTGGTCAGCTATAACACAGACACTTATCATCTGTTACCTAAGTTAGTATAAGCACCTCATTTCCTCAAGGTCACTTTAGGGTCAACAGACATATTACTTTTCATTGTGGCAGGCCTAGGGAAAATAATCAAATTAGAACTGTAGAAAGAAGAAGCAAAATATCAATTCTATTTTTAAATATGTCAGCTATACAGCCTTGAAATTACTGGGTAAATAATAGGTGAATATGTACTTGACAACTGCCATTGAACAGAGGCAAGGGATCATTCTCATACCCCAGAATATTCAGTATATGGAAAAATGTAGTCAGCCATATCTGCTTAAGTATCAATCACCCCCATGAGGTACTTATTTGTATCAAAAACATTCTAGGAGTTCCATGTTGGATCACATATTCTCAGTTTACTGAATTATTCATAACTGTTCATTTCTTCAATTCATATAGTGTTAAATAATCTCTATTCAAAATAAGGTTCTTCTGGAGGTTAAAAAAAAACGTACTATGAAAGGGTGATATGCATTCATATAGAAATGTACAAAGAGCTGTATAGTCAGGAGAGAATATAACAAGATCTAAACTCATTGATCACCTTGAAATGAATTTGAGAAACCATTCCAAAGAGTAAAAATTCCAAAATGCACACTAACATTACTTTCTTTATTACAAAGTATTAAGGCAAAATGTACATGATATTTGAATTATAGATTAGGCCATCTAGGGACTTCCCTGGTGGTGCAGTGGTTAAGAATCCGCCTGCCAATGCAGGGGGCATGGGTTCGATCCCTGGTCCAGGAAGATCCCACATACCGCAGAGCAACTAAGCCCATGCGCCACAACTACTGAGGCTGCATGCCACAACTACTGAAGCCCACGTGCCTAGAGCCCATGCTCCACAGCAAAGAGAATCCATCACAGTGAGAAGCCCACACACTGCAACGAAGAGTAGCCCTCCCTCTCCACAACTAGAGAAAGCCCGTGTGTAGCAACGAAGGCCCAACGCAGCCCAAAAATAAATAAATAAATAAATAAATTTATTTTAAAAAATAAATAATAATAGATTAGGCCATCCCATGATAATCTCTACATGACCCTTGACTCCTGGGTTGAAACTTGAGACGGCCATCATAGATCCTGGCATACACAGATGAAAGTAGCCAAACCCACCCTAAGGGGAAGGAAGCCTGTTTGAATATTTGGAAATTCAATTTATAGCTTCCAAATTAATAATCCTGCTGTAGACAAGAATCTAAAATCTATACATGGCATATCACTAGGTTTAGAATGAGGATAATTCATTATAGAAACTTTCTATAACAACAACAATAATGAAGACACTTCAAACATCCAGGCAACTATGAGTTAGAGTATGGTTATAACTTTTTTTTTAATCAAAAGCTTCTAAGCCATTTACAATACATCATAGCTGAAACTCAGAATAATACAAATGTGCATGTATGTGTGTACATAATTTTTTCCTAAACTCTTTGACATTGTTATAGGCAGCCTATAAAAAGTATATCCTAATAACCTTTTGGAAAAGAAAAATTAATTGCTCTGCAAAGGAAAAAATACTTCCATTCAGCTAATTGTCTTCACATCTGGATAAATTATAAATAAAATGTTGTAAAAATATAATCATCCCTTAAAATTATTATCAGGAAGAAGCAATAAGGAAAGGAACTTCACTCTTTCATTGGACTCTGGCCAGTGACTCAGAAAATTGTCCATGAGTACTTCTTTATCTGATCAAGGCATTCTGTCAAAGTAAGAGTAAGTTCCCAAACCACATACACTTGTTGCTGTTGCCTAAGAACTACCTTCACAAATCAGGCATGGAAGCCATTCCGGGTCAGGCCATCTGGAAGAATTTGCAGATGGAACAGACCTCCTATCCTCTCAAAAATGAAGGTTCCCACATGGGCCAGGAGAAAAATGCCTGATTGCCCCATGTAATAGCCCAATCACTCCTACTGATTCTTTAACAACTGGAAAGAGGTCCCTGCTGTGTAATGAGATTATGGAACACATGATAGATTAGTGACCTTTTGAATTAGGACAAGCAACATGAACTCACTAACAAATTCCCCCTTATATTGGAGAGGCTATGTTAAGGGTGTCAGCCATTTGACTAAAATAGCTGAAGCACAGATGCAAATACCAATGTATAAAGCTTCATTCTTCAGTGTTCCAGTACTAAGACTGAGAACTCACATCTGGCTAGGATACTGTGAAAGCATCTGATAATTTTAGTCAACAACTACATAAAAAACATTTTCCTATTTGGATTTATACTTGTGTTTTAAACTATATTTGAAAAAAATCAATCAAAGTAGCTTTTTAGATTCATTGACCAATCAGTGAAGGCATATTGGTACAATGGGTTTTGGACAATGGGTTTATTCTTTCATTCTTGATCCTATTTTAATTGTTTAAAACTTTGTTCTATTATCACAGCACAGGGTTTTGGAGACAGGCAGAATGGTAGGTTTGACCTGGGGTAAAACCTGGGAGAGCTACATGGATTCAATCAGGGAAATCTTTCAATCCCTTTAGACATCAATCTCCTCATCTTTAATGTGAGAATAATATAGTACCCACTCATCGGATTATTGTGAAGAGAAAATTAGATAATCTATGTAGAACTCTTAGCACAATGGCTAGCACCTAATACTATGATAAGCTCTCAATATTTTTAACTATTGCTTTTTATTTTTTTACTTATTCTTGTAAAATGTTGTTCCAATGAGGTGAACTATTTTTCCTAATGAATAATTTTTCTATAGTTAAATTGCTCATCTTATTGGATAAAACATAATTTATTCAAACAAGTTTGACTTTGGTAAACACCATAAAGCCATAGAGAACCTCCATTTTACTTTCATTATTTTACTATTGTTACTCCTCATTTGGATCTTCTAGACAAGATAGAATTCCTTATCATATTAAGGAGATAGTAATTAGGGAATAATCTTGACACATAAATACGTGTCAATAGAGCATCCATTTTTAAAAAGTGTGTGTTTGGGTAATGGATTTAAGTTTGCACACATCTAGCAGTATCCTCCTTCTCTGTCTCCCTTTGATCAGCTACTCTTTGAGGTTACACATGAAGTCCATGCCCTTGAGACTGAAGAGAATTGGTCTGTATGGAATATAGTGGCTAGACTAGCACTATACCCTAAATAGCTGAGCAATTCAAACCAAAACCCAGTCACTATTCATCCTAAAACCCCAGTACATGGACTTATTCAGAGTCTCAGAGTAATGTGTTACTCACAAACATTTTATTAGTGCTATTCAAATGTGGTTTTCAAAACAGTCTAAATTTATGAAAACAAATGGGTAATTTACATTAAGGCTTTCCATGGTCACTACTATAAATTATAGGCTATGAGGAAAGTGTTGCCAATTTCTGAATTCTCAAAGCACAAACACAAAATTCTCAAAGACTTTTACACATATACTTTATTTTACTCCTGTCACTTGCTTCATTTTGTTCTGTATGTTGTCCTGGGAGAACCAAATCCCTTTGCTAGAACTAGGGGTAAACTCCACAATGTAAATTCTATTCTAATATCAGATTCACATGTTCAAAATGATCAAACGATTATAGTACCTTGAAACCCAAACCAAAATAACTGCTCTGCAGATAAACCTCAGATACAAATTTATTTTATCCTTCTGAATCACAAACTTTGATGCATGTCTTCAAAAACAGATGGAAGAGAAGCTACTATGGGGCATTTCCTCTATCCTTCTCCTCACCTGTACTACATAGGATAAAGCATTATCACCAGGATAGAGCAGTACCTTGACTTTCTACAGAGGATGAGAAGCTGACAATCATACTGAAAGGCATATTAGCTTTCTTCAGGAGATTTAGAAGAAACATCACAACCCTGAGTATGACAAATTTGCCTCCACCCTGTCACAGGCCCACATCCCCATTACATGCTGTATGACCCGGCAATGCACAGGTGTGTGGCATATAGCCACATCAAAGTACTGGAACAGAGGAATGCTTACACAAATACACCGTTATGATAACCCTCTGGTCTGCATGCTGAGGCAGAACAGAACTGATTCCTATAGGCTATTTATGAAGTCTCTCCGTTGGCCATTTAAACACAAGCTTTGGAACAACTTTTCTACACAGATGATGATACATGATAAATCATGCTAAGCCTCAGTTGCATAGACAATTATTAAATATACTACTACAGCTCATGACAACAATATACATATACCAAATTCATATGTAGATCTCGTCTTTTGAATTTGACTGATTTAAGAGGACACTGAAAGGATTTACTGTGTCAGTTACACAGAAAATACTAGACAATTGTGTCAGGTGAAACACGGCTAACACAGATTTGATTGGATGTGTGAAAATTAGGTAGATATTCATACTCATTTTAATAAGCCAATAGCATGGATAGTGCTAATAATTCTAATGGTATCTCTGAACTACTGAATGAAAAGTGTCTGTATTTGTCCTAGTTTTTTCCCTTCCTGATTTTCATTTTTGAATATTGGTTTTTAGCTTTGCTGCCACCCCTCTGTGCAATGATTACAAGATAATGCTACAAAATAAGAGAGGAGGGCATCTTGCCACCACACTGTCTCAAATCAGGGCAAATATTGAGAACACCCAGGAAAAGGAATATTTAGGGATACACATTTTATGAAAAGAGAACTAAAATCCTGACACAGAAAATACCAAATTTCTCATACATAATTCTCATAATGTTTTGCTTCTTTAAAGTTTTCAATAATTTTTTAAAAGTTAGAACATCCTCACCTAAACTGGCTCAATTTGCCACATAGAGATACTTGTTGCTAAAGATCAGCATTATAGTAAATTATTACATTAAAATACTTATAAAAAGGTATCACTTTCTAGTACTTGGTGAAATGAATGGTCCACCTTTCATTTTTAACTTCTTCAAACTTGCAAAATCCACACAGATCCTAACATTTATTTCTGTTTTCATAGTTTTACTTCTAAAACACTCCTTTACTTCTTTCTCTTTAAACTTAAGTGTTCTCTGAAGTGGCAGCAGCTATAACTGCCCTTACTTTATGGGTAGAAAGTCCAAGTAGGCTAACATACAACAGATATAATAATAACCAAATGAGAAAAGCCATTTTCTTTTTTTTTTGAGAAAAGCCATATTCAGCTAACATGTAAAGTCTTAGAAATTCCTGTGTAAGTGTTCTAGGTAATTACAGCCCTGGGTTAACTATACCAGTATCTCTTAAGGTAAAGGTAGAGGTTGATTATTTGTATAATTTCAAAAAGCATTCCTATGATTATTTTTTGGAATTTACTATTGACTACAGAAATAATGTAGAAACATGAATAAATATGGGGCAAGACCTTCATAGATGAGTGATTAGTGATATATTCTGTAAGAGAAG
This sequence comes from Lagenorhynchus albirostris, assembly GCF_949774975.1. Lineage (NCBI taxonomy): Eukaryota > Metazoa > Chordata > Mammalia > Artiodactyla > Delphinidae > Lagenorhynchus > Lagenorhynchus albirostris. Next base: position 121,191,977 of record NC_083098.1, on the reverse strand, counting down.
GACACAGTATAATCCCCCAAACAAAGTGGATTCCAAAATGTAAGCCTAGAACTGACCAAGGCTCAGAGCATAAGGACATGTCAGAGAGAGTTCACCCACAAAGTTTATAACTGGGAACTACATTAAATGTCTCACCAGTTTCGTAATCTTTAATGTAGCTTGTAATTGTATGGCTGAGGTTGCTCCATCTGATTGCCTGTGTATCCCCTTCCTTCATACTTAAGTATTAGTTGAAATTCAAGGCTCAGGGCTATTGTTCACCCATTCATATGGCTTAATGTTTTAACAAAATCACACTGATCTCTTGCCCTTCTCCAGGCTCCTGAGAATTAATTTTTGGCAATGTACAACATAATAATTATTACTTATAATATAGGTATTACATAATATTTATAATATTTCTCTGGATGGCTTATTTTTTTGATAGAAATGTCTGCTCAGGCAGATTATAAACTCAGTAAGGGTATCAATCATTGACTTTTAGTCCAGCAATGCCATAGCGGCTATTGCAGTACTATACACCTGGCAAACCAGTTGTTGAATTAAAGGAGCTTTCCTATGTGTTAGGAAGAAACATCTAAATTAAACTGAGTTAAACAAGTTGATTCTTAGAAATCAAAGCTCATTAAGCAAATGTTACAAATCAAGGTCTTTGTCTTAATGAACACAAACACAAATTAGTGGGTAAAAGAAGAAGATATTTGTCTGTGAGTTACCAGAAAAACATGAATAAAAACCAGGTCTGATAACTAAGTAGAAGCTTAACCTCTAGATTTACGTGTATCATTAACTAGAACATTTCTTACTGTCTCCCTCCAGCTTTAAAAAATTGACCCTCCCTAAAAGGTTGGCAAGTATTAATGGATTTCAAAGAAAAGAAATACCCTATCATACTGACTTGAACTCGAGTATATAAAATAATTTTTTTCTATCAAAAGATTGTCTCATTTGGTAGCAATCCCAACTCTGCCCTTCCAAAGTCAAAGGAAATTGAGATGGTAAGTTTATTTGTTGTGATGACTCTTGCCAGTGCCCACTGATATAAAAATAAGCAGTGGCTTTGTTTCTGCTACCCACAGGAATTAGAACAGAATACAAGCAGGAAAGAAATAAAACTGTAGACACATTTATAATCTAGTATGCTCTAACAAATGCAGATTAAAAATCTGAATTCTATTTCAATATGCAATCACTTGTCTCTTCAGAAACTTTATCAAGAAGGAAAAAGAAACCTCAAACACTTCAGAAAAGAGTATATGAAAAAGAGCCTTCCATAGAGCAATTACTGGGAATATCATGCTAACAAAGTTCCTCAAGGGAATAATTAGAACTCATACTGTGAAAGTAGGATCAAGTTTTCATGTTAGCTTAATTTAACACACCTAAACCACATGATACCTGTTTGCTTCTTTTGTTGTCCCATTCCTTTCTGTGGATTTTCAAATAAACACCTGAAAGAAACTGAAAGAAACATCTACACCAACATATCAGAAAATATAATGGAAGCAAAAAGAAGAGAAAGAGGAGTCCTGCTTGGAAGAATATTATAGACATCCAGGAAAGACATCCTCTTTACATATTATTCCCAGAGATTAGAGTGGGCATTTTGAAAAACATGATCAACTGATGAAAGATAGGAAGCAACAATGGGGGAAAAGATCTGGAGGATATCTTGGCAGAAGATGAAACTATAGAAACTTGGCAGAAGATGAAACTATAGATAGCTTAGAAGCTTTGCTAGAGACACAGGAATAGCTTAGCATAGAATAGTTTAGCATCTGGTTTCCATGGGAGAAATGGTCATTTGTTGATTGGTGGGGAAAATGTCTATCATTTCTCCATCTCTCTCTCTGTATAAAGTCTCTGAGTCTCCAGTTGCTCATCTACAAAACTGGGATAATAATACTCAACGGGAGTTATTTTGAAGATTAAATGAGATGGTGTATGTGAAGCATTCTAGGTTCTAGAGGTAGAATAAGAAGACGATGGGAGAAAAATGCTTTTGTTTCTTTTGTATCATTGCTGTTGCCATCTAGACTTAAAAGAAAAATTGTAAGAGCCAAGTAGCAATCTAACACATCTAACTGAAATCAGAGATTCTTCTTTCTAAAATAACTCGACTTCATGACTGCTGACCACTTTCTAAAGCAATGGTTCTAAACTCTAGCGCACATCAAAAAGAGTGGGGCGCCAGTTAAAAACCCTCAAAAGTGACTGAGCAGGTCTAAAGTAGGTCCTAAGAATTTTGTTCTTTTAGCAGGCAACCCAGGTAATTCTAGTAGTTGTGGTCAGCAGACAGCACTTTACTCTAAAAAAGGATATTTTAGGATTAGTTTCTAGCTATTACGTACATATGAAATTAGCAGTGAAAAATATCAGTATCATGAAGGTGGGTCAAAAGAGATGGAAAGAGAGAGACAGACATAGAAAGAAAATCACAGAATACTAGGTTGTAAGGCAGGGGGCCCCAACCCCCGGGCCGCGGACCGGTACCTTTAGGAACCAGGCCGCACAGCAGGAGGTGAGCAGTGGACGAGCTAGCGAAGCTTTACCTGCCGCTCCCCATTGCTCCCCATCGCTCGCATTACAGCCGGAACCCTAACCCTAACCTTCACCTCCAGCCATGGAAAAATTGTCTTCCACAAAACCGGTCCCTGGTGCCAAAAATCTTGGGGACTGCTGTTGTAAGGGATTTTTCCATCCAGTAAAAAAAATTTCCGTTATCTCTGACAGATGGTCATTTTAAATACTTTCAGTGATGGGGAATTGCTGTCTTCAGGCAGCACACGCTATTCTGGGTTATAAACTGATGTAAAATAAAGGGTAAATCGTAAGTTTTTGGAAAATTGAAGAAATGTGGATATTATTCAGGGTGAATTATATATTAAAGCCTTTCTAGACTTGATTGGACAAGATAAGGCACCAACTAAATTCAAAACTAATTTGACTGCAAGACAAGTTGAACATCCAAATGTTGGATCTGCTACCTGATTCCACTAAAAAACCCATGCTTTCCATGGCTGCTGTAAAAATAAACCTTTCACTATGTCTCTCATTCACATTTCAATGGTTCAGCATTTCACTCACATATCTGGCACTACTTTCATCTCCCCATTTAGGCAGTGGCAAGTAAACAGCAATAAAATTATATAAAACAAAAATATTTCTGCAAAGGTCATAAATATTTTCAAATAATGGTACAGGTCAAAACTTCTTAAATGAATATAAGGTATCCTACAAAGCCATTTTATCTTACTACTTTGTTAAAAACAACACTACATGTTTATACATTCATCTTTATATAGTTATTCCACCAAATGAGGAAAATAGTTATTAAGCCATTTAATTATTTACTTGTTTTAGAAGAACTCACCAAGCCTAGTGGTTTCAGATGGCTCTGTCACATGTGATTGACGTTTGAGCATTTCCATTATCATTTATGTAAATTATCTAAGGCTCGTGCAGCCTCTTCCAGTGTAAATCCACTGCCATGTCATTGATACAAAATTGGAAAGTATGGGTGCTGCCCACTAATATGGTTTTGGATTCTTTTCACCTAACCTGCCAAAATATTGTCTGGGATAAGAAATTTTCATAGAGTTGGCTGGGATTTAGAATAGGCTGAACACTTACCCTGATACATTTCACACAGTTGCCAATGCTTCCTTTTAGTCCAGGATCCCAGGTGAGAATTCCAGTAGTTTCCATATCCTCTTCTCCACTGAACCCTCACTAGAACGTCAATCCCAAATCTGTGTCCTAGCTAATATTTATTTGTGTGAAATAACTGAGCCTTAAGGAAACTATTTTTTGAAGTATTAAATGAAAAAGGTTTCTATGAATATTTTAGCAACAATACTATCTGATTTATTTTCCTTGGACACTAACGAGCATCCAATAATAAATAAATCTCTTTCTCCCTCCAAAAGTATCTTTGTGTTCAAGCTTGAGAAAGAGAAAAGCGGCCGCTGACATCCAGGAGCTGGCCTGTTACCATCAGCTTGACCTAGGTGTTTTGCTGTTGAACATAAATCATTTCACAGGGCATCATCATCAGACCAGGCCACTCTGTGACCACGATGGAGCAGGACAATAATGGCACCTTATCATGTCTAAACACAGACAAAATATGAACATTGTCCAAGCCACAAAATTCTAGCCATCCCTCTCTCTTGCTAACTGAGAGATTGCCACTTCTTTACTGACTACAGCTTTAGTCTCCCCTCCTACAGCTAAAATTTATTGGGATACACAGTCATAAAACTGTTCCTGCTTTCTGACAGCACCCAACCCGGAGTGAGTCCCCACTTTCTTGGACCCTCCCCCAAATCACTCATTCAAAGCCCGAACCTAATGAGTCATTTCAAACTCGGTTCCTTGTGATGTGCATCCTCCCTCACTGCAGTGAGTCGGAACCCCAATACACCCAACGACAGGTGTTTTCCTGGTGGTCTTTGTGGGGAGAGTGCTGACGAGCTCAGTCACTAAAGCCAGAACAGACATTCTTAAGAAAAGCTAAAAGAATTTCTATCTTCCAGATACTCACTAAAATTCTAATACAAAATAAACTCCTTGAGCTTATTTTCTCACATCGTGGCTTTTTTGGCAAAGGACCCTTTAGTTCTGTCCCTCAGAAGAATTGCTTTTGTGAGGTGTAGAATAAACAGGTGGATTATGGCTCAACTGTTAAATATTTACTCAAGGAAGAGGCACGTTTCCAAAAATTATGATTCAACATGTTAGATCAACACCCAGGCCACAGTGAGCCTGGTGGCCCATAATCCTGGATGCTTACGTAGAATCCTATAGGGGGACTTCCCTGGTGGCGCAGTGGTTAAGAATCCACCTGCCAATGCAGAGGACATGGGTTCGAGCCCTGGTCCGGGAATATCCCACATGCCACGGAGCACCTAAGCCCCTGGACCACAACTACTGAGCCTGCACTCCAGAGCCCGAGAGCCACAACTACTGAACCCGTGTGCCACAACTACTGAAGCCCATGCGCCTAGAGCCCATGCTCTGCAACAAGAGAAGCCACCGCCATGAGAAGCCCACACACCGCAACAAAGAGTAGCTCCTGCTCTCTGCAACTAAAGAAAGCCCACGCGCAGCAATGAAGACCCAACGCAGCCATAAATAAAAAAATAAAAATTTAAAAAAGAATCCTATAGTGGATTCAATGTGAACCTCTAGTAGAAAAGCAGACAATAGAATTAAGTGACGTGGCATTGACTTTGCTCCAATTCTTGCTTTTCTCAGATTTCATCCTTATTAGGGATGAATATCTCTCAATTATTATTTCCCCAACAAAGCACATTTAATGGTCTATTAAAGTTAGCAAGAGAGGGGGATGTCTGGTATTTTCTGGCTTGGACAATTTAGAAGTTTCTAAATAGGAAAGTTTAAATTGCCTGCTGTGCAAAAGATGTGAAGCAGTAATCTAAAGACCTGGGGTACATTTATATAAATCTCAATAATTTGTATGAGACAAAATGTTTCCAATTATAGCATATAACTTCTGACATTTTGAAAAATGACTAGTAGCCTTTGCAAAGTACCAATAGCATATTCTGCCTCTCTCTAAATTATAAATAGACTTTCCTCTACATGGTTTATTCCAAAAAACAATTCCATTTAAGGGAAAAGCAATAACACCTAAAAGTTACGTCATCACCTATATATTAAATACTGCTCAAAGAATTTTATACACATTTGTGTGTGTGTGTGTGTGTGTGTGTGTGTGTGTGTGTGGTACGCGGGCCTCTCACTGCTGCGGCCTCTCCGTTGTGGAGCACAGGCTCCGGACGCGCAGGCTCAGCGGCCATGGCTCACGGGCCCAGCCGCTCCGCGGCACGTGGGATCTTCCCGGACCAGGGCATGAACCCGCGTCCCCTGCATCGGCAGGTGGACTTTCAACCACTGCGCCACCAGGGAAGCCCCACATTATTTTTAATCCTCACAAAATACCAAAAGGTATACATAGCTGTTCACATTTTACAGATGAGGACCTGGAAATTAAGCGATAGGCTCCAAACACACAACAGTAAATGATAGAGTTAAGGTGATAATCCACTTTCATCTGACTTGCCAAGCTGAAGGATGTTTACCTGTGTGCATGTGTGGTATGTGTGTGTGTTCTTTCTAGGTGAAATTACTTTTAACATTCAAAATTCACTGTGTTTTAACCGCTCATTTAGTATGTGCCTTTTAATATATGCACAAACATACACACACACTCAAAACTTGCTATTAATTGCTATCATTTTGACTGCAAGTTTGGAAAAGAATTTATTCCTAAAATAAATATGTTTGAGAAAATGGAGCTTTAAAAATATTACAGTTATCACATATGATGATTTCTTCTTCTCTAACCCCTCAAATAACTTTAAGATGGCTTTGGTCGTGTGAATTTAGTATCATCACTCAGAGCTTAAAATCTTCTTGAGATACATTCTCCACCCCTTTAATAGTTCTGAGTATATTGTTTCTAATACAGCACAGGGAATTCAGAAATAAATTAAGAGGATTTTGAAATGATATCGTGAATTCAAGCAAAAATTCCCTTTTTCTTTCTCCCTATCTCTTGCTCTCTTTCTCTTTTCTAGTTGTTTTTTCTTTTTTAAAAAATTATTGATCAATTAGCTAACACTCTATAAAAATGTCCTCGAGGGCTGGGGGATCCAGAATCCTTAAGTACAAAAGGACATTCTACCAATGTTCCTGCCTGCCCTGAATTATCCTTTTACGTTTATCAGATTGCATCACTATCTTCATGCTATTATCTAAAAACTGTCATATGTGGGCATGCTTTTTTTAACCAAATTACACGGCACTGTACAAATATACTAATCCCTTGTTTGCCAGTGACCTTTTCAATATCAGAGGTTTGGAATTATTTCAAATTTTTTAGATTAGGAGACATTTAGTACATCAGAGATCTACCACTTTGAAGCACAATGCAATTTCAACATTATCAAAATAAAAAATATTCATTTGCTCATGATACTTATTTTTTTAATCTGCTCATTCAAAACCCCAAACCATCTAGCTTTGGAATCCATTTACATTAGAATCATAGATCCCGCCCATATTATTGACTCAGGAAATAAATGGATTTTAGGAGACTTTATTTAAAAGGCATCTCCTTCAGAGGTGGAGCTCAAAGAGCTCTGTAAGGCTGCAACAGTTTCCCAGGAGTCAGGCCATAAAGAAAGAAGTGCTGGCACTGGGTGGGGCTGAATAGTTCACATCTTTTCCCACTGTTTCTCACTGGTATGCTTCCATGAAAATCAAGGGTGTGGGAATGTATGTCAGGGTAGGAAATCCTACAGACTGCTTTGTGTGCCCAACACCCCCTAACCCATGATATCTTTAGCCGTTTATCTTAATCAATGAAAGAGCTATCACATTAATGTCTGGAAAAACTGCAAAGGAGCTAAGCAAACCAAAGAAATGTCATGCTGGGGATCAAATTTCTCCTGTCACATCAGTCTTTTCTCCTTCGGAAGAATACACTTAGCACGGATCCAAAACGCATTTGCTGTCCAGCCATCTCAAGATCATCACGGAGCCAAAACATCTGGCCCCGAATCTTCCTTTTGCTCCACAATCCACCTTGCTTAACAGTTCCTTTTAAACTCACCCATTCTAAAAATAAAATGATTCTCTCTGTACCCAGTTAATACCAGAAGCATCCATCAGCGGCCACAGTCCTCAATAATCCACATGCCAAACACACCTTATCTCTGTGCATTTCACCACGCTCCAGTCAACGTTATCTATTATGAACCGAGGTCTCTTTCCTATTCTCAGAAAGCAGCGCTTTGCACCTACCTCTTTAAAAAGCAATGCTTGCACAGCTATAGTCTGTAGTTACTCTTAATGCTCCATGGTTTCTACAGCCTCACTGATATTACACACTCACACATACACACACATCTCTACACAGACATTCCTAATTCCAGCAGTTTACCTTTTTGGGTCTTTTTCTTCTCTGACTACTGCCATTGAACTTCTCCCCACTGTCGCTTTTCTGAGCTGCATCTTCGTTCATCATTTTGAACAGTTTGGAAAGAAAACAGCGCTGCCATTAAACCCTGCCGCCTGTCCAGACCACTAGCGAGTATGCACTTACTGGAGGAAAGCTAGAGGAGGAGGGGTGGGGAAGGGGCGCGCACTGGGAGGGTGAGGACGGTGACGTTGCCATGGCAGCAGCTGCCACAACTGTTTATCTGACTGCATTGTTCAATCTGATTCAACCAATTACCATCAGGGACCGGTTACAAGGAAGAAAGCCTTAAAAAAAACATGCCAGGGACTCGAATGATTTGGGGACACTGCTGGTTGGTTTTTGACACACCCGCAGTCCCAATGGCTCTCAACCCACACACAAAACCTGCACTTAATTTTCTTCCTACAGGTACTTCAACACAGAGCAGATACAGTGCGTAATGAGAAAACTATAACATCCTTGAATGTCTCTGAACCTGAAGAGGCACATTTTAGCTGGCGAAGAGGCTACTCAAGGAACAGGATTAGCTATTAATATCCTAAGGTAAATGTAAGAAAGTTATATTTTTAAGATGTTATTCACTTGATTCCAGACGATAATCTTTCAAAACTCAGCTCAAGGATGATTTCTGTTATAAAGCCTTGTGAGCAGGCTCCCCAGCAGCCAGGTAACAGACCTGTCCCTCTTCTGTGCCTCCCCTTTGCACTGAGCCTTTCTGACATAGCGCCCGTAACACTGTTTCACAATTGCACGTTTACCCAGCTGTCTACTTTCGACAGGCCAAGAGCTTCTTAAAGCCAGAGACTGAGCTTTGTGTGTGCGTGCGCGTGTGTGTGTGCGCGTGTGTGTGTTTGGGTTGGGGGAGATTGCTGAATTTCCCGGAACCAAGCATGATGCAGTGGTACATTAAAGACACTATGGGTGGGCTTCCCTGGTGGCGCAGTGGTTGAGAATCTGCCTGCCAATGCAGGGGACACGGGTTCGAGCCCTGGTCTGGGAAGATCCCACATGCCACGGAGCAACTGGGCCCGTGAGCCACAATTACTGAGTCTGCGTGTCTGGAGCCTGTGCTCCGCAACAAGAGAGACCGCGATAGTGAGAGGCCCGTGCACCGCGATGAAGAGTGGCCCCCACTTGCCACAACTAGAGAAAGCCCTCGCACAGAAACGAAGACCCAACACTGCCATAAATAAATAAATAAATAAAATTTAAAAAAAAAATGACACTATGGGTAATACAAATATAAGAAAGTTGTGGAGTTAAAACATTTTATAACTGATCTTTTAAATCTTCTTAACCTAATTCTCTCTATTGACTGATGAATAAAACACAATTCCTGCTCTCCAGGAGCTTATAAAGTTCCAGAATTCTTCTTGATAAGAAAAGAAATTAGAGCCTGTTTTTATAACAAGAAACCCAATTTTATCCTATTGGATTGAGGTGGCCATATATGTATGTTTAAACATGTTAAATTGTGGACGCAACCAGAGCCCAACATGTTTTGTACAAATACACACATGCACACACTAAACACTCATCCCTATTCCTAGAAAACAAACTCAAAGCACAACACACAGAATACTGAAATGGGAAAAATAGAGTAAGGATTAAACCAATGAGATAATGTATATAAATACACTTTGCAAATTGAAGGTCCCTATGTAAATGCGTTATTGCTATTGTTAATCCTATTATTATTACAAATATAGGTAATTTTCAACTCAGAAAAGTATATCTTAAAAAGGTTTCTTACAGGAAAACAGCTACCAAAATTGGGAATTCACCTTTCCAGTAAACACAGCAAGAAAAACTCAGCTTTTCTCCCCACTGCTGTCGGGATTGCTCCTTATCTCTGCCTGACCTCCCCTGAGACCCTTGCCACTTCCTCATCTAGGGTCAGCCCCACCTTGCTGCCTCTCATTCCCTCCACCCTCCTTCTGCTTGAGCAGACCCATCCCACCATGATGCCTTGGATCCCACAAACAGGACAGAAGCAATAGGACCCTTTTTTCCTAAACAAAACCCTACAGGAACTTCTACAGAAGCTTCTAAGAGCCCAACTCCCACTGTTGTCAGAGACTTCATGAAAAGCCCTCCTGATACCATCCCACTCCTCCGCTATCCCCTCACCGAACCCCTCACTCATTCCCTCACCTGTCCCCAATGTGCCTCCCTTTTTGACCTTTCTTAGGAGCACCCTCAGCCTGGAAACTGGATTAATTTACTCAATAAATATTTACTGAATACCTACCATGTGGTAGGAACTAAGCACTAGGGACACACTGCCCTAACCACCAGGGATATAATGGTGAACAAAACAGGCAACATTTTTTGCAATCACGGTGCTTATATTCTAACAGGGAAAATAGACAGTAAACAAAAATAATAGTGGTAAGGGCTATGGCCAAAAAAAGTAGGATAAAGAGTGATGGGGAACAGATGCTATTTTAGATAAGGTAGATAGAACACTCTCTAGAAACCTGAATGAAGTTAGGGACCAACCCAAGCAATTATCTGGAAGAAGATTATTTCCTTATTGCATTTAAAAATAAACTTTGGGCCCCTATTATATGCCGTGCAATGTTTTAGGTTCCATGTGGGATGTAAAGATAGACACTAATCCTGCCCTCAAAGCAAAGAGAAAAGCAGTTCAAAAGTCCTAAAATGGGAACTTCTTGTCAAACATTTTAGGAAAACTATGATACTCCAAAAGGGGAAAAGAAGGGAAAAGTAAAACTTTTCTAGCAACTGGATCCATAGGAGAGATATGTTACTAATATCCTTCATTCTCATGTGACGCCAGAATGGGTTTTTCAATCAATCGGTTTGGTAGCCCAATTTGGAACCTAATCATTGCTTTTACATCACCTCTGCAGTGTATATCGCAAACAGATGTACTTCATATTTCACTACTTTATGAATCAGCAACTTCTTTTTTTAATTTATTTTTTTGGTTGCACCAGCTCCTTAGTTGTGGCACATGGGCTCCTCAGTTGCAGCATGCATGTGGGATCTAGTTCCCTGACCAGGGATCAAACCCCGGCCCCCTGCATTGGAAGTGTGGAGTCTTAACCGTTGCACCACCAGGGAAGCCCCAAGCAACTTCTGATTATGTTTGAACCGCCTCTTGTTACAGTGCCTCCTCTGTCAACATTCAAATATATAGTACACGGCTTAAACACTCAGATGCAGGCCTCCGATTCTGACAATGAGCTATAACCTCTTGCTGCTTCTTCTAAACTTTTATACAGTATACTTTCTTTACAGAGTGAAAGTACTGCACACATACTAGACCAGCATACCACAGAGGTCAGCACCCATCCTCAAACTGTAAAATAAAAATCTCAGCACATCGATAAACAGGTGCTAGTAACATTATGTTCATTACAGCTTTAGAAGGTACATTTTATACGTACAGAGAACATCAACAACATGTTATGGTACTGTGAATGCGGGGGGTTTCTCTTTTGAAGCTTTCAATCAATTTCTCAGTGCCTCTCTAGTGGGCACTCCTCCCTGCCCGTCCTCATAGTGCAGTTTTTTTTGTTGTTGTTGTTGTTTTGCGGTACGCGGGCCTCTCACTGTTGTGGCCTCTCCCATTGCGGAGCACAGGCTCCGGACGCGCAGGCTCAGCGGCCATGGCCCACGGGCCCAGCTGCTCTGCGGCATGTGAGATCTTCCCGGACCGGGGCACGAACCCATGTCCCCTGCATCGGCAGGCGGACTCTCAACCACTGCGCCACCAGGGAAGCCCTATAGTGCAGTTTTTTGTGGGCACGTGTCCAACTGGACGTTAAGCTCCTTGAGGGCAGGATGTGTCTATCTTTGCATCACACGTGGAACCTAACACATCACGTGGCATATAATAGGGGCCCAAGGTTTATTATTAAATGCAATAAGGAAACATTTTAAATCTCTACCATGAGTCTATGCTTATGGTTAAGCTTCTAATGGGTAAATTCTTCATTTCTTAGATTATTTTGTGTACTTTCTGACCTCTAGGAGCTATGCATAATTTCAAATAAGATTTTTAAAGACACTTGAGAAATTGGAGTTGCTGCAGATAACATAGCAGCGATAATAGTACGTTACATTTTAAAGCATTTTATAATTTGTATAATTTTTAGCTCCAAAATAGAAAATCCATGAAGACTGAGATCTCTGTCTGCTCACTGATATATCCCAAGCACTTATAACAATCCTGGCATTTGACAGACACAAATATTTAGTAACTTTATGGGATTCTCACAACCACACATGGAAAAAGGTTAAGATCAATCATAGCACAGGTGAAAAAACTGAGGTAAAAAGCAGTTTTGGTGACTTTCCCAAGATAACAAGGTTAATAAGATACAGAGCTAACGTTCTTCTGATTTTAATGTTACTGTTCTTTTATTAAATCATGGCTGGCTTCAATGAAGAGCAGCCACTTAATAAAGTGCAGGAAGATGGAAACTGCCAAGAGCGGAAACTACAGTCGGATGACAGTGACCCGAGTAGAAAAAGGAAACCTTTATTAGTTTTATGTTAAGCATATTTTTATAGGCATGGCGTTTTAGAGGTGATTATATTAATTTTAATAGGCCTGCTGTTCCATGTTGTTGTCCAACTGCAGCTGGGAGGAGAACCCTGGGTACATGACAGAGTGGACATGACTCCAGGCACAGCAAGAGGGGCTCAAAGTGGGACTGGCCCTGGTGATTGGCATCAGAGAGAGGAAGTGGTATCATGGCTGGGTTCAAATCATATCAGGATATGTCCCGTGCCCAGCAGTGTTTTGGGCCAAGGCCACTGACTCTGTACCTCATTTCTATCCTATCTACCCATTCTTGATACTTTGCTTCTTCTGTCATTTATCTGAGCGGGGTAAATTTCCCTGAAGTGTAAGCAATTGTGTCTATGTTTAAGTCCTAACCCTCCAGCACTGTGAATGTGATGAAATCGTGTTAAGATGAGGATGGGTGGATTAGGGTGAGCCTTAATCCAATGACTGGTATTCTTATAAAGAGGGGGAAATTTGGGCACAGAGACACACAGCGGGAAGATGGCCATGTGAAGACTGAGGTAGGAGCAAGGTAGCTGCAAGCCAAAGAAGACCAATTGCCAACAACCACCAGAAGCTAGGAAGAGGTAATGAAGGATCCTTTTCTAGAACTTTCAGAAGGAGCATGGCTCTGACAACACCTTGATTGCAGACTTCTATCCTCCATAACTGTGAGAGGATAAAGTTCTGTTATTTTAAGCCACCCAGTCTGTGGTCCTTTGTTACGGCAATCCTAGGAAAGTAATACAACCATATTTTCCAGCCACCCTTGCAGCTGGACCCAGCCATATGACCTAGTCCTAGGGTTATGGCACGCAAGTCTGTGTGCCCAATGCACAGTGAGGCCAACCAATACCAAAACTTCGGAGTTTAGAGCAGCGAAAGGTTTATTGCAGGCCAGACAAGGATGGCTGGCTCATGCCTTAAAAACCCCAAGCTCGCTGAAAGCTTTCAGCAAAGCCCTTTTATAGGGAAGATGAGGGAGGGGCATGGTTAGTTGTTGTATACTTCTTGGGGTCAGATCCTTTGTTCTCTCTTTTTTTTTTTATTTTCATGATCCTTTGTTCTCGGTCAGGTCATGGTGTTCTGTTAACCTCCACCAAAACAAATGTTATTCTCTGGTCTGACCAGAAAGCGCAAGGTCCCAAGGCTCAACTTTCGCCCTCTGAGGTCCAGACCCCGGCTAAGAGGAGGGGATCCCTGCGTGGGCAGTTACCCTGCCTGAGAACGTTCATCCAGCACCCCATCTGGGTCCTCCCAGCACTGCCCAGGCCCAGCTGAGGAGGCAGATCTCAGCTGGCAGCGCCCTCAGGGCCAGGTCCCCAGACCCTGCCCAGCCGTCATCACTGAGGGAGCCCGGCGCCCAGGACCCAGCCAGCCCTCAGGCTTTTCATTTAAACTGGAGAGAATCATTTGTATGGGATCGATAGGAATACGTGTTGTAGCAAATACCCATCAGGTGAATCCCCAGCTCACGACAATTGCCCTCTTTGAGAAGAGCCCCAAGCACAGAGGTGGACCTGAACTAAGGATGTGCAGTGTCCTTACCACGTAAGCCCGACGTCGGGCCACCTCCTTGGGGTAGACAACTGACCTACACTGGACCAATTCTGGAAACGTGAACAGAGAGACTCAGGCTGGTTGAAGCTGTTACCTTAATGGCAGTGTTCATATACTCCAGTTGCTGAGGCCCCCGTGCACTGCGACCTATGGAGACTGGAGCCAACATTCAGTTGCGGGGGGTGGGGAGCGGACACCACAGCCAGCGCCCTGGAGCTCTGCGGGACACAGCCCTCAGCCCGTCCCAGGGCCCCTCAGCTCACTCACCAGCCCTGGAGGGCCCCAGAGGGCCTGGAGGGCCCCAGGGAGAAGGCCGCAATCCAGCTCTCACCGTGCTCTCTGCTGCAAGGACCACTGCCAGGCTGACTGTCGGCAGAGCAGGACTAACTCACGTGCTCAGGCTCTCACACTAACGGCTGTGCACCGGCTCCACCCCTATTACACCAGCCTGTAGAATGTGGGTGGAAGTGTATGCCACTCTCAGGCCTAGCTAATACAACCTTCCCATGAGCAAGCTTGTTTTTTTTTTTGTGGCCATGCCAAGTGGCATGCAGGATCCTAGTTCCCCAACCAGGGATCAAACCCATGCCCCTGCAGTGGAAGCACAAAGTCTTAACCACTGGACCTCTAGGGAAGTGCCCCCATGAGCAATCTTACCTGTTTTTCCCATCTAGTGGCTGAATACAGAGGAAGATATAACCTGGAAGGTGGAAGAGCAACAGGTCCAAAAGAGCCTGAGTCCCTGAATCACTGTGTGGAGGAGGGACCCTCTTCTTCCGGTTCCCTCCTCAACTGACCCTCATTAAACCTGAGTAATTTTTCTCGTGAGTGCTTTGTTGTTATGGTGCTGTTCGTTACAACAGTTAGCCTGTGGTAACTAATCATATCTACTCATGTTTTCCAGGGAATATGGAGTCACATTTCTATTTTAGGTTGCCTGTTACATGAATGACGCTTGCAGTGCATCAAAGCTTTTAGCCATTGGAAATGGATCTTGTGCCCTGGAGCAAAGGTGCTAGTCTCATTTAAAGAACAAAAAGAAAAAGGAGGAACACAAGTAATTAGAGGTGAGCAACATTGTTGATTAGCGGTGGGTAGGGGAAAGGGATGCCTGACAGCTCTAGGGGATCAGAATCTCAGAACAGATTTTGTCCACTTTCCTCTTCATCCTGTCTCTCTTCCTGGATAAATCCTTTGCTGCTTTTCCTATTTCCAGAAGTCATTGCTTCTGAGCATAGTAGTCTCCCTTCTCTGCCCCGCTGAGTATGAACACATAGAATGCAAGTCTATCATATAAGCAAATACAACGCCTTCTCGAGGTTCTCTAAGGATTTTTCTCTTTCTTTTTTTTAATATTTTTGTTATCAGTGGGGAGAAAATGAAGGAAAGATAGCAAACAAATGAAAAATTAGTTTCTCAAAGTTCACAATGGTTGGAATGTACATAGTGTTGAACTCAGAACTGCTCTCCTCTGGTGCTTTGTCTGAATTGCCAGGAGTTCTGCACAAGTCTTATTACATATCGTTTATGTTCCTTAGGAGACCTGGAGGGAGTCTATTTAACAGTTACACCTCCTTGGAAGCTAAAGTCAGGCTCAAGGGCCAGGCAAGAAGCCTTCTTCATTTTCCTCTCCCAGTTCTTTGCTGTCCCACCATCGGCATCAGCAGAAAGTACTTCCTCGCCCTCCCTGGGGTCCTCTCCTCCTTCTCTCCCCTGTACTCCTCTTCCATCATTCATCTATTTCATGTAACACATATTCTGTTGGATGACAGACTGCTATACGCCAGGCTCCCTGGTTTAGGGGCTTTAGCATGAATTAAATAATCTTTGCCTTTAAGGAGTTTACAGTATAAAAGTGGTGATGGTCATTGAACTAGAAGCATAATAACTCTATAGGGGATTTTAAGGGTCCTGTTCTCTTAGGAGGACGCTTTTTAAGCTTTTATGAAAGCATAAAAAAGGGACATCCAACGTAGTCTGAAAGAACAGAGCAAGTTTCTGAGTGGAAGTGACTTGAATATTGAGAAGACTTGAATGATGACTAGGAATGATCTAAGTGGAAAGGGAAGTATAAGGTGAGATTTGGGAAGAATGATTCAAGCAGAATCAACAGCACAGATGAATGCCCTCTGGTGGGGAGGAACGTGCAATTGGCAGAACTGAGACAAGGCCCCCATGGTTGTATGGGGGTAGCTCCTAGTCAGGCCTGCAGTAATGACTTCACCCTGGGGCTTAACGGTTCAACAAGTGTGCCTGTCCACAGACTGGTTATTGCCCCATGTAGGTATCCAAGTGTGATACCTAAACATTATTATATAACTTGTGAATCATGTAGCAAGATGACCCTGTTAGCTTACAAAGAATATGTACTCAGAACTAGGATGTCAAAACCAGGTGGAGATGGCCAGAAGAAAGCAGATTTTGTTCTGGAGCTTCGAGGAACACATTTGGAGACAGAAAAATCCAGTCCTCACCCTGGACGGGAAAGATTCCATGATCACGAAACTGAGTGCATCTCCTATGAAGAACTGGGAAGACTTAAGAAGCCACACACAGCAACATCCCTCAGCCTGATGTCACCAGGTGTCCTTTGGCAAAAGTATATCCTTTGTGCTTATTGCAGCAAATTTAAACTAAAACAAAGTAGTCATCTTCACAGAGCCACCCCTTCAGTCTTCTGTGGGACATTCTAGGCTACAGCAAAGCAAAGAAGAGGGAGTCATGAGAAGAGGCCAGAAGTATAGGTAGGGACTGAGGCATAAAGAGTCCAGTAAGCCATGTTAAGGATTTGGGATTCAGACTGCAAAGCCATGTGAAGTCGTTTTAATGACCTAAGGAGAGAAGTAAGATGATAAGATATTTTTTTTAAGGACCTTCTTTATAAAGAGCTATTCAATGGGACCTGAACAGAGAATGAATGTGAAGAGTTGTGTTTAAGAGGCCAATCAGCAGTCTGGGAGAATAATGATGGTGGAGCGGACAGATGCATTAGTTAGTCTGTCACCATTAACAGTGCTACATTCATAAGTTCTGGAAGGAAGTGAGAAGTAAGAAGAGGGCGGTGGGGAGACGTCCTTCCTAAATAGCAAGAAGAAGGAGACCTCATCTTTGTTAAAGTCTCATATTGAGAAGAGGCCTCAAAGAAAAATTTTGGAAATCCATCTCATTTAACAAAGAAAGAACAAGACTCAGAAAGATCAGAAATTTTCCCCAAGGTTCCATAACTAGCTAGTAGTAGAAGGAAGACCAGGATCCAGGACTCATGCCACCTCACTGAGCAGCCTTTACACCATGGTAATCTGCACGTGGGTGAACTCACAAAGCCTATGGCAAATCTTATCTATTTTTATTTTAAGTTAAGGAACCCTCAGCTCTTACATAAGGTGTAACAGAAATTAGAGAGAGGGCTTCCCTGGTGGCGCAGTAGTTTAGAGTCTGCCTGCCGATGCAGGGGACTCAGGTTCGTGTCCCGGTCTGGGAAGATCCCACATGCCGCAGAGCGGCTGGGCCCGTGAGCCATGGCTGCTGAGCCTGCGCGTCCGGAGCCTGTGCTCCGCAACGGGAGAGGCCACAGCAGTGAGAGGCCCGCGTACCACAAAAAAAGAAATTAGTCCACTAAACAACCATGCCCCTCAGAGAATGATTGGGAAGAAGGACCCTTGTTTCTCATGTAAACATGGTATGTGTCCAACCCCAGACTGGAGCAGGCTCAGTAGATGTTTCACTGACATGGATCTTAAAGAAGCAGCAGCAACAATTGATTAGGGACCTACTTCTTTCCCTTTAAGCCAGTCTTACATAAGGTTTACCAAAGAGGTATTTGGTTGCAAAACTTACCATGTCCAGCATAAAGAGGAGCTTTTGGAACCCACGGCAAACAATTTTAGCACCTCACTTCACCAGGGGCACCCACTTATTTAAATTAGCATACTGATTGATTATAGTCTCATTTTACATCAATATCAGCAAAAATACTTGAGATCAAAGGTAGAATTTTACGGGAGAATAACAAAATGTGGCTGAGCTCACCATGTCTGTGTCCCTGTCTAGGTCAGTTTTTTAGGACGTGCTGTTACTTGCTTGCTCTACTCTAGGGTCTCTCTGCTCAGTCTCCAGTGATGTGAGTTCTTGAAAATAGCTGTTATAATTGGGTTTCCTTACAGATGCAAATGAATGGCACATTGGGGCAGGCTGTGTCCTTGACAGACATATTTTTTCAAAGCAATTTAACTTTATAACTGTAAACATTTTAAACCTTAAACCAGCTTGAAAGTAAGGGCATTTTTTTCTCTTTTAACTATGAAGAGAAAGTATGTGTCCATTGATAAATACCCAACATAAAAATAATCTAGAGGCTTAAGTCTCATATAAACATAAATCATATTTTGAAAGATGCATAACTATGGTGGTAATAGAAGTGACAAAACCACAAAGAATCACAATGTTAGAAGGCAACTTAGAGACTACTGTATCCAGCTCCTCACTTTTAACAAGAAAGTTGGAGCCCAACTTGGTTATGCTACTTACCCAACGCTGTACCTACAGTTAGTAGCACTTTGAATTAAATTCCAAGTTTTCTCATTCCTAATCTAGTATTGATGTCTTCCAGTGGGGTGTCTCTCTACTAAAATGAACTTTAAGAAGCCCTCCCTTCTCAGCAAACATACAGGCCCAGTGATGGCTCGTTACTCACAGAATGGGGGAAAAATTATATGATTCATTATACACCAGGCAGAAATGTTTCAGGCATTAGAAGTAGGGAACTGAATAAGACAAAATAATACATTTCTTAATGTTGCAAAACATCCCAAGTTTAGACCAGGGTTTACTATAACAGATTCATAGTAGGAGAAGGCAAAGGAGGATCAATTGTTTTTCCACAGTGCTAACTCTTTGCCAAAGACTCTCAAGAATGATAAAAAAAAAAAAAAAGTAGTGATAGGGCGTCCCTGGTGGCGCAGTGGTTGAGAGTCCGCCTGCCGATGCAGGGGACGCGGGTTCGTGCCCCGGTCCGGGAAGATCCCACATGCCGCGGAGCGGCTGGGCCCGTGAGCCATGGCCGCTGAGCCTGCGCGTCCAGGGCCTGTGCTCCGCAACAGGAGAGGCCACAACAGTGAGAGGTCCGCGTACCGCAAAAAAAAAAAAAAAAAAAAAAAAAGTGGTGATAATATGAACATTAAAGCTCCAAAGAGCCTTTAAACAAATGACTATAATAAAAAAGACAGATGACAACTGAAGCCCGTTTGCTATCTTATCACTCCTGAGAATGAATTATTAATAAATGACCACTACTATTCCTCCCATTTAGAAAACAATGGTCAAAGTGAAGAGTTTATTATCTATTAGTGCTCTCGGACTTCTAACTACCATCCAGTCCAGACTGATGGTGTTCTAAATATGTATTGCCATTGCAAACTACCTCATAAACTAGTGGTTTAAAACAGTAATTTTATTTTGCTCACAAACTTGTGGGCCTGGGATTCTGGAAGGGCTCAGCTGACTGGTTCATTCATATTCATGTGGTGACAAACGAGGCAGCTGGGGCTGGAGGTTCCACTTCCACAATGGCATCCTCACCCATATATCTGGTGCTGATTGGCTTCTCTCTATCCACGCGGCATCTCATGTTCCAGGATCTCTCCACATGGCTGAGGCTTCTAACTGTATGGTGGTCTCAAGGTGGTTGTATTCTTCCATGATAGCTGCTTCTAAGAGGCAGGACTTGGAAAGTGCCGGACCAGTTAAGGGCGCTGCCACATTTTATTGGTCAAGGCAGTCACAGGGCCAATCCAGATTCAGGAGGTAAAGAAATGGACTCCACCTCTTGATGGGAAGGGTGGAAAGGTCAACTGGAAGAAGAACATATGGGATGGGAGCCATCTTGGAAAATGCAATTTGCCACAGATGGTTAGCAAGTGAAGTAGGCCATGAGGGAGATGAAGTACAAGGGCTGATTTTGCATACTATAAACACAAGGTCTTTTCCCAAATGAACAGACCCTGCTACCTAGAAATGCTGTCTTCTGCATTCTTTTATTTATTTATTTTATTACAAAAAAGGTTATCAATATTAATTCCTGGAATAATTAACTACATATTACTGGGTCAAAGTCAACTACTTCCTTTCAAAGCGGAGTCTCTGTTGATCTCTGAAGATGAGTTTCATGTATTACACTTTCTGACTGTGAGCCACTGTGGCTAATAAATTCACAGGAAGTATTTTACATTTGAAGTACAGCTTGTTTTGCACTTTTTCTTTTTACTCTTTCTTTCCACTCTCCTTGGCCTCTCACTCACCCTTTTTTTTTTAAATAAATTTATTTATTTATTTATGGCTGCTTTGGGTCTTCAATGCTGTGCACAGGCTTTGTTTAGTTGCGGCGAGCAGGGGCTACTCTTTCTTGCGGGGCATGGGCTTCTCACTGCAGTGGCTTCTCTTGTTGTGGAGCACGGGCTCTAGGCACATAGGCTTCAGTAGTTGTGGCTCGCGGGCTCTAGAGCACAGGCTCAGTAGTTGTGGCGCACGGGCTTAGCTGCTCCGCGGCATGTGGGATCTTCCCGGGCCAGGGCTCGAACCCATGACCCCTGCATTGGCAGACGGATTCTTAACCACTGCGCTTCTCCCTCACTCTTTCATCAATTCTATCCTTCTATATAATATCAATATGACCTCATAACAACCTTAAATTCTCCTGTACAAAAAATATGATAATAAAAACGCTTAAAAAGAAAACAGAAGTATATAAAATAGCTTAGAGCTAACTTTAGCTAATGTCTAAAAAGAGAGACATGCAGTGCACCCACATTCATTGTTAGCTTTAAACTCTGTACCAGGAAAATGATTGGAGGCAAGATTATTAACTTGTTAACTACACAGTTACTACAGCCCAGAATTTAGTCTTCAGTGCTGATTTGTGTAAACGTTGGATATTATTTGTTCTGGGCCTTAAGAAAACCTATGTATCTAGTGGGTTCTCTTTATCATTCAATATTTGTGGTATTCTCTTCTATTTAGGCCTCACATTTCCTGTTTATGGCTTGGTAGTAAAACTAAAACAGACAATGTCTATTTTAATTATTCAATCTGCTTAACCACCAAGAACAGATTGTGCCTCGGGCCTTGATAACATAGTGATAAGCAGACCTGGAAAAGAGAGATTCCAAATTCGGGTAGGAAAAAGAATTTTCCTCAAGGAAGTTCTTGCAAAATTCAGGAACTAAAGTAGAGTCAATCCATCCATTTTGGTCACATTGACTATCTATACAAATTACTATATAATATCTGCTTGCCAGCCGATCCTGCATAAGTGTCCAAAAATAACTTTTCTCAGTATGCAATTCACAGAAACATTCAGAATATAACAATAATGTATTCAATGCTATATGGGTTGTAAAGGGTAATAGCGAGTGTTATTTCACAAATCCTATCACTGAGCCCCAGGATATTAATGCCACACTTGGATCTCTGGCTGTTGTATCTAAAACTACAGAAGTCTAACCAAGTAAAAACCGATATACAGCATTTCAAATTTTCTTTATGCCTAGCCAATTATCAGACTTTTCCAGGGTCCACAAACCTCTCTACCTAGAAACTGTTAAGAATTGTGAAGGGTCTGAGATCTTACTTGCAAGCTAACAAGTTAGCCTGCTGCAGTTTCATGGATGCTGCCAGAAGATATGAAACTCCTGGGTCTGAGACAAAGAATTTTATGACTCATGGCATAGCAAGCAGCATGGTCATCAGCATACTTGTGTCAGTTTCCCTTACTCTCAATTTTCACAGCGGTAACTTCTATGGTCCAAATGCATACCTGCACACTCATTGGGTTGGCTGCACACGGGAGAGGAACGCTGAGTTTTGGGAACCTGAATCTTTTATAATAGGCAATAAGTATATCTGTACTTTGCTCCAGAGGGAGCCATTATCTTTACTATATTGGATAGTAAGCATGCCTGAGCTTCTCTCCCCTATCTTGCAGGGCTATTTGCTATATGAACATCTTGGAAAATATAGTCTGGAACAAAGACAGCCAGTGCCTCTGCTTGCAAAATGTACAGAAATGTAAGAAACTGACAGAAAATTATCTCTTCAACAGAAAGTTTCAAAAAATACACATTATCCTACAGATGAGGAGATAAATGCCAAATTGCTCTTCATGACTATCTAAATTTAAGTGGAAACTAAACAAATTCTCTGCAGTCATTTACATACATGTCTGTGCAGTAAGTTTTAACAGTTAGCTTGGTTGTAAACATTTGGAAGATTTCACAAGATTTCACACACAAAGTAGTTTTGCAAGCATTACTATAAGTGTACAATAAGGAGCAATGGTTTGAAAGTCAGCACACGTAGGTTTTCATCAGCATTCTAACAACTAACAACATGCTCACAACAAATCATATAATTGACCTGGGCCTTAGTTTCTACATATCTCTGAATGTATGATCATTCTCTTATTTTTCCTAGATAATTCTCTACTTCTATATTGCTAAAAGTCCTTGAATCTATGAACCTACATTTTAAAGGGGAAAAAAATGACTCAAAGAGAATTTAATAAGCAGATTAAATAGCCAGTGATTCAGTATCAAACAGAATGTGATGTAGCTGTCTTCCTTTTCAATTTCTTTTTCTTTTTTCTAATAGACAACAATACATTGGAAAACATATGAGTTACAGAACCTAATTTTCTCAAGGTTAACAAATGAAGTAAGAAAAATAATGAGGGAAAACAGAAATGCTGACAGTTATGATACAAATTATTTAGACCTGGAAAACAATTTTGGCACTGGTAGAAATGCTGTGGAGTTTTACCCACCAGTCTAGACAGAAATAAAAAGTCTACTAGGCTTAAAACTTCTGTCATTTTCCCTTTTCTCTTTCCAGTCTCTCATACCCAGTAAATAATTTTTGTTTCTACTTTGGAAATGTATCTTATGTATTCTTATTTTTTCCATTCTATTCCTATCACCACTGTACCACCTCTTTTTCTCTCATATATATGAACTATTTTAATCAGCAGAATTTGCTGTCTCACCACCTTCAGGTTTTTCTCCTCCAATCTGACCTCCAGACTGTTGTAATTTTTTTCTTCATAAAACATTTTTTTCTAGTCCTCAGCATCCTCAGAATAAGGTTCAAATATCCCCAATTATTACTCAAATATATCTGTCTTCAAGTGTTTTACTCAAAATGGTCTATTTTAAAGGAGATGGATAAATCACAATACAGAATGTTCAGCTTTTTGTTAAGGAAATGTTACCAGAGCTGTTAGGCAGAGGAGCAACCATGAACTGCATCAGTTAGGTGGGTCAGTGAAAAATTCACAGTTAAAAAATACTACCCTTATTTTCTTCCTTCTCCCTAAAATCTACCCACCTCAAGTCCCAAACTGATCATGGAGCTTTTTCTAACAACAAACTATGTTAAAATTTCCCTCTCTCAAGATTGCTATGCTACTTCTCTGTATTAATTACACAAGCTACTTAACTGCTTGATATACATCTATCTTTTATGCCCCACTAAATGCCTTGCAAAGTCAAATAAAATAACCATGGATAAATTCAGAACAATCCCCCACAGCACCACTTATCCTTTGATAAATATCTTTTTATCTTAAGTGAAAGGCACTCTTGATATTTATTTCCTCTACAGAGTCATAGCAGCAAGAATAGTAGAAAAGCCTAATAGAAAAAAAAAAAAAAGGTAGATGTGAGAACCTAACTTAGAAAAAGGATGGGTTCCCAAGTTTGAACACATTTGGTCCTAGAAACTATATGTGACCCGATGAGTTCCTGGATATCCCACAAAACCCTTTGCATCCCCCCAAACAGTTTTCGATTACATCTAAACTGCTGTTTTAAGCGTGTCTTCTATAGGAAAATGAATTTCATTCTCCACTAGGGATGCCAAAACACACTTCCTCATCATGGCAGCCTATGCAGGGAAATGGGGAAAAGTGGAGAGAGGGAGGTCATTAGATGGAAAAGAATGAAGTAATTCACTCATTCTCTACATTGGCCCAGAAGGATTGCAATACTCCTTCAGCAAACATTATTGTGCACCTGCTAAGTGCCAGGTTCTGTTCTCTCTTCTAGAGATGCAAAGATAATTAAGACATGATTCTTGCCCTCAAGGGTATGCACAAAAAAGGCGCTCTCTTCTCATTGAGAACTCTCTGTTCCTGCCTTCACTGTAACCTTAGGAAAGTTAAAACCACCCCTGGGAGGTTCCTTTATATTGGCTGCAGTCTTTTCTCAACAATAATTTCTTCCCAGTAATGCTGGTCACACAGCAGACAGTGCATATTTCTTGATCAACTGCACAGATTGCAGATAAATCAATTATTAACTCAGTTATTATTAGTTTAATTGGAAAACCGTATGGTTATAAGCTACGTAAAAATACAAAAAAAAAATAGCAAAGATTCCTCTTTTTGGCCCACCTAGAAAGCGTTGTGACATAATTAAAACTGATCTTGGTTTCCTGTCTTGTATAATTTCATTCTCAAATTCGCCCATCTTCAAGGTTTTCCTGTTCCACTATTCAACCTGGCTCTTCCCTTGAAGTCAGAGCCTCTTCCTCTGGAACATTTTTGGTAATTCCCAGCAAATGACTCATTCCATTCTGCTAGCTAATTTGACTGGTAATTTGACATGGCAGCATACTGACAGAAAAATGAAGCAAGCAGGAAAAGAGATGGTTCCCCAGCACCAGATCTACGCACTGAGTCCTACTAGGAGGCTCAACCAGGAAGCCAAGACACAGTCTTCAGGATCGTTAACAAAGCTCTTCCTGTAACTCAACCAGTCATCCAAGACGTAGGAATGAGAGAATGTCAGAGAGAGAATCGAGGCAGGTGATTGCTGGAAGTTGTCAATATAGGGGTCAAGTGGTAGTAATAAATGGGCAATTAGATTGTCCCTACAATGCTGTCTGTCTCAGAGCCTATACTTGTAGAACAAATGAAAAATGCCCATTTCATTTGCTTTTTACCATAAGAATCACATACCCGGCTGGGCTTCATGATACTGTTGAATGAGGACAGTCATGAAGATGACAACTTCCATCTGACCAAACTTGAAATGGAATCCACAAACTTCTTTTTCAAATTGTCAGTAGCTATTATTAGAGAAAGAAACCCCTCTTCTCCAAAAATATAATAAAGGCATATGATAATAATACAAAGTTTGCATTTGATGTGGAAAAGTTCTGTTTTGTTTTTTAAAGTATGTCTCTAGTTTCTCAAGTTTAATTCCCTAGAGAGCACTTTTTTCCTATCATGCTATTATTCACCTTGAGTTTTTGGTCTGCTCTATAGAATAAGAAGTCAGGACTCAAGGATCCCATTCCTGGATCGACCACTAATTGGATTACATCCATGGGCAAGTCACTTTACCTGCGTCTCAGTGCCTTTATTTCTAACATAAGAAAGTTAAGCTATAGTTATGATTTCCAAGGTTAAACTATAGGTATGATTTCTGAACTTGTAATCCTGGTATACACTCAGTCATTCTCACCTCACGTAATACAAGATTGCGCTGTTATCCTGCCATTACACTGGCAGCCACATGGTGTTCCTTGAATCACTATTTATCATGTTTCTTAAGTCCAGATAATAAGTGGTCTTTAAAACACAAGAAAGAGGCTGTTTCATTTTTCTCAAGTGTAATCTAATTTAAACGGTCCTTGTGGGCAAATACAGCAGTACTTGTTATTCCACCAAGGTGCATATGCTTTTCCTGCTAATGGAAGCTCTTTTGTAGTACAGTGAATGTCAGCTGGACCCTCTTCCAAAACTCACTCTAAAATTTGATTCTCTGGAAGGAACTTATTGCTTTCCTGAGTAGAGAAGAATGTTTCACCTGGCTGATAGTAGATATTTTCAGAAAAGATATATTTATAAGTGTTTGAGTTGGTATTTTAACTCAGCCTAGGAACACTATTCCTATCAGAAACAGAACACTATGGGGTAGCTCTCTCTGGATAATATAAAACAAATGAGACTCACTGAATTGTAAAAGAGTACCTTCCTTCTTTCTAAACTGATTCTTACATCTTTCACTGGTATCACTGACTTCAGAAAACAGAAGAAGCTACCTTTGGGAAATACCTCATAGACACGTTACAGCCTTCCTCATTGCTAAGTGGAAGATTTGGGAACCACACGAACATCTCTAGATCTACTTTCAGAACCCCAACACCAAAATGACCAGATTGGGAAATTAATAATCTATACACTCAGCATGGAATTCCTTTGGGAAAACAGTTAAATGTGAATACTGTATGTTATCACTTATAGGTAGAATCTAAAAAATAAAATAGAAACAGACTTACAGATATAGAGAACAAATTAGTGGATACCATTTCAGAGAGAGAAGGAGAGAGGGGCAAGACAGGGATGGGGATTAAGAGATACAAACTACTGTGTATAAAATAGACAAGCAACAAGGACATATTATGCAGCATATGGAAATATAACCATTATTTTGTAATAACTTTAAAGGGAGTTTATAAAAATATTGAACCACTATGTTGTATACCTGAAACTAATATAATATTGGAAATCAAATGTATTTCAATTAAAAATAAGAATTACTTACAAATGATCAAAAATGAAAAGGGTGAAGGTGGGAATGAAGAAAAGCTGGCAATAGAAAAGGGACTCAGAGAAAGAAAGATTGATTTCTCATTGCTCTGGAATCCCTCTTACGCCCCACTGGGAAAATGGAGTTCAGTTCCCCAATGAGAAACCCAATCGGTACTGTAGCACATGACATTCACAAGGTGACTTCACCTAGATTATTGCCGTTAGTCTGCACCATAACCCTCCGTGAAGAGGTTCTCCTTGGTTCTCCATTTTACATGGTAGGAGACTTGCAGCTCAGAGGGGTTAAGTACTAGCCAAGGCAAATCCTAGTCAGTGGCAGAGAGGGAGCTTCAATGCAGGTCCTCCAGTTCCCATTTCCACTGTTCCACATTCCTTATATTTAACCTATGCCCTTGACTCTTCATACAGTTTGTGCCCCAGGTCTGGGACAAATCTGTGGAACAATAGGTTTTCTATATGTAGAAAACAACTGGAAATATAGAAAAAAGAAGAGACGAATTCAAAACATTCTTTATGTTTTTCTCCCTCTCAAAACCACAGATATATGATTTAAGTTGCATATATTTTTCAAATAGTCTGTGTAGCCAAATAGTAGTACAGTATACAGAACTGTTAATTAAAGTCAAAATAATGCTTTGATTCATGTCTGAGGGCATTAACATTCCTGCCATGGATATTTGGGATGCTTTAGTTTGAGAAGCTCTTTATTTTTAAAGGACTCTATTGGGCTCATAGAGGAATTACACTACAACTTGATCACACAGTAATTACATCGAAGGGGACTTCCTCAAAACATGCTGTGCTTAACTTGAGTAAATACAAATGTTTTGTTTTAGAAAAAGAAAGAAAGAAGAAAAAGAAAAGAAGGAAGGAAGAAAGAAAGGAAGAAAGAAGAATGAATAAGGTTTACGGCAGTTCTCACATACCCTTGCATTTGATATTAAGGATCTCACTGTTTTATTCATCATGTGTATTCCATTTACGAAATAATAGGAGGAGGGGTATTCAGATGGGATTTCCCAATTTTTCTTTAATGAGAGGCTTCTCCTAGCTACCTCCCGCTGAACCCTGCAGTTACATCTGTCCTACTCTGATAACAAAAGAACCAACCACTGGTCGACTTAAGGTTTCATCAGTGATAACACTAAGTCATCAAGTCAAACCAGAATACCAAAAATGAGAAATACGTGGGGGCTAGGGGAAATGAAATAATATCTGTATTTTTATTTATATTTCCATGATTGAGTAAACCTCATTTTAAGTGGCTCCTATCCCTCAGGAAGAAGTTTAAAGTCAAACCATTCCAGCTTACTAATAAGCAAGAAATCAGCCCTTCTGCCCTTTATTCTGCAACAGTCCCCAGGGCATCTTCTCTCCCCTTAAATAAATATATCTAAGGCAAGATGAATGGATAGTTCACAGAGAGATAAATATCTCCAAAAAAGATGAAATAAAGAGAAATTTTGAGCCAATTAAGAAATTAATTATAAAATGTAATTTTATAATTAATTATATCTCTATGCATCTATATCGAATGCATCTCTATAGGAGTCTCAAAAATAACATTACATAGCTCTGCCTTTCATTTATTTTAATTAAAATTTATAATTTATTTCAGAGTTTTTGGCAAACTTCAAATTACAGTCACAGGAATGGTAGACAAGACGATTCAAGTCATCTGCTAATTATTTTTCAAGCAATATCTCAAATCTTAAGGAAAAACAACCATTCATTATCTCAGTCAAGATTTCCAGGATGGTAATTTCACTATTCTCCTTGTCTCCTCTAATATTTATCATTCTCATGGTCACCAAAATGTCCTTTCCCTTTCACCGAGCCCATTTTCCCTCCATCTCAATATAAAAAGGAAATAATCAACATCCCTTACTAAAAAAAAAAATCCCTTCCTGTACTTAAAAGCATCTATGTAAGTAATTTTTAAGCTTATCTGTTTTTTTTTAATTTTCTGGATTGAACCATCCTTATTTCTTAAACCTGTACTCATGTATGACCTCCTTTTTCTTTCTTTTATAGCATTTGGATTACTTTTCAACACTCTTCAGTTTTACCTTTTAGTTCTTAAAGTACATTTGCCATCCGCAAACATGGAACTAATAAAAATCACAGTCAGCATGGTGTCGACATTTTTAAACAATGGCGTTGTATTACTGACTCATATTCAGCTTGTACCAAATTTTTTTCCTGGTCTTTTCCTTCATTTCTTGTGCTGAGTCCAATTCTGTATTTAAGATACAAAGAGCACCATACTTCTCTGTATAGAAATATTATTTCTGTTTGTAAAACTACTTGAACTTTACTTCTAACCTTTGGGGTCTCACCTAGGATTTAAGCATCAAGTATAAATCTGACAAACATATTCCAGATTCTTTTTTTCAGGTCCTCTGTAAAGATAGTAAAGCAAGGGGCCTCAAGCCCAGTCCTGGTGCTTGATATTTCATAAGAAAGATATGAGATATCTCTGAGCTACAGAGAACTGCATAGGTTCTTGCTTCAAGCTCTCTCCTCTTCAAACAATCAGCCAGGCTAGAGGTGACTACTTTGTTTAGGAAACTATCAAGTGTGTCAAATATAAGACTTTCCATTCTCTAGATGGTTGACCCCTCCCCACAGGTTATCTGATTGTTTTTACTATTATATTAAGAATGTACTTTTTCTTCTGCTTTTAGTTCCATAGATGAAATACATGCTTCATTTTCCATATTACCTATCTATACACGATCATCCTGTTGCCTTTGATGATATTTAAAATTCACATAGTACACTAGATATTATTTTTAATATGTATTTTTATTCTAAATAATAAATAGAATTATTTACTTTTCATTGAAAAAGTGTAACTTAGTAGCAGGTAAATTAAAAAGTAAACCAGATTTTACATTTCAATTTCAAATGGAACAATGAGAAAACCACATAAAATTGTGTGACTATTAAGTGATAAGGTATATACATTTTATTATTTCTCTCACTTATAATTTAAGAACAAGTCAACAGACATCCCCATACCCTACCTCTTTAATCTACCTCCTTAACCTACTGGGTATTTGGGCTGTCAAGATAAGGATGTCATTCTGAAGCATGGAGGTACAGAGAAAAGGCACACGCAGGAATGAGGAAAGGTGCACAGGTGAGGCTCTACGTGTGGGTGTGTCATTCTGAGCAGGTCACTCCAACTCACTGGGTCCCCCTGGGCCTCAGACTCACTGATCACCATGGTCTCTTAAGCTCTAACTGGAAGAGCTAAGGGAAACTTCTGCCACATTTATTTGTAGTATCTTTTGTCAAATACCCAAATCCCCAGATATCAGAAAAGTCCTTACTTTAGAATAATTTTGTTTTCTTAAAATAATATTTTTCTAGGAATTAATGACAAGTAATATATAACCTATTCTTATTTATACGTTAAAAGTGCCTGTAGTTTTTCTAGCTACTCTGAATCCAGGTTTTCATTTTATTTATTTTTTAATTTTTTTACCTTTGGCCATGCCTTGCAGGATCTTAATTCTCTGACCAGGGATTGAACCTGGGGCCATGGCAGTGAAACCGCCATGAGTGGTTTCATGGCAGTGAAACCACTGGACTGCCAGGGAACTCCTTGGGTTTTCATTTTAATCTTCTAAATTCATTCAATTGCGTTGACACCCAATATGATCGAACCTTCAGAAGCTGAATTGCACTAAAAGAACACCTAGCAACACAACACTCCAAGATATTAGTTTATATTAGTACACAGTACTTGAGTTGATTGTGTACTTCAATCCTTTTCCTGAGGAGACTACACATATTGGGTTCACATAAAGCAAAACATAATGGAAGTAGATGGCCTTTAAAGGTATCTCCTGCAACCTCTGAGTTAGCAAACCATTATTCTTCATCATGGAAACAATCCCCCAAATAGAATGTATAGACACTCCACAAGCATTGTTCTGCTCACTTATTCTAGGTTTCTTATTCTGAAACCTGCTGAAAGCAAACATATTATCTAGGTAGTACAATCTTGAATTCAGAATTAAGCTCCCAAATAAAAACTTAACAAAAAGTCCCTTTAATGTTTGGATTGTTGTAAAATAAATCTCCAGCCTTCCTTAGAACCTCTAAACATAATTGATTATTCCTTCTTCATTCTACTGCAGTCTTTGTACATGTCTGTCTATTCCAGTATCTATATACTCCTCTGCAATTATTTGTTAATGTGTTAATGTTACTTCTTGACTACATAGTAAACCCCATGAAGACAGTTGCTTTGATTCTGTAACTGATTTTAGTAGAGTGCCTGGCACATAATAGGTGCTCAATATATCTGTTTGTTGGATGAATGAGCGCTAACAAATGTTCTCTCCATTTTTCTGAATTGCTGTGTCCTGACTGACCTCTGGGACAGTGTCATCACCTGCCTTTCTCTCTGTTCGGAATCACCACCTCCCTTTATTTCGTACCTTCCTATGCTACTTCAGGTCTTATGCCACAGGTGACTTCCTCTGAGAAACCTCTGTCCTGTTAGATTAATTGCTTGCTCACTCTGTGCTCTCATGGCATTTTACACTCCCTACCATGGCACCTGCCACTCTATTGCAACTGCTTAATGGGCCATGTCCCCTGCTAGATACAAGTAAATACGTGCAAATTGTTTACCATCACCACTACGGTATAATCCACAAAGGTGCTAAATACATGTTGGTCGGATGAATGACTGTCAGTCACCTATTTTAATACCTTTACCAGAACAGAAGAAATAAATTTGAAGGAAATTAATTTGAAATTTGAAACAAATAAATGGATGAGCTGTAGGAATGTACATTTTTACACCATCACATTTGTGTTATTTTTAACATCAACAAAACTATGCCACATTACATGACAACACGATGGTGTATTGTAAACAGAGAAATCAAGCATTTCACCCAAAGTCACCATTTCCAGATAAATCCACTAGTCTCCCCTCCTCTATATGAGCTATATTTCTGTGGTTTTAGGGAATTTCAACAAAGAAGACAGATATCTATTTCTATTTATTGCCTGTATACCACCCAACAGAGGATTTATGTTTAACTTCAGCTAACAACAGGCTAACAGGAATTTTAATATTTGTGAAAATGGAAGTGTGTCATACTGTTCAGTAGAGATCAAAGAAAATGGCTGCAAGACACCTGGGGACATGAGCTCTTCTTAGCTCCCGGCAACCTGATATAATGCTGGAGTCCAGGGTCCGGAACACGTGGGTCATCTCAGGTAATGGTGGCCCCAGGAAGGGGACAGACATGGATTTCAGAAGAAGGGCTATACATAAAGAGGTAGAGATCCAGTTCTGCACAGCCAGCAAAAATAACCACAGAAGACTCTTGGCTCAGCTTAGCCCCACAGTCATACTTCTTGAAGTACAGCCCACCTTTAAGGAACTAAGACCATGGGTCTGGAGACACTATTACATGCTGGAGTGACCTTCACACATAGGAGAGAGTTTACCTTCTGCAACCTGTGAGGTAGTGAAGGTACTGAACTTCTGAATATACTCTGAATATGCTCAAATTATGAGTCATAATTTTATTAATCATCCCATGCAGAAGCTAGCAAGAAATTTTATGTTTCAACTATACACACCATAGAGGGGTTCACATATGTCACTAGGCATGCAAGTCAAAAGAAGTCACTTACTTTCCAAGATACCAGTGACAATGAAGAGAGGGTATCAACATCCAACTTCAAGCAAGCACAGGTGCTCCCCATTTCCAACACACCGTCTTCCCTGAAATGAATGGATTCCTCTACTCTCACCCTAGTCCCTTTTCTCTTTGTATCCAAGCTCCTGGAAAAGTTGCATACCTCTGGCGCTTCCAGCTTCTCACCTCTCACTCCAGTAACCTTCTCCAACCTGGCTTCCATCCCAACTCATACAAAGGGCCACCCTTTCCAAGGTTTCCAATAACCTCCTCTCAGCCAAATCAAATTGCTTCTTCCCTAGACTAATCATTTTACTTCTTTCCTCCAGAAAGCCAGTCAGCACAGTCCACTATTATGAATAACTCCCTTCTCCTTGATTTCCCATTGTCCTGTACTTCCAGACGTAATTCCACCCTCTCCTGCTATTCCTGTCATTTTTCTTTGCATCCTATTAAATCTTTTCCAGCCAGATTTGACTATGTTCCACAGCTTAGCACTTTCTTATAAATGGCTACCCTCATAATTATCAAGGTCCTTTGTCCACTAAAAATACTTCTGTAGGTCAAATTTCCCCATAAAACTTCAATCCAATGAAAGTTTTGATTAAAATATTTCTATCAGTTGCTGATCCACAGTAGCAATGCTTTGTTGATATAGTTAAAGAGCAGATAGTTCCTGCCCTCAAGGAACTTAGAATAGAGCTCTCTAGCACAGAAAGGAATCTTAGAGGTGATCTAGTCTTTAGGAAACATATCATGACAGGCCCTGGGCAGCATATTATGACTTCATTGTGTGGTCTCATTGTGTTTAGTTTGGCCTACAGTTTCATTTTTGATAGAGGTCACTTTAAAAAAAGTCAAGAGATTTTGTATCAAAATTTCAATTTCTGGTCTTCCCTGGTGGCGCAGTGGTTGAGAGTCCGCCTGCTGATGCAGGGGACATGGGTTCGTGCCCTGGTCCGGGAAGATCCCACATGCTGCGGAGCGGCTGGGCCCGTGAGCCATGGCCGCTGAGCCTGCACGTCCAGAGCCTGTGCTCCACAACTGGAGAGGCCACAACAGTGAGAGGCCCGCGTACTGCAAAAAAAAAAAAACACTACTGAGCCTGCGCTCTAGAGCCCGCAAGCCACAACTACTGATCCCGCGAGCCACAATTACTGAAGCCCGCGCGCCTAGAGCCTGTGCCCTGCAACAAGAGAAGCCACCGCAAAGAGAAGCCCACGTACCACAACATAGCATAGCCCCCACTCACCGTAACTAGAGAAAGCCCGTGCACATTAACGAAGACCCAATGCAGCCAAAAATAAATAAATAAATAAAATAAATTCATTTTTTAAAAAAATTTCAATTTCTTAATTCTTTTGAAAACTCAGATCTGGCCACATTGAGCTCACATTCCTACATGGCAACAGTAAGTAGAGCTAAATTGCCACAGTTCCCTTCAGACAGGGCATTTGTTTTCCACGTATCAGGTCCCAAGTGTCAGCTGCCATATATCATGGCACTTGTGTTTGTACTTTTTTTCCCTTAAGAAGTTTATCACACTCTGTGTCTGTCAAATGTCAAGTTGCAAAGTGATCAAGAAAAAACAATGAAATGCTTATTAGGCTTGTCCAGCTTCGTTTATTTATTTAACCTGCCTGTTCCTGTTTTAATTTGTATTCCTGATCTCCTAATTTTATAAATTAGGAAATTAACACACAAAAAGATGAAATAACCTTCATAAGTTCAACCATGTATCATTTCTCACAATTTAAAGTTACACTAATATTAGTTATACCACCCATACCTCCACATCCCTGAAAAATTTTTTTTCCACAAAGTAATTCCTGATCCCACCATCAGAGTGAGACCCCCTTCCCCCCAATCCCCTCAGCTCCCTTAGCAATTTATATTTACAGATTACATAGACAGAAAGAAAGAGGTACTCATTAACCATTCGCAAGAACCCAAGAAAGAACGAAGAAAGCTCATTACAAGTGCATAAGGAGATAGCTTCATTCAGCTTGAAAGAATGTGGGTATGACTGAAAAGAAGCTTTAGAAAGCGTCACAGAGATTAATTTTTAGCGATGTTTTGAACAGAAGAAACATTATATCTCTGGAGTTCAGAGATTATCCATAAAGGCACAAAGAAAAGAGAAATTTACACTCGTTTGGACAAAGTGAAGAATACAACTGGAGATGGGCCTATCAGGAAACACTGTAAATCAACTGTGATAAAGTTAGAAAAAAAAAAAAGATGTATAGCTGATTCATTTTGTTGCAAAGCAGAAACTAACACACCACTGTAAAGCAATTATACTCCAATAAAGATGTTAAAAAAAATTAAATTAAAAAATTTTAAAAAAAGAAAATACCCAGGGAGACTCCCAAAGGGCACATATACACACAAACTTTCTTTCTTTCTTTTTTTTTTTAGCATCTTTATTGGAGTATAATTGCTTTACAATGGTTCGTTAGTTTCTGCTGTATAACAAAGTGAATCAGCTATACATATACATATATCCCCATATCTCCTCCCTCTTGCGTCTCCCTCCCACCCTCCCTATCCCACCCCTCTAGGTGGTCACAAAGCACCGAGCTGATCTCCCTGCGTTATGCGACTGCTTCCCACTAGCTAGCGATTTTACATCACACAAACTTATTTGCTCTGTCGTGATTCTTACCTCATGGGTATGTGTTGTGAGGGGTGAAGGGTGGGGAGTTCATGGAGACAGCCACTTTATACATGTTACTGTGTTTTCAGAAAATGCCATGTGGTTAGAGTGGCATCTGAAGATTGATCCTGCCTCTTATGTTTAGGATAAGGTGGGGAAGAGAGCAGAAAAGAGCAGAGGAAAAGAATTAGAAAAGAATTGGAGGAATATGGAGGTGTACTTTGAACACGAATTATGAATGTAAGAACTAGGGGAAAAAAGATGATGACTTTCAGAATTTTAGCTTTGGAATAATAATGAAAGAACACTTACAGAGTAATAAATCAATTGTATGCTACAAAAAACAAGAGGTACAAAACTAACATGAAATACAATTTCTAAAAATTGACACAAGTAGATTAACTATAAATGTAAAGATAAGGGGTTCCTTGTGAAATCTCTGTACCTTACTCTTAATTTTGATGTGAACCTAAAACTGCTTTAAAAAATAGTTTTTTTAAGTAAAGAGATTTTTTTAGTTTAAAATATATTTTTTAAAGTATGCTGGAAAAGATTAATCATTAACATTTTTAATAATATATTCTTCATACTTGTTACTATTATCACAGGGCCTGAAATTTTGTGACTAACAAATATTTAGAACCCATAACTTAAATCGTACTATTTCTAGCTTCAACAATAATTTATACACGGCATTTATTGTCTGTTCTTTGTAAGGCTGGGAAGTGGAAGTGTATTTAAATTTGCATTATATCCTCAGAGTCTTTAACTTACAAGCTCTACGATCCTTACAAACAGAGAATGGTTTGTCCTGGCATACTTCACAGTTATTCTGCCGGCCACAGGCCACGTGACTATCGCTATATTTACACAAGTTCTGGCAGGGACACTTTGTTTGGAGGAATATTCCCTTGAGTGTCTTGGATTTTTTTTTTTCCTCCTTTTAGTGTTTCATTTGGTTTGTGTGTGTGTGTGTGTGTGTGTGTGTGTGTGTGTGTGTGTGTGTGTGTGTGTGTAGATAAAGGAAAATTTCTGCATCCTTTTAAGAATGTTTTCTCTATGTGACAAATTGACAAAGTAAATAGGTAGAGAAAAATTATAATGAGGGAAAAGAAATCTGACATCATAAAGTTGAACAACAGACTATCTCACCTGTGTCTCTGAGAGAACATCTAATATGTTCTCAATTTTTAAGTAAAACAGATGAACACATACTGCTCATTATTAAACCCTGTCTCTGCAATGGAAGAGGATGCTCTTTGGGTAAATATACAGTTTCGTGCTGTTAACAAATTAAAGAATTCCTTTATATGTATCTTTTTTGGTTTCCATTCTCATTTCCTCGTCTCTTTAAACCTGGTATGAGTATATGTTCTGTGTTAATGGACTAGAATAGATGTAAAGTTACTAAAATAAGAGGTTAAATATTTTAAGTTCCATGAAGGAAGGGACTTGATCAGTTTCCTTCACTGTTACCTTTTAAAATTATCTTCTCATGAAGGAACTCATTGATTTTCCCCCAATTATTTATTAAGCACCCACTAAGTGCGAGGAACTGATCTAGGTGCTGGGAATGTAGCAATGAACAAAACAAAGACCCCATCTCATGCAGCTTCTATCATAGAGCAAGGAGAGAGAAAACAAGCAAATGAAGATGGAATATGGCCGGTAGTGATACAAAGACAACACAAGGTAAGGTAGTAGAGAGTGGCAGGTGGAGGGATTTTAGATGAGGTGTTTAGACACAATGACTCAGAAAGGGGCATTTGTTCAGGGACCTGAAGGGAGTGTGGGAATCAGCCACTAGCACATCTGAACAGAGCATTCCATGCAGCAGAGTAGAGTCCGCCTGCATGGAGCACGTGGTGAGGACCAAGAAGGACCAGGCAGGTGGAGTGGAGGATGGGAAGAGGACATGTGATGGGGCTGAGGTAGCCGGAGCCATCCAAGGAGAGCCTAGCTCCTGCTGGCTTAGACTGTTGGTGGGGAGTTTGTGAAATGAGATGAGGGCTTAATGATAAAGAGTGGTGTGAAATTTAAGCTGTGATCTGAATTCACTCTATTCTTTGGCCCATATTTATGGACTGACTCACTCCTCATTTCCTCTCCCACCCATACTATAAACTGTTTGTTTTTGTTTTTGTTTTTGTTTTTGTTTTGTGGTGCGCGGGCCTCTCACTGTTGTGGCCTCTCCCGTTGCGGAGCACAGGCTCCGGACGCGCAGGCTCAGCGGCCATGGCTCACGGGCCCAGCCGCTCCGCGGCATGTGGGATCTTCCCGGACCGGGGCACGAAGCCGTGTCCCCTGCATCGGCAGGCGGACTCTCAACCACTGCGCCACCAGGGAAGCCCTATAAAATGTTTTTGAATCATAGATACCCCCTGGAGCTATGTACAGATTTTTTTTTAAAAAAATCAATCCTAACATTTATTACTTTTATAAAAATTCAAGTAATGGAAGGAGAAATCATCTCTTTTGCTGTAGCTCCACTGTATTCGTTATGCCAACCTCCTGAAATTCAGCAACAATTCTCCCGTCAGGATAGAAAAAACATAATAAGAGGAATTTGGCTAATTTTTCAGGACTCATCACTGCATCACCCAGTCAATGAAAAGTGATATGAAGTCTCTGCTAAAAATAGGCCATGGTTATTATGACACTAAAGCCACTCCCTGGACCCCCTCAAGGTTAAGTAAATTAGTGTCACAGCCACACTGAGAAGTAGCAGCTATATTTTTAGTTTTTAAATTTCTCTATCATGATTAGCTCTAAATGAATGATATACGCCCGAAAATTCATTCACATACAGTCAGTGCCTCCTGGCAGGCAATGGTCAAGTGCCTGCAGGATGTGACCAGGATCCTAGGCCCACCAAGAGCTGAAAAATCTCTGAACCACTCGGAGTCACTGTGAAAAGTGATGAGTTCGTACTAGAGCCCCTTCCAGTTGGAAAATGCTGTTATCTTGGAACTGATTATCAAACACAATTTGGGTGAGGAGTGTCCAATTTAAGGATGAGGAATTAGAATAGATTTTAATAAAAACAATGCCTTTTCTCTTAGGCTTTCCTTTGCAATCTGGTAAAACATGAATTTCATAAATGACGGGAGCAATGTTGCTGAATTTGCCCCAAGTATACTGATCAGTTAATTTATGTGTTTTATCAAATACATATGATCAGCAACATCACATGGACAAATTGATAATCTGCCCTAGTTTCCCTTCCCAGGTAGGGGGAAAAACACACACACAAACACACACATGTACACACACATATATTCTTTGTAAAAACAAAGAATAGGGTGTCCTTGCTGGACCCCCTGACCAAAGAATCCCAAAGTTTTTATTTTATTTATTAATATAAAATTACCAAAACTTGGGAAAAAATTTAGAAGTTCTGAAAGGTTGGAAAAAGGGGAAAATGGGAGAGAACAAGAAAGCAATCCAAAGACTGTTCAAAGTGGGAAGGTTAGTTTACTTTAGTTGTTAA
Source organism: Lagenorhynchus albirostris (assembly GCF_949774975.1). Lineage (NCBI taxonomy): Eukaryota > Metazoa > Chordata > Mammalia > Artiodactyla > Delphinidae > Lagenorhynchus > Lagenorhynchus albirostris. Next base: position 121,153,432 of record NC_083098.1, on the reverse strand, counting down.
TTAATATTTTAAAATATAGTTAATTCTTATAACAGTTTTATCTAAGTTTCCTTTCTTTCCCTTTAGATTCCAAGCTCCTCAAAAGCCACGGCTCAAATTACCTAATACATATGTAAACGTAATACAGCTTTAACAAACAATCACATAGGGAAATAGAAAGAGGTTGCCATAAATACATAATATTATGTCTCAGTCAATGAATTATAAACACTTGTACATATTTCAGAAAGGCAACTCCTTATAAAGATGGCAAAGTTATTTCTCAAGATAATGTTTCTTGACATTAAAAAATCATACAAAATAGATAAAATGAGACCCAATCCAATAAGAGTAAATAAAAAATGTCCACAGAATTTACCTCCCTGCTCCTCCAGAATCCAGCCTGAATTTCTTCCCTGACTCTACCATCAATACGTTTTCTCAACTCAAGATCCATCACCAGAGGCTCTCTATATCACCTCCCTCCCATATTTTTGGGAAGCTTTTTCACCACAAAACTGAAGTAAATGTCATATATTTAAAGTTTCTTTTAAAAAGTAAAAGAAATGAAGGATCACCTAGGGTATCAATAGTTACTTAACTGAGAGCAGTACTCACTATTTTCAGAATTAATACAAGGCCTATAGCTTGTGGGTTACATGACCTGCAAGTTTTGCACCCCTGAAAGAAAAGCTTCTTTCAGTTGTATGAGTTTCTCATTAATGAATTCCTTTATTTTGCAGACTCCTAAACCTCAGGAAATATACGGAAAGAATTTTTACTTAAAGCTACATTACCTTAAAAAAGGAAAACAAGAATGGAAAATGAGAGGATATACTGGATTCAATCACTGGAATAAGTGGTCAGTCATTTTGGCGAACTTGGTCTCAGTTGGGTCATTAGAGAATCACGAAACAAAATTTACAATTGTTTTCAGTGTTAGTTTTGAGTCAGGTTGGGCTGAATCATATGGGTGACCTAATAATTAATGGACTCTTTTTAAAAATTGTGACTTTGAATGAGCTGCATCGTTGAAGTTAATATCAGCAAGAGGATAAGGACATTTCTGATATCCCAAATTGCTTTTATTTGAGAAATCACGAATGGTTTTCTAAAATATGTTTGGTCTCCATTACAGGCAGAGAATTATTCTGAATGTTTCTAAGGAGCTATTGAAATTCAGTGATGAGTCTACATCGGGTGGAACAGCAGTGATACGTCTTTTCTATTGAGATTGCCTTAGGAAGTAAATTCATGTTGTCTGTACTAGGACATTTTCTGAAAATGTAGTTTTAAGGAACAAAAAGACAGGAGAACAGTAGAGAAAACCTGATAGACCTCCATCTGATACTAAGTTGTATCACAATGTTCTCTTCCTCTTTTGAATAATAATAATTATTATTACTTAACTAGTGCTTTATTCTTTACAAAGCTTATTCATATTATTTCAGTTGATCGTCTCAAGAGCCCAAAGAGGTAGGTAGGTTTATACCAGCAGCATAGGGGAGCATTTGAAAATGCAAACACTTGCTTCTTCCCTCTCCCTGGGATTCTTATTTCCTTAATCCTTTTAGGTTTTTACCCCCAGAATGCCACCTTTTTCTGTGAGACCATCCCTGGTGACCCCACCTAAAATTATAAATCATCCCACATGTTTCACTGCTTTTTCTTTTTTCTTTCTTCCTTGCACTTACCACTCCAATATATGATATATTTTCTTTTTTAAAAATTTCATTCATTCTCCTTCCCGATTAGAACATAGGCTTATAAGGGCCCAAGCCCCTGCCTTTTTCATCTGTGTTGTTCATGCCTACATCTCCAGCATCATGAAAAGGTATCTCGCATGTAACAGGGGTTCAGTAAGTACTCTTTAAATGAATGGAATCAGATTCCTCTCTGTACTTTTCTTTCTCTGTAAAATGTTTTAATAGTTCCTATTACTTAAGGTTGTTAGGGCAATTAAATCACCTAAGGCATGTAAAGCACTTAAAACAGTACCTAGAATGTAATAAGCATAGAATCAATAGAAACCATTATTACCTCCATCTTTCAGATAAGTAAACTGAGATTTGGAGAATTTAAATGACTTTTCTAAATCACCCAGCAAGTATTTAGTGGTGTCTGATCAGGATCTCGTTTGACTTCCATTTCAGTATGTTTTTTAAATGTACAGAAACTATTCAATACCATAAATGTCACCTTCTGTATACAACGAACCTACTGAAAAGTGCTTAGGAATAAAATGCCTAATAAAAGTAACTACCATTTATTCAGTGCTTACATGAGCCAGACATTTTGCTTCCCATAAATCTTTTCCGTTAATACTCATTAAGGACCCTATGAGATCCTCATGCTATTGATAAAACACTGAGGCACAGTTGAGTAACATGCTCTCTGTATTGAGTAACTTGACAGAGATCCCAGCACTACAAAGAGGCAGAGCTGGGATCTGCCCTGGGATCCTTCGACTCTGGAGCCCTAACTGCCCCGCTGCACTCCCTGACAGCTACACCCCCAGCTTGGCATTGCTCCACACCCTCTCCTTGCAGAGATCTTACAGGGGTTCACCCTAAGTTAACTACCAGGGGTCTCCAACCCCTGGGATCTAATGCCTGATGATCTGAGGTGGAGCTGACGTAATAATAATAGAAATAAAGTGCACAGTAAATGTAATGCTCTTGAATCATCCCGAAACCATCTCCCTCTGGCCCCATCCTTGGAAAAATTGTCTTCCACGAAAACGGTCCCTGGTACCAAAAAGTTTGGGGGCCGCTGCTACAGTGTGTTCTGGTTCTGAGTGATTCATGGCAGAACAGAATAGTCTTGTGCGACCAGAAACCCCTGAAACATCTTACTCTAAGTATCTGGTAGAATAATGGAACTGTAAAAGGGGAAGAAGTGTTGTGCTCAAAGAGCACAGGACTCTGCATTTTTTCTTTGTGTATAAAGGCTTCTATTCATTGGGATTTAAGAGGAAAAAACAAAATCCCCTTTACTCTCTGTGCTTTGAAGGGTTTACATCATAGCTTCTCACATTCCAATAATTCAGCAGCAACAGCTGTTCTGCTCTCCTGGGCAAGAAGCCATGAACTGCATTCCGAAGAACGTGTTCCACGCCGTCATTATTTATTAATTAATGCTATAGCCCCTGCCTTGTAATAAATGAATATCTGCCCAAAAGAGTAAAAAACAGAAAAATAATTTATTTTCTCTATTTCTCTAACCCAAAGCAATACCCTGATTTTATATCCCTACCCTCTAAATGAACTGCTATGTCAGTCTCTCCATTTTTCTAATAAATTCATTAAGAATCCTTTCTTGTCTTTGCTAGAAGGTAGACCAGAAACATTTTATCATTTAAACTGCTTCGTAAGCAAAAGTGAAAGTTTTCTTTGGCTCAGGGAGTCAAAAAAATATAAACAAACAAAAAAAAAATCCAAGACAGTGAAAATGGGAAATGTCTTGCACATAGATTTTTTTAATGATAAATATTCAAAATACAAAAATTCTGCACAGCTAGTATCAATCTAATCACTAAAGCCTAGCCAGTTACCCAGGCCTTCGGAATCATGGAAAGACCAATACATCATTCCTGCAATTAACAACATCTAATCTTTAAAGTTTACTCCTTAACTATACAGTTGTATCTATATATTTATTAGATGATAGAGAATATCTTCCGAGTCTATATTTAGTTTAGAAATAAAATCCACAACATAAATACACATTCAGTTGTTTTTAGGAATACGTGCACTATTTTTCTGGATTTTTATGGTCATAAAAAATAGTTTTGCTACTTGAGATTTTAAAATAGTGATCTAACTCTTTCAGAAAACAGAAACATGGGACCTTTCTCCCTAAAACATAATAAAGCTCCAAACCCAGACTCAGAAGTGCTGAAATTTTGTTGAATAGCCTTATAATTTTCTCACACACAGAAGGTATTTTTTATGCTCAAATGATGTTTAATCTGTGTTCATGGAAAACATATTTTAATTTCTTTTTAAGATTAAAATTTTTTGAAAGAAAGGATCCATATACTAATATGAACAAAAATAGTTTTATTTACTCAATCATCAAAAACAATTATAGCTTTTTCCTACAATATTTTGTATGTTTTGTTTTCCCTGATTTATTTCTGTCCAAAAATTCAAAGGCTATACAAGATCACATAAAAACATTTAACTGAAAACATTTTGCTTGGAAGAACTGACTTTTATATACCTAGGGCAGATTTTAGATACAAAAAGTGTGCTCACAAGTTTATTTAGAAAAGTGATTAAATATACAGTGGAGAAAAGACAGCCTCTTCAATAAGTGGTGCTGGGAAAACTGGACAGCTACATGTAAAAGAATGAAATTAGAACACTCCCTAACAGCATACACAAAAATAAACTCAAAATGGATTAAAGACCTAAATGTAAGACCAGACACCATCAACCTCTTAGAGGAAAACATAGGTAGAACACTCTATGACATAAATCACAGCAAGATCCTTTATGACCCACCTCCTAGAGAAATGGAAATAAAAACAAAAATAAACAAATGGGACCTAATGAAACTTAAAAGCTTTTACACAGCAAAGGAAACCATAAACAAGATGAAAAGACAACCCTCAGAATGGGAGAAAATATTTGCAAATGAAGCAACTGACAAAGGATTAATCTCCAAAATTTACAAGCAGCTCATGCAGCTCAATATCAAAAAAACAAACAACCAATCCAAAAATGGGCAGAAGACCTAAATAGACATTTCTCCAAAGAAGATATACAGATTGCCGACAAACACATGAAAGAATGCTCAACATCATTAATCATTAGAGAAATGCAAATCAAAACTACAATGAGATATCACCTCACATCAGTCAGAATGGCTATCAACAAAAAATCTAGAAACAATAAATGCTGGAGAGGGTGTGGAGAAAAGGGAACCCTCTTGCACTGCTGGTGGGAATGTAAATTGATACAGCCACTATGGAGAACAGTAAGGAGGTTCCTTAAAAAACTACAAATAGAACTACCATATGACCCAGCAATCCCACTACTGGGCATATACCCGGAGAAAACCATAATTCAAAAAGAGTCATGTACCACAATGTTCATTGCAGCTCTATTTACAATAGCCAGGACATGGAAGCAACCTAAGTGTCCATCAACAGATGAATGGACAAAGAAGATGTGGCACATATATACAATGGAATATTACTCAGCCATAAAAAGGAACGAAACTGAGTTATTTGTAGTGAGGTGGATGGACCTAGAGACTGTCACACAGAGTGAAGTAAGTCAGAAAGAGAAAAACAAATACCGTATTCTAACACATATATATGGAGTCTAAGAAAAAAGATAATAAAGGTCATGAAGAACCTAGGGGTAAGACAGGAATAAAGACACAGACCTACTAGAGAATGGACTTGAGGACATGGGGTGGGGGAATGGTAAGCTGGGACAAAGTGAGAGAGTGGCATGGACATATATACACTAACAAATGTATAATAGATAGCTAGTGGGAAGCAGCCACACAGCACAGGGAGATCAGCTCGGTGCTTTGTGACCAGCTACTGGGTGGGATAGGGAGGGTGGGAGGAAGGGAGATGCAAGAGGGAAGAGATATGGGGACATATGTATATGTATAACTGATTCACTTTGTTATAAAGCAGAAACTGACCCACCATTGTAAAGCAATTATACTCTAAGAGAGATGTTAAAATAAATAAATAAATAAAAGTGTGATTAAAGTAAAATGTTCTCTGTGTATTTATTTCACACTATAAGTGTAGTGACAGAGAACTGATGAGAACTTTCAACTAAATATTGTTGAAAAATACAAAATATTTTTAACTAGGATATTTAAAAATTTTTAAACCTACTGGCAGTAAGTTATTAACTACCTTTTCTTATACACAGAATCTGTAAGTACATGTATCTTTAAATATAAATATGTACACATACCTTTAATTGCTACCTTAAATAAAAAGTTTTGAAATCCTATCATAAATGCTCAAGAATAAGGAAGTCACATAGTTCCCCTCAGTTGGTTAATTTGAGGAGAAATCCAATATTTTAGGAGATTCAGCTACACCTTGCATTTATGTGACTACTTAGATGAAAAGAATAATAGCTAATCCCAGAGAGCTGCAGAATTAACACAAGAAGTTGATATTCTTGCAAGAATCAGCAGCCCTGTTCTGTCCATTCGCTTACCAAGGAAATGGGGAAAATGAAAGGAGTGGTGCCACCCACAAAGTAGCCCATCCGAAAGGTCTGAAAGCATGCAGTTGCCTACTGGTGGCTGCAACAAGGTCAAGGGCAACCTGGAGAAGCATCCCCCAAGCCTCAGGCTCCTGTGCTTCTGTGAAATGATAGGAGGGGAAACCTGGCTGATGATAGAATTGGTATATTCTTTACAGTTTTGCTTTGGTTAGCCCTGGCTATGTCCCTAAAACATCATCTTACTTAACACGTTTACCACAAGTGCTAAAGGAAGCACCCTTCAGACTTTATATCTAAACTCTAAGTTTCTGGACTGGTGAGCTGTCAAATAGTAAAGAATGATTTGATTTTTCTTCCATTCACACAGGCTTTTCTCCTAAGAGAATGTGATCAACCACTATGATGTTGATTCTTAACACGATGGTTCCTTAGAAATTTTGCTACCAAAGCAAAATCATGCATTTTAATTGTAAGCTGGTGTTTTGATTGATGATCAATGACTACTATCCCTCAAAGTATGGCCCTTATCCCAAGGTAGACTTAATTTCAAATTTTCTCCAAGTCACAACCACTAGCTTTGTAAAATGGCTTCCTGTCAAGTTGCCTGTGTTTTATATCATTAATTTCAGCCAGCTACCTCAGGCAACAGAATACTGATCTTGTCAGTTTGAACACACAGACTTGGAGAATGACTGACAAATAAAGCACTCCTTAAAAATCAAACACCCTGAACAGTTCATCTTGTTACTTTCATGGGAAATGTCATCAAAAATTGTGATAAATTCCTATTGTTTTCACATGTATGACTTTGAACTTTTCTTCTTTGTATCCATTAAATTCTCATAAGAGGGAGTGCCTCAGTGGCCCTTTTGCCCTTACACCTACCACATACAATTATGTAGAAAATGAATGCTTTCTATAACTGAGGATCAGGTCTGATGGGTCATTTGACACCGAAATAAAGGTAGGGAGAAAAAGCTTTTCAGAGCAATTGGTATGGATCTCATTGCATCATATAGACACCAGCTCAGTGTCTAGTTAATAGGGGCTTCCATAAAAACTGCATGCTGCAGCTAAAATTCAATCTCACTGGCCAAGTTTTCAAACCCATTTTTAAGTGCACTTAAAACAATTGGAGGATTAAAGGTCCCAATGAAAAGCTACATGTTAATGAGAGATGCAAATCCAAGGTTTGGATGGAACCCAAATAATATGAGTTTCTAAAAGATTTATAGTTGCTGCATACTTCATGAAGTTGCTGCATACTTCATGAAGAGAGAGTCCATCAACTGAATTACAGAGTCTTCGGGAAATGCATTAGAGTTCTAATTTCTGCAATGTTGGCTTAGCTTTTCTCTTTTGGATAGGCCAAAGTAGAGGTTTCAGTCTTGCAGAATTTTCTCTTTAAAGAAAAAGATCAAAGACTACTATGCTATACATGAAGCACACTGGGCTTCATCCTTCGTTTTTTCTATTTTTATTTTTTGCAGAGTTCACATTGTCAAGCATAGTTATTCACCGAATAAAAAATTGATCAAGTCAGAGTTTCCAAACCCCCAATACATTTCTTGAAAGTGAAATGGGCGCTTGGGAAATTTTAAGCTATACAATGTACTCAAGGAATATGAGATAAGTTTGATATTTCGCTAAACAAAATAGGAAAATAAACCCTTGCAAAAGAAAATTCAGCAGCATACACAGAGGTCAAAAATCAGCTACAAAGCCTTTTGAAACACTTTTAAATTAGAAATTAAGAGCTGTTTATTTACTATAGGTGCCCACAACAGTTTCAGAAGTGGTCTGCCACCTTTCTAAGTACATACTTGCTTAGAAATGAAGTGAAGGGGATGGTAGGGAACGCTAATAGTAATTCTCCTTCACCAGCTGAAGAGAAGAGGCAGGCTGGGGGTATGGAGACATGGCCCCCAAGCTCTCCAAGTTGCTGTGAGGTAGGGCCATCAGGGACAACCCACATGCCTCTGACCCTCAGAGACTGAGACTCGGCAGGGTAGCCTCTTCTCATCTCCTGGCCCTCACTACCTCTCAATAGCCGCTCTGGCAGAATGTATAGGTGGGCTCTGCAGAACCAGGATCCAGCTTCCTTTCTGCACTGCTACCTTGGACCCATCTTCCTACTGTATAATTTTTCATTCCTTTGGGTCTTGACAACAGCCCTTTTAAGAAACACAAACCCTATGCTGGGGGAGATGGGTCATGGCCACAAGAGGCAGAGGGAGGCATCAAACTATCAGTTAATGCCTTCATTAGCATTTAACCCTTTGCAGGGCCCAGACGGCACCCCAGGGAAGAAGGGGAGACCTAGGGAAGAGCATCTTGGAGCAGAGAAAAGATGATAGGAGCTCTGAAAATGAAAAGGCTGGTTGTCAAAACAACATGACAATGTTGCCATTTCCCCAAAACTGTCTTGCATCACCATTTGACACATGAGCTATGAGTTGCTGAGCAGAAACTTGGTAGGTAAAGAACCTACAAGAGTTTGTGCTTCCTGTACATTAAGAATGTACATGAGGACTTCCCTGGTGGTGCAGTGGTTAAGAATCCGCCTGCTAATGCAGGGAACATGGGTTCGATCCCTGGTCCGGGAAGATCCCACATGCCATGGAGCAACTAAGCTCGTGCATGACAACTACTGAGCCTGTGATCTAGAGCCTGCGCTCTAGAGCCTGCAAGCCACAACTACCAAAGGCCGTGCGCTCTAAGGCCCGTGTGCCACATCTACTGAGCCCACATGCTGTAACTACCGAAGCCCACGCACTTAGAGGCCGTGCTCCACAACAAGAGAAGCCACCGCAATGAGAAACCTGTGCACCGCGACAAAGAGTAGCCCCAGCTCGCCGCAACTAGAGAAAGCCTGAACGCAGCAACAAAGACCCAACACAGCCAAAAAAAAAAAGAATGTACATGAAAGTTTTTATGGGCCTCACATCAGATGAGGCTTCCATCTCTCTAAGTTCTCCTGATCATTCCCTAAATGCCCTTAATGACTGGAAGCCTGCCATCTACTAGGAAATTTGGAAAAAACAAAGCTATGTGAGGAGAATCACCAGTTTCTCTGATGATTCTCTTGAATGCTTCCATTATCTTTTTTTTCCTGAAAAATTTGTATGGGTGAGATTTGCAAATATTGACTTTTAAAGACCATATCATGATCTCCTTATTAATCATTTGCTTGTCTCCCCAAATATACAAGATGTTATTCCTCAAAACTTGAGCCTAGGGCTTCCCTGGTGGCGCAGTGGTTGAGAGTCCGCCGATGCAGGGGACACGGGTTCGTGCCCCGGTCTGGGAAGATCCCACATGCCGCGGAGCGGCTGGGCCCGTGAGCCATGGCCGCTGAGCCTGCGCGTCCAGAGCCTGTGCTCCGCACTGGGAGACGTCACAACAGTGACAGGCCCGCGTACCGCAAAAAAAAAAAAAAAAAAAACTTGAGCATAACCTTTTAAATCTATGCTGAATTATCTTTAACTCTCTAGGAATTAAATGAGCAAAAACTCATGAAAGTAAAAAAATATATGGACCAACAAAATATATGCACGATTGGGAATTCAAAATCTGTCAGGTTTTTATACTTCCAAATTCCTTTTGTGAAATGGCATCCTCCATAACAATAATCATTAGACCATGTGGTTTGGATGGAAAATGGAACATGATTCAATATGATCCAACAGCCTATATATTTTTCACTATTTATGAAGTAGAACAGAGAGGAAAAAAAACTTCAGGTAGCAAAAAAAAAAAAAGAAACTAATAAACTAATATTATGAATGACCTCATGAACATATTAAATCATGACATTTAATTCAACAACTGAAAATGCAGTAAACAGTGCATAGAGGGCTAGGGTTAGATGCTCTCAAAGTTTGTGCATATGATCACGAAAGTAAGACCCTTTGAAATTTCAATTACTTACACTATTAAAAAGAAATAGTCATTACCATTTATTTAGGGCTCTGAGCTAAGTCCACTCTCATCTTATCCTTAAACTCTATCACAACCTTGAAAATTAGGTCTTACTGTATCTCCTCAAAGAAAGGAGGAAATTAAGGCTTGGAAGAGGCTAGGAATTTGCCAGAAGTCACATACTTTTAGATGCCAGGGTTATTTCTAAAATTTCTTTAAACCTGCTCCATAAACAATAGATAAAATTTTGTATGATCCCTATTTACAGAAATGATGTCTCTCAAATCCAATCCACATGACAAGAATATTGGCTCCCATGTACTAAGAGCACCATGTGACTGACACAGTAGTAAGTGCTTTATATACTTTCTCATTTAATTTTACAGTAACTTTAAGAGAGTGTCTTAATCCATTCAGGCTGCTATAATAAAATACTACAGGCTGGGTAGCTTATAAACAACAGAAATTTACTTCTCACAGTTCTAGAGGTTGGAAGTCTAAGATTAGAGGGCAAGCATGGTCGGGTTCTGGTGAGGGCCCTCTTTTGAGTTGCAGACTGCCGACTTTTCATTGTACCTTCAAGGGCACAAGAGGCAAGGGAACTCTCTGGGGTCTCTTTTAAAGGACACTAACCCTATTCATGAGGGCTCCACTCTCATGATCTAATCACCCCCCAAACACCCCACCTCCTAATACCATCACCTTGGGCATTAGCTTTTCAACATATGAATGGGGGGGCACGTTCAATCTATATCAGAAAGTTCCTAAAAAAAAAAAAAAAAAAGAAAGAAAGAAAGTTCCTTATTATCTCCATTTATAAAGATGAGAAAACTGAGGCTTAGGGAAGTAGCTTCTGAAGGGGATGTGGAGAAAAGGAAACCCTCCTACACTGTTGGTGGGAATGGACATTGGTACAGCCACTTTGGAAAAAAGTATGGAGGTTCCTCAGAAAACTAAAAATAGAATTATCATATGATCCAGCAATCCTGGGCATATATCTGGACAAAACTCTAATTCAAAAAGATACATGCACCCCTATGTTCATAGCAGCACTATTCACAACAGCCAAGACACGGAGACAATCTAAATGTCCATCAACAGATGAATGGATAAAGAAGATGTGGTATATATATATATAATGGAAAACTGCTAAGCCAGAAAAAAAACCGAAATAATGCCATTTGCAGCAACATGGATGCAACTAGAGATTATCATACTAAGTGAAGTCAGAAAAAGAAAGACAAATACCATATGAAATCACTTATATGTGGAATCTAAAATATGACACAAATGAACCTATCTATGAAACAGAAACAGACCCACAGACGTAGAGAACAGACTTGTAGTTGCCGAGGAGGAGGGATGAAGTGGGAGGCTGGAGTTAGCAGATGTGAGCTATTATATATGGAATGCATAAACAACAAGGTCCTACTGTATTTAGCACAGAAAACTATATTCAATATCCTGTGATAAACCATAATGGAAAAGAAAATGAAAAAAAGAATATATATATATATATATATCTGAATCACTTTGCTGTACAGCAGAAATTAACACAATATTGTAAATCAACTATACTTCAGTAAAAAATAAATTAATTAAAATGTCAAAAAAAAAAAAAAAAAAGAGAAGTAGCTTCCCCCAAAGCACATAGCTATTAAGTAGCAAAGTCATGATTGAACCCTGTCTGCTGGCCTGCAAAAGCCATGGTCCTAAACCACTTTGCAATATTGCCTTAACCTCTTCAAGTTGGTCAGCAAATGAAGTGAATTCTCATTTACTGTTACAGAAGGTGAGCTAAATGCATGAAGAAGAGCAAGTTAATACCTACTGGGTAGTTTCTATCCAGCATACTGTGATGTGAAAGTGCTTTGATCTTAGATGACCTTTTTTTCCTCGACAGTAATATATTCCTAGAATTAAAGAAAATCAGCTACAATGAAAATGAAAACTTATTTTGAAAAATAGTCATTCTAATTCCATTTTCACCAGAACTTTCTGATTTGTAATTTGGTTCCCTGAGTAGATCTGTACAAAGAAAATGAGATGTGCTCTGTGGAGATGACTAGTCCATATTTCAGAAAAAGTTGTGTCTTCCTTAAATTGTTTATGCATTTACTTACTGTGAGCAAACCACTAAAGATAGTGCACCCCTGGATGAACTGACAAAAAACACAAGTCTCTGGACCAGCAAAATTGCAGATCAAATCATGGGCTATGAATATCCCCAATAGAATAGCTTAGCCTAAAACAACCACCCAGTGTCCCTCAGAGCAAAGTAGTGATTTTAGATGATGGCTCTGGAAGTAGTCCAGGTTTGATTTCTGGCTCTGATACTTAGTAACCATGCAACCTTGGGAAGTTGTTCAAATTCACTCTGCCTCAGTGTTCTTATCTGTAGAATGGGGATAATAATAGAACACTCATAGGGTTATCAGTAGAAATAGAACCCCTGTATGGTATCATAAGACTTAAGTGAGTTAATAATGGAACTCTTATTAACAGTGCCTGGCACATACTTAGATCTCAAAACATGTCAGCTATTATTTATTTTTTTTTTTTGCGGTACGCGGGCCTCTCACTGTTGTGGCCTCTCCCGTTGCGGAGCACAGGCTCCGGACGCACAGGCTCAGTGGCCATGGCTCACGGGCCCAGCCGCTCCGTGGCATGTGGGATCCTCCCGGACCGGGGCACGAACCCGAGTCCCCTGTATCGGCAGGCGGACTCTCAACCACTGCGCCACCAGGGAAGCCCTCAGCTATTATTATTTTCTTTTAGGTGCACAAGCAGCTCAGTCTTTATTGATTAGCCAGCCATCCTATGAAATCTTCAAAGATCTTCTATTTTATTTCTCATTTATGGGTCTCCATGAAATGACAAACAGTAGGCAGAAAGTCCTACTTATAATTCATGTCTGATGCAAACCCATACTCAGCCAACCTAAAGCCAGTTCTCCAGGCTTCAGTGCTCAACCTGTTAAAATATGTGCTTATTTTAATTCTTATTTTAATTAACTGTTTAAATGAAAGTTACACATTCTCTTTCCCTCACTCAAAAGTTTAGTGATGAAAATAAGAAAAAATGCTGGCTTTATGTTCTGTTAAGATGGTGATTAACCAAATCCTTAAACCAAATATTCTGAATACCTCTTGGAACAGGACAAAGCAGATATTTAGTAAACAAGGAGGATTTCAACTTTACGACTAACCCCTGACCATTTCAATGTTTCAGTGTGCCTGTAGAGGAAAGAACGGTGTCAAAACCACAATAGAACAAACATGAAGAGAGCGTTAAAGCAGATTAAAAATTCAATGTAAAGGTACTTTCAAAAAACACACTGCCGAGGAAACAAATACATTGTACATCTCTTTATTTAGCAGCTATAGATATACATGATTTTTACCACAAGATGTACAAAGCAGTTAGCTCTAAGAGATTTTTAACTATGTGCTTTATGCTTTCTAAATTGTCTGCATTTTAGATAAGAAATATGTAATAAGTATAACGAAAAAGTTATTTTCATTTTGGAAAAGAGAGAAATACAAATACTAATATAATTTTTGGAGTTCTCAAGCATTCTGATGCATGACAGAAATATGAAATAATACTTTTGCTTTCAAATCATCAATGTGTGATGATTGATGGTCTGACTCCTTTGTGGGCCCTTGGAAGAGTCAGGTGGAAATGACCTTGAATGAGGTAGTATCTGTGAAATCAAAACACTCCAAAAAGCAGGCTGCTAAATTACCACCCTGGTACTGAAGATTACATATGCTGGACTAATCATAAATTAGAGTGCAATTCATTGCGGATACCAGCTCCTTTCCAAAGTATGGAGTTCCTGCCTTATGCTAGCTAGGATCACTTTAAAATACCACTGAGATAAACAATATCTTTCACTTATGAATTCCAACTGATTGCAGGGAAACTTTAAAGTCCTAGCAACACCGTTGCTATAGCAATGCAACCTGATTAGATATTCTTAGCAACCAGCCACAACTCACACCCACAGAGTCCCTTCATTTATTCCAAGAAGAATAATGTTGACATTCCAATTTCTAAAATATACAGAACTCAGTGACAGACATTTATGGATGAGAGGCCTGTGAGATCCAATAGAATAGCAAGTTAATAAATGATATACCTGAGCCTTGAACGCATCTTATATGTATACAATAAACATATATAAAAGTGTATTCTACACGGCTAAAAATTGAAGACATTTCATTTGGCCCTTGGAGTATATGTAAATAGCAGAATCCTTGAATTTCATATTATAGTAGCTAAAGTTTACATGCTTCCCAGACAAATAGTATATTTCATACTGAATTAACAGAGATAACAATAAAATTACATGTTTGCAACCAACAGCAGTAATTTGACATTTTAATTCTAAAGCTTTCATCAGAACTTGTATCATACTTGAAAATCCACAGGCACTATTGAGAGTGAGGGTATGGCTAATTATGAGGGTACACAGCAGAAATATGGCCTTGGTATCACACATGCTTAAGCAGAGCTGATACAAGGGACTGAGTGAGTTACTGCTCTGAAGGAAAGGATCTGTCACATTCTGAGCAGGGTAAGATTTGAAGACTAAATTCTGGAGTCATCCCCAGGCTGATCTTAATCAGGATGGTCAGATGCAGGATCAGATCTATGAAGGCTCAGAAAAGACAACAGCCCAGAAATATACAAACATGACCCATGGTTCTATAACTAAATAAAGGATGCTTTTCTATAAACCCAGATCCTGAATCATTCTGTTTTGATACGGAAAAGAAACGAATTACATTCTTGCCTTCCCCTGAATGGCTACATTCTGTGGTTAATAATCCAATCTCACTCTATATGCAGTTTCTGTTACAAATGGAGTGTGGTGAGAAGGAATTAACGTGAAAATAACCAGAAGCAATAACCAATGCTTTTTTTGTTGTTGTCATTGCCTTTGAAAGTTATTAAATTTGAGCCATGGATATGGTATTCTGAAAATAATTACTCTCAGCTAAGCTACAGAATTAGAAAGCCCTTTTGAGAAGTCTCCAATTTTGTTAAATTATTTAAAAATATCAACTCTATATAAAAAATCTGCATCAAAAGCATGTTGCACATCCCTATATAACAATTCAACGTATCATAAGAAAATCATTATTGTGTACATATGCATGGTTAGAAGAACGTTCATTCCAGCAGTCGAAAATAACAAGGGGAAACAGTCTAAATATATAAAAATGTGGCATTAACTAAATTAATTATGGTGTTTTTTATCATGAAATACTGCTCCACAATCCCCTTACCTACCATCTTGAAACCTAAAATCTACAAAAAATCGAACGTCTATATATAACCTAATTGGCAGAAAAACCTGAGCTGACCAGAACTCATGTGACACCAAAACTTAACTGGAAGTGAGACTATTCAGAGGCTTTATTTATCTCACACAGCATGATTATTCTTATACTTCACTACAGAAATATTCATGTGTTTGATTACAGGGTGCTACCCTAGACACTGCTGAAAATGTTTCCTAATATATGAATTTAAACATACTACGTTTCAAAAGTTAAAAAAATTCTGCATTCTATGTAAAATCTTGTGGACTGTGATATACCCCATGTTCTCTCTGCCTGAAATACTCTCTCCCTGACTTTTACATGACTTGTTTCTTCTCATCCTTCAGGTCTGGACTTGATAAATCTCCTCCTAGGGCTGGTTCCCATCTGCCAAGTCTAAAGAGAACCCATGTAGTTACTCTTCATCACGTATGCTGTTTATTTCCTTCACAGCACTTATTACAACCACTGGTGATCTCCTTTGTTTCTTCACTTGCACATCTAATGACTTTCTCCCCCACTAGCTCCAGAAGGGCAGGGACCTCATTTAGCTTGCTCACTGCAGTGTCCCCGCATCTCACACAACGTCAGGCAACTAGTCTGTGCTCAGTATATATTTGCTGAATGAATGAATGAATGAACAAATGAGTTTTTGTAAATATATGTACATTAAAAATGGAAAAAATTACCCAATATTAACAATTTAGTGGAAGTAGGGGTGTCTTTTCCCTTTGGGGCTTATTTTTATGTTCCAAATTTTCTGTGAAAAAGTATTGCTTTTGTAACAGTGGGAACAATTTTTAAGTGGATAGTATATCAAGTGCTTAAATTGATTCACATACACCAAACACTTCTCTAAAAGCACTTATTATTACAAAAAGTACACAAGCTAGCAAGAATTTCTTCAAGTCAGGATTACACAGTACAGTTCCACCAAAATGAGAAACCAGGCAAAATAAAAATGAAAGATAATATTAAGCCTCTCTAGAGGTTCCATATTTTCTTCAATTCTTTAGAATTTTCAGTTCTTCACCATGTGTAGATTATTATATGATTTGCTCTCCTGCCTAATTCTCAGGCCAAAGCATTGCCATACCGCAAGCATAACAGGTGTGTGTGTGTATGATCTCTCCCAGCAACGAGGCCTTGAAAAACATGGAACCTACCAAAACCTTTAGGTCTGTTTATGAAGAGAGACTGAGAATTAGAAACACAAACCTACTTCATAAAGGTAAAACATTTTTTAAATCCACAATGAGGCATTTCCAGAACTGATTTATCACGCTGAGTTACCGTGGATTAGTTTACAAAGGGCACATACAACCAAATGTTAAAATTTCCAAATCCATTCCCAAGATCCTTTTTATCCTGAGAAGCCGCCCAGCACTGAGCAAGAGAAAGCACCCTGTGTCCTCTGACCCAGCCGCATGCAGGCTCTAGAACTGCAGGGGGTCTGGAAACAGAAAAGCTACATTATATTATACCTACAGTTACACAAAACATTCTCAATATGCTTCACTCCAACTTCCAAACATGTTTTCAGGTGAACAACCTCTAAACACCCTGGTGTTTGCAGATTTTTTAACACACTCTGCTTTGTATTTATTGCACCTTTTTCAGATTAACGCCTGGGCCCACTGCTTTGAAGTTAGAGGTACTTCAACTAAAAAGGTATCTGGACAATGAAGAAATAAATACATCCTAAACACATAAAACTTTAAAATAACTCATGTATATTTAAAAGTTTCAGAGTTTTTGGACCCTGTAGTTTCCAGAATACATTTAAACCAAAGAACAGCATGGATTCACCATCATTTTGAGGAATCACTGGACACCACACCCATCTCACTTATTTTTGCTCTAATTTAATAGCAGCTCAAAAAGCAAAACAAAACAAAGCCACTCACCAGAACAGAGTTCTCCTTTATATGCATGTCTGCTTGTTTATAATTAAAAATCTTTAGTTTAGGCCTAGTGGAGGAATAAGTTCCCGACAGCCCTCCTTGTAGACTACCGTGGGCAGGTGTGTTATGTTGTACTGTTATTTAAAACATGCTGTTTAGAACATTGAATTCTTTCTCTGAGGCTCCTTAAGTGTTGAGGCAGCTGAAGACCAGCAGCTGCAAGTCTTCTGCTTTATTCCTCAGCTTGTCATTGTTAGCTCTGGTCACTGAGCCCTTTTCCCTAATGAACAGGCTGGGTCTGGGGGGCAGCTGGACGGCACTGCTCCTATTCACCAGCCAGACATGGAATACAGAACCCCAGAGCCACACCTGCCAATGGCCAGCAGGCATGGTGCTTACTTTAGGTAATGGAGTATCTGGGATATTAGATAATAAAATTATCCCGCTAATGATACAAAATGAAAAATCACCATTTGATTCAATAATTTTCTCCCCAATGTTCTCCAAATAGTATTTGGATATACTTATGTTTTATTTTTCTACAGTGGACCTCATTCCTTAATTCACATTAAAACACCAAATATCAAAGGCTTATTTCAGGGCCCCCCAACTACATAATAAGCATGAATTAAAGTAAATTCTTTTATTGCCCGTTCTATTTTTTGTAAATTATTTTCAAACTTTTAGCCTAAAACTGGCTTATAATCAGAGGTCACAGATACTCTTTCTGGTATGAGAATTAAATTTCCTGTCTAAAAACATCAGTTCTTGACTAAAGCTAAAATAACATTCTCATTGGTATATCAGAACTAAATTTTAAGGCTACACTTGCAAAAAACAGATGGTAATCCTGTGAGGTTTTGCTCTAACTACCAATACAAGACATATGGACAAAAACCTACACTTAGCTGCCTTTAAAAGCCAATGAAGTGTAACACACAAGGCTTTATACGTGTTTACAGTCCTGTACAAATGGGAAATCCTGAAATTACAGCCTGAGTTTATTTCCATTAAAATTTAGTTCACAAGGAAAAAAGAAAATTCTTTTCAGAAAAAGGAAAAAAAAAGAAAAAAGCTTAAGAAGTGAATGATGCAGATACAATATTACCAGGGTAAGAGCTACTATAAAATATAAGAATTAAAACTGTACATGATGGTGGCTCCAAGGAAGAAAATGTTTGCTGTTCTTAACACTGAAAGATTTTTGAGTAGCTGAATTGGAATCTTGAAGCCCACTAGCTTGGATTTACACAGTGTGAAGAAACAGCACTCTATAATTCCTGTATGCTGCATTTTCATGCCATATTACTACCATATGACAGTATTGTTTCACATTTAGCGTACAATCCACTCCAATGCTGGTTTTCATTCTAGCTATGCTTATGTTTGTATAACATTGCCTTTTTATTCACTTTCATCTTTTTTGCTTCTGTTTTTAAATCTTAATGCTGTACTCCCAGGTACAAACTTCCTCACCATTAACAAATTCAGTATGCATGTTCTCTGTTTAGCAATCCAAATCATTAATTAAATAAATGTGATGTGATGCTAAATAATATTTCCTTACATCAAAGTCTTTCAGAGTTCTTTCTCTTCTTTGAGTAATAGTTTTCTCCTGGGATGGGGAGAATAAAACACTCTCAATAAAGTATATGGGAAAAATACATCTACCCACTTCGGCAGATGGCACTTTGGGTGACCTGTAATGGAACTATTGATTCTTCACAGTTTCTGAGCGTAGTTGTCAGGTAAGGATAAATCAGGGGTTTTGGGGCCAGGGTCAGACTTAGCCACCTGCTTCTGTAGGACAGCACAGCAGGTAGCCATATGTGTGAGAACTCCATTCTGAAAAGCTTAAAGCTTACGCTGTTCCCCAGGGGCCAAGACCAAGGTCAAAATATTTATAACCAACTGCTCCACAAAACACTAAGTCAGGTAATTTCATGTATTATATATTTTTCCATTTTTCTTATAAGTTAAAGTAACCAACATTCGATCAAAGCATCTACCCTAAAAGATATAACTGACTTTAAAAATAGGTATTTTGGAAAAGCAATGGATGGTATATGCCAATGTATAGTGTATCTATATATATTTTTAGACCACTTACTTTCTCAGGCTAAATAAAATGCTAGCATTTCAGCTTCAAACTAGAAGATAAGAAGAGTAACTCTTTTCCTTCCTTTAAATTTTCTAACTGTTAGCAATTTTAAAATTATGAGTTTCTGTGGAAATGTATTTGTCAGAGTCATGGTGGATTCATGACAAAGTTTTACATGTTTGAAGCAAAATATAGGGAGATACATTGCAGGGGGTGGATAAAGGGGGAAAGAAAAAGACAATGCTGAACTAAAAGATGGTGAAATAAAGGTTTTTAAAAACAAAATTCATTTAATTTTAATTTAAAATTTTATTTTTTTTAATATAGGAAGTACATTAACACAGTTTTAAATATTTCTGTGAATTAAATCCCTACATGTAGAATTACTGGGTCAAAGGGTATTTATTTGTAATGTTGATAGATGTTGCCAAATTGCCCTCTATAAAAGTTGTACCCACTTATACTCTTACCAAAACCCTATGAGAAAAATTGTTTTCCCATTTTCTAACACAAATTATCAGAATTTTTTCATTTTTGCTAATCAGAAAGATGGTAAATGATAATCCAATGAGCTTCAATGTGTACTACTCTTGTGAGTGAAGTCATGCCTCTACGCATATGTTGAAGGGACACATTTCCTTTTCTGTTAACTATCTCCTGTCTTTTACCTATTTTTATTAGTTCATTGGACTTTTTCTTATTCATATGTGAGGTCCCTTTATATATTAGCTAAACAAGTCCTATGTCCTGATACATGTTGCAAATATGTTTCCCTGATTTAGAGATATTTTCTTGAATTGACTTATAGTGATCTCTGCATGCAGAAATTCTTTATTTATATGTAGTTGAACTTGTCATTTTTCTTTCTTAAGGCTTATTGTTTTTGTTATACTTAGAAAGTTTTCTTTACTCCAATTTTATAAAAATATTCTCCTATGGCTTATTGAAATATTTATTTTATGCTTCCATTCTTCATATTTAAATCTTTGATTCATTGCCATTTATTGTGGCATCACGTAAGATTATTTTTTCATACCTGATCAGTGGTCCCCACAGATTTGAGATGCCACCTTAATCATATATTCAATCTTCATATGTATCCCAGTCTATTTCTTTTTTTTTTCCCAGTCTATTTCTTGACCTTCCATTTGGTTTCATTGATTTGTCTCTTTTCATATTCCAATACTATGTTCTATGTTTCATGGTTTTATAATATTTTTAAATATTTAACATATCCAGGCTAGCTCTCTTCCCATGTATTACTCTCCTTTTCCAGAATCTTTTAATCAATTTCTTTTCTTTTTTTTTTTTTTTTTTTTTTGCGGTACGCGGGCCTCTCACTGTTGTGGCCTCTCCCGTTGCGGAGCAACAGGCTCCGGACGCGCAGGCTCAGTGGCCATGGCTCACAGGCCTAGCCGCTCCGCGGCATGAGGGACCTTCCCGGACCGGGGCACAAACCCGTGTCCCCTGCATCGGCAGGTGGACTCTCAACCACTGTGCCACCAGGGAAGCCCTAGTCAATTTCTTTTAGTCAATTTAGATTATTTTATTTTTTCATTTGAATTTTAGATTCAGTTTGTCTAGCTCAAAAAAAAAATCAGTAATATTATTTTGGGGGTCATGTTAAATGTATAGATTAACTTAGGAAAAATGTATATGATATTGAATTTTCCTATGTGAAAACATGGTATGCCATTCCATTTGTTCATATTTGTTTTTGAAACCTCAGGAAGAGCTATAACTTTTTTTCATAAAAGCTCACACATTTCTTGTTTTATTCATTCTAAAGTATTTTATCTTTTCTGTTGCTGTTGTAATTGGGGGTACAAAGAATTGCAAGATAAGATTTCCATGCTCAGAGTTCAAACTCCAATAATAAAACATTCAGGTTACTAGAACCACTGAAATAGGTGATGCTTGCCATAAAAAAAAAAAAAAAAAAGTCTGGAAAAACACATTATGGGAATGGGACCATGGAGATTACCACACAGAGAAGTGTCACCTGAAGGATACATAGGTGTCTCCCAATAGACAACGAGACCAAAGGCACTTCAGATGGATGGAAGAATCTGTACAGTGCCACAGACACCTGAGAGAAAGAGGTAACTTGATGAACTGTAAATAGTTTCTCAGAGCAAATCTGTCAGAATCTTAGAGGGAGTGGGAGGAGATGAGGCTGAAAAGGTGGACAAGAGCCCAATTGCAAGGGACCTTGTGTCCTTCCAAGGTGCTTAGACTTTACAGATATTGAAGTGTTACAAACAGAGAAGGCCCAAAGTGCCCCAGAAAGGGGCTAGCCCAGAAATTAGAAAATAGGAGACTATTTCAAACTTCAAGGTAGGAAAAAACAAAGGTCTGCAATATGGAGCTCAAGGAATGGATTAAAGAGATTCTCAGGAAGTAGAATTTTAGGACTTATAAATAATAGAATATGAAAAGTAAGAGGGAGGATTCCAGCTTTCTGCCTTGAGCACATGCCAGGCCCGGACTGGAGAGAGAATTTCAAGGAGGTAAATATTTGGAGATAGATGAAACACACTGTCATAGTCAAGATACTCATCTGTTGGTGGTCTATCTCATCACCCCTCACCAGAGAGGTGACGGGGAGGGGACAAGTCTGACAACACAGTCCTAGGAAATCCCAAACTTTAAATGTCAGGTGGAGGAAGGGAATCCTTGTAAGACTGACAGGAGTAACCAGAACTGTAAGTGGATTTGACTCAGTGGTGTCTCAGGATCCAGGGCAGGACCAAATTCAGTGAGTGAGGGTCAATCACTAAAATCAAAGGTAAAATAATATTCAAATAATGTTCACCTAATCAGAAACACAGGGACACTTGAAATGCTTCAATTTTGGGGGGTAGAGTGGGATGGGGAAGGAAAAACCTTAGTTAAATATTTATTAGTCTGACACACTCCCAGAATATTCAAGAATATATCAATCATTTGACTGCAGTCTTCCCTTTGGTAGTTTTGCTTCATCATTTATGTTTTTCTGTATAATAAAGGTATTTTTATTAACATTCAATGATAAAGGTTCACATTATTTTTAAAGAAAAGAAGCAAGAAAGTGCAATGGAATGACAGAAAACATTCAACATTCATCTCATATCTTTACCATCACAGACATGAGCTCAAAATTTTGTAGAAATTACTCCCGGGTCTTTTGTAAACAATTAGAAAAAGTGACAAACAATTATCAGTTTATGTTCTTCTTTACAGTGGTGACTGTTTGGGTGATAAGGAGAATAATAAAATCGACATTGTTCAGTCATGAAACTATAACAAGGAGCCATGTGAAGGCATCTGGAGTTTTGAGTCGATTTGCTGGGAGTTGATCTGAACCACCCATATGCTTTCACGAGAAGCTGTGTGCACAGATCTAGTTTTCCTGGTTTACCCAAATTATAACTCTGTCTTTAGCTACCATATTCAACTTTTCATTTTTTTCCTGGAAAACTTGCAACTGCCTTATCAGATTACCTTCCTCCATTAATACATTGGCCAGTGTAGTATGATGAGAAAAATATTGGACAGTGTATTAAGAAACCCAGACTTTACTCCCGATTGTCCCAGCTTTATTATATGTTACTGAATAAGTCCCTTTATGTCTCTAGACCTCAGTCATTTCTAAGACCCTCCAGATTTCACGCTCCCAAATCAACTTTCCTGTGATGTTTGCCAAGAAAAGCCAGAAAGAATTCCAGGGATTCAAATAAAATTAAAATTCACAGCCAAACCCTTCATGGTTGGTATTCTGACAGTGGATATGGGCCCTTTTTTTTAAGGAGGAGGAAGCAGGGTATGGGGGAGAGAGGAGACTTAGTATATTGCTAGAAGTCTCCTACTGTTTTTGCAGTATAAAATTTTAGATGTTCTTTGGTGAACCAAAACAGTGAACTGAATACTTCAAAACTATGTATAGACTTTAGGAATTTTTGTCCCTTTCCCTCCTGAGATGCAGGCCTAGATCAGGCTGTGTGGTCTTCAGCAAGTCATTTAACCTCTCTGATCTCCATTTCCTCAGTGTAAAAGGAGGTCAGGCTGGGCCTCTCTACCCTGCAGTATGATTTCAAGAACTAAGTTAAACAATATATTTAAAATTTCTTGGTGAACTGTGACATACAAATATGGAGTGTTACATTACAGTTACTCTTTTGAAACTGTATTCCTTATCATTATTTTATTATTAAAAATTTGGGTAAAATATTTTCAACCATGAGGAATGATCTCTTCATATCTATCCGTATTGCACAGGAAAATGGGAGGGCAGAATCCATGACAGGAAATTGTTTATTTTAATATTTAAAAAGGCGCAATGTGCACATACAGAGCATTTTGTCTAATATATGTCCTGCAATACTTTATATATGTATATACCTTCTACAAGTATAGAGACAAGGCTACTCTTGCTAAATTCATAATTATTGTTCTGATTTCTCCTATTTTGATTTGCAATTAAAATATATACCAAAAGGAGCATATACAGAAAGATTTCTCCAAAATAATTTAGAAGTGTTTACTTTTTGCAAGATGAAAATGGATATTTTTGAATTTAAAAAAAAAAGGTGCCGTGATCAAATATGTTTAGTCAATGCTGTGGACGACATGCTTATCTTAGAGATTAAGAATATAGCAATTTATGAAAAGTTCCAAGAAATCCTGCAACAGAGGAATCTGTTCAACTTTATTTAACACAGTTTCCCAAATTTATTTAACGTGACACTCAATTTTTTTTAACTAACCACCTATTAATAGCTTATGAACTTGCAGTGTTCTGCATAACACAATGCAGGAAAAGCTGGTCTGTTTCAAATATGCAACAGTCACTATGAAAATAAAAGACACCCAGTGTTAACTTTAAACTAGGCTTGCTGAGCACTTTTTTCCTCACTCACTAACATTTCAACCTAAAAGTCATCCTGGGAAAGCCCTGGCAAATGCAAATAAAAACATGCCGCCATGTGCCTGAGATTGAATGAAAGGCAGAGGACACTTCTGGCAAATGGTACAAAGTATTACAGTCGTTAAACACCATCACTCATTTTGGACACAAAACCTCTTCTGAATTATACCCTAAGGGCCTAGTGGGTGAGGGGGAAATTGCACCTAAAAGGAGGCAGACATAATTGACTTCCGCTTGAAAGAGTCGGCTTGCCCTTGGCAAAATAGCTAAATGTACCTTGAAAACGGCAATTATTTATTACCACTGGATTATCTGAGATTTATGCAAAACTCACAGTGGGCCAGACTCTATAAAAATATTCATCTCAACTAATGGACTTTTTATGATTCCCGTAACTTTTGAGAATAAAATGTGAGGAATTACAACCATCATATTTAGGACCACATGCTCAAAAGTTGACTTTTGTATATGTTACAATTTCCCACATGCTATATAATTAAACAAAGTAGTCAATGGCACCAAAGTTTTGTGAAAACTGACACCACAATTAGAAAATAATGACCAAAATAACTGTGTATACTGTGAGAATAGAACAAAACGCTACGTTCTCTAAAAACAGGAGAGTTCTGTTGACTCTTTTTAGTGTGTAAGTGGAAATGAGCTCCGAAGGGTGAAAAATCCAAGAGATATGATGGAGGCATCACCTCAGCCTCTGAAGAGTTTCAAGGTGAAGAGCTGGTTGACACTGTTGTGTGTTTGTTAAGCATGTTGTATCATCAGTGGTTTCCTGGGGCGGGGGGTAGGTATGAACTGGGGGAGGGGGATTGTGGGAGGGAAGCTCCCACAGATTGGGTTCTGTCAGATTCCACAGAGTGGGATGTATTTGCAGTTTGAAAACCTTTACATATTCTTACTACAGGAAAAGAAACTCCATCATAACCTTGACTAGTGAAGATACACTAGTGAAAAAGCACTAGGAAAGAACCTTAAAATTTATGTGGATTAAAATGAATGAAATATTATGATACAAATTAAGTGAACGGTTCAATAAAAGGAGGTGTTCCTATTGCATTCTATAACATAGTCCATGTTTGATGTGTAAACATAATACACATTCTGTTTTTTAATATAGTTTTATTGAGGTATCATTGATGTAAAATAACCTGCATATATTTAAAGTGCACAGTCTGATGAGTTTTAACATATGTATACGCATAGAACATATGTGAGCCATCACCACATTAAATATAATGAACATACCCATCACCCCCAAAAGTTTCCCTATGCAGCTTCCCTCCCTATGCCAAACCTTGTCCCCAGAAGCTCACAGATTTGCTTTCTGTCACTATGGTTTTGTTTGCATTTTCTAGAGTTTTATATAAATGGAATAATACAGTGTGTGTTTTATATCTGGCTTTTTTCTTTTAGATAATTATTTTGAGATCATCTCTATTGTTGTATGTATCAATAGTTTGTCTCTTTTTGTTTACCCATTCGCCAGTTGATGGATATTTGGGTTGTTTCAAGTTTGGGGCTATTACAAATAAGGCTGCTGTAAATATTTGCATATTAATCTTTGTACGGATTCATGCTTTCACTTACCTTGGGTACATACTTAGGAGTGGAACGGCTGGGTATGGTACGTGAATATTTAACTTTTTAAGAGACATATTTTTCTCCAAACTGTACCTTTTACATTCCCACCAGCAGTGTATGAAAGCTGGAAAGGGTGTGGAATCCTCACCAATACCCCATGAAAACAGATCATACTATCAAAAACCCAACATATATATCACAAAGAATTTTTTAAACTAATGGAGACTTACTCATGACAACTTGCATTCCAAGTACTGCCAACACTTTATTAGTAAAGGAAAGTCCAAAGTAGTTCTTAGCTAATTCTCTTATGAATTATTGACCTAGCTAGGATATAAATGTTCAAATTTTGTAAAGAATCACATCATTTTTCTTTTTGCTATTAGTTGCAATGAATCGACCAGTAAAGGGGAACTATATCCATTTGTTTATTGCAATATGTGACAAAAACATGGAAGAAGAATGTCTTTTCCTCAGTGTCAGAGGGAACCTGTAAAAATATCTTTGAGATTAAGTCAAAACAAGAAAATTGGCTGGATTAATATGTTTTTATTAATGTATTCATTGTTTCATTCAGGTCCAAGCATCAGCATACAAACCTACCTAGAAATGAATAAGAGGCTCCATTAAGATGACTGTCTGTCCCATGGAAATGTGTTTGTGTGCATGGATGAGCTCAGGAATTTAATTGCCAGTAGAATGTAAGCTCCATGTACCCGGGGACTTTGTCTAGTTTACCTCTGTGCTCCTAGCACCCACAACAATGCACAGAATACAGAAGGTATACAACCAGAGAAACAGAGTCAGTAGGAGGTATATATTAAGAGATTGACTGCAAGGAATTGGCTAACACAATTGTAGGGCTGGCTAAGCAAGTCTGAAATCCATAGGGCAGGCCATCAGGAAAGGAAGGCTGGAACTCTCAGGCACAGGCTGAAACTGCTGCCCTCAAGAAGAATTTCTTCTTCATCAAGAAAACCTCAGTTGTTTTTAAAGCCTTTCAACTGATGGAACCAGGCTCACTCAGATTTTCTAGGATAATCTCCCTTATTTAAAAGTCAGATAATGGACTTCAATCACATCTACAAAACACCTTTACAGCAACACCTAGATTAGAATTTGATGGAATACCTGGGAACTCTTATTGTGGACACATCAAAATGACCATCACACCAGCCATGCAATCCAGGGGCGGGGTGAGGGAGTAGGGGAGAGAAAATGCTGACACTCTAAGTGTATTCTGTCCTGTGATAAGCATAGAAGATTCATACAAACAAGCAGTGGATCATTTCCTTCTTTGTCTACTTTGCCCCCCCAAATTGGTACCGTCTCCTTTTTTGAAGTGCCTATCATTTGAAAACATGAACTGTTGATTTACACGGGTGCATTAGAAATGATAAATTGGACTGTCTCTCTGGAACAGACTCAAACATGTATATGTAACTCTTAGGTATGCCAAGACAAAAACATACACCAAGATAAAAAAAAAAAATCCCTCTCACTAACATGCTGGACATTAGAGAACAAAGAAGTATCTGGGCTTAATCAAAGAATACTCAGAGTAGGGTATCATATAACATCTGAGGGTAGGGATTCATGCATCAGAGATTCTGCTCATGTCAGCCTTCTTATGGCCTCAAAGCTATTGTTTTGGCTTAATACGTACATTATTTTAGAAAATTATTAATTCAGATTGCTAATATATTGTAATTTCAACAATACCTATTGAGATATGGAATTGAATGTTAATTTTCAATTTCATCTTGGAAGGATACAGTCATGAACTACTATCCAAAGTTAAAAAACGTATTTCCTTATGATCCATTGGTTTAAAAGCAAGCATTATTCCAACGGTGCAAAACTTGGCAGGCTATTAACATACCATACACTACCATTATACCATCAAGCTCCCTGGCCTCCCATCATTCCCTTTGAAGCTATATTCTTTCCAAGATCTCTGATGAATTTCCACCATCTTGGGGAGCTGACAAGGCTGCAGGACTTTTTCTAAAACTATTTATTTAAAATTTGCCCCACTGTGTTGTTTCTTAACATCTGATAATCTAAGACTTATTTTATGAAACTATAATGAGAACATACTGTACAAGACTGCTGAGTCTTTGAGGCACCAGGGCTTATTTTTATCCCCAGAATCAATTAGCTACAATAAATATAAATCACCACCACAAACAGAAGGAAATATGGTAGGTAAATATTATGGCTAAGAAGGATCAATGAATCAGTAAGAGCACATGTTTTTTCATATGCTTGTGTCTACAGGTTTCATTTTCATCAATATTATAATGTAAATTGCCCTATTAAAGTTATTTATGAGTTTCTGTTATACTATTAAGTAAGAATTTTTAACTCGGGAAACTGATGACCTCTTTGTGCCTCCGTTTTCTTATTAAAATATGAGAAGAACTAGACCTCTAGGGTTACCACTAGTCATAGTGTTGGTTTTTACCTGCTTTAAGAAAAACACAGCTTGGTGATACATCTACACATAAATTAAAGTAGCATTTGTCTACACAGAGTTGAGCAGAATCATTCCTATCTCATCAGGCTCACCTAGAAAATCTGCCTCCCTCCCATCAGACTGTTTTAAAACAAAGCTTTTTCTCTCCCATGTGGATGAAGAAAGTCACCTGCCATATCAGTAAACAAAGGATGTTGCAGCCATCAAGACATCAGCCACTGCAGCGGCCCTCCACTGTGTACCCTGAGGGGATTCAGATTGGAAAAAAACAGGATACTGGCCCTAGATAGTCAAGGTGCATATCAAAGGAATGATTTCAATAAGCCCAGACTCTTGCATCTTCCCATACATAGCGAAGTGCTAAATTCTTTAACTTGAGATGTCTGGTTTTCCTTTAACAATAATCTTTTGATGTTCGGACTACCTGGTTTTTTTGCAAAAACTCCTATATATCCTGGCTCCTCCCTCACCTCTTTGGAACAGTCCCTCAGAGCTGAGAGGCTGCCTCCCAGGCTTAAGTCCTCATTATGTCTACCGAATAAAAAAGAATTCTCAACTTTTAGGTTGTGCTTTTTTTTTTCAGTCAACACCCATCAGATTTTTTTTTACCATTTGGGTTTCCCAGCAAAAGCATATATATTGGTCTCTGGTTAAAAGCTATGAGTAGAATAAAGACTCTAACCTCCATCTACTAGTTCATCTACCTGTCCTCATGCATACATCCAGGTTAACATTACATTTCCCATTTATCTAAAGGGTTCTGTTAGGTTCCAAAAGGATAAGTTAGGTGAAAGAAGATTGTAGATCATGAGGCATTACATGTACTTTAGCTGTTACCATTTAACAAAACAAAGAAACAAAAAAAGCTAAAATATATCCCAAGTTAATCAATCATTGTATCTCCAGATACTATTCTCCAATTTCCATCGCTAAATCTGGGGACTGGAGGTGACTGTGTTTGATTGGCCTGTAGCAAATTGTTTCCTCTCCCTTTGAGAGTAAGTATATGCTGGATTTCTTCTCAGCTCAAATCTTCTTTCCACTGATTCCCTAAATCCTTGCTTCCACATCTCAGGACCCAATGAAGTTGGGGGCTGGTGTAAAACACGGAATAACAGGTCCACATAAGTAAGAAGTGGATCACCCACTCAGGTACTTCAGCCATCATCCTGTAAGCAATGCTCCTAACATGGTCACCAGAATAACAGGTACAAAGGTCTGTTGAGGACATGTGATTCCCACAACAATGTAAGTGACAAAAGAGCAAAGTGTTTTCTCTGTTTTACTTAATGTTGCATCCCAGTTGCTGGAATAGTGCTTGGTACATACAGTAAGCTCAGTAAATATCTAATGAACAAATTAACCTGCTTCAAGTATGCTTCCTTAACAACTTCTAAAAGATTTCTTTTCTTACACAGCAGCCATATATGTATAGCTATTATTACTCTGCAGTGCAAACCACTGATTTCTTTTCACTAGGGCACTGAGAAAGTGCTAGAGCATAAACGATATCCAAATTCGGAGCCCATTTCTCCTTTGTTATGCTAGTTCTTCTCTGCTATCTGAGTCACCTTCCCTGTTTCTATATCCTATTCTGTTGTACACTAATACTGTCACTACCTGGAAACTGAAATAATATATAGGAAATACCCTTTTTTTTATCATAATGTGCACCTGAAAAAAAATGTTACAAAGTTTACTGTCTGAAAGTTGGGCAACAGTCCTGCATGTTATAGTTGTTCCCTCTGAAACAAGACATGAAAAATAATAATTCTTGAATCAAATTTCTTTCTGGTACTGCCTTTCCCAGAGATAAGCAATCCTGTTGGTGGATGATAATTTTCCCAGGTGTGTGGGAATTGCTGACCTGGGAGCCAACTGGTTATTTCCATGTCCTGCCACGTTTAATCAGGCATTCCCTTCCCCAAAACATGCCACCTTCTAACAAAGGTGGGTTAGAAAGCCAGCCTCCAATCTGAACCTGGTTAGTACCTGAAACAAAGGATAAAGGATTATTGTTTATCTCCTGCCCTATCAACCAGAAGAGCTGAGCATAGAGGGCGCTGCTACCTGCTTACAGCCCAGCACTGCCCACAAAGCTGGGGTGGAAGGAGTTTGAGCCGGAAGAGCAGATATCTGCCCTGATGTCAACCTAGGATGAAGAAGACGGAAAGATGGGGCCACAGACGCATGCAATATCTTGAAATAATTAGGTAGCTGATATGTGAAAAGTTTAATTAGATGTATGCAATGTGTGCTGATGTCCATTTAATCTGCCAAAGTGTAAGTTCAGTGAAATTTGAACAGAAAAGGTGGAACACAGCACAGTCTTATTGTCTGCAAGCACTCAATGTTCACTCTGAACAGCTACACTTACTTCATCACCCAAAATACTATTACCCTATATATGTAGTATACTCATAATGCTACTTAGCTATTTTTCCCATTTGATATTTCACAAGTCCAAAATGCTGCAATGGTTAACAGTGAAATGCCTTAAAAGCACTCTGTTACTGGCTTCCGTAAAAATGTCACCTACAAAGATATCTGTTGCAGGCACACAATATATAGGGCATCTTAGACATGTTGAAGACTTTCCAAGACAAATGTTACCAGGAAGGTTCTTCCCCACAGTCAAAAGTCAGTTCTTCTCTGCATGTGTTCCTTTTCCCACTCTCAGCAGTTCCCTGGCTGGAATAACTTAAGAGAAAACCCTCTGCTGGCTACCTTTCTAGGACTTTTACAATTTGCTGATTTTATGCTCATGTGGGTTACCAAAACACAGGCCTTCATATAAAACTAGCATTGTAAGCATTTCAAATGCTATAAATTCCTATTTTTATAAATGGAACTTCTACTATGTTTTAAATCTTAAAATGCATTTGAATGGTATGACATTCAATTAGAAAAAAATGTCTATTTATATACAGAAGCTATACACTTCTCTAAATGTACTGTACAACTCAATGATAAACAGAAACGAACCGACCTTACTGGGATCTAAAACCCTGATTCTATTAACTTAGACCAGAGTCTATTTCTTTAATCAGAGCCTAGGGTCTCTGAATATTCAGTCCCAAAACCTGCCTTCCCGGGAAAGCTGTGGAGCCTAATCAGAATGCCCATCAGACAACTTGAGTAATGAGACTGCAGGTAGACTGCTATATTACTAGAGTAATATACAGATGTCCTCTGAAATTAGTAGCTTCAAAGAACTAACATTAAACCAAGCAGGTCCCTGTGGAAGAGTGAATGTCCTCATAAATCTCCAGATGAGAACTGCTTTACAAATATGGAGAATAAGGACTCTCCTCAATAAAAGCTCGGAAAGAGGTTTCTTTCTGTTAAAACCACAACATAGCTGCAGAAGGAAAGCACACCGCTGTGAGACAGCCAGTTCTCTAGAAGGCTTTTTGCTCTCGCTGCCTACCTTTCACCCTTAGAAAAATGACAGGAGATAAGTGGGGAAGAAAACAGGCTTGGGGCTTCCCTGGTGGCGCAGTGGTTGAGAGTCCGCCTGCCGATGCAGGGGACACGGGTTCGTGCCCCGGTCCGGGAAGATCCCACGTGCCGCGGAGCGGCTGGGCCCGTGAGCCATGGCCGCTGAGCCTGCGCTCCACAACGGGAGGGACCACGGCGGTGAGAGGCCCGCGTACGCAAAAAAAAAAAAAAAAAAAAAGAATATGTTGAATAAAATAAAATATATAATGATGTGAGGAAATACACCCATTATATTCAGAAATGCATATTCTTTTACAATCCTGCATGACAGCTTTTCTTCAAGATAATAAAGAGAATTTTGACTTTAAAGATAGCTATATATACACCAATATGTATAAAATGGATAACTAATAAGAACCGGCTGTTTAAAAAAATAAATTAAATTTTTAAAAAAAGATGGCTAAAAATACTGCTTAGAGTTAATGAGAGAAATGAAAATGATTACTATCATTAGTCTTGTTGGGGTGACTGAAATGCTGTGTGGGTCTGGTACCCTGGTTGCCATGGTGTATATTGTTGCATTCTTCAAATAGAGGATAAAACAGTTCTGCAATCAATAACAAATATTCAAAGAATGAATTCTACTGCACAGACCACAAAACAACTTTCCCATCTCTGCTTTTTCCTTCAACTACCAGGAGGAGCCACAAAGTATACACCAAATGATGGAACTTTCTAGAACTGCTTAACTGAAAGGTGTAAACAGTGTCTTCTTGGTGGTTCAGTTTCAAATTTGGCCAGCTTTTGTGTCATTTTCTCCCCATCTGCAGGATAAGTTCAATTCATGCTATTCTTACAAATTAGATCAGTCTGCCATTCTGATCACTCTATACTAATGGTTCTATGTAAGACAATAATAGGACTTTTCAGTGTCTGTCAAAGATGATGATCCTATTTCAGAATTTAAAGCTGGGGAAACAAATTTTAGTATATGTGCTGCCGAAGCGAGCACTAAGGGGGAAACAAATTAATGCTGGAGATCACTTACCTCTAACTCAAAGTTTTCTCCTATCAATTTTATGCTTCTCCTTGTACCTCTCAATGACCATATCTCCTGCATTCTCCACTTTCTCTTCAAAACAGACATTTCTTGAAGTTTCTTGCTTTGATAAATTTTCTTCTCTATAATTTTTTCCTCAGTGACCTCATCCTTTACCATGGCTTCAAAAATGTCCTCCATGAAGATACCCACCTCAGTCTAAAATAATGACAGTTCCCAGTTTTTCCCTTCAACACCCCTTATTACAAATATACATGTGTTTCTAAATTTAATGCTGTATTAGTTTGCTAGGCTAGGGCTGCCATAACAAAGTGGCTTAAACAACAGATATATATTTTTTCACGGTTATGGAGGCTAGAAGTCTGAGGTCAAGGTTCCTTCTAAGGGCGTGAGGGAAGGATCTGTTCCTGGCCTCTATGTGGATGGCCACCTTCCCCCTGCGTCTTCACATTGTCTTCTCTCAGTATGTGTCTATGTCCAAATTTTCTTATAAGGATACTAATCATATTAGATTAGGGCCCACCTTAATGGCCTCATTTTAACTTAATTATCTCTGTAATTACTATCTCCAAATATGGTCACACTCTGAGGCACTAGGGGTTAGGACTTCAACATGTGAATTTTGGGAGGGACATAATTCAGCCCATAACAAATATTATATGATTGCATTGTACTGAGATATGATTATTCCGTTAAAACGTATAAAATTAATACTATCTTATTGTCGTTATGGGAAGAATATTATCCAAGTGAGGTCAATCTTCATGTCAAAGACCCAAGAAAGAAACAGATACACACACAATCAGGATAGACCCCAGCTACGGAATTGACTTGTCTATCTTGGTCAAAAATCTTGAGGGGCTTCCCTGGTGGCGCAGTGGTTGAGAGTCCGCCTGCCGATGCAGGGGACACGGGTTTGTGCCCCGGTCCAGGAAGATCCCACATGCCGTGGAGCGGCTGGGCCCATGAGCCATGGCCGCTGAGTCTGCGCGTCCGGAGCCTGTGCTCCGCAACGGGAGAGGCCACAACAGTGAGAGGCCCGCGTACCACAAAAAATATATATATATATATAGAGAGAGAGGAAAAAGATATTAGGATAGGGATCCTAATAATATCCTAATAATAAAGATATTAGGATTGGAATCCTGGATGGTGGGTTTTGGGATAGCTATTGCATGGAGGGAGTCTGAGAGCCATGGGGGAAAAAAAACAAACCATGCCCATAGTAGGTCCCAATTAAACAGAAGTTAGAAATATTTTGTGGACCAAATTATCTGTCATGCTTAGTATTTTAAAAACTTATTCTCCATCTCAAATTCTTTTAAATTTTCAGCATTCTATAGCTTTCTCTCAGTGGTTGACAGTGAATATTAATAATAATAATTAGTACTCACTGTAAAATTAAAATGAAGTAAAATTAAATGAAGTAAAATAAAACAAGATTTTATAATTTTTTAAAAATGATTTACCTTTGTTTAACTCCGGCATTTCCAAGCTCTTTTAACCATAGACCTTTTTTTGCCCATGGACCAACAATCGTTACTTCACAGAACATATTGAAAAGGGCTTAGTTTGGCATAGCTTTGTTTGGATTTTTAAACCTTGTCCCAGCTGTTCTCTGGGGTCAAAGTGAAAGTCCCACTGCTTCTATAAGCATAGCACTGGCAGAGACAATTGTCGAAAGGCAGAGAAACCCTTTCATAACCCCACTCCCAGGAAGATGCACCTTACGATTGTTAAATGAATAAAGTTAGAATCACACATGAAAAGATGCTCAACATAGCTAAACATCAGGGAAATGCAAATCAAAACCACAATAACATATCACCTCACACCTGTCAGAATGGCTATCATCAAAAAGAACACAAATAACAAATGTTGGAGAGGATGTGGAGAAAAGGGGACCCTTGTACACTGTTGGTGGGAATGTAAATTGGTATAGCCACTATGGAGAACAGTATGGAGGTTTCTCAAAACACTAAAAATAGAACTACCATATGATGCAGCAGTTCCACTCTGGGGTGTATATCTGAAAAAAACAAAAACACTAATTTGAGAAGATACATGCACCCCAATATTCATAGCAGCATAATTTACAATTGCCAAGATATGGAAGCAGCATAAGTGTCCACCAACAGAAGAATGGACAAAGAAGTTATGGTATATCTATACAATGGAATACTGCTCAGCCATAAAAAAGAATGAATTTTTGCCATTTGCAGCAACATATATGGACTTGGAGGGCATTATCCTAAGTGAAACAAGTTAGAGACAGAGAAATGCTGTATGATATCACTTATATGCAAAACCTAAAAAATACAACAAACTAGTGAGTATAACAAAAAAGAAGCAGAATCACAGACATAGAGAACAAACTAGTGGTTATCAGTGGGGGGAGGGCAATATAGAGGTGGCAGAGTAAGGGATACAAACTACTGGGTGTCAAGGACATATCATATAAATTGTACAACATGGAGAAATAGCCAATATTTTGTAATAACTGTAAATGGAAAGTAATCTTTAAAATTGTATAAAATTTTTTTAATTGT
Organism: Lagenorhynchus albirostris; assembly: GCF_949774975.1. Classification (NCBI taxonomy): domain Eukaryota; kingdom Metazoa; phylum Chordata; class Mammalia; order Artiodactyla; family Delphinidae; genus Lagenorhynchus; species Lagenorhynchus albirostris. Next base: position 121,117,951 of record NC_083098.1, on the reverse strand, counting down.
ATAAAAAAATTTAAAAATTAGATTTGGCAGATTATAATTAATTAATTCATTAATTAAAATGAAGTTAGAATCGCACAATCTGGCCTCCTCCTAACCTTGGAATTTAAAGATTTGTTTTTAAGGAAGAGGCAGTGCTTCACAATCCCAAATTCCTACCTCTAGCCCAGACTCTCTTTTGCCCTTAAGTTTTGCAGTACCTCCATTCTTTTCCACTAAAGTTGATATTCCTCCAGTGTATCTTCCTTGGGTATATTAGTAAAAGGACTAATCTCTAGACTCTTAAACTCAGAATACCAAAACCAGAATTCGCCACCTACTCCCCAGCTTCTTCCTCCTTCTGATTTTATTATTCCCATTAATAGAACTATCATTCTATTAGTCCTTTCAACTTAAAACTTTAGTCAGTCCTTCTCGCCTCGATTTCTCATCCAATAAGGTACTACTAAATCCTGTGGATTTCACTTCTGCAGTGTCTCTTGAATTTATCCCTTCTTTTTCATTCCAAGCTATCACCTTAATCCAGCCGTTTTCATATAAACTCTTCTGATATTCCTCTTCACTGTTCTCAATCCGCCTCCCACCTTCCCTTCTCCATCCTCTACATTTCTACTCGTTAGTTTTCATGAAGGCAACTCTGACATTTCTGTACCCAAATCTTTGATATCTTGCCATTGCTTACCAAGTCAAACACACACAACTGGCATTCTGCCTAGGATATCTACTCCACAATTTCATATCCAAATTGCTTTTCCAGCCTTACTACGCATCCTTCCCTACTCATATACCAGTGAAGTCTTAAGCATGCGCCTCACTTGAGCACATCTCTGCCACTTTTATCTGGAATGTTCTTCCTCCACACTCTTCTCCCATATCCATCTCAAGTATTTACACTTTCAGCCTGAGGCATGCTGTAGTAAAATGGTGAGCACAGGTGTGTACAAGCTTGGCCAGCAGGCAGATCTTGATTCATACTAAACTCTGACTCCTACCAACTGTAAACTCTCTCTGATCCTTAGTGCCCTCAAGTGTGAAATGGGGATAATAATCTTACCACATAGGTTTTCATAAAGATTAAATGAAATACATATACATACACACGCATGCACGCAAGCACGCATATCTGGCACATAATCATTGAAAGCTTTCCCAATTTACTCTATTTTGAAATGATCCCTTTCAATTAAAAATCTCACAATTAAAAAAACTTCACTTTATTGACACGAATTCTGCTTTATTGTGCTTACTAATTCCTACCACAGCTCCCACCCCAACCCTAAGCGCCGCAAAGAGGAAGGACTATACCACGTGTTAGCATACAGTAGATCACTTAACATGATGCCTGATTAAAGCACTCAGCACATACATGTTTAAATGAATTGAAGCAGCGGGACTGGTTTGCAATACTCTTCTCACAGGCAGAATTAAATGTCAATTCTTTACTTACCAACCATAGCAATCAAGTGTTATGCTATTATAATTTCCATTGTAAAAATGTGGACACCTGGTCCCTGAGAGACTAACTTACTCAAGGTCACATGGCCAGTGATGTACCGAGTCAAGATTTGAGTCCATATGGAGCCTAACCACACTCTATGGTCAAAGGATTTGTTAAAATTTATGCTTGGTGGGCTTCCCTGGTGGCGCAGTGGTTGAGAGTCCGCCTGCCGATGCAGGGGACACGGGTTCGTGCCCCGGTCTGGGAAGATCCCACATGCCGCTGAGCGGCTGGTCTCATAAACCATGGCCGCTGAGCCTGCGCGTCCGGAGCCTGTTGCTCCGCAACGGGAGAGGCCACAACAGTGAGAGGCCCGCGTATTGCAAAAAAAAAAAAAAAGTTTATGCTTGTTGAAGTACTTTAAAATTGCTAAAATTACAGTCCCAAAAGCATTAAATTATGGGGAAATTTTTTTAAATGGTTGGAAGCAACGCAAAGGTCCACTGATGGATGAATGGGTAAACAAAATGTGGTATACACATACAATGGAATATTATTCCGCCTTAGAGGGTAAGGAAATTCTGACACACACTACAACATGGATGAACCTTGAGGACATTACAATAAGTGAAATAAGCCAGTCACCAAAAGACAAACATCTTATCACTCCACGAACGTTAAGTACCTAGAGTAATCAAATTTATAGAGATACAAAGTAGAAGGGTGGTTGCCAGGGGCTGAGAAAACGGAGGAAAGAGTAGTTGTTGTTTAATGGATATGAGGTTCAGTTTGGGAAGATGCAAAAATTCTAGAGAGATGTGGTGGTAATGTTCTCACAGCAATGTGAATGTACCTTATGCCAGTGAACTGTACACTTAAAAATGCTTAAAATGGTAAATTTTATGTTACGTATATCTTACCACAATAAAAAAAATGGAACAAAATTACACTGCAAACAGAGTAAGAGGAATTTTTAAATGAAAGTAACAGAAAACAAACTTTTAAAAAAAGACTCAATTACTTTCTTTTTTATCAGAATCTTAGGGGGAAAAAATCAACAAATCAATGTTGTGCTTAAAGAAGAATGATGATACACATTAGAAAACATAATCACATTTAAAAGAAATTCAGAAGAGACATTAGACTCAATGATTCAAACTCAGTTTTCAAATTTCTTTATATTATAAAATTAATATAAAACTATTCTTGAAATTAAATTCCACAAAGTACTTCCTAAAAATTTGGACCTTGTTGAAAAAGAAAAGTATACTTTGCTATTGTTAATTTCAACAATATCATTTAAGGGAGAAAGGTAATTATTCATAACAAATAACTTTATTTTTTTTCCATACCAAAACAGTCAATTTGACATCAACTCATTTCTTTAAAGATGACAATAAAGATGAAAGAAAGGCATATGAATACAACTTAATTCCTACTATTGGCTCCCCCTTTCATAAAAATCTAATTTTTATAATAAATTTGGCCCAAGATAAACTATTCTTTTAGCAGGGCAAACCTCTATTTTGTTTAAGAAAAGAAAAACAAGTGAAAGAATAGGACACACAATTCCTGCTTTCCAATCTTCCAAATTAAATCTAACTCAACAAGGACTTGCAAAAGCATATAATTGGCAGCCCCCAGTATGAGATGCTAGGGCTACAAAGATGACTAAGGCCCTTTCTCCCTGCTCTCAAGGAATTAAGTCCATGGGAGACAATACATGCACATAAATGCATCTCCATGTTGTGAGTAGAGATTCAAAGAGGTAGACTTAATAAAAGAGGTAGATTCAAAGTACAGTAGGGGCACAAAGAAGTAGTCAGCTCTAAGTTGGTGATTCTGGAGCTCTCTTAAAGGAAAGAGAAAAAAGAAAAGGAAATTACAAGTCTCTCTAGTTTGGGATGGATGTCTTTAGAAAAAAGCCAATATCAACATTAATATCCCCTTACATTTCTAATATCACCCTATGTTTCACTGTGATATTTATTAAGTGACTATTCATACACTACTGGATATAAAGAGCCTGTTGAGGGCTCTATGATTACTCCCATATTTCAGAAGAGGAAGGTGTCTCTCAGAAAGCAGCCAGCTCAAAATTACGCAGCTAATAAATCCCAGGGCTATTTATAATAAACACTTTTAATTCCTAAACTGCTTCCTCACTGCACTTGCCACTAGCACACTTACAAAAGAAAGGCATAGAGAATTTGTGGATTGCAAAAACAAGGCTGCAAGAAGTGAAGCGAAGAAATGTCAGAAGCATGTTTTGGCATATCACATTTTCAAAATGAGAAACATCAATTATATATAAAATGGGAACAACTATTTAGCCATCTGAGGCTTTCTGAATAATAAAAAACTAAAGATTAACTAACACCCAACATAGATTGGTCATATCCAAATATACTCGCAAATGGTACCCATTTACCATGTCGACAGAATTCTCTAGAAAGTAATTAATCAGTGCTGTGATCTAATAATCTAAGAGTTTAAATGAAATATCTGATTATCACAATATAGAGGAACCACCTTGAACCTGATTATTGTCAACATTAAGGAAAGCATTTGCGCACGAAGAATGGTAAAAGGGAGTTTATTTGATTCCAATCCTGCTGTATGTTATTTATAGAAGGAATAAAAATTAGAGTGGTTGATGATGTTTGCTTTCAATTCATAGGTCACATTAGATAAAACTGTCAGCCCTTCCTTTTGATTTATTTCCTCCAATTTAATTAAACCCATTTTTTCTGTATTATTGAATACACCAAACAAGGAAAAATCATTTGAAGTTGTGTGTAATGTTTTCCAAAAATTTTTTTAGGATCCAATAAGTTTTTTTTTCCTTTTAAGTTTATATTTACCTCAGCTATACTTGACAGTCTGAAAACTGTGAATATATCATTTTATTTGAGAGAGCAAGGCAACTTCAAATTCACTCTAGCAAGAAAAAAATTGTAAAAAATAATCATCATGAACTTAGGAAAATTATGATTCCTGCTAAGTGAACATAAACATCCATAAAATATACTCATCATATACAAGTAACTAAATGGAAGTTCCTAAGCAGTATGTTCCTTTACAAAAAGACTATGTCAGACAGATCAATAACCTCACATAACTTAAATTTTTCGGGGGGCATTTTCTGGATTTGAAATGAAGAAAAGCAATGTGATATATGAAAAGTACTAGCCTGGGAATGGGCAACATTAGTTTCAAATCCAGGTTTACTTCTAACTAAATGTTTTACTTATGTTGAAACTATAGTTAAGCCATATGAAAATGAAAATGTTGGACTAGATAAACTGAAAATTCTTTCCTATGGTATTTCCTCTCTTCTTTTGATAACCCTGCTTCTTCACTTTTGAACAGGCAAAGCCCACATCTATGTTCTCTTCTTTTCTTCTTTTTTTACGTTTACCAAGGCAAAATTAGGAGCTACGGTGGAGAGAGGAAACAGAGAAGACATTTCTATGGAGAATGTGAGTTCTTTATAGAAAACTAGCTAGGGAAACAAAACCAGACCAATTTTGTTAATCTCTCTGAACTTCACTGTGCTCATCTATAAAGTGAAATAATAAAATGATCCCAAGGATTCATGAGATAATCCATATGTAGTCCCTACTGCATAGAAAGCACCTAATAAATTCTGGCTATTACTGCTATTGTTTATTTATAGTGGGGAGATGGAAGGAGAAATAGGACTAATCCAGGATCATCTATATCTTCTCTTCCTTCTTTTTATTTTATTTTCCCTCTCTTCACAAACTACTTAGCCATCTGAGGCTTTCTGAATAATAAAAAATAATAAAAAACTAAAGATTAACTAACACCGGACATAGACTGGTCATATCCAAATATATATATATATATTATATATATATATTCACAAACATTTACAATTCCATTTCACTCTGTGCTATGATCTATATGAAATATCAGTATTTTAATTTAGTAACAAGAGAAAGCAAGCCTTTTGAATTAGCATTTTGTGTTGTTTATTCAATCCCCTTAGCTCTTTATATTGGACACAGAAAATTAGCAAAGTCCCCTCCTTAGTGGAAAATGTTTTCTTGCTAAATCTACATTGCTTTCCAATTTAGGCCCTTGTCATTGTGTTCCCACAAATGACACAATTTAACAGTGCATGGGTAGATTCTCTAGAGACTGAGAAGCCTCATGAAAACATGCATAAGAGAGGTGTGTCATTTCCCTCAGCACTACACACTGCACCCAATTTAGAAAGCCAAACTCTCAGCAGATGGGTCTCCTGGCCCCTTTCCAATACGTGATTTGAATTGTTTTTAAAGACACCACAAAGCAAAAGCTGACTGAATGTTGCAAGCAATTTTTATGTCTCCGAGAACCAAGAGACAAGGTCACTGCCTTTAATTATTATACCTTTTAATGACTTGCTTTTTCAAGTATGGTAGCTGGTTGCATAAGTAGTTTGAGGCTTTCCTAAGATTATAATGAAATATTTCTTACTTTTAGTTATCTATCCAGTCAGACGGGCAGTGAGTGACCCCTAACGATAGTGCTGTGGCCTATAAGGAATACATTTCTGGTTTTAATCCAGTTCCTTAATGGAGAACCACCTACATCACACAACCCATCATCCAAAATGTGACAATTCAGACTGAAGGAACGATAGCCAGAAGTGGTCCTGCATCTGGATTAGCAAATATTTCAATCAATATCCTAAATGATGGCACAAGGAACATGCTTATTAAGTCTGTGTAGGAAGCTATGTTGCAAGGAAGGCAGTGGCTGGCATCTGAGAAAATACTAATCAGCTCTCTGTGACCACGTCTAATTGGATCCTTATCAAAAGCAACACAACAAACTCGGAAGGAGAGTACAAGCACAGTGGGGGAGGAAAGATAAGACAGAAAAGCACTAAACTAGTCAGAAGCTCTGAGGTCAAGACTTAACTCTGCCACCTACAGATAAATCTATAATACAAATTTATTAGTATATTATTATAATCATATAATATATATATGTACACATATATTTAAATCTTGAGCACATCACTCTGCTTTTCTATACTTTGTCAGCTGCAAACAGAGATAAAAATATCCTACCACAACTATTTGCTAGAGTTTTGCAAAACTCAAACTGCATCTGCTCATTTGATTTTAAAAATAAAAACACGAAAAACATTCACTCCAAAGAGTGCATTTCTCATAATCTCATTTCTTTGTTGTCCTACTCATATGAAAGTTTTACTGAGGAAATTGTATTTTTGGAAGACTATTTGATTACTACCTCCCCCATATTCACTATTTGTGCTATCCTACTGCCAAGGCCACTACCACTCATTCACCTTTCCCCTCCAGGCCCTCCCCTGGCTTACAGTAACACCTGTACACTGACAACTCTCAAACACTCATCACCAGGTCCCTTCTCCCCTCTGAACTTCAGTCAGTTCAGTCCACCTGACATCCGCACTTGCATATCTAAGAAGCATATAAAAACTTATTTTATAGTAAGAATAATAATTATAATGATGATAATAGCAGCTACAGATTGTTGAACACTTACTTCATTCCAGGCACTATGCTAAGTATGTTTTCAATATCGCTTTATTGTTCCTGCCCTGGCAGGACTCCTCTCCCTTAAATTTCACACTGCTCTTGGCACAACTGTCAAAAGAGCCCATTGAACCTTCGGTGATTCTTCTACAACTCTTTGATAAGAACCATTGCTAGAGGTGGATCCATCTTAAAGTCAAATTCTTGGACTATATTTTTTCCACTCCCTTCTCACCCTATCCCTGTCCCACTGGAATTGCTTTCTCTGGGTGGATTTTAATGTCATGTTTGAGGCTTCCATCACAGGGCACTCTAAGAAAACAGCCCTATGACATCTGTTATTGTGTTTGCTGGAGAACTATTTTGAGGACCATGGGATGTGTAATTCCAAGCCCTCACCCCACCCCCTGAACCACAATCTGAGGCTCCTCAGGATATACTTGCCTTTTCCTAAGAATTGATGTATTTATTCTTTCCAACCATAAAATCTTCTAACCTTTCATATCTTCTATTCTCTTTGGCTACCAGAAGACCTACAACTAAATGTAAATTTCAAACATACTGATTAATAGGACCTTACGGCTAGATTGTGTACTTATGGTCCATTTCCCACCTTGCTCTTGATACTTTACAGTAATTTTTTGAATTATTTGTCAGAAAAATTATCTGAAACCTGGAAATAGGAAAAAGAAATTACTGAGTATGCTTTCAGTGCAGTACTGTGCTTGACATTCTACTTCGCGCCTGTTTACAACTCTGTAGGGACAGAAGTTAAAACATAGATTCTGTTCAACAGACATGCAAATAATGTCTGTCCAGTGGAACCCGAAGGTTATGGTTTAAGGCCCAGTTTTATATCTAATTTAGCAGTCCAATAAATTGTAATAAATCTAATAAAACCCAAACCAGTCTTTGGACTGGTTTTTAACATTTTACTGGTTCCCTCATCAATTAATAAGATGAATGACATCTGTGACATGCATTCATTTTATACTCTTATGAGTCAGGATTTTTCATTTTTAAAATCATAATTTTGGAAACAATCCCATTTACCATCACATCAGAAAGAATTAAATACCTAGGAATAAACCTACCTAAGGAGGCAAAAGACCTGTATGCAGAAAACTATAAGGTCCTGATGAAAGAAATCAAAGATGACAAAAAGAGATGGAGAGATCTACCATGTTCTTGGACTGGAAGAATCAATATTGTGAAAATGACTATACTACCCAAAGCAATCTACAGATTCAATGCAATCCCTATCCAAGTACAAATGGAATTTTTCATAGAATTAGAACCAAAAATTTTACAATTTGTATGGAAACAGAAAAGACTCTGAATAGCCAAAGCAATCTTGAGAAAGAAAAATAGAGGTGGAGGAATCAGGCTCCATGACTTTAAACTATACTACAAAGCTACAGTCATCAAAATAGTATATTCCTGGCACAAAAACAGAAATATAGATCAATGGAATGGGATAGAAAATCCAGAGATAAACCCACGCTCCTATGGTCAACTAATCTATGACAAAGGTAGCAAGATTACACAATGGAGAAAAGACAGTCTCTGCAATAAGTGGTGCTGGGAAAACTGGACAGCTACATGTAAAAGAATGAAATTAGAACACTCCCTAACACCAAACACAAAAATAAACTCAAAATGGATTAAAGACCTAAATTTAACACCGGATACTATAAAACTCTTAGAGGAAAACATAAGCAGAACACTCTCTGACGTAAATTGCAGCAAGATCTTCTTTGATCCACCTCCTAGAGTAATGAAAATAAAAACAAAAATAAACAAATGGAAACTGATTAAACTTAAAAGCTTTTGTACAGCAAAGGAAACCATAAACAAAAAAATGAAAAGACAACCCTCAGGGGCCTCCCTGGTGGCGCAGTGGTTGAGAGTCCGCCTGCCAATGCAGGGGACACGGGTTCGTGCCCCGGTCCAGGAAGATTCCACATGCTGCGGAGCGGCTGGGCCCGTGAGCCATGGCCGCTGAGCCTGCGTGTCCGGAGCCTGTGCTCCGCAACGGGAGAGGCCACAACAGTGAGAGGCCCGCGTACGGAAAAAAAAAAAAAAAAATAGACAACCCTCAGAATGGGAGAAAATATTTGCTAATGAAGTAACTGACAAGGAATTAATCTCCAAAATATAGAAACAGCTCATGCAGCTCAATATCAAAGAAACAAACAACTCAATCAGAAAACGGGGAAGATCTAAACAGACATTTCTCCAAAGAAAACATACAGATGGTCAAAAAGCACGTGAAAAGATGTTCACCACCACTAATTATTAGAGAAATGCAAACCAAACTACAATGAGATATCACCTCACACAGGTCAGAATGGACATCATCAAAAAATCTACAAACAGTAAATGCTGGAGAAGGTGTGAAGAAAAGGGAACCCTCTTGAACTGTTGGTAGTAGTGTAAATTGGTACAGCCACTATGGAGAACAGTATGGGGGTTCCTTAAAAAACTAAAAATAGAACTACCATATGATCCAGCAATCCCACTCCTGGGCATATACCCAGAGAAAACCATAATTTGAAAAGATACATGAACCCCAATGTTCATTGCAGCACTATTTACAATAGTCAGGACATGGAACCAACCTAGACGTCCATCAACAGAGGAATGGATAAAGAAGATGTGGTACACATATACAATAGACTATTACTCAGCCATAAAAAAGAACAAAATAATGCCATTTACAACAACGTGAATGGACCTAGAGATTGTCATACTGAGTGAAATAAGTCAGACAGAGAATGACAATTATCATATGATAACACTTATATGTGGAATCTAAAAAAATGGTACAAATGAACTTATTTACAAAACAGAAATAGAGTCACAGATATAGAAAACAAACGTATGGTTACCAGGGGGGGAAGGGGAGGAGGGATAAATTGGGAGATTGGGATTGACATATACACACTACTATATATAAAATAGATAACAAATAAGGACGTACTGTATAGCACAGGAAAGTCTACTCAATACTCTGTAATGACCTACGTGGGAAAATAATTTTAAAAAGTGGATATATGTATAACTGATTCACTTTGCTGTACACCTGAACCTAACACAACATTGTAAATAAATTATACTCCAATAAAAAATTTTTTAAAAAAACAAAAAAGGAAAAAATAATAAAATCATACTTTAACATATTTTATATAATCATGATTTTGAATTTCTATTTATAGCTTATTTTGTTATACATATTTTTTGTAAGCTGTTCTGAATCATTTACACGTCATATATCATCTATATAGAGAGATAACATATAAAGAGAGATATTTATATCATATATATATATAGTTTAGCACTACTGTCAAATAAAACAGTATGACAACACCTTGCATCAAAAATAGTATTTAGGGGACTTCCCTGGTGTTCCAGTGGTTAAGACTTCGCCTTCCAATGCAAGGGGTGCAGGTTTGATTCCTGGTCAGGGAGCTAAGATTCCACATGCCCCATGGCCAAAAAACCAAAACATAAAACAGAAGCAATATTGTAACAAATTCAATAAAAACTTTAAAAATAGTCCACATCAAAAAAAAAATCTTTAAAAAAATATATTTTAGAATTAGATGTTAGCCCTCTTATACTCATCACTAATGAGACTAGTATATTAAAGTACCACGTAAGGACTCAGCTATGAAGAATAATACTTATCATCAAATACAAAAGGAGGCTGCTGAATAACTACTATGCATATCCACCAAGGACAGAACAAGAGGATACTGGTGCACGGTACAGGGCAAACATTGGTTTAGATGTAAGAACAAACATTCTATAAACAAAATGTCCCAAAATATTTTGAAAACCTGGCTAGATGAGGTTTGATTGAGTTTTTCTCCACACCATGCAGTTCATATTCTGCCTCTTCAGAACATCAGCCTCAGACTCATTTTTCCATTCTTTTCCTCCCTACCCTTCATTTTCCTTAAGCCTTACCCCTTGCGGCATCTAAACTTCTTTTGGAAACAGTATATATTGTTCAGCATTCAAGTCCTGGGCAAGACCAATGACATGAGAAGTCAGAAAAGAAGGCTGAAAGGATAAGAATTGAAGAGAGAGATTTGGAAGTAAGAAGGAAAATTTTGGGAATAGGCAATACCTTTATCCTGGACACTCAGGAAATAACAGACCCTTCCCCAGGAGAAATGACATGCTGCATGTCCAAGGCAAAGAGTATTCAGTGCATTTCTATGTCTTGAAATCTAAGTGGAGCTGCAAGTAACTCTCACTAACAGAGCTGTTGTAGATTCAAGAAAAGAGCTCCAGTGCCTGAAGTCTGAGAAATATAGATACCACCATTTATTAACCATGTGGCCTTGGGCAAATATCTCCCAGAGCCTCGTTTTCCCATTTATAAAATATGGATGATCACACCCACTTTGCAAGACAAAGGTGAAGATTAGACAATGTATGCAGAACCTCCAGTGTAGTTCCTGGGCTATTCAAAGTAATAACTAAATAATTCGAATCTGTAATTATTATTAAGGAAGAGAGCCATTCTGAGTTCAGGCTGTGGTGATGGATTTGAGGCCAAGACACAAAAAGATCCTGTTTCTCCAGAGACCTAGGACCAGCTTAAAATGGTGTAAACAATCAAGGAAGGTCAGTATCAGTAGAGAAATGAGCAACTAAAGGGTTATAAAAATATTAAACTCTCTAAAACAGATTGTTTAATGCTTTAACCCTATACTAAGCTAATTAAGTAATAAAGGATTGTGTCCTGTATGGAAAAGCATACAATTTCTAACTGGGGATTCCTTCCCATTGTAGCAAAAATTGCTGTGAGTGTTATAATGGTGGTTGCTATTAGCAACAGCGGTCACAATGTGGGCAAAGAGGAAAAACAGAAAAGGGTGATTCTATAAGGAATCTGTCTTTGCAGATATTCTGTATCCTCATTCCTCTGTTCTTCATTTGGGGGTCAGGATAAATTTACTAGAGACAAGTAGAAGAAAAAAATCGGGCATGAGCAATTTCTCAACCAAAGACTCACTCTTTTCTCTGGGATGGCCACTCCCTTCAGCCAACGGCATGTTATAGGAGAGCTAAGATAGGAAAAAGCAACGGCCAGCCAGTCTAATGAGCCCTGTCAATGGTGAAGTGACAGATGTCCCATTCAATTGCTCTAACATCTGAAAATAAAATCTGTGGCTATGAGGATCAATGGATCTGACCATTATTTAATAGCACTACTACCTCTCTGAACCCTGTTCAGATCAATGGATCTGACCATTATTTAATAGCACTACTACCTCTCTGAACCCTGTTCAGTGATAGAGATCTCAAGTTAAGAATTTCACTAACCTACTAATAATTCATGTTCAATTATAATTAATGATTCAGAGAAAAGTCCTTCAGATGAACAATCAACTGAAAGAAAGTTCAATGCCTTCAAATTTTAAGTATTCTGTGACTGAATAAATCTCTCTGGAATAAAGAAAGTCAAAGATGCATAAAAATCACTATGAGAATCATCTAATTTTACCTCCTAACATAAGTAATCTACCATCAACTATTAGGGAAATGTCTGTATGGTAGCCAAAATGGATCAGTTAGACTTCCTTTTATGAGACAATGGATTTGACAATCTTCCTTGACATGTCCACAAGCCTCTGTCTATTCACCTCAAACTGAGAGAGGAAATGATTAAATATTAAAATAAGCAAGCTGCTATCTCTGTTTCTGCCACCCACAACTAAGGATTTTGCATTTAAGATCTGTCTGAGTGTGATTAACAAGCTAAAAATAAAGGATCTAACTAAAATAAAAATCAGTATAACATCAAAAATATACTGGCTTGACATTTTTTAAAGGAGAAATATGAAATTTTTAACACTTTTGACTTACTACAACTTTGATTTCATCTCTGTTCAGTTTTATTTTTTATACCTTTGGAAATGTATACACCATTCCAGTATTTCTTCACAGATTAAAAAAAAAAGCAAAAGCCATTTAGTAATGGGCAACTTTATCATCTAAACTACTATTTTGATTATAAAATAAAGGAAAGAGACTTCTGAACCTCTGTACAAAATGGCGGTGAGAGGAAAGGTGATCAAACTAAAGCCCTAAAATGCAAGTTTCAGCTCTGGCTCAGAATTATGTGGCCTGGGGGAAGTTGTTTAACCTCTTTAAGTATCACTATACTCATGGGCAAAAACAAAAAAAAAGATCTGGATTAGTCTAATCTTGATCTTGACTCTTGCTTTCCAGCCCCAGGAAGGTGTAAACCATGATCCAGCCCTTGTACCTGACAAGAGAGCCAGGCCATACAAACAAACTCGCAAGTTGCACCTTCCTGGAGGGTGGAGATTACATTGCATTCACTTTCTTATTTGAAACTCAGTACAATACCATAATATTTCAGCATTTTAAAATAATAAGTACTTATTTCATGAAGAATTCCACTGAGAAAATTTCTAAATTATCTGTAGACAATATATTTTCTCCTACCACTCAGAATGGCTTAAGGTGTCTTAAGAACATCCCCAAACAACTATTATGACAAAAGAACCAGCAATTTGCCCTGACGTGCTAACCCCAAGGCTCTCGTCAAGCTTTCTTACATTTATTGACAGTGCTTGTTCAGGCTGAAAATGAGATTTTGCCATTCCAAGAGGGAAGGGTCAGAGGAGTAACACTTTTATTTAATAGGTTTTACAACATTTTATGTATCAATCAAACACCACCAATCAAGATTATTTAATTGTTTATAAAACAATTTCATAATGGATTTTTAAAGCCTTATATAGAATATATTGCTTTATATATCTACCATCTTACATATGGCTATGGTTCTCAGTGATACTCAAACACAGACATCTTTAATTCTCTAGAAGTGACTCTATGTACAAAAATGTTCATTGTAGCATTACTTGAAATATTTTTTTAGAAAAGCAACAATAAGAGAACATTTTCTCAGAATACTTACAAACATGAAGAACTTCTCATTATATAATTAAGTTGAAAGATTAATTTTCAACATGATCACAAATTTGCTTTTAAAAAGTATTATATATATATATACACACACTCATTTTAAAAGAACTAGAAAGAAAAATAAAACATTAACACTAATTTACATGACGAATGTGACTAATGTGAATAATTTTCTAAATTTTCTACTAGTAAAATTTTTACAATGAAAAATGTTTGAAAAGAGTTATATTAAAATTGCATAAAGAAAAATTATTTTAGTATACTTTAATTTTTTAATGAGTCATATAATCTTTTAAGAAGGAGAATAAATTTAATCAAACATTTATGATATAATTTGGTTTCGCAGCAGAAGTATTCATGAGGCAATGGAAATATATCATCATAGTTTCTTCCTATTTTTAAACTTGATACATGTAATTAAATTATTATAATTGAAGATGTTTATAGATTTAAAATTTTGTTTTATAATTAACAATGTGACAGGTATAATTCTATCTAAACACACTGAATATAATTTGAAAGTGTCATTAAGACTCTTTTTATGAATTTTAATGGTTTTGTAAAATCAGGCAATAGCTATTATTATAAAAAATAGTATTACATTTTTGGCTATAACAGGAATATTCTAATAAATGTAATTCAAAATATCATCTAGACAAAAGGATAGTAAAAATTGAGTATCATGTTTTACTGTAAATAATGTAAGAACACACAACAGGGATATAGTTGAATAATAATACAATGCAGCCATTAACATGATATATAGGATGACTGTATACAATCATGAAGTGGTTAAAAGAAATCAGCATCAGTAAGGATAAACAGTTGGCTACTATAAATAACAGGGGTAAAGACAGCAAAGGATCACAAAAAATGAAATTGTGCTAGTATGTGGGTGTTATCCTTTGCTATATTTTTACTTTGTATCAAGGTTATGCTAGATGTTTTGATTTATAACTATTTGATTCTTGCAAAAATCACATTCTATAGAGACATAGTTAAGCTGCCATATTTTACAATGTTTTTAAGCTATGTTTTTCTTCAAAGAAAATTTGTGAGAAGTTAACAAATATTTTATTATTTCCATTTTATATATATGTGATGATTTGTAGGTACCTACAGTACCTACAGGTAAGCCAAGGCCCAGTCTCTAAGGCATTTTAAAGTATTTAGAACCTATTAAAGAAATGAGGAGCTGATTAAACACATACTTTTCCTTTCTCAATCCCTATGTTTAGAACCTTTATGTTCGTAGCTTTGTTTTGGTAATTTTGAAGTAAAAACAGGTTCTGTTTGATAATATTTTGAAATGGAAACAAGTAACTATCACTTTTATATACCTACAAAACCATCCTTTAAGTCAGTTGTCTTTTTCCCACCGACACTGAAAGTAGCACACAAGAGTACTGTTGCATTTGATATACTGACTTTTAGAATCCAGAGAAAGCACTTTTTTCTTCACACAGAATTCATTGCAACTAGATCAGACAAACACTTTCCATGGGCTGTCTGCCCAGGCAAGGAAATAGCTGTTTGTACAGAACTCTTCTCTGTAGTGACATTTTTGTAATGGAATTTTATCTGTAACCTATTTGTCTCGATTAAGCCCACTATTATAATAGCAGTTACTTAATTTACATAAACTAAAGAATTTACAGTATACCTTTAAAAAATAACAATGCTACACAAGTTTGATATGGAAATTGCATTTTGCAAACACCTTACAAATCTGATGATCTGTGAAAGCATCTGATGATAAGGCCATGTGGCAAACTGAGAATAACGTGGAACTTAGGTCCTAAGGAAAAGAGCAAATTATTATTTTCTGAACCTTGGTTTTATCTGTAAAATTAGAGTAATGATACCTACATCAGGACACCGGGAGGGGGAAGGGTAAGCTGGGACGAAATGAGAGAGTGCCATGGACATATATATATATATACACTACCAAATGTAAAAGAGATAGCTAGTGGGAAGTAGCCGCATAGCACAGGGAGATCAGCTCGGTGCGTTGTGACCACCTAGAGGGGAGGGATAGGGAGGGTGGGAGGGAGATGCAAGAGGGAGGAGATATGGGGATATATGTATACGTATAGCTGATTCACTTTGTTATACAGCAGCAACTAACAACAATGTAAAGCAATTATACTCCAATAAAGATGTTAAAAAAAATTTTTTAATTAAAAACAATGATTCCTATGTCAATATCCTCATGGGGATATTATGATGGTTAAGAGGAGAAAAGCATGGGAGGAAACTTGACAAGTCAATATATAAAATAAATTACTCTTAATACTATAAAATGCAGTTAAGGAAAATACTGGTAGAGTTAAATTTTAATGTTAAGAATTATCAGTAACTTGTTATCTTAAAGAATACATTTATCAAGATAATAGTGTTTGTTTATTTTAAATTCATTTAATTTTGGTCTTGAGCTGAATACAATCTAATTTTAGGCATTATGACTGCCGCAAAGATTAGGACAAATAATTTCTTTTAAAATAAAAGATGGGGACTTCCCTGGTGGTGCAGTGGTTAAGAATCCACCTGCCAATGCAGGGGACACAGGTTCAGTCCCTGGTGTGGGAAGATCCCACATGCTGTGGAGCAACTAAGCCCGTGAGCCACAACTACTGAGCCCACACGCCACAACTACTGAGCTCGCGTGCTGCAACTACTGAAGCCCACGTGCCTAGAGTCCGTGCTCCGTAACAAGAGAAGCCACCACAATGAGAAGCCCATGCACCACAACAAAGAGTAGCCCCTGCTCACCGCAACTAGAGAAAGCCCGCGCGCAGCAACAAAGACCTAACACAGCCAAAATAAATAAATAACATAACATAACATAACATAACATAACATAACATAAAAGATGTTCTGGGTTCTGGTTCTTAAAAATAAACAAACAGCAAAAAATAAAGAAAAAAACAAACAGGCCACTCTCACCTTCTGACTTGGACTGCATTCTACCTATGGAATGTGTATCTCTCTAAATAAACTTGCTTTCACTCTACTTCAGCTTGCTCTTGAATTCTTTCCTGTGAGAAGTCAAGGACCCTCACCTGGCGGCTTGTCCCAGGGACTCACCTGAGACCTGGGGTATGACCATCCTCTCGCGCCCCATTCTACTACAACACCCTGGGGTCAATTATATCTCAATTTGAAAAAATGGTACTTGCAAGCTGCATTGCAAACAATTATAACAGTGAGTGGAGGTCACATCCATTTTCTAATGCACGTAGAGATGTGTTTAAGGACAACTGAAATAAGGATGTTTCTAAAAATAAATGAATAAATAAATTTTAAAAAAATTAAAAAACAAACAAACAGTGATTATACTTGGGAGCCAGAAAAACTATGTTAGAAAATGGAAACTTCTTTTATGTCCGGTATAATGCTCAACTCATCTATTTTCTGTCATTTTGAGTGGCTTTGGAAATGAGATACCAAAAGATAACAATAAAATTTTTTTAAATGCAGCAAATATTCACACTGTTCCTTCTCTGGTTTAGAATCTACCCTACATACATTTCATCTACGGTCATCCCATTTAGACCACCTTGCCCACAGAAGGAGGCTTTCTGACTATATATAGGTCCTCAAATCTAGTGGCACCTCCTGACACTCCTGACACAGATGGGCTTCATATTATTACAGTATGGTTTTCTAAAACGTTTTTCTCTTAGATGTTGCTAGGCTTTCTCTTAGTTGTTAGGCTTGGATACACAAAATCTTTTCTCTCCACCTAGGTTATTTTAAATAAACTCTTATTATTACCAGTGTCACCACAGGAGACAAACACAATGAAAAGCTCATCAGAGTTTCCATTATGCACTTTGTTTTGCTGCTTTCAAGCTATTTCAGCGGCTTAACATTAAGTCAGTCTAAGCCTTGGCCTCCAGATTGCAGGAACATTTGTAATTGTTGACAGTTCTGAGGCAGATTTCAAAGAAGAGGGTGTCTAAAACTGGGCTGACATAAGGTACTTCTCAGGGACTGAGCAAGTATTGGTAGCTGGATTTGACAATTCTTCTTCCAATCTTCCCAGAGTCTATTAGCCAGAATTTATTTTTCCTTCCATTCTTTGATCTTACTGCTAGCACTTTCAGCAATAGCACTTATATTTCTACACATCAATACATTTGAGGTAAGAATTCTGGTCACAAAAGGCAATTACACTACAGACAGAGACTATCTCAAGTAAAACAAAATATTGTCTATCTACCTATCCATACGCATGTGTATGTCCCATAATATCTTCACAACGTCCCCAAACCTTTACTTTTTCACCTTTGCATCAATTCAATTAGGCAAATATTGATTAAAGCATTAGAGACCCACAAATAACTTTTTTAAATCCCTAAGGAACATCCTCTTATTTGTGGCAGCAGGGAGGGTTTCATTAATAAAATAACATTTAATATACTGAAGCTTATTTTTTTCCCAGAAAATATGCTTCTTTAGGGGTTAAGTCTGCATTTCAACCTCCTTTTTCCCAATAAAAGAAACCATTATCATTGGATAGGGACAAACACTTGGCTCCATATATTAACAATAATTTGTCATTACATGTTTTTCAAGTACAGTCAACTCAAAAACAACTGACCATATGTGGTACATATTAAAGCTTTAAGACAAAGGCAATACTGCAGATTCACTTTAGGGAAATTTAAGAGGCCACTTTACAGAAATATGTCATAATCTACAGAGTACAGACAGTGTCCACCTTCCTATCCTTAGCCATTATATTTAATTAATACCCAGAGCACTCAATGTCTTTATCCACTTTATTCCCTTCTTTCAATTTTAGTTTTTTCATCAAGACCCCAAGTGGTAATGACTTAGAGATTATCCACAATGATGATCTCAGGATGACTGATATTTATAAAATGCAATGGTTCTCTTTGAAGGGAAGAATAAAATAAGAATTTTTAAAATGTTTTTATATGTCTTTGCTAATCATTATCTCCCCTGCACTAGGTACAGCAATTGGCACATACTAGTGATTTATAAGTACCTATTAAGTGAATGAATAAATTAATAAATGCCTGTACTTGCTGCAAAAAAAAAAATTATTTAAGAAACAAGATGACATCCATACAAACTTTCCTAAATAGAGATATGGGTCCTTCGTTGTCCCTCATCCCTCAAATGCTACTAATCAAAGATTAGTACATAAATATTGGTACTTATATATTTAATGTTTTATATGCCCAGCATATTACTGCATATGTTTGTTTTTAGTAAGTAACATTCATGACATGATAAACTAGAATCCCACTGTATCAGGCTGTATGTGTGCCATGTAGTAAATTGGTAATCCCTTATGTACTCACATAGACAATAACTTCACTTTGATTAAAAAACGTTTTTTTATAATAAGATGTTTTGGGGTTTAAAAGATTTTGGACTAAGAATTAAAAGACTGGGTTTTAGTCTTCCTTGCTATAAATGCTGTCACATCTACATGTCAAATGGAAATTTAGAATATATGATCCCTAAGGTTCTGGCACTTCCACTATTAAAAATTCTTACCTTGAGCATAATCTTAAATTATTACAGGGTTGAAAAATGGTTTGTATAATCATTAGACCTAGGTTAATGTGATGCCTATTTCTGGATGAGGAATGCGGCTTCTTATTTTTCATGTTCTTTATTATAAAAGTAATATGATATTTTTAATTTTAAAAAAGTAAAACATATTTAGAACACAACCACTATTAGCATATTGAGTATTTTCTTCCATAGATAGCTTTAACTGTTGCCTATTTTTAGTGAACTTTATTTGATTTGTATCAAAGGAAATTATTTCTATCTTCTTTTTTATTTACATGGTCATAAATTTTCATTTTATTGCCTTGTTTTTGTTAATATAATTGTAATGTGAGCATAGTTAGTATGACTTCATACCTCTTGCCAGAGATCTATATTTTTCACAATTATACACTCATTTGGCCAGGCACAGGTTTTTTTTTTAACATATTTAGAATTATTTCCTTAGGACTGATTCCTAGAAGTTGACTTCTTGCTTATGTACACTTTCATGTTTTTAATATATCTTTCCAAATTATTTTCCAAAAATATTACCCCATCTTATGCTCAAACCCTATTTATAATACTGTATCTACACAGAATTTGTATCTACATACAAAAAGCAGAGGTGGCTTTTTAACTCTAAACTTTTTCACTTCATAAACTATCACCTTTCTACTTTAAGAAGATGGGGCTTCCCTGGTGGCGCAGTGATTGAGAGTCCCCCTGCTGATGCGGGGGACGTGGGTTCGTGCCCCGGTCCGGGAGGAGCGGCTAGGCCCGTGAGCCATGGTCGCTGAGCCTGCACGTTCAGAGTCTGTGCTCCACAATGGGAGGGGCCCCAGGAGTGAGAGGCCCAAGTACCGAAAAAAAAAAAAACTTGCCTTCTTAAAGACTATATTTATTTATTGCTATTCTTTTTGTTTCGAAATAAATGCCAGTTGGTCAAATAAAATTAAATCTATTAAGAAATCAATGGAGGTTGAAAACCAGGAATTACTGGTCTAGGGAGGTAGTACAATTTTCTACTGAATGAAGCCCAAAAGCCACCACCTGTTTAACAATTTAGAGTTCTTACTAGTGTGCTTATATTCGAATTGTGTATTAGATATGAGGCATATGGGCTCCTGGTGCACAATCCCTTCCATTTAAATACTTTATCTCATTACTCCCATGGACAATAAATGGCATAACTGGAGTTCAAATAATATTCTGCCTTGGTTCAGGAAATAAGTTAATGGAAGTGCTTTTTGCCATTCTAACTCTGTAGAAGGAACTATGCCTTTTTAGGGTTGATATGTTGCTGAACTGACTTATGTAAAGATAAGAAGAAAGGAAGGGATGAAGGGATGAAAGGAAGGAAGGAAGGGAGGGAAGGAGGAGAAAAATGGGGGGAAGGAAAGAGAATGCCAAAAGTTCAATATCCAATGACAAATATAATTCCATAAAAATGAACCAAATTATTCACATGGTAGTAGCAATCAGGTAATAAAATTCTGTTTGGGTTTAAAATGTGGACAAAAATTACTGTATTTTTCTCAGTCTTTAAAGTGTCAACCTATTCTGTTCTCTAGCCCTTCTTTTCTTTCCTTACGCTGTACAAAAGAAAAAAAGATCTGTTTATGTAACTTCAACCACCTAACAGAAAACTTAAAAACTGGGATAATTGAATAAAGTGGATAAGATATCTGTGGCTAGTGCCTATCTATTTTCACAATGTATGAGATGCTTAATATTAGGCAACAAAACACCTGATAATATCCTTACCAAAATTCAAGGGGTAAGCTTTAGTGCCAATCGAGCAAAAGAACTACCTTCTTGCAGAGTGGAGAGCCAGGGATTAGACCTCTAGAGAGGTTCAATTTCCTTAATCGGAAATTAGTATCTAGCAGAAGCAGTCCCATATGAGAAATGCTAATGTCAAAGCTCTGAAATTAATGCAAACTAAACACATGTAATCCTCTCAACAAACAAATGATGGGATTCTCCCCACATCCACGTGAGGGGGCTTGGGAATGGTAGGCAGCGTGGCCCTCACTGTGAACACCTCCCTCATCGGAATAGCAGAAAAGACCTCTGGCCTTGGAGTTTCACATAGAATCAAACACCTGAATTCAGCACTTTACCTCTTTCTGGAATGATGCAAAATAACAACATGTGCAGCTGAGAACAATGAAGCTGTATTACTGAGTGGTTAATTGTTTAAAAATAGGCAATCCCCTACACAGCAGAATACTGTTTACCAAGTTAGCAGAGAGAACCTCACATGCAACAAAAGTCAGCAAACAAACAAAAGGCCACAAAGATGTGGTAAGATACAGTATCTGTTACAAGAAATCAGTTTTTTTTTTTAACATCTTTACTGGAGTGTAATTGCTTTACAATGGTGTGTTAGTTTCTGCTTTATAACAAAATGTATCAACTATACATATACATATATCCCCATATCTCCTCCCTCTTGCGTCTCCCTCCCACCCTCCCTAACCCACCCCTCTAGGTGGTCACAAAGCACCTAGCTGATCTCCCTGTGCTATGCGGCTACTTCCCACTAGCTATCTATTATATGTTTGGTAGTGTATATAGGTCCATGGCACTCTCTCACTTCATCCCAGCTTACCCTCCCCCCACCCAGTGTCCTCAAGTCCATTCTCTACGTCTGCGTCTTTATTCCTGTCCAGCCCCTAGGTTCTCCAGAACAATTTTTTCTTTTTTTTTTTAGATTCCATATATATGTGTTAGCACGCGGTATATGTCTTCCGCATTCTGACTTACTTCACTCTGTATGACAGACTCTAGGTCCATCCACCTCACTACAAATAACTCAATTTCATTTCTTTTTATGGCTGAGTAATATTCCATTGTATATATGTGCCACATCTTCTTTATCCATTCATGTATCGATGGACACTAAGCTTGCTTCCATGTCCTGGCTATTGTAAATAGAACTGCAATGAACATTGTGGTACATGTATCTTTTTGAATTATGGTTTTCTCAGCGTACATGCCCAGTAGTGGGATTGCTGGGTCGTATGGTAGTTCTATTTTTAGTTTTTTAAGGAAACTCCATACTGTTCTCCATAGTAGCTGTATCAATTCACATTCCCACCAACAGTGCAAGAGGGTTCCCTTTTCTCCACACCCTCTCCAACATTATTGTTTCTAGATTTTTTGTTGATGGTCATTCTGACCAGTGTGAGGTGATACCTCATTGTAGTTTTGATTTGCATTTCTCTAATGATTAGTGACGTTGAGCATTCTTTCATGTGTTTGTTGGCAATCTGTATATCTTCTTTGGAGAAATGTCTATTTAGTTCTTCTGCCCAATTTTGGATTGGGTTGTTTGTTTTTTTGATATTGAACTGCATGAGCTGCTTGTAAATTTTGGAGATTAATCCTTTGTCAGTTGCTTCATTTGCAAATATTTTCTCCGGGCTTCCCTGGTGGCGCAGTGGTTGAGAGTGCGCCTGCCGGTGCGGGGGACACGGGTTCGTGCCCCGGTCTGGGAGGATCCCACGTGCCGCGGAGCTGCTGGGCCCGTGAGCCATGGCAGCTGAGCCTGCGCGTCCGGAGCCTGTGCTCCGCAGCGGGAGAGGCCGCAGCGGTGAGAGGCCCGCGTACCGCAAAAAAAAAAAAAAAAAAAAAAATATTTTCTCCCATTCTGAGGGTTGTCTTTTCATCTTGTTTATGGTTTCCTTTGCTGTGCAAAAGCTTTTAAGTTTCATTAGGTCCCATTTGTTTATTTTTGTTTTTATTTCCACTTCTCTAGAAGGTGGGTCAAAAAGGATCTTGCTGTGATTTATGTCATAGAGTGTTCTGCCTATGTTTTCCTCTAAGAGTTTGATAGTGTCTGGCCTTACATTTAGGTCTTTAATCCATTTTGAGTTTATTTTTGTGTATGCTGTTAGGGAGTGTTCTAATTTCATTCTTTTACATGTAGCTGTCCAGTTTTCCCAGCACCACTTATTGAAGAGGCTGTCTTTTCTCCACTGTATATTCTTGCCTTCTTTATCAAAAATAAGGTGACTATATGTGGGTGGGTTTATCTCTGGGCTTTCTATCCTGTTTCCTTATCTCTCTTGACCTTGGTCAAGTCACTTAACTTTTCTGTATCCCCATTTCCTAACCTGTATAAATGAGAGCAATAATATCCCCCTTAACTGGATTGTTGAAAAGGTCAAATAAGACGATATGAAGAAGCATTTTAAAATGTAAAAGGTTTACATTATAAAAGTATCACCGAGAGATAGTTTAGTTCAGATAATTGTATCTGCATTGGAATAATTTCACTCGGTAACTGGGAGCTTTGCATATATCTTTTATGTTTTCTTCCCCTTTTTTTTTTTAAACAAGATGCTCAAAGACTTAAAAGGCGCATGTTAAGCAAGAGTCACCTCCTTAATTACTTCATGTTAAGAAAGTAATTACTCTTCCTTAACATGTACTAACGGCAGATAACAATAAAAATGCCATAATACACTGCACAAATACAAATTGGAAACTCAAAGAATGCTTCTATTTCATGGTTCTGCAGTTTTCCCAGAACAATAAAGGTAACTCAGAAAGCAAAGATAAAAGCTATATTCAGAAGACACAGACATAGAGAATGGACGTGAGGACACGGGGAGAGGGAAGGGTAAGATGGGACGAAGTGAGAGAGTTGCATGGACATATATACACTACCAAATGTCAAATAGATAGCTAGTGGGAAGCAGCCGCATAGCACAGGGAGATCAGCTCTGTGCTTTATGTCCAACTAGAGGGGCAGGATAGGGAGGGTGGGAGGGAGACACAAGAGGGAGGAGATACGGGGATATATGTACATGTATAGCTGATTCACTTTGTTATACAGCAGAAACTAACACACCATTGTAAAGCAATTACACTCCAGTAAAGAGGTTTAAAAAAAAAAGTTATATTCAGTGGTGTGCTGTAGCTGTCTCACACAGGCGTGCAAGAGCCAAGTGTTAAATTTTCAAGAATTCTGCAAGACAGTTGGTACTGATCATTAAAGTTATATAAACTTACAATTAAGTACATTATATTAAAAGTAAAGATAAATGCACATTTCAAACTTATCTCCTCCTATTTATTTTACTACATTTACTACAATTCACTATTATACCTTTTTGTTGAAAATACTGTATAATGGTGTGCTACTGTGCATCTGTTCCCAAATCCATGTTCAGTGATGTCACATTGATTAGACTGAGACTGGCCATGGTGGGATATTTACACAACAAAAATTTACAAGTGCTATAGAAAAGGGCTTGATTTAGTGCTAAAGCTGAGATTTGAGTTTAATGAATATAATTTGTACAAGAGGGATAAACAGTTACACAGTAGATCATATATAATTGGGAAGACAGTTAGTGGATTGTGATACAACTCTATGTGTCAAATCATGGCTGAACTCACAGTGAGATGTCACCTCATACCATTCAGAATGGCTATCATCAAAAAGGCTACAAATAATAAATGCCAGAGAGGGTGTAGAGAATTGTAAATTGGTGCAGCCACTATGGAAAACAGTATGGAGGTCGCTTAAAAAACTAAAATAGAACTACCATATAATCCAGCAATCTCACTCCTGGGTATATATCCAGAAAACTCAAATTCGAAAAGATATATGCACCCCACTGTTCGTAACAGCACTATTTACAATAGCTACGACATGAAAATAACCTAAGTGCCCACCAACAGACGACTGGATTAAGAATATGTGGTATATATACAATGGAATATTACTCAGCCACAAAGAAGAATGAATTATTGCCATTTGCAGCAACATAGATGGACCCAGAGAATATTAGTAAAGTAAGTCAGAGAAAGACAGACACTATATATCACTTATATGTGGAATCTAAAAAATAATACAGACATTCACAGAAGATAGACAAGATGAAAAGGCAGAGGGCTATGTACCAGATGAAGGAACAAGATAAAACTCCAGAAAAACAACTAAATGAAGTAGAGATAGGCAACCTTCCAGAAAAAGAATTCAGAATAATGATAGTGAAGATGATCCAACCTTGGAAAAAGAATGGAGGCAAAAATCGAGAAGATGCAAGAAATGTTTAACAAAGACCTAGAAGAATTAAAGAACAAACAAACAGAGATGAATGATACAATAACTGAAATGAAACCTACACTAGAAGGAATCAATAGCAGAATAACTGAGGCAGAAAATGTATAAGTGACCTGGAAAACAGAATGGTGGAATTCACTTCTGCAGAACCGAATAAAGAAAAAAGAATGAAAAGAAATGAAGACAGCCTAAGAGACCTCTGGGACAACATTAAACGCAACAACATTCGCATTATAGGGGTCCCAAAAGGAGAAGAAAGAGAGAAAGGACCAGAGAAAATAATTGAAGGGATTATAGTCGAAAACTTCCCTAACATGGGAAAGGAAATAGCCACCCAAGTCCAGGAAGCGCAGCGAGTCCCATACAGGATAAGCCCAAGGAGAAACATGCCAAGACACATAGTAATCAAATTGGCAAAAATTAAAGACAAAGAAAAATTCTTGAAAGCAGCAAGATAGAAAGCCCAGAGATAAACCCACTCACCTATGGTCAATTAATCTATGACAAAGGAGGCAAGGATAGACAGTGGAGAAAAGACAGTCTCTTCAATAAGTGGTGCTGAGAAAATGGACAGCTACATGTAAAAGAATGAAATTAGAACACTCCCTAACACCATACACAAAAATAAACTCAAAATGGATTAGAGACCTAAATGTAAGACCAGGCACTATAAAACTCTGAGAGGAAAACATAGGAAGAACACTCTTTGACATAAATCACAGCAAGATCTTTTTTGATCCACCTCCTTGCATAATGGAAATAAAAACAAAAAGAAACAAATGGGACCTAATGAAACTTCAAAGCTTTTTCACAGCAAAGGAAACCATAAACAAGACGAAAAGACAGCCCTTAGAATGGGAGAAAATATTTGCAAACGAATCAACAAAGGATTAATCTCCAAAATTTACAAGCAGCTCATGCAGCTCCATATTAAAAGAACAAACAACCCAATCCAAAAATGGGCAGATGACCTAAATAGACATTTCTCCAAAGAAGACACACAGATGGCCAAGAAGCACATGAAAAGCTGCTCAACGTCACTAATTATTAGAGAAATGCAAATCAGAACTACAATGAGGGGCTTCCCTGGTGGCGCAGTGGTTGAGAGTCCGCCTACTGATGCAGGGGACACGGGTTCGTGCCCGGGTTCAAGAAGATCCCACATGCCGCGGAGTGGCTGGGCCCGTGAGCCATGTCCACTGAGCCTGCGCGTCTGGAGCCTGTGCTCTGCAATGGGAGAGGCCACAACAGTGAGAGGCCCGCATACCGCGCAAAAAAAAAAAAAAAAAAACTACAATGAGGTATCACCTCACACCAGTTAGAATGGGCATCATCAGAACATCTACAAACAACAAGTGCTGGAGAGGGTGTGGAGAAAAGGGAACCCTCTTGCACTGTTGGTGGGAATGTAAATTGATACAGCCACTATGGAGAACAGTATGGAGGTTCCTTAAAAAACTAAAAATAGAATTACCATATGACCCAGCAATCCCACTACTGGGCATATACCCAGAGAAAACCATAATTCAAAAAGTCACATGCACCCCAATGTTCATTGCAGCACTATTTACAACAGCCAGGTCATGGAAGCAACCTAAATGACCACAGACAGACGAATGGATAAAGAAGATGTGGTACATATATACAACGGAATATTACTGAGCCATAAAAAGGAACGAAATTGGGTCACTTTTTGAGACGTTGATGGATCTAGAGACTGTCATACAGAGTGAAGTAAGTCGGAAAGAGGAAAACAAATATCGTATAT
This sequence comes from Lagenorhynchus albirostris, assembly GCF_949774975.1. Lineage (NCBI taxonomy): Eukaryota > Metazoa > Chordata > Mammalia > Artiodactyla > Delphinidae > Lagenorhynchus > Lagenorhynchus albirostris. The sequence continues at coordinate 121,090,619 of NC_083098.1, read as the reverse complement.
TAATGCATGTATGTGGAACCTAGAAAAATGGTACAGATGAACCAGTTTGCAGGGCAGAAATTGAGACACAGATGCAGAGAACAAATGTCTGGACACCAAGGGGGGAAATCGGCAGGGGGTGGGGGTGTGTGGTGAATTGGGCGATTGGGATTGACATGTATACACTGATGTGTGTACAATGGATGACTAATAAGAACCTGCTGTATAAAAAAAATTAAATTAAAAAGTTAAAAAGTAAAATAAAATAAAAAATAATATGAATGAATCTATATACAAAACAGAAACAGACTCACAGAGATAGAAAACAAATTTATGATTAACAAAGTGGAAAGAGGGGGAAGAATAAATTATGAGTATGGGATTAACAGGTGCAAACTACTATACATAAAATAGATAAGCAACAAGAATTTAGTGCATACCACAGGGCATTATATTCAACATCTTGTAATAACCTATAATGAAAAATAATCTGAGAATAAATTTATATATATATATATATATATATCTCAAAATCATTTTGCTGTATACCTGAAACTAACACAACATTATAAATCAACTATCCTTCAATTTAAAAAAATCATGGTTGACCTGCAAACATTGGTTACCTACAGACACAAGTTCAGCAAAAAATCAATAAAAGCATTTTGTGAAAATGAATTAGGTATATATAGCTTAAATAAAGAGTATTTCCTATTTTATTATGACTTTTAAATTGTGTGCTACCTTCATATTAACTGTGTGCATCTTTTATGTGAGTAGAATTTGTTAAAAATTTATTAATGTATATAGTTTTTCAGAGACCTGGTTGTTAAACATTCACTAGTACACTGCTGGTTTGTTGTTTTTTTTTTTAACTCTTAAATAGTGGGAAAAAACAAGCTGTAATCTCAAATAGTAAAAAAGAAAACAATTCCTCACCCACTAGGTGGCAGTAACAAGAATTAAGAAAATAGAAAAACAAACTAGAAGGAAAAGGAATTTACAAAGAAATTACTTCATTTGTTTTCTTTTCATTTGATTTATTAAATAATATTGGAAAAGAAAATTATGACCATTTTAAGGCTGTCTGTACTAGCTAGTTGTCAAAATACCCCACGTTCAGTATAAAAAATTCATAAAATGAACAAGGACATATAAATTAAGTAAAATGACCCATAAAATGATTAAAGAATTAAGTGCTGTCAATATTTTGGTGAATATCCTTGTAGACATTTTACAAAAACAGGGTCATATTGCACATACCTCTTCATAATTTTATTTTTTCCCTACTGTATCATAAAAATTTTTTTCCATCAAGAAATACAGATCTATACATCATTTTTAGTGATTACATAATATTTGGCTGTTTGGATGTACTACAATAGATCAATTTCCTATTTATTAATGAACATTTCACTGCTAATAACTTTTCCCATCATAAATAATACTTTGATAAACAGCCATGTGCATGTATATCTTTGTGCATAATTTATCCAACAATTTTCTTAGAATAAATTCCAAATTGTGGAATTACTTGATCAAAAGGATGCACATATTAAAATCTGATTCAAATTGCCAAATTTTCCTGCATAACTATTGTGTTAATTTATAAGACTACATTAGTTCACCCACACTGTGTATTTTCTGTTTTCAACCTTTTTCAATTCAATAGGTAAATATTGTATGTAATTGTTTTAATTTATCTACTATTAACTCCTTCATTCATTTACACAATTATTCAACAAACATTTGAGCGTCTACTGTGACCAAGCACTAGACATATATTAGAAAAAACCCAGAGATTAGCTTCCTGGCCTTAAAAAGTTTCTACTCAGAGTCAGACAGGTTGTGACACAGAGAGTTACTGAGCTGAGGGGCATTAGAATGAAGACCTGAGGGAAAAGGAATTAAGCTTATAAAATTTGTGAGGAAAGGAAGGAAACATTTAATACAAGCCAAATAGGTCATTTGTGAGGCTGAACATATAATCACAGTTATGTTTATTGATCAACTGCATTTCTTCTTTATCAAGTTGCCTATTTCTAGCCTTTGTTCATTTTTCTATCATATTTCTATTTTTCTTAATATCTCATATATTGAGAATATTAACCCATTTTACAAATTATTTCTCCACTGTATAATTAGTCTTTTAACTGTTAATGGTGCATGCCATACAAAAGTCTTTAATTTTTACATATCTCAATTGAGCATTCTTTTCCTTTATGGTTTCTTAATTTTGGCATTAAATTTAGAAAGGCCTTTCCAGACTAAGATGACAATATCTCTTTTTTCTACTACTTTTATCAACTTTATCCTGCATTTTAACCTTTAACCCATCTCAGGTTTATTTTTGTGTGTGGTATTAAAACAGAGATCATACTATTTTTGTTCCAAATGGTTAGCAGGATATACCATACCATTTGGAAAAAACTTTCTCAAACATATATGATTATTACATTTGAAAAACACTGTGGAATAAAACTCTTTGTTTTGGCTCAGAATTTAAGCTGAAGCCCCAGTAGGTCAGAGATCTCTACAAATATTCTAACAATAACCAATAAATAGATCCATCATCTTCACGAGAATCAAAAGATTACAACAGTCAACCAGTGAATATGTACAAGAAAACTATAGATTCATTAAGACTGTTTCCTTGATGACAATTTTAGGAGAATGCTCTCTGATGTCTCCCCTCTGTCAAGCCTTGTAGGAAAAGGAGGGACCAAGAGAACCACTTTGGAGATGGTTGCAAGTTTTACCCAACTGAGGAGATACCAATCTCTTCTTTCAAGCTAAGACCAATGAAACTAGATTAAAATAGCTAAGCTAGACTTTTCGTGGACTTCATAGGCATTGCCAAGAGAGCTGCTGCCTGCTGGGGCAAAAGGACCCAAGAAGAAATGGTGGGAATTGAATGGCCCTGCGCAAAAGCTCAGGGGTGAGAGAAACTCTGAGACTCACTGGAGAAATCCCACGGGAGATTTTCAAAGAACTCTAGTGGCCTCACAAAAGAGGCAGCATCTGAACACTTGAAATAAAGAAGACATCTGATACAAGGAAAGTACTACAAACAACATTACTCATTACCCTCTTTCTCCCAACCACAGAAGATCTGAAAGCGAGGAGAATATGAGGCAAGAAGAGTAAAAGTACAGGCCATACTCCTCCTTACACTCTTCTGGTTCCGAATTCAACCAACAGTCAGGCCTGAGCCTGAAAGGAGACAGAGCCTTTAGATTGAGTATCAAAATAAAGTTTTGATATACAGGGACTAGACTCTTTAAGGTCTGAAAATGAGACCATTTGGGCACATGAAAGTGACCAAAAGCTATCAGATGACTTGAGATGATATCCAGGGCCAGGAAAGAAATGACAGCTTGAATGAAATGCTAGGAAAAAAATCAAAGCTGTTTCCTGTGTGTAGCCCCTTCATTGAATCAAACCAGTTACACATTTATCATATAATTGGATTTCTTCTGGATTCCACCCCAGCTTATTGATCTGTCTGTCTCTTCCTTCACCAGGAATAGTTTTAGTAACTAATTACTGTTACTTTAAAATTGCTCAAACACAAGTAACAAATACATTCAACTTTAATCCAAACAGTTAAAATTTTACATCAATTCTCACAAAAATAAACCACAGATAGGAAGTAGGCATGGGGTAAGTGTGTGTGTGTGTGTGTGTGTGTGTGTGTGTGTGTGTGTGTGTGGCTTCTCCAAGGTGATTTTTAGTAAGTAGGCAAAAGGCAGCTGCCAGCCCCTCAAGCAGCCTTATCAACTGTCAATGCCCAGTTTTCCAAGGCAAGTGGCACACACTTGATCCTCTGTGATAACTTACCCCCAACATCTCCGTTTCTGATCTTTCTCTACTCTGATTTGGACAGAAAAATGTGATGAGGAAAATGATAATCATGGGTCTGCGTGTAACATTAGGAAATGCATGTAATAAAATGACAGGGGTCACGAGGGAAGAGTGGCTCTGAGCACTTCCCGAGACCAGAAATTTTAAATCTCATCACGAGGTTGGCAGATATCATAAGGTTCTCCTATTTGCCACAGTATGTTCTCCAGAAAAACAGAAAAGATGGCATCTCCAGTAGATTCGCTGACTTCTCAAAATAGTCTTTTAAGTGTTGGGCTTAAATAACGATAACAGTAATTACTGTTTACTGAGTGCCTACTTAGTTCTAGATGTTTTACACATTTGATCCTCAGAACAACCTTACAAGCTAGGAATTACAAACTCCATGTAATAAATATTTAAAAATCAGTTTCAAAATGATTATCTAAATTGCTGCAGGTGACATAGCTACTAGTAAGAGAGCCTGGATGTGAACCCAAGTCTACCTGACAGACTTTGCCCTGTGTGTTTTCCATTACTTCCCACAAGCTCTCTGGCTACTTACTATAAATGGCAGCAATTTTTTTATTTTATAAATTAATATTTTTAACTTTATCAGTATAACATCTATGCTAAATATATACTTCCTCACTGTCTGGAAACAGTAAGATTATAACCTTCAGTTGTACAGATTTCAGTGGGCTTCCCTCTGTGGCTTTGTTCCAGATGCCTGCATGCTTTTCTTGTTTGTATCTTAAGATTATGAAAGCATAATTAAATAATTCTACTCATTTTTTTTTGGCGTAACTCAAAACAAAGTATAAGTACCTTATTTGATAGCAAGATCCCAGAGCAAAGATTTTCATTAAAATTTTGGGCATGTGTCATCAGTTAATGAGCTACATAAAATGCCTAACCATAAAAAAACTACACTTCATAAAATCAGCCACTAATTGAAGGGCACTACACCAAGAATAATAATGGGGGTTAAATAACTGTTTAGCTATGGTTCCTACTCCCAAAGGGCATACAATATTATGTGGAAGATAATATGGACTTAATTAATGCAGCACGCATTCATAAGAGTGAATCGTTCGAGAGAAAATACTGCTGTTTCTGCATCGGTTTCATATCAGTGTTAACTGGGAAAGGGAGTCTAGAAATGTGGGGTGAGTAGAGTCTTTGAGAAAACATAGTTCTTCAACTTAAAAGCAGAATTGATCCACTGAAAATAATCACCTGTGCAAGTGTATTTCAAAGGAAAGCCGATGTTTGAAGCTTAGCACTGTGACTTTCCAGCCGTATAATGTGAGGGAAATTACTTAATCTCTTTAGGCCTCAGTCTGCTTACCTATAAAGTGGAATCATAATACCTACCTCATAGGGTTGCTCTGAGGAGTCAACAAAAAATCTGTATTTACTATAGTACCTGGCACTGTTTAGTAGTCAATTTTAAGAAAAAGCATATTTTTTACGGTTGTAAATACCAAAATTAGTCGGTCTGATATTGTTCCTGGTATATACATGGTAGAGGCCTTATTTATTTCTAAGTTAGAAATGGTCAAAATAGACAGCTGTGTCTGGTTGACTGACAATTTCACCCTATTTGCCTTTTAATTCTCCCCGAGTGCCGTCTTCCTCACTTGATTTGCTTTAAGCACTCCTTTAAAGGTCCATTAGCTGACTGTGCCTTAATCAAATTATAGGCACTCTTCCATTTACAGGAATCCTCACACCACTGTTCTGACTTTCGCAGCACTTAAGGCGTATCAGTCCGCCTGTTGATTTCCCCAGCGTTCCGGCTCCTAAAAGCCCACCTCGCCCTCAGTCCCACTACATCCAAGCATCAGGAGGACGGCTCTGCTGGGCAAGGTCTTCTTTCCAGGAAGGGCTCTGGTCTTCAACTTCTGGGATATCCCTGGCTCTCAGACTCAGACAAAGGCCCTCTCGCAGGCCCAGGAAAAACAACAATAATAACTGGACTTCTGTAGCAAAAGCCCAGAAAATCGCTAATTTATTTATTTATTTTTTTAAAAAATAAAATTTTTTACTTATTTATTTTTGGCTGCATTGGGTCTTCGTTGCTGCACTCAGGCTTTCTCTAGTTGTGGTGAGCAGGGCCTACTCTTCGTTGTGGTGCGCGGGCTTCTCACTGCAGTGGCATCTCTTGTTGCAGAACACAGGCTCTAGGCGCGCGGGCTTCAGTAGTTGTGGCTCGCGGGCTCCAGAGCGCAGGCTTAGTAGTCGTGGTACACGGGCTTATTTGCTCCGTGACATGTGGGATCTTCCCGGCCAGGGCTCAAACCTGTGTCCCCTGCATTGGCAGGCGGATTCTTAACCACTGCGCCACCAGGGAAGCCCAAAATCGCTAATTTAAAACACTTTGTTATAGTAAGAGTATGAGCACGACTACCACGCAGAATCAAGATCAGTCACCCTTCCCTCGGGGAGTCCAGCTGGTCCAGCTGCACCAACTCTGACCCTCCACGGCCCCAGCAGTCAGCTGTCCCGCGGTGCCAGGCTTGCTGCAAACTAGCAGAGTATGTGGATGAACACATGCACTTCGAGGCCAGACAGACAGAGCTCCGTGCTACTCGGGAAATGGTACTTGACCTCTTAGAGCCTGGGCTCCTTGTCCATAAAATGGGCATTACAATACTGCCACCACTTATTATAAGTACTATAGGATATAACCTTGTATTTCTCAAACCAGAGTCTGTTGAATTGAATTCTTGAGGTAGGGGGTTACAGGGTGGGAGTCGGGTCCTGTGTCTGCTGCAGTACTCATGTAGAATTATTTTACCTCTTTCTGAAGGAAATAAACTTTTCCTTAGTGATAATTTGCAATTAATACGTATTTTCAGAAAATAAAACTTAAATCGGGACTCCTCAAACTGCTGTTCATGGATGCATTCCCAGGTACACTTCTCAGAATGACTGCTGTGGTTACTGATAAGAAATAGTAGCCCTGACCCAGGGATTTATTCAATAATTTTTTGTGATTCATCACTATGTCCACTTTTCCTTAACTAATGTACTTTTAAACTCTTGATACTAAATAGTAATTGGAAATATATTTTGCTCCTTTTGTTTGAGCTTGGTGCCATTCACAAATATTTCTGGTTCTCCTCCTTTCTGGGTACAAGGTGGGACTGCCCTGTTCCTGCACTTGCTTTGGTCAGTGAAGTGTGAGTAGAAGTAACATTCCTTTCTTCCAAGGAGAAGCCTTTCACAATGTGTGCCCATTTCACCTGTTGCTTCCCAGTGCCATGGCAGACAGCAGTATTCCAGGCGCTGGAAGCTCTGCCAGCCTGTGCCTTGAATGAGGGCAATGCTGGGCAGCAGCCCCGCCAACCCAAGATACACATGTGGCATAAGAAGAGCTAAATATTTGTGGTTTTAAGTCACTAAATTTTGTCATTATTTGCTACTTCAGTATGACCTTTCCCATTTTGACGGGTACCCAGTTGGTTCAATATTACCTAATAACTTGTATAAAACCTTGGCTATGACAGCCTTAGCCTGAGAATGTTAGCTTTCACTACAGCATTGTCTTTTTCAATAAGCTACCTTTTCCTAAAAGGTTATCAGCCCTGAGAGGGAGAACTACCTGCACGAATTCCTATTCTTCCTCAAAGGTGAGGTGTCATCCTTACCAGTCCACTGATGGCTGTGTTACCTCTTTCCCTCTAATGTCCTCTACAAGCCATATTTTTATTCTATACTATCTGCCTCAGTTCTCTTTGCTGAAAATAAGCTAGTCTTTTCATTTTATTTTCTATGTTGCACCTTAACCTTGGAATCACTTCTCAATTGCCATGTGCAAGCAACTACCCTGCTCATCAAACCTCAGGGATCCTCCCATTCAGAGGTCACCATCAAGGAGGGAGGAGATGTTTATTAGATGGATATAAAAGAGAAAATTAGAGTTTATATAAAAGAGAAAATTAGAGTTTAGAGCCTCCCTAGGCTCTTAAAGTTAAGGGTACCTTTTATGTGCTATAGCACTCAATAAATGTATTCTTTTTTTTTTTTTTTTTGCGGTACACGGGCCTCTAACTGTTGTGGCCTCTCCCATTGCGGGACATGCAGGCTCAGCGGCCATGTCTCACAGGCCCAGCTGCTCCGCGGCATGTGGGATCTTCCCGGACCGGGGCACGAACCCGTGTCCCCTGCATCAGCAGGCGGACTCTCAACCATTGCACCACCAGGGAAGCCCATGTATTCATTACTGATAATAATTTCCCCTTATCCTATCATAAAGAGGTAGAATGTTTGCATCTTTGAAAAATTTCAAATTAGCCCATGATTTTATTTACCCAAGCTAAAGAAAATACTATGCTTGGCAGGTCTGTCAACTGCAAAAATCATTTCCTCAGTTTATTAACTGGAAATGAAAATACTTGTACAGTAGTCTGTGGGTGAGATCATGGTACACAAATAAACAAGGCAGCTAATACAATATATCATTTCTTGTCAATTACTAACAGGCCATAACAAAGAGATGCATACCAAGCCCAAGCCCTCCCAGAACAATAAGTGAAAGTCTTGTCCAGAAGTGGAAGAGGGTGTAAGGGCTGATTTCTATGTAGATAACCCTTATACATGTTTTTTCTAGTCCTTGTTAAAGATATATATTAGTTCAATGGACTGAAAATTCTGCAAACTATACCTCAGGCTTCTCTAATTAAGGGCTACCAAAACCCATTCTCATTTCACATAAATAGTCTGAAGTCATCTAAATTATATCTGACATACAAATTAGGTTTGAATCCATAAAGCTTGTTACTGAATACCAACTCTTTCCTAATTAAAAAATATTACCTAAGAATGCCAGAAAACAAATCAAATTATATTCTCTGAGTAATCTTCTCTTTCCACAAACCCTATTCCATCCCCCAAATGTTTACAGCAAAACAAGGTAGAGGAAAAAGTAAAAATCATTATGGGCTCCATTTTACTATTTTTTTTTTTGTGAAACGTCATTAATCCTGACATTATCGTGTACACACACACATACACACACACACACACACACACACACACACACATACACACACACACCTTTGATATATAATAAAGTTAGAAGAGTTTAGAGCTGAAAGGGTCTTTAGACGCCTAATGCCATTATTGTGAAGATGAGAAGACAGAATCCTACAGAAATCAAATCCAGGACTGGAATCCAGATCATATGACTTCTAGTCAAGGGCTGCTCTCACCAGGGTACAATGGCCACAAGTGAAGATAAAGAGAAAGGAGAAGACTAACAGGAATCTGGTTCTCCCAACATCTCTAATTTTCTCCAGCAGTTGTTCAATCACTATAGTTAATTGTTAATTGAGGTTGCCTACATTTGCAAGTGTAAGGAAGGAAGGGATAGAGGGAGGGAGGGAGGGAAGGAGGGAAGGAGGGAGGGAGGGAGGGAGGGAGGGAGGGAGAAGGGGAGGAAGGAAGGGGGAGAAGGAGTGGGGAGAGAGAAATTTTCAGTTTATTATGAGAGATTTCTCACAGAGAATACACTTTCCTTTCAAGTTGTACATTTGAGACATCAGCATCTAGGATCTAGGATAAGAAGACTTAGCCACCTGCTGAGCCCCATCTTTCTACTTAAATCTGATCTCAGAGTCAGGGGTTCATTATGAGACTTAGACTCTCCCATCCTCCTGTTCACAGAAGTCTAGAGAAAGAAAAGAAAGATTAAGAGCTGCAAAAATGGTTACCAAGTTTAATTATTTATATGTTGGGCAAGTAAAATTGGGTTCAATTTAGCCATTTGTCTTTTGTTAATGCTTTAGATTACCGTTGGTTTAAAAGCTCCTCTCCCGCAAAAGAGATAGTATGTAAGAAATTAATGGAGAAAATTATTTTCTTAATTTTATGAATAGGAGGTAATATAAAGAGATAAGCAAATAAATATAAAATTAAAGTTGATAAAAATAAAAATGATTTGGGAAATTATAAGGAAAGAATTTGGCATGTGTACTCATGCAAACCCATCTGTAAAGCATGCTAGATATGTACATATTCCGTTCCATTCTTACCAGTTTTATTTTTTCAATCCCAATAAATATTTCATATATGTCCTATATTATTGGTGTAATTCCCTAATAGTATTGCTTTGATCATTGTTCCTCATTTTTCTCATTGGAGGCCATACCCTTTAATAAAATTACCTGGGTTCAAACCCTGACCCCACTATTTGCTTATTGTGAGTCAGCTTGGTTTTCTCATCTGTAAAATGGGAGTAATATCATTAAATAACATAACACATAAAACTAAAGCACAAAGTACTAAGTGACTACGAATTCCTTCAAACATATCCTTAGCTTTCATTTGTTCAACAAATATTTACTGAGCACAGACTAGGAACTGGAAAAGCATTAGACACAAAGGAAACTAAAATCACCAAGACCTACACAGACCACTCAGTGAAACTTACAGCTTACTGAAGACAATCCTCATACAGATAATGAATTACAATATCAGTATGTGCTGCAAAGGAGAATGATAAGATCCTATCTACCCCTCTAATGTTTGGATGACAGCATTTGGAAACTAAAAAATATCCTAGAAGTAGATAATATATTTTTAAATAACTTAATCATAAAATTAATATGTTGATTATAGAAAATTAGGAAAATAAAGGAAACAAAAGAAAATAAATCTATATAACAATAATCTATAAAACTATTCATAGCAATAAAGATGACAATAATAATAGCTATCATTTATAGGAGGCATTATTCTAAACATTTTATAATTATTATTTTATTTAATCTTTATAACAACCCTATGAAATACCTCCTGTCATTATCCTCACTTTTAAACTGAAAAAACTGAGACACAGAGAAAACGTCTATCAAAGTTTTTGTTTGTTTGTTTGTTTTTGTGGTACGTGGGCCTCTCACTGTTGTGGCCTCTCCCATTGCGGAGCACAGGCTCCGGACCTGCAGGCTCAGCGGCCATGGCTCACGGGACCAGCCGCTCCGCGGCATGTGGGATCTTCCCGGACCGGGGCACGAACCCGTGTCCCCTGCATCGGCAGGCAGACTCTCAACCACTGCGCCACCAGGGAAGCCCTATCAAAGTTTTGATGTATAGCTTTCTTTTTTTTCCTGTGCATATGTATTATATATTTTTTCTTTTTAACCAAATTAGATTAACACAGTTTATGTTCTTTTCTAATATGCTTTAATATGTTCTATTTACTCAACAAAATAGCATGAACATTTTCCCGTATTATTAACTATTCTTCTGCCGTATTTTAATACAGTATTATATAAATGAAGAATATAAATATCTTAAAGATGCTTTTAATAACATTCATGACAAAGTAGCCAAACTCCTCTGACAATTTTTCAGTGTACGTTTTCTCAACCTTTAGAAATGCCAAAATCTTATCTACAACAGCGTGGGTGGGTTGAAAGTATCTGTCCCTTTCACCCTCTGATCTAAAGCTCTTAATGAGAATTCAGGCATTAAACTGTGCTCCAGTACATAAATAAATCATATGCCTTGACACAAGAATCCCTGTTTGGCTACACTTTCACCAAGAGAACAGATGCCTCAGGGACAAATCAGTGTGCTTTAAGCTATCTGAAATAAAAATGCTGCTTTTCCATGCAAAAAACAAACCAAAAAATGTTCAAAGATTTTCAATAGATTCCTTCACTTTGGGTTCCTTTATTCGCAATGTAAATACTGAGCTGACATTGTAGGTATGATTCAGAGGCTGTTATGCTAAATGAAGTCCTACAACAGTTATCCAACTGACCACATGTCAGACAATCTGAACCCCCAGTGCATGATATTAACGGGTATGCTAATTTTCTGTACAATGCCTCTGGCATTTGGAGAGTCTTAAAATGCTAATGACATCACTTCTCATTATAACCAAATACTGAAAGTGATCTGGTGTCAGTCATTTTTGTTAAGTAATTAGACATTCCCTGTGTGTGTTCAGATACAGCCAATTTTCAAAATGTCACTAGCTTCTTCTATTTATGTGTCCCTAGGTAGAATTTGTACCTCAAATGCTCTACATAATTATTAGGTGATTTCTACAGTCTCTAGCATAGTTTTAGGGTCATAGGAGTACTTAAGAATGACTTGTCAGGTAAATATGTATCTTGCGTGTCTACTGGTTTCTTAATAGCAAATTAAAGAAATAAGGCAAAAACTAGCCTGGGTAACAAGCAAATAACATTTGATAGTATAAAATGCCTGTAATTGTGTTTCCTTGCCTGCTGATATGATTGCAGGATATTACTAAGGCACCAGAAACATGAGATGGCTTGGTGGACATTTACAACGATCTGGTAAAACTCTCAGCCAACATACCGAGAACCTGTATAAATAACTCACATGCAAATAAAAATTTACTGTGAAAACTAACTTAAGAAATTGACAAAACTAAAATAAGAACTCCTATTTAAATATAATTTAGGGAATACCTAAAGGAATTTTTTTCAGTGGGAAAACACTGCCATTTCTAATAATTAAAAGCATATTATGAAAATCGAGAAGACTAAGTAACTAAGTTTTCCATCAAATTTTGTCCTATATAGTAACAGGTTTAAGTTGTATAGTAGTTTTATAATAATAGGTACAATTTTATAGACAGACATATTCACTTGCAAACATCTAAGACATCTCAGGAAGGACACATGGGAAAATAACATTGGTGGCTTCAAGGGAAGGGAACTGGGTAGCTGGAGGACAGAGACAGGGAGGGAGAAGTTTCACATTTTTTGTACTTTCTGAATTTTGAGTCACTCTAATGAATATCCAATTTTAAAATAAAAATTAAATTTTAAAGAATGATTGTTCCCTGATATTATGTTTTTTAAATTCAGTCTCTTCTGAACTTGACTTGATTAATATGCTTACAAGCTTTCCCATTTTCTACTGACTGACTTGCCATTTCCCAAGCAAATTTAACAAACTAGTCATGAAAATATTTCCACAAGCTTTATTTTAGTTTAAAAAAAAAAACTGTTTCAACTTCCTCCAGATATTAACAAATAAACTTTATGATAGGAGCTAGGATCCAAAACTATAAAGTACTAATAAGACTTACAAACTTGTTTTTATATATGAACTGCAGAAAATTATCCAGCAAAAAGAAAAAGATGAGTAATATTTTTAATTTAAAAAATAAGTCAACTTTAACAATTAATTCATTTAACGAGTACTTACTGAGTTCCTGCTGCGTGGCAGGCACTGTTCCGGATTTGGGGATACGGTAATGAAGAGAAAAGAAAAATTATGGTGCTTACGTTCCAGTGTAATATTCCACTGATGAGTAGTTACCAGTATACTAGAGATTCTGAGGTGGAAAACAGACCCCATGGTTACTTTTCCCCTTTCATTGTTTTCCATTTATTTCCACTTTTTCCTCTTGCCTCCTCTAATTTTTCTTTCTTAGCTCAGCTATCTAGAAAAATTCCACTAGGTGGCACTGTATTCATTGATCAGAATAAAAAGTAACGTTGTTCATGCTGTATTCTTTTTGTCTCCTTTGGTTTTGTTTTTAACTTGCTTGTTTTGTGACCAAAACACAACTTAAAATATACCATATGGGGAAAACAAAAAATGTACAAAGAGATGAGATATTAGTCTGAGTTTGCTACAACATACCACCTTCTAACACATCACTCAATCACATCCCAACACACATGGTGGTGGATAGACTCTTCACCACAAACGAATAGAACTCCTGAAAAGAAATAGTATAGCATGATGGAACAGAAGTCTGGAGAAGGTGTCTAGAGATATGCATTCTCAAGTCCTAGCTTTAGCTCACCTTTAACCCACCTTTAGATGAACAACCACGGACAATTCATCTAATCACCATGACCTTTAAGTTTCCCATTAGAAAAATATTGGGAGTAATACATCCTTACTCATCTAAGAAGGTCTTGTGAAGATCAAATGATTTAAAATCTGTGAAAGTGCTATTTTGGACACGTTTAGCTATGCAGTTCTGACAAGCTATTTTGGCTGGGAGAAAATAACATGATTTTTGGAATTATGAACATAATAATATTTTTATTTTACTTTTTTTACATCTTTATTGGAGTATAATTGCTTTACAATGGTGTTAGTTTCTGCTTTCTAACAAAGTGAATCAGTTATACATATACATATGTTCCCATATCTCTTCCCTCTTGCGTCTCCCTCCCTCCCACCCTCCCTATCCCACCCCTCTAGGTGGTCACAAAGCACCAAGCTGATCTCCCTGTGCTATGCGGCTGCTTCCCACTAGCTATCTATTTTACGTTTGGTAGTGTATATATGCAGAATGAAGTAAGTCAGAAAGAGAAAAACAAATACCGTATGCTAACACATATATATGGAATCTAAGAAAAAGAAAAAAAGGTCATGAAGTACCTAGGGGTAAGACGGGGATAAAGACACAGACCTACTAGAGAATGGACTTGAGGATACGGGGAGGGGGAAGGGTAAGCTGTGACAAAGTGAGAGAGTGGCATGGATGTATATACACTACCAAACATAATAATTTTTCTTTTTACATCTTTATTGGAGTATAATTGCTTTACAATGGTGTGTTAGTTTCTGCTTTATAACAAAGTAATCAGTTATACATATACATATGTTCCCATCTCTCTTCCCTCTCGCGTCTGGTTCTAACTGCTTTAAAATATTAATTCATTTAATATTTAAATGTAACACTGTGAGTAGATACTATTGTTATCCTCATTTACAGCTGAGGAAACTGTGTTACAGAGATAGAATAACCTGCCAGAGGCCATTCAGCTATTAAATGGCAAAGCTCATCTCTTCCCAAGGACCACCTCATTTCTATAAACCATCCATTATATGAGCTGCTTGAGGAGCCCCTGCACCACTGAAAACATCATAACCAACAGAACACTTAGGGTATGCTAGGACTAAAGAACAAGAATTCCTTTCAGAGCATGACGGAGTAATGAATATAACTGCTTCATTCAGGGAAATCCAGCTACTCAGACCTAAAGATGCCCAAATTGAAAGAGTAAGAACTGTGCTCATACAAATAAAGTCTATACTCACATATCTTGGGTACTTTTTAAAATATTTTATTTTGTTTTATTTAATTAATTTATTTATTTCTAGCTGCACTGGGTCTTCATTGCTGCGCGCCGGCTTTCTCTAGTTGCAGCGAGAGGGGGTTACTCTCCGTTGCGGTGCGCGGGCTCGTTGCGGTGGCTTCTCTTGTTGTGGAGCACGGGCTCTAGGCTCGTGGGCTCAGTACTTGTGGCATGCGGGCTCTAGAGAACAGGCTCAGTAGTTGTGGCGCACCGGCTTAGTTTCTCCACAGCATTTGGGATCTTCCGGGCCAGGGCTTGAACCCATGTCCCCTGCATTGGCAGGCGGATTCTTAACCACTGTGCCACCAGGGAAGCCCTTGGGTACTTTTATAGCTGCTCCAACATAAAGCCTGCCATCCAAAAGGTAAGTAATGAAAGGTAAGATTTTCAACACCTACCACTATTTCATCCAGTCCTTCAAATACGTGTAAGCTCTTTGAAAACAAGTTCAGATTTATTTGTTGGCAACTTTTTGAAAAGTTGTTGAAGTATAAATAAATTTTATCAGTAAAATAGTTTGGAACATGATCTCTGTAGAGTACAGACTGTCTTGGAGAATTCTGGCTCCCCACCTGCCAATTAAAAGATTTGGGGAAAGTTACTGAGCCCCGCATCTGTAAAATAGGGGCAGTAACAGTACCTCTTAGAGTTGCAAGAGAAAAATGAGTGAATATATGAAAACGCCTAGAATAGGACCTAGCACATAGTAAGAGCTCAATAAATGTTAACAGTATTCTTGTTGTTCCTACTTCTCAAATCACATAAGCTCTTTACACTCAGTGGCCAAATCATCTGCCATTTAGTGGTGTACAATACAGAAGCTCCTCCATTTACAAACTTTCAATTAACACAGTTCCAGAGACAAAGACATGCTCTAGAAGAAAAGCATCTATCACTGATAGATGGTGAGAGTGGTCGGTGACATATCGTCATTCTGAACTAGTGACAGATTAATTTAACAAGTTTTTCTGTCCCAGGAAAGATAAACACTCACTATTTTACATCACTGCTATTCCTTTATCATTCTTAAATTTTAATTTCTGTATATCTTTCCTTGTCTCCTGCTATGAATGACTGTAAATTCATTGAGGCAGTGGTTTTGTTGTATATTTTTATATTCTTCATAATATTGACCAAGGAAGACTCTCAAAGGGCGTTTGTTGTCATCCTTGTTATGCTTATTGTATTCTTCAAAAATCACATAACTGAGAAGACAAGACGCCAGATGGATGGTCTCAAAGGCAGGGACATGGCCTAGATATCTTTTTCTCTCACGACTGATCACTATCATAGGTGCTATGCAGGGACATGGCCTAGATATCTTTTTCTCTCACGACTGATCACTATCATAGGTGCTATAATCCCATGGTACATGCCCCAAAATATTTATTCAAATAAACAAAAGATGATATCATATTTGTCTTCACAGTTTTAATCTAAGTTTTTTCCTTGTTTGTTTTGTTTTGCTTTTTACTTTCACCTCCAAGAGTGTAAACCCCGAGAAAAAGAAAACATTAAAATGCAACTTGGATCTTGTCACTTCTCAGCTAGAAATCCTCCAATAGGATCCTGCATCTCACTAGGAGGAAAGCTAAAGACCTTACATGGCACGGTATGTTACAGCACCCCAGCTGTACCCTTACACACACACACACACACACACACACACACACACACACACACACACACACACACACACACACACACACCTCTGACTGCAGTTTCTACACTCTCACTTGCTTACCCCATTCCAGCCACAGTGGCCCCCTTGGAATTCCTGGAGCAAGCCAAGCAGGCTCTAACTCAAAGACTTTGCCCTCACTGTTGCCTGCACACGGAATGTATTTTCCTCCGATATTCACACTGTTCTCTTACTTCCTTCAAATCTTTGCTCAAATGTCACCCAATCAGAAAGGCCTTTCCTGTCTAATTTATATATTTAAAAAAAAACCCTCCCCTCCATACTCCCTATTCCTTTATCTATAGCACTGATTACTGTCTAACAAATATATTATTACTACTTTGTTCTCTGTCTTCTTCCAAGAATATAAACTCCATGAGAGCAAGGATCTTTTGCTTATTTTGTTTAGTGCTGTATCTCCAGTATCCAAAATACTGCCCGGCATGTAGAAAATGCTCAATAGTTATTTATTATAAGTTAATTTTACATCATCTTCCTAATATATAACTATGTGTTCAACAAAGTATGAAGAAATAAATACTGGGAAAAGGAAAGAGGTGGATTGATAGTGACCTTTAATGGCAGAAAGAGAAAATATGATAATGGAATCTAATAAAATACCAATGAACTGACTTAAACCCTGAAAAAATAGAGATGTTGACAAAAAAATTCAAGTAGAGAGGAATTAGGAGGCCAGAGGGAGAAGAAAAGAATGTTGAGAGAGAGTAATGTCTTGGATAAAAAGAAAAATAGAATGATATGGAGCGACAGGGATCAATGAAACCACAGACAGCTGGAAGGTTTCTCAGGGCTCGAGAGGATCTAACCTCCCATTTAAAGACAGAAACACCTCAGCGGGGGTCGATAGTAGGTCACTAGCTTCCACTGAAAGCTTCACACAGAAATAGTCTTATTTTACAAGATAATTAAATTCTATTTGAAGAAAATTCTCATTAAGAAGTCCTTCCAAATTCTGAATCCAAACCTTCCACTTTATTCTCCCATAAACTGGTCCCATTCTGCCTTCCAGGACTGCACTGATTCTCTTTCCACAGCTCTTCAAATATTCAAAAGAAACAAACAGGCCCCAACTCCCTCAACCATCCTTCCTGTAGGCTAAATCTCCCCAGGGTCTTTGGCCACTCTAATATGACATCATTTCCAGATGGCCATCCTCTTAGTCAATCTCCTTTAGATCTATTAGAATTTTTCAGTTTTCTTTTTTTTTTTAATTATTTTCACAAAGTTAAGTGATTATTTAATAACCTGTACCTTATTTATGGAATCACTTTCTACTTTCTTCAGAGTTCCTTCATGTGAATTATATTAACACTCACTGTAAAATGCCTTTTTTTTAAATTTTAAGTTTGAAAAACTGAGAATCAGGAGGGCTCATTGACATATCCAGAGCACAGGTCCAATATCAAGTACCTGTCTCTAGGTTTGTTTTTTTTTTTTTTTTTTTTTTTTGCGTTACGCAGGCCTCTCACTGCTGCGGCCTCTCCCGCTGCGGAACACAGGCTCCGGACGCGCAGGCTCAGCGGCCATGGCTCACGGGCCCAGCCACTCCGCGGCACGCGGGATCCTCCCGGACCGGGGCACGAACCCGTGTCCCCTGCATCGGCAGGCGGACTCTCAACCACTGCGCCACCAGGGAAGCCCTCTAGGTTTGTTTTTACTTAACTTTCTATTATGAAAAATTTCAGACACACAAAAAGCAGAGAGAGATTTGTAAAGTGAACGCCCATATTCTCTTTCCCTAGATTTAACAATTATTAACACTGGCTTCATATAAGTTTTTTTATTCTTTGGCAAAGTATTTTAAAGCAAATTCCAGACATAGGCATCTTGGCAATTCATCACTAAATCTTTTAGTATGCATCTCTAAACCATAAGAACACTTGCTTACATAACCATGATCTGGTATCACATCTAACAAAATTAACAATAATTTCTTAATATCACCTAATTTGCCTCTCCATATTCAAATTTTTCTGCTTATATCCAAAATTATTGGATTTTTTCAATTAATTTATTCATGAGTCATATCCCTTAACTCCTGATCCATTCTTCTTTCTACTGTACCGTGGAAATTATAAAGAAAATGGAAAAAGGTATGCCTAAGAAAGCAAGATGAAAGAGGAAATTGAGTGTTGAATAATCAATTAACTGATATTTACATTTTCCTGAATATAGGAAGAAATAGGAGAATATCAAAGGTTACATGAAGTTAACTCCTTTGATTAAATGAAGGAAAATTACATTGGCAATTTTACTAAAGTTTTTTACTAGCACATCATTTTCCTTTAGCTTTACATTAGGGAAACTTTAATCTTATCTAGTATGAAACCACTTTAAAAACTAATTGAAAGAGGTTTTTGAAGAGTGAAATTATATGCAGTAATCTGGAAAATACTTTCAAGAAGTTTTCTTTCTCATTGGCCTTAAAATATTCTACTAAATCTGATTACAAACAACTTAAACTTTGGATTAACACTAAACCTTATATCCTTTGTAGGCAGAAAGCCACACCTACAGACATGAGAATGAGGCTAGCTCACTGAAGACTGTTCAGAATTTCAGCCAAGTGTTTTATCTTTATCACTATCAGGCTAGAGGCTGACCCTTGCACTTATTAAACAACAAATTAACACTCACTGATAAATAACTAGTTCTTAGCAGCGGGAACACTATGATATTCTGTTGTCTTTTTACAT
The DNA here is from genome assembly GCF_949774975.1 of Lagenorhynchus albirostris. Taxonomy (NCBI): domain Eukaryota; kingdom Metazoa; phylum Chordata; class Mammalia; order Artiodactyla; family Delphinidae; genus Lagenorhynchus; species Lagenorhynchus albirostris. Next base: position 121,071,306 of record NC_083098.1, on the reverse strand, counting down.
ATGAATTAAACTGAATCTTCAGCACCTATATTAAGCTGCAATTTCCAATTTTTTAGAGTCACTCTAAGCTTCATTGTTTGATTCCATGACAACGCCCAAATATGAATGAAAATTAATTTTGTCTGTAAAAAATGTGCAATTCCTATTAAGATAGAGATACCAGGATTGGGGATATAAATCAGTATGGGATGCTGTCTGATGGAATTATCACATGATTCTCTAGTCAAGGCATCAAGACCAACCTGCAGTTCCTTCAAACGAGGGAGGAGCCTTTGTGGAACTGGTTAAAGCAGAAATCCTGGAACTGTACATAAAATAAGTAGTATGCAATCAAGCTTGTCATTAACTTACAAAAGACATAGGGCTTCTTGGATCCCCATGGATTTATGCTGTGAGCCTATGATAAAATGCGATTCAGTTACCAATTTTGTAGGGTGCCAGCCTCTCTACTTCCAACCACTAAGACTCTGCCCTCCAAGGCTCTGCTCTGCTCAACACCTTCCCAGAAATGTCCCCCTATCATCTGCACCAGGCTGTCTCCCTAGTCACATGCAGACTCCACAATGGGTTTAAAAGTTCTTATCATCACCAAGAGGAAAGGACTAAAGTACTGTTACAAATCATCAAAATTCCTGCTCATCTACACCTGATATCTTGAAGCCTCGGTGTCCTATTCCACTTGTGCTCTGACCAAATCCTGGCAGTTATTCTCAATCCTTGCTTAATTATAGTTTCCCTGCTAAGACGTTGTACACTTGTAAATGGAGACCCCACTTACTATTCCTGTCTGTTGTCCTTTATCACTTACATCACTCTTTTTCCCCCATACACAGTGCAATCCAGCCTTCTCTCTCCCCCGCTCTTACCCAAACTCCTCTGCTTGGTATTCACAGGTAGCACCCTAAACAACACTTGAACATTTTCAATAATCAGGAAAATGACTGTACAAAGATGAGCTCCCATTCTGATAAGAACTTCCACCCCCAAATACTCTATTCCTCTACTCCTTCAGCAACATCTTTTTCACCCACTCCCTTTTATGGGCCCGGAAGCAAAAAGTGCATTATTCTGCTAGTCGCCAGTCACTCAGAGACTACACTCCATGAGTCAGAGCGTCTATCACAGTCTCCTCGCTGGGCAATGTCTAACTCATTGTAAACTGGGTATAGGAGAGTTCTTCCAACATCTGTATAGGCCGCTACTTTCTGGGAACAAGAGAGAACAGGCCATTATGCCAGTCCTCATCCCATAGAAGGATATCACTAGACTTGTGGTCATCAGAGAGTGAGAATCAAGGTTGAGTCTGCAGCACAGATCGTTAGATGAGAGCCTTGCCACCGGACGCAAGGACAATCGCTCATTGTAACCCAGACTCATTTATCACTGCATTCACCTAGAGAAACTCAGTTGAGGTGAAGAAATGGAAGATTTCTTAGGGGAAAATCAGCTTGGCCAGCTGGCTAGTGCCTAGGTTGGTCATGACAGAAACAAAAAAGAAGGATTAATTCAATGACTGCACATGAACACAACTACAGACTGAATCCTAAGAACAGTATGAATATTTGTCATAGCAAGCCTACTAGTTCAGGAGCTCCCTTCCCACAAAGTTCTCCTCATTTCTTCATTTTTTTCATAATCCTAAAAACAATTTGTTTTTATCATGGCAAACCCTGGTTAGAATAGACATATGTCTAAAGAATAAATAGTATGCCAATCACTTTTAAATGAAGAGATACATAGTAGTATAAATCAGGGACTTCCTAAAAACAGAAGTTAACTTTGACCAAAAAAATAAGCCAAATAAATGTTGACTGGTAAGCACAAATTAACCTACTTACAGACTTTAATATACGTGGTTCCTTATCCCACCTTGAACTCATTGAAAAAAAAAAACTTAAGACTGGGTATCTTAAACAAGAGAAATGTATTTTCTCACAATTCTGGAGGCCAGAAGTCCAAAATCAAGTGTAGGCAGGGTTGTTTTTTTCTGAAGCCTCTCTCCTTGGCTTATAGATAGCTGTCTTCTTCATGGATTTTCCATTTTCAAATGGTTTTCCCTATGGGTGCACCTGTGTCTTAATCTCTTCTCACAAAGACAACAGTCGTATTGGACTAGGACCCACCCTAACGACCTCACTTTAATTATCTCTTTAAAGCTATATCTCCAAATACAGTCACATTCTGAAGTACTGGAGCTTAGGACTTCAACATATGAAGTTGGAGGGGACACAGTTCAGCCCATAACAATTGCTATTCCAAAAAATTTTACATTAGGTGTTTTAAGTAAAATGTATATTTTAATGATTGACAATGGAAACATCTCAGAATGTCATTTGTGTTTTCTATCATAAGTGCTAATTACATGAGTATATATTCTTTTCCTATTTAAAACATTTCCTAATTGCATCAGCTTAGGAAAATGAAAGGTACTTCCTCCTGTCAATTATAATTACTGCAAAAGCTAGTTCAAAAAAACCCAGCAACTGTTTTATTCTGAACTCCAATATATTATACTTTTCTCTATATATTATTTTAAAACTTAATAAATATGTTCTCACACATGAGTCTATTCTTTGGCAAACTTTTTCTTGATATTTCTAAAAGTGTACATACTCGTTTATTTTTTGATTTTTTTTTTTAAATCAGAATGAACCTACAAGACTATTAGAACATCAGAAAATGCTTCTAAACTTTATAGGCTAATGACACAGCAGGGATCTTCTTAATCAAATATGAAGAGTATCTAGAGATCACCTTAAATTGGCTCTGATCATTGGTATGAGAAGGTTTATCAGTCTGGAAAGCAAGAGAGGATATCTCTGAATTGTTTCAAGAGCAAAGTTACATCTCCACAGAAGAGGTCAAAGAAATAAGTACAATTTATATATAACTTTGACATAGTTTGCCTGTTGCCATGGTAGCAAAGAATGTTTCTCCAGTGAATGTGATGTGGTTTATGACCATAGCTTAGCAAAAGCCATAAGAATGATTATGATGTAATTAAAAGATGCAGGATAGTTGATTTTTGTCAATAAATCTGCCAGAATAGATTTTTCAGAAAAAGACAGGGTAGATGATTTTATGAATTTTTTCTGTGTGACATCAGAGAAGGAATCATCTCAACTTATGAAAGAAGCAGTGATGGGCAAGGAGGATATATATCCTATCTCCAGCTCCATTGCCAGGTAGTGATAAGTGAGAAAACAGCCAGCAGTTGGAAGAGCAGCAGGTATAGAAATATTCCTGATGAGAAATCTTTCCAAAGGCAAATCTAAGTCATGCAGGGATTTATAGTTCAGAAAGCACAATTTTCAAAAAGGTAAAATCATAACTATCATTCAAATATTAGATAATACCTGTCAAAGATTTTATATAGCTAATTAATGACAAGATCAGTAAGATGTTAAAACTGGTTCAAAGAAGGATTAGAAGAACAGACTTATACATGGACCACTATGTATGCTAAATGCTGAAATAATTTGCTAGTATATGCGAAACTGGTTAATATCCTATTGGCAATAAAATATTATGTTTTGGATTATCTTTTCTATAAAACAGAAATTAAATGCATTCATACTGGACAAAATCTATTAGCATTTGTATGGAAAAGAATCATTTGCATTCCTATCAGTTTAATACAAATTAACTTCTAACTCCACAAAGTTGTAAAATGGCCTGGAAAGAAAATTAAATATGCAAACCTTTATAAAATCAGATAATTCCAGGAAGGTCTGCTTGATATTGCTTAGCACTCCACTGAACAGACACCCAGTAATCTCTTCTGCCCATTTCATATCTTTGACAATTTATTCTGACATAGTTGAATCAATCAATCGGCCTGTTCTTTGCCCTTGTATTCCTGGCATCGTAGGGCCTTAGACAATAAATATAAAAACTATCAACATGTGGGATGAGCGCTCATGACAGAAAAATATCTTTTCTGTTAGAAAAACAAGTATTTTATCTATTTTAAAAAGTAGACTCTGACAAGCCTCTTAGATAGCCTCATCCACCAGAGGGCAGACAGCAGAAGCAAGAAGAACTACAATCCTGCAGCATGTGGAACAAAAACCACATTCACAGAAAGACAGACAAGATGAAAAGGCAGAGGGCTATGTACCAGATGAAGGAAAAAGATAAAACCCCAGAAAAACAACTAAATGAAATGCAGATAGGCAATCTTCCAGAAAAAGAATTCAGAATAATGATGGTGAAGATGATCCGGGACCTCGGAAAAAGAATGGGGGCAAAGATCGAGATGATGCAAGGAATGTTTAACAAAGACGTAGAAGAATTAAAGAACAAACAAACAGAGATGAACAATACAATAACCGAAATGAAAACTACACAAGAAGGAAACAATAGCAGAATAACTGAGGCAGAAGAATGCATAAGTGACCTGGAAGACAGAATGGTAGAATTCACTGCTGAAGAACAGACTAAAGAAAAAAGAATGCAAAGTAATGAAGACAGCCTAAGAGGTCTCTGGGACAACATTAAATGCAAAAACATTCGCATTATAGGGGTCCCAGAAGGAGAAGAGAGAGAGAAAGGACCCAAGAAAATATTTGAAGAGATTATAGTCGAAAACTTCCCTAACATGGGAAAGGAAATAGCCACCCAAGTCCAGGAAGTGCAGAGAGTCCCATACAGGATAAACCCAAGGAGAAACACGCCGAGACACACAGTAATCAAATTGGCAAAAATTAAAGACACGGAAATATTATTGAAGGCAGCAAGGGAAAAATGACAACTTACAAGAGAACTCCCATAAGGTTAGCTGATTTCTCAGCAGAAACTCTGCAAGCCAGAAGGGAGTGGCATGATGTACTTAAAGTGATGAAAGGGAAGAACCTACAACCAAGATTACTCTACCAGGCAAGGATCTCATTCAGATTCGATGGAGAACTCAAAAGCTTTACAGACAAGCAAAAGCTGAGAAAATTCAGCACCACCAAACCAGCTCTACAACAAATGCTAAAGGGAATTCTCAAAGTGGGAAACACAAGAGAAGAAAAGGACCTACAAAAGCAAACCCAAAACAATGAAGAAAATGGTCATAGGAACATACATATCAATAATTACCTTAAACGTGAAAGGATTAAATGCTCCAACCAAAAGAAACAGGCTTGCTGAATGGATACAAAAACAACACCCATATATATGCTGTCTACAAGACACCGACTTCAGACCTAGGGACACATACAGACTGAAAGAGAGGGGATGGAAAAAGATATTCCATGCAAATGGAAATCAAAAGGAATCTGGAGTAGCAATACTCATATCAGATAAAATACACTTTAAAATAAAGAATGTTACAAGAGACAAGGAAGGACACTACATAATGATCAGGGAATCAATCCAATAAGATATAACAATTATAAATATATATGCACCCAACATAGGAGTACCTCAATACATAAGGCAACTGCTAACAACTAAGAAAGAGGAAATCGACAGTAACACAATAATAGTGGGGGACTTTAATACCTCACTTACACCAATGGACAGATCATCCAAAATGAAAATAAACACGGAAACACAAGCTTTAAATGACACAATGGACAGATCGATTGAATTGATATTTATAGGACGTTCCATCCAAAAACAGCAGATTACACTTTCTTCTCAAGTGCTCACGGAACATTCTCCAGGATAGATCACAGCTTAGGTCACAAATCAAGCCACAGTAAATTTAAGAAAATTGAAATCATATCCAGCATCTTTTCTGACCACAACGCTATGAGATCAGAAATGAATTACAGGGAAAAAAAGTTAAAAACACAAACACATGGAGGCTGAACAATACTGTCACTAAATAACCAAGAGATCACTGAAGAAATCAAAGAGGAAATCCAAAAATACCTAGAGACAAATGACAATGAAAACACAATGATCCCAAACCTATGGGATGCAGCGAAAGCAGTTCTAAGAGGGAAGTTTATAGCTATATTATACAAGCCTACCTCAAGAAACAAGAAAAACCTCAAATAAACACTCTAACCTTACACCTAAAGGAACTAGAGAAAGAAGAACAAACAAAACCCAAAGTTAGCAGAAGGAAAGAAATCATAAAGATGAGAGCAGAAATAAATGAAATAAAAACAAAGAAAACAATAGCAAAGATCAATAAAACTAAAAGCTGTTTCTTTAAGAAGATAAACAAAATTGATAAACCATTAGCCAGACTCAGCAAGAAAAAAAGGGAGAAGAGTCAAATCAATAGAATTAGAAATGAAAAAGGAGAACTAACAACTGACACTGCAGAAACACAGAGTCATGAGAGATTACTACAAGCAACACTATGCCAATAAAATGGACAACCTGGAAGTAATGTACAAATTCTTAGAAACGTATAACCTTCTAAGACTGAACAAGGAAGAAATAGAAAATATGAACAGACCAATCACAAGGAATGAAATTGAAACTGTGAAATCTTCCAACAAACAAAAGTCCAGGACCAGATGGCTTCACAGGTGAATTCTACCAAACATTTAGAGAAGAGCTAACACCCGTCCTTCTCAAACTCTTCCAAAAATTGCAGAGGAAGGAACACTCCCAAACTCATTTTATGAGGCCACCATCACCCTGATACCAAAACCAGACAAAGTTACTACAAAAAAGAAAACTACAGACCAATATCACTTATGAATATAGATGCAAAAATCCTCAACAAAGTACTAGCAAACAGAATCCAACAGCCCATTAAAAGGATCATATACCATGATCAAATGGGATTTATCCCAGGGATGTGAGGATTCTTCAATATATGCAAATCAATCAATGTGATACACCATATTAGCACATTGAAGAATAAAAACCATATGATCATCTCAATAGATGCAGAAAAAGCTTTTGACAAAATTCAACATCCATTTATGATAAAAACTCTCCAGAAAGTGGGCATAGAGGGAACCTACTTCAACATAATAAAGCCCATATATGACAAACCCACAGCAAACATCATTCTCCATGGTGAAAAATTGAAAGCATTTCCTCTCAGATCAGGAATGAGACAAGGATGTCCACTCTCACCACTATTATTCAATGTAGTTTTGGAAGTCCTGGCCACGGCAATCAGAGAAGAAAAAGAAATAAAAGAAGAAGTAAAACTGTCACTGTATGCAGATGACATGATACTCTACATAGAGAATCCTAAAGATGCCACCAGAAAACTACTAGAGCTAATCAATGAATATGGTGAAGTTGCAGGATACAAAATGAATGCACAGAAATCTCTTGCATTCCTATACACTAATGATGAAAAATCTGAAAGTGAAATTAAGGAAACACTCCCATATACCATTGCAACAAAAAGAATAAAATACCTAGGGATAAACATACCTAGGGAGAAAAAAGACCTGTATGCAGAAAGCTATAAGACACTGATGAAAGAAATTAAAGATGATACCAACAGATGGAGAGATATACCATGTTATTGGGTTGGAAGAATCAATACTGTGAAAATGACTATACTACCCAAAGCAATCTACAGATTCAATGCAATCCCTATCAAATTACCAATGGCATTTTTTAAGGAACTAGAACAAAAAATCTTAAAATTTGTATGGAGACACAAAGACCCCGAATAGCCAAAGCAGTCTTGAGGGAAAAAAAAGGAACGGGGGGAATCAGACTCCCTGACTTCAGACTATACTACAAAGCCATAGTAATCAAGACAATATGGTACTGGCACAAAAACAGAAACATAGATCAATGGAACAAGATAGAAATCCCAGAGGTAAACTCACGCACATATGGTCAACTAATCTATGACAAAGGAGGCAAGGATAGACAATGGAGAAAAGACAGTCTCTTCAATAAGTGGTGCTGGGAAAACTGGACAGCCCCATGTAAAAGAATGAAATTAGAACACTCCCTAACACCATACACAAAAATAAACTCAAAATGGATTCAAGACATAAATTTATGACCAGACACTGTAAAACTCTTAGAGGAAAACATAGGAAGAACACTCTTTGACATAAATCACAGCAAGATCTTTTTTGATCCACCTCCTTGCATAATGGAAATAAAAACAAAAGTAAACAAATGGGACCTAATGAACCTTAAAAGCTTTTGTACAGCAAAGGAAACCATAAACAAGACAAAAAGACAATCCTCAGAATGGGAGAAAATATTCGCAAACGAATCAAGGGACAAAGGATTAATCTCCAAAATATATAAACAACTCATGCAGCTCCATATTAAAGAAACAAACAACCCAATCCAGAAATGGGCAGAATACCTAAATAGACATTTCTCCAAAGAAGACATACAGATGGCCAAGAAACACATGAAAAGCTGCTCAACATCACTAATTATTAGAGAAATGCAAATCAAAACTACAATGAGGTACCACCTCACACCAGTGAGGTGTGAGATATATAACAGAGAAAACCATATACCCAGAGAAAACCATAATTCAAAAAGACACATGCACCCCAATGTTCATTGCAGCACCATTTACAATAGCCAGGTCATGGAAGCAACCTAAATGCCCATCGACAGACAAATGGATAAAGAAGTTGTGGTACATATATACGATGGAATATTACTCAGCCATAAAAAGGAAAGAAATTGGGTCATTTGTTGAGACGTGGATGGATCTAGAGACTGTCATACAGAGTGAAGTAAGTCAGAAAGAGAAAAACAAGTATCATATATTAACGCATGTATGTGGAACCTAGAAAAATGGTACAGATGCACTGGTTTGCAGGGCAGAAGGTGAGACACAGATGTAGAGAACTAAAGTATGGACACTAAGGGGGAAAAGCCGCGGAGGGTGGGGATGGTGGTGTGATGAACTGGGAGACTGGGATTGACATGTATACATGGATGACATGTATACATCCATTTTATACATTGACGTGTATAAAATGGATGACTAATAAGTACCTGCTGTATAAAAAAATAAATAAAATTTAAAAAAAAGAGTAGACTCTGAGCTCTTTCAGAGAGTAAACAATGTGAGGACCGGCCTGACATCTTATTTCTTCATATCCTCAGTGGTTTGTACATACAGCCCAGTCATTCTCAATCTAGGCTACACATCAAAATGACTAGAGGGGGTTTTATGCTTCATTTTGTTTTGTTTAAATATAGTCACCCTGACCCTACTGAAATCTACTGAACCAGGTTCTCCAGGCACAGAATCCAAGTCTCTGAACTTTTTTAATGATTTTGATGTGCAGCCCACAGGAAAGACACCCTGTTGACTGACAGAAAAGGTTCAAAGAAATTATTTCTGAAATTGTTGTGTAGGAGCCCAGAACACAAACTAATAGCTGACTTTGCTTGCAACTATTCTATTAAAAGCAAAGTAACACTGTATTTTCTTTTCATGATTACTACAAACTTTCTCTCTTAGCTGACAATAGGTCCAGTCAAGAGTGGAAGAATAGATTGATTACCAGGGAAGTGCAGGAAAGAAACTTATTTCATGCTCTACAACTTTAATTAATTTTATATTCTGTACCAGCTAACTCTTCTGAATAATCCCTCGAAGTTCTTCCAAGTTTATTCCACTAAAGTAATCCCAAAATGTTTACAGTATACTGTAACCAATGGATTTTATTAATAAAAAATTCCTTTGAGGGGCTTCCCTGGTGGCGCAGTGGTTGAGAGTCCGCCTGCCGATGCAGGGGACACAGATTCGTTCCCTGGTCCGGAAGGATCCCACATGCCGTGGAGCGGCTGGGCCCGTGAGCCACGGCCGCTGAGCCTGCGCGTCCGGAGCCTGTGCTCTGCAACGGGAGAGGCCACAACAGTGAGAGGCCCGCGTACCGCCCAAAAAAAAAAAAAACTAAAAATAGAACTACCATATGATTCAGCAGTTCCACTTCCGGGAATATATCCAAAGAAAACAAAAACACTAACTCTAAAACATATGTACACCCCCTTGTTCACTGCAGCATTATTTTCAGTAGGCAAGACATGGAAACAACCTAAGCATCCGTCAATGGATGAATGAATAAAGAAGTTGTAGTATAGATGTAAAGAACAAACATATGGATACCAAGGGGGAAGCAGGGGGTTGGGTGGGATGAACTGAGAGATTGGGATAGACATTTGGATCTGGTGTGATAAACAAAGAAATAGATGATAAATGCCTCTCAAAAAAAAAAAGTTGTAGTATATATATATATACTATGGAATATTATTCAACCATAAAAAACAAGGATTTGTGACAACATGGATGGATCTTGAAGGCATTATGTTAAGTGAAATAAATCAGACAAAGATAAATACTGTATGATCTCACTAATATGTGCAATTAAAAAAAAAAAAACCTCATAGAAAAAGAGATCAGACTTCTAGATACCAGACATGAAGTGTGTGGTGAGGGGGAATTGGAGGAAGGTGGTCAAAAGGTACAAACTTCCAGTTATAAGATAAATAAGTACTAGGGATGTCAAGTACAACATGATGAATATAGCTAACACTGTTGTATGTTATATAGAAAAATTGTTCAGAAAGCAAATTATAAGAACTCTTCTCATAAGGAGAATTTTTTCCTTATTTTCTTTTTATTGTATCTATATGAGAAGATGAATGTAAGCTGAAACTATTGTGGTAATCTTTTTGTAATATATGTAAATCAAACCACCATGCTGTATGCCTTAAACTTACACAGTGATGTATGTCAATCATTTCTCAATAAAATGGAAAAAAAGATTTTTTAAATAAATAGGAAAAAATCATTTTAACATATCATCCTTTCATTTTTTACACCAAGACTTATAGAATTATTTTTGGGGTCATTAAAACAGAGGTGTGACTAAGATGTTTCACAACTGGAAGAATAATTATTTTTAAATCTGTGCTGAATTTAAGAGATCATTTCCTTTTGGTTTGAATCAAATTCCGAGAATTTGGGCGTTTCATTGTATTCCTTTCCAAATTCCTCACTCCTCTCTATTCCAATATCTAAAATATCTTAACAACATAGCAAAAGTAACCAATTCTTTTTTTTACAGCTTTATTCTAGAGATGACATAATGTTAATATTTTGGTTCCCATTTTGTTCAAATCTCAGCACTTGCCCCTTTGGAGTATTTAAAATGAACATTCTAATTTTAGAGCAGTCATGAACTTTTTTTACTTAATATCTAATTCATATTTGCAAAAGACAGTGCTTTTTCTTCTCAGAAATACCTAGTTCATCTTATTTTCCCCCAACTTCATTTATTACTTGAGCTTGCTATTTGTTGGGATTTTATTAGCCCAATGCCCTTTTAAAACAATACAGCAACAATTACCTTAATAATCAGCTAATAATCAGCTTCCAAAAGTAATTCCATACTACAGAGTTTAACAATTTAGTTAGCAGTTTAAGTACCCACAACACACTGTCTACTAGAGCGATTGTTTTAGCATTTAATTTGGACAGGCAAAGAGGCAACAGCATTAAATACATTTTTTTTAACTCTTCATTATTATCTTCTACAGCAATTATTTAAAGTGTTGGAAAATAAATTCATTTCTCTGATCTCTAGTTTAGCACTATGTGTGAAGTGGGAATGGCTTGGAATCTAGTGCTATTAAATGCTAAAATACAAAAATGTCAAGAAATAGAATAATGTGTCCACTAGAGTATATTGGTTAATGAAACTGCACTTCCATTTTGGAACTACTTATCTTGTGACATTTAAATCTATGCCATTCTAATAATAAATTCAAGGAATTACTTTCTTTGTAGTTAGAAAAATAATCTTAGCATTATGTAAGAATGTTTTTCTTTTTTTTAAAAAAAAAGTATCCTTTATAATACTAGAAAAAGGGGAAACAACCTAAGACAAGAACTCTGTTCCCTTTGCTACTGCGTCCTGAGTTTTGCTAGTTTGGTGTCAGTGACAATGAATTCATATTCATATTCACAGTCATTTTTAATTATAGCTGTTTTTTTCAGGGTTTGGCCATACTTAACTAAAATTCAACATTGATATTGAACTTGCCGAATTGATTAATGTATTAAGTCAGCATCAAACTTCAAAACCTTCTTTTTGAAACTCCAAGTAAGCAAGCTCTTTATGAAACCTTCGCTCAAAATAAGTGATTCACCCCATCTCTGACTCTGTTGCACCAGGTTGAGCAGTCTTTGCTACTATCTCAAATATTCCTAAGCAAACTACACTTTATTCAATATGCACTTTAGTTTTGCGAGATAATAGAAAATATATATATTGGTCTCTGCCACTGGCTCCTGGCACAGAGCTCCTAAAACCCATGTAAATAATAAGAGCAGAGCAGAAGAAGGTAATCCTTCTGTTCTAATATTTGGTCTCTGGCCCCGGTTCCTGCCACCAATTTGGAATTTCCTGTGTGACAGGAGTGCCTCTTGTCCTAAAGAGGTGACTCTTAGTGGGGTCCTGGATGGAGGCTGGTCACCAGAAAGACCAAGCCTCGATTAGAAGCTTGTTATTTTCAGCCCCACCTCATCCCCACTCTCCAGAGAGAGGAGAGGGCCTGGAAATGGAGTTCATGAAGAATCACACTACATGATGAAGTTTAAAAGTAGGGGATTTGGGGCTTCCCTGGTGGCGCAGTGGTTGAGAGTCAGCCTGCCGATGCAGGGGACACGGGTTCGTGCCCCGGTCTGGGAAGATCCCACATGCCGCAGAGCGGCTGGGCCCGTGAGCCATGGCTGCTGAGCCTGCGCGTCCGGAGCCTCTGCACCGCAATGGGAGAGGCCACAACAGTGAGAGGCCCGCGCACCGCAAAAAAAAAGTAGGGGATTTGGAGTGCCCCAAATCCTGTTGGTGAATACATGGAGATGCTGGGAGAGAGGATGGAAACTCCTCTCCCCTTCCCACAAAGCCTGTCCTACGCATCTCTTCCATCTGGATGTTCATCTGTATTCTTTATCATATCCTTTTATAGTAAACCAGCAAATAGTAAGTAAACTGTTTTCCTGAGTTCTATGACCCACCCTAGCAAATCAATCAAACCAGACGAGGGAGTTGTGGGAACCTGCAATTTATAGTTTCTAGGTCAGAAGCACAAGTAACAACCTGGGCTTGACATAGGCATCTGACAGGTGGGGGCAGTCTTGTAGAACTGAGCCCTTAACGTGTGGGATCTGACACTATCTCCAGGTGAATATTGTCAGACTTGAGTTAAATTGTGGGACACTCAGCTACTGGAGCACAACTACTTGGTGTGGGGAAAAGACCGGACACATTTGGTGACCAGAAGTATCAAGTGTTCTGTGTGAGTAGTAAAGGAGACACACAGAAAAAGTGAGTTTTTCCTACTTAAATGTCTTTAAGTCCTCTTTGACTTCTTTGTATTACTTTACTACTGAGCCTTAATTGAGAACACTGTTAAAGTTCAAAGTTGGCCAACATAAATCCTAGTTGGGCTACATATGTTGAACAGGATTTCAGAGTTAGTGAATATTCCTTGTCAATTATTTTATCATTTTATTTTAACTATGGCTCATAGGGAAAGTAAAGAACCTGGTCGCAGAACTAGATGTGTCATCATGAGCACAGATGCTAGAATCCTTGGGCTCCATGAAAAATAGGATTGAAAGACCAACCACTAAAAAACTTACAGAGATCAGGACAAGTACAAATACAACCCCATACAGAGCTACTCAAAAATTGCTTACTCTCCTCAAAAATCCTAAAAATGAGAACCAGTCTCCCCTCTCTAACTGACCAGTTAAAGGAAATCAAGGGTTCTAGAGACTGGTATATTTGGACATTCACAAGATCAATTAGAGTAGCCCTACAATTTCATGAATTGACAATATTTGAACTAAAAAAGACCTTAAAAATCATAGAGTCCTACGTCTTCATTTAACAACTCAGGAAACTGAGGCCCAGAGATGTTGGTTAGGTGTTCAAGGCCACACGATTAAACAGCACTGGAGCTAGGCAGAGGAATACAAGGACAAATGAATGAGAGCTGAATTGCTGTTGCCATGGCAACAAACTTTAAACATATGAACAAATGGAGGGAACTGAAAAAATGTGGAATTGTATTTAAAGTCACTCTTAAAAATCTGATAAAAATTAGAGAAATGGTATCTCACATTTCTCAACATACTTTTACTCAACTCTGAATCAGCGCATATAACAGTGACTATAAAAAGAATGAAAGAAACTTAATGCAGGAAATTTTCTCATAAGAAAATGATACTTAGAATTATTCATTTGGACTAATCACCATTAAAACCGTCTGATAATATATTTAAGTAAATAAGATCCCCTGAATATTTCTTAACCAGAAATCCCTGAGCTATACAAGCCAAAGTTTTGTTTTTTTGTTTTTTGGGTTTTTTTTGCGGTACGCGGGCCTCTCACTGTTGTGGCCTCTCCCATTGCGGAGCACAGGCTCCGGATGCGCAGGCTCAGCGGCCATGGCTTACGGGCCCAGCCACTACGCAGCATGTGGGATCTTCCCAGACCGGGGCATGAACCCGTGTCCCCTGCATTGGCAGGCGGACTCTCAACCACCACGCCACCAGGGAAGCCCCAAAGTTTTGTTTTAAGGTAGGGTTTTAAATGTAAAATTTAACAATTTTATATTTGGTGTTTAAACCAATATTAAACAGAAAAGGAGGGAGGGTGGAAGGGAGAATTCTTGATCCTTAAGTATGTGTGTGTGCAATAAGGTATAGCCAGAATTAATGAAAGTCTACAAAGTAAACATGACAATTTGATTATATAAGAATAGAACAGACCATCTTTGAAGGCAGAATCAAAATCTATACACCCTGTATCTCTGAGGAAGGTAAGCAAATAAATGGCTTCTCTGTGCCAGTTTGCACACTATTTATAACCAAGATGGTAAATCCTTCAAAAAATCCAAGAGAATTTAAAATATTAATGCTGAAATTGTTATTCATAACTGAAAATAATACATAATTGTTAGTAATCAAAAATCTTTTAAGATTGTTTTACTTTGTTCAGATTTTAAAAGCATAGCTCTTAATAAAAAATAAATCTTTCTTTTTTTACTGTTACATTCTATATCCTCTGATATGTGTGTAATATTTTGGAAACATTTATTATCTCTTAGCTAATTGCTTTTCCATAGGGAACACATTTTGTTTGGCTGTGGGAAGGTGTATGTATATATTGACATTTCCCACTCAAATGTCATGAGATCATGTCTCTCACCTGACACCATCTCAGGAGTTGTTGTCAGCACATAATGTATTTTACAGATATTTGAGGAAAGAAAATTGAACTGAGTCTCCTCAGTGTTAGAAATGCAGCCTGACTTTGTGTCAAATAAAAGGTTTAGTGGATATTATATACCATAATCAGAGGTAGCACTGAGTGAGGAACAACATTCTGAGCTTAGAGGTGGAAGATGTGAGGTCTAAACCTAGCTTTGCCACTAACCAGCCAGGTGGAGAACCTTTACTTCTACAGCACTGAAAATAAGATCACTGGACTGAATGATCTGTAAAGGTCCTTTCCAGGAGACATAAAGTTCTAAACTTTTATTATTCTACTCTAAAATAAAATAAATGTTGTTAATATCTACATGAGGAAAAACTATAAGCAGATTGACAGATTCATTTATTAAAATATTTATTCTTATCTAGACAAATAATTTTTTCATTAAGATGTTCAATCTTCATTGATGGCAGACATTTTAATGCATTTAAGGTTCTTTTTTTAATTTTTATTTATTTTATTTTATTTTTTGGCTGCGTTGGGTCTTCGTTGCTGCGCACACCCTTCTTCTCTAATTGCGGCAAGGGGGGGCTACTCTTCATTGCGGTGCACAGGCTTCTCATTGTGGTAGCTTCTCTTGTTGCGGAGCACGGGCTCTAGGCATGTGGGCTTCAGTAGTTGTGGCACGTGGGCTCAGTAGTTGTGGCACATAGGCTTAGTTGCCCCGCGGCACATAGGATCTTCCCAGACCAGGCCATGAACCCGTGTCCCCTTCATTGGCAGATGGATTCTTAACCACTAAGCCACCAGGGAAGCCCCTTAAAGTTCATTTTTTTATTTCCCAACTAGAACTTTAGTTTGGCTACACTTAGCTACATTTGCAAGCATTAGCAAGACGCTTAATATGATTAAAGCAAACAAAGGATTATTCCCTATTACAGAAGTATGAGCAAAATGGTGGTTTATAAATTTTCTACTTGTTATTTTTTGCTAAGGGAATTCTATTTGGTAATGCACTTATTTCATTTGTCTTAGGAAAAATAAAGAGAATAAAAGCTCTATGCATCTCAACTTGTTAGGATTTAGGTATACGTTAAAAATAATTCAATGTATTTTCAAATTAGTTACATTAATTATCCTCTATTGGCTTTCATAAAGTAAACTAATTGCTTTATTTCCTCACTTGAAGGGCTGGATTTCAACCAACGTTAATGACAATCAGTGAGTGAACATAAGTTTTCTATTTATTTAAAAATACCATTTTTTTTAAAAGCATAGTTAATACTTACAAAGGAAAATATCTGTGATAAAGAAATGAAACCTGACTAAAGCTAATGGAAGTATAAACTACACTTCCATACAGTTACTACAAGTCTTCAATGTCACCTATAAACCCATTTAATATAAAAGATGCTTCTCACAAGAAAAGATGCTCAACATCACTAATTATTAGAGAAATGCAAATCAAAACTACAATGAGGTACCAACTCACATCAGTCAGAATGGCCATCATTAAAAAGTCTACAAATAACAAATGCTGGAGAGGGTATGGAGAAAAGGGAACCCTCTTACACTGTTGGTGGAATCGTAAATTGGTGCAGCCATTATGGAAAACAGTATGGAGGTTCCTCAAAAAACTAAAAAAGGAGTTGCCATATGATCCAGCAATCCCACTCCTGGGGATATACCCAGACAAAACTCTAATTCGAAAAGATACATGCATCCCTACATTCATAGCAGCACTATTTACAATAGCCAAGACATGAAAACCACCTAAATGTCCATCGACAGATGAATGAAAAAAGATGTGGTGTGTGTGTATATATATATATATATATATAATGTAATATTAGCCATCAAAAAGAATGAAATAATGCCATTTGCAAAGCAACATGGATGGACCTAGAGATTATCATACTAAGCGAAGTAAGTCAGAAAGAGAAAGACAAATACCATATGATATCACTTATATGTGGAATCTAAGTATGGTACAAATCAACAATCTATGAAACAAAAACAGACTCACAGATATAGAGAATAGACTTGTGGCTGCCAAGGGGCAGGGAGGGGGGGAAAGAATGTAAATTTGGGATTAACAGATGCAAACTATTATATATAGGATGGATAAACAACAAGGTCCTACTGTATAGCACAGGGAACTATTCAATATTCTGTAACAAACCATAGTGGAAAAGAATATGAAAACGAATATATATATATATATATATTAACACAACATTGTAAATCAACTATATTTCACTAAAATTTTTACAAATAAAAAATAAAATAAAAAATGCTTCTGCCAATTTTCAATATGGAGCTAAAGCCAGCGGACAATACTGATATGCATATCCCAGTATACTAAGACATTTCTACTAAGCTAGGAAGAGTTCCATTTTAGTCAATCCAAAAGGGCATTTGCATGGAGAAAATGGTAAATATTTACTAAATACAAAATGTAAGAAAATAGAAACTGAATAGCGAGCATATAACACAACACAGTAAAGCAACTATACTCCAATAAAAATTAATTTTAAAAATAGTGAGTATAACTAATGGGGGGGTCAATTAAAGCAGAGCATGTTGCTACCCCTGATTAGCATTATATAGACTTAAATAATTATGCAGAAATGACGATAAGCAAACACTAATCCCAGTTCCAGAAGTAGCCAATTAAAGAACAGATAGGAACATAGGAAAATAAATTGCCATGAAAAACTTTAACAATTTTTCAAAAACAGAAAATATATGGCATGAAAGTTAAAGAATTAAAAAATGAGGAATACAAAAAATCAGTTGCAATCCAAAGCCAATAATTCTTTTGGCATGCCAAACAACTTAAACATAAAACGCAAAACACTAAGAAGACAGCAGATAATATCATTAGTATTACTGCCATGCTTTTTTATTTTATTTGTTATAATGTGGCATAATCTTCAGGTTAAAAGATTTTGAGAGAGAATGTAAATAGTATCAATCAGTTTACACCCTACAGAATCCTTTGGGAACAACAGCACGAATAACATTCAAATTATTGTATTTTGCAAACTGTATTCCCTCACATATGTTCCTATGTAGTTATAATGACGGTAGGCTTTGTCATTAAAACAGGCCTGGGTTCAAATTTAAATACCATTTTTAGCTGTCTAAACTTGAGCAAATTATTTGATCTCTTATAATGCACATTTCTTATAATGCACATTTCAAAAGTGAGTATTAATAATGTTCCCTCAAAAATTAATGTGGGGATGCAAAATTACATCCACAAAGTGTCTAGCACATAAAAAGCATCTGGCTCATAAAAGGCCCAAGCCTACTAGTTTGTAGTTACTTACAAAACTAACCATGTCTTACAATAAATTATATGCCTAAGCCAGGTACGTTATAGATAACATTTGAAAAATACTCTTTTAACAGGCAAATGAGACTCTAGTCATTAAAAAATCTCCTATGTCCAGGAAAAAAAAAAAAAAGCTGCTCAAGAAAGAGTCTCAACCCTGTTTAGTGAAGTGTACTGTCTGTTCATGCCACAGTCCAGGGCTGCCCAATCCCACCCACAGCAAAACATAAAAATGACTCTTTATCAATTAAATAGTCTTTTATCAAATTGATTTCACTTACTAATGAAATAAAGCAACAAACAAAACTATAAATCTTTAGATGTGAACATGGAAGTGAGGTAGTGAGGATTAAAAGCACTTAGTGGAATGGTTTGAGTAATACTAAGTAGTATTCAGATTAAAAGGCACAAGTAGGGGCTTCCCTGGTGGCGCAGTGGTTGAGAATCCTCCTGCCAATGCAGGGGACACAGGTTCGTGCCCCGGTCTGGGAAGATCCCACATGCCGCGGAGCGGCTGGGCCCGTGAGCCATGGCCGCTGAGCCCGTGCGTCCGGAGCCTGTGCTCCACAACAGGAGAGGCCACAACAATGAGAGGCCTGCGTACCACAAAAAAAAAAAAGGCACAAGTAGATTTCAGCCATAAAATATGATGAACTTGTCTTTCAATTAACCATTACTCAGAATTAAGCAAGAATTTTCCGCTTTATAACTGAGGAGTGTTGACCGAATTTAAAAAGTCCCTCAGCTTTGCTGAACAAGGCCAAGATTTTTTAATATGTTTCAATTTATTCTTCAAACAGGAAAAGTAGTATTCACTTGGACAACAGATGCCATCATGCTGAAGACAACCACAGAAAACTAGTGTCTGAGGTTAGATGTTTCTGCCATGTCCCTCGGCTACTCCCAGCCAAGTAGCTTACACTCAGTGATGCTGGGTGCAACAAATCTGGGCAGGTGACTTGATCATCTTGGACCCTCCTTAAAGGAAAATCTGATGATGTCACTTTTCTGCTTATGCTCTTTCAGGTACTGTACATAATATGAATAATTAATGCAGAGAAGGGAAATATATTGAATTCTGTCTACCCTACCCTCCCGGAGCCCAGAGCATTCTTCAACCACTCTAGATTTGAATCTCTAGAGATTCAATCAATCTCCCAGTCACTCTAGTCCACCGAGCTTGTCTGAGTCTTGGAGTCCTTCTCAAGACTGCTCTAGGCAGCCAATTCCAATCAGAGGTGGCCCATGAAATAAAACCTATTCACCTCCTGAATACATTGCTAATGAGGAGAATGCTCTGACTAGATGACAGTCTGGGCAGCAGTGGCCTCACAGGTAAAGCAGAGTCAGAGAAGAAAGGTGTGGACAGTGCCACTCCAAGCAAGGGAAGTGATGCACTGGCCCTACGTCATCTGCATCCCTACCCTGCTAGCCACCTAATCCTTTTTATGCAGATGGTATCTTGGGATACTAGGCTGATGCCATTGGAAATTAAATTATATAATTATCTTCCTATTCCTCTGGCCTCGTGCTTATGTAAAAACCTTCTGTTGGGCTTCCCTGGTGGCGCAGTGGTTGAGAATCTGCCTGCTAATGCAGGGGACACAGGTTCGAGCCCTGGTCTGGGAAGATACCACATGCCGTGGAGCAACTAAGCCCATGAGCCACAACTACTGAGCCTGCGTGTCTGGAGCCTGTGCTCCACAACAAGAGAGGCCGCAACAGTGAGTGGCCCCCGCTCGCCACAACTAGAGAAAGCCCTCGCACAGAAACAAAGACCCAACACAGCCATAAATAAATAAATAAAATTTTTAAAAAAACCTTCTGTTAATATTTGGTTCCCATACAATTTCAGTTGCTTTTAAAGTTAGAATACTATACTCATGTTAGCACTACTATTCAAATGCCTTGAAAATACAGTGGAATCCTGTTTTATACATCACTTTCTGCGAGCTCAGTTAATATGAATTCACCCCTGAGACTGCTCTATTCTTGATGTGCTGACAAACATAGTTTCTGAACCTACAAAGTTAAGGATTCAATACAGAACCATGATGGATTCCCCAAGATCTGTGGCATCTTACAACATATCATAACAACCAAACAGCTGGAATTTATTGCTAATGCTACTTCTTTCTCACCAGACCCTCAACATCTAACACATGGAAGATAGGTCCCCTGTGAACTGAGCCCCACCCTTTTTTTTTTTCTAATTTTACGTCTCATGTGGTCCTCCAGTTAGTACCAACAGCAGGAGTGCCACCCATGGCAGTGCTGGTGGTGGAGGGTGGAGGATAGGATGCATCAAATCAAAGTTATGAAGCAAAATCTAAAATAGGAGAATGAGAAACAACGTTGGAAGCTGGGAGCATCAAAAGCTTGTAGAACTGACCTGGATGTAATATGATATGGGAAGTGGGTTTACATCCAAGAGAGCTATCCATAAAGAGACTTTTTTTTTTTTGGTTGGTGGTATGCGGGCCTCTCACTGTTGTGCCCTCTCCCGTTGCGGAGCACAGGCTCCAGACGCTCAGGCTCAGCGGCCATGGCTCACGGGCCCAGCCGCTCCGCGGCATGTGGGATCCTCCCGGACTAGGGCACGAACCCGTGTCCCCTGCATCGGCAGGCGGACTCTTAACCACTGCGCCACCAGGGAAGCCCCCATAAAGAGACTTTTATGAATTCTGTTTTCTTGTGGCGTTTGGTGCTTTGGCAGAAAGATGGTAGCTGAAAGCAGCTGTGTGACTCTTGGGCCCTCTACTCAGACGTGTTTTGTGCACAAGCCCTGAGGACTAGCTATCCTGAATTACTTGCTGTTCTGGAATCGGCATGTTCCACACACCCTTGTGCCTTTGCACATGCTCTTCCTTTTTTCTGAAATACCCACTGTCCTTTACTCAAGCCTTCCCTCCTCTCTGCTCCCACAGCATTTTTGGAATTGGAATTTAAGTTGCCCCTGTATATTTCCTTTGTGATTGTAAGTTCCTTAAAAGCAGAGCCCTGTTTAAGTCATCTTAATTCCACTGAAGTGCTATAACAGTACTAGTAAGGATATATGTAATTTGATCATTGAATTACTCATTAAAATACATTGAATGGAAATCCTGATGCCATTATAATGGTTGAAGATGTTCTCACATATACTCATTTATTCACTTATCTGACAAACGCCTATTGAGGTTTTCATTTTTTACCTTTTTAGTGTGTCAGACCTTGTGCTAGGAATGGAAGGTACGAAAGTGACTCAGTCTTGACCATTAATGAGAGTACAGTCTTAGCAGAAAGTTGACGCGTTTACTCTCACATTACTATCCAAATACACTCCAACCTATATTCTTCTTTGACAATTTTAACCTATCCTTTTAAGAAAAGTCTCTTTGGAGACTAATTTTCCTCTCAAACTAATTCATATTCTTGGTAAAGATTTCTTTAAATCTAGTTTGGCATTTACCATTTATTTGTTTAACCCAATATGATTACTGAGCTCCCATCTTGAGCTTCAAGGCACTGAGGATCCTGAGGTTAAGAAAACAGACAAGACTCCAGCTCCAAAAGAGCTTTCTCTAGAAAACACACAAGGAAGTAGAAAGAGAAATAATAACTAGAGAAGAAATCGAAATCTAATTTTTGTAACTCAGTTCTATTCACTAGAAGTCATAGACTTACTGTCTTGGGAAAATCAGAAAATACAGACCCCATATTTAGCCACAACCTTTAGTCTAGATGTATTTTCTAGTAACTATTCAGAAGACCGCAGTCATCGGGACTCAGCCCCAGAAGCACCAGTCATTACCATTAATATGAAGACTGTGTTGCATTAAGCTTTCAAAAATAGTATTCACATCTTCAAATTCACATGTTCCTTCATGTATCCTCAACAGATCTCTCCTCCAACAGAAGAAACATTCTGTTCTTCCTAGACTATCATTTCAACCGTGATTTGGGGATTCGAACGTAAAAACAAACAAACAAACAACAACAACAAAAACAGGGGTTGGACTAGTTCTCTAAGGCCCCCAAAAACTCTAAATTTTAGGAAACAGCAGGTGTTACTCCTTCCCAATCTGAATACACATGTGCTGGGGCCTTTCCCTCATCAGGTTACAGAAATAAAAGTAAGCAGATGTGGAATCAGACTGTAGTTCACATTAGAAACCCTATGCAATCACATCTCATCTTACCCTATGTTAATTCTATCAATGACTGGATGTAATTAAAGTAACACAAATGGATATTTCATTATTATGTTTACATATGAAAGTTATCTATGTATTTAGATACATAGGTTGCAGTTTGATTTTGTGATTAAAGGCATGAGTTTTGAAATCAGACAGGTGTGGATTTGAAGCCTAGCTATGCCACAATTGATGTGACCCAAACAAGTCAATAACCACGCTAAGCCTCGGTTTCCACTTCTACAAAATGGGAATAAAAGTCTACCTCAAAGTATGATGCGCCTGGGACTTCCCTGGTGGTCCAGTGGTTAAGACTCTGTGCCTCCCCTGCAGGGGGTGCAGGTTCGATCCCTGGTAGGGGAACTAAGATCCCGCATGCCGTGTAGTGTGGCCAAAAAAAAAAAAAAGGTATGTTGTGCCTAAGGTCCTTAGCATGAAGTAAACACTAAAGATGTCAGCTATTACTGCAATAAAACATTTCCATTGCAAAGAACATAAAACAAGCATCAGTGAAAGTTCCCTAATACAAGAGAACATAAATGCAGAAAAAATATCTGAAGATGCTATTATATCTAAATTTCATAACAAACTGCCCCATGTTTATAAGACTTGGATCTCTTTTCAAGCTCCACACTATAACTTCTCTATGGTTTCCAAATAAGGCTTTCAAGCTAGTGAATAAAAATAGGTACATCTTAAGAGTTTTATGATACATGTCTAACAAATTTACAGACAAGGCCAACACAGATGAAGAGAATAAAGGATATGAAGAGATTTTTTAAACATTTAGAGAATTCAAAGTGTTGAACTCAAATATAGACTCCAAAATCTAACTGGGAAAATTCAAGAACATATCCTTTTCAAAAGGTATTATTAAAAAATTAATCCTGATCTAAAACAATGTTTTAGGAAAATAATTTAAAAGTACAAACTAAAACCTATTTTCAACATTAAAATATTCCATTTAAGGGGCTCATCTGGACTTGACAAAGTAGTCATGATACACTGGAAAGTCTTTCTCATTCTCTCATTCCCGCTATCTCTCCTTTCCTTCCTTTTTTTTTTTTTTTAAGCTGTACGTGGGCCTCTCACTGCTGTGGCCTCTCCCGTTGTGGAGCACAGGCTCCAGACGCGCAGGCTCAGAGGCCACGGCTCACGGGCGCAGCCGCTCCGCGGCATGTGGGATCCTCCCGGACCGGGGCACGAACCCGTGTCCCCTGCATCGGCAGGCGGACTCCCAACCACTGCGCCACCAGGGAAGCCCCTTTCCTTCCTTTTTACCCTTTTTGTTTTTAAAATGGTAGAGATTGTATTCATTTTTTAAAACTTTTATTAAGAATTATTATATTGAGCAAACCTCTTATTCTCTCAGTATCTTAATTACCTTGGCTCAGAAAGTGGGAATGATAATAACTTTACCTATTCAACAGGGAAAGGAGTTACACTGGTCAAAAGAATTTACAATAAGCTTCATTTTGCTATAAAATTGTACTGCAAAAAGATACTGAAGTGCCGATGACAGACATTTTATGTAAATATTTCATATTATATAAATATTTATTATTCAGGCAATACTTAATAGGGCACTATTTGAGTGTTATCAGATAATGTGGATAGTTACAATGGGAAGAACTAGCAACAATAGATGTGAACAACTATGTAAAGTACTCTAACCACAAGCTAATATTAGTTCTACTGTTACATAGGTAACCTGGGCCAACGTAACGCATCTTGTTCCAATCCTTTATTGACCTATTATATCAGAAAATTATAGATCTGGAAGAAACGTTAGAGACTTCAGTAAGTATTCAGTTCAGTACATTTTTTCTCTAATATGTTTTCCTAGAGGTAGTCATTATCATGCTCCTGAAGGATACAGACCATATGGAATTTTAATATAGATTTATAGTAAGTGAAACTGATGGACCCAAACCAAAATTCTACATATGTTATGGGGGGGGGGACTCTAATTGCTATTACTTTTCCACTCACTAACAATGGCTAATGATGTATTTTGTAACTCCACCACATACAGTCTTCTCTATCACAGGGATGCTTTTGTGACTCCCCAGTTTCAGTCCTTTTGGAGTAACACTTACAAATAGAAATAACTTTATGTCAGTGCTACTCTCTTGACACCATCCTAACTGTACACTTCCTGCAAAGTTCTCAGCCTAATTATCTCAATAGAACTGCAACGTTTTCTAGTTGTCAGTGTCCCTATTTGACAACAAAAAAGTTCATCTCTTCCTCATCCATAATTTCAAATGATTCTCATAATAATCATGTAAAATAAGCAGATCTATTTACTTTTTTAAATGGTCACACACTCAATAGCAAAGTTAGGACTAATAGTCTTTCCACTATGTTATTCTCTTTAAAATATATACTATTCCCTTAGAAAAATAAATATGTGTGTGTGTGTGTGTTAATACACACTCATTGAAAAAAGATCCAAACAATATAGAATGTATTTATAAAAATCTCCTATGTCTACTCAGAGTCCTATTTACCAAAGGCAGCCACCATTAACAGTTTAGTGTCCTTCAGATATTTACTATGGCCAGGCACAGAAATAGATTCAATCATAGTATTCTATGCCTTTCTTTACTTTCTTTTTTCTTTTACTTTGGCCATGTTTCCACCTCAGAACATATAAATTTATTAATTTTATTTAAAAAACTCTATCCACCAGTCCCCTCTTAAAAGTGCATGTTCTCTTGAATGTTCCTATTTTAAGCACATTAAATATTATTTTGTAATGCCGCAACTGTAACTAAAAAATTCTACAAAATGTGAAAATCAAGGATTTACATTTCAAATAAGTCAGTCCTCTCTACTGTTTGGTATGATTTAATTTTTTTGATAAAAATACTTAAAATATGTATACTGGAATTTAAAACACTTAGGTCCAATTACTTTAAATTGCTACAATAATTTGTTCTGAAAGACCGTCATCCACCCATCTCATATATTTTCATACAAACACATATACTATAAAACACATACTATAATATATGTTAATATTGATATATCAGAACATTTTCATATATGCCAATATTTTCTAGGAAATATTCTTTGGAGATAAACTCATCTCTACTATTTTGTAGCTTGTTTTTCTGTAATGTAAATAATCTGAGTCAGTAAACAGGGTTTGTTTCATATAGATACATAGTTAGAGAAATAATGGCATTGGTTTCATAACGATGAAACTACAGCAATAAGCAGCAAGAAAAAAAAAGATAATGAAAGAGAATTTTTTTAGTTAAAAGGCAAAGAGCAAATAATAAACAAACATCTTCAAATTAGAAACCATATGCTTGAACTACTGTTAATTATGATAAATTATTTAGGGAGCACAAATGGGTATTAAAAGGCTAAATATAGTTTTTTTTTTTTGAAAAAGGCTAAATATAGGTTTTTCTTTCAACATTTTTCAAACGTTGCTTCTAAAATCTCTTAGCAGTTAATCATCTTCCAAATATTATCCTCTTTCTAAGGTGAACAAAACAAAAGATAATTAGTTCCTCTGGAAGTCTCTATGTTTGCCTGATTGTTCTGAGTAGAAATATGCACATTTGCAGATTTGCCAAGTTCAACCCATTTTGCTGGAGAATTCCCAGTGCACTGGATTTTTGCCAAAGAGCTAAGCTAGGTTGTTGAAAGTTCCTTTTTATCCATCTGCAAAATTTCACTCTCCCTCTGCTGGCGGCCATAGACACCCTTTTCAGATTAGGTTTAGATGTGCAATGAAACAAACATTTGTTCCCTTTAAGCTTTACAACAATGCACACTTCAGCATCCCCTTCTTACAAGTATTTTACTTTAGAGCAGCTCTCACTAACTGGCGTTCACCATTCCCTGTGGAGTTGAATAAAGCTTTTCTGTGATAGGCTCTTCCTATAAGATTTGCAACTCTTACCATTATCTGAAGAGTTCAGAAGCACTTCCAAAAGCTGTAAGCATTTTACAATGTTTTCTTTGCACCACTGAACAGCCCCAGCTGATGAAAGCAAAATGAAAAGGGCCAGATGCATGCTGAGAAGGGCATGATCTTTTCTGTGAGATCAGTATTTCCAGCTTCAGTCCACTGATCAGGGTAAGGCCCTGCTTTTCTCATATGCTTTGCCTCTAAGCATGTGGACTCAGACATGGAAATTGCTGTGATTCATATGTTTGTGGAAAAAAAAAAAAAAAGCCTCTCTAACATGCCCAAGAAGAACATACTTACTCCACTGTTACTTTGTTTGCAAAATTTTAAACACTAAAGAATATGGTTGATAAAAATAATTAACACAAATTTTACTGTTGTGCCCCTGATTATATGACCAATACAGTAGCTGTAATAAAGAATTACTAACGTTGCTTGAATTACAAATAATTTATACAAGTTGAATGGAGGGACTGTGGGAGAGGAAGGCAAATTTTGCTTTGAGAAAAGTAAGTAATCAATTAGCTCATTAGAGCTTTGTTCATTTTATCGGATATCAATTCTTTCTACACGGTCTGTGTTGTACGTAGACTGACCACAGAGTGAGGGATTAGTTCCCAAAAAACTTGTCATAGAGTGAACACGTTCCCCCACACCCCCAAATGCTCTTCTTTTCTTTCAGAAAAATCAGTAGTACTTTGGTTTACTGAGTTTTCATTTTCCCCCTCTTTCACAGTGAAGACAGAAAAAGGATTTTTATGCCTATTGTAAACAGCTTTAACCAAAAACAAAATATAACAAAACAGGAAATAAGATGAAATGAAAAAAGATTCTTATCTTCAGTCACAAGAACTGTGTGTAAAATACAATTACAGTAACACAAGGGTAGTATATCTATTAAATTTAGCTGAGGAGAGAGAGACCAGAAAGCTGCCACTTTGATTTGATGGTTACACTTAAATGGGTTAATATGAACAAATCTAATTCTATCATTATTCCCAATTATATATATTCTCCAGGAAAAAAAATATTCCAGAAGATACAGAGCTTAAGAGTTTGAATTTTCTAAATTAAAGCAAGTTATGTTATAATTATTGATCAGAACAGAGGGTCAATATTTCATCACTGTAGGAAAGTCTCAAATATTACATTTGATTTACACCAAAAGATAAGAAATTGACACCACTGAAGTATAAAAAAATGTGTTTGACATCACAGACAAACAAAAGTACACGTATTATTAATGATCATTCCCATGCAGGGTATTCTATTCCCTAACATCTGAGAAGTTTATTAGTCTTTGCTATTTTCTCCCAGGAACCCTACACATTTTAAACAAGCCTTGAAAAACCTTTTCAAAACTCAAGATTATAAACTTTATATCTGGCTCACGTGATGTCAAACTTAACCCTTTTAATTGTTCTTATTTCCTTTCATTACTTTCTTCTCCATAACTACAACAAGATTTCACAAAGTAGGAGATACAGATCTTAGTGTGTGATTCAGGGATAAACACCTAAATAGAAGATGTCAGGACACAACCCAGAACTGAGCTCCTTTTCCTTCCCCAGGAAATGAATCTTGGAATGAAAAGACAAAGCTCTCCCCATCAATGGCCAGACTCTCAAACGGGGACATCATGGGGAGTCGTCAGCCAGCTAGAGTTTTTCCCATCTGACCTCAGTGCTAAAGCTCTTGGTGGCATAAGCCCCAAGTGACCTGAGCCCTGAAGGGACAGTCCTCTAATCACCGTAGTATTTAGAGGAAGGATTGTCTGGAGGCAATGAGAAAGGCAGTAGATTTTAAGGATACAAACCGTCATTGGACTGTCAGAATCACTTCTTTCTCATGGAGCTATTGGAGGTACTTAACTTCCTGGGAAGCACTCTGACATGGAGGACCAGCCCTCTTCTAGCTACGTCTCTAACAGTTTAGGACATTGCCTTCACTTCAGCTACTTCTAGTTCCAGCTGGCTGTTGAATCTGACTTCACTAGGCCACTTTGGTGATGAAATAAAATGATCCGGATCTCAATT
Organism: Lagenorhynchus albirostris; assembly: GCF_949774975.1. Classification (NCBI taxonomy): domain Eukaryota; kingdom Metazoa; phylum Chordata; class Mammalia; order Artiodactyla; family Delphinidae; genus Lagenorhynchus; species Lagenorhynchus albirostris. The sequence goes on along the minus strand of NC_083098.1, from coordinate 121,042,687 downwards.
TTGACCCCACTACATTTGCTGTAACTCACTGTGTGAGTTGGACAAATTGCTTAACCTCTAAGAGACTTCATTTCATCGAATATAAAATCAAGTCATAATATTTTCCTCATTCATTTGCTATGACTGTTAAAAATAACTCAACCAAACAACTTGACATTGTATGTGGCACAAATCATATGTTCAATACTGTCCCATATTAGTTTGACTTTATAACTCTGTTAGCAAGTTCCACATACTCCACTTTAGCTTTCTTTTGACCATTCCTTATATCTACTTTATCCATGCTCTAGTTTTCAAAAAGGTACTATTATTTTCTTGAAAACATCCAATTCCATGTCAATGGATACTGTCAGTCATAGACAAAGTCATACCCTAACAGAAGAACAACATCTTCGTAACTTATAACAACATACTTTCATGGCTACTCAAGACCAAGGCAGTTAAATCCTCCCTGCCATAGTCCTATGTCCATCCTCTGAGGACAATAAAGAACAGTTCTATTCCTGAACTTAGTAAAGGGGTCCCCGTTTACGAACTTTGGTCATCCTGACCTGCAGAATTAATTAAATTGAGTGCCTGGCTTTTCAAACCTCAGATTTGCAACATAAATAGCAGTGGTTTCTATGGAGTTGCTTTGACCAAATTCAGTACCTATTATATTATCATTAAAATTAACAATATAAGATAATTATACACTTTGGGTCAAAGTAAACAGTAACCTGCCTATTTTATTAGAGAGAGAAAAATTATCTTAAAGCCACAGCTAACTTATGTTAAGAACTTTATATTTTAATGAAATTCAGTAGAGTTGTAACCACCTAGAATTGTAATTTTCAAGCAATGTTTCATGGAGGGTCAATGGTGATGTCTCAGGGGACCTACCCGAAAGTAGGTGAAGAGGAGGGGAAAGAGGTGACCTGAGTAAGTGGGCTCCAGGTCCCCCATGCCTACTGGAACCAGAATAGTTCTCTTTATATCTTTATTTACACCAGATTTTATTATTCAGTGTGGTTTTGCAACTAAAACAACATCTGAAAGTCCCTCAACTAGAGATCTCTTCAGTTTTATAAAAAGCCCTATACTCTCAAGTAAACAGTCTAAAATATCAAAATGGGAAATAGAAATTTAGAGTTTCTAGTTAAATAAGCATATTAATATTCTTATAATTCAAAGTCAACAAACTGAAGTCTTTCACCTTCGGGCCTATTTAATACTTCCACAGTCTAACTAGACCATCCAAAGGACGCGCACCAGAGTAGGAAGAACATGCCAAACCAATGATGCCTGAGTAGCTTCGGACAGCAGGCTCTCTTCAGTCATGGCAAACAAGATATAAGTTTTGAATTAAAAATAAAAGTCATCTTTTCTTCAAGGTCAAACAGTTTCTTAAATTTTGCCATAAAAATACTGTCATTAGGAGACACACACCAAAAATGAGTACCCGAGAAAAGAATACTCAATATCTTTCTTTTCCCTTTCATCCAAGCCAAATATGTCTGATTTCTGATTTTTAGAAAGAAATATTCATGCATATAGTACACTTATAAACACACATATGTTCATGCAAATTAAGGGAAAACACCACAATTAGATTAATGTCTTCAAATATGGCTCTATTTTAATTCTATGGGAGAAGATCATTATATATTAGGTTTCAATAAATCCTTCAACCACCTAAGGCTTGTCATGGTCTACAATGGTTGACTGAGAATTGTAATCAGACTGGAAGCTTAAATCCACTGGCAAAATTGAGGGAATCGGATGACACAGTCATTAATTCCCAACCATTACAAATTCCCAGTCATTAATACCAACCTAGTCTAACACTGTCCCCAGTGCAAATTTCCTTCTCCCATTCTCCACAAACACCACTTCAAACTCTTCGCATTTCCTCAAATCCCTACTAAGTATTCTGACCACACCCTCCTCTTAGAGAAAAATAGAAACCTTTGTTGATACTCCCCTAAACTACCTACCAAGTCTATAACCCTATCTGTGTCTGTACATATCCTACTGCTATTGTCTTAGTTATGTTGAGGAGGATTCCTCCCATCAGCTACGAGTAATCCCCCTTCCTGCACTGAGACTCCATCCCTTCCTTCCTTCTCAGAAATCCATGCCTTTAATCTCTCCCCTTCTCTGCAATGTTCCCATTAACACTTAAACATGTTCGAAACTCTGTCATCCCAACATCCCAGTCCAGCTACTGGATTCTCTCCACTTTTACTTACAGACAAAAATTTCACAATAACTATCTTTTTTGCTAACTTTTTCTCCTAACCTCCTATTTATTCTTCAACCCACGCCAATATGGCATATGCCCCCACCATTCCAAGAAAACTTCCCTTGCCAAAGTCACTAAGGACCTTTATGTGGAAAAATTCAGTGGGTTTACTGAAGTCTTCATCTTCCTTCACCTGTCAGCAACATTTGACACTCCAGCTCAACTTATCATTCTCTCCTTTTCTTCAGGTATTGGAACCGGTCCTCTGTTCTTCATCATACTATAATCTCTACAAAAGTGGTCCCATTGGTTTCCACAGTCTTTGTTACCAACTGTGAGACAATGGTTTCCAAAACCTACCATAGATCTCTGCTCTGAGTTTCTAAGACTCATCTACCTATCCAACTGCCAACTTAGCATTTACACTTGGAAATCTCACTGATATCTCAAGTGAAGCAAATTGTATCATAATATATTCATATAATAATACAGGGTAATATCTGCCCTTCCTAAAAATAGCCCAAGCTAATTAGTGCTCTCTCATTATCAGTATTAATAAAGTCGCCTAATTCTCATTTGACACTCAAAAAATAGCCACAAAGTAGAGAAAATTCATGCTACTTAAACGGTCATCATTGGAAGAGTATAAACTTTTTGGTGTAAAGTTATTTCCTTAATTTTTTTTTTAACTTCTCTTCAAATTAAGCCTCTTCATAGCACCTGCCCTGAGTTCTTATAAGCCCCTTCAGCAAGATTAGAATTTTTTTAATTGTGGTTTTATACAGACAAGTTGAGTTCTTCTCTTTTACTATTCTCATATATCTTCTATTCATTGGAATGAATTTTTAATTTAGTATAAAGGGACAATACATGCTTCATTACATCTAAATGTCACTGGTCTTTTGCATAATTGTCAATGGTAGTGGAGTCACACAGCTCATCTAATAGCTCATAGTGCAATTATCTCCCTCTCAACCAGATGTCATGGTTTTTATAATATTTTAAAGATTCCTTCTTGAAAATAAAGAGGTTCTTCTAGATAAGTTTCATAACTTCAAAAAGGAATCATATTTCCCCAAATCATGCATGTGACAGATATCCAAGATCTCTATATTCTATTATATAAGTGTAATGTTTCCTTCTTCCCTCCTCCCTTTTATTTAAATTTTTTTCATATAAAAAGAATCTGGCAAATTCTCCACACTGATGCAATCCATTTGAATTATCCAAAATCAAATTGCCTTATTGACAAGCTTAGAGCAATCAATTTTATGAGCAATTCTGAAGATAATTTTTTGATCACAGGAAACAAACCATAAGCCCTTGGAGAAAACATACAGCTTTGATGCACAAATCTCAATGTGTTCACTTTGTTGCATCTAATTTCTTTCCCCCACCTCCCTCATTCCACCAATGAATATGTTGACAAAGTGATCAATTTATCTTTCTATTCCCAAATAATACTTACAATAATTTCCTAGACTCAGAAAGAAAAGTCCTATCATACAGGTATTACATTTCTCATAATTAAAATATTATCAAAACTATAACATCTTTAAATCTGTTTACACAAAAAATTATTTTTACCAAAATAGAACTTATACATTCCAACCTCTGTGTCTTTTTATAGTGCTCCTTCTACAGTAATATTAAAATACCAAAAGTACCTTTTGCAACATGGTTGTCATTTGAAATATCAGTTCATGTCCCCGTTCAGTTACTTACCTAAAAGAACAAAAAAGAAAACATAAGTCTGAAATAATTTCAAATTATCTTTAAGAACAGCTTTTACATTTCTAATAAAAATAGGTTTGTAGCAGGCACCGATAAACTTGTTAATAAGAAAATTGTCACTGTATTATAAATGTGAAACAGCAACCGAAAACATGTAAATCTTTCAAGAGCTCAGAAAAGTAGGCAAAACAGAGTAGATGAAGATGGAAAAATAGCGTGTATAACAGGAACAGATTTGAGAAATTATGAAAATGTTCATCTAATCATAAGGAACTTTAAGCAACATTAGTAGATTTGAGATGGTCAAGATAATTGAGAACAAGATTAAATTCTGTGTTCATACTTCAGAATTATTTTTTATGGGTTCAAGTTTCGCATGACAAAAATCATCGAGCCAACACACTTTGGTTGATGCTTTAGTCATAGTCTATAAAAGTTTACATAATCTACATTAAAACTGTTATTGTTAAAACATTACAAAAACAGTAAGATCATTTTAGGAACAACAAAAATCATTCTTATTTCACTATCTGAATTCAACAAATATATTTATTCATGTTCTTTCTCTTTTAAATCTATGAATATGAATATGTACTCATTTAAACAGGTGAACATACACCGAGCACGAATGTGAGTATGTTCTCCTTTAAACCTGGCATATATAATACATTATAATTACAAAACATTGTATTCCTTTTTGACCTATTATTTATACTTATTTTTCTATGTGTCTGTCTACTGTTCATACATGTCATTTTAACATCTGCAAGTTTGTGCTGTTTCATAATTTACTTAGCCATTATCTTTTTAATGACATTTAAATTATTGTCAAATTTCTATAAATAATAATTCAAGTATATGTGTATACATATCCTTTTTATCTCTTTTCACTTCCACTTATCTTTAGTCCTAACTTTTGCTGATTTACAAGTGTCCCTGCATCTGGTAGGATACATCCTTCCTCATTGTGGTTCCAGAATATACTTTCATATTCATGCCTATGTCTTTTCCAATTGAAGCTTAGTATCAATTTGTTGAGAGTTTAATTCCTTAAAGTCCAACGAGGCTCATTAGGATTACATTCAGTCGATAAACAGACGTGATAAGAACTGACATCCTAACAACCATTTGTCATCTTATCCATCCCTTATTCAAATCTCCCTTTTCATCTCCTAAAAGAGTATTCAGTTTTCTTTGCATAATCCATGCATATCGTTTGCTAAATTCATTAAGAAGTACGTCAAAATTTTTCTTGCAGTTGTCAAAAGGAACTTCTTTCTAATTGTATTTTCTCTCTGATATACATTACTACTATTAATTCCTATACTTTTATTTTGTGTTTATTCTCCTTAGAACGTTTACAGCCTCTTAAGTTTTTGACATTTCCCTAATTACATCACAATTTTTTAAAACTATAAGGAAAATTCACAAAGTCTTCCTGAGTATTCCCTTTATAGAAGTTAAAATAATTAGACAGACTATGATATTCAGAACAATCTGTAGTTAATGACAGTGAGGATGATTAAGATGACTTAGCCTCATTTCAAAAGTAGGCTTTGATTTTAATGCGTCCATCCATTTAGAAACTATGCTGCCTCATACATAATATTCGAACATTTTATACGTTTGCATGAGGAGCCTGTAAGTACCAACCTAAATAGTTTTCCTGAACAGATTTTCAGAGAAAACTTACTACACAATTATATCCTTTGACTTTTCTTAGGAAGCTATTATAAGTGCATTTGCATCTTATGGGAGAAAAGGCCAAAGGATGTGAACTGCAGTTTAACAGCAAGAGGCCTGGCTTTGGGATCATATTGGCCTGGCCTCAAGGCCTGACTCTGCCACTGGTAACAACAGGCCCTGCACAAATGGCCTACTCTGAGCCTGAGTTCTCCTCCTGAGATGAGGTTACTTGGAGGCTTGGAGATAGTAGGTAGAATGCACCTGGCATAAATTTGGCACTCAAAAATTGGTAGGTATCATCATTCATCGACAGAAGGCCATGTCTAGACCTCATCCTAAGCATTTTACATATGTTTATTCATTTAATTTCACAATAGCCATGTGAAATACTATGCACATTTAGTCCACAAGGAATGAGTTCAGAGTCTATATTGCACAAATTTACGGTAATATTCAACACTGATCCAGGATTCTAACCATTGTTTCTCTGATCCTAAGTCAATGTCCTCTCCACTATGACATCCTATCTTCTGTTTTCATTACTTTTCCCTACTAAGATCTGGGATTTCATAATATTCTACAGATTTCCTTTTAATTTGAAATGACTGGAAAAGAGCCTTTTCTAATTTATTTTAAAATCCAGTGAATATCGCCTATAATCTTGAAACTGTCATTAAAATCCATTTATCATCTATCTGACTCAAAATAACCTTTTCCAACATATCACTACTTCCCTTTACTCGTCCTACAACAAGACCAAATTCCTTGATTTTCCCCTTTACATATATACAAAATTTTATCTAATTTTCCTGTCTCCATACTTTACCTCAAGGTAATTCGTTTTTTAAAAATTTATTATATATTTATTTATTATGCTGGTTATTTTCTAGGCACCCCTGAGCTCCCATCTGTTCATTTTTCTTCTCTGCCCTGTTCTCATCCTGTGAGGTTGACCCCTACCCTGTGTCACACAAACTCTCTTGCCCACTGGCATCCATTTGTGTTTGCTCAGTTGAATGCACCAGCAACAGATCCCAAAATAGAATCGGAGAGAGATTAACGTATGTATTCTTCATATTCCCTCCCTGCTTTGACATCCAGGCAGTAGCTGCATTCCTCTAGCACCATAGCTTCCATCAGACGTTCCCTCATCTACATTCTAGTAAACACAGCTTCCTCCACCTCTTTCAGATCTAGCCTAAGAGTGATGGTGGTTGCCCCATGGTCCCTCACCACCCCTTGATGGTTCCCTTAACCTGACTCACTTCTCTTTAAACTACCTCTTTATTAAAGTCTCTTCAAGAATCCTGGCTGAATGTTTCATCTATTCCTTCTCATTAAAAAAAAAAAAAAAAAAAATGGAAGCATATAAAGTACAAAGAAGAATATTCTATATATAAAGCATATAAAAGTAAAGAGAAAGGTGTTCTTGGAATAACCAGGCTTAACAAGAAACACACTACTTCCAGAATCACTTTATATACATACATATAGTTACCGTCTTAAATATTATATAGTATTGTTATTATATAACATTGATTTTTTTGCCCTCATGGTCCTTAACCATGCCAAAATATAAAAACTCACCTCATCTGTTTAAATTTTCTTAGCATTCCACAAAAAATGCATATACCATATACCTATTTAATCAAAGAAAGACATGCTTTCTATTACACAATATCTAAAATCAGTCTAAAATCTCCTTAGTTTTAATTTATATCTTCAAGGGTTACATTCATAATTCTTACATGAAAGAAATTGAGGGATGATGTCTACTTTCAGAGTCAGTCTCAAATTCATACAAAAGCATTGGTTGAAATTGCTGTTCAAGGAATGTTAAGCTGGACAGGCATCTCTTGTCCCAGTTAAATTGCAATGAAAAAAACTAAGAGATGAGAAGTGCCTGTGTCCTATTTTTTCTTCTTCCTTCTATAACTACCATTTACTAAACACAATATGTCTCTCTGTTTATATTATCTATTTATTCTTCATGACATGTAAGACAGGAATTACTAAGTCCCCTTCACAGATGAAAAAAGGTTAAGTAATGTGCCTAGACTCTAAGTGCTGAAGCCTGGAGCTGTCCATCTCCAAAGTCATCTTTTTTTTTTTCTTTTAGTCTTCTTTTTCATTATATCTTGCTGCCTCCTCTAAAAGATTTGATTTATTTACATTTTACTTGATATCAGGAGATTACCAACTTTTTCATGCCAAAGTCTTATTATATTATATCAGGTTTTGCTAAATGCTCATCATATTTTATCACAATATATCATATTTTCATAAGATGTGATTTGGCCTATGATATCATTAGGCCATTAAGATATTATAAAACAAAAACAAAAAAATATTGTAAAACAAATATTGTAATGTTTCCATTTTATTTTCTCTTTCTCTTCAAGGCATATTAGAACTCTAACAGTCTGAGAGTCGAGTTATAAATAATTATGAAAATAGGAAGGACCCAAGTACTAAAGAGTTAGTGATGTCCCAGTGGCTTGGAGCCTCTAGACCAGTGTCCCTGGGCCAATTACAACAGACCAATCACTAAGGGTGCTTTTATTTTTTAAATCACAGAGTCTTGGGCCTCACTCCAGTATAATTTTTTGACTTTACACTTTTTACAACTTCTGCATATTCAAGTTTGAGAGAACAAGGCAAGAATCATTGCTTTATTTCAGAGATCCCAGGACCAGCAGTATATCAGCATCACCTAGAAACCTATTAGAGATGCAAAATCTTGGGCCCTACGCCAGACCTTCTGAATTAGAAATTCAGGAAATGGGCCCAATAATATGCGTTTTAGCAAGCCTTCCAAGTGATTCTGATACAAGTGAAAGTTTGAAGACCACTGCCCTATGTGAAGCAATTTCCTGGCTCCTGTGTCCTATTTGCATTCTCTTATTATGGGACTATTCTAGAGCCACTATGGAGCCAAGGCATTGTCACTCTTCACTTTCCCAGGAGGCTCTTTGAAGTCCCAAAAAGAGACCTCTCTGGTACACACATTATCAAATGCTTACCACTTCTCTTTCCCTGCCCTTATCTATTTGACCTACCCTACGTCTAGATTAAAAGATTAAAGTTTCAACAGATGCAGTGTCCACACTCACATAATCTTATTAGGAGTTACCAAAATCAAAAAGGTATTCAGACACTTAAAACAGAATCGTCATTTCAAATTCCTTCAGAATCATATATGTAACCATAGAGATCACATAGTTTGCATAATACCATTTAGAAAAAGTCTTCCCCTAGTCCACTTTTTCTCTGGTGAACAATCCTCTCTGTGCCTTAGCACCAATTTAGAAAGCACAACATTTAAGCATTCATAAGGTGTTTCCATGGAAAAGGCCAATCAAATTGAAAGAAGAAAAACATCGCCTCCAGGTGTCAAAAGAATAAAGCAAGTTCACAAATACCTTGTCCAATTAAAGTTCAAGGCAAATAGGCAATAACATCTCAGAACAGTAATTATGGATGGAGTTGCCTTCCAGCTCTCATATTCATGAATGCACTCACAGGGACCTGATTCAACACCTCACGCAACAATGCGGAACACAATAGGAAAATCAGTGTTGTACACCACACGCTGAGCAAAGTGTTTCATCTGACACTTAGAACTGGCTGCACTCAACTACTTTTAATTTTAGTCCCAGTTTCAAGAGACTGCCACTGCCACAGAGCTACTACGTGAAGTCCTTGCATCCAGCTCCCATCAGGCTGTTCTGTCGAGCCTTTGAATACTTTGTGCTCCACTGACAGAACACACATTATTTCCTTTTGAAACTGAAAACCAGGGCCTGGGCATTTGCATACGCATTTATTCTTCTCCAAGAGAATTGAGAGCAATTTACGTGATCTCCTCTTCACCGTGAGCCTGTAACTCTCCTCTCTTAATGAGGCAGTGTCTTGTGCTTAGCTTGGTTTAAAATGCACTTTTTTGGCCTCCTTCAGATCCACAATTCAACTGGATTCTCCTGGCCTCTGACTGTGAATAGCTTCCTGTGGTGAAATATAACACACCTCTGATTTTTCTTCCTTCAAGGCAGAGTGTTTTGCTTTGAGGTTGGCAAGGAAACAACTCGGAAAACCATTTGCAACAAATAAAATATTAACAAGACAGAATCTCTCAACATCAGTTTCTCAACATCTCTCTTTCCTGCCTAAACTTAATAGAAAACCCCATATAAAGAAAAAGACTCACTAATTTAATCATTTGGCCTAATTTTAACTCCTTATATAGGAATAATAGCTACAGTTGCTTTCCCTTCATGTACTAGTCATTTTTCACAGTGTATGTTTCTGTTCATACCTTATAGCTGTCCAGTCACAACTGACTACTAAAAACAATATCTGGACAAGTGGATCAATATTTAGATGACTATGTAGGAGCCCCAGGGGCTAAAAGTGGTAGGTCAGAAACCTAAAAAAAATGACTGCCCACAAAATGACACGCAGTATCAACAGTGTACAAGGAATTATTTAAAGGCCTTTCAGTCAAGTTAGAGATGATATAATTAAACAAAATAAAATAATTAATAATAAACTATCACTTATAGAATGCTTCCAAGTACCAAAAATTGCACTGACTACTTTACACACATTACCTCAATTACTATTCAAAACAGCCTCATGGGACTTCTCTGGTGGCGCACTGGATAAGGACTCAAGGCTCCCAGTGCTGGGGGCCTGGGTTCGATTCCTGATCAGGGAACTAGATCCCACATGCATGCCACACTGGGAGTGCACATGCCGCAATTAAGGAGCTGGCAAGCCGCAACTAAGGAGCCCACAAGCCACAACGAAGGAACCTGTCTGCCACAACTAAGACTCTGTGCAACCAAATAAATAAATATTGAAAAAAGAAAGAACAGCCCCATGAAAATCATCCTGTATTTATATTCTAAGACAAGGAGAGTGAGACTCTGAGAAATAAAGGGACTTGCCGCAAGACCCTATTACTAATAAGTGACTGGACTGAAAATCAGATCCAGGGCTTTCTGGTTTATAAAGTCTAGGTCTTAGTCACAGCTGGTTGTATAAATGAAGGCAAGGGGCTTCCTGGTGGCACAGTGGTTGAGAGTCCGCCTGCCGATGCAGGGGACGCGGGTTCGTGCCCCGGTCCGGGAAGATCCCACATGCCGCAGAGCGGCTGGGCCCGTGAGCCATGGCCGCTGAGCCTGCGCGTCCAGAGCCTGTGCTCCGCAACGGGAGAGGCCACAACAGTGAGAGGCCCGCGTACCGCAAAAAAAAAAAAAAAAAAATGAAGGCAAGGTAAACTAAGTGGCACATTGGTGGACTGGGCATTAAATGGCTTGGTGGTGTGTAATCTTAACTGAGGTGATGAAACTTGTGCTGAGCTTTGAAATAGATAAGAAGAGAGAATACAGGGCTTCCCTGGTGGCACAGTGATTAAGAATCCACCTGTCAATGTAGGGGACACAGGTTCCAGCCCTGGTCTGGGAAGATCCCACATGCTGTGGAGCAACTAAGCCCGTGCGCCACAACTATTGAGCCTGTGCTCTAGAGCCCGCGAGTCACAACTACTGAGCCCGCGCGCCTAGAGCCCATGCTCCACAAAAAGAGAAGCCACCGCAATGAGAAGCCTGCGCACCGCAACAAAGAGTAGCCCCCGCTCACCGCAAACAGAGAAAGCCTGCGCGCAGCAATGAAGACCCAATGCAGCCATGAAGACCCAATGCAGCCAAAAATAAATTAAAATAAATTGAAAAAAAAAAAAGAGAGAATAGGAAAAGAAATTGGAGGGAAGGAGAGGGAAGGGAAGAGAATGACCCAAAGAAGAATGTAAGATGCATTACTATTGGCCTAATGTAAAGATACAGAGCAGATACTCAAGGTAAGCTCAAAAGACCAGTCTGGCTGCAGTAGAGTTAACAAAACACAAAGATAAAATTGAAAACATAAGTTAAGGTCAGACTTCAAGGTCTTAAGTGTCAAGCTAGGCAGTTTGACCTTTATTGACAGAGTATGAGTCATACTTTAGGTTTTTCGGTAAGGAAATGTCATGATCAAAACGGAGTTTTGTTTTGTTTTGTTTTTTTGAGGTACGCGGGCCTCTCACTGTTGTGGCCTCTCCCGTTGCGGAGCACAGGCTCCGGACGCGCAGGCTCAGCGGCCATGGCTCACGGGCCCAGCCGCTCCGCGGCATGTGGGATCCTCCCGGACCGGGACACGAACCCGTGTCCCCTGCAGTGGCAGGCAGACTCTCAACCACTGCGCCACCAGGGAAGCCCCAAAACGGAGTTTTAAGAAGATTCATCTAGTGAGTAGGCAGGCAGCTTGGATAGGAGTTAGAGAGAAATAACTGCAATGGAAATAATGCTCTAATAAGGACCTGACGCCTGCGAAACACTTCAAGTCTTAATAATATCTTAGCTCCTAAATGACAAATCTGCATCAGTTAAATCTTCTGGACTTACTGCTGAACTTCCTTTCCTCCCTTCCAGGTCAAATCTAGTGTTATCATCTGCAGAGGCTCCAGCCACCAGAATGCAAGCTCCATGAGGTAGGGATTGCTGATGCTGTTTTAACTGTTGAAACTCTGTGCCTACAACAGAGCTTAACACTGAGGAGGCACTCAGTAAGTACTTATTGAATGAATGAACACATGAACCAAAATGCTCGATCATGAAAATGGCTAATTCTAGGCCTAATGTTATTAAATGTTTAAGTAGAACAGAGAAAACGTGAAGCAGAAATAAACTTTTTATGCAGACCATCATTTACCCATCTTTGACATAAATCACACTCCCCTATGAGTGAAGATTAAACAAGGCCTCACTATAACCGAATGCAATGTACGGGTCTTGTTTGGGTTCTGATTTGAACAAATCAACTGTAAAAAAAAAAAAAAAAAAACAGGTTTGAGACAACCAGGAAAATATGAAAATTAGATATTTGGTATTAAGTTATATGAATGAGGTGTGATAATGGCATGGTGGGAAAAAACGGAACTTACTAGGTAGAGGCATAATGAAATATTTACAAGTAAAATGACACAGCGGGGCTTCCCTGGTGGCACAGTGGTTAAGAATCCGCCTGCCAATGCAGGGGACACGGGTTCAAGCCCTGGGCCGGGAAGATCCCACATATCATGCAGCGACTAAGCCCATGTGCCACAACTACTGAGCCTGCACTCTAGAGCCTGCGAGCAACAACTACTGAAGCCCGCGTGCCTAGAGCCTGTGCTCAGCAACAAGAGAAGCCACCGCAATGAGAAGCCCGCATGCTGCAACGAAGAGTAGCCCCCGCTCGCTGCAACTAGAGAAAGCCCACGCACAGCAACAAAGATCCAACGCAGCCAAAAATAAATAAATTTATTTTTTTTTTAAATGACACAATGTTTGGTGTTCTCTTTCTAATACTCCAGCCAAATGAAACCAAAAAAATGTAGGATGGGAGATAAGGTGAAACAAAATTAGCAAAATGGTGCTGATTTTTTAAGCTGATTGGATACATGGAGATTCATTATAGTATTCTCCTTACTTTGGTCCATGTTTGAAAATGTTAAAAAAAAAATGTTCATCAAAGATTTTTTTAAGAGACTCATGAAGGGTGGGCAATAAAACAAAAACAGATGCCAGTATTTTAGTCTATGCATGAAGATGTCCACCAGATATCCTCCAAATATACTCATTCGTTCACTCATTCATTCAGCACATGGTTACTGAGTCTACAATGTACTGGGGGTTATTCAAGGTGAATGAGACACTGTCCCTACCCTCAGAGATCTCATCATCATGTAGGGCAGGCAGGACGAAAAACTAGTGATGGCAATCCAGAGTCATTGTGATGTGCAGATATGAACAAGTTACAGTGGAGGCATAAAGGACATAATTAAATTTAATATTGAGAAGGCAAGCTCTGGCTGCAGGGCACTTAATAGATTGAAGAAAAGCAGAGAAAATGTGGGTGAGAACTGAAGCAGTAGCACTAAAGAAGGGATGGATCCAAGAAATTTTAAGAAAGTAGTAGGGGCTTCCCTGGTGGCGCAGTGGTTGAGAGTCCGCCTGCCAATGCAGGGGACACGGGTTCGAGCCCTGGTTCAGGAATATCGCACATGCCGTGGAGCAACTAAGCCCGTGCACAACTACTGAGCCTGCCCTCTAGAGCCCACGTGCCACAACTACCGAAGTCCGCGCGCCTAGAGCCCGTGCTCTGCAAGAAGAGAAGCCACGACAGACAATGAGAAGCCCGCGAACCGCAAAGAAGAGTTGCCCCCGCTGGCGACGACTAGAGAAAGCCCGCGTGCAGCAACGAAGACCCAATACAGCCAAAAATAAAAAACAAACTCATTAATTAATTAAAAAATAAATTCTGTTATTTTTTAAAAGGTTCGCTTCTCCCTTGAAGAAATAAATCAAAATATAATTTTACTTTTTAAATTTATATTTCATTTTATAAATTAATACCAGACTAGATATTAAATCTCTTTTCTTTTGAGCTGCTTGAAAGGAATATATTTTTTTCTCCATTACCCCAAAATAGATTTCCCAGTCTCAGAAAGGAAATATGAAGGAAACTAGCTCTTATAATATTCTTGGAAATAATAAGAATAAAAAGCTCTTCCAGAGACAAGAGGCCTGATGCCTTCTGGAGAGGCATTCTGTTGCTGCCAGCTGAAAGGGTGAGCAGTGGGAATTGCAGTGCAGTGGTATCAGAAATCCCAAACAGATGTTCAAGCCATTGATCAAAAAGATGAGTAGTATGAAAGCTGAGCATCCATCTGTTCTCTCCCACAAGGAGACAGAGCATCATCAGGGCACGGAAACTTTTAGCGCGAGAAAGACCCTTATGAGATCCTTTGCTCTAATCCCTTCATTTTCACAGATGAGGGAATTTTAACAGCCAACTAATTTCTGATAAGCAATCCTCTCAATACTTTTCTGAAACATGAAAAATAAAGACCCTGATTCTAAGAGGTTAGAGAAAATCAGCCTCTTTTCTTTATCATCATGTATACAAATGATTTTTGCTTGAGACAGGAGATTTTTTCCATTTGAATTCCTATTATGGAGAATGAAAATGAAACAGTAGCAAGGACAAAGACACAAATAAGAGTCACTGGGCAAAGAAAGAGAGGGTTGGTAGACTAAGTCAACGAACTTGAAGCTCAAGGGAAAATCCAGGAGAGGGGAGAAACTTCTGTCATGAGGTCCAGAAGCCATAGTTTTTGGAGGCAGATACAGTTTTTGTTTTGCTTGAGTGAAACCCTGAGTACCCATTACCAGATCCCTAAAGAAATGTTCTCTCCCTCAGTTACCAGTTATCAGAGAAGCTCAAGTAGAGAGGGGACTCTAGCCTTGGCTGTAAGAGAAAGAAGACTTGTCAGATCACCAGCTGGAAAAGAACCAGTGGGAGAGTGCCCTGGAGAAGGGAAATTGAAAAAAGGAATTCGTGACTAAGGAATGATCTTCACCTAGGATACAAGAGGCTGCACTGTCACTGACATGTCTGTAAACAGTTGTGCTCAGCAAGCTCACACTTGGAGTTAAGTGGTTTGTTCTCCTCTGAAGGACAGTTTGACTCTAACGTCAGTAATGACTCAGTGGAAGGAGCTGTCCTTAGAGCAGGGAAGTGGCCATGGCCATGATTCCAAGGTCAAATACAGACAGAAGCCCCTAATAAGGTCTCAGGATGGTGACAACAGAAGTGACAACCTGACAAAGCTGCCAGTGTGAGCCCAGCATTCATAGTGTTTATCCAAACGAGCCCCATAGCAGCAATAAAAACCTTGGCCAAAAGCTCTTTAACCCCTTTCTCAGCGTCTGAGATGCCCTAAATGAGAACTCAATGGCTGCCTTTCTCTACCCCGAGAAAAGGGTTACCAGCACCCAGACATTCACTTATCGCTTCTGCAAGGATAGAGAGATTTCAGTAAGCTAAGTTTTATGCTGTGTTCCTCAATCTTTTTTTCTCCCCCTCTTTATTTTGTTCTGGTGAAAATGGTTTGAACTTTCCAATGCACAGATTTACCTCTCAGAACCCTCACTTACCTAGACAAAGCAAAGGGCTTAGAAACAAATGGAATGTAGGAGAAGTTCATGCTTGCACTTGAAAATACGACCCTGGTGAATAAACAGAACTTTTTCAAACCATAGTCTGTATCACCCATGGCAAAAGAAATAATTTTTGCAAGTATACTGTAGCTCCTCC
Source organism: Lagenorhynchus albirostris (assembly GCF_949774975.1). Classification (NCBI taxonomy): domain Eukaryota; kingdom Metazoa; phylum Chordata; class Mammalia; order Artiodactyla; family Delphinidae; genus Lagenorhynchus; species Lagenorhynchus albirostris. Next base: position 121,026,864 of record NC_083098.1, on the reverse strand, counting down.
CCTGTGGCTGAGAAACAACATACACACAGCTAAGCTCTCAAAATAACCAATGGATATAAATTAAGTCAGTGCTTCACTCCAAGTCCAGCAATCCTGCTGACCCTTCAAAGCATTCTAAAGTGGGTTCCTTTTTCTCCGTTAAGAGTTCGGGCACAGTGGCCTGGAACACAAGCAGTGCGGTGACAGGAGACTGAGAACAAATGCCTCCACTGTGCAGCTTGCTAAGACAAAAACGAGAGTTTGACTCACAAATACAACACAATTAGAGGCAGCCCAGAGGCCACAACGGGCCAACATGGAAACACAGCCGGTTTGAATGCTTTCACTTTGATGCACACCCTGAGTCCAAAAGTTCTCCAGCGTGCCCCTGAAATTACTGTCAACCGAGAAAACTATTTTTAAACCGCTTCTGTTCATATTTTGACTGTGGAATTCAGGAATACTTAGGAAGGTAGACTTGACTGGATGTCTTGCCTGGTTTGTTGTTTTTGTTGTTGTGGTTGTTGGCATTTTTTTTAACATTAGAGTCTTGCATTTCTCTTTAGTTTGGGGACGCACGGGTCGGGGAGGGGGGTGTTAGGCAGAATTTCAAAGTAACTGAACTACACAATACAGTTGCTTACAAATTAAAAGTGTTGTTGGAAGAGATATGGGAACATATGTATATGTATAACTGATTCACTTTGTTATAAAGCAGAAACTAACACACCATTGTAAAGCAATTATACTCCAATAAAGATATTAAAAAAAAATTAAAAATAAATAAATAAATGAAGTTGGTGAAAATGAAAAAAAAAAGAAAGAAGGAAAGAAAAACAAGCCATTAAAGAGAAATTCTTCCGAGAGAATTAAAACATGTTATATACCTCTGAAAAAAAATAAATAAAAAAATAAAAGTGTTCCTTTGGGTTCTTATCACTTGTCTGAAAAACACAGAAATGCCAGCACCTGCAAGCCCTGGTGCTCTATGAGCATAAAAGTAAAACTGTGACCTCACTGGAGCATTTAAAAAATCTATTTAATTCCCCTGAAGAATAGACAATGATAACTTTCTGTCACTCTGGGGAGAAGTTGATGGCATCTTTCACCTAAAAGGTCATATAATTGGTGGGGAAAGTAATCCTGATCCTCACTATGAATGAAAATTCCTTTTGCAAGTCCTGCTTTGAATGATTTTTTTTTCTTTTAAATTGAAAATAGGCTTACATTTAGACTTGGTTCTGCTATTAAATAACTTTGTAATTTTAAACATATGACAGCCTTTTTCATCACTCTCAGCTGTAAAATGAAAATTGTTGAACTAGAAAAAAAAAAAAGAAAAAGAAAATAGGCTTACCTCCTCCTCAAGTCTGGGAAGGAGAAGATTCACTGGCTTTATGGCGATTGTAACCAGTTCTCCCCTAAGTACTGTATTGATGTCATCCACTGTGGCATTAGGCTAATTAGGCATTATGCCTGTTTTCAATGCCATCTGTATTTTTACTCAGACAAATGGAATATGATAGCAACGATACTAAGTGGTTCAATGCTCATCACAATAAAAATTTCCATTAAGAAAATATGTTTAAGAATGCTCAGGATAACTAAATTACCCTTAAGTCATTTACCAGTACACTGATGCTTCATTTCTAAGCGTCTCCATCGGAAGCGGCCTTATAAAACTACTGCACAAAATGTGTCTAATGCACCAGGATCCTGATGTCACCAGTGGTATAACTGGTACATTAACCCTGCCAGGCATTTAGTAAATTGCTGAAATTTTATCACTTGATAGTCATGAAAATTGAGGGGAAGAAAGAAATATTATATATCAAACTTGGCATTCAACCCATGCAGTCTCATCATATCTATTAGCTCGGCTGTTCTAAAGCATGTTTCATTGATGTGACTCATAAAAATCACAGCTAAATCATGAGTATACCAGACTCCCCTCTTGTTTCCACTCCTGTAAAGTCATGCTGGAACAGCCAAGGGATGGTGAAAAAATTGGGGTGGTGACTGAATCCAAGAGAATATCATGCTTCCAACGAAGAATGAGAAGGAGTTTGAGTATTTGTATTTTACTGTGTTTCTACATTTAACACTTAGGCAATTGTGGAACATTCTACAGCACACCCAGAGAAAATAAGTAGTCCAAAAAATTTTATGACAGTCAATAACATCAATCTCCCTGAAAAGAAAAGACTAGCGGATGCCATCTATACAAATGAATGGAGTTCTCCTTCCCCATAGAATTTTTTTTTGTACTCTTTATTGGAGTATAATTGCTTTACAATGGTGTGTTAGTTTCTGCTTTATAACAAAGTGAGTCAGTTATACATATACATATATCACCATATCTCGTCCCTCTTGCATCTCCCTCCCACCCTCCCTATCCCACCCCTCTAGGTGGTCACAAAGCACCGAGCTGATCTCCCTGTGCTATGTGGCTGCTTCCCACTAGCTATCTATTTTACATTTGGTAGTGTATATATAAGTCCATGCCATTCTCTCACTTCATCCCAGCTTACCCTTCCCCCTCCCCGTGTCCTCAAGTCCATTCTCTACGTCTACATCTTTATTCCTGTCGTGCCCCTAGATCCTTCAGAACCATTTTTTTTCTTTTTTTTTAGATTCCATATACAGGCGTTAGCATACAGTATTTGTTTTTCTCTTTCTGACTTACTTCACTCTGTATGACAGACTCTAGGTCCATCCACCTCACTACAATCAACTCAATTTCGTTTCTTTTTATGGATGAGTAATATTCCATTGTATATATGCGCCACATCTTCTTTATCCATTCATCTGTCAATGGACACTTAGCTTACTTCCATGTCCTGGCTGTTGTAAATAAATTTGTCTGTGTAGCTTTGCTTTTACCATTTGTCCTAGGGTTCTGTCTGTCCATTTTTTGTTTTGTTTTGTTTTTTAGTATACTTTTTAGCACCTGTTGTCATTGGTGGATTTGTTTTTTGGTTTGGTTGCTCTCCTCTTTCTTTTTTTATTACTTTTATAATTTTTTTAATAATTATTTTTTTATCTTAATAACTTTATTTTTTTCTTTCTTTCTTTATTTTTTTTCTCCCTTTTCTTCTGAGCTGTGTGGCTGACAGGGTCTTGGTTCTCCAGCCAGTGTCAGGCCTGTGTCTCTGAGGTGGGAGAGCTGAGTTCAGGACATTGGTCCACCAGAGATCTCCCAGCTCCATGTAATATCAAAGAGCGAAAGCTCTCCCAGAGATCTCCATCTCAACGCCAAGACCCAGCTCCACTCAACGACCAGCAAGCTACAGTGCTGGAAACCCTATGCCAAACAACTAGCAAGACAGGAACATAACCCCACCCATTAGCAGAGAGGCTACCTAAAATCATAATAAGGTCACAGACACCCCAAAACACACCACCGGATGTGATCCTGCCCACCAGAAAGCTAAGATCCAGCCTGATCCACCAGAACACAGGCACTAGTCCCCTCCACCAGGAAGCCTACACAACCCACTGAGCCAACCTTAGCCACTGGGGGCAGACACCAAAAACAACGGGAACTACAAACCTGCAGCCTGAGAAAAGGAGACCCCAAACACAGTAAGTTAAGCAAAATTGTAAGACAGAGAAACATACAGCAGAGGAAGAAGCAAGGCAAAAACCCACCAGACCTAACAAATGAAGAGGAAATACACAGTCTACCTGAAAAAGAATTCATCATAATGATAGTAAAGATGATCCAAAATCTTGGAAATAGAATGGAGAAAATAAATGTTTAACAAGGACCTACAAGAACTAAAGAGCAAACAAACAATGATGAAAAACACAATAAATGAAATTTAAAATTCTCTAGAAGGAATCAATAGCAGAATAACTGAGGCAGAAGAACGGATAAGTGACCTGGAAGATAAAAAAGTGGAAATAACTACTGCAGAGCAGAATAAAGAAAAAAGAATGAAAAGAATTGAGGACTGTCTTAAAGACCTCTGGGACAACATTAAATGCCCCAACATTCAAAATTATAAGGGTCCCAGAAGAAGAAGAGAAAAAGAAAGGGACTGAGAAAATATTTGAAGAGATTATAGTTGAAAACTTCCTTAATATGGGAAAGGAAATAGTTAATCAAGTCCAGGAAGTGCAGAGAGTCCCATACAGGATAAATCCAAGGAGAAACACGCTAAGACACATATTAATCAAACTATCAAAAATTAAATACAAAGGGCTTCCCTGGTGGCGCAGTAGTTGAGAGTCCGCCTGCCAATGCAGGGGACATGGGTTCGTGCCCCGGTCCGGGAAGATCCCACATGCCACGGAGTGGCTGGGCCCGTGAGCCACGGCTGCTGAGCCTCCGCGTCCCGCAATGGGAGAGGCCACAACAGTGAGAGGCCCACGTACCGCAAAAAAAAAAAAAAATTAAATACAAAGAAAAAATATTAAAAGCAGCAAAGGAAAAGCAACAAATAACATACAAGGGAATCCCCATAAGGTTAACAGCTGATCTTTCAGCAGACACTCTGCAAGCCAAAAGGCAGTGGCAGGACATATTTTAAGTGATGAAAGGGAAAAACCTACAACCAAGATTACTCTACCCAGCAAGGATCTCATTCAGATTCAACAGAGAAATTAAAAACTTTACAGACAAGCAAAAGCTAAAAGAATTCAGCACCACCAAACCAGCTTTATAACAAATGCTAAAGGAACTTTTCTAAGCAGAAAACACAAGAGAAGGAAAAGACCTACAATAACAAACCCAAAACAATTAAGAAAATGGTAATAGGAACACACATATTGATAATTACCTTAAATGTAAATGGATTAAATGCTCCAACCAAAAGACACAGACTGGCTGAATGGATACAAAAATAAGACCCGTATAAATGCTGTCTACAAGAGACTCACTTCAGACCTAGGGACACATACATACTGAAAATGAGGGGATGGAAAAATATATTCCATGCAAATGGAAATCAAAAGAAAGCTGGAGTAGCAATTCTCATATCAGACAAAATAGACTTTAAAATAAAGACTATTACAAGAGACAAAGAACCCCAAAGAATTTCTCAAAGACAGGGACAGTGTTGTATTCACTTCTGTATTACTGGGGCCTAATACATGCCTAGCACATAGTAAGTGCTCAAGTAATGAAAGAATTAGGTTAAAAAATATATGCTTATAAGTAGTCAACTAGGACATCTTGAATTGAGACATCACTGAGCTTCGAAACTAGGAATCAACATGACATGGTGGAAACTGCACAAGCTTTGGGGTCACACAAGCTTGTGTTTGTATTCTGATTTTACAATTTCCTGTCTGTGTGATGTTGAATAAATAACTCAACCTCTGTGGAGATTTCCTCCATCTCTAAAAAGAGAAGAATCTTGCAAGACAATTATGGAGAATGTATGCAAAATGTAGAGTTTGATAAATGGTAATTATGATGATACCCTCATTTCCTGAGGTTACTTATAGCAAGTTAAGATTTAAGGTGCGTTATTATTCATATTCACAGTAATAATATCTCACACTTGTAGGTATAATGCACTTTTCTAAGCATCTCATAACTTTTATCATGTTAACCCAATCAACAACCATATGAAGTAGTATTACCTCCATTTTATATCTGAGAAAATTGAAGTTCACATTCCTAGGTATATTCACAAAATTAGAGTTAGAATATCAGAATGGGCTCTAAAGGAAACATAAAAACAATTAAATAGAAAACCTTACACATTTATCCAAAATGTGGTTGAAATGACTATTTTTTGGGTATATTACCTGTTTTAATGAATAACTCGTAAAAAATATAAATAAGATACTTAAAGCACATGTACATGCAAGAAGATTATCTCTTCTCACCTTAAAGGCCACTGATGCAGCAGCATTCAGTAGCCAAATATGTGGAGTGAAACTGGTTTTTCAAAGATCTTTATTAAGCTCAAAACTACTTAAGCCTCATTTTTTTAAGGGAATTTAAAAAGTAGTTATGCTTTAAAGTTTAACCTCAATACATTCTTAGCAAACACATCAGTCACAACCTCGACTCTTGAATCCTTGCTGCTCTGACCACGTGAATACGGAACACTGCTGTTTCCAAAGAACAGCACACCCAAGGTCCAGAGATTATAACTAGAACAATGTCAGCATTCATAGCAGGGCCACATCTTTGTAAAGCACTTATAGTCACAAAGAGCTTTCAAGTACTTGACTTCAAAATTCTATGAGTAATGTAGTTGTTACGATCCTTAAAAATTATAAAACTATCATTTGTTGAATTTCTACTATAAGCAAACATTATATTCATGTACACACACTTGCATGCACACACATACTTCGTTCTAATCCTTACAACAACTCTATAAAGGAAATATTATTATCCCTAGCTTTCCAGTGAAGCAGCTGAGGCTGCTTGCCCAAGGGAATTTACTCAAGGTTAATAAAGATAGTCTGGTTTCAAGGGCTGAATTTTCCTGCCATGCAAGAGCTATTTCTCTTTTCCTATCATATAATGCCAATAAAATCTTTGTGCAAATGACATTTGTCTAAGGGCCTCTTCCATTTCTACCCCTTCTTTCCATCTGAACTCTAGAAGTTTTACTGGCCCACAGAACTTGTCTAGAACTCCCACATCCCATCTGAGTCTGCCCCCCCAGAAGCTCCATACAACATTTCTCCTACCCAAACTCCCATTCTCTACTGCCACCGTCAAAACCTACCTACCTATCTCTATTCTTTTATGTCTCTTTAAAATACAAATTGTCGGGCTTCCATGGTGGCGCAGTGGTTGAGAGTCTGCCTGCTGATGCAGGGGACACGGGTTCGTGCCCCATTCCGGAAGATCCCACATGCCGCGGAGCGGCTGGGCCCGTGAGCCATGGCCGCTGAGCCTGCGCGTCCAGAGCCTGTGCTCCGCAACGGGAGAGGCCACAACAGTGAGAGGCCCGCGTACCGCAAAAACAACAACAACAAAAAGATTGAGCAGTTTGTGGATCATTGTTCTCAAGTAACCTTGTCTCACCTGCAACGTAGTCTCCTTTTGTCCACCCCATTGCTACTCCAAGTGTCCTCTCCTGCTTGCCTGTCACCTTTCTATGCCTGCCCCATTGCTAGCGTTTAAAAAATAACAAAACCAGGGCTTCCCTGGTGGCGCAGTGGTTGAGAGTCCGCCTGCCGATGCAGGGGACACGGGTTCGTACCCCGGTCCGGGAAGATCCCACATGCCGCGGAGTGGCTGGGTCCGTGAGCCATGGCCGCTGAGCCTGCGCGTCCGGAGCCTGTGCTCCGCAGCGGGAGCGGCCACAACAGTGAGAGGCCCGCGTACCACAAAAAAATAAAAATAAAAAAATAAAATAAAATACAAATTATCTTTGTAACACAAATGGATGCTAGTGCATTTTATTTCTCTGGAATAGTATATATTCATTTATTCATTTAATAAATATTTATTGAGAATTCATTATGTGATACTTCCCCAAAACTAATGTTTTAATTCTAAGAACCAATAGAGCTACATTTATTGTCAGACAAGTGTTTGGATGGCATTCAAAATTCTCTCTCTATGTATAATAATAGATAATACTCACCAAGTGTTTATTCTGTTTTAGTGATATACATGTATTACCTCATTTAAATCAATGACCTTATAAAATAGGTACTAATAATATTATTCCCGTTTTATATATAAGGAAATTGAAGCATAGTGGTGAGATATTTTGACAAAAATTATTTGGCTAGTAAATAGCAGAATCATGGTTTGAAGTAAGTTCTGTCTTGACAGCTGCTCCTCTTAATAAGCTATACTCGCTTTAGGGATTTTTGTTTGTTTTTATATAAAATTAGGGCATGTATACATTATAACTTGCCTGGGATAATTCTGGGATGAGCCTGTATTCCCAGAATAATTAATAGCGCCCCCTTTCACTCTCAAAAGTGTCCTTCTTTGGAAACCTCCCTGATGGTCCAATGGTTAAGACTCCATGCTTCCACTGCAGGGGACACGGGTCCACCTCTGGTTGAGGAACTAAGATCCCGCATGGTGAGTGGCCAAAAAAAAAAACCAAAAGTGTCTGTCTTTGAAGAATAAATTATATTGTTACCCTATTGCCAATAAAAGAATAATAGGGGCTTCCCTGGTGGCGCAGTGGTTGGGAATCTGCCTGCCAGTGCAGGGGACTTGGGTTCAAGCCCTGGTCCAGGAAGATCCACATGCCCCGGAGCAACTAAGCCCGGGTGCCACAACTACTGAGCCTGCGCTCTAGAACTTGCGAGCCACAACTACTGAGCCCACGAGCCACAACTACTGCAGCCCCCGCGCCTAGAGCCCGTGCTCCACAACAAGAGAAGCCATCGCAATGAGAAGCCCACGCATCGCAACGAAGAGTAGCCCCCGCTCGCCTCAACTAGAGAAAGCCCGCACACAGCAATAAAGACCCAACGCAGTCAAATATAAAAAATAAATAAATAAATAAATAATAAAATAAAAATAAAAAAGAATAATAGTTAACTGGACATGGCCAAAAGAGAAAACAGCACAGGGATATTCTACAACATAGTCACTAGGATACAAAGGGACTATGGAGAGGAAGGAAAAACAAAAAACTAGGAATCAATAGACCTTGATTCAAGACCGGGCTCTGCTACTAGTCAGTTGTGTGCCATCGGCCAAGTTGCCTCTGTGAGTCTCAATTAATATCCTCTATAAAAGAGTTAAAAACACCAGCTCCCAGGGCTATGGTGAAAAGCACTTAAGATTACCTAGGAAAAGTACCTGGAACATGATAAGATCTCAAAAAAATAGACATTTAGTTATTCTTTGGAACAGTTTCTCTTACATTTTACATGATTTTTCTACTGCAAATGAAAATGAGTTCTTAGAGGAATTAAACAGCCTTTGGACAGGCACCTAACATTCAGAGCCAACAGAAATTTATACCAATAATTCCAGCTGTAATCTTAATTCTTCAGAGTTATAGAATTGGGAATTATTTACAAAAATGAATCCATTACATAATGCATTTCTTGAAGGCCACACAATATCCTAAAGCCCGACTATCAGCTCATTGTAGGTGGTCTTACCATGTAGGTTGAAGTGGGAAAACCACATCACATTCTTGGATACATATTTTTACTTTAAAATCTGGGACTTCAAAGACTGAGGAACCAAGTTTCAAGACATCTTGAGGGAACAGGAAAGGAAATCCCAGAGCAGCAAGGTAAAATGAAGCTCTTTTCCTTTCTCCCAATGTGAAAGAAAACTATTTGGCAAGGATACTATGTTTGTATCTCCTTGTACTATGTTTAAAAGAAGAAGAAGAGGTGAGAAAGAATGGAGGGGGTGTGAATGTATTATAAACCACTAAATATTATTAGTTTAACATTTCCTAAGCCTATTTGTTTATTTCATCTTTTAAGTAGTCTTCCTTCATAGCATGGCTTGGCTAGATAGTCATGAGGCAAGATGCTAAAGAATTATGTGTTTTCACCTAACAGGCTATAAAAAAAGAAATCAATTTAAAATGGCACTCAACTAAGAAAACATCACAGTCCCACAGACCTCTGGAACCCTGAATCCTTGAAGAATGTAGATTTATCCAGCACTGGGTATCACTATATTGTGGGGCGATTGTGTTTCCTTAAACTCAAATAATTCATGGAATTACAGAACTCATGCAATTATTCCCTATGGATTTAGTAATTCCCTAACAGCTGGGATGTGAAATAAAGACCATAAACTCAGTTCTTTTCAAGGATAAATTAAAACATAAACCTATTTTATCATGACATGCTTTACTAATAAAGAAAGTATCATGGTGTACTTTCATTTCTCACATTAATTTTGTAAAGTAGAAATAATTGGTCATTTTTAAAAAGGAAAAAAAAGAACAAAATCAGGAACCCAGCAAAAAATGGGGGAAAAAGGAAAGATCTTTAAAAAATAATGATATCCCGAAAACCTACAGTATGACATCTAAAATACAATTGAGATAAGTGTTTATTCTATTCTATTCAGTGTAGCTCTGCAGAATTATGGGCTCCACTGCACCTAGAAGAATGAAAATAGGCCATGTAGAGTGTACATCTCTAAACGTGCATAATAGCCTGTATGTCGTACTCTATTATAGAAGCAACATCATGCATCACTCACCCCAAAGAGAAAATTCAATATCTCCCATAAAAGAGATGATTAATAGTAGCCATAGTGTTTAAGTGAATTTAAAGTTAATCTTTTTGAATGAGAACGTCAAGAGAAATAGCACTCATAGAATTCAGGAACTGTAACAGAAATAGTTTCTATTTAACAAGCTTAAAAAAGCTGGAAAATTTTGTTATTTTAAGGAAACCTGCATAAATTGAGATTTTAAGGAGAGGAGAAATGTCATTTACAGGAGAGTTAGGAATTGCAATTCACATTTTTGTGACACCACTTGATGTATGTTAGTTGATAAATCTGTATCAGTCAAAGGGACCAAATATAATGTGGGGTTTATGCCCTGATTTCTTTTCTGCATCACTATTAACAAGCCTTCCAGAAAACCCACCAGAGTCAATAAGGTTCAGTGTACTGGGGTCAGCATTCTGAATCATCCCCTTCTTTGTTTGGCTATCCTGACATGATACTTGTTGGTACCACAACAAGGACAGCTGACAACTGCTTTTCCTATTTGAAAAGACTTTGCCATTCAACTTGAACCAAAAACATTTGTCATGTTGTAGGCAGTGGATTAACTATAATCGGACCAAGCCAGTGGTAGTGCCAGTGCCAGGTTGAAAGAATCTTGGGGAACAAAGCCTGGATTTATCTCTTTGAGCATTGTTAGTTTGTTTCTTTTTGGGGGGGTGGAAGGGTGAAAGGTTAGAAAACAGGCAGAACTCCCCTTTCTGTAAAGTAGAAAGAAAATATCAAAATTAAAATTATTTAGAGCTGTTTACCTTGCTAAAATTTTCCCAAAAAATACGTTTTGATATTGAGTATTTATCTTAGTTATATTTTAAAATGTAAACATCTGTTTATTTTCAGAATGCAAAAAAAAAATCTTCCTTGTGTATTTTTTTTTGTATTTTTATTTGAAAAAAGTAATTTTCCAAAATATCAATTTATCCTGACTGTGAACTACTCTCTTTAACTTTCTGGAATTAATTTTTCATCACCTCTAGTGATTAGATGAATCTCTAGGGTCCATTTTGGCTTGGGAATGTGATGACACTAAACATTCTGTTAACCACCATGTTTTATATAACTAGCAATTCCCCATCAACTGATTATTTTTAACTTGTGAGTTGTTATCAAAGGGAGCATAAAATTACTGTCAGTATGATATGTATAAATAGCAAATAAAATCTTCAGCTGAAACCATCTTGAAAGAAACTAACAAATAAAGGAAAAGACTACTTATCTTAATTTTTGTTAAAATATAGATTTTAGTTAATAGGACTTACATGCAACTATCATTTCTGAGAAAAATTATTTGGAAACTCTGAAGGTTTTTCTTGATACACTTAACTGGTTTAAAATAAATTATCATGAAATGCTAAAATGTGTACCATATTTATCAAAGTTTGGACAAATACCAGTCGATGTAAGAAATTTAATAAATATTTATTGAGCATTTACGATGTGACACAAATTGTTGAAAATACTGGGGATACAAACAAAGTCTCTATTCTCAAGGAGCTTACATTCTAGTGGAGAAGATAGACATAAATAAATTTATATTCAACGTTCTAGGATAAAAACAATAAGCAATTACTTTTCCCATTAATACAAAGGGAATGAAGACTAATCACTTTAGCCTACTAATTTTTGGAAAACTCTACGAAAACTCATGATTCATGATAACACTGAGGAAGATTTTCCACTCATACACATATGTACCTAAGTAAACACAAAAATTTCAGAAAGTAAATATTTTTAAAATGGGAAAAAAGAACAGAACACATACATCTTTTACTCATATATTCAAAAATAATTTTTGAGTGCTTACTATATGACTTTAGTGGGTAAATACATTAGTGATTAAAAAGATAAGGAAATACAATCTCTGATTTCAACCAAGAAAATAAAATATGCATGGAGGTAACTATAATATACTATAATGTAATATAATATAATTAGGTACCATTGAAGAGGCATAAATCAGTGAGAAGTCAAAAGAGAAATAAATTATTTCAAGTTGGAGGAATTCAGGGAAGCTTCTTGAAATTTTCCTACCATTTAAATAGAATCTTGAAGGATGTATTAAATATTAACTTTAAAAATGGGAAAAGGCACTACAGGTTTTTTTGTGGGATGGCAATATCTGGGTCATCCCAGGTACACCTTCTATTGACTGCATTTATTTCTCGATCATGGGTCTCATTCGGCTTTCCCACATGACCAGTAATTTCTTTTCAATGTCTAGTGAACACTGTTGGTGATAAATTGTAGTAAGTCTGGATTATGTCATCTTCCTGTAAAGTATGTTGAGCTTTTTTCTGGAAGGCAGTTAAATTACTCAGACACTTTTAGTCCCATCAGAATCAGTTCCGCATTCTTTGTTAGGGCAAGTCTACTTTAAACTTAAACTTAAGGCATAGCTCTTATCCCTACTCCACACACTCGCTGAAGTGTGGTCTTTAGGGAATCTCAACTGAACACTTAAGGTGCCCAATGTGGTGTCTCCATTCTTGCTGGACCAGAACTTGAACATCTCCCAGCATAGTACAAGCTCTGTATCACATTCACCTCTCAACCCTGCACCAGGCAATTTCTGCTGGGCCTCCTGGAGCCTTGCCTTATATATATATGCAGGTCTGCCTTTGGCCAAGGATGAACAGTAAGTCCCCAGGAAGACTTCCATGACTCTCCTCTTCTCCAGGGCCCTGCCCTACAAAGCCCAGCTACTTCAGCAGGCTCAAACTCTGATCCCGGCCTCCTCAGCCCAATGAGACTGTGCTTCATTTGGGCTCCACCTCCATGTGTCATGGCAGGAAAGTGTTCCCAGGAAGAAGTTAGGGCCACCTCGTCCCTATCCCTTTAGATATCCAAAATATATTATCTCAGGAAAAACTAAATGCCTTAACTCAGTAAGGGATACATGAATACCAATACAGACAGAAAGCTTTATTGTTATTGTTGTTAGTTTTTTAATAAAGCGGAGACTTGAGCATGATTATGAACACGGAGGGAAGTCAATGGAGAAAGATTAAATAAAGATGGAGAAATAAAAGGATATTTGAGACCAAAGACCCAAATCAAAATGCTTTCAAACTTAATGAAAGAATAATAAATATTGTATTTTGATAGCAAACATGTCAATCTATTAAGTATTTATCCTTCTATGTGCTCAGTACTATGCTGAGGGGAATTAGAGGGAGGATAATACATGATCTCTGATCCTAGAAATTATACTCAAAAGAATCAAAGCTCACGGATCTGGAATAATAAAGGACTAATTCACACTAATCACAGGAAAGAGAGCGAAGGTACTTAAAAGAATTTGAAAGCAAGGGAGGTACCTGAGAGAAGCTGGGAAAGTTATGAGGAAAGGCAGAGGAATTAAGCTAATTCTGGATTAGAAGACACAAAGAAGCTATTCCAGGCAATAAAAAATGTGAGCAAAAGAATGTGTCAGCAAATATGAATACAACGTGTTTCTGTTTTACTGAAACATCCTGATTAGGTCATGAAAAGGCAACGTTGGATAACTTGAATGAGGGATAGATCAGGGGTTGGCACACGAGGGCCCAAGGGCCAAGTCCAGCCTACCATGTGTTTTTTTCAACAGTCTGTGAGCTAAAAATGGTTTTTATATTTTTAAATGGTTGGGGGAAAATCTGAAGGAGAATAACATATCATGACATGTGAAAATTATATGAAATCCAGATTTCAGTGCCCATAAATAAAGTTTTACTGGAGCACAACCACACTGACTCATTTACATGTTGTCTACGGCTGCTTTGGGTACAAGAGTAGAATTGAGTAGTAACCATATAATCCACAAAGCCAAAAATATTTACTATCTGGTCCTTTACCAGAAAAGTTGCAACCCCCGATCTACAAAAATGAAACTCCTAATTTATTCTATTACCCACAGACCAACAAGTTTAATAATTTAAGTCAAAATAGGTCAGTTCTTTTCATTTTTGTGATAAGACAACTAGAGAGAATTTTAAAGATTACAAATTTATATTGTTGTCGATCACTGTTTCTAAAACGAAATTCGTTTTCCTATAATTACTTACCAAAAGTACTGATGAGTCTAAGTCACATTTTCATTGTCACTCAGGGGAATTTATGAAATGAGACCAAATTTGGTTGAACCATTACTGAATCTTTTTTTTTTTTAAATCTCTATTGAAAATCACTCACAGCGTTAAGTCCACTCTCTTATCTCCTTATCTAGAGCAAATCAGGTCCAGGTGTTGACTGATAAGTTGAAAAAGTTAGAACGGAGAATTAGTTTAAAAGATGTATACGTAACTTAAATATTTTATTTTAACTTAATTAAAGTGCATTTAGGGCTTCCCTGGTGGCGCAGTGGTTGAGAGTCCGCCTGCCGATGCAGAGGACATGGGTTCGTGCCCCGGTCCGGGAAGATCCCACATGCCGCGGAGCGGCTGGGCCCGTGAGCCATGGCCGCTGAGCTTGCGCGTCCAGAGCCGGTGCTCCACAACGGGAGAGGCCACAACAGTGAGAGGCCCGTGTACCACCAAAAAAAAAAAAAAAAAAAAAAAAGTGCATTTATTCACCATTTATTGCAAAGGGACAAAAACCCTTGTTTAATTTCATATCTACAATACGGAGTTCCAAGTCTTCTTCCTTGCAATTAAACCACATCCTCAGTGGATATTCTCCACTTCAAATTTCAGTTTCTTTAAGTGGAGGAAAAATGTCAAGCCAAATGTGAGGCAATCTGAATATAGACCCTTCATGATTTATATTTATATAAAAGGAAATTCTCTCTAATCTTTTACAGTTTTCTGGCCCACCTTGACTCACTTTTGTGGGTTTTTTTTTTTTTTTTTTTTTGCTGTACGTGGGCCTCTCACTGTTGTGGCCTCTCCCGTTGCGGAGCACAGGCTCCGGACGCGCAGGCTCGGCGGCCATGGCTCACGGGCCCAGCCGCTCTGCGGCATGTGGGATCTTCCCGGACCGGGGCACAAACCCCTGTCCCCTGCATCGGCAGGCGGACTCTCAACCACTGCGCCACCAGGGAAGCCCTTGACTCACTTTTATCATCTTTCCAAAGCATTCCATTTTTCATACAAATAACATTAATTTCAAATATGTTTCATCTACAATGTAACATTTAATCAGTTTGCATAACTATAATAACAAATACAAAGAGACAGAAACACAAGGGACTATGGGTACGCACACAACTCCCAGGCAAACCAGAAAGTCGTCACTCGCCACATGCATTCAGCACATCACGGCCAAATTCAGCATATTCTCCAGGGGAAAGGAGTATATAGGTTAATCCAGCTTGATGACTTTGTGAACACTTACTGTATTCTGTTAAAAGCTAATAAAGTTTTGTATCCTTTGTACAAGACTTATTTTCATGGAATTTGTCTAGAAATATTTTTCATATTCTCAGAATTCCTAAAAAAATTAAGTATTTTCTGCTTATATTAAGTGATGAAATCAACAGAACCTAGGGATTTTTGCTTTGTTTTGTTTTTTAATCTTTCAATTATTGATGCATTAGAGCTGGTATTCTTGCTTAATGCTAATTTGGATAATTCCATGTTGCTTACATAAATTTTCCCAAAGTTTCAATTAGATACAGCATCCTTTGATTCTGATCCTAAACCAACATTCTTATTGTTCTGAACCATCGATCAGCTGCCAGATTCCATTTCCCAGATCAGGTTTCCAACCATTCCAATTAGTAAACATCATTCAGAATTTGAGATGGAAAATACATTTTAAACTACTAATGAATATTTCAGCAACTTAAAAAAAATTAATATTTTCTTCTTTTCTAACTGAGCTGGCAATATTGACCCTAACATTGCTGGCAATTACTTCTGTATATTTTTCCCTACATGTGGGACTATAAAAACAATTCAAGGGTCAAAAGCTTAGAGAAAAAAATATCTTTATTCACAGCAGCTGATATATTCAAACTTCATTAAATAACAGTATATGTTAGCTATTTTAAATTGTGCTATAGAACATATTTGATAACATAATAATTCACGATACAGTAAGTAAATAACACAAAATGTGTGGTATATTTTCATTGTTATAAAGAAGAATGAGAATTCTGTTTATACTAAAATATAAAAGTTAATAAAACTGTAATTGGGGCTTCTCTGGTGGCACAGTGGTTGAGAATCTGCCTGCCAATGCAGGGGACACGGGTTCGAGTTCTGGTCTGGGAGGATCCCGCATGCCACGGAGCAACTGGGCCCATGAGCCACAATTACTGAGCCTGCGCGTCTGGAGCCTGTGCTCCACAACAAGAGAGGCCGCGATAGTGAGAGGCCCACGCACCGCGATGAAGAGTGGCCCTCACTTGCCACAACTAGAGAAAGCCCTCTCACAGAAACGAAGACCCAACACAGCCATAAATAAATAAATAAATAAATAAATAAACAAAGCAAACTGTCAACAAGTAAAAATAAATAAACACTATTAAAAAAACTGTAATTGTAAAAAACTACATATATGTAGTTATTTCTATATGTTAGGCATAGTCATAACTTTTACTTTCTTTTTTTAGCTTATCTGTACATCTGATTTGAGGTTATTCTCCAAGAAACAAACAATTGGAGCTATTCTCCAGAAAAAGACTGTATTAATTCATGAATTCTAATCTGATCCTAATTCATCAATCTCTTTGAGGAATTTATAGGGAAGTTACCAGCCTCTGGTCTAATCAAATACAGAAAAGAGAAGAAGGAAAGAGGATCAGAGGATACAGATAGGGGATGCTCTGATCAAATTTTTATGTGATAATTAAATGGAAACAGCAAGTTTTGTTTTTCTTCTACCTCAATCAAAAACTACAAATCTCTTTCAACCTATAAAGCTAACTTTTCTAATTACAGTCAGAAGCTAGTTTCCTGGAGGAAGATGATGCTTTGCTGTTGGCATTTCACACTCTGCTCAATGGTGTAAACTTACTATATCTCAACCGATCTGGCAAACAGATCTCTAAAACCCAAGAGCCATCTCATCACAACTGTCAATAGATAGAATTGTTTCCCTGCACTATTAGGTTCCAATGCTCACTGACTTTGTAAACAACTAGTATATTAACTACAACAAAATAAAATGGGGTATTCTTTACCAGACTTACACAAGCACTTTCCAATAGAACTTTCTGTAATGATGGAAATGTTCTATAATTTGCCCAAAGAAGTATAATTTGTCCAAAGTAGTTTGGAGAAGAAGGAGGTGACGTGAGAGGAAGAGGTTTGGAGGAAACTTTTAAGCATAATGGATATTCACTATCTTGACTGTGGTGATGTTTTCAAATTTATTTTAAATTTAGCAAAGTGTATGCTTTCAATATGTACAGCTTATTATATTTTAATTATACCTCTATAAAGTTGTGTGTGTGTGTGTCCCACTGTGCTAGTAATATGTAGGGGATATCACTTTTGTTAAAGAGCTGCTTTAGGGTATACAGCTGGAGCTTCAATTCAAGAAGCTGATCTTTGTTGATCCTGGAATTCCAAAATGTCAGAACATAGATGAAAGTCCAGGGGAACCAGCACTAAGTATCTCCTGGCTGGAGACGCTGAAGAGGGAAGTGGAACCAGATCACATAGACTGGGTAAGTGCAAGGAATTCGAAATGTAATGAGAAACCATTGGGGGATTTAGGGAGGAATTTAATTTTCAGAGCTCCCTTTGTAGTTGCCCTTGCTGTGTTTGTTTATACATATAATACACTCCCATGGTTCAAGAGTTCAATACCTATAAAAATGTATACAACAAAAAGCCTTCTGCATTAGTTTTCTATCGCCATGTAACAAATTACTCTCAAACTTAATAGCTTAGAACAATAAACATTTATTATTTCACAGTTCCTGTGGCTCAGGGATTTGAGAGTGGCTTGGCTGGGTGGTTCCGTCTCAGGGTCCCTCACAAAATTGCGTCAAAGCTCAGGCCAGGACTCCAAGGATCTGAAGGTTTGCCTGGGGAAGAGGATCTGCCTCCAAGAAAAGACACACATATGGCTGTTGTCCGGAGGCCTCAGTGCCTCAACAGATGAATCCCTCTACAGGTGTGGAGCTGTTTGAGTGCCCTACACCAAGGCAGGTGGCTTGCTCTATAGGTACTGATCCAACAGAACAAGATAGAAGCTGCATATCTTTTTCTTTTTAAGAATTTTATTTACTTATTTATTTTTATTTTTATTTTTATAAAAGATATGTGGCTTGGGACTTCCCTGGTGGTCCAGTGGTTAAGGCAAAAACCTCAATTTAAAAATGAGTACATCTCTCCAAATAAGACTAAAAATAACCAATAAGCATATGAAAAAGATGTTCAACCTCACAAACACAATGAGTTACCACTTCATACCCACTAGGGCAGCTCTAATCAATAAGTCCCGGGACTTCCCTGGTGGTCCAGTGGTTAAGAATCAGCCTTCCAATGCAGGGGATGTGGGTTTGATCCCTGGTCAGGGAACTAAGGTCCCACATGCTGTGGGGCAACTAAGCCCGAGGCACACCACAACTACTGAGCCCGCACGTCCTGGACCCTACACGCCACAACTAGAGAAGCCCAAACACCACAACTAGAGAAGCCCACACGCCACAACAAAGATCCCGCATGCCGCAACCAAGAACCGATGCAGTCAAATAATAAAATTTTTAAAGTCCAATAATAACAAGAGTTAATGAAGATATAGAAAAATCAAAACCCTCATACTCTGCCAGTGAAAATGCAGTCTCTTTGGAAAACAATCTTGCAATCTCTCAAATGATTAAACCTAGAGTTACCATGTGGCCTAGCAATTCCACTCCTAGGTAGAACCAACAGAAATGAAAACATATCCATGTGAAAACTTGTACATGAATGTTTATAGTAGCATTATTAATAATAGCAAAAAAGTGGAAACAATCCAAATATGTGTCAACTGATGAATGAATAAACAAAGTGTGGTGTATGTATACAGTAGAATATTACTCAGCCATAAAAAGGAATGGAGGACTGATACATGACAACATGGATGAATCTTGTAAGCATTATTCTAAGTGAAGCCAGACACAAAAGGTCATATAATATACTGGGTTGGCCAAAAAGTTCCTTCAGTTTTTAAGTAAAAATAAAAGACACATTTTTTTATTTTCACCAAGAACTTTATTGAACAATGTATTCACCATTTTGTTCTACTACCTTCTGACATTTTTCAGGCAACTTCATATTTCCATCTTCCCAAAACATTTTATCTCTGAGCAAAGAACTCTTCCAGATACCTTTTACAGTCTTCCAGGGAATTGAAATCTTTTCCATCAAGAGAATTTTGTAAAGACTGAAATAAATGTAAATCCAAAGGTGCATTGTCTGGTGAATATCGTAGATGAATCAGAACTTCCCAGTCAAGCTATAACAGTTTTTGCCTGGTCATCAAAGAAACATGGGGTCTTGCATTAACCTGATGGAGGATTATGCATTTTCTGTTGACTAATTCCGGATGCTTTTCATCGGGTGCTGCTTTGTTGGTCTAACTGGGAGCAGTACTTGTTGGAATTAATTGTTTGGTTTTCCGGAAGGAACTCATAATAGGGGACTCCCTTTCAATCCCACCATATACACAACATCATCTTCTTTGGATGAAGTCCGGCCTTTGGTGGTTGGTGGTGGTTCATTTCTCTTGCCCCAGGATTTCTTCCATTCCACATTATTGTACAGTATCCACTTTTCATCACCCGTTACAATTTGTTTTAAAAACGGAACGTTTTCGTTATGTTTCAGTGGAGAATCACATGCAGAAATATGGTCAAAAAGGTTTTTTTCACTTAACTTAGGTGGAATCCAAACATCAAAGCGACTAACATAACCAAGCTGGTGCAAATTATTTTCAACGCTTGATTTGGATATTTTGAGTATGTCAGCTATCTCCCGTGTGGAATACGTTGACTGTTCTCAATTTATGCCTCGATTTCATCATTATCAATTTCAACTGGTCTACCCAACCGTGGAGCATCATCCAGCTTGAGAAATCTCCAGCATGAAACTTGGCAAACCACTTTTGACACATTCAATCAGTCACAGCACCTTCTCCATACACTGCACAAAGCTTTTTTTGCATTTCAGTTGTGCTTTTACCTTTCTTGAAATAATAGAGCATAACATGCTGAAAAATGTGGCTTTTTTCTTCCAACATTAAAATGGCTATACAAAAATTCACCAGTTTTGATGAATTTTTTTTAAATGCATGTTGATATGACACCTGCCACAGTACAATCTAACAAAATTGTTTCGAATCAAGTTAAAGACAACTAAGCGCTACTAGAGCCATCTTATGGGAAAAAAATGAACGAACCTTTTGGCCAACCCAATATGATTCCATTTATATAAAACATTCAGAATAAGCAAACCCACAGACACAGAAAGTTTATTAGTGGTTGCCAGGGACTGGGGGGAAGTGGGAATGGGGAGTGACTGCTAACAGGTACAGAGTTTCTTTTTGGGGTGATGAAAATATTATGGAATTAAATAGTGGTGTTAGTTGCACAACTGTGAATATGCTAAAAAAAACCACTGAATTGTAGCCTATACAATGGTGAATTTTATGGTATACGTATCATACCTCAATTTTTTTAAATAGTATTTATACAAAAAAATGCAAAACTGAAGGAAAACGGAAGAAATAAATAACAAATTAAGAGTATTCACCAGAAAAATGCTCCCAAAGACACATAAAATTTAATCAAGTATATATTAATACTATTTTTCTTAAACTTTTAAAAGTAATTACCTTTATAAAATAAGAGCACAAAGTAGAAATACAAGTACTTAGGGAAGATAGGGAAATACTTTCAAAGGAGATAAAACATGAACTGGTAGAGTTCAGAAAAAAAATGGAAGAAAAAAATTAAAAGACCTCAGGAGTTCCCTGGTGGCCTGTGGTTAGGATTCCAGGCTTTCACTGCCAGGTCCCAGGTTCAATCCCTGGTTGAGGAACTGAGAGACCGCAAGCCATGTGGCATGCCCCCCCCACACACACACACAATTAAAAGCCCTCAAAAAACAAAGTTATTATGAAAGCAGAAAAGAAGTACATTACAAACAAAAGATCTTTTGGAGTATATTAAAGGAGAACTTAGAAATCCAGTATAGCATGAATCTAGAAAATAGCTAGATCTATAGAAATACAAATAATTTTTTAGTGTATGAAAAGTAAATTTGAATTGCAGAAACTTAGATTCATTTACAATTTATGTAATTTTAGTTACAAGGAAGTAACTATTCTGACACAGACCAAGACTGATAAACCACCACAAAAGATTATCAGCAGACAATGTAGAATTGTGAGGGAAAAAGAAAAGACTATAGTTTTCCTTTAGATATATTTAACTTTTAAGAAAAAGTTAATAATTTAACATTGGGACCACAGCACAAAGCTCCCATCTCTTTAAAAAATAATAATAAACATGAGGAAAAATACATTAAAAGTTTACACCAGTGTTAACATCAAAAATTAACTGTTGGGGCTTCCCAGGTGGCGCAGTGGTTGAGAATCCACCTGCCGATGCAGGGGACACGGGTTCATGCCCCCGGTCCGGGAAGATCCCACATGCCACGGAGTGGCTGGGCCCGTGAGCCATGGCCGCTGAGTCTGCGCGTCCAGAGCCTGTGCTCCACAACAGTGAGAGGCCCGCATACCGCAAAATAAATAAATAAATAAATAAATAAATAAACAAACAAGATTTTTAAAAATTTATTTACTTTATTTATTTTTGGCTGCATTGGGTCTTCATTGCTGCACACAGGCTTTCTCTAGTTGCGGCAAGCGGGGGCTACTCTCTTCATTGCAGTGCACGGGCTTCTCACTGCAGTGGCTTCTCTTGTTGTAGAGCACGGGTTCTAGGCATGCAGCCTTCAGTAGTTGTGGCACGTGGGCTTAGTAGTTGTGGCTCACACGCTCTACAGTGCAGGCTCAGTAGTTGTGGCACACAGGCTTAGTTGCTCTGCGGCATGTGGGATCTTCCGGGACCAGGGCTCGAACCCGTGTCCCATGCATTGGCAGGCAGATTCTTAACCACTGCACCACCAGGGAAGCCCAAAACAAGATTTTTTTAACCTTTAAGATAATGCTGAAAGCTCAGGCTATTGAATTTATTACATCTTACATAAAATTAGAAATTATGACTTTTTAATTTGGGAGTAATATATGATCATTCATTTTTTTTTAATGAGACTATTTGAAAGATAAAAAACTCTAAATCACCAATGTTTCCACTACCCACACATAGCCACTCTTCCTCCTAGCCTTTTTTCTCTATTGAAAGACCCCTTGGATTTTTATAGTTAATCACACTAACTATGTATAAATTAATATCTCTTAAAATCATTTTTTTAATGAAATAGCATATTTGGTGGGGGAACATAGCTTACTAACCTTTTGTTCTAGGAAAAAAACATAAACATGGATTAGAAGAAATTATAAAATGGCAAGGCATTTAATAAATTCCAAAATCTTTACTTCATCACTAAAGGTACATGTGATCATTTATGTATACAAACTGTATTTACAGGAAAATTCAAATTCTGGAATTGCCTGCATCCTCTAGAGTAAATGGTTTTCATTTAATTTTTTATTCATAGGAAAAACATTTATCTCATGCCTTAAGAATGTTTTCCAAATCAAATATGTAAAATAACTGAAAAGAAAAAAACTTGTTAATCAAACAATACGATTAGGTCATAAGACTTCACATTTGAGTATTTGACTGACTAATTTCATTGCCTTCTAATTTGAGGCAAAATAACCCTTCTCAATGGAAGCAGACTCAAATCAGAGTCCATAAACATTTCCTCCACTTGTTTTGTTTCTGAGCTTTTTTAAAAATCCCATAAAAAACCACTGGGACTCTGGAATACAGCTGCCCTTGTTAGCATTCCAAAAATTAAAGCTCTCATGTGCCTCGGCCAGGAACACTCCAGAAATAATGAAGCCCAGCTTTCACATGGAAGATAAGCATGTTTAAAAATGTAGCTTAGAAGTGCTCTCATGGAACAAACCATCTCTATCTCTTTATGAAATCAAAAAGTAATAATTGGATGCTAAAAATAATGAGATGAATTTATTCCAAGAGGAAGCATCATTCCTTAAGCCTGTCAAATACCACCATATAAAATCTCCTTGTTCCTATTTTTGATATTGAGTGCTCAGCAGTTTAATGCCAGTGGTGGAAGTAACGATGATCCTTAACTTCTACTAGGTGTTGGGCAAATGCCAGATATTTTCTTTCCATTCTTTATTTCCTTTCATCTTCACAACCACCCCCAGTGAAACCAGGACCCCCTAAAACTGAGCTCCTCTGCTGAGTTTACGATCAACCTCTCCACCCAAAACTTAATTCCCTTTCTTGTCCCACACCTGTTCCCCCTCAAAATTGAGGAGTATCAAAGAAAATGGGGATTGAAACTGAGCAGGATTCTTTGAGGTCTTCCCAGGTACAAACGCCCCTACGTGCCCCCCTCTTTCTTGTCTGTAGCAAAAAAAAGAAAAAAGGCTTTAGTCTCCTAGGCCTCCCCTGAGTTCCAAAGAGCAGGCTTAAGCAGTTAATAATTAGGACAATAAAGCCACAGGACTTAGTTCCTCCTGAAGGGATATACATCTGATGATGAGTTGTTCTACAGAAACTGAGACTCCCACCCAGGTGGAGGACGGTGACTACATGCTAACCACAAACACTGGACCCCAGACTGGTTGGAGCCAGAAGGTTGAGATTCTAGAAACATCACCCTGTTACCTCAACACCTACCAGTCAGAAGAAGGTCCATGAGCCGATCATGCAACCTACGACCCTCTCCCTTAACACTATCTTTGAAAACCCTCACCTGAAAGCCAGAAAGTTTGGATCTTTGAGCATGAACTGCCCATTCTCCTTGCTTGGCCCTGCAATAAATCTTTCTCTGCTCCAAACTCCGATGTTTCAGTTTGTTTAACCTCACTGTTCATCAGGAACCTGACCTTGGGTTTGACAACACTAACTATTTTAGATGAGGAAACTGAAGCAGAGAAGCTAAATAACTTGCCCCAGTCACTTAGTAAGTGGCACACTCTAGATCGGAATCTAGATTTGAACTCAGTGCCAAGTTCTTGATGCTCTTATATTATAGAATAAGGAAAATTTTTCTTTATGTTCTCTACATAGCTCTGAATACCACCCCCTATTCTTCCCCCGTTTTCTCTCACCACCTTTTGTTTGCTTGTTTTTAACAAAGAATTATCTCAATGCACATTTATGATAAAATGTTGCACCCTGAAAGAGCTACATTTTAAAACATCATACCAAGTAAGGATTAGAAGCACTATCAGGTCCCTTGGGACACGGACCATGTCATTAAATTTTATTTAATCCTCTCAATAACGCTTTACATATCCCATTTTATACAAAAACTCAAGTAATTCAAGTAACTCCCCTCAAAGCAAATAGCTATTTATAAAGCTGAAATTTTTGTACAGCCAAATTTGAAACCCACATATTGTTTACTCCAGAGTCCATGCTCTTTAATAGGCTAAAATATGTGCACTGCCATGCCTGCAATAAACAGGGTATTTAAACAACCCTCAGTAAATCAGAGTAACCACATGTTTAGTTTGGGTCTCAATCTAAATCCTCGTTAGTCAAATATGATCAGCCTTTGGGAGAATCCTAAATTCCTCAGAAATGGATTTAGAAGTTCCAAATTTCAAGGAATTCCAACTTATTTAGTAGTCCATATGCAATTTCAACCTTTCTTTTCCCTAAGAAGACAAAGAGTGTAGCCCAGCTAATTAGGTCTTTGTCAAACAATAGTTCTTTTCTTTAAATCTGTGGCTTCTCACCCAGATGATAAAAAGCTATTTCAGCTCAAGACTCTTACTTAATTGGTTTGCACCCTACCAGGGACCTCCTGGGCTCCTGCATATCCCCACATCAGAGTGCAGGGAGAATTCTCTGCCTGCCAGCAAAGCACAGTTCTAAGATTTATGCCTGGCTTTCATGTTCACCCAATGAATTAACTGGAAAGGCTTTGCTCCTATTGCTGCAACTACCTTCCCTAAGGAAAGCACTGCTTCGGAAGCTTGTGCATGTCAAAGGAAGTTTGTTTACCATTAGAAAAGTCCACCAGAATTAACAGTGAAGCGATTCTTTTGCAGCCTTTGGCAGCCCACATAGCTAAGGACCCCAAATCCCAGTGGCCTCAGTCACCCAAGCTTGGAAAGCAAAACTCACATCCAAAAACTAGCCATTATAAAATCTTTCCACTTTAAAATGTTAACTTTTTAAATATCCTACTGGTACTTTTTAAACCCACATATTTAAACAAGCTCCTAATTTAGCAAGTATTGCCTTATGTTGTAACTATATGGTGATACAATTTTAGACCTAAAGATACCAGTAATCGTTTTTTCTAACCGCTTCATTTTTCCAGATACTTAAGGACCAGAGGGTTCAAATATCTTTTCCAGTTAGTAGCAAGGGGGTGGGGGGGTGGTCCAGAACCCAGACCTTCTCAATTATTTCTTAGTATTCAAATAAAAACTTTTTTTAAAAAAAAAAAGGAAGAAAAAAACCTCTGTTAAAAACTTGGGTCACAATACATGGTAAATTTGACTCCAAGAGACTGTGGGAGGAGAGAGTGACTGGGAAAGGAAGCACAGTCAATGGCACTTAATCAAATAAATGTTTTATTCTCTGAGTGATAGGATGCTGTAATAATGAAACACTGACATGAATCTTCCTTTCACTACAGCTATTTTCCCCCACAGAATGGATCAGATTTGCTGGGATATACCACCCACCCAATGTAGAGAATGGTATTCTGTATTCTGTAGAGAATGGCTGCTCCATGATTGGCAGATCAGCCAGTGAATTCACATCTGTTAGGGAGCAAACAAACATCATGGAAACCAGGGCAAATTTAGTAAGCAACTAAAATTTCATCTTTTCATTATTATTTTTTTTCAAGCAATGAAGGTTATCAGTTCAGGAGAGTGCTAACTCTCTTAACCATCTAACCGGAAGTCAGTCAGGTGAGAGGGAGCCCCAGAAAGGGCTTGTGGCCAGGCAGGGTGGTCACAGATGAGTAGGGATGCAGCTGCCCCCATGCCAATTGCACACACACTTGCTGCTCAGCAGAGACTTTATGAAGGAGACTTCAGGCAGCAGAACAAAAATCTCTGGCTTCCTGCCATATATGCTGGCAGCAAATAAGAGACAACAGAAGAGCACAAGCTTAGGCACAGCACCGCTGAGGGTTGGAGCCTTCCTGGACGTGGGGAGGAGGAACATGCTGAGGCCAGACAACTCAGGAAGACTGACATCTATCTGGACCGACCTGCACTTACCCTTTCCCAAATGCAGAAAGCACAAAAGAAGAGTACTAGGAGTCTAAAAGGCATGGTATTTTAATGTAGATATTGAAACAAATGATCATAATTACCTTATTTAAAACTATAGCTCTTTGAGAGAGTATGGCTAAGAAAACCCCGAAGTTCTCTCTTTTTGCTTTGCCCAGGAACTATTTAGCCCAGTGACTACATAGCCCTTGGCCCAGACATACTTGTCTGTCATTTACTTCAAAGACTTCAGGGTAGGCAGCGGGATAATGTGGTTGTACACTGATTTTAATCCACACTCTGAGGGCAGCTAAATCACGTTTCCTAGGGGGTGGTTTCTGGCACTGGACAAACCCTCACCAAGAGTCCAAATTCCCAAGGTTGCTTGGGCAAACACTTCAGTCATCTCCCTCTGAATCTGTGCAAGAGGGGTCATTAATGAACACAAGGGCCTTAGATATAATCTATTAATGGTGAACTGAGTGGTGCTCAGGCAATGGGGACTGGCTGGAAATGATGGATGGAAAGCTCTGCCCTGCAGGGTCAAGCACCTGTCCAGCCCAGCAGCATAACAATTTTAAGACAGCTCTTATGACAAAAACTTCATTTGTTCCTGTGTCTGTCACATAACAGAAAATTCTGCCACCTGATCCAAATACAGGACTAGGAACCCTGCTGCCAGACTATCATAACATTGCCTCAGATGGACCTCCCATATGTTGGTGATTTCAGGAAAGCATGAAAGGGTGGAGACCAGAAGTTGCATTCCAGGTTGTATGACTGCTTTTGTGCTAGCTCGCTATTAAATGTATGTTCATGGAACACAATTTGGTCCAACACGTGCTTTTATTGTATTATGTCACATGGTAGTTAGGTTGTAGATGGGAGAGAAGACGACTCTCACCCACTTTCTCTACTCATAGCACCTACTATGTGCATGAAAAGAACCTGAGAACTGTGAATGCCCACACTCTGAAGAGAGACCAGTGGTGGGCGCCACTCATCCCACCACTGCCCACCTCTGCTTGTGTTCTTCCTGAACGAAGACGGAATTAAAAGGGAAATTTCCCACACGTAAGTCCCCCTCTAGAACAAGGTATTACTATAAAGGTTGTGAAGTTACATTTACTTCTATAATCTCCAAGTTTGTTAGCAAAATGATAAAACAGTACAGACAAGAATGCTATATATACGGGTGATGTGTGAGGTTGGTGGCTGAACTTTGATTGATCCCACTAACTGCTGACAAGATGAGCACTGTGGGATTCTTGGATGACTAGAGGCACGGCCTCTGAAGGTTAAGTAAGCTGTGAAATGCACGTCCATTTCAGTAAATAGGATCAGTCAGGCCCTTTGCTTTGGGTTTTGTTTTTAAACGTTGTCAGATTATATATCGTTTTTTTTAAAATATATACAGCAGGTTCTTATTAGTTATCCATTTTATACATATTAGCTTATATATCAAGTTTTGTTGTTTTTCACCAAAAATTATGCAGCGGACTTTGCTGCCAGCGTAGCAATTTACTGAAAATACCTGTGTGTGTGTGTTAATTCATTGATTAGCATTTGTAGTATATAATCATGAATCAATACTCCAGGTCAAGAAAAGAGAAACTTTCATGGAAGACAATAAGAGGGTAAATATTCTCTAAATCATCTTTGTCCTCAAAGATATTACATACAGCCATAGTCCTAAAGAAAATCATTAAGCCAAGCTGGTCTTTTTTTCTAATTTTCCCTTTGTTTCAGTCAATACAAGAACTAAGATGGAGTGTAAAGAATAGAATCCTCCTGGAAAAATAAGAGACCTTGACATCATTCCCGTTACCAACCCCAAAATTGCTCGTATAGATTAGAAACAACTTAAAAGTCAAGCAGGGCTTCTCTGGTGGTGCAGTGGTTAAGAATCCACCTGCCAATGCAGGGGACACGGGTTCGAACCCTGGTCCGGGAAGATCCCACATGCCGTGGAGCAACTAAGCCGTGTGCCACAACTACTGAGCCTGTGCTCTAAAGCCCGTGAGCCACAACTACTGAAGCCCACATGCCACAACTACCGAAGCCCACATGCCACAACTACCGAAGCCCACATGCCACAACTACCGAAGCCCACGTGCCTAGAGCCCGTGCTCTGCAGCAAAGAGAAGCCACAGCAATAAGAAGCGCACCCACTGCAACGAAGGGTAGCCCCGCTCGCCGCAACTAGAGAAAGCCCATGGGCAGCAACAAAGACCCAATGCAGCCAAAAATAAATAAATAAAATAAATTTTAAAAAAAAAGTCTAGCAGATCTAAGTTCAAATTTCCCTTCTTTCATTGCAGATACCTAACTTCTCTGAACTATGATTTCCTCATCCATCAACAAAACATATTTAATAATATCTACCTTGCAATGTTGTTGTAAGGACTAATACAGATAATAGATAAAGAGCACCTGAAAGAATGCCTAACACATAATCTGTGCTCAATATATGACAGTGTTATTATTTTTCTTATTGACCTTATTTCTGTGAGTAATAATATTGTCATTCATTAGTAGCTTGCCTAGAATGAAGGAAGCAGTAATATCTATAAATAATTCATGACATTCCATGAAATAACAGTCATCTTCATTGCTTGGAAGCAATAAATAAATTAAAATTCTGATTTTCTTCATGATGTGACAAGAATGTGAATGGGATCAAAATATGCTGCCCCCAAATATGCCACTTTGGCATAAAAATTGTTTTGAGCTGAAGGCAATTAAAAAGCAGCGAATGTAGAATGTAGAAAGAGATCTCTGCTCTCACCCTATCTGCCTAAAAGTGAAACATAAATTTCCCTTTTTGAAGTTGTTCTCCCTTTCCTCTCCAAAACCAGGAAAAGGAAAACAACCATTATTACTGGAGACAGAAAGATGACACCAAAA
This sequence comes from Lagenorhynchus albirostris, assembly GCF_949774975.1. Classification (NCBI taxonomy): domain Eukaryota; kingdom Metazoa; phylum Chordata; class Mammalia; order Artiodactyla; family Delphinidae; genus Lagenorhynchus; species Lagenorhynchus albirostris. The sequence goes on along the minus strand of NC_083098.1, from coordinate 120,997,496 downwards.
TCAGTCTGCACAAACAAACCTTACTAAAATAAATTTTATCTTTCATAACTTTCTCCCATATACTTACTTTCCCCCAATATACTTTCCCTAGGAGCCCAAACCCTTTTTCCTTTGTCTAATCACTTCTCCACAATTTATCACTCTTTGTTTAAACGGTATATGAGATCTCAAGGCTAACTGCCTCTTTAGATCTTCGTTTCCTTTCTATGAAGGGCTCTGTACCCTAAAATTAAACTATTAACATCAAATAAAATGTGTGTGCCTTTTCTCCTGTTAACCTTTTTGTCAGTTTCAGTCTAATTTGAACATCTCAATAACAGAAGGTAAACGGTAGATTAAAAGTTTTTTTTCTTCCCCTACAAATTTGTATATGTTTTGAAACTAAGAACTACTCATCTTAATTTTAGGGGAGACAAGTAAATAAACAGTTTGAAAGAGCACTTAGTGCTATTCCTTTTGAGTTAGATCTTTGCTACACATCCAAGGACCGGCAGAATCAGCATCACCTGGGAGCTTGATAGAAATGCAAAATTTGAAGGCCTATCCCAGACCTACGGAATCAGAACCTGCATCTTAACAACCTCCAGGGGATTTGTATGCACTTTAAAGTTTGAGGAACACTGCACCCTTACTGTCCATATTCCTCCACTTGCCAGCCAACTCAGAGTGGTGACATTCTATTATTCTGTTTCTAATCAGTAGGAGGTGACTAAGTAAATTATTACAGCATAGAAACTTGTTATTTCTTTTTTAAAAACCCAGTTAGAGCCTTGTACAATGTGTAAAAGGCTCGGAATACCCATGGTGCCAAATTCTGGACAAATACATTCTTGTGAATTTAAACATGGTGGAAGAATATTTCCTAATGATTTTTCAAGCTGCCTAAGCCTAACCATGAGCACCTGCCCTTTGTGCTATGGCCAGTGTAGCACAGATACATTTTACATAATATGTTACGGTGAGCTCAAAAAGCAGACTGTCTTACATACACTGCTGATTTGATATTTCCTAACTTTTTGAAATACGAATGCTCAGTAAGTCTGAGGAATACCTTCCTCCATTTCTTAGAAGACTAATTTCATCCACATCACATGTCTATTGTTCACACTCCTTTTAAAATATTTTCTTTTTTTTTTTTTTTTTTTGCTCTAATTGACAAAGACTCTCTTTACCAAAATTTAGTTAGGTTCCTTTGAGCCCTCAACTAAGCCTCAATCTTGACCCCCATCCTTGCTGGGACTGGAGAGCCCAACTTTAGCAAGAATCCTGTTAAGTCAGTTTAGAAAGAATCTCCCACCCAGGATATCTGAGCAAATTCTTCATCTCCCATTCTTGATATCTAGTCACCCTGGCTTGCCTTCAGCAAGAATCCTAAGTCAGTTCAGCAAGAATCCTCCTCCTCTGGATGCCTCCTCTTATTATTTTCCATCCACTGGCCCCCTCACTCTGCTCACTAGTTCTAAATCCCCAGCTCTCTTCGCTATATTGAGAGTTGAGCCTGATCTCTCACTTCTATTACTGTAGTCTTGACATCTTTCATAATAGTTCCAAGTAGTCTTCCTTACCATTTTAACAAGTGTCAGAATAATTTTGTCTTTAACAATACCCTTTTTAAAACTTCTTATTAAGAGGCAGCCAGGAAAAAAAAGAAAAAGAAAGCGACAGCCAGAGCACAGAAACATTGGCAAGAACTGTAGCTTACTCCCTGAGAACTGTAAAGCACTGGGAACAGTGTGTTTGAACCAAGTTTATTTTATTAAAAGTATATTTGAGACTATTTAGCTCAAAACAAAACAAGTTAAGTTATTCAAGGCTGTGATTTTACCCAGAATGCTAGATAGAGATAGTCTAAAGAAAATCAAACATCTAAACGATGGTCCAAAGATGTGAAGCCCCCAAATATTAATGATCTATTTCTGTTGGGAGTATAAATAGAAATGAGCCAGCTGAACAGAGGTCCAGTGATCCCGCATTAACTTACCTCTTGGGCAAGTACCCACATCTAAGTTTCACTCATACTACTCAATTGAAGTCCCAGAAATGAGACAACAGGAGACTCTTCTCACATCCCTCCAAAGGCCATCAAAATGACAACAGGGTGGTCAATTTCCAAAGGTCCGGGCACTCTACATAATACTGCCCCCATCACATCAAGCATTCCCACTGGGGATAATTTTTATTTTTAAAAAAATATTTATTTATGTATTTATTTAGGCTGTGCCGGGTCTTAGTTGTAGCATGCAGGATCTTTAATTATGGCATGCGGGCTCCTTTATTTTATTCTACTTTTATAGTTGCAGCATGTGGACTCTTAGTTGCAGCATGCATGTAGGATCTAGTTCCCCAACCAGGGATCAAACCCAGGCCCCCTGCATTAGGAGCACGGAGTCTTACCCACTGGACCACCAGGGAAGTCCCCCACAGGGGATATTTTTTAAAAGACGTCTAAATACTCTCAAGTCTAAAAATTAACAAAATAGGTCAAAGTAGATGTAGTTACTAAAATGTGGATAGACGATAAGACAATTTCAGGTCACTTTTACAGGCATCTCCTTGGTTGAGTGCTTCATTATCCATACCTGTGTTTCCCAAGGCTGCGTTCTACAGAACACTAGCCGATGAGATGTTTTCAAAAAAAAAAAAGTTCCTTTATCAAATTAACTTGGAAAAGAACGAATGCTCTATCCTCCCTGAAAAGAATCATATGTTCATTAGCATACAAAAGATTCTAAATCATATTAGCATGTAAGGTTCTGAAAAGTTCCGAAGGAAAGGAGCCTGTATAACTTTCTTTAATCCAGGGTCTTCCCAAATGCAATTGCCACAGAACATTTTTTTTTAAATCCCACACTGTGTGGGAATTCCCTGGTGGTCCAGTGGTTAGGAGTCGGCGCTTTCACTGCTGAGGGCCTGGGTTCAGTCCCTGGTCGGATCTGCAAGCCACGTGGCCCAGCCAAAAAATAAAAAGTTTATTGTAAAAATCTCACAATGTGAATTACTCACTGAAAATTGCTGAACCTTATGGTGAGGACTTCATCTTCTTGGGGAAAGAAAAGGAGGAGGAGATGGGAGGGATAGGTGTCTTATATTATCAGTGAAGCTTATTTAAAAAAAAAGGATTAAGGTATGGCATTCACAATACTCGTAGACACACAAATACACGACCATCATTACTTCTCATCTCTCCAAAAGTATAGAATAATGGGGAAATTTTGCTTTTCCTTTAAAGGTGGAGAGCCTAGAGGTAGAGTGCAGTCATCCAGAAGAACCCCTACTGGTAACAGAGTTAGAAAGTGAGGACAGGCATGGAGGGTGAGAGGCGTTCCGTATGGGGCTGGGACGAGACACCTGCACCTGACAAATCATTCCCATTTATTCAGAAAGATGAAACACAATCACTGAGGGCACTAGAAGACTGGGAGGAGGGCTGGAGAAAGCAAAGAATGAGGAGGGTAACAGAGGGATTGCTGCATCCATTGTTATTCACCATTTGCTGTTTCCTTGAAGAGATGGGTAACTTGGTGGTTAAGCTCAGGGACTCTGAGTCTGAACACTGGCTGTCACTCTCCAGGTGTGAGGTGTCGGATAAGTCACTTAACCTTCCTGTGCCTCTAGTTTTCTTGCATATAATCATACTTACCTCATAGGGTCGTTGTGAAGTTAGTATGTGTAATTCGATTATGGCAATGCCTGGCACACAGTAAGTACTAGAGACATATTAGCTATAATCGTTACAGGTATTTCTGCTATAGCTTGATGTATACATCCTGAAAAAAAAATTCTATATTCTACAAAACTGTGCTCTAAAAACACAGTCTATGGAGGGCAAAAGAGGAATAGAGGGACTTCTTAAAACCTATGCAACCTGTCATCAGGGCACTACCAAAAACTATAACTGGTATTGCTTGGGCTTCCTGGCCAGGCAACTTAGCTGAAAGTTGCCTCAGCAGGTGTTCAAAATGCACAAAGACAATCGAGTAGAAATGTGGACAATACTTCAGTCTGAGCAGGCTGGTAGGTACCAAGAGAATGCAGATGGACACAGGACTCTGGGCCAGAGGGCCTGGCACCGAGGTGATCCCAGGAGGGCAATGCAACCCACCAGGAGTCGTAAGAGGCGTGCGGTCAGGGGTGTGTCCATCTGGGAAGGTAGCCCTTGGTCCAGACACTCATTTTTAATTTTCACAAAATCCAGCAGAAAGTATCCCTGGTAACAGTGCAATTTATCTATTCCAGGGTCTCCACTGAGAGAAAGAGACAATTAGGAAGCTCACTGTTTCCACACATCTAAGCCACATCCTTTCACCCAGCTTTTTCAGTACTACAGTTAGTTGTTTGCTGTCTGTTTGCCTGAATCCTTTGTCATTCTCAGTTAATTTTCAACTCATGGAGAAAACAGGAGTAATTATTAGCCCCCTGCTTAATACATTTTCCCATTTTAAGATGAGGAAACTGAGGGAAAAAATCATTAACTTGCCCAACGTCAGGCAGCCGTGCAGAGAGCAAGTTCACGGGCTGTGCCCAGAGAGTGGGTAGCCTGTCTTATTCAATGTATTTGTGGGATTAAGAAACTGAACTGCAAAAACAACACTTGTGTCATTCGGAGCTTAATGTTTAGAAACAAACTAAAATCTTTTTTGAGGTTTGTCTATATACCTTCAACCTAACTCTTCAACACCCAATCAGAAACACAAGTAATATTATACAAAGACGCAAATAATCAAAATCCAGCCAGAGCACCTCACCCCCCATGCTACCCCATTCCTCCCACACCGAGCCCCTTCTCAGCACCCGGGCCTCCCATTCTTTTTCCTCACCCGAGCCCCCACCTCTGCACAATTGGTCCTAAACTGAACCCTCCGTCACAAGCTCATTATGAACCCATTATCCATCTCTATCAGGTGTTGCTCCTGAATCCACTCTTCCACCTGTAACTCCAATCTTGGTCAATCATTTCTCACTCTCTCTTAGGCTAGAACTCTTCAGCACCTTCTTGAAACACTACTTCCAGACAGCTGAACTGCTGAATCATGTGGATCTAACCTCTCATTCCTACAGTACTGGCCCTTATCGTCTGTCCCCTGGAGTCTACAACACGCTCCCAACTATCTCCTGCCTCCCTGCCACCACTTATGGGGTCTTCTACCAATGTGACCGTGCGGGAGCACAACGCTACCCCGCCACCACAGCACGGCAGGCCATACATCATCTGGACAGCCAGTGGACAAGCCGTCCACTGTCTACGGGTTCCTCTCCTACCGCGTGCCTTAAAATTCCTTAAACATGCCATATTGGCTCTTAAATTTTTGGTCCTTCAACCATGTGTTTCTGCCTGAAAGACCCCTCCTCGACTCCCAGGCCCCACCTCCTCCAGGTCTACAATCTATATAACCTACTTCCTACTAAACGCCCCCCCACCCCAAGTTTATAAGACTCCATTTAAGAATCATTTCCAGAGGAGTTTCAAGATGGCGGAAGGGTAAGACGCGGAGATCACCTTCCTCCCCACAAATACATCAGAAATACAACTACATGTGGCACAACTCCTACAGAACACCTACTGAACGCCGGCAGAAAACCTCAGACCTCCCAAAAGGCAAGAAACTCCCCACATACCTGGAGACAAAAGAACAGGGACGGGTCCTGCACCAGTGGGAGGGAGCCGTGAAGAAGGAAACGTTTCCACACACTAGGAAGCCCCTTCGCGGCGGAGACTGCGGGTGGCGGAGGGGTAAGCTTCGGAGCCGCGGAGGAGAGCACAGCAACAGGGGTGCGGAGGGCAAAGCGGAGAGATTCCCGCACAGAGGATCGGTGCCGACCAGCACTCACCAGTCCGAGAAGCTTGTCTGCTCACCGCCGGGGCGGGCGGGGCTGGGAGCAGGCTCGGGCTTCCGGTGGAGCGCAGGGAGAGGACAGGCAGCGTGAACATAGCCTGAAGGGTTTAGTGCGCCACGGCTGGCCGGGAGGGATTCCGCGGGAAAAGCCTGAACCTGCCGAAGAGGCAAGAGACTTTTTCTTCCCTCTTTGTTTCCTGGTGCGCGAGGAGAGGGGATTAAGAGCGCTGCTTAAAGGAGCTCCAGAGACGGTCGCGAGCCGCGGCTAACAGGGCGGACCCCAGACACGGGAATGAGACGCTAAGGCCGCTGCTGCCGCCACCAAGAAGCCTGTGTGTGAGCACAAGTCACTATCTACATCCCCCTTCCGGGAAGCCTGTGCAGCCCGCCGCTGCCAGGGTCCCGGGATCCAGGGACAACTTCCCCGGGAGAACGCACGGCACGCCTCAGGCTGGTGCAACGTCACGCCGGCCTCTGCCACCGCAGGCCCGCCCTGCACTCCGTGCCCCTCCCTCCCACCCCCCCGGCCTGAGTGAGCCAGAGCCCCCGAATGAGCTGCTCCTTTAGCCCCGTCCAGTCTGGGCAGGAACAGACACCGTCCGGCGACCTACATGCAAAGACAGGGCCAAATCCAAACCTGAACCCGAGGAGCTGTGAGAACAAAGAAAGGGAAATCTCTCCCAGCAGCCTCAGGAGCAGCAGATTAAAGCTCCACAATCAACTTGATGTACCCTGCATCTGTGGAATACTTGAATAGACAACGAATCATCCCAAATTCAGGAGGTGGACTTTGGGAGCAAAGATACATTTTTTATCCTTTTTCTTTTTTTGTGAGTGTGTATGTGATGCTTCTGTGTGTGATTTTGTCTGTATAGCTTTGCTTTCACCATTTGTCCTAGGGTTCTGTCCGTATTTTTTTTTTTTAGTATAGTTTTTAGCGCTTGTTATCATTGGTGTATTTGTTTTTTGGTTTGGTTGCTCTTTTCTTTCTTTCTTTCTTTTTTCCTCCCTTTTATTCGGAACCATGTGGATGACAGGGTCTTGGTGCTCTGGATGGGTGTCAGGGCTGTGACTCTGAGGTGGGAGAGCCAAGTTCAGGACATTGGTCCACCACAGACTTCCCAGCTCCATGTAATATCAAACGGCGAAAATATCCCAGAGATCTCCATCTCAACGCCAAGACCCAGCTCCACTCAACGACCAGCAAGCTACAGTGCTGGACACCCTATGCCAAACAACTAGCAAGACAGTAACACAACACTACCCATTACCAGAGAGGCTGCCTAAAATCATAATAAGGTCACAGACACGCCAAAACACACCACTACACGTGGTCCTGCCCACCAGAAAGACAAGATCCAGCCTCATCCACCAGAACACAGGCACCAGTCCCCTCCACCAGGAACCCTACACAACCCACTGAACCAACATTAGCCACTGGGGGAAGACACCAAAAACAACAGGAACTACAAACCAGCAGCCTGCGAAAAGGAGACCCCAAACACAGTAAGTTAAGCAAAATGAGAAGACAGAGAAACACACAGCAGATGAAGGAGCAAGGTAAAAACCCACCAGAACTAACTAACAAAGAGGAAATAAGCAGTCTACCTGAAAAAGAATTCAGAATAATGATAGTAAAGATGATCCAAAATCTTGGAAATAGAATGGAGAAAATACAAAAAATGTTTAACAAGAACTAAAGAGCAAACAAACAACAATGAACAACACAATAAATGAAATTTAAAATTCTCTAGAAGGAATCAATAGCAGAATAACTGAGGCAGAAGAACGGATAAGTGACCTGGAAGATAAAATAGTGGATATAACTACTGCAGAGCAGAATAAAGAAAAAACTGAAAAGAATTGAGGACAGTCTCAGAGACCTCTGGGACAACATTAAACGCACCAACATTTGAGTCATAGGGGTCCCAAAAGAAGAAGAGAAAAACAAAGGGACTGAGAAAATATTTGAAGAGATTATAGTTGAAAACTTCCCTAATATGGGAAAGGAAATAGTTAATCAAGTGCAGGAAGGGCAGAGAGTTCCATACAGGATAAATCAAAGGAGAAACATGCCAAGACACATATTAATCAAACCATCAAAAATTAAATACGAAAAAAATATTAAAAGCAGCAAGGGAAAAACAATAAAAAACATACAAGGGAATCCCCATAAGGTTAATAGCTGATCTTTCAGCAGAAACTCTGCAAGCCAGAAGGGAGTGGCAGGACATATTTAAAGTGATGTAAGGGAAAAACCTACAACCAAGATTACTCTACCCAGCAAGGATCTCATTCAGATTTGACAGAGAAATTAAAAATTTTCCAGACAAGCAAAAGCTAAGAGAATTCAGCAACACCAAACCAGCTTTACAACAAATGCTAAAGAAACTTCTCTAGGCAGGAAACACAAGAGAAGGAAAAGCCCTACAAAAACACACCCAAAACAATTAAGAAAATGGTGATAGGAAAATACGTATCGATAATTACCTTAAATGTAAATGGATTAAATGCTCCAACCAAAAGACACAGACTGGCTGAATGCATACAAAAACAAGACCTGTGCATAGGCTGTCTAAAAGAAACCCACTTCAGACCTAGGGACACATAAGACTGAAAGTGAGGGGATGGAAAAAGATATTCCATGCAAAAGGAAATCAAAAGAAAGCTGGAGTAGCAATTCTCATATCAGACAAAATAGAAATTAAAATAAAGACTATTACAAGAGACAAAGAAGGACACTACATAATGATCAAGGGATCAATCCAAGAAGAAGATATAACAATTGTGAATATTTATGCGCCAAAAACAGGAGCACCTCAATACATAAAGCAAATGCTAACAGCCATAAAAGGGGAAATCAACAGTAACACAATCATAGTAGGGGACTTTAACACACCATTTCACCAATGGACAGATCATCCAAAATGAAAATAAATAAGGAAACACAAGCTTTAAATGATACATTAAACAAGATGGACTTAACTGATATTTATAGGACATTCCATCCAAAAACAACAGAATACACTTTCTTCTCAAGTGCTCATGGAATATTCTGAAGGATAGATCATATATTGGGTCACATATAAAGCTTTGGTAAATTTAAGAAAATTGAAATCGTATCAAGTATCTTTTTCGACCGCAACGCTATGAGACTAGGTATCAATTACAGGAAAAAAAATCTGTAAAAAATACAAACACATGGAAGCTAAACAATACACTACTTAATAACCAGGAGATCACTGAGGAAATCAAAAAATACCTAGAAACAAATGACAATGAAAACACGATGACCGAAAACCTATGGGATGCAGCAAAAGCAGTTCTAAGAGGGAAGTTTATAGCAATACAAAAAAATCCTACCTTAAGAAACAAGAAACATCTCAAATAAACAACCTAACCTTACACCTAAAGCAATTAGAGAAAGAAGAACAAAAATCCACAAAATCAGCAGAAGGAAAGAAATCATAAAGATCAGATCAGAAATAAATGAAGAAAAATGAAGGAAACAATAGCAAAGAAAAATAAAACTAAAAGCTGGTTCTTTGAGATGACAAACAAAATTGATAAACCACTAGCCAGACTCATCCAGAAAAAAAGGGAGAAGACTCAAATCAATAGAATTAGAAATGAAAAAGGAGAAGTAACAACTGACACTGTAGAAATACAAAGAATCATGAGACATTACTACAAGCAACTATATGCCAATAAAATGCACAGCCTGGAAAAAATGGACAATTCTAAGAAAAGCACAAGCTTCCGAGACTGAACCGGGAAGAAATAGAAAATATAAACAGACCAATCACAAGCACTGAAATTGAAACTGTGATTAAAAATCTTCCAACAAACAAAAGCCCAGGACCAGATGGCTCCACAGGTGAATTCTATCAAACATTTAGAGACGAGCTAACACCTATCCTTCTCAAACTCTTCCAAAATATAGTGGAGGGAGGAATACTCTCAAACTCATTCTATGAGGCCACCATCACCCTGATACCAAAACCAGACAAAGATGTCACAAAGAAAGAAAACTACAGACCAATACCACTGATGAACACAGATGCAAAAATCCTCAACAAAATACTAGCAAACAGAATCCAACAGCACATTAAAAGGATCATAACACCATGATCAAGTGGGGTTTATCCCAGGAATACTATGATTCTTTAATATAGGCAAATCAATCAATGTGATACACCATATTAACAAACTGAAGAATAAAAACCATATGATCATCTCAATAGATGCAGAAAAAGCTTTCAACAAAATTCAACACCGATTTATGGTAAAAACCCTCCAGAAAGTAGACAGAGAGGGAACTTACCTCAACATAATAAAGGCCATATATGACAAACCCACAGCCAACATCGTTCTTAATGGTGAAAAACTGAAAGCATTTCCACTAAGATCAGGCACAAGACAAGGTTGCCCACTCTCACCACTGTTATTCAACATTGTTTTGGAAGTTTTAGCCACAGCAATCAGAGAAGAAAAAGAAATAAAAGGAATCCAAACCAGAAAAGAAGAAGTAAACCTGTCACTGTTTGCAGATGACATGATACAATACATAGAGAATCCTAAAGATGCTACCAGAAAACTACTAGAGCTAATCAATGAGTTTGGTAAAGTATCAGGATACAAAATTAATGCACAGAAATCTCTTGCATTCCTATACACTAATGATGAAAAATCTGAAAGTGAAATTAAGGAAACACTCCCATTTACCATTGCAACAAAAAGAATAAAATGCCTAGGAATAAACCTACCTAAGGAGACAAAAGACCTGTATGCAGAAAACTGTAAGACACTGATGAAAGAAATTAAAGATGATACAGATGGAGAGATATACCAGGTTCTTGGATTGGAAGAATCAACATTGTGAAAACGACTCTACTACCCAAAGCAATCTACAGATTCAATGCAATCCCTATCAAACTACCACTGGCATTTTTCACAGAACTAGAACAAAAAGTTTCACAATTTGTATGGAAACACAAAAGACCCCGAATAGCCAAAGCAATCTTGAGGAAGAAAAACGGAGCTGGAGGAATCAGGCTCCCTGACTTCAGACTATACTACAAAGCTATAGTAATCAAGATAGTATGGTACTAGCACAAAAACAGAAATATAGATCAATGGAACAGGATAGAAAGCCCAGAGATAAACCCACCCAATTATGGTCATCTTATCTTTGATAAAGGAGGCAAGAATATACAGTGGAGAAAAGACAGCCTCTTTAATAAGTGGTGCTGGGAAAACTGAACAGCTACATGTAAAAGAATGAAATTAGAACACTCCCTAACACTATACACAAAAATAAACTCAAAATGGATTAAAGACCTAAATGTAAGGCCAGACACTATCACATGCTTAGAGGAAAACACAGGCAGAACACTCTATGACATAAATCACAGCAAGATCCTTTTTGACCCACCTCCTAGAGAAATGGAAATAAAAATAAACAAATGAGACCTAATGAAACTCAAAAGCAAAGGAAACCATAAAGAAGATGAAAAGACAACCCTCAGAATGGGAGAAAACATTTGCAAATGAAGCAACTGACAAAGGATTAATCGCCAAAATTTACAAGCAGCTCATGCAGCTCAATATCAATAAAACAAACAATCCAATCCAAAAATGGGCAGAAGACCTAAATAGACATTTCTCCAAAGAAGATATACAGATTGCCAACAAACACATGAAAGAATGCTCAACATCATTAATCATTAGAGAACTGCATATCAAAACTACAATGAGATATCATCTCACACTGATCAGAATGGCCATCATCAAAAAATCTACAAACAATAAATGCTGGAGAGGATGTGGAGAAAAGGGAACCCTCTTTCACCGTTGGTGGGAATATAAATTGATACAGCCACTATGGAGAACAGTATGGAGTTTCCTTAAAAAACTAAAAATAGATCTACCATACGACCCAGCGATCCCATTTCTGGGCATACACCCTGAGAAAACCATAATTCTAAAAGAGTCATGCATATATACACTACCAAACGTAAAATAGATAGCTAGTGGAAAGCAGCCACGTAGCACAGGGAGATCAGCTCGGTGCTTTGTGACCGCCTAGAGGGGTGGGATAGAGAGGGTGGGAGGGAGGGAGATGCAAGAGGGAAGAGATATGGGAACATATGTATATGTATAACTGATTTACTTTGTTATCAAGGAGAAACTAACACACCATTGTAAAGCAATTATACTCCAATAAAGATGTTTAAAAAACAACAACAGGCCTTCCCTGGTGGCGCAGTGGTTGAGAGTCCACCTGCCAATGCAGGGGACACGGGTTCGTGCTCCGCTCCGGGAGGATCCCACGTGCCGCGGAGCCCCTGGGCCTGTGAGCCATGGCCACTGAGCCTGCGCGTCCAGAGCCCGTGTTCCGCAATGGGAGAGGCCACAACAGTGAGAGGCCCGCGTACCGCAAAAAATAAAAAAAGAAAGAGTCATGTACCACAATGTTCATTGCAGCTCTATTTACAATAGCCAGGACATGGAAGCAACCTAAGTGTCCATTAAGAGATGAATGAATAAAGAAGATGTGGCACATACATACAATGGAATATTACTCAGCCATAAATAGAAACGAAACTGAGTTATTTGGAGTAAGGTGGATGGACCTAGACTCTATCATACAGAGTGAAGTAAGTCAGAAAGAGAAAAACAAATACCGTATGCTAACACACATGTATATAGAATCTAAAAAAAAAAAAAAAATGGTCATGAAGAATGTAGGGGCAGGACGGGAATAAGGACGCAGACCTACTAGAGAATGGACTTGGGGACATGGGGAGGGGGAAGGGTAAGCTGGGACAAAGTGAGAGAGCGGCATGGACATATATACACTACCAAATGTAAAATAGATAGCTAGTGGGAAGCAGCCGCATAGCACAGCGAGATCAGCTTGGTGCTTTGTGACCACCTAGAAGGGTGGGATAGGGTGGGAGGGAGGGAGACGCAAGAGGGAAGAGCTATGGGAACATATGTATAACTGATTTACTTTGTTATAAAGCAGAAACTAACACACCATTGTAAAGCAAATATACTCCAATAAAGATGTTAAAAAAAAAAATCATTTCCATGTTGTGCCTTTACAAACCCACATTCCCTCCTCCATCCCCCAACTTCTGTAAAAGTGTCCATCCCTTCTTTTTGGTCCCCATTCTTTGTCATATAAAGTTCCACCTTAGTCCTTATAGCACTCTTATTGCCCTTATTTCCTTACAGGTACATCTCGGTCTGCTACACTCTAGGCTCCTTGAGGACACGTACTGTATCTAAATTGTTTCAGTTTCTCTGGTGCCTAACATTATTCCTGGCATGTAGCTGTGGACTATTAAATGCTTGTTTAGTGAATGAATGAATGACACGTATGTTTAAGGTATTTATTTCTACACCACTTTGTGGTCATTCCTAGACATGGCACCTTGTCCAGGATCCTGAAATCCTGTGAATTAAGAAACATTCCCAATTTCTCCAAGATTTCCTCCTATTCTTAACCGTTCAAAATATTCATAAAAGATGGAAGACTCAATTGATTAGCTAACTTGTAATAGTTGTTCTACTGTTAAAAGGAAGACTTTTTTAACAAATGAAAGTCAAGAACAATAAAAGCTCAAGGAGTCAACCTCTCAAATTGTTCTGTATTTATTAGAAAAAACAACTGTGTGGATGTAAGTAAGACAAAACTTCTGCTTTTAATATTTTCCTTTAGTAAATTAAGTTCCAGTAGATACTTCTAGAGCATCCTTTGGCCTTTCCATCACATATTTTATGCTGTTGTACAAAGTCAATTCAAATTTACCACTATACATCAGAGAGAAACCAGAGTCATTATAAATAAATAACTTATTTTCTAAGATGAAGGGTCCAGAAAGTGGCTTTAAATATTAAATGTACCCAAATGTTTTCTTTTAAAATCAATAAGCCCAGATGACAACATGTCTTTTCTCCAAATTCCTGCTTAATTCCTTCTGATGCTTTCTTGATTGAGGCCATGTGTTATCTTGAGAGCTTTTTTTTTTCCTGTCAGTATTCCATTCCAATACTCTCACTTAGGATTCAGCAAAGAAAAGGGTCTTATATTCCAACAAGGAATGCATCAGAAGAACTCTAAATTGGATACTTATAAATGCCATGTCATTTACAGAAGTTCTTAACGAGGAAATGGAGAAATTTTTTGTTGTTTAATATGTAAAGACTCACATCTTAGCCTGGAAATTTAACCTCAAACATATTAAATAACTCATGTTATTCTAACTTTCTTGACTAATCAGTTCCACTGATTTTTTTGTTGTGTTTAGCCCATACTAGACATGTAGGGAAAGGGAGGGCAGACATAAGAAGTAAAGGAAATCCTCTTGACCTCAATAAAATTAGTTGAAAAAATAAAACAAAAAATAAATAAGTTGAGAATTAAAAAATAATAATTTTTAAGTACAATAGCAGAGATGCCAACTAGAGGTACACAAAAAGCCATCTAGGAGAGGTGGACAGTGAATTGGAAATTTAAGAATATAAAGGGTTAAGGGACTGTTCTTCAAGCAGAAATGTCCACTTGGGCAAAGATGCAATAGGAATGAGCATGGAATGTTCCAAGAACATTATCTTTCTAAAGTGCTGTTTGTAAGCTGGAGTATGTTGTAAAAGAATGTCATGCATTAGGGCAATGAAGAGACACTCGAATGCCAATGTGCATCTAATCCAAAATACCTTGGATTTATAAACATTCTTCTTTAGGAAGCAAACCAGAAGTGAAGGAGAACACTTACAGATTGGACAAATCCATTCGAGGGTGCTAAGGGTCCGTCCTAAGTTAATGGTAGCGATACTGGAGAATGATCAAATTACCGAAGCATTGTAAAGAAAAGGAATGTTACTAAAATACTCAACTTTGTGGCATATGAGAGAAGTCAAGTTAAAGGTGGTGAAAAGTTCTAGTGTAACAAGAGCAGTCGGGGAGGAGAGCTGTCTTTGAGGGGAATATGATGAACATGGATGCAGGATGAGAGTGGGAGAGCAGGAAGGATACTTGTGTGTCAGGGGAGGAGGAGAAATGTTCCTCCCACTCCCGATGTTTCCTCCATGTGGACAGATGTCCAGTAGTGCAACCCCCTCGGCCTTGCTCCATCTCCTCACTCACTTCTCCCCACAGGAGGCTGACTGAGGACCTTGACAGCAAAAGCTGGACATGTACAGCACTCTCCTTTTTCTCTTTATCTTTGGGCAGCAATCGCCAGTAGGAAGTGCATCCTGCTGTACACCACCTGTTTAAGTTTTAAAGTGGACTAATTTTAGGTCCAGCATTAGGAACTCTATTTCTCCCAAGTATAAGCCACCTTTTCCAGTTGCAACTTTATTAATAATAAAGATGGTATTTTGGTTTCATTTGTCTTACTCCTAGTCTATCCCTTAACTGGCTCATATCTTGGGTGTGGAGGATGAGTGCTAGTCATTGGTCCCCTAAAACCTCAGTAACATCCTTGAGGCAATGAGATCATACACAGAGATGCTAACTTAAGAAATATCAACATATAGGTCAAGGTTAAAGATGAATTCCCTAGGAGCAAGTATAGAGAAATAAGAGCGGAAGATGGCAGACAGAGAGATGAATGACCAAACGAGGGTCACCAGCACATGCTAATGCATTCCAAGTAAAAAGACCAGCACGGGCAAAGTCAGGAAACTATGGGGCAACACAAGGAAAAGACAATTCACCTTGTTTAACTAAACTATAAAGTCTGTGTAGGGAATGGGAGAAAGGAACAAAGGATAGGCTGTAAAGGTAAGTCAGAGCCAGATTTTAGAAAAATTTAGACATTTCTGCACAGCAATGGGGAAACTTTAAGTATTCTAAACAGATCTATAACTAGACATATGCTTCTTTAAGAAGCACAAACTGGAGGCAGTATATTGACAAGCCTGGAAAGGGGAGAGATGTCATATAAGGAGGAAAGAGAAATCCATACAGGAGTGATAAACCATGTGTGCAGTGGAATGGAGACAGAGAGAGAGAATGGATATAAGAACTATTACCGAATTGAGTGGTCTTAGGCAACTCTTCATTATAGGGGACTAGAAAGAGATATTTCAAGACTTCAGAGGTGTATAACACAAAGACCGGTAATGTCATTGAAAGAAATAAAAAAGTTGGGTAGAACACCAAAACTACAGGCAACAAAAGCAAAAATAAGTGGGACTACATCACACTTAAAATCTTCTGCACATCAAAGGAAACAATCAATAGTGTGAAAAAGCAATCTACAGAATGGAAGAAAAAAATTGTAAAGCACATATCTGATAAGGGGTTAATATCCAAAATACATAAGGAAATTTCACAACTCAGCAACAACAAGGACAACAGCAACATCCAATATTTTAAAAATGGGCAAAGGACTTGAACAGACATTTCTCCAAAGAAGATATTCAACATCACTAATCATTAGGGAAATGCAAATCAAAATCATATGAGATGGGCTTCCCTGGTGGCGCAGTGGTTGAGAGTCCGCCTGCCGATGCAGGAGACACGGGTTCGTGCCCCGGTCCGGGAAGATCCCACATGCCGCGGAGTGGCTGGGCCCGTGAGCCATGGCCGCTGAGCCTGCGCGTCCGGAGCCTGTGCTCCGCAACGGGAGAGGCCACAACAGTGAGAGGCCCGCGTAGCGCAAAAAAAAAAAAAAAAAAAAACCATATGAGATAGCACCTCACTCTCATCAGGATGGCCACTATCAAAAAAATGGAAAATAACAGGGATGGTGAGAATGGAGAGAAATTGAAATGCTTGTGCACTGCTGGTGGGAGTGTAAAATGGTACAGCCATTACGGAAAAGAACATGGAGATTCCATAAAAGATGAAAAATAGAATTACCATATTATCCACCTATCCTACTTCTGGGTATTTATCCAAAAGATTTCAAAAGAGAATCTCAAAGATATCTGCACACCCATGTTCATCACAGCATTAACACAATAGCCAAAAGATGGAAATAATCCAAATGTCCACTGACAGATGAATGGATAAAGAAAATGTGTAATATAAAAATAACAGAATGTTATGAAGCCTTAAAAAGAAGGAAATCTTGTCATGTGCTACCACATGGATGAACCTGAAGAACATTATAAGTGAAATAAGCCAGTGACGAAAGGACAAATGCTCTATGATTCCACTCATGTTAAGTATTTCAAGTACTCAAAATCAGAAATAGAAAGTAAAAGGGTGGTGCCCAGGGCAGGGAGAAGGCAAGAGGAAGAATTAGTGTTCAGTGGGTGCAGAATTTCACTGTAACAAGATGAAAAAGTCCTAGAGATCTGTTGCACAATAATGTTGATATACACTACTAAATTATACACTTAAGAATGGTTATTATGGTAAATTTTATTATGTTTTTTACCACATTAAAATAAAAAGAAATAGAGAAGTAAAGAAGAGGAACTTGTTTATTTGTTTGGTAGGGGGGAGTTGATATTAAGCCTGATTTTGTCACATATATATACACCCTGCACCTAGTGCCAAAATTTCCTCTATAAAAATAGCAGATTATGTTGTCAACTCTGCATGCTTGAACACATCAATTTGTTTTACATGTCACTTTTTTGGGACTGTGCCCCACTTCAACTTTGGCCTCCATACAGATGCTCCTGTAAATCCCTTACATGGTTCAATAAACATGGACTATGAAACAACATTCTACCCTACTGATGCCAAAACAAAACACTCCAGGATAAATGCAATTTTGCAAATTGTTTCACAGTCCAGCAGTTGCTATTTCATGTTCAGAATCAGAAGTCTGCTCCTTTTTATTGCAAAACAGCATATGCACATCCGTCAAACTCTTGTTCCATTCCTTATGAGAAGGGTAAGTCAGAGCCAGAAAAACTGATTGACCTTTTTTTTTTTCTACTACAACTCCATTTCAATACAGTTCAATGCACTTCAGTTTAAAAGACATTTATTTTATGTCTATTTTTGCCTGGCACCAAAGATCAAAGGTGAGTCAGTCAAGACTCCTATCTTCAAAGAGCTCAAAATCCAACAGGTGAGACAACTACATACATAAATAAATATAATAATAAAAGTTCTCTTATAGAAGCATTATCAAATGCTATAAAAACAGATTGGGGAAACCAACTTCTTCCTGCAGTATTCACACACACACACACACACACACACACACACACACACACACACACAAAATACGGAAGTGACATTTAAGAAGGAGAGAGAAGGAAAGGAAGTGGCATTTTGAGGTTCTCCTATGGACTGGGTACTTTACATACATTCTCTTATTAAACCCATGCAATGAGGAAACCAAGGCTCAGATGAGGCTCTTCCGAGGCTCTCCAAGTCTGCCTAGCTCCAAAGCTCATGCCCTTTCAGGTGAGTAACGGTGTGGCCAGCGTACAACAAGGAGGCACCGCTCAGGACTGAAGGAACGGGAGCAAACACAGACCCACAAGGGCCTGAAGTGTGTGAGAGGGGTGATGAATGCCATGCGACTAGAGCAGAGAAGATGATGGAAATACTGGCTAGAGGTAAGTTTGGGAAGGTCAGCTGGGCCTGGATTGTGACGGTCTTCTATTTACCAGCAAGTAATCTGAATTAAAATCCTGAGGCCAGTAATTTTCAAATGACACTCTAAGGACAATGCCCATATAGGAAGTTCTGAATATTTTTTTATATGGGGAATTTGGGGTAGGATTTATTTTAAGAAAAAAAAAGGGTTCTATTTCTAAAAATCGTATTTAAAGAAAACCCACAGGAGCAAATGGAGGGTCACTACAGACTTTTAATCATCCATATGCGCTTTAGAAAGATAAATATGGTGGCTGTGTGGGGAGGACAGTCATCTAAGGAAACAACTTTTGGACTGGAGACCAGTCAGGGGGCTTCAGAAATAATATAAGATAAAGCTTTTTAGGGCCTGGATAGACACAGACAGTGGTAGAAGGATGGATTCAATAATTAAAATATATAGAACTTGGTGGCAAATTTGCTGTGGGGAATAAAAAGGTCAAGAATGACTAAGTTTTCTAGTTCAAACAACATAGTAATAACCACTAACTAAGACTGAGAAAGTTTGGTAAGAGGAGTCGACTTGGAGAAAACAATTAGTTCACACTTGTTTCGTTTTGACATGTTGAGTTTGAGGTGTCTTTAGGACATGCAGAAGAAGACATCACATGTGTGAATTAATTAGATGGGGAAATTCTTTCACAGTGTATATCAAACCACCACAATGTACACTTTAAATATCTTATGATTTTATATGTCAATTATACCTCAATGAAGCTGAAATTTTTTTAAAAGAACTAATGAACCATAAAAAAAAAAAGCTTCACAAAGTAGACAGATCTATGAATGTGGAAGATGAGAGAATGGGGCTGACCCACTCATTTAGCAGGGACCACTCATTTTGCCTTCTCCCCTTCTTCCTCATAGTTATTAAACTCACCGTTTTCACAGAGCACATGGCCACTCATTTCCCAGCCTCTCTTTTTTTTTTTTTAACATCTTTATTGGAGTATAATTGCTTTACAATGGTGTGTTAGTTTCTGCTTTACAGCAAAATGAATCAGTTATATATATACATATGTTCCCATATCTCTTCCCTCTTGCGTCTCCCTCCCTCCCACCCTCCCTATCCCACCCCTCCAGGCGGTCACAAAGCACCGAGCTGATCTCCCTGTGCTATGCGGCTGCTTCCCACTAGCTATCTACCTTACGTTTGGTAGTGTATATATGTCCATGCCTCTCTCTCGCTTTGTCACAGCTTACCCTTCCCCCTCCCAGCCCCTCTTGATGCTACAGGTGGTCAGGAGACTATAACCTCATCAATGCAATTTCAGCAGAAACACTGTGTACAATTTCTTTATCACTTCCTTTGGAAATTCTTGACCTTCACTTCCTGGGTGTTGGAACATAGACATGGTGCCACTGGGCTACTGCAGATGGTGCAGATAAAGACAGCACCTTAGGGGATGGTGGAGCAACAAGAGATAAGAAAACTGAGATCCTGGTTGACCAGATGGAGCATAATCACGCACCTACCTATTTGTTACAGCAGCTTAGCCTCACTCTGACTAATGCATGGGGCATCAGCATATATTTCAAACCTCAGGATGAATGAGATCACCAGAAAAAAAGAGAGAAAACTTAAAGGAACACAAAGATGAGCAACAATCTCTAAAAAGTGAAGAAAGGCCCTTTTACAAGACCAAAAAAAGAGCCACAGGGGTAGGAGAAGGTCAAGAGAGAGGAGGGTACTTCGGACAGGAAGAAGACTGGTTTAGAGATATACAATGGGACAGAGGAAAACTAAGATGGAGATTTAAAAGAGGCTAATCAATTTGGTGAAGAACAAAATTGATCTTTGTTCTTTGCCAGAACAAAGTCAGTGAAGCAGTAGGGGTGGTGGCCTATTAAAAGTTAATAGGAAGGAAGGAAGCAGCTAGAGTTGCGGAAGACTACTGTTTCAAGAAGTAAAGAGGGGGCTTCCCTCGTGGCGCAGTGGTTAAGAATCCGCCTGCCAATTCAGGGGACACGGATTTGAGCCCTGGTCCGGGAAGATCCCACATGCCGCGGAGCAACTAAGTCCGTGTGCCACAACTACTGAGCCTGCGTGTCACAACTACTGAAGCCCGCATGCCTAGAGCCCGTGCTCCACAACAAGAGAAGCCACCGCAATGAGAAGCCTGCGCACCACAACGAAGAGTAGCCCCTGCTCGCCGCAACGAGAGAAAGCCCGTGCGCAGCAATGAAGACCCAACGCAGCCAAAAATAAATAAATAAATATTTTTTTAAAAAAAAAAAAAAAGGAAAGGGAAGAGAGATGGAAAAAAGTATTTTGACGGTCATTTTATATAGGCTTAAAACTCCTAAATGTATGGTGACTCAAAGGAATTAGAAACCAAATAAGAAGGCTTATTTTCCATTCTATCGATAGATCTGATGGGTTCCCCTTGCCAGTACCAACGCTGTAAGTCAGAAGTAAGGGAGGAGGCCAGGGTAAGGTTTTATCCTAACCTTAGAACTTCCAGTAGTTAGACAACATCCCAAGAAAATCTCTAAGATTTAACAATAACTTTTGGAAATTCACAGTTTTGTAAACTCTTCAGTAAATTTTTGCATGTTGACAAATATCTCCAACTGCCATTGGTGGTGCCTCTGTTACAAGATGGCAACATAAAATCCACACGGGTGCATAAGACGGGAAGCTAGTGATGGTTAATTTCCCAAAAGACATGCTATTTCCATCTATCACATCCCTGCAGTTACAACACTCCCATCCAACTTTCCCATCCCCAAGAGAGGGCTCCAGGTGCATGCTCTTCTTTAATTGGTTTCTACTCTCACCTTCCTTTTAAGTCATCATTTTCTGGGATAATTGGCATCTGTGAATTCTCACTAGAGTCCGTTTCCTTCTACTGAAAAGGAACTTAAATTACAACCTAAGGAAGAAATATATTCTCTGTTTAACTGAATTTTCCCTGTTGTTTAATAACTAGTTCCATTTGCTGCATTCTGTAGTTATACATAGAGAGAAAAGTTAAAAAAAAAAGAGTAAATTATGTTCATCAATATTTGAGCCCCATCTTCAGATAATTGATTCTATTAATTGATTTCAATTTTATTCTAATAACTAGGCAATAGATTTTACATTATTCCACATTTGTTTCTGCTAATGAAATTTTATATGCACATTAATTGCTAAGTACAGGTTTTGCAAAAACTGTTTGAAAGCTATCTTGCAGTTTCCTTTGAATCACAGGATTTCATGAACCACTGTTTATCCCTTTCAAAAGCTGTACTCTTCATATAGGTTATGGTGGGGATGCTATCAGTATAAACCAAGGGTAATATAAGAAATTTCTCTTTGAAATGCATCGCTGTGTTTAAAGATAAGCTGAATACATTATTCTTTATATTACACAGTAAACTCCTTCTGTTATACCATAGGAAGAGTTTCTCTCTGGTCCTAATTCCAGGAATAACTGTTTCATGTGAGCAACTGACATCATAATTTTCTAGATATTGAAAATCAAATAACCAACTGCTTCCTTCATAGGCTTCCAGTAAGCTTAGCACCAAATCACTGTTCTCCCCTTACAAATGCATAAGATTTTGTGGTATATATTTTTCAGAACTAGGCTCAGTCCTAAATCCATTTTACTTTCCAGCCCTTATCTTTCCTTTGCTTTAATTGTCTTACCTAATTTTAATTTAGCTATTTCCTTATTCTCTCTATATATATTTGGGAGTTTCCTCAAATTTTAAGTAGGGAAGGATATAAATGGATGGATCAACTGATGGATTATTGACATACACACTTGATATTGCTAGGATTTCCATTCTCAATTAATGCATTCATTCATTCATTGAGCCATTCATTTGACAAACACTGGTCCAGTTCCTGCTAAGGGAAAAGCATTGAAACAGGCACACAACAAATATATTGATGGCTCCTACCCTCAGGAACTTTACTGTGTGCAGGCAAGCCATAACATACAACTAATAATATATGATTAAAAAGTGATCGGTGTCATAAGAAAGTGCAATGAAAGTCTTATCTGACAAAGATCGCATTGCCAACCTATGCTAAGGACCATCTTTCCATGAACCCAGAAGAGGAGGCTAAAGCTCTCTTCACACCACTGTTGGAAGTTTCAGGTGAATCAACCTAAGTTATCAGTTACCATTCTGGATTCCTTCAGAGGAACTGTCTTCTCAAAATAGGGAAAAGATTAATATAATTTTTAAACGAATGGATTCCAGTCCAGCGATTCAGAAATAGTATTCACAGTAGTAAATTTTTCTACATGCCTTGAAAAACATCAAGACATTATCTTGCTTTTCAAAACAATTTTGTTTGTGTTGTCATAGTCACAAAATGTTTTATGCATGTAATATTATTCTAAATATTTATTAACAGAAACTTAAGTTATTCTTAATATCAGGTTTTTAATTTAAATTATGAAAGTTGGTTGCTTTACAGTCTAAATAAACTAAGTTCCACATAAGTAGCAGAGACAGAATTAAATAGGAAAAATGTCATTTAGGAGATATTTAGAGTCAGCTCCACTATGCCCTTTTTATTTTATTTATTTTTCCAGGGCAATATAGTTAGTTAACTTTTAGAATGAAAGACCGCATTAAGAACAACAGTTCCTGAACATGATACACTTATTAATTAATGAGCATTCTTTTTAAATATATATATGTATATATATATATATATATATATATAAAGAGAAAAAATATTTCATTGCAAAATACATTTGGAATCACAGACAACAGCAAGAATTCTCAGTAGCTTTCCCATATGCTAATGTGTATTAAAGAGGAAGGTGAGTGGGAAATGTATAATAGATAGCTAGTGGGAAGCAGCCACATAGCACAGGGAGATCAGCTCGGTGCTTTGTGACCACCTAGAGGGGTGGGATAGGGAGGTTGGGAGGGAGGGAGACGCAAGAGGGAAGAGATATGGGAACATATGTATATGTATAACTGATTCACTTTGTTATAAAGCAGAAACTATCACACCATTGTAAAGCAATCATACTCCAATAAAGATGTTAAAAAAAAAAAAAAACAAGAGGAAGCTGAATGGGTAGGAGCACACAATGTATTGAATATTTCAAGCTTATTTGACTCAGAACACTTTTTTTTTTTTTTTTTTTTTGGCTGCATCAAGTGGCTTGCAGGATCTTAGTTCCCGGACTAGGGATGGAACGGAACCTCGGGCCACGGCAGTGAAAGCACGGAGTTCTAACCACCGGACCTCCAGGGAACTCCCTCAGAACACTTTTTAACGCAGAACATCTTTAACATTTCATGGGCCACTAGAGCGCCAGTTTGGTAAATGTTGCTCTAGGGCCCACTTCACATCACTGTCAGGTGTTCTCAGATAAATCAAATGTGAGACCTTAATGGAGCTTCTGGTATTTGGATGAAAACAGAAAGAAGAGTTGAGGGAGAAGTGCTAATTTAATATGAGTTTCTCCCACACAAAATCCCTGAGCAAATCAGTCATATGTCTCTGTGGTAGCTAAGTAATGCCTCCACCACAAGATGTCCACGCCCTAACCCCTATAACCTCTGAGTGTCACCACAGATGGCAAAAGGGACCTTGCAGGTGGGATGAAGCTAGGGATTTTGAGATGAGAGATTATCCAGATGGACCCAGTGTAACCCCAAGGATCCTTATGAGGGAGGCAAGTGGATCAACAAGGGAGAAGGTGATGTGATGACAGAACCGGAGGCTGGAGTGATGTTTTTTGAATATGGAGGATGGGGTCAGGAGCCAAGAAATGCAGGCAGCCTCTAGAATGCGGACAAGGCAGGGAAACAGATTCTCCCCTAGAGCCTTTAGAGGAATCACAGCCCTGCCAACACCTTGGTTTCAACCCAGTGAAACCCACTTGGGACGGCTGATCTCCAGACTGTAAGGTAATACATTTGTGTTGTTTTAAGCCAGTAAATTTGTGGAAATTTATTACAGCAGCAATAGGAAATTAATATAGTCTCTTAGTAGTCAAAAATTTAAAAATAACTTTTATGAATCATAACTCTCGCTTTCAGCAGTTTAAACTATTGTTTTCTTTGGTGGAAAAACGGTTTTAAGAGAAGCACCAGATATCTGTGAACACTGAAAATAATTGGGGGTTGATGGTCACTCACCTTTTACTTCAAATATTTCTTCTATTGAATTTTTTATAAGAAGCACTTATTGGGACGTCTCTGGTGGCGCAGTGGTTAAGAATCCGCCTGCCAATGCAGGGGACACGGGTTCGAGCCCTGGTCCGGGAAGATCCCACATGCCGCGGAGCAACTAAGCCCGTGTGCCACAACTGCTGAGCCCGCGCTCTAGAGCCCGCAAGCCACAACTACTGAGCCCGTGTGCCACAACTACTGAAGACTGTGTGCCTAGAGCCCGTGCTCCGCAACAAGAGAAGCCACCGCAGTGAGAAGCCCGCGCACCGCAACGAAGAGTAGCCCCCGCTCGCCGCAACTACAGGAAGCCCACGTGCAGCAAAAAAAGACCCAACGCAGCCAAATAAATAAATAAAAGAAGCACTTATTATTTTAATGGAAAACAATTCGTTGAAATTAATAAAATAATTTGGGTTTGGATATTCAGTGGGGTCTATCAGAAGTTCATGCATCTTTTCATAGTCAGAAATAACCATGCCCTTCTGTAAAGCTGCAAGAGCTGACCCAGTTAGGCAAGGGTATTGATGAGTGCAGGAATAAGTGTTTATGCAGCAAACCTACACCTAAGAATGATTGGGTCAGTGTTAGATAATGTTTTGTGGGTGTAATTCTTCCAGCAAGGAGGCCAGGAAGGTGTCTACGTTGCCAGACTACTGGGCAAAATTTCCGAGAAACGGCAGGCCTCTTGCTCCTACTCCTACAGAGAGAAAGAGAGCCACTCAGTTCACCAGTTTCCTTCTGATTCAAGATAACTCCAGATCTGTTTGTAAGCCAGGTCTCTGCCAGCTGGCACAATATGTAAAAATGTTCAATAGCTCCTGAATAAGAACTCAGGTCAAATAACTCTCCATGTCAGAAGCTCAGAGTTCAGAAGTGTTTTTCCTTGTTAACATGTTTTAAACTTGTTAATAATTAGCCATGTTACCGAACACACAACATGAAAGCTTTTAGATACTCAATCTGATATTCAAATCAAATCAAAGAAGCTAAAAAAAATAAGAGAAACTGAAAGGTTGTTCAGCCGTCTAAATATGCACTGTGAGTTTGGGGGGTGTTTTGTTTGGTTGGTTTTGTTTTGTTTTGTATCACACACTTGCTTAAAGACTAAGATGTTGGGGCCTTAATCTCTAAAAAGAGTGCATCCAGTCTTCACTCAGGCAGTGAAGTGAAGGACCACATCTTCTGTAACAGGGATTTTCACTGCATCTAGATTGTAAAGTAACAACAAAAAGAAGCATGTAATTTCTTCTCTAAAACCGAAGCCAGTCCTAAAGGCATTTAAGAGGGCAGCTGTCAGGGCTTCCAGAAGTGCTCTTTGTGTGGCCCATGGAGGAGGGAGGATATTACTTGGTGAAAAGCTGAAGAAATCAATGCTCAAGTAGAACAGTATGAAAGGTTTACCATTTTACATGATGCTGCTTCTAAGAGACAGCTGACTGCAGTGGTAATGAGCTAACCTTCTGTACTACACTTATCTGTGTTGGAATCCTGGGTCTTCTAGGGGACTCTGAGCATTGCTTAACCTTCCTGTTTCTTCATTTGTAAAATGAGGACAACAGTACTAACACAGTTACTCATAAGGCTGTTGGGATTGAATGAATTAATGTATGTAAAGTGCTTCTAAGCACCTAGGTATAACAAGACATTGCATATGTACTAGCTCTTATGCTTTTACCTCTACATTTTTCTGTCCCTAAATGAATGTTCAGAATATTAGCTGCCAGCTATATTCTCCCCTTGAACAGTCCAGGGACTAAATTATGGACCCTCTAGGGGTACAAGCCCTTAACCCCACCACCACCACCCCTGACCCAACCCAGAATCTGCCCCTCGATCCAGAACTAAGAATTTCTGGAGGACAGAACTCATACCATTCCCAGAAGCCTTTACACCAGCACTCAGCCTACCTCTTCCAAGGGAAGCTCCTTCAAGCCAGGCAAGGTGTTCCCCTTCTGTGGAGCCTCCCAGAAATATTAATGCTGAGTGGAAAGAAAGCCCTCTCTGAGGGATGTGCTGCACTGCATGTTGGCTGGTACTCTCCCCCTTAACCACCTTATTCCTACTATGCTCTGGACCAATGCATGAGAATCATCTGATGAAAATTCAGATTCCTCAGCCTATCCTGAGATTCTGACTTGGTAGCTGAGGTAGGGCCCCAGGAGAGGCCACAGACCACACTCTGGGAAACCCTGCCTGTTCCAGGCAGAGATGCTTAACCTAGTGGCAGCTGTTAGAGCAGGACCACATCTTATTTGTCTTTGTACCACCAGATCTAGCACTTAGTAGTTGCTTAATAAAATTACTGTTGCATGAATGAGTGAGAGCAGGAGGAATAACACTTGTCCTTCATAGATGGGAGAAACAATCTATTGCCCAACGCATAGAGGAGTGCAAACCTAGCAGAGAAGGATCACAAGTTGACGTTTTTAAGAGGTTTTCCTCTTTAGGAGTTCCAGGTACAGAGAATGTACAAGACAAAATTTCAACTTCTACATATAATTTTTTAAGTCATCCTTCATCCTAGGTATAGAATTTTTTTTTTTTTTTTTTTGCGGTACGCAGGCCTCTCACTGTTGTGGCCTCTCCTGTTGCGGAGCACAGGCTCCGGACGTGCAGGCTCAGCGGCCCTGGCTCACGGGCCCAGCCGCTCCGCGACACGCAGGATCCTCCCGAACCGGGGCACGAACCCGTGCTCCCGGCATTGGCAGGTCGACTCTCAACCACTGCGCCACCAGGGAAGCCCCCTAGAAATTTTTTGATTGAAGAACAGACATGGGTCATTCCTGCTTAAAATTGATCACTGACATCTGAACTAATTTGTCATGGATTAATCATAAAGTGACTGAAAAAATAAGTGGCCTCTGTGTTCTTGACCTTCTTTCCTCTGCTTTATACTTTATTTTTCATTTAAGTAGCAAAGCAATTCTATGAGAGTTTGTGATACTCCAAATCTCAATTAAAATACCAAATGGCAGTCATCTTAACCAAAACCACACCTTAATACTTAAAAGTCATTCAAATTTGGCAAAATATTTAGCCTCACCACTCTTTAAAGACTCAGCACACATTCATGGTATCTTTCTGTCAAAGCAGAGTATCACTAGAATTGCCAAAAGTACCTCTTGTTTTCCAGACTGTTACTAAAATATTTGTGTGCTCCTTCAGCAGATTTCATTGAAAATAGCCTGATCCTGGCATCAGGGAGCCAACCATCCTCATCCAGTCTGCAGGGCTGACTCCGTTATTATCTTCCGCATATCATTTCACATCACTTAACCTTTCTGCATTCTGTATATCTAAGAAACCTGGGACCAGTGAAAGAAAAGTGCTTGTCAGCTATTCTATAGGAACATGGGAAAAACAAATGAGGTAATGCTGAGAAGGGCCAGTTTTATCCAATCACATGAACAAAGGAATTGTGCAAAATGTCTCCTTACTTCATGGACAGATGGTGCTTCTGAGAATTGAAAGATTAGAGCAGAAAGTAAGGAGACGAGGTGCTAGAAGCCTAAAACCCTAGGAGAAAGAGGGAAGAGTGGCCATGATTTGATAGGGGGAAGTAGAGGAATAAAGCTAAGATGAAAACCTCACTAAGACGAGGAATACATGGGAAAGAGGAATGCCAAGAGCACAGGAGAAATAGTCATTCTCATGAGTTGCTAGCAAAAATAATTTAGCGTATCAACTTTCAGGCAAATTGCATTTATTCTAGAGTAATGTTTGATGGGAATGTTAATTGGTCATGGTTCTATTTGGGCAGGGAGGGCAAGGCAGAAGAGAGGAACACTCTATTTCTACTGGTCATGGTTAGAACTTAGTGCTGTTTGCATTCTACCTATTCTTTTTTTGGACTGAGACAACCTGAAAAGCAGTTTCTCCGTATGTAGCCAGGCCTCCGCGACAGGAAGCTGCGGCCCCAGAACCTCCGTGTGAGTCTCCACCAAGGCTAATACTAGAGTGACAGAATGGTCTCTCAGCAAAAGGCTCAGAGGAGCTAAGACTTTTTGGGTTTTATTTTTTCATTCCTGAAAACAGGTGGAAAAAGAACAATCATTACTGCTCAGATTGGGGGCAAAAGTGAAGAAAGGGAGAAAAGTAGCACTACATATTGAGCATCTATTTGCCAGGGGCTGTCCAATGGACTTTGCATGTGCTATTTCATTTAACCCTCAAATGTTAACCAAGTTCACCTTACTGAGCACTTACTATGTAGTAAGCACTGTACCAAGCATTTTGATAGATTGTTTCAAAGATGAAATAAAACCAGGAATTGGATATTACTGTTATTCCCAATATATGAATGAAGAGAATGAGGCTTAGAAAGGATAAATAAGTTGCTCAAGGTCATGTGACTAATAAGTGATCCAGGGTTAAAATACATGTCTGTGTGACTCTAACTCTTACGTTTATACTAAACTAACACTCAGAAAGTAAAAAGTCCAATAATTATTTTTCTATTAAAATATAAATATCTTAAAATTCTATAGTTTTCTCATATGCTTCTGTATGTATAATGAATAGTAAATACAGTATGAAAAAACATTAATCCAAGAAATAGCAAAAGAAACACTCTAAATATCCATAAATAGGGACCCGTTAAATTATGGTACAGTAAAATGCTATATGGTCTTTAAAAGAATAAGCCAACTGTACTTAGACTCATCAAAAAGTTGATGAGGGGAACTTCTTTATTTTGCAATAAATGCAAAAATGAATGGAGAACTAGAAAATTATTTTGCAACCCCTAATGGAATAATGGACTGAGGCAGTAATAAACACTGGATGTCAAAAACATTAGACAAAATGTTGATGGGAAGCTTTACAATAGGCAGATCAGATTGACACCACCCAAATCCTCTGCTCAATCTTTGAATCACTCAAAATCAAACGTGAGACATATGAGCCTCTTAAGGTGATGCCGCAAGAGCACAGCAGGCACCATCTAGGAAGGATTCTTGCCAAAAATATTCAATCTGAATCCAATCAAGTCTCAAATACAAGGGACAGAGGAACAAGTTGAACAACACATGGACGGAACAGTCAAATCCAGAAGGTGTGGTCTTCTACAAGATAAATAACTTAAGTTTCTTAAATGAATGGATGCCTTTTTTTAAGGAAGAGAATTATTAAAGTTTAAAAGTGTCAATGGATGCCATATGTGGACCTATTTGACTTTTAATTTAAACAAAACAACTTTAAAAAGATATTTTTGAGAAAATTAGGGAAATTGAAAAATAGATTGGATTTTAGATTATTAAAAAATATTAGGCTTCCCTGGTGGCGCAGGGGTTGAGAGTCCGCCTGCCGATGCAGGGGACACGGGTTCGTGCCCCGGTCTGGGAAGATCCCACATGCCGCGGAGCGGCTGGGCCCGTGAGCCATGGCCGCTGAGCCTGCGCGTCCAGAGCCTGTGGTCCGCAACGGGAGAGGCCACAACAGTGAAAGGCCCGCGTACCGCAAAAAAAAAAAAATAAATTAATTTTCTGAGACGTGATAATGGCATTGTAGTAGGTTTTTGTTCAGTATGTCTTAGGAATACATACTAAATTTATGGGTGAAATTACATGATATCTTGGATTTATTTTAAAACACTCCTGAGAAAAAAGGAGAGCTATAGTTGAAACCAGATTAGCAAAGGTATTCTTACGGAAATCGTCCAACATATACAATAGCAGAGAAATAATACAATGACTCTGCATTCATCCAACTTCAACATTTTGCCTATCTTGATTCAAGTTATTCCTCCCACACATATCTTTTCTTGTATATTTTAAAGTAAATCTCAAACATCAGACAACATATCATTTCACTCATAAATATATCAACATGTATCACTAATCAATAAGGAGTTTTTCCTTTTCACATAACAACTAGGCCAATATCACATGGAACAAAATTAATGATAATCTCTTGATATTTTCTAACATACAGTAAGATTGTCAAAATATTGATAAGTATGTTGAAGCTGGATAATAGATATCTGGGAGGGGTCATTATACATGCTAATCTTGTGTATGTTTGAAATTTTTCATAATAAAACACTTGCTTAAAAAATAAGGAACTTTGTATGTACTGATATGGAAAAATGCTCAAGACATATTAAGTGAAAAAAGACACAGAATAGTGTACGTACTATGCCACAATTTGTGTTTAACAAGATATAGAGATATGTGTGTGTACATATATACATCTATATAGATAGATAGATAGATAGATAGAAAGAGAAAGTCATGAAATACAACCGGAAAATACACATGGAACTAAAAACAGTGATTGTCTCTGAGGAGGGGAACTAGAGCACAGGGGAAGGAAGAAGATATGTTTATCCTTTTGTATCTTTTGAATTTAGGGTTGTATATTATATATTCAAAAACATAAATCATTCATAAATTAAAAGAAAAAAAAACAATGTATAGACAGACACCTGGTGTATCATGTATCATCAAAACTAATCATTGGGCTTCCCTGGTGGCGCAGTGGTTGAGAGTCCGCCTGCCGATGCAGGAAACACGGGTTCGTGCCCCGGTCCGGGAAGATCCCACATGCCGCGGAGCGGCTGGGCCCGTGAGCCATGGCCGTTGGGCCTGCGCGTCCGGAGCCTGTGCTCTGCAACGGGAGAGGCCACAAGAGTGAGAGGCCCGTGTACAAAAAAAAAAAAAACTAATCATTAACTGTGATTATCAGTCACAGCTTAAACTAATCTAACTTTGGTATCCTACCAGATTTATGTTGGAAAATTGCTCTGATATCTCTAAAATCAGAAATCTCCAGCCATCTGTTTAATCCAATGTTCTGTTCTGGGTTTTCAAGCTACTATGGTCTAAAAGATTGCCACTTCAGCTTATTGTTATCTCCCTTACTTACTACCTCATGTTTGGCTTATTCTGGTTCAAACCTTTTTATATTTCTATGTTCCAGCGTTTCCTCAGTAGAGCAAAGCCTCTCTGTTTATTTCTCTGGTGGTTAAGCTGAAAGCAAGACCACCTTTCAAAACTGTTCCACATCCAAATGAGACCTGTATTACAATCCAGCTGCTACAGATCATTTTCTGCCCTTCCAACCTAGCTAAGTGTTGATCAACTAACATATACCAGTCTAGCTGTCATTACGGGGGATTTACCTTTTTTCCAAATTAAATTTTAAATAATTTAAACAGATTAGTGCCTAAACACAAAAATATATAGTTGTCTCTTTACAGCAACAATTTAGGTTTAACTGAGGCAGCATATTGGGAGCTTATAAAGCACCAAGGCATCTCCTTTTTAAATATTTTTTTTTCTAAATTTCTTCTTTTCAATCCCAAATGGAAAATGAAGCCAGAGTACATAACAAATAGAAAATCATGGAATGTTATTCCCTGTGTGAAACTTTAGAGCAACAATTATTTTTAGTAATATCTGGGCCAAATGTTCTTCCAGGATTCAGTTTATTCTGAAATTAAATACCATACAATATCAGGATGAGGAGTTTAAAATTCTGCCGTATTACTCCACAAGTAACTTTACAACTAGAAAGAATATGCTTTTATATATACCAACAGTTTTAGTAAGCATAAAATATACAACATGGAGAAATAATAGTCTTTTCTGGACAAAACATAATAATTGTGTGACTGTGAAATCATGCAAAATCTACTTTGTAAATCAGCTTCATTCTTCATTAGGGATGGCTTAATGTTTCTTTTATTATAAAACCCAATAATATTGAGTTATGAGGAAAAGTTATTGAATGGCAGAGTTGATGTTTCAACACCAAGATGAGAAAAAAGATCTAATATGTAAACCTTTCTGGAACCTATTTTTCATTAACACTTGAATAGCACATTTAAGGGTATACTTTCAAGTGTCACAAACAAAACCTGTAACAATGGGTAGGTATTCTGAATGGCTAGCATGAAAGGATTTGTCAAATTGCTTTGCTAAAAACCAAGGCACAAGCAGTTCAGTTTGGATTACTTAGATATTTTCTGTTTTTCTACAATGTATTCTCTTAAGAAGTCAAAGAAATCCTGCTTTGAAGTTTCAACCACTAAGCTTACACCTTTAGAGAGCTGGCCTCTGAGTGGTTGGCAATTTTGTGAACAAGCAACATCCTGTACCAGTTACTGTGCCCAGCTGAGAAGGCAAAGGTAAAAGTCGGCCTCTCTCTCGAGGAACTTAAAGAAATCTAAGCTATGAGGGCAACTGACTACCCAAGTTCGGGGACGTGAACTAATATACAAAAGGAGGAAAATATAACAAATATGATAATGTGCTTTTTTAGATTTTTAGTAATATCGTTCTGTGAAATAACTGTATTAGTGCATTAAATTACATTGATTACCTTTAGGAAGTCTTAATCATTGCAAAACTTTATAGTAAAAGTCTACCCTGTTTTGGATAAAGCTAAAAGAGCTACCCTTTTAATAATAAGGACCTGTAATGCAAAATTTTGTTAAATTACATTTTCATTGGAAACTTGCTACGGGGACTGTCTTCTAGATACTGAAAGTAGAACTAACAAGCAGGTAAGTATTACTTCTAAGCATTCCCTGTACCTTTCAACCATATCACACCACGATTCATTAACACAACGAAATCTTACCTAAAATAAAGGCATTCCCTCCTCATCTGTAAATCAACATCCCCCCCATCACCAAATCTGTGTTGTATGTAGATAAAAAGGGCTTTGTCACAACCTTTTAGTTTGTGTACAAAACTCGATAGAAATCTATAGTTGAAACAATAAGCATAAGTTGTAAGAGAAAGCGCTTTAGACTTTGAAAGACCCGGTTGGAATCTCAGCTAACAAGTCATGTGCTTTGGGGCAAGTTTACCTTACTGTCTGTGAAATGTCCATAAATAAATGAAATGTTGGTACCGGGTATAGCATATGGGAAGTGCTGAGCACGTGGTAATGGCTATTGTTATTATTATTATTGCTTATGATACTTCCTCAAAATATGATAAAAAGGCACAAATCAAATGGGGTAAGATTAAAATAAAGGATCTAACTGAGTCAGTAAAACCCAATACTGAGTCTTGAATGATAGAATTGTCTTTACAACGGAGGACAGTAGATAGTCTTTTTCTAAATCAGTATACACAGAACGGTTTTTCTACCCAGTCTTCTCAAAGGCTGTGATGTAGTGGTGCTTTCAAATGTAGTGTTGTGCAATAGATCTTCATGCCTTCTTTTCCATGCTCAAGACAAAGGACAAAAATATGCTGAAGACCTACACCAAACCCAAAGCCCAAAAGACAATAAACAGTTTTCACAAGGAAGCCCTCCATCTAAACAGTTTAGAGAGTTGGGTGTAAATTAGGCTTAAGAGATTGTTCTAAAAAGTAGCATTAATTAAACCAGACTGGAGTGTAGAAGCTTGAATTCATGATCAGAAAAATCAATCTATAACTTCCATTGACCCCAAACTGCAATCTCAGATTTCACATTGAAGCTGGCAGAGTTACTAGCACAGTAAACAGTAGCATCTGGCTCTCATGTGGGATGGTGTATACAATGGACTGATCCATAACTTTAGTCTACTTTAGACATTTAGATGGATGGGCTAAGAGCCCAGTGTGTTATAATAACCCTGAAAAGCTTTTGGCTCTGCCTGTGAACACATTAGCATTAACTTAAATCTGTTGCTTTGTTTACCACAAGAGGTATTTTCTTGTGCTTTCAGCCTAAATGGAACCAGTTAAAGGCACCCAAGACCTAAGAGTGAAATTTACAACCAGGACAGCAGCTATTCACTGTATTGAGACTCCGGTGAACATCCTTTTTTTTTTTTTTTGGATTTCCTCTTAAGTTACATCTTTTTAAAATAAGTGGTACCTTTATTTGGAGTCTCTGTCTCTCCACAGTAGGAACATTAATGCCTAATTTCCCTTTTCTGTTTTTTTCCCCTCTCCATAACCTGAAGCTGAAAATAAAAAATCAGAGGGTTCCTTGACTATGTCACCATTCAGAAATGTCACACATGCAGCCATTTGTTTCTAAGCTAGAGAGTGCAGGCTCTTTAGAACAGTGTTCCAATTATTCTTGTTGAAACCACTCAAAGCTACCAGAACTAATTTCTCCCAATACATCACTATAGTTTAACGTCTAGAATGAAAAGATGCCCTCACTGGACCAGTAGAAACTGATGATTGCACATTAAGGATATAATCAGAGGGCCTCTGTATTGTAGTCAAGGTTTCCAAAAAATGTAATTAAACAACACCCAACCTAATTATATGTTTATTGCTTTTACAAATAGCATTAACATAGACAAATTACATGTGACATTTATTCATAATTATATTGATTTCAAAGAAATATGTGAATCTCACCCTGACTAAAATCAGACTGAATAATTTACAGATGGGCATTCTAATACCATTAAGGAACAGCATAACATTGTGTTACATTTTAAATTTCATTATACTCATAAGCAGGCATTGTAGTATTCTTTATATTCTATCCCTCAATCAGTAAGTATTTTTTGAAATCTCTTTGGGGTCTAGCAGTAATCTAAGGAGAGGAGGTCAAGCTGAAACTTTATTTTAAATTAAACATCCCTTATACACGGTTTTAAATATGTCACCATAAATAGGGCCTGCATAAACAAAGAACATTAATATGACTCCGAAAACTACCCAACGGGGAAGAAGCTTCTACATGATCTTGTGGTATTTGATTTGCCAAAACTGAACAATAATCCCTTTATTAATTAGGGTGGTCCTCATTTCCGGTACGGCAAGATTGGAAAACTAATGATCAGGTATTTGAGATCTCATCACATGACCTGCAAAGAATATATACATGCCATGCCCCTAAGAAAAAGAAACTTAATTTTCTCTTTAAGGACTTTCCAACCTATTCCAAGATATTCCTAGGCAAGAGAAATGGCAGTGGTTTTATTATTCCAGCAATACCATAGCTAAATAAAAAGAAAAAGAACCTGAAATTGAAAAAACACCTAAGTTTGTAGGAAAATACTCTTTCCTTAAGTTATGTGACTGCAGAGGTGCACTGAGATCTAGGTTCTGGTCCTGATTCTGTCACTCATCACATGTATAACTCTGGCCAGTTTCCCCCTCTGTAAAATAAGGGGGTGAACTGTCAGTCCTTAAGGTTTGTTCAGCTCTAAGTTCCTAACTGCACATGTCTTCCCTGAAAAGTAGTATGGGGTATAGATGGCCTCTCTGCATTAATCATAACCTGCCCAAAGTAATGATTAAGACAAGGGAACACAAAGACAGTAAATGGAGCTTGTGCAAGTGAGATGGGGAAATGGGTAACTTTTCTTCCATTTCTTTTCATAGCAGTGTATTAATTTTTGAAGAAAAGAAATTCTAAAACTCCCATAAATGGGCATCTCTACCCTGAGAAGCAGGACTTGTTTGCTTACAGAGAGATGAGGGCTCCTCAAGTTTCTATCCAAGGAATCAACACGCCCAAGCATGGACATCACTTCATCAGGCTTCCCCTCAGAGAGAGATGGTGTTTGGCACATGGCCAGAAAAGGGGGTGTGGTCTCAGGCTGGTCAGAGAAGGCAGAGAGAGAGGGCTGGGTCAGTAATACCTCTGAAAACATTCCTCACACTGGGCTCACCTACTCTCCACCGAGCACCAGCTGCATTTCCTCTGCCCTTTGTCAGCGTCTCTGGA
Organism: Lagenorhynchus albirostris; assembly: GCF_949774975.1. Lineage (NCBI taxonomy): Eukaryota > Metazoa > Chordata > Mammalia > Artiodactyla > Delphinidae > Lagenorhynchus > Lagenorhynchus albirostris. Next base: position 120,961,301 of record NC_083098.1, on the reverse strand, counting down.
ATAACTCACAAATTTACAAGCAGTGATAGGGCCCTTTCCAGCATAAATCTGCCTTCACTCAACAATATGGAAGGAGGACAAGGTAGGGTGGGGCAGGACAGGGGGAAGCTCATTTTTCTATGCTTCATTTGATTTGGTTTGTACTCTATTCCACAGAGTCACAGGATGAATTGGAACCCTTTCTGCACTGAGTGCTCATGCGAGTTAGTGGAATAAAATGGCAAGTGAATAATCCATGTTCACAACACTATGGGTGGGGCAAGCTCTTGTCTGTTGTTTGATGTTCTGTGACTTAAACCATCTATTGCAAAAGGCTATAAAAAAGAATAGACCTCATCTCAGCTTACTTTCTTTGCTCCCATCTCACCATCTTTCCCACCCAAAAGTTTCTTCAATGGCTACATGTTTCTGGAACCAGTCTTTGGCCCCAAAGCCTACAGTTTATGCGGAGACTCACAGAAAAGACTAGGGTTATCCCTCAAAATAAAACAAAAAAAGAATAAATATTTTACAATGCTTAAAGATATAGCCTAATTATTTATTTGCTATTGTCTTTCAAGTGGACATCCTATACCTTGATCTAAAACTCTGTCAAGTTTTCATAGAAAAGTACTAAGGCAAAGAAACGATTTGTTCTCCTAAATTTCCCTTTAAAGTCCCTTCCAACCACACACACTTATTTTCACTTATCTCTAAAACAAATGTAGTGTCATATGCCCAGAAGAAACAGTAAGATGTTATTGAATTTATTCCCTTGCTCTCCAAAAAGCCCACACCTAAACACTGCCAAGGTGAGGATCTCTTCTGATGCATGAGTGTTGGAATGTGATGCTTGTTACCAGCAAAAAACCAAAAAGCAGTGCTTAGAAATCTGTGCTCTAGCACTTCTCACTGCTCTTTAATTGGGCTTTTGAAGTAGGCAACAATTTGCTTGCTGGGAAAAAGGGGAGAGAACTCCATCATTCTTCCACTACCGGCACCTGTTCTGCCAGCTGACCCCACCTAATATAAATTAGACCATTAAAAATCGCAATTTACCAGTAACTACCTAAATCTACATGCTCCTCACTGCTGGTTCACCCTCCTTCCCCTCTCACCACCCACTCACCCAAAGCAGAAAAGAGGCGGCAACCACTAAATATTTATCCAGCACAGACACAGCCAATATCTTAACAGAAGCAGTGATTCTGACCAAGAGAGCCACCACCCTCTTTCCCCTCTCCCTGCTTACCATACAGAGAATACCAAGTCCACTCATGGGTCTGTGAATCTGAAATCAATTCGCTTTAACCAGCTCTAACAAATCTACCCTACAATTACAAAAATAGAAAATGAAATTCAGAAAGACACATCCTGTGGAGAACAAACAGAAATCAGGGCTGGGGGACATTTGCACATCAGTGCTGCCTATGAACTCCAGGATGGCACAGAAAGCAATGCTGCCCAGCCCAGATCCGGGAGAGTGTTTTACAAAGGGCTTCCAGAAACCCCCATCAACACCAGTGCTTCCTTTCCGCTTCCAAAATGCTCTGAATAAAGACCTTCTTTAAGCACTTACTGGGAGCAGCAGCTTCTCTCAGCAATGCACCCGTGAGTCACGCAGCAGGAGGGGTCCCGGAGCAGGGCAAATCGGAGAGCCCCCAGCTTCCCAGCAAGCTGATGTCTAGCAGACAGTAGCCCAGGAGCCGACTTTCCCATTACAGCCTCAGACTGTAATCCATGTGCTTTCGGCGGGCCAGTCCCAGCTGCCCACAGAGCACCACATGATCTGCTCTGACATCAGATCAGCCAGACGTGACAGCCCATCGGCCAGCCTCTTCCACACTCATGGGTTGCATCATTTGGGTGCCTTTAGCTTGCCTTTAAGCAGGTGGTACAGAGTAAGGAACTATTGTTTTCTCACAAAGTGTTTTTTTTTTTTGTTGCCTGATTCCTTCTGTTTCTAACAGAAGGAAAAAATAAGACAGAAAGCACTTGGATTCGTTTGCAGCCAGAATTTATCAGCTATATGGGAAGTAACTGGACTTCCACACCTGGTTCAGGGAAGGTGAGGAATGAGCCACTGTCAAGATGCCAATACCAGGGGGGTGATTTCATCTGCAAATCACCACCACCTCCCCCATGTTTCTGTAGATCATCATGTATATAATATATGATATTATATATATCATAAAATAGCAGTGGGTTTTGTGTAGATTTTATAAGCTAGGCACCACTGATGTTAGTTCATGGAAGATCTCAGGGAGGTAACCACTAAACTCAGTGCCAATTACAATAATTCCACCGTGAGGGCACTCATATACAGTCCAACAGAAATAGACTTGTAGATCTAGACAGACAGAGGTAAGTAGGTAGAAAGTCAGGATGATCTATTCTTGCTTGTGTTCATTCATTCAGTAACCATTTATTGATCACATGTTAGGTACCCAGCACAAGGGGGGAATATTAAATTGGGGGGGGTGAATATTTGAACAATATGCATAGTTGCAAGTTTTTTTTTTAATTTGGCACAGGGCTTCTAATTCTATTTCTGTAATATGCTGTGGAATTAATAGCTTTATGAAGGCTTTTTACGATATGTTCTGTGTCGAACACTGAATCTGAAGGCTGATAACAAAACCATGTTCTACCCTAATTTCATTACGATAAATGGGGATAAATGTAACATTTAAGGAAAGAATAACCAAAATTATTAAGCTTTTATGAAGCAAAATCATAGCCAAGCTAGGCAGCAAGGACCAGAAATGTATTCTTCCCTAATCAAGAGGAGAATTCACTCTGTGTGCTTTAACTATATTACTTCCTGTGAATTTGGTTAATCAACTGCATTTCAGATATTTATGTGGAAACAGGAGCTCCCTAACCAGCTTAGAAACCCATTGAATGCCATGTACCTCGGTATTATTTACAGTGATTTAAACATAATAGGTGTTCAATAAGTAGTAAGAATAAATGAATTGACTCAAACAGTTTCATTCTTTATGTGGCTTATTCCCAATAGAGATCAAATGGAAATTAGTTGCCTCATGGAATCTCATATTGAATTCCATAGTCACAAGCAACCAGGTAATCTTCTCAGTGGTAAACATCACAAGTTTGATGCAAAACAAATAGATGCCTTAAATATTATATATAAAATAACAAATAGATTATTAGATTAATAATTATACAGATAATAGATTGCTATTAGATTAGATTGCTTCCATAACAAAGAGGATATGTAGATACTATCTAATCACTGATATTATAGCTTTAATAAATGCATAAGAAAACAATACAGTCCACTTTAAATATAAAGAACAAAGCTGAAAAGCTGCTCAACATCACTAATTATTAGAGAAATGAAAATCAAAACTACAATGAGGTATCACCTCACAGCGGTTAGAATGGGCATCATCAGAAAATCTACAAACAACAAATGCTGCAGAGGGTGTGGAGAAAAGGGAACCCTCCCGCACTATTGGTGGGAATGTAAATTGATACAGCCACTATGGAGAACAGTATGGAGGTTCCTTAAAGAACTAAAAATAGAACTACCATATGATCCAGCAATCCCACTACTGGGCATATACCCTGAGAAAACCATAATTCAAAAAGAGTCATGTACCATAATGTTCATTGCAGCTCTATTTACAATAGCCAGGACATGGAAGCAACCTAAGTGTCCATCGACAGATGAATGGATAAAGAAGATGTGGCACATATATACAGTGGAATATTAGCCATAAAAAGGAACAAAATTGGGTCATTTGTAGAGACCTAGAGACTGTCATACAGAGTGAAGTCAGAAAGAGAGAAAAAAATATCGTATATTAATGCATGTATGTGGAATCTAGAAAAATGGTACAGATGAACTGGTTTGCAGGGCAGAAATAGAGACACAGATGTAGAGAACAAACGTATGGACACGAAGGGGGGAAGTGATGTGTGGTGGGGGTGGGGAGATGGATTGGGAGATTGGGATTCACATATGTACACCAATATGTATAAAACAGATAACTAATAAGAACCTGCTATATTTAAATAAATTAATTAAATTTAATTTAAAAAAAAACAAAGCTAAAATGTTTTTGGTTATTCTGTAGGAAAAAGCCTATTAATAAACTAAGATACAAGAAAATGAAAATGATATATTTTTCTACTTAAGAAATGTCCTTTAGTTTCTTGGCATTTTGCTCACCTTTAACTTTATAAACATAATTAACTTGAACATTTCAAAATAATACTTCCCAGGGCTTCCCTGGTGGCGCAGTGGTTGAGAGTCTGCCTGCCGATGCAGGGGACACGGGTTCGGGACACGGGTTCGTGCCCCGGTCTGGGAGGATCCCACAAGCCGCGGAGCGGCTGGGCCCGTGAGCCATGGCCACTGAGCCTGCGTGTCCGGAGCCTGTGCTCCGCAACGGGAGAGGCCACAACAGTGAGGGGCCCACGTACCGAAAAAAAAAAAAAATAATTCCCAGATATGTGTCTGTACCAACACTCCACTTAGTGATTTTTGCCATTATCTCTTACTATATGGGCTAAGTGAGAAATTTGGCCTCACAGACAAAATGCTACTTCCAAATCTATACAGCTAATAAAAATTTAATATTCAAAAGACTATCACTGCTACTGCTAAAACCCTAGTTCAATCTGCATCATCATTTGTCTCCTAGACTATGGCAACTGCCTCCACGCTGTCCTCCATTCAGGAAGCAGAATGTTCTTCTTGAGCAAATTGAATCACTCTTTTACTTAAAACCTTCCACCAGTTTCCCGTCTCATTTAATTCCTTACCATGGCCCTTAAAACCCTTCAATAATAGTGCATAGATGTTTCTCAAGAGCCTTTCCTCTCTAGTAAGTAACATACTGAACATTACTCTCCTTGACTGAATTATTGTTCTTTAAGGAATTAATACATTTTCTATAATTGATTTATTTCATTAGGGTAGACTATCAGAAAATGGAATTATTGCATCAAAGCACATGGTCTTCTTCCAAAGTAATAATGTTTAAGCTAGATACATAGTTGACTGTCCAAAAACTAGAGCTCCCAACCTCCCTTGCAGCTGGGTGTGGCCTTGTAAGCAGAATTCTACCTCTCTTGCTTAAAAGAAAATTGCTTCTCTTAGAGTTCTTTTTTTCCCCTTCATGCAAACTGGAACACAGACTTGCCTGTGACCGAGCTTCAACCACACGGCTTTAACACTTTGGAAATGGCAGGGCAAGAGAATGGAAGGAAAAGTGGCCCCTGAATAACGACAGAAAGCAGAGCTGTTCTTCCAACCCAGACCACTCACTATGGACCGTTACATGAGAGAAAAATAAATTTGTTTTTTTAAGACACTTTATTTGGTACCTCTTTGTCACAGAATCTTAGGCTCTGTCCTAACTAGTATAAGTGGTCATAACTTTCTTTTTTTTTTTTTTGGATCACAACTTTTTAATATTGCAACTTAATTCATATTGCACAATTACTTAGCAGAAAGCCAAAAATCAAGCGACATTTCCACCAATGTGTACAAGATTAGTTTTACTGCATTCTTGTCAACACTGAAGCTTATTTCTTTTAAAGAAAATCTACTAAATTGATAAAGGAAAATAATAGTATATGTCCTCTCTTTTATTATTAGGAAGTTAAACATGATTTAGTGTTCATTTGTATTCCATCTTTTGAGAATTGCTTATTCATGTTGTTTTTCATTTTTATTGGATTTTTAGTATTCTTGTCCATTCTGTTGAGCTTCGTAGTTTGTCTTTTAATTCTGCTTTTGGAAAACATGCTGAAATGTTTTATTGTCATCAAATTTGTAATTTTTCTACTACAACTTGTTCCATGGAAAGCATTCCTAATGCCCAGATTTTGAAACCTAAATACCATTACCTCACTACAAAGAGTCAGGGTTTTTAAGGGAAAAGGCTGATTTCAGATCTGAGGCAGAGAAGGTACAAGGTAAACTTGGGACATTCTCTTACGCCAGAAAGCAAGGAAACTATTGAAGAGCATTGGCGTCGTGTCAAAGGACATAGGAATCAATTTGGGGAGGCTCCCAAAAGCCAACTTCATCAAAGCATCTGTTCTAGTTACTATGGATATGTAAGAGCCACAGCAAACTTAACTTAAAACAACATTTATTTTTGCTAAAATCTTTAGTGTCGGCAAGGCTCAGTGGGTCAGCTGGTGTCTACTCTACTCAGTATCAACTGAGCATCTCAAAAGCTGGAGGCTGGGGACTTCCCTGATGGTGCAGTGCTTAAGAATCCACCTGCCAATGCAGGGGTCACGGGTTTGATCCCTGGTCTGGGAAGATCCCACACGCTGCGGAGCAACTGAGACCGTGCTCCACAACTACTGAGCCTGCGCTCTAGAGCCTGCACCCTGCAACTACTGACCCAGCGTGCTGCAACTACTGAGGACCACGCACCTAGAGCCCATGTTCTGTAACAAGAGAAGCCACCGCAATGAGAAGCCCGTGCACCACAACAAAGAGTAGCCCCCGCTCCCCGCACCTAGAGAAAGCCCGAACGCAACAAAGACCCAACGCAGCCAAAAAAGAAAAAAAAAAGCTAGAGGCTGAAATCTACTGAGAGCTTGTTCACTTGCATGTCTGTTGTTGCCTGGACGTGAACAGCTAAGGAATGGAACAATCTGGACTTCTTAGTTAACTCTCTTTGTCTCTATGGTGTCTTTTGATGTGCTCTTTTCAGTGCGATGTCTTCAAGGTGATCGAATTTCACTAAACACACATGTCCCAAGAGAGTGCCCAGCAGAAGTGATGGAGAAGTGTCAATATCACATTATAAGAAGAACATGTGAGACCAAATATATTGGTGTAGCCTTCTTCGGTAAATGTAATCACAGCATAATAAAGAATCCTATAATTGACTGATGTATTTGAATATATAAAAATCCTAATGACACTCAACACAGGGAAAAAACCCACATTTGCCACTAATTGAGATGACAGTTATACCAATTCCTTACTCAAAAAGAGAGAGAAATTTAAGTATTAATTCTTTCTTTTCTACGTGGGACTCTATTTCAGGGTAAAAATTAGTTCCAGTGGATGAGGGGAAGCTCTTCTTGACAGAAGAATTCCAATTAATGAATGCAAAAGGACAGAAGGAAGTGGAAAAAAACACCACTTTTCAACTTGTAATGGGATAAGTGGTTCAGGCAAGAATCAGCAATGGATACTGAAAGCATTCAATATGAGGTTGACAAGGGACTGGATACTAATCTGCCACAAAGTTAACAACACACAGAATATTTACTTGTCTCAAGGGGAAAAATCATAACTTTACAATGGAGTAATGTTGTGATTACATTACAATGGAGCAATTTTCACGTTAACCATTAATCCAGTGATGGAGCTTAGATTATTAAAAAGTAAAACAACTAGGTATTATGCAACCCCTAAAATAAACAATATAATATGCACAGCACCAGGTGTTCCCTGGTGATCCAGTGAGTAAGACTCGGTGCTCCCAATGCAGGGGACTGGGTTCAATCCCTGGTCAGGAAACTAGATCCCACATGCATGCCACAACTAAAAGCCTACATGCCACAACTAAAGATCCCGCATGCTGCAACTAAAGATCTCGCATGCCACAGTGAAGACCCGGGGCAGCCTAAAAAATAAATTAATTAATTAAAAAATATATATATTCACAGCATCACCCATGAAATATTCTTGACAAGAATGTTTTACCTGACTTTAGTCATAACGTGAGATCAAAATTTCGTGTTTACAGAAAATACAGTGGAGAGTTAATAAAAAGTTAAATGAAACCAGAAGGAAACAATCATGTGAGTCCAGAGGGTGGAATTCTACCAGAAAATTGACGCAGTCTCTTCAACGAGTAAATATAATTTTTAAAAAGGGGGAAATAGAGAAGGGTGGAACTTTCCTGAACTAACAGAGAAATAAGATCTACAATAGCCAAACGGTAAGAGCCATGTAGGTCATTGATTAGATTCTGGTTTGGGCAAATTAGTTAAAAACAAACAAAACAAACAAAAAAACAAACCACACCCTTTGGGGACAACTGAGGAATGTGTATTGGGTATTACAAGATATCAGGGAATTTTTGCTGATTTTTTAGATGTGATAATAATAGTATCATGCTTAGGAAAAATATCCTTATTTTAGAGATGCATACCATAGAATGTAGAGACAAAACATGACCGTAATTTGTTTCCAAATGTTTAAAAAGAAAATTAAGTAAATACGGCAAAATGTTAATAATTAGTAACTCCTATATAGGAGTATGTGGGTATTTGTCACGCTATTCACCCTATTTATTTTCATGTTTGATAGGTTTTATAGTAAAACATAATAACACAGAAAAGTACTTCCCAAGTCCAGGAGTTTTCTAAATATTTACTTCTAATTTTTATGGTTTGATTTTTTTTTAACCATTTAACAATTTGTTACCTGGACTGTTTTTTGCAGTATTTTGTCTTTCCCCAATTATGAAAGCAATTGCCCTAAAAAATGATTAAATAATCCTTCTATTTCTCCTCAATTGTTATACTTCTTTTGTCTTTTATTAAATATTGATATATTAGTCTATTTCTAAGATAACTATTCCATTGATATATCTATACCAGTGTCATTTTAATTTAATTATTATAGCTTTCTGCAATGATAAAACAACCTTCTCTTTTCAATTTTTAAAGCCATTATTGCCCATTTGTTTTTCTGTTGTTATTATATTCACAAGTTTGGTTTATTTTTTATATTCCACATATAAGTGATATCATACAGTATTTATCTTTGTTCATTTGTTTTTTGGGGTAATTTTTGAAATTTGCCCCCAACCTCCAAAAAAAATCCTATTTTTGTTTGTTTGTTTTCTATTGGGGTTTGATTAAAGTTGAATTGGAAAGGATTATCATCTCTATATTACTGACAATTAATACTTAATCTCACTCAAATTTTAAGAGCTCTAGTTTTAATTCCTCCTCATATTGAATTATTAGGTGCTTTCTTCAAATTCCTCAACCCCACAGTTTTAGTTCTGCTCTCTGGAGTGACATAAAATTTGTGAACTCCTTCTACATAATTGAAGAGAGCAATTAAGTTCCCAGTTTATTCAGCCGTTTCCTGTTTGACATGATCTTTCACTCTCTTCATTGTCCTGCTTACCCACTTCGAAATATGCTCCACTTTGTCAGTGTTTCCTCTTGAAATGTGAAGCCCAGATCTAAGGACTCAAGACTCCAAATATATGTGATCTGAGAAGCACAAAGAAGGGATTATTATTTACTTTATCCTGAACACTCAGCTGTTATTAATGCAGTCTAGATTTGTATCCAGTTTTCTTGGCAGTCCTCTACACTATTGGCTCAGAATGAGCTTGCAGTCAACTAAAATCATTAGAACTTTTCCACTGAATTGTTCTTAAAATAGATCTACATTTTCTTGAATATAAGCAGATGAATGCTGTATCTATTTGTATATATATTACTATATGTACCCTTGTGAAATTTCATCTTTTCAACATTGGTCCATCATTTCAGCCTGACTATAAATCCTAATTTTACTTTTCAAGCAGTTAAAACTTAGTCATCAGCAAATTTAATAAACATGCCTGACAAAGAGTAAAGAACCAAGTCCAATGACAAAATAACCAAATGCTTCATTCTGGGGGATTGCCCAAGGCTGAGTTGAAATAGTGGATCTTCAGCATTTCCTTACCAACTAGGAGACCTATGAAAAAAAGGAGCAAGGTTAGTTTTGATCTCACCTGCTCATCGTAAACCCATAGTGATTCCTAATGATTATCTCCCCCCAATCTGAATGCTCACACACCTCCTATTTTAAAATTCATTCTAAATTTTGCTGAGGACCAATGTCGAACACAATTATACATCAAAATCCAAAGTTTAGGGCTTCCCTGGTGGCGCAGTGGTTGAGAGTCCGCCTGCCGATGCAGGGGACGCGGGTTCTGTGCCCTGGTCCGGGAGGATCCCACATGCCGCGGAGCGGCTGGGCCCGTGAGCCATGGCCGCTGAGCCTGCGCGTCCGGAGCCTGTGCTCCGCAACGGGAGAGGCCACAACGGTGAGAGGCCCGCATACTGCAAAAAAAAAAAAAAAAAAAAAAAAAAAAATCCAAAGTTTATCCCCTTTCTGAAAATATGAATAAAAATCACCCATCACCTAGAATCTCTGCCATTCTCCAGCTCTCCTCAAAGAATAGTGACTGTGAATTGCACTTACATATTTTTCATTGCTCTGCTATACCATTCCTTAAGTCCTAGAGCCATGAACTTATTATGGTACCTGCATGTACTTCTGTGAAGGTGTTTGCATACACATTTGTCTCCTCAATCAGATTTTAAGTTACTTAAACAATACTGAGTAACATTCAGTTCAATTCAACCTACACTTCATGAATGTCAGGTATTTTAACAGCAACTGTGAGCGTTTACAGGGAGGCAACAGAGAAAACAACAGAAACAGAGATGCAGAACAGCACAGTGTGTACAGGGACTAGAAACAGTTCTGCACTGCTGGACTGAGAGTTATGGAGTAGCAGGAAATAAGGATGGAAGGTACCTTTTAAGTAACATCCTTTAAGGACCTTTTAAAGACCTCAATCAGAGAGTCCCTTGGAAACCATGCTAAGAAACTTCAACTTTATCCTTTAGGAGAAAGTTGGAAACAGGCCACCCAAGAGCCAGGTTCCTCTGCAGTCTCATTTTGTTTGCCCCACACAATCTCAAAAAAAAAAGATACAAAAATCCACAGACCTATCTACTTTGTCACAGTCCCTACATCCTTGTGGTCTTAAACTGCAACCAGAATATTGGCTATTGGTACACTGGACCTTTGTCTGGATCCTTTATAATGGGCTCCTCGATGCCTAGGTCAGTGCCTGAGGCATACAAAGCATTGAAAGACTATGTTGCTGGTGGTAGGAATGTAAAGTGATACAGCCGATATGGAGAACAGTATGGAGGTTCCTTAAAGAACTAAAAATAGAACTACCATACGACCCAGCAATCCCACTACTGGGCATATACCCTGAGAAAACCATAATTCAAAAAGAGTCATGTACCACAATGTTCATTGCAGCTCTATTTACAATAGCCAGGACATGGAAGCAACCTAAGTGGCCATCAACAGATGAATGGATAAAGAAGATGTGGCATATATATACAATGGGATATTACTCAGCCATAAAAAGAAACGAAATTGAGTTATTTGTAGTGAGGTGGATGGACCTAGAGTCTGTCATACAGAATAAATTAAGTCAGAAAGAGAAAAACAAATACCGTATGCTAACACATATATATGGAATCTAAAACAAACAAACAAAAAAATGGTTCTGAATAACCTAGGGGCAGGACAGGAATAAAGATGCAGATGTAGAGAATGGACTTGAGGACATGGGGAGGGGGAAGGGTAAGCTGGGACAAAGTGAGAGAGCAGCATGAACATATATACACTATCAAATGTAAAATAGATAGCTACTGGGAAGCAGCTGCATAGCACAGGGAGATCAGCTCAGTGCTTTGTGACCACCTAGAGGGGTGGGATAAGGAGGGTGGGAGGGAGATGCAAGAGGGGGGGATATGGGGATATATGTATAGGTATATGTATAGCTGATTCACTTTGTTATAAAGCAGAAACTAACACACCATTGTAAAGCAATTATACTCCAATGAAGATGTTAAAAAAAAAAAGACTATGTTGGTTTCATCCCAATAGATGCAAAAAAATCATCTGACATCCTTTCATGATAAAACCCTCAACAAATTGGGTATAGAAGGAATGTACTTCAATATAAGATAGGTTATATATGACAACACCATATCCAACATTGTACTCAACAGTAAAAAGCTGAAAGCATTTCCTCTAAGGTCAGGAACAAGACAAGGATGCCCACTTTTGCACTTCTATTCAACACAGTACTGGAAGTTTTAGCCAGAGTAACAAGGCAACAAAAATAAAAAACAAAAGGCAACCAAATAGAAAAGGAAGAACTAAAATTGTCTCCGTTTGCATATGACATGCTCTTATATATAGAAAACCCTAGAGACACCCCCCATAAAAAAAAACTATTAGAATTAATAAACAAATTCAGTAAAATTGCAGAATACAAAAATCAATGTACAAAAATAAGTTGTGTTTCTATACACTAACAACGAAGTATCAGAAAGAGAATTTTTTTAAAAAAATCCCACTCACAATAGCATCAAAAAGAATAAAATACTTAGGAATAAATTGAACCATGGAGGTAAAGGAGCTGTACACTGAAAACCATAACATACTGATGAAAGAAACTGAAGATGACACAAATAAATGGAAAGATACCCTATGTTCATGAATTGGAAGAATTAATATTGTTAAAATATTCATACTCCCAAGGCAATCTATAGATTCAATGCAACGCCTATCAAAATTCCAATGGCATTTTTCACAGAAATAGAAGAAAAAAAAGAAAACTTCTACAATTCATATGGAACCACAAAAGACCCTGAATACCAAACAAATTCTGAGAAAGAAGAACAAAACTGAAAGCAACATGCTCCCTGATTTCAAACTATATTATATAACTATAGTATTCAAAACAGTATATTACTGGCAGAAAACACACACATAGATCAATGGAACAGAATAGAGAGCCCAGAAATAAACCCATGCACATACATTCAACTAATCTTTGACAAGGGCACCAAGAATACACAATAGGTAAAGGATAATCTTTTCAAAAAATAGTGTTGGGGAAATTGGACAGCTACATGTAAAAGACTGAAATTGGACTCTTTATCTTACACCATACCCAAAAATTAACTCAAAATGGATTAAAGACTTAAATGTAAGACCTGGAACTGTAAAAGTCCTAGAAGAAAACATAGGGAAACAACTTCTTGGCAATGATTTTTTGGATAGGACACCAAAAGGACAAGCAACAAGAGCAATACTAAACAAGTGGGACTATATCAAACTAATAAACTTCTGTACAGCAAAGAAAACAAACAACAAAATGAAAGAGTGACCTACAGAATTAGTTGCTCACATATCCAATAAGAGGTTAATATCCAAAACATATAAGGAACACACACAACTTAGTAGCAAAAAATATCTGATTAAAACATGGGCAGAGGACATAAATAGACATTTTTTCAAAGAAGACATACAAATGGCCAACAAGTACATTTTAAAATGCTCATTGCTAGATTGTTTCAAGATGGTGGAGTAGAACGACATGCTCTCACTCCCTCTTTCGAGAACACCGGAAGCACAATTAACTGCTGAACAATCATCAACAGGAAGACACTGGAACTGACCAAAAAAGATACCCCACATGCAAAGACAGGAGAAGCTGCAATGAGATGGTAGGAGGGGCGCTATCACAAAAATCAAATCCCATAACTGCTGGGTGGGTGACTCACAGACTGGAGAACAGTTATACCACAGAAGTCCATCCACTGGAGTGAAGGTTCTGAGCCACAGGTCAGGCTTCCCAACCTGGGGGTCCAGCAACGGGAGGAGGAATTCCTAGAGAATCAGACTTTGAAGGCTAGCGGGATTTGATTGCAGGGCTTTGGCAGGACTGGGGGAAACAGAGACTCCACTCTTGGAGGGCACACACAAAGTAGTCTGTATATCAGGACCCAGAGGAAGCAGCAGTGACCCCATAGGAGACTGAACCTGACCTACCTGCTAGTGTTGGAGGGTCTCCAGCAGAGGTGGGGGGCAGCAGTGGCTCATCAAAGGACAAGGACACTGGCAGCAGAAGTTCTGGGAAATACTCCTTGCTGTGAGCCCTCCCAGAGTCTGCCATTATCCCCACCAAAGAGCCCGGGTAGGCTCAAGTGTGGGTCCCCTCAGGCCAAACAACCAACAGGGAGGGAGGCCAGGACCACCCACCAGCAGAGAAGCGGATTAAAGTTTTACTGAGCTCTGCCCACCAGGCCAACAGCCAGCTCTACCCACCATCAGTCCCTCCTATTAGGAAACTTCCTCAAGCCTCTTAGATAGCCTCATCCACCAGAGGGTAGACAGCAGAAGCAAGAAGAACTACAATCCTGCAGCACGTGGAACAAAAACCACAATCACAGAAAGATAGGCAAGATGAAGAGGCAGAGGGCTATGTACCAGAGGAAGGAACAAGATAAAACCCCAGAAAAACAACTAAATGAAATAGAGATAGGCGAACTTTCAGAAAAGGAATTCAGAGTAATGATGTGAAGATAATCCAGGACCTCGGAAAAAGAATGGAGGCAAAGATTGAGATGATGCAAGAAATGTTTAATAAAGATCTAGAATAATTGAACAAACAAACAGAGATGAAGAATACAATAACTGAAATGAAGAATATACTAGAAGGAATCAATAGCAGAATAACTGACGCAGAAGAATGGATAAATGATCTCGAAGACAGAATGGTGGAATTCACTGCTGCAGAACAGACTAAAGAAGAAAGAATGAAAAGAAATGAAGACAGCCTAAGAGACCTCTGGGACAACATTAAATGCAAAAACATTCGCATTATAGGGGTCCCAGAAGGAGAAAAGAGAAAGAAAGGAACCAAGAAAATATTTGAAGAGATTATAGTCAAAAACTTCCCCAACATGGGAAAGGAAATAGCCACCCAAGTCCAGGAAGTGAAGAGAGTCCCATACGGGATAAACCCAAAGAGAAACACGCCGAGACACATAGTAATCAAATTGGCAAAAATTAAAGACACAGAAATATTATTGAAGGCAGCAAGGGAAAAATGACAACTTACAAGAGAACTTCCATAAGGTTAGCTGATTTCTCAACAGAAACTCTGCAAGCCAGAAGGGAGTGGCATGATGTACTTAAAGTGATGAAAGGGAAGAACCTACAACCAAGATTACTCTACCAGGCAAGGATCTCATTCAGATGGAGAACTCAAAAGCTTTACAGACAAGCAAACGCTAAGAAAATTCAGCACCACCAAACCAGCTCTACAACAAATGCTAAAGAAACTTCTCAAAGTGGGAAACACAAGAGAAAAAAAGGACCTACAAAAACAAACACAGAACAATTAAGAAAATGGTCATAGGAACATACATATCGATAATCACCTTAAACATGAATGGATTAAATGCTCCAACCAAAAGACACAGGCTTGCTGAATGGATACAAAAACAGGACCCATATATATGCTGTCTACAAGAGACCCACTTCAAACCTAGGGACACACACAGACTGAAAGTGAGGGGATGAAAAAGATATTCCATGCAAATGGAAATGAAAATAAAGTTGGAGTAGCAATACTCACATCAGATAAAATAGACATTAAAATAAAGAATGTTACAAGAGACAAGGAAGGACACTACATAACGATCAAGGGATCAATCCAAGAAGAAGATATAACAATTATAAATATATATGCACCCAACATAAGAGCACCTCAATACATAAGGCAACTGCTAACAGCTATAAAAGAGGAAATCGACAGTAACACAATAATAGTGGGGGAATTTAGCACCTCACTTACACCAATGGACAGATCATCCAAAGAGAAAATTAATAAGGAAACAGAAGCTTTACATGACACAATACACCAGGTAGATTAAATTGATATTTATAGGACATTCCATCCAAAAACAGCAGATTATACTTTCTTCTCAAGTGCACATGGAACATTCTCCAGGATAGATCATATTTTGGGTCACAAATCAAGCCTCTATAAATTTAAGAAAATTGAAATCATATCAAGCATCTTTTCTGACCACAACAACACTATGAGATTAGAAATCAATTACAGGGAAAAAAACATAAAAAACACAAGCACATGGAGGCTAAACAATATGTTACTCAATAACCAAGCGATCACTGAAGAAATCAAAGAGGAAATCAAAAACTATCTAGAGACAAATGACAATGAAAACACGATCCAAAACCTATGGGATGCAGCAAAAGCTGTTCTAAGAGGGAAGTTTATAGCTATACAAGCCTACCTCAAGAAACAAGAGAAATCTCAAATAAACAATCTAACGTTACACCTAAAGGAACTAGAGAAAGAAGAACAAACAAAACCCAAATTTAGCAGAAGGAAAGAAATCATAAAGATCAGAGCAGAAATAAAAGAAATAGAAACAAAGAAAACAATGGCAAAGATCAATAAAACTAAAAGCTGGTTCTTTGAGAAGATAAACAAAATTGATAAACCATTAGCCAGACTCATCAAGAAAAAGAGGGAGAGGACTCAAATCAATAAAATTAGTAATGAAAAAGGAGAAGTTACAACAGATGCCGCAGAAATACAAAGCATCCTAAGAGACTACTACAAGCAACTCTATGCCAATAAAATGGACAGCCTGGAAGAAATGGACAAATTCTGAGAAGGTATAACATTCCAAGACTGAACCAGGAAGAAACAGAAAATATGAACAGACCGATCACAAGTAATTAAATTGAAACTGCGATTAAAAATCTTCCCACAAACAAAAGTCCAGGACCAGATGGCTTCACAGGTGAATTCTATCAAACATTTAGAGAAGAGCTAACACCCATCATTCTCAAACTCTTCCAAAAATTGCAGGGGAAGGAACACTCCCAAACTCAATCTATGAGGCCAGCATCACCCTGATACCAAAACCAGACAAAGACACTACTAAAAAAGAAAATGACAGACCAGTATCACTGATGAATACAGATGCAAAAATCCTCAACAAAATACTAGCAAACAGAATCCAACAGCACATTAAAAGATTCATACACCATGATCAAGTGGGATTTATCCCAGAGATGCAAGGATTCTTCAACATATGCAAATCAATGTGATACACCTTATTAACAAATTGAAGAATAAAAACCATATGATCATCTCAATAGATGCAAAACAAGCTTTTGACAAAATTCAACACCCATTTATGATAAAAACTCTCCACAAAGTGGGCATAGAGGGAACCTACTTCAACATAATAAAGCCCATATATGACAAATCCACAGCAAATATCATTCTCAATGGTGAAAAACTGAAAGCATTTCCTCTCAGATCAGGAATGAGACAAGGATGTCCACTATCACCACTATTATTCAACATAGTTTTGGAAGTCCTAGCCACGGCAATCAGAGAAGAAAAAGAAATAAAAGGAATATAAATTGGAAAAGAAGAAGTAAAACTGTCACTGTTTTCAGATGACATCATACTCTACTCTACACAGAGAATCCTAAAGATGCCACCAGAAAACTACTAGAGCTAATCAATGAATCTGGTAAAGTTGCAGGATACAAAATGAATGCACAGAAATCTCTTGCATTCCTATACACTAATGATGAAAAATCTGAAAGAGAAATTAAGTAAACACTCCCATTTACCACTGCAGCGAAAAGAATAAGATATCTAGGAATAAACCTACCTAGGGAGACAAAAGACCTGTATGCAGAAAACTATAAGACACTGATGAAAGAAATTAAAGATGATACCAACAGATGGAGAGATATACCATGTTCTTGGATTGGAAGAATCAATATTGTGAACATGACTATACTACCTAAAGCAATCTACAGATTCAGAGCAATCCCTATCAAATTACCAATGGCATTTTTTTACAGAACTAGAACCAAAAATCTTAAAATTTGTATGGAGAAACAAAGGACCCCAAATAGCCAAAGCAGTCTTGAGGAAAAAAACGGAGCTGGAGGAATCAGACTCCCTGATTTCAGACAATACTACAAATCTACAGTAATCAAGACAATATGGTGCTGGCACAAAAAGAGAAATATAGATCAATGGAACAGGATAGAAAGCCCAGAGATAAACCCATGCACATATGGTCAACTAATCTATGACAAGGGAGGCAAGAATATACAATGGAGAAAAGACAGTCTCTTCAACAAGTGATGCTGGGAAAACTGGACAGCAACATGTAAAAGAATGAAATTAGAACACTCCTTAGCACCATACATAAAAATAAACTCAAAATGGATTCAAGACCTAAATGTAAGACCAGACACTATAAAACTCTTAGAGCGAAACATAGGAAGAACACTCTTTGACATAAATCACAGCAAGATATTTTTTGATCCACTTCCTAGAGTAATGGTATTAAAAACAAAAATAAACAAATGGGACCTAATGAAACTTCGAAGCTTTTGCACAGCAAAGGAAACCATAACCAAGACCAAAAGACAACCCTCAGAATGGGAGAAACTATTTGCAAATGAATCATCGGACAAAGGATTAATCTCCAAAATATATAAACAGCTCATGCAGCTCAATATTAAAAAAACAAACAACCCAATCCAAAAACGGGCAGAAGACCTAAATAGACATTTCTCCAAAGAAGACATACAGATGGCCACGAAGCACATGAAAAGCTGCTCAACATCACTAATTATTAGAGAAATGAAAATCAAAACTACAATGAGGTACCACCTCACACCAGTTAGAATGGGCATCATCAGAAAATCTACAAACAACAAATGCTGTAAAGGGTGTGGAGAAAAGGGAACCCTCTTGCACTGTTGGTGGGAATGTAAATTGATACAGCCACTATGGAGAACAGTATGGAGGTTCCTTAAAGAACTAAAATTAGAATTTTACCGTATGACCGAGAAATCCCAGAGAAAATTATACCCAGAGAAAACCATAATTCTAAACGACACATGCACCCCAATGTTCACTGCAGCACTATTTACAACAGGCAGGTCATGGAAGCAATCTAAATGCCCATTGACACAAATGGATAAAGAAGATGTGGTACATATATACAATGGAATATTACTCAGCCATAAAAAGAAACGGGGCTTCCCTGTTGGCGCAGTGGTTCAGAGTCCGCCTGCCGAGGCAGGGGACACGGGTTCGTGCCCCAGTCCGGGAAGATCCCACATGCCGCAGAGCGGCTGGGCCCGTGAGCCGTGGCCGCTGAGCCTGTGCATCCGGAGCCTGTGCTCCGCAACGGGAGAGGCCACAACAGTGGGAGGCCCGTGTACCGCAAAGAAAAAAAAAAAGAATGAAACTGGGTCGTTTGTAGAGACGTTGATGGATCTAGACACTGCCATACAGAGTGAAGTAAGTCAGAAAGAGAAAAACAAATATTGTATATTAACACATATATGTGGAACCTAGAAAATGGTACAGATGAACCGGTTTCCAGAGCAGAAATTGAGACACAGATGTAAAGAACACACTTATGGACACCAAGGGGGGAAAGCGGTGGGGGGTGGGGGTTGTGGTGTGATGAATTGGGAGATTGAAAAAAATAATAAATTAATAAATAAATAAAAGACCATGGGTTCAAGGCCCAATCTGGGTTGTACAATATCAGTGGGAAACCCCATTTGTAGTCAGCTGAGCAGAAATGTGGGGTAGCCTGGGCAACCCATTTGTGGCTGGTGTCTGACGTAGGGTAGCCTGGTGGGACAGAGGGGTATGAGCTAACTTTGATAGTATCAGAGTTGAATTGAATTTTTGGATACCTAGATGATGCCAGAGAATTGGAGAATTGGCTGTTGATGTTGGAAAAGACACCATTTATTTGGTGTTAAGGAGGATACAAACTTCAAAACTGCCTACTGTGTGGAACTGGGCAAACCACAAAATTGTTCTTAACTGCAGTTTCCTCATTTATGAGCTGTGCATAATTCTTCCTTTGCAAGGTTATTGTACAACTCAGAAAAATTATACAGCAACCTCAAATAAACCTTGACTTTCACAGGTTAAAAAATAATAAAATAAAATAAAATGCCCATCACTAATCATCAGGGAAATGCAAATCAAAGCCACAATTAGATATCACCTCACACATGTTAGCAAAAGAACAATAGATACCAAGTGTTGGTGAGAATGTGGAGAAAAGGGAACCCTCGTAGACTGTTCGTGGGAGTGTAAGTTAGTACAGCCATTATGGAAAACATGATGGAGATTCCCCCCAAAATTAAGAAAATAATTACCATGCAATCCAGCAATCCCACTTCTAGGTATATATACAAAGGGCATGGGATCAGCATCTTGAAGAGATATCTGCACTCCCAAGTCATTGCAGCATTATTCACAGTGGCCAAGATATGGAAACAAGCTAAGTGTCGATGGATGAATGGATAAAAGAAAACGGGGTATATATATGCAATAAAATATTACTCAGGCATAAAAAAACATAATTCTGCCATTTGTGACAACATGGATGACCTTAGAGGCCATTGTCCTAAGTAAAATAAGCCAGACACAGAAAGACAAACACTGTATGATTTCACTTATATGTGGAATCTAGAAAAGTGAAAACTCATAGAACCAGAGAATAGAACAGAGGCTGCCAGGGGTTGGGGGTGAGGGGAATGGGGTGATGTTGGTCAAAAGGTGTAAACCTTCAGTTGTAAGATGATAAGTTCTGGGGATCTAATGTACAGCATTGTGACTATAGTTAATAATACTATATGGTATACTGGAAACGTACTAAGATAGTAAATTTTCAATGTTCTCACCACAAAAAAAAAAAAATCAAAAATTGGTAACTATGTGAGGTGATGGCTGTGTTAATTAATTTGATTTTGGTTATCCTTTCACAGTACATACATAGAATAAATCATCACATTTATACATAGAATATACATATATATATTGTATATATATGTGTATACATACATATATGTATACATATATATGTGTATACAATGTATATATATATATACAATATATACAATGTATATATACAATATGTATATACACATGTGTATACACATGTGTATACATACATATACACATTTATACATAGAATAAATCATCACAATCCTTTAAAGAGGCTTATAAATAGACTAAGGTTATTTTAATTATCATAAGAATTTTTGATTACTTAAGAAATATCCATTTACATACGATTATTGATTTCAAATTATTCCTATTTAGTGACATTTTCTTGTGCTTCGTTACTCTGTCTTGAAGTACTGCCAAAGAATGTATGTCAAAATAGAGAATGTAATTTTTTCAATCTTTCTTTAAATCAGATTTTAACTAATTCAGACATCTTTCCCGATTAGTTTAATTTGTGAGGCTGACATCTATGATATCACATACAAGACCTGGGTTCTTCTACTGAATACTTCTCATCATAGACAGCAATCTTGGTAGAATAATTAGGGAATATTATATAACATGATTCTAGACTCAAAACCCTATTCTGCTACTTACTAGCTAAAGGTAAGTTACTCTACCTCTTTGTGCCTCAGTTTCCGCAACTATAAAATGGAGATTAAAATAACATCTATTTTTAGAGGGTGTGGAGAGAATTACATTAGTTAATGGGTATAATGTGTTTAGTATACTACCTAGCATGTAGCAATGGCTCTATAAAGGTTCATTGCTATAAGAATCAAAATTGAACCCCTAACTTTTTCAGATATATTTTCTCTATATTAAAGATATTTTTATATTATAATTACCAATAATTAATATACCAATAACTGGTATTTATATAAATAATACAACAATCTTTGAAGAAGGTATAAGAGAAAAGTGACCTTTCTAAGCCATGGTACTTGTGAAATTTACTTTTAAATTTTAAAGAATTTTCAGGTCCCAAAGTAATAAGTATCTTTTTGAGGTGCACAGTGAAAGAACAACAATAAATGCTTATTGATTGACCTGTAAGCAAACAAATAATCTTTCTTCTCTGACACATTTTGTACATTTCTCTGACCTATTTTTCCTATTTATTTTTCTTTCCTCATTTTTGTGTCTTCATACACTTTTAATATATACAATTTTCTTTGTCAATTAAACCTCAGTAAAGCTGGAAAAAAGAAAAGGCTCTCTCGGCTGAGATGTTGGACTGGACCACTTCACTGGTTCACACCACCTGTTATGAGGATGGGCAACCAACAGCAGTTGCTACAGATGCCTTCTGGTTTATTCTCCTCCCATAAAAATGTATGAAGCTTAACTGTAAAATTTTCTTTTTTAAAGAATTTTCTGTTTCTCTGGCACCTGCACATCATTCAACATCCTTATGATGCAATTAAACCTGAATTTTTGAAGCCTACTTTTCCTACAAACCATGGTCTAACTAAGCCCAGCCCTCCGTTCCTTGGCAACTTCATATTCTGGGATGATATGACCACGTGGTCATGCCCTCCCTCAGTGCTAATCACATCCACGTTTCCAACCTGTTCTTCCTTGGCATTCAGAATCAAGTTCTGGAGATCCACTCTCTTGATTGCTTCCTTGCTATTCTGAGAGGTGAAATTAGCAGCAAAGCTAGTTGAGTGTTCATGAACTGCTTTTTTAGCAGAACAAGACTACCAGAAGTTATACTTACCAGTCTCTGTGCCTATGTTTCAATTTATACTTGGAAAATATTGGCCACGTCTTCTATCTTACCTGGCGTTCTATAGCAAGCTCCTTTAATCGTAGAAGTCTCATTTTGCTCTCCTGTCATTCATATACAAATGCTTATCGTTCTCCACTTTCTGGATTCTTTTGGAAAGATACAGTGTCTTGAAATTCAGTGCTATTACTACCACTCCCCTCTTTTGCTGTACAAATGTACACATACTCCTAAATATACACACACAAAACAAAACCACCAGAGCTGCTTATTTTAAACAAAGTATTGTTTTAAAAACTGTGAGATTAGCCATGCATTGATGATTGTGGAAGCTAGGTGATCCCTCCATGGGGCTTCATTACACTATTCTCCCTACTTTTGAATATATTTGGAAATTTCAATAATAAAAATACTCTAACTATTTGTAAAATTATTAGGTTATTTATTTACTCACCAAACATCCATTTTACCAAATGCTGTTAAACAGTAATATGAAGATTAATGCAAGATCTCTATCTAGGGTTACCAAATAAAATACCTGCCCTGTTAAATTCGAATTTCAAATAAACAACAAACAATAGGTTTTCAGTATATTTAAGATATTTATTGTCTCCGATTTCTGGAGTTAAAGAGCATGAAATCAGTTTCGCTAGATCAAAATCAAGGCGTTAGCAGGGCTGCATTCCTTCCCAAGGCTCTAGGGGAGAATCTGTCCCTTACTTCTTTTAGCTTCTAGTGGCTTTCAGCATCCCTTGGCTTGTGGCCACATCACTCCAATCTACAAGGCCGACATCTTCAAATCTCTTACGGCTCCACCTTACATTGTCTTCTCTCCTGTGTATGTGTGTTAAATCTCTCTCTGCCTATCTCTTATAAGGACACTTGTAATGGCATTTACAGCCTGTCTGGATAACCCATCTCAAGATCTTAAACTTAATCACATCTACAAGGATCCTTTTTCCAAATAAGGTAACATTTGAGGGTTCCAGGAATTAGGACCAGATACCTTTGGGGGTCATTGTTCAGCCCACCACAGGAGCCATGATAGACATCTATCAGGGAACACTGGAAAAACAGAGAAGGAGTTGACAGTTCAACTTGAAAGGAGATGGAAAACAAGCAGATGCCAAGAAAGGTTTTCTAAATCAGTGATGCCAGAGAGTATAAATAACTAAAGCAGTAGTGATAATAACAACTAGTAATCAGACCAACCATAACAGACATAAGCTATAAATAACCACTATAGCCTACCAGGGAGTGCCGGTTGAGCGTCAGTCTTGCTAACAGGTATAATGTTGGAGGCTTGCTACAGGAGAATAAATAAGCAGCAGCAACTGAATGACAAACATTCTTTACACATAGTTCCTGATATACCACTTAGGGAGGCAGGAAGGCAGAAACACCTGTTCCATGTAGTTTGTGGAGTATCCCCACACCTCCTATCTCACTTCCAGTCTTTTTTTTTTTCTTTCTGGGTCTTCTGCATTGCCCTTCAAAACTTCCCCAACACTTTAACTACTTTTTTCAACTCAATGTACTCAAAGTTTTTACTCAATTATTTACTAAATAATTTTCATTTTATTATTTTCATAAAAATAAAGTGCTTTGTGTAAAAAAAAATTCTAGCAATATAGAGGTATATAAAGTAACATTTCCCTCTCCTCCAACTAAACCCACTTCCTAAAGATGAGCACATCAACAGATATAAAGACCTTATCTATGTATATATAACCATGTATATATTTAAGTAAATAGGAAAGAGCAATCGTTTAGCTGTTGGCAGAAAGTGATAATCAAAACACTGCTACCTCAGCCCATTATGCTCCCAAGAAGCAGCAAGTTATATGCTCCTGCTCGTTATATGCTTTGGATCCAATCCCACAGGAAATATCTCTAATTCACAAATTATTTATTTTATAGTGGCATCCTAAGAGAGGATTGGCAATAAGGGCAAGAATTAAAACATCAACAACAATAATTTCCCCTAATCTCCTCCTAAACTTTTCACCCCAAAAGCCTTCTTGTTTGTTGCACAGGCACCTCAAATATAAATTATCTAAAATTGAACTTACTGTCTTCCCTAGGAAACCTGATACTCCTAGTGTTTTCCTTCTAATCCAGTGGCCAAGCCAGAAACCAGGGAGTCCACCTTTTCCCCCACATTGTATATCCAGAAAGCTACCAAAGTCCCAAAGAGGGATTATAATATCCTAGATTAGTGAGCTCCTGCTTATCTCTCTGGCTTCATCTCACACCCTCGCAATCTGGTCTCAAACCATCATGTTCACATTTTTTCATTTTCTTAAGAGTGTATGCTTACCCACGCTGGGACTTTGTATGTGCTGTTTCTTCTAAAAACAGTTTCCCCTCTCCTTGCTTAACTAACTCCTATTAAATTGATAGGTCTTAATTTAGCCATCAGTTTCCCCAGGAGGTCTTCCCCCTGATTCTTCTGGTCTGAGTTAGGGGTCTCTTTTCTGTTCTATCTCAGCATCCTGTGCTTTCTGTCACTTATTAATACTTAGCAATTGTAACAGCCTATTCATTTGTCTTTCACCACCGCTAGACCACAGGATCAGTTCACCTTTGTATTATCAAAGTATTATCAAATACTACCTAGCCTAATAATGGGGACACAGTAGGATCTCAATAAATACTTGTTAAATAAATGGAACTAAATAGGTAGAAAGAGCAATACTGATCCCAGTAGCAAAGGTACTGTACATTTTTGTTCAGGGAGGCAGTTCAATGCATGGCTTCCGTGTAACAAACAAAATGGCAGCATGATTGTTTACAGCATTTTGTTGACTTGGGCATAAGACAAATAAACCCAAACACCACCACCCCGCCCCCTCGCAAATAAGCCCATTCTCCTACAGGAAGAAAACCAGACTGTGATTCAGCTGCAAATTTGTTTCCACCTTATCTTTCTGAATTTATACAGAAAGTAAGAGCAGTAATGTAACAGCAGAGTTGACTGATTCCTGCATGTTTCGGCCATTATCATGGTCCAGTGAACAGTCCTCAGCTTTGCAGGCTAAGAAGCTCAATTTTATTATTTCACTCCAAAGTGGAAAGTCACTGAGGCAGACTTTCTCAACAGGGGTTCTTCATCTGAACACAGAATACAGAAAATTATTTGAGCGATTATTTCTCCATTCTCCCAAGGATGGCAAATAATTACTACCATTCTAGATGCAATGAGAAGTTAATTCATTACATGCAATGCAATGGATGCCTAATAACCATTAGGGCTTATTTCACTCCCAGAATTCCAGAGGGCTTGAATCCCATGAAGTAAATTATATGTATGTGTATATATATATATATATATATATACAGTTTATACATATATATGTATACATGTGTGTAGGTATGTACATGTATGTATTATATTTACTAATTGGTAAAAGAAAATACATGTGTCACAAAAACTAGAATATAGTATCTAGTTATAATGTGGCTAATTATACTAATTATAATTATAATGTGGCTTAAAAAATATGGACTCTAGAGCCAAAAGGATTAGATGTTTTTAAGGATTCATTAATTAAGCTGTCATATTTTGGTGACTCAGCTTCCCTCCTTGGAGAGATAAGAGACTGTGAGCTCTTTGAGAGAAGGAACAACATTTGTCTTGGCTTCACTTTTTATTGAAATTTGGACTCCTAATAATTAACATAGTGCATGGTACACACTCCATTTCATTAATGGATAGATGGATAAGTTGTAATACTTCCTGGATTATATTCTAATGGTCTTTCATTTCATATATGAAATGCGAATTCTTGCCCATTCATTTAACAAGCACCTACTATGTGCTTGGAGCCTAGACAGGTTATGCATTATGCATCATTTCTTTAGGATTAACCTACCACTTCACATCCATTAGGATGACATTAACAACAACAAAAGAAAAACCAGAAATAACAAGTGTTGGCAAGGGTATAGAAAAATTGGAACCCTTGTGCACTGCTGGTGGGAATGTAAAATGCTGCAATCACTATGGAAAATTTGGGGATTCCTCAAAATATTATAAATATAACTATCATTTGATCCAATAATTCCACTTCTTTTTTTTTTTTTTGGTACGCGGGCCTCTCACTGCTGTGCCCTCTCCCGTTGCGGAGCACAGGCTCGGGACGCACAGGCTCAGCGGCCATGGCTCACGGGCCCAGCCGCTCCGCGGCACGTGGGATCTTCCCAGACCGGGGCACGAACCCGTGTCCCCTGCATCGGCAGGCAGACTCTCAACCACTGCGCCACCAGGTAAGCCCCATTTGATTCTTATAACAAACATATTATTATACTCATTTCATAGATGGTCAAATTAAGGCTCAAAGCAATTAGTATTTCCTAAGTCTCAAAGCAATTAGTATTTCCCAAAGTCATTTGCCTGCAAGTCCTAGGACTAGGATTCAAACTTGATTATTTTCTAATTCTTATAGCCCAGGATCATTTTATTGTTCTGTCTCACAGTTGCCTATAGAGTCAATTTCTGCCATTGGCTCCTCCTTGGAAAGCACTATGTTACCCTGAAATAAAAAAACCTACACCCAGGGGCTTCCCTGGTGGCCATGGCCGCTGAGCCTGTGCGTCCGGAGCCTGTGCTCCGCAACGGGAAAGGCCACAACAGTGAGAGGCCTGCGTACCGCAAAAAAATAAAATCTATTCCCAAACTTTTATGCTGGCAGGCAAATAAGGCTCCTGGCAGCAAGTTCATTCTTTGATGAAAATACTTAAGAATTGATTCCCAGGGCTTCCCTGGTGGTGCAGTGGTTGAGAGTCCACCTGCTGATGCAGGGGACACGGGTTCGTGCCCCAGTCCGGGAGGATCCCACATGCTGCGGAGCGGCTAGGCCCGTGAGCCATGGCCGCTGGGCCTGCGCGTCCGGAGCCTGTGCTCCACAACGGGAGAGGCCACAGCAGTGAGAGGCCCGCGTACAGAAAAAAAAAAAAGAATTGATTCCCAGCTTGAATAATTAGAGGCAACAGAAGAAAGTGCTTCTTACCCCTGCATTCAGTACCTCCCTTGGCTCAAGAGGAAAACAGCCACCAACTCATATTGATGAAAGAAATTAAACCTGATGCCTGAAAATCACTAAGTTTAAATTCAGGCTTGGATATTGTACTCCCCTATAAGCATTCTAGGCACTTAATTATATTTAAATTGCATTTTCAGGAGTATTTCTTATGGGGTTGATTTTACTTTATTGGCTAAGAATAAGCAAAGCCATAAACAAATAGGATAACTATATACTCTGTTTTTATTACTCATTTAAGTAATTGAATATCTTCCAACAAGTGACCTGATCCTCTTCCAGACAACAGCAGACTTGTCTATCAAAATAGTGCATTAAATACATCAAATTCTTATAAATGAAATCTTACTACACAGCAATTGATTTTATGACTTCCAAGTTAGAAATCTACACAAATTAACTCTTAACTGCATGAAAACTTTCCAAAGGATTTTCATGACCTTCTATGGCTTGTCCTAAAATGAAATCCACTTTTGTCATGGAAGCACTTCAGAGTCTCCTGCATTGTTAATATATCTTCCAACACATTGGACTGCGGTGGGAGAAATCAACAATTCATTATTCCACAAACCCCACCAATGAAATGTGATGAAACCCGATGGGGTTGGGAAGGCAGGGGAGCTGCTAGTTACTCAATGGAGGAAATTATCTCATCTCCATCTGAGCTTCAGTTTTCTCATCTATGAAAGATGGAATTGAGTAAAATCATCTCTAATTATATTCCAGTCTTTGAGCTTCTATGATTTAGTTATTCAGCAATGTGATAAACCAAAATACAAAATAGTTCCTACCTAAGTTTTAATAACTAATGGCATGATGAGATAAAACTCTTAACAGGGCTTCCCTGGTGGCGCAGTGGTTGAGAGTCCGCCTGCTGATGCAGGGGACACGGGTTCGTGCCCTGGTCCGGGAAGATCCCACATGCCGCGGAGCGGCTGGGCCCGTGAGCCATGGCCGCTGAGCCTGCGCGTCCGGAGCCTGTGCTCCATGACGGGAGAGGCCACAGCAGTGAGAGGCCCGTGTAACGCAAAAAAAAAAAAAAAAAAAAAAAAAAAAAAACCTCTTAACAAAGGGTTTGCAGGGTAAATAATAATGATAAAAACTACATGTCATAACTACTTTTCTAAGTTATTACAGTATAACTAATATGCCTATAATATAGTCAAATTCTTTGAACAAAATACAAATAATATTCCAGGCTTTCACATCAATAATCTTGATAGGAACGACCTTAACACCTTAACTTTTGGCTCGTTTGTGACTTGTTTTAATTTCTTGGGCAAAATAATTTAATAAATGGCACCAAAAGATAAAAAATTAATTTGAAGATTTTCTTATATTTTTAATGCTTTTAGGTTCTTAACTCTAAAAATTGAAGTTCTTTTTAAAGTAAACCACACTGTTGTGGTTTTATTTTATACTTTTGGATCAAAAGGGATGAGTTCAAGTTATCCAAAAAAAAAAATCTAGTTTTGAGGTAACAGATGGTAAGTTTAAAAAGAATGCACTCTTTTCCAAGTGTTCTATAATAAGCATGTATCAAATTTATAATAAAACAAAAACAAAAGAATAACATACCATGAAAATAAAATTCACATTCTTCTTTATATCAGGATAAAACTTTTCTATTTCTCTTTCCTTTTGGCCCTTCATTTCTCTACATTTGTAAAATAGTAGGAAATCAACTAAGCAGGGAAGGTAGAAAACTGTATGATGTATAGCATCTATACGTTTCTAACATTTCTTGTCGCAAACCAAATATTTTTTTCTGCTGCAGTTAGCATAAAGTATAAATTTTTGTGTGACCCAAAGTAAATACCAAGTGCCTAAGATTGACCATCCACCTAGTAGCCAATCTATGGTCATCAACAACACTGAACAATGTAGACTATCATCTATTTTTCATGCTAAAAGGATTCAAATTCCAGTGCAATAAACCTGTATATAAGAATGTTTTCAAGGGCTTCCCTCGTGGCGCAGTGGTTAAGAATCCGCCTGCCAATGCAGGGGACATGGGTTCAAACCCCGATCCGGGAAGATCCCACGTGCCACGGAGCAACTAAGCACATGCACCGCAACTACTGAGCCTGCACTCTAGAGCCCGCGAGCCACAACTACTGAGCCCAGGAGCCACAACTACTGAAGCCTGCACGCCTAGAGGCCATGCTCTGCAACAAGAGAAGCCACCACAATGAGAAGCCCAGGCACCACGAGGAAGAGTAGCCCCCGCTCACCGCAACTAGAGAAAGCCTGCGCACAGCAACGAAAACCCAACAGAGCCAAAAATAAATAAATAAATAAATAATGTTTTCAAGTCATTCAAATGTTGATTGTTATTAGGTCCAATTCCGATATCCTAACAGAAGCAAAATTTACCTCACTGCCTACTGAGAAAGGAACTCTGTCAGGACGTGCTGAAGAATAAAATGAAATGAGGTTTATGTTCTCAGAAAGTACTTATCAACATCCAATAATTACACAACATATTTATAATGTTATTATGAATTTGTCCTTTAAAGAACCAGCTACATGACAAATACATATGTATTCCCTTTATTTCTGTTATTTATGAAGATTAAGATATTTGGAAATTCTATCTAGGTAGATTCTAATGCTTTCAATTCTCATAGCTAACCAAGTACAGGCAGCTCTAGAGGTAAGAGGTTTTCTTTACTTCCACTTTGATTTTCCAACACCTATAATTTTGGTTCCTAACAAGTTTCCAGAATAAAATCAAACTTTTTTTTTTCAAATGTGTGCTCCAATATATGCCTATCTTCAAAAATCTACAGCGTGACCTTGTTCCTTCAGATTTAAGAAAACTGAGATCATCTGGCCAAGCCTCTCCTAGTCTGAGGATGCCCTCTAAAACTTTCCGGACAGATGGCAACCAGTTTCTATTTAAACACTTCAAACACAGTGTTCTCCTGTTTTGTTTGTGTCCCCACAAAATTCCTATGCCAAAGCCCTAAGGCTGAGATGGAGCTGCTAAGGAAGCAATTAAAATCAAATGATGTCATAGGGGCCCTGATCTGACAGGAATTAGTGTCCTCATAAGAAGAGACACCAGAGCACTCACTCATTCTCTCTCTCCCTCCCCCTCCACATATGTACTGAGGAAAGACCATGTGAGGACATAACGAAAAGGCAGCCATCTGCAAGCCAGGAAAAGAGCTCTCCCTAGAAACTCAATCAGCCAGAACCTTGACCTTGGAGTTCTAGCCTCCAGAACTGTGAGAAAATAAATTTCTCTTGCTTAAGCCACCTAGGCTACGGAATTTTGTTTTAGCAGCAGACTAATACACCTTGCTTCACAAGGTGGCCAATTACACTCTCAAACAACTCCAAGTGTTGCAAAGTTTTATTTTAAGCAGAAACCTGCTTTCTGCAGCTTCCACCCGATAATCCAAGGTCTGCCTTCTGAAGCTACAGGAAATAAATTTAACCCCTGTTCTCAATTTAAAAAAAGATTACGTGAAGAGTCCCCAATATTTTAACAACTCTTCTCTATCCTTCAGCCTCTTACTTAAACATACTCTAATTTACCAAGACTCTCTTTAAAATGTGGCAGCTTGGGGATTCCTTGGTGGCGCAGTTGTTGAGAGTCCACCTGCCGATGCAGGGGACACGGGTTCGTGCCCCGGTCCGGGAAGATCCCACATGCCGCGGAGCGGCTGGGCCCGTGAGCCATGGCCGCTGACCCTGCGCGTCCGGAGCCTGTGCTCCGCAATGGGAGAGGCCACAACAGTGAGAGGCCCGCGTACCGCAAAAAAAAAAAAAAAAAAAAAAGAAAAGTGGCAGCTAGAAAGACTCCTTAAGTACTCCATAAATATGAATAATAAGAAGCACGATACTTTGCTAAATTAGTCTTAAATTTTCCTGAGGAAAAGCTACTCTCTAAAAACCCCTCAAAACCCTTAAGAGGGGATTTCCCTGGTGGCCCAGTGGGTAAGACTCTGCGCTCCCAATGCAGGGGGCCCGGGTTTGATCCCTGTTCAGGGAACTAGATCCTGCATGCGTGCCGCAACTAAGAAATCCGCATGCCGCAACAAAGATGCCACATGCCGCAACGAAGATACCACGTGCTGCAACTAAGACCCAGTGCTGCCTACATAAATAAATAAATAAATAAATAAATAAATAAATAAATAAAATATTAAAAAAAAAAAACCCTTAAGAGGAAGGGAACTTCAGTCGATGAGACCACCTATCTATGACGAAAAACCTTCTGTAAGGTCCTCTTTGTTGGAAACCTAGTCAGCTGGCTCAGAAATCAACAAGATAGACTTCAAGATCAACTGGTTGGAGACCT
This sequence comes from Lagenorhynchus albirostris, assembly GCF_949774975.1. Lineage (NCBI taxonomy): Eukaryota > Metazoa > Chordata > Mammalia > Artiodactyla > Delphinidae > Lagenorhynchus > Lagenorhynchus albirostris. Next base: position 120,929,711 of record NC_083098.1, on the reverse strand, counting down.
GATACTTCATGAAAATAAATGAGTACATCATTGAGGACAGATTATTTCTATTTACCTCAAGGTCATTGTGAACAAAGAATCCATTCATTCCTTCTCACCAGTAAAATTCATTTATTTTTTATCACCTTTCTTATGTCCAAAATGTCTACATTAGTCTTCTCTTATTTATTATCTTTTTTTCCATAGGGAAAAACTAGTTAGTCCAATGCACATGTAAACTACTATATTAGAAGAGCAAATAAGCCTAGTCCTTTGGTGCCTGGGGAACTCCTCAGTGAATCCCTTGCTGTCACCATCTTGGGTAACTCTCTGGTGCTGCTTCCAAGGACCAAAGAGAGGGAGTTTTTTTTTTTTTTTTTTTTGGCTGCGTTGGGTCTTCGTTGCTGCGTGCAGGCTTTCTCTAGTTGCAGTGAGTGGGGGGTTACTCTTCGTTGTGGTGCATGGGCTTCTCATTGTGGTGGCTCCTTTGTTTTGGAGCACAGGCTCTAAGCACGCAGGCTTCAGTAGTTGTGGCTTGCAGGCTCTAGAGCACAGGCTCAGTAGTTGTGGCACACAGGCTTAGTTGCTCCATGGCATGTGGGATCTTCCCAGACCAGGGCTCGAACCCATGTCCCCTGCATTGGTAGGCGGGTTCTTAACCACTGCGCCACCAGGGAAGTGCCGAGAGGGAGATTTTTGCCTTCAAGTCCTGCACCTTTTGGTTCATGTCCTCTCGCATCCCTTTTTTCTTTTTCTCTAGCTTATTCCAACTGCTGTGCTTTTCTTGTAAATATGTCATATCTGAATTGTCAAAAAATTACTTTGAATACTAACTGCTGTGGTCCACAACACAGAGATCAAAAGCACAGATTTACTAATGCCATTTGCAGCAATGTGGTTGGACCTAGAGATTATCACACTAAGTGATGTAAGTCAGACAGAGAAAGACAAATACCATATGATATCACTTATAAGTGGAATCTAAAAAACAGTACAAATGAACTTATTTACAAAACAAAAACAGACTCACAGACAGAAAACAAACTTATGGTTACCAAAGGGGAAGGAGGGAAGGGATAAATTGGGAGTATGGGATTAGTAGATACAAACTACCATATAAAATAAACAACAAGAATTTGCTGTAGAGCACAGGGAATCGTATTCCATATCTTATAATAAACTATAATGTAAAAAATAAAAAAGAATATAAATATATACATATATATGTATAACCAAACTGCTTTGCTGTACACTTGAAACTAACACAATATTGTAAAGCAACTATACTTTAATTAAAAAATAAACAAAAGAGCACAGATTTACTAGAGTATAAAGGAGATAGGGGACGTAAACCACATACACCAGAGTAAATCATTGGCGCGATCTAAAGAATTCAGTAATCTTTGTTGTCCTTGTTAGTGCATGTTGCTTCTCCCCGCACCTCCAAGCCCAGAAAAAATTCAACTCCAAATTTAATAAATATTTTTATTTTTGCATTCTTACAGACTGTTGAAAAAGTCATTCCTCTCTAGGCCCTTCACTTCCTTGGTCTCAAATCATCACTGTGCTCTGTGATGATCCGCTAAAAACTCAAAGATGGAAGATATCAGTAGACTGCAATATTTGGGGCAGGCTTTGCCTACCTAATCATTAATATTTCAGCTTGGTAAAATCAGAATATGTGTAAATTCATAGGGAACGCCCTATGGATAAGAGAGTAAGTGTCAACAAAGGCAGAGAGGTAGAAACACCTTAGACACGTCTTGGACATAGCAGTCCCAGGGTCACACAGAAAATCTCATTCTTCTCACTGAAACTGCCTACCCATGACAGTGGTGCTACTTTTTCTTTACTCAGAAATGGCCACTGAGTAAACCAGAGTGGGCCTGACCCAAGGGCAGCAACTCCACAGTCTTGACTCATGGGGTGGCCCAATTCAAAGGATTCTTCCTACTGGAGCAGTGGAAATTAGTCCAATCCGACTATCTCCCTCCAAACTTTTTATGTGTGTGTGTGGTATGTGGGTTTCTCACCGTTGTGGCCTCTCCCGTTGCAGAGCACAGGCTCTGGACGCGCAGGCTCAGCAGCCATGGCTCACGGGCCCAGGCGCTCCGCGGCACGTGGGATCTTCCCGGACCGGGGCACGAACCCGTGTTCCCTGCATCCGCAGGCAGACTGTCAACCGCTGCGCCACCAGGGAAGCCCTCCCTCCAGAATTTATACTGGAGAATGCAGAGAAGATTGAACAGGGGGGAGAAAAATAGAGAGCAATCACCCAGAAAGACATCAGAAAACAAAGTCTAGGTCCTTGGTATTTACAGTAAACCCCTTTTATCTTAAGATTACCTGAATGAATCTCCTCCTTACAACAACAAAAAGCCTAGTGCAATATATTTTAGGAATAGGCAATACACAGGTCTACCCTGATGAAGGGTTTATCCAGGGGACAGCAAAAGATAAATTCAGAACAGTAGATTAAGGTCTTCACTTGTGAAGAACTTTGAATACTAGCTATATTTTTCTTTCTTTTTTATGTAATCTTACTTTCACTTTGCCATTGCACATTCGGCAAAACTTTAAAAAAAAAAACAGAAGGGTGCCTACCAGTCAAGACTGAAATAAATTAATTTGCAAGAGATATATGTGACTTGAGGAGTCAGTCACCTCAAGCCGGGCGAGCACTGTGGGCCGAGCAGGGGCAGCGGGGCAGTGGGAGTGCAGACTGAAAAAACGCAGACCACCGGGGCACTACTCACTCCTCCTGCTCTGATCTGCTCTTGTACTAGGGGTCTGATCAGGCCTGTGTCTGCCTCCTTCCTGAGGAGGCCAGAGGTCCCATCTGAACAGCCTTCCTACAGCAGAGTCCCACTCCCCGTGGCCAGGCGGGAGTTCCGGATCAGTGTTGTCTCCCGGGACCCTGACACAGCGGCCAAGTTTATCGGCGCTGGAGCCGCCACAGTTGGTGTGTCTGGTTCAGGGGCCAGCACTAGCACAGGGTTGGCTAGATCATTGGCTATGCCAGGAACCCATCTCTGAAGCAGCAGCTCTTCTCCTACGCCATTCTGGGCTTTGCCCTGGTCTGAGTCTATGGGGCTCTTCTGTTTGATGGTCACCTTCCTCATCCTCTTTGCCATGTGAGGCTCCATGAAGGTCACCTACCCACACCTGATGCTTTGACTCCAGGCCATGCCCAGTGCTAGAGTGTGCTAAGAGAGAGATGTGACTTGAATAGCATAAATAACAATGTTTGATTTTATATCTATTTGTCACAGATAACCAAAGGTATTTAAAAATCTAGTAGTGTGTTGACATAATAAGATGCTCTCTAAATCTTTTTTTCACACACAAAAAAGATGTATATCTCCCACTAAGATCAGGTATATGGAAAGGACATTCCCCTCTCACCACTTCTTTGCAGCATTATAATGGAAGTCCTTGTTAATGCAGTAAGGCAAGAAAAGGAAATAGAAGGTACACAGGCAGATTGGGAAGGAAGACATAAAACTGTCTTTGTTTGCAGATGACATGATCATCTATGTGAAAAACCAAAAGGATCAAACAAACTCCTAAAGCTAATAAGTAATTATAGCAAGGTTGCAGGATACAAAGTTAATATATAAAAGTCAATTGTTTTCTACGTACTAACAATGAACAAGTGGAATTTGAAATTCAAAACACAATAACATTTGCATTACATCAAAAAAAATACTTAGGTATAATTCTAACAAAATAAGATCTATATGAGCAAACCTCTGATTAATGAAATAAAAGAACTAAATCAATGGGGAGATACTGCATCTTCATGGATAGGGAGACTCAATATTGTCAGGATGTCAGTTCTTCCCAACTTGATCAACTGATTCAATGCAATCCCAGTCAAGATCCTAGCAAGTTATTTTATGGATACAGACAAGCTGATTCTAAAGTTTGGGGACTTCCTTGGCGGTCCAGTGGTTAAGACTTCACCTTCCAATGCAGAGGGTGTCGGTTTGATTCCTGTTCGAGGAGCTAAGATCCCACATGCCTTGCAACAAAAGAAACTAAAAATATAGAAAACAAAAGCAATATGGTAACAAAGTCAATAAAGACTTTAAAAATGGTCCACATCAAAAAAATATTTAAAAAAAATAATAAATAAAGTTTGTACGCAGAGGCAAAAGACCCAGAGTAGCCAACACAATATTGAAGTAGAATAACAAAGCTGGAGGACTGATGCTACTCAACTTCAAGACTTACTATAAAGTGGCAGTGATCAAGACAGTATGGTATTGGTGAAAGAACAGATAAATAGATCAATGGAACAGAACAGAGATCACAGAAATAAACTCGCATAAATATAGTCAACTGATCTTTGACAAAGGAGCAAAGGCAATACAATGGAACAAAGGTAGTCTCTTCAACAAATGGTGCTGCAATAACTGGACATCCACGTGCAAAAAAATGAATCTAGACATAGACCTTACATCTTCCCAAAAGTTAACTAAAAGTGGATCATAGGCCTAAATGTGAAATGCAAGAACTATAAAGCTCCAAGAAGATAAACTCCCAGATAACCTTGGGAACAACACCACCAAAGGCATGATCCATGAAAGAAATAATTGATAAGCTAGACTTCATTAAAATTAAAACATCTGCTCTGCAAAAGACAATGTCAAGAGAATTAGAAGACAAGCCACAGACTGGAAAAAAATATTTGTAAAAGACACATCTGAAAAAGGATTGTTATCCAAAATATACAAAGAACTTTTAAAACTCAATAATAAGAAAACAACCATATTAAAAAATAGGCCAAAGGCCTTAACAGACATCTCACCAAAGAAGATATACAGATGGCAAATAAGCATGTGAAAAGATGCTCTACAACATACGTCACCAAGGGAATGCAAATTAAAACAATGGGATACCACAACACACCTATCAGATTGGCCAACATCAAACACTGGCAAGGATGTATAGCAACAGCAACTCTCATTCATTTCTGACAGAAATGCGAAATGGTACAGCCACTTTGGAAGACAGTTTGGCAACTGTCTTAAAAAATTAAACATATTCTTATCCTACAATCCAGTAATCGTGCTCCTTTGTATTTACCCAAAGGAGTTGAAAACATGTCCACACAAAAACGTGCACACAGATGTTTATAGAACCTTTATTCATAATTGCCAAAACTTAGAAGCAACCAATATGTCCTTCAATAGAGGAATGGATAAACTCTGGTACATCCAGACAATGGAATGTTACTTAGCACTAAAAAGAAATGAGTTATCAAGCTATGAAAAGACATGGAGGAAACTTAAATGCATATTTCTAAGTAAAAGAAGCCAATCTGAGAAAGCTACATATTCTATGATTCCAACTATATGATATTCTGGGAAAGGCAGAAATATGGAAACAATGAAAAGATCAGCAGTTGCTAGAAATGGGGGTGGGGGTGAAGAGACAGAGCATAGAAGGGTTTTAGAACAGTGAAAATACTCTGTATGATATTATAATGACATATTATTATATGTCATTATGCATTTGTCCAAACTCATAGAATTAGAACATATAACACAGTGAACCCTAAAGTAAGCTATGGACTTTAGGTAATAACGATGTGTCAATGGAAATTCATCCTTGGTAACAAATGTACCAATCTGGTGAGTGATGTTAATTATGGGGGAGGTGGGAATTCTCTGGTTGGCCAGTGGTTAGGACTCGGTGCTCTCACTGCCGAGGGCCCAGGTTCAATCCCTGGTCGGGGAACTAAGATCCCACAAGCCACACGGTGTAGTCAAAAAAAAAAAAAAAAAAAATTATGGGGGAGGCTGTGCACGTGTTGAGGCAAAGGGTATATGGAAAACCTCTGTACCTTCCTATCAATTTTGTTGTGAATCCAAAACTGCTCTAAAAAATAAACCTTTAAAAAAAAGATGTACATCTACATCCAAATCTCATATTGCCATATTTTCTTACACACAGTGAAGAATGGATTTTGCAAGCCAAAATATTTTGGTCAACATTGTAAAAAATTTATAGGCTATCTCAAAATAAGATTGATTTTTCTTGTAGTTGAATTTAAATATTAAAGGCTTTATGGTTCCAATTGGTAATGCATAATAACTGGGTCTGCTTTATAACGATTTTTTAAAGCAAAGCATAAATAGCAAGAAAGTTTAAAGGAGTAAGATGCTAAAATGTTCTTTCCTGTGTCTAGTAGTATGCTTTAAAAATTTTTTAACCATAATTCTTTAATTGAAATATCTTCTTTGACTCTGTCTGAAGTGAAGGCAGCTGAAACCTTTTAATATTCAGAGAATAAAAAAAGCAAGTATCCAGTTTTCCAAGATAATCTCAACTAAGAATCTACCTACAGTGCAGGAACATTAACTACTAAGCATTGCTAACGTGGGAAAAAGAGAAAAGCTTACAGTTAAAAAAACAACACCGACTGGTAACGATTTATTTTCCAAAGTCATTCCAGCACCTCTTACCTCTTTCTACAAATGTGTGTACCAAGAGCACAAGGGCCACGGCAGCTTGGCAAAGAAGATTCACCTTGGTATGCCTAGTGTTCATTACTGAAGCTCAGGCTTCCCTGTAACTTTTCAGGTTTTATGTAAGCAAGGGTCACTAATTCCAAGGGCCTCAAAAGGTCACCAGAAAGGCTAAAGATATATTAGGTATCAAGGAGAGGTAGCAAAATAAGCGTGAGAGAGTGGGCAGTAAAAATGGATAAATACTCCCACCAACGATCCAGATGTACAAACTCTTCCATCATTTACAACCACAGGCCACCATAGACTCTTTCTTTCTTCTTTCTTTATGGCTGCACTGGGTCTTTGTTGCTGCGCACTGGCTTTCTCTAGTTGCGGTGAGCAGGGGGCTACTCTTTGTTGCAGTGCGCGGGCTCCTCATTGCAGTGGCGTCTCTTGTTGCGGAGCACGGGTTCTAGGCATACTGGCTTCAGTAGTTGAGGCACACGGGCTCAGTAGTTGGGGCTCGCAGGCTCTAGAGCACAGGCTCAGTAGTTGTGGTGCACAGGCTTAGTTGCCCCACAACATGTGGAATCTTCCCAGACCAGGGCTCGAACCCGAGTCCCCTGCATTGGCAGGCGGATTCTTTAACCACTGCGCCACCAGGGAAGTCCCCCACAGCCCATAGACTCTTGAAGATGGATTTCTCTCAAGAGCAAGCAGCTGTTTCACCAAAGCTACACTGAGGTTATTTCTATAAGATAATATATTATTTTGTGAAGACTCCCTCTCTCCTATTTCTGGTTCTTTCCCTCTTTTTTATGTTATTGGCCACAGTATCAAACTGAGTAAAATTTTCCAGCTCAACCACATTATCTGCTTTGTCTATCCACACACTCTTAAAGCTGCTCTTAAGGGGGGCTATATTTTTCTGTGAGAACAGATGAAATACAGCCTGTCATGACAATCAGTGCGAACCATCTGGAATATTTTCAGGAAAGACCAAATAAAATCCAATCAAATAGGTTTGAGAAGCAACAGAAGTCTAAGGTGGTGTTTTTATCCACTAATTGTAAAGTTTATAAATTGCCATTGTTGATAGGTGTTTATCCTTCGAACACACTCATATGACTATGCCCTATATATTTGTAGGAGAGTGCTTGTCATAACAAAAGACTAGAAACAGCCTAAATGTCTATCAGTAGGGAGCTGGTTAAATAAATTAGTCTACCCAATACAATGAATGGATACTATGCGGCTAATGAAAAGGAATGAGGTAGCCCAATATTTGTGAGATGGAAAGCCCACCAAAGAATAATAAGTGACACTGAAAACAAGTTAAAATGAAAAGTTTAGCTTTAGTCCATGTATTTTGTTTTTGTTTTTGTTTTTTGCGGTACGGGGGCCTCTCACTGTTGTGGCCTCTCCCGTTAGGCTCCGGACGCGCAGGCTCAGTGGCCATGACTCACGGGCCCAGTCGCTCGGCGGCATGTGGGATCTTCCCGGACCGGGGCATGAACCCGTGTCCCCTGCATCGGCAGGCGGACTCTCCACTGTGCCACCAGGGAAGCCCAAGTTCATGTATTTTCAATTGTGTACTATGCCAGAGTATGAGTATACCACAACATATTTATAAAACATATCAACATAAATGTATCTCATAAACATAAATTGAGGGCAAAATGCAAATTGCTAAAATACTAACAATATTATATCATTTATATGACATTTTAAAACATGAGAAACAATTCTACCTACTGTTCGGGACACATATATATGAATTAAGAGTACAAAGAAATGCACGGGGATTAGGAGGGACAATATAATTGGGACAAGGTATTGGGTTAAACCACATGATAGTGCCAATGTTCCACCATTTTTGACCTACAGAAACAACAATGTCATATATGGTTCAACCTCACATGTAAGTGGTCTTTGACTATGTTAAGTAGGTTTTACTTTTTAAGCTAAGAGGAAGATACACATGGGTTCATAGGAACCCATGTGGATCCACCATTATTTAGCTCTATGACCCAAGACAAGTTATTTAACCTAATTTCTTTATCTGTAAAATGGGGATAATAATGAAACATATCTCACAGGGGTACCATGAAAATCAAATAAGTGAATATATATTAAGCACTTAAACAGTACCTGGCACATGGGTAAGCACTATTTGATTCAGCTACTATTATATCCTATAGCCTTTTGTACAGCTGTAATATTTCATGAAAATTTATTTTTTTCACTTATTATTATGGAAAACTGTAAATATAAACAAAAGCAAGGAGACTAGTATAATAAGCCCAAATGTACCAATCATTTTGCTTTAATAATTAGCAAAGCATGGCCAATGTTTCACTTCTACCCCCATTCCCAGAAACGCACATTAGATTATTTTGAAGGGAATCCTAGATTTCATCCATAGATACATTTTTATGTCTTTAAAACATAAGGATTTCTAGAAACATAACCAAAAATACCATTACCACATTTTAAGAATTAACGATTCCTTAATATTATCAAACATCTAGTCACTGCTTCAATTTCCTTGCTTGTCTCATAAATACTTAAGTAAATTTTGTTTTGCAGTATTTATAAGTACACAGCTTGCTGAATTTTTACAAAGTGAACATTCCCATGTAACCAGCCAGCACTTGGAAGAAGAAATAGAATGTTGAGTTTTCCATCTTTTTGTGTGTTTTTTACAAATGTTTTCAAATCAGGATCCAAATAGGGTTATATCTTACAAATGGTTGACAGTCTCTTTCACAGTAATTTTTCATTTTTAAATTAACATTACAGTGATGAATGATATGAGCCTATTTCTACTTTTTAGACAATTTAGGTGCTTTTCATTATTTCTAAAAGAAAATATAAAATACTATTTGTTACCACTGGCAGTGAGAATGGAAGTCAGAAATATGCCAGAGTAGTCTTTCAAGGCATTACCAACAAACAGCATTTTTAGAAAGGAAATACCACTGAAAATTAAAAACAGATTCAACTATGGTCATTAAAGTATAACAAACAGCCAGAGATCTATTCTCCAGCTAACTCAATATAGAGATTCGCTTTTAGAATTTACTTGTATTTTTCATTATCATAATTGTATTCTACCTTAACTACTGTGCTTCCTTACTTGGGTTTCCAGCCCTGAGTCGAAATGAAATGAAAGTGTCTCAATGGTGCGCCGGTAATAGAATTTGAAAATCTTTATTCTGAGATATTGTAGTTTTGCAACCCTTAATGGCATTGTCCTTAACTGGAGATGCACAAGCAAATTCATTTCCTGCCAGCCTCTCTGGGAGGGCCTTCCAACTGCAGAGTTTTCACTGACTTCTAATGACTGGGTGCAGCAGAGAGGGGCCTCTGGGAGCAGGATGCTGTCTTCTGGCAGAGTTCCTGGGAGAAAGAAAACCTTGAAAGATGCACTGCAATAAATCCCTTGTTCTGGGAAAACAGAAAGTCAAGCTCTACCATAAATTTTTTATTTTCCTCCATAATCCGATTTTAAGATTATGTTCAGGTGAAAGCAAGAGAATATTGTCAGATAAAATAATTGTGAAAAGGTCTGAAATTAAAATATGTATAAATGCTTATGTAAAACAGTCATGTAGAGTATTTCACTCTCCAAGACTTTGAGAAAAATGCTAAATCTGGTGATAAAATCTGAGACTGTCTCTCATACATTTGTAAAATTAAGATAATTATGTGAGTAAATGAGAAGAAAATGAGAAATCTATATACTACTATACTGCATTGTCAGTAAGAATAAGGTGACTGATTTTTAAAGAAAATGCAGAATTACCAAAAAAAATCACTTACTTATTCCACATTTATATTATGAGATGTGTGTAGCTATTGAAAATACACCAGAACCTCACCCAGAGAGTGTTTCCACAGTCCGAGAAGACAGCATTGATAAATGGAAGTTGCATATCACACAAACTGAATGGTGATGTAGAAACCTTGCACAGAAGCAGGCTTTCATTTCTGACCACTTTGGTACAAACTAGATTTCCCTAGAGGTTCAATTTGAGGTAAAGAACAGGCAATTTAAGCTAACTCAGCAAGTCAGAAATCAGTGGTAATAATACGTGGTAAGTGCCGGGAAAAGGTGATGTCCAGAAGTTGGAAGCTGTTGTAAATTCAATTTCCCCATACAAAAGAAAAATTAGCAAAGCAACAAATGCAGCTCCAGGCAATGGCGTGCGGGATGGTTACCTGATAGTCAAGCCACTCTCTCATCATGCTCCCACCCCCCAAACACAAACAAGAATAATTTAGCTAGCCAATCCTGTTGCAATCTGGCATCAGTTCTCAAAGATTTGGTTCCATGACATAGTTATTGCAAGGGGGTAAGCAAGGTACAGGGACCTGCTTTCAGAGGAAAGGAACCTACCGACCTCTCAAGGAAAGGAACTGTGTGTTCTATTTACCCTTGTCTTCCCAGCGCTTAGCACTACCAGGTCTCATTGTATCCTCCACAGATGTTTGTTGACATTGCAGTTGGTTGGAAGTCATAATATATCAGGATTTGTGTTCATCCAGACCTTGAAGTAGCATAGTAAAGAAGAAATCAGCTATGTGTATGAAACTGCTTTTAAAAGGATACATTATTTCATGAATAAGTTAAATTTTGTCAGCATCCTGCTACTTCAAGGTCTGGCTAGAATAATTATCATCCTGATTTACAAAAGCTGTTCAAGACTACCTGGGACTTCACTAAAAAAACCAAGATAGGTAACAAAGATGGGGCTCAAACTCTGGTATACTATATCCAGTGTGATTTTCTCCATACCTCATCTGTTGAGCTATCAAATACCAACAACCACAGAAAAGAGAAGGGCGGGTGACAGCCACCCAGATTGGCTCTTCAAAGTCTTACTGTTATTATCAGCAGGACCCTGGTCTTGTTTGTAGCCAGCACAGAGATCAACTGTCTTGACAATCCCAGAATCAGCTGTAGCTGTGGCCCCAGGGCCAGCATAGACTGTTTTCACTACATTCTGATGAGTGTTGGAGATTGGGAATATTCGCCTGGAAGTAATAAGCAAGATCAGAAGTGACTGGAGGCAGGTAGAGCAGTTAAAGGACCACAAGAATAGCCCTAGAATAAGAGACTCTCTTAAGTAATATAAAAGGAAAAGAAATATACATCAAAAGCTGAAACACAGATAGATAATAGGTGGGTAAATATATATCTGATAGATATCAGATACATACATATAAATTAGAATGTCTTAATTCTGAACTATATATCTTTACACATCTAATGTTTCTGAAATAGGGATGCATTTTATAATCAATGTGCATATTTAACACAACGGTCTTTTTTTCCTAACACTACAGAAGGGAAGAAATGTACATGTAATTTCTACTGCCTAACGACTTCTTTCCTTTCATTTGGAACTGTAGATCAGAGAGTGGTTGATCAATAAACTAAATTTGATTATCATTTATACTCTTTTTATATTTTTGCCTTACTACATATGATCTCTCTGAGACCAGAGGCCCCATTTTACTTATCTCTATAATTTCCCATAACACCTAATATTTCTTGATACAGAGTTTAATACATATTTGCTAATGGGTATTGTTAAAAGTTACACACATACAATTAGCAAAAAAATGTCTCAAGCAGGTGATTCATGTCCAACAAAATGAAAGAAGTTGAGGAAAATAAAACTGTTGAGCATATTGAAGCACTAGATACATCCATTAACTCAGATGAGATATCATCTAAATATCTAAACAGCAAGGAGAATGTTGCCAAAAATTAATTTCTGTTTATGACATTTTAGTAGAAATCCTCTATCATACAAAAATGAACATTAATTTTTACCTCACTGTATTTTGATTAGAATAAATTTTAAAAAGGAAACAACTGGAGGCAATGGTTAAATTATAATACAACCATAAACTAGAATGCAGTGCTGCCAATAAAAAATGAGGTTTCCAAAAGATACTTAATGACCACATTATAATATTTAGTGGGAAAAAGCATGATATAAAATTAAATCAATTATTTGATTTAAATTTTTAAGATATTGATGGAGTTCAGAGCATGCTGCCCCCAAATATGGCTCCATGACATATTGAATACTTTAAGCTAAAGGAATTTGAGAAATGACAGATACGGAAAGGACTCTCAGACCTACCCCATCTCCCCTGAAACAGGTGATGAGACCATCAGGTGAGAGGTGCCATCCTTATACCTGGAAGAAAGTAGCGTCCTTATCTCTGAAGACAGAGGAGCACCAAGAAGAATCCCAATAAACAGGGCTTGCTAAGTTTCCCCCAGTTTACTACCCTTAGCTCATACTTCTTTGTCCATAACTATCCACTCTTCATCAAATCTAGAATAAAAACACTCAGGTTTAAACTGTTTCTTCAGGTCTTCATTCCCTTATGAAGGCTCCCAAGTCACATAAAACTTAAATAAATGTGGTTGCTTTCCTCTTGGTAATTTATCTTCTGTCAGTCCAATTTATAGGGCCCCAGCCAGAGAACCTAAGAGTGTAGTAAAAAGAAAAGAAAAAAGAAATTTTCTTCCCCTACAAAATATATGAGACTAGAAAGAAATATACCTAAATCTTCATAGTGGTTTTATTTCTCAAATATGAAACTACAGATATTTTAAAAAACTAATTTCTATAATTTCCAATATTTTTATCAGCAGGGCTTTTAAAACATTTACCTTAATGAGCAAGTTCCCCACAGTGTGATTTTGTTCATTTGAGTCTTCTATGTGCATACTGCTGGCCAGCTGTAGCTTACCCCTCAGAACAAGACTGTGTATAGAAACGACTCAACCAAATTAACAAAAATATACTACCCCAACCTTTACTGAGTTATTGTCACCAATATTATTTTTATTTTCCTCCTAATAAGAAAATTAAAATCTATTTCAATTTTTAGAAGCAACTCACATGAAATCTCAGATTATAAACTGTGTCTGGCTTTTCTATTCCAGGAATGGGTTAAATCGATCAGTTAATGAAAGGACTAGCTACTGAGACCTGTAGGAAATGGATGACACCCAAATGAAAGCCATTCAGGGATTAAACAGAGAGGGATTCCTCGAAAAAGACCAGATTTCTGGGATTCACAGCATCCTCTCTTTCTCCAGGTTCTCCTCTGATCCTTCTTATCTAACTGTATACCTGAAATGTGCATATTTTATGTGCAAATATATGTGCGTAATGTACACATTTAATGTACAGTTATTTTTCTTACTAAGCAAGGGAACACTAAGACATATCTATAAGTAGCTCTCACTAGCTCCTCTTCCTTCACTTCCTCCTTAAGCTGGGCACTGCCCCAATTCCCACCCTCAGACCTCTTCTTTCACTACATGTTTCTTTAGGCTGATGCTTCTCCAAGTGTGCTTCCAGACCAGCAGCATAAGCACGACCTGGGCGTTTGTTAGAGCTGCAAATTACTGGGCCTATCCCAGACTGAATCAGAAACTCCAGGCATGAGGCCCTGCGGTGAGTTTTAACAAGGCCTCCAGGTGATTTTGATGTGTGTTGAAAATCACTGCCTCCAGGCAATCTCATCTGCCTCGTAGGTCTGTGGCTATAAACCTGTACTGCCCGGCTCTGACCTCTCTTATGAGCTCCAGACCTGAGTTACCATCTGCCTGCTAAATCTCTCTATCTGAATATCCCCAGTGTAACTCAAACTCAGCAAAGTAATAAGCTTCGACCTTCCTACCCCTCTCCCTGACCACCTCTACCCTAAAGCCTGCTCCTTTTCCGGCTCTCCCATCTCAATGAATGATACCTAATATTCACCTGGTCCCTTAGCCTAGAAATCTTAAAAATCATCTATTTTAGTTTTCTTCCGGTCACAAGTCCTGACTCTACCTTAGCGATGTCTCTCATGTCCTACTCTCCTTTCTTACTTTCACTACCATACTGCAGTAACAGGTCTATTCACCACTGGTTGATCCCCACCCAAATCCATCCCTCACACTTCTGCTGGACAAAAAAAATGAGAGGGAGAAAGACCATGTTGTACATCAATATAATCCCATTGCTGGTTGCTCCAAAATATTCTTTTTCTGGGACTTAATTCTCTCTGTGACCCTGTTGCTCATAAATATTAATAGTATTGTGTTATTTTTCCAAAACATCAGTCTTTTCCTGTTAAATCTCTTCTCAAAAACTTTCAGGAGGAGGGGAAGGAAAAAAAAAAAAAAACAACTTTCAAAACTTCCCATTGTCGAGACTTCCCTGGCAGTCCAGTGGTTAAGACTCCGCGCTTCCACTGCACGGGGCACAGGTTCAATCCCTGTTTGGGGAAGATCCCACATGCCGTAAGGCCAAAAAAAAAGAAAAAGTTCCCACTGTCTATTTGAAAATCTCAACTCTTTAAAATGATGTTTTTAAACCCCTGCCCCCTGCCATGACAGCATGGTCCCACCCCACACTTTCACTCATGCTCCTCCTTGGATCTGGATTTCACCTCCCATTTCCATCCCTCTTTCTTTCTTTCTTTCTTTTTTTTTTTTTGCAATACACGAGCCTCTCACTGTTGCGGCCTCTCCCATTGCGGAGCACAGGCTCCGGACGCGCAGGGTCAGCGGCCATGGCTCAGGGGCCGAGCCACTCCGCGGCATGTGGGATCTTCCCGGACCGGGGCACGAACCCGTGTCCCCTGCATCGGCAGGCGGACTCTCCATCACTGCGCCACCAGGGAAGGCCCCCATCCCTCTTTATTTACCATTTTACTTTTTATCCTTCAAAGACCAGTTTGAATGCTACTTGCCTATCAGAACTCACAAATCAGTTATCTTTGTGCCGCCCATGGCACATTTCTGTTTTTTATAATGTATTTATTTATTTACTTTTTGGCTGCGCTGGGTCTTTGTTGCTTCGCGCAGGCTTTCTCTAGTTGCAGTGAGCGGGGGCTACTCTTCGTTGTGGTGCACAGGCTTCTCATTGCGGTGGCTTCTCTTGTTTCGGAGCACAGGCTCTAAGCACGTGAGCTTCCGTAGTTGTGGCTTGCAGGCTCTAGAGCGCAGGCTCAGTAGTTGTGGCACATGGGTTAGTTGCTCCGCAGCATGTGGGATCTTCCTGGACCAGGGCTCCAACCGTGTCCCCTGTATTGGCAGGTGGACTCTTAACCACACTGCACCACCAGGGAAGTTTCCCAGGGCACATTTCTTACACCTCCGTGAGAGCTTCCTTTCTTCCAGGCATAGTAGTTATTTGCTTATCTGATAACACATGCCCTAAAGGGCATGATGGAGACCTTAATTCATTTCTATCTCTTAAACTACTTAGCCTACTTTGAAAGCATTATGCTATGGTCTGAATGTTTGTGTCCTCCCAAAATTCATATTTTGAAATTCTAATGCCTAATGTTTATAGCATTAGGAGGCAGAGCCTTGGTAAGATGATTAGATCATGAGGGTGGAGTCTTTGCCAATGGATCAGTGCTCTTATAAAAAGGCTCACAGAGCTCCCTAGCCCCTTCGGCCATGTCAGGATACAATGAGAAGCTGGCAACAGGGAAGAGGATCCTCACCAACCATGCTGACATCCTGATCTTGGACTTCCCAGAGTCCAGAACTGCGAGAAATAAACTTCTGTTGTTTATAAGCTACCTAGTCCATGGTATGTTGTTACAGCAGCCCAAACAGACTAAGACACACTCAATAAACACTAACTGAGCGGAAATACATATTGTATCAATTACCACACAAAGGTTAAGCCAAACCAACCTATCTTGGCACAAATTAAATGCTTGAATGGGTCTCTCCTAGTTTCTCCAGAACAGGGGCTGTCACACCTGGGTGATGGTGAAAGAAGAGGGCTGAGGATGGATTTTGCAGCGTGCCCAATTTAAGAAGGAAATGAGGGAAAAGGAGCTAGTGAGGGATACTTATAGATATGTTGTAGTGTTCTCCTCACATTGTAATAAAAATAGTTCTACATTCAGTATGTACATTTCTTCCCCAAAAAGTAGATTCCCAGAATATTATCTAGATAAAAACAGGGGAAAGCAATGAGTGATTACTTTTTAGTAAAGGAACTAAGGAGAAGAAGATGGAGGGAAGGTTTTACTATATTAATGTTCCAATATGTTCATTTTTCTATTCTTAATGCCAATATAGGTTATCTGAGTAGAGGAATATGGGCCAATGTTATGGGGTTTTATTTTTTCTTTTTTTTATAACTTTTAAAAAAATTAATTTATTTTATTTATTTATTTATTTTTGGCTGTGTTGGGTCTTTGTTGCCGTGCACGGGCTTTCTCTAGTTGCGGTCAGTGGGGGCTACTCTTCGTTGTGGTGCGCGGGTTTCTCATTGCGGTGGCTTCTCTTGTTGCAGAGCACGGGCTCTAGGTGCCCGGGCTTCAGGAGTTGTAGCTCATGGGCTCTGGAGCACAAGCTCAGTAGTTGCGGTGCACGGGCTTTGTTGCTCTATGGCATGTGGGATCTTCCCGGACCAGGGATTGAACCTGTGTCCCCTGCATTGGCAGGCGGATTCTTAACCACTGTGCCACCAGGGGAGCCCCTCTTATGGGTTTTTAAAAAATAGTTTTCTGTATTTTTTTAAGACCTAATACATTGCATTAAAATTAAATTAAAATACAGATTCTAAGGCCTCATTCTGGAGGTTCTCAGCTGGTAAGTCTACAGTAGGAATCTGTATTTTTTTCCAATCTCCCCACATGATTCTGGTACACCCCCCAGGACACATGTTCCCCAGTACAATAACCTCCTACCTCTGGTGGTAAGTGGGTGCGGCAACTTCTGTTAAAAGTGTAACAGAAGAAGAAAGCAACTTCACCAGCAGATAATAAAATGGACTTGAAGGTGTGACCTGGCTACAAAATCCATCACACCAAGGGTACCAAAAAGACTAAACAGCAAGGGTCTTGGCCCTCTCCCTCTTGAACACACATTTCTTTCCTGAGGTTATGCTGTACTATTTAGTGAAGCTACATTTGCCTTAACTGCCTTCTTTTCCCCTCAAAACAGTCCTTCACACTCTTTTAAGCCAGATTTTAGGGGAATAAAATATTGCCTAGCCAAAAGGGGAGGGTAATCCAGGTGTGACACACCAGAGAGGGGATGGTGCTCTTGGCATTGTCGCCTCTCCGAGGTAGAATTCCCCATCTTCACATCTGAGCTCAAGTTATGGAGGTCCTTGTTAACGGTGCTGAGGAGTTGGGACTTTATTCAGAGATAAAGTACCTTTCAAAGTGCAATTACCAGACCATCAGTATCAACACGGCGCTAGGAACCTGTTAGGAAATGCAATTCTTGGGCATCACCCTAGATCTACTGAACCAGAAATCCTGGAGGTGGGGCTTAGAAATCTGTGTTTTATAAAGCCCTTCAGGTGATCCTAATGTACATGAATCTGAGAACTACTGATGTAAAGGAAAGGTAGTGACTGGTGGTTTAAAACAAAGAAATGATGTATTGAATACTTTTATCTGTGTTTTAGAAAGGTAACTCTGATTGTATAAATTAAAGCAAAGAGAAACACAATAAATCAAATATTTATACTGCACCTACAATGTATCAAGTACCAGGTACTTTACA
Organism: Lagenorhynchus albirostris; assembly: GCF_949774975.1. Lineage (NCBI taxonomy): Eukaryota > Metazoa > Chordata > Mammalia > Artiodactyla > Delphinidae > Lagenorhynchus > Lagenorhynchus albirostris. Next base: position 120,911,708 of record NC_083098.1, on the reverse strand, counting down.
GATATTTATGTCTTGTTTGGACTGAAAGCCAGTGAGGCTGTCTCTGTCCAGACTCCCAGAGAGCCCTCAGTGCAGTTCTCCCAGTAAGGGTCCCCTCAAACTGCCCATGCCTGCTGCCCTACTGCCCCCTGTGCCCACTCTCTCTTCATTCTGTCCTATGTCCTTCTTAGACGCTGACCTTTGAGTCCCCCACTTCCTGTCTAATGGCCAGAACTGGTTTGCATGGACCTCAGTGAGGCACATGAGATAATGCAGTGTCTGCTGGGCCCGTGTACCTTTTGGGCCTCTGCCACAAAGCTCTAGAGCTCCTCGGATCAGAATGGTAAGTCAGCACCAAACTTTTCAGTATGGAATCCTCCTCCGACCCCTGTGTCCTGGGGCCATAAAGAGACACTGGTGCCAGATCTGGATGAGACACTTGCTAACTTCTCCCACGATAGTCTTAGGGTCACAGTCCTCCCCAAACACTTCCTCTCTTCATCCTCGTAGTAGAAATACTCCAATATACCACCCAGCTTTTTAGCCAAAAGAAATTTTAGATTTTCTTCTAGAAATGTCGAGCCTACGGCACCAGCTGCTGTTCTTGTAGAAAGTATGAAGAGTTAAGGCTCTGAAAGGCATCAGCAGAGGCATGCCCAAGAAGATACCACAGAGAGACACTGCCATCCCAACCAAGATCTGCTTGTAGTGACCTCCTGTGACCCCAGCGTTAGAGGCCTCCAGAATCTGTTTCCAATGCTGATGCAGCCAGTTCTCTGCGATGAGTGTGCTATGGAGACCTGGAATCTTCATCAGCATTAGCTACAGTAAAAACTGCTCTCCCGGGCTTCCCTGGTGGCGCAGTGGTTGAGAGTCCGCCTGCCGATGCAGGGGACGCGGGTTCGTGCCCCGGTCCGGGAAGATCCCACATGCCGCGGAGCGGCTGGGCCCATCAGCCATGGCCGCTGAGCCTGCGCGTGCTCCGCAACGGGAGAGGCCACAACAGTGAGAGGCCCGCGTACCGAAAAAAAAAAAAAAAACTGCTCTCCTCCCATTTAACCAGGAATGTTACCGATGAATGGAGCATGAGTCCTTGGGATGCCTTCTGATACCCTATCGGTAACCGAGCAGAACCCTATGGGGCCTACCCGGACAGACCCCTCCCCCATATCCTCTGCTTTAGCTCCGCTCTTAAGTACCCAGATAATACTATCTCATGCATATTTCCTGAATTTTTCAGATGCTAAAAACCACCACCAAATGGAAGAAATTACCTACCTGATGATCATGAGCATGTAGCCCTCAGACCTACTGGTGCCCAAGGATTGATCATGTTAACCACCCTGTCACCTCAACATCAACCAATCCGAGAATTGTGCACGTGCTGATCACATACCTGCAACCCCACTCCCTTACCTGGCCTTTAAAAATGCTTTGCTGAAACCCTTCGGTGGATTGGGGTTTTGGGGGGCATGAACCACCTGCCTCCTTGCATGGTCCTACAATAAACCTTTCTCTGCTCCGAACTGTGACATTTCAGTATCGTTCGGCCTTACTTGTGTCAGGCACACAAACTTGCGTTCAGTAACATACCCCACCCTTGCTGGATGAACAAACAGCACAGAATCTGCAGCAGGCTCACCCAAACCATATGTCCACACTCCCTGGAGCTCCTGACTGCGGCACAGGACTAGGAGGGCTAAAACATCTCTGGGGTTGTGAGTCAGAACTTCCAGAAAAGGGAAACCAAACTGACGGGGATCTGCAGTGTTCATGGAGAAATGAACCAGTTTTGTTGTGATCTGATGCAGAACTTGATAAAAGGGGGTGGGGGTGGGGAAGCCTACCAGTGCAAAGACTATTACAGTAATTCAGGAGAGTGATGGTTAAGGTCTTAAATCAATCAGCATTAGTGGGCACTGATGAAGAGAAACAGCTGATTCAATTCAAAGGAAGGATGAAGACAGGATCAAAACTCTTAGAGGAGAACATAGGCAGAACACTCTTTGACATAAATGGCAGCAATATCTTTTTGGAACCACCTCTTAGAGTAATGAAAATAAAAACAAAAATGAACAAATGGTACCTAATTAAAAGTAAAAGCTTTTGCACAGCAAAGGAAACCATAAACAAAACAAAAAGATAACCCACAGAATGGAAGAACATATTTACAAATGGAGCAACCGACAAGGGATTAATCTCCAAAATATACAAAGACCTCATATAGCTCAATATCAAAAATACAAACAGGGCTTCCCTGGTGGCGCAGTGGTTGAGAGTCCGCCTGCTGATGCAGGGGACACGGGTTCGTGCCCCGGTCCGGGAAGATCCCACATGCCGCAGAGCAGCTGGGCCCGTGAGCCATGGCCGCTGAGCTTGCGCGTCCGGAGCCTGTGCCCTGCAGCGGGAGAGGCCACAGCAGTGAGAGGCCCGCGTACCGAAAAGAAAAAAAAGACATCAAAAAAAAAAAAAAAATACAAACAACCCAATCAAAACATGGGCAGAAGATCTAAATAGACATTTCTCCAAAGAAGACATACATATGGCCAATAGGCACATGAAAAGATGCTCAACAACACTAATTATTAGAGAAATGCAAATCAAAACTACAGTGAGGTACCACCTCACACAGGTCAGAAAGGCCAACATTAAAAAGTCTACAAGTAACAAATGCTGGAGAGGGTGTGGAGAAAAGGGAACCCTCTTGCACTGTTGGTGGGAATGTAAATTGGTACAACCACTATGGAGAACAGTATGGAGGTTCCTTAAAAAACTAAAAATAGAACTACCGGGCTTCCCTGGTGGCACAGTGGTTAAGAATCCGCCTGCCAATGCAGGGGACACGGGTTCAAGCCCTGGTCCAGGAAGATCCCACATGCCACGGAGCAACTAAGCCCGTGCACCACAACTGCTGAGCCTGCGCCCTAGAGCCCGCGAGCCACAACTACTGAGCCCACGTGCCACAACTACTGAAGCCTGTGCACCTACAGCCTGTGCTCCACAACAAGAGAAGCCACCGCAATGAGAAGCCCGTGCACCGCAACGAACAGTAGCCCCCTCTTGCCGCAAGTAGAGAAAGCCTGTGTGCAGCAATGAAGCCCCAACGCAGCCAAAAATAAATAAATAAATATTAAAAAAAAAAAAAAAGAACTACCATACGACCTAGCAATCCCACTACTGGGCATATACCCTGAGAAAACCATAATTCAAAAAGAGTACCACAGTGTTCACTGCAGCTCTATTTACAATAGCCAGGACATGGAAACAACCTAAGTGTCCATGGACAGAAGAATGGATAAAGAAGATGTGGTACATATATACAATGGAATATTACTCAGCCATAAAAAGAAACGAAATTGAGTTATTTGTAGTGAGGGGGATGGACCTACAGTCTGTCGTACAGAGTGAATTAAGTCAGAAAGAGAAAAACAAATACTGTATGCTAACGCATATATATGGAATCTAAAAAAAAAATGGTTCTGATGAACCTAGGAACAGGACAGGAATAAACATGCAGATGTAGAGAATGGACTTGAGGACACAGGGAGGGGGAAGGGTAAGCAGGGACAAAGCGAGAGAGCAGCATGGGCATGTATACACTATCAAATGTAAAACAGATAGCTAGTGGGAAGCAGCCACATAGCACAGGGAGATCAGCTTGGTGCTTTGTGACCACCTAGAGGGGTGGGATAAGGAGGGTGGGAAGGAGACACAAGAGTGAGGGGACATGGTGATATATGTATACATATAGCTGATTCACTTTGTTATACAACAGAAATTAACACAACATTGTAAAGCAATTATACTCCAATAAAGATGTTTAAAAAAAAATAATACCTGAAAAAAAAATAAGAGAGAGAGATGAACAAAGTAAAAGGAATTCACAATCCTGTGTGTGATAAGAGGTGAAGGGGAATGAGGGACACGTAATTAGAAGGGTAAACTGCGATGGACTTTTAACACAAAGGACTCAGATGCAACCCAGGTAATCCATGAGAAGGCTTGCATGCCCAGCGTTCAGCTGAGGGAACCATGATGGACGGACCTGGCTGGGGTCCAGGGAGAAGACATGGGAAAGATGCTGAGGAAGACCATACCTCTGCAGAGAAGCAAAAAGGGCTTCATACACCAGGGATGGGAAGAGCAGGCAAAGCAAAGCTTCCAGCCAACACTCAGCTAATAACAGACATGTGAGGGAGCCAGGCCAAGCCAAGAACTAACCAGCTGATCCAGAGATGCACAAGCAACAACCTGTGCTTGTTATTTTCAGCACCGAGTTCGGGGAGGGTGGGCTGTTTTGCAGCAGTAGCTAAGGGATGCATCAGACTCAGCAACGCTGAGGCAACCAGAGGTAACTTCAGTACCATCTCCATTTGAACCTCAAAAGTATATAATTCACCTCAACATAATAAAGGCTATATATTCTATATGACAAGCCCATTAAAAAAAATACTATATAGATCATTCCTGGAATGTGACAAATTCAAATTTGCTTTCTGGAACTTTCTGGAATTGTTTGTTTGGTTTTTTTCTGAATATTTTTGATCCATGGTTGGTTGAAGCTATGGAGGTAGAACTTACAGATACAGAGGGCTGACTGTATTTATATCTTGTTATATTTTTTAACCACGATAAAAATTAAAATCACTGAAATAAAAAAAAACATGGAAGCAACCTAAATGTCCATCAACAGATGAATGCATAAAGACGATGTGGTACATATATACAACAGAATATTACTCAGCCTTAAAATAGAATGAAATAATGCCATGTGCAGCAACATGGATGGACCCAGAGATTATCATACCAAGTGAAGTAAGTCAGAGAAAGACAAATATTATATGATATCACTTATACTTGGAATCTGAAAAAAAAAAAAAAAAAAGGATACAGGGACTTCCCTGTCGGTCCAGTGGTTAAGAATCCGCCTTCCAGTGCAGGGGATGCAGGTTCTATCCCTGGTCAGAGAAATAAGATCCCACATGCTGCAGGGCAACTAAGCCCGCGCATCACAACTATTAAGCCCGCGCATCACAACTACTGAGCCCGCACACTCTAGAGACCCTGCACCACAACTAGAGAGAAGTCCGTGCACCACAATGAAAGATCCCACGTGCTGTGACTATTTTTTTAATAAAAAATTTTAAAATTAAATTAAATTTTAAAAAAGGATACAAATGAACTTATTTACAAAAGAAGAACAGACTCAGATTTTGAAAACAAACTTATGGCTACTAAAGGGGAAACGTTGGGGGGAGGGATAAATTAGGAGTTTGGAATTAATATGTATACACTACTATATATAAAATAATCAAAAACGAACTACTGTATAGCACAGGGAAATCTACTCAGTATTCTGTAATAATCTATATGGAAAAAGAAACTAAAAAAATGGATATATATGTATAACTGAATCACTTAGCTGTCCACATGAAACTAACACACCATTGTAAATCAACTACACTCCAATATAAAATAAAAATTAATTTAAAAAAAAGAAGACATGATCAGCTAACTGCATGGCAAGTAAAGGGAATAGAGAAACCAAGGATAACTCTGAGTCAAACTTAGAAAAGTGCAGTAAATTGATTCCATTTAATGGCCCCAATTAAAGGGACTCCCATATCTAGACCCTTTACCCTATATTTAGTTCCCTCTTACTCTGACTCTGGGTTGGGCTATTACATGCTTTCACCAGTGGGACAATATCAAGCTTGAAGCAAGCAGTGACTTGAAAAAGCTTTTAAGAACTTCTACCTTCTTTTGCTTCTCTGTGATCGCTCTGTGCATATTCTCCAAGCTTGCTTGAAAACATGCTCAGGCTAGCCTACTACAAGGACATGAGAAACATGTGCATATGAGAGACACTTGAAGAAGAGCCCAGTTATCCGACTAAGGTCATGTTAGACCAGCCTATAGCCACCTGCTCCTCAAACATGTGAAAGCCTCATCAGGCTCACCAGAACCACGCAACCAAAGGGCAGCTGACTTCACACTACATGCGCAAAACCAGCTGAGACCTGTAAGCCATAATAATGACAGTATTTTAAGCCACTGAGCTTTCAAAGTGAACTGTTACACAGCATTTTTATAGCAACAGGTAAAGGTAACTGAGAGAGTCAAGAAACCCAGTGGGGGCTTCCCTGGTGGTGCAGTGGTTGAGAGTCCACCTGCCGATGCAGGGGACACGGGTTCGTGCCCCGGTCCGGGAGGATCCCACATGCCGCGGAGCGGCTGGGCCCGTGAGCCATGGCCACTGAGCCTGCGCGTCCCGAACCTGTGCTCCGCAATGGGAGAGGCCACAGCAGTGAGAAGCCCGCGTACCGCAAAAAAAAAAAAAAAGAAACCCAGTGGTTCTCTTTTCAGACTTTGAAACAGACGCAGAGCATGTGAGTAGAGAAAGAAAAATTCAAGTCTAGACATCATGAATTTAAGATCATTATAGGACAACTAGGTAAAAACATGCAAAAGTAACATAGAAACACAAGTCTAGAACCCAAACAAAATTTTGAGCTGACGACATAAATTTCCTCCTTCACCATAAACTGATCTCAGAGAGCACAAACAGTAAGATTTCTTTTTTAATAGCAAAATATAAAAGTAATAATAATAATAATAAAAATTTTTTAAAAACAGCAAAATAAGAAATTTGGGGAACACCGTTTAAAAGGTAGTCAGTAAAACAGGTATTCTCTCCTGCTACAGACGAAAATAATACCGCAAAATATAAACAAACAGAATTTCAAGAAGGCAAGCATGAACAATAGTACCAAGTGCTTCTGATTTCAGTTCAGATGAGGTCTGAAAATGTATATGCCTACTGATTATGGAGTAATGTCAATGCAGATAGAAGGACAACATATAAAGTTGAACATCCCTTACATCCATATGCCTTACTCCCATTCACCAGTAGCCATTCAAGAAATCTTGCACATCAATGTTGTCTTCCCAGGTTTCTTCCTCCTTGCCCTCTCCCAGTCTCCTGCCCCTTTTGTGCCTCTCTGGCCCTATTCCTTTCTTCCTCTGATTGTTTTCAGCTAAAAGGCAAAGGGAGTATTTCAGACCTTGATATGGGATTGAGGAGATGGGAAAGGTATTCCTATAATAGGAGTATTTGATTGCCTGGGTCAGAAACCCCAGACTTTTTGAGCATTAGTTCCTTCTTTCTTTTTTTTTTTTTTGAATTTTATTTTATTTATTTTTTTATACAGCAGGTCCTTATTAGTCATCAATGTTATACACATCAGTGTATAGATGTCAATCCCAATCTCCCAATTCATCACACCACCACCACCACCACCACCCTGCTTTCCCCCCTTGGTGTCCATGTTTGTTCTCTACATCTGTGTCTCTATTTCTGCCTTGCAAACCAGTTCATCTGTACCATTTTTCTAGGTTCCACATATATGCGTTAATATACGATATTTGTTTTTTCTCTTTCTGACTCAAAAGTCCAGCATTAGTTCCTTTTAAAGTCGAAAAAAAATGTTACTTCTAACATCTGCTAAGGTAACAACAATGGCCAAAAATGCAACCAATGAGGGACTTCCCTGGTGGTCCAGTGATTAAGACCCCAAGCTTCTATTGCAGGGGGCACAGGTTTGATCCCTGGTTGGGGAACTAAGATCCTGCATGCCGCATGGCAAAAAAAAAAAAAAAAAAAATGCTACCAAGGAATAGACATTTAATTTTTAACAATAGCACCTACATATTCAAGACCTATCCAAAAAGAAAATTTAGTCTATAAATAATATTTGCCTGCTGTCCATTCCCTTTGCCCCAGAGGTGAAAGCTAGGAATATATGGACTAAACTATATTTTTAGAAATTAAATTTAGCATTTTAACTCATACTACCTTGAAGTGTTCAATTATTTTACTAGAAATTTTGTTACCAAGGCTGTTGCCCCAGAATCATATTCCTGCCCCTCCTTTGAATAGAAACCAACTAATCTAAGTTTCAGGAAGAAGCTGCAAACAGGAAAAAAAAAAACAAAAAAAAAAACCATGAACTGGTTAGAATCAATTAGGCCCAAGATGGGGGAGGATTTGCCTTCCAGTAGACCTGGAACTTCATTATAGCTAATTGTAATGCACTAGATTGCTAAATGACACACCCACCAGAGCCATGACAGATGATGATTGCCATGACAACAACTGGAAAGCCCAAACAAGGAATGAAAAGGAGAGTTGCATCAATTCCAGGTCCAAACCACACCCCTGTTCTTGGATAACTCATGAACATTCCTCCTACTCTTTCCAATTTCCTCCCTTTTACCTCCACCCTCCTATATATTTGGTGTCTCTGCCTGAATTGAGAGGATGATTTGTGAACTAGGTTCCGGCTTCTCCATTCTTTGGCCATTGAGTAAAGCCTGTGCTATTCTAGTCTCAGCATCAGTTTCGTTATTGGCTGCACAAATCCTATCAGAAAAAGAACCTCCCTGGCCGAAACCTCCTATCTCTCTGAGGCTAGGACCCAGGCGCTGGTCTGGTCGACCAATTCAGTACAATGTGACACTACAAGTAGGCCTCAAGAAATACTTGTAGAATCTAATTAAACACTTCAGTTCTATTTGGGAATTCCCTGGTGGTCCAATGGTTAGGACTTCCAGCTCTCACTGCCTAAGGGCCCAGGTTCAATCCCTTTTTGGGGAACTAAGATCCCACAAGCCATGCAGTGCAGCCAAAAAGAAAAGAAAAGAAAAAAAACACTTCAGTTCTATTGGAAATATTCCTTTAGTTTCTAGTTTCATGGTAAGACAGGGATGATGTTTTACATCACAAGATATTCAAAATACACAAATAATATTTACTATTTAGTGTTGTGTAATAATGTTAAAATTACACTGTATAATTTCGTTTTTAAAATCTGTCCCTGGTTAGATGATGATGACTGAGTGAATATTTGATTGGTGTTCTGTACTGAGTGATGGGTTAGAGCAGTGGAAATGCATGTTGTTTTGCTGTTTCCTGCTCAGCATCCATCCCCTCTTCTTTTGATAAAAGCATCTGGTGCAGATGGGCTAACTTCAGTGCCTGCCTTGAGTGAAGGAAAAGAAACAATCTTGCCGGACCTGTTAATGTACCCCATCTCCTCTGGCCACAGTGATTGGCTTAGGTATGAGCAGGTGATGCAAATGACTCTAGTAAGATGAAAGTGTGGGTTGGAACTGTTAGGACAAGGAAATTCTCCTTTCTCCTGGACTTCGGGGTAAGGGATATAAACCTTGAGCTGCTGGGCACTCTCTTGAGGAAAGAGCCTATCAGAAAGTGAAGCCAATATTCAGAGTAGAAAGCCAAAAGTTAAAGGAGATCGAGTGCCAATAATACAATTTACGGCCATGGATCTGGCAATTTCTGAAGGCAGATACCCCTGAACTTTTCAATTACATAATCCAGTGTGAACTGAGTTTTTCTCACTTATAATTAAAGGAGTTTTAACAAAATAATTTTGTGTAATGTGTGTGTGTGTGTGTGTGTGTGTGTGTGTGTGTGTGTGTGTGGCAAAACAGTCTGCTTTAAAAGGTCAAATTTCAAAACTCATTCATTCAACAAATATGTACTGAACACCTACTATGTGCTGGTGTAGTGTTTTTCAACATGGGCACTATTATAACTTTAGGCAAGATAATTCTTAGTTGCTCTGGATTATTCTAAGTAGGGAAGAACATTTAGCATCCCTGGCCTTTGTCCAATATACATGCCAGTAAGCCCCCAGTCACTGTGACAATTGAAATTGTCACACATTTCCAGAAATTCCCCTAGAGGGCAGTACTACTCCTGATTGAGAATGACTGAGGGGCGAGGAGCGGGGAGACCCTGATAATGACATCATAGAACTAAGGATTTTACAGCTGTCAGGCATGTCCAGTATAAAGGACATATCAGAAGTACTCATCGAGGAAAAAAAATATATATATATAGAATAGGAAAAGTTGTTCAAGAAGTCAGAACAGAGTGATATCTACTATTAGAAGGTAAAAGACAAATAAGGGTTTCAATGAATAGAAAGAGATATGAAATAGCAAATGATTAAGGATGTAAAGAAAAAAAATGCTTGAGGTCGCCAGCAGCCAGGGGCAAGACAAAACAAGTTAATAATAAAATAGAGCTTCATTCTGACAAGTTCAAAACGGAGACATTCTGCAGTCAGTTGGCCCTCCCTCTCAGCAAGGCAAGGTCAAAACCAAGTTGGGGCTTGGGGGCAGTTAGAACTATTCTAGATTAAAAGAGACCTAAGAAACAGAACAAGCTAATGTGATAAGTATGCTGAGCATGCTTGAATCCCGATTTGAACAAATTCGCTGTAAAAGACATTTGGGGGACAACTGGGAAAATCTGAACACAGACTGGATCTTCGATGATATTAAGAAGTTGTTGTCCAGTTTGTTTGATGTAGTTATATAGAAAAATCTTCATGTTTTTAGAGATGTATAATTAAATATTCAGGGGTAGACAATCATCATGTTTGTTAGTATGTTAAAATATTTCAGATGAAGCAAATACGGCAGAATCTTAATAACTGTTAAATCTAGGATACTGTGTTAGAGATTCATTTAGCATTTTAATTCTCTCTTTAACTGCTTTTTAATTATTTTGTTAAAATACTGCTGGATATATAGATTTTCACTAGCGTATTCTCTCTACTTTTCTCTATATTAGAAGAATTTTCATAATAGAATGTCAATTAAAAATTATAACTTTATCATAGTTAATTGAAGAAATAATACATATGCATCCTTCCTACGGTTTTCTATTTCTTGTCCTACATAGTTCCTATGTACTGATACTATTTAAAGATTCGTTTAAACAATTTCCAATTTTTTAAATAAATAACTTTATTTAAGAAAACACTGAAGGGTATGAACTGTGCTATAATATTTTGGTCTCCCCACTCCTTTTAATTTTAAAGCTGAAGAAAAACTAGAGAAACAGCTTAGACTACACACTTAGAACATCACTTCGAAACTACTTGAATCCAAAACATGGGCAAGTTGCTTAAAATCTCAACACCTCAATTTCTTCATCAGTAAAATAGAGATAATACTTATTTTATATGTGGTTGAGATTAAATGAATGAATACTTGTAAAGTGCTTCAAACAATACCTGGCACATATTAAACTGCATATAAATTCTTTTTAAAAAGATCATTTCAGTTTAATAAGTGACAATTTGGAAGGAAAAAGCAAACTCCTCATGAGACATTCTAAAACAATGGTTCTCAATTATAATTGTACGTTACAACAACCTGGGTACTGGAGAGTATTTTGAACTTCTTTGTAGCCCCTCCCCTAGACAAATTAAATCAGAAACTTTGGGAGTAGAAACTGGGCATCAGCAGTTTTTAAAGCTCCTCCGGTCCTGTGGGCAGCCAAGTTGATAACCACTGACCCAAACTTTACTCTGCATTCATTCATGTGTGGGTCCCCCATCCTATCTGGGTGATGCCCTATCAAATTCCTGATACCAACCTGCAGTTCGGAATTTATACTGACTTGAGGCAAGAAGGGGTTTTTAATAACCCTGACCCTGCCTTTCAGCATTTGGCTACTCTTTCTTCTAGGGCCATTCTCACTTTATGACCCAGTTCTGAAATCTGAGATAAACCGACTGGGTATCAATATCCCCATTACTATAAGAAGACACTGGAATGTAAATATATGAAAGATCTTCATAACTGAAGAAGTTTCTGATCCAGATAAGAACTCATATCATGATTATTAATATTATTTATTATCATCCCATTTTGCAGACATGGCTCAAAGATATTAAGGACTCGTCCAAGTTCACAGAGCTCGTAAACAATGAAGGCAAATCATAATCAGAGGCCTCTGCCTCCATGTTCAATGCACTTGAAAAAAATGAAACCAGGGCTTCCCTGGTGGCGCAGTGGTTGGGAGTCCACCTGCCGATGCAGGGGACACGGGTTCGTGCCCCGGTCCGGGAGGATCCCATATGCCACAGAGCAGCTGGGCCCGTGAGCCATGGCCACTGAGCCTGCGCGTCCGGAGCCTGCGCGTCCGGAGCCTGTGCTCCGCAGCGGGAGAGAACACAACAGTGAGAGGCCCGCGTACCGCAAAAAAAAAAAAGTGAAACCACAGGTTAGCCCTGGCCTGTGCTTGAAGAATATAACTTTAGCAAGTGTATGCAGAATGAATTAGACCAGAGTCTTAAACTACAAATTCCTGAGCCCCATCAAAAATCTAGTAAAAAAATCTAGTAAAACGTAATCTCAGGTCCAGGAATCACTCTAGCTAATTCTCATCCTTTGGGGAAAACGGAATTGGACTCATTGGTTCTTTGTAGATTGTAGAGGGAAGAGAAAACAAAGTATATTGTTGAGGGTCTGATATAGCCCGGGTGGTTTGAGAGGAGCAGAATAGAAAGCTCTCTAGGTGATCTTTTTTTTTTTTTTCTCTAGGTGCTCTTGATTCATGATGACCACCTGTGTCAGCCCTACCAGTCAAGACCGTAAATTAGAGGGGATTTATGGTGAGGTCAAGGAGACCAATTAGAAGGCACAAGGGAAAAAAATCAATGAGAAATATTTTAAAAAACACAAAAGTGACTGGAATAGACGGAGCCATAGATTAGAGAGCTACAATAGAAAAGAGATCGATGGGACCAAGAGCCATCTGATTGGATATGCAGAGTAAGTAAAGTCAAAGATGATGCCAATATTTAGCGGCTGTATAATGGGAGGATGGTGGGGGGAAAATAATCATGAGACCCAGAAGGAATAAACGTGGGAGTTACGTTAAATTTTAAGTGTAAGTGAGATATCCAGGGAAAGCTATAGGACAACCAGGTGGCACCAATCACCAAGTAGGCCAATGGAAATGTTATCTATGCATCTCTGGAGATATGTACCTAGAAACACAGATTTAGGACTACTCTGAACAAAAACAGTGATTAAAGCATTGGCAGTAAGTGAGATCAGTAAGTGTACAATAAGAATGTTGAATAGAAACGCACAAATCTTGACATAGAAGAAGCCCTTAGGGCTAGCTCCCCATGGCCTTTAAAGATAGATTCCAAGTGTGCACACAGACATGGAACGCCCTCCAAGATATTCTCCTCACGCATCTCCCTAGTTTAGCGGCAACCTGCTGTGGACGTTTAGCCACACTGATCTTTCATGTCACTAAGGCCAAAACTAGACTCATCACCTTTCCCTACAGCAAGACCTGCTCTCACATTTTCTATTTTACGGTCTGATCTATCTTTAATGACCGTGTCAGAAGTGTGGAAGACTTCCTCAACCCCGCACTCTCTGGCTGACATCCAATCAACACCTTGTCCTGAGAAATCTAAGCCATCCTGTCTTCCTATCACCAAAGCAGCCAGCAAAGCCAGGCCTTCAACTCCAACGTCTCTCCTGTCTCACCACCCTTTTAACTGGGAGCCTGGCTTTCAGTCCAGCCCCTGCAGCCACAGAGAGAGAACCTCCCTCAACCACAAATCTAATCCTTTCACTTGCCAGTGAAAAAATTGCCTTTGGGATAAAATCCTAAGCAATTAACATGACCATTACGGTTTGGCCTCAGCTTGCAGGCTAATGTCTATTCATTTATTTTAGATCTCAACTTTAACATCACCATGTTCTTTCTTGGTAGTAGTTAACTCATCACACCTTAAACTGACTGCTTAACTGTCAACCTCATATGCTACACTAGAGAGTAAACTCATTGAGAGACTGAGTTTGTCATTCCTAGCATAGTACCTAAGCATAGGTACTCAAAATCTATCAGGTGGTTGGAAGGCTATGGAGTCTTCCAAACTTGGCAAACTCTTTTTATGGTTTTCTTCTTTGTTTGTTTTTGCAGGATCTCGCTTCCCTAACCAGGAATTGAACCCAAGCCATGGCAATGAAAGTGCCGAATCCTAACCACTAGACAACCAGGGAAATCCCCATGGTTTTTTGTGGTTTTTTGCGGGGGCTGCGTTGGGTCTTTGTTGCTGTGCATGGGCTTTCTCTGGCTGCAGTGAGCAGGGGATACTCTTCGTCGCAGTGCTCAGGCTTCTCATTGCAGTGGCTTTTCTTGTGAGCACAGGCTCTAGGCGCATGGGCTTCAGTGGTTGCAGCATGAGGGCTCAGTAGTTGTGCCGCATGGGCTTAGTTGCTCCACGGCATGCGGGATCTTCCCGGATCAGGGCTCGAACCTGTGTCCCTTGCATTGGCAGGCGGATTCTTAACCACTGCACCACCAGGGAAACCCAATCCCCATGTTTTAAATGTATGTTTTACATGCAGTAACCTCTGCCCAAAAGGTGCTTACACCCCGTCTTAATTAAATCTTCTTCAAACTCTTTGACCTTATTAAACATTTTTTTAACTTTCAACTCTGGCATCACTACTTCAGTTCTCACTGCTCAGTCTGTAATTTCCTAGGACCCCAAGTATCATAACCCATATCAGAATAATGCCATAGCAATGCAATCATACTGTACTGTAATGGTGTGTGTCTTTCCCATACTAGACCTTAAACTCCTCCTCATTGTACTTACTTGATTTTAAATGTTTTGCTGAAGACTAATAAAGTGCACAAATCATGACATACGGCTTTATGAATTTTCACAAAGTAAACACATCCATATAATAAGTAATCAAGTTAAGGAATAAAACACCACAGAACCATTTTCCAATGTCCAATGATTAGTACAGTGACTCTCATCTTCTCTCATACATTCACACACACACTAAATGAATGAATGCCTAAATAAATGAATTTGGAGAAGGACCAGTCAGATTGATGTGTCACGGAAAACAAAAGAAAGAGCTTCAAGAGAGAGGAAGGACTTAACAACGCCAAGAGTAAGTGGAGGTTAAAAAAAGAAAGAAAGAAAATATGTTAGAAAACTGGTGATTGCTGATCTTAAAAAAAAAAGCTTTGATCAAGAGCCAGAATGCAGGGAGTGGAATAAGCAGTTGATAAGGGAACAGAGATAGTGGGTTGATTTTGGTGATGAAAGGAAAGGAACATGTTGACAAGATCAGTGAAGGATTTTAAGCCAAGAAAGAAAAAAGGAAGAAACAAAATGCCTGCATAGCACTGTGGCTGACAGCAAGAACTCTGGAGTCTCACTTCTCGATTCACATCTTCACAGCACCAAACGCTAGGTGTGCGACTTTGGAGCTCCTACTTCACTTCTGCGTGTTTCATCCAGTTCCTCATTTGTAATACAAGGTTCGTAGTTTGTACAACGCAGGGAATTTAGCCAATGCTTTATAATAACTATAAATAGAGTACAAACTTTACAAGTTGTGAATCACTATATTGTACACCTGTAACTTATATCACATTGTACATCAACTATACTTCAATGTTTAAAAAAACTAAAAAAAAAAATTTCATAGTAATACCTCCCCCATAAGATCACGAGGATTAAACGAGAGACTGCTAGAAAATACTGAAGTACTAAACACCCAACATTCGTCCTTGAAAAATCTCAGTAGGTGGACAGGTATTTGAAAAAAAGAGAAGAGGTCAGATGTCAAGAAGATAAAAGGGAGACAGTAATTCAGTGGGAGAACACTGCACCAGGATCTTGGAGATGTAAAATCTTGTCTTGGTTCTGCCATTATCTAGTGAACACTATCCCCCCAAATGTGGCACCTTGGCATACTGAATGTTTTAAGCCGAAGGAATTTGAGAAATTTGAGGAATTTGAGAAGAAATTCTTCTGCAGATGCAGGAAGGACTCTCTGACCTCCCCTGTTTCTCCTGAAACAAGTCTTAAGACCCTCATGTGAGAGGTGCCTTCCCTATACCTGGAGGAAAGGAAGATTCTTATCTCCAGAGATAGAGGGACACAGAGAGGAACAGGCCTTGCTAAGTTCCCCCCAGTTTATTACCCTTAGCTCATACCCTTTTGTCCTGTCACATTTTTCCGTGACTCTTCACTCTTCATCAAACCTAATTCAAAAACTCTCAAGATTAACAGTTTCTTCGGGTCTTAGGAAGGCTCCCAAGTCACATAAAACTTATGTTAAATAAACTTGTATGCTTTGCTCTTGTTAATCTGTCTTTTGTCAGATCACTTTTTAGGGCCCCAGCCCGAGAAAAAAGAATTTTTTCAGTAGGAAAAAGAATTTTTGTTCCCCTATGCTAGCAACTCATTAAATGTTTCTGAACCACATCTGTAAAATGGTATCACTATAACCTATCCCATAAGGATAGTGTAAGATCAAATGAAACAATGGGTGTGTACAGATGTACCTCCATTGTTCATATATGGATGGTAAGTAGTCTAAGTAGAAAGGAGCACAGGAACAGCTGATTGAAAGAGATGGCCTAACCAACCAACTCACTACAAAAGCAATTATGTCAGAACTAGGTGGAGGGCTTCCCTGACGCAGTGGTTGAGAATCTGCCTGCTAATGCAGGGGACACGGGTTCGAGCCCTGGTCTGGGAGGATCCCACATACCACGGAGCAACTAGGCCCATGAGCCACAACTACTGAGCCTGCACTTCTGGAGCCTGTGCTCCGCAACAAGAGAGGCCATGATAGTGAGAGGCCCGCGCACCGCGATGAAGAGTGGCCCCCACTTGCCACAACAAGAGAAAGCCCTCGCACAGAAACGAAGACCCAACAGAGCAAAAATAAATAAATAAATTAAAAAAAAAAAAAGAACTAGGTGGAAATGATTTGGTAGACCCTATAGGGAGGCTACATATCAATGACAAAGGAGAGCCTTGAAGAACAAAGTCTGTACCAGAATCCAAGAGAGGTAGCCACTGGGGGTATTGTTGCCTCTTCACTATAGTTTCAATTTAGAACTAAAATAGAAACCCTGGGCCCAGATATGAAGCCAGAGCACAGTCTCAGCATTCCTAGTAAAAAGAGAGGCTGGAAAATCCTAGGGGGCATAGGGAGTGCGAAAAAAGGTGATTTCCAGTGAAAGAAAAGACGACAAGATATGTTGAGAAGCTTTGCCCTAGAAATGTTTGCAACTGTCATTGCTTTAAGTTATTTTAATACTGTGACACAAGCTAGGTTCCTCTGGCTTACTTAACAGTCAAGATTCCCTGGAATTCCTGAAATTAGCTTCAGCAGTTGTATATGGGTTCTCCATTGATTGGGACTATGAACTACTGAGTTAGAGGGAGGAGAGTGCAGTCAGGAGACCAGTTAGAAGATACAGGGAAACACCTCAGTGGAAGAAAAGTGTGTGGATTCCAAGGGAATGATTTCTTTGGGGGAAAACTTCCTGTTTGCCAGATGGTAGGTTTAGTCAAAGTCTAGAATGAACCCTTAGGTGAGTGAACCTTGCATTCCAGAAGCCACCTTGGAGTCTGACAGTGTTAACTCCCACAGGCAGATTCCAATGGGGAAAAGCAGTGTTTTTTTCATGGGGCCTGGATCTTAATGGCTGTATCCTAAATAAAGTGATAATTGATATTAAATGTGTTTTGAAAAGTTTCAAGGACAATTCATAAATTTGAATGGAAACACCCCAGAGTCCCCCAACAAAGACCCAAATGAAGCCCTAACAGTTACATAGTAAAAAGAGAAAGATGCACAATAAACACTATTCACAGATCCAGAGAGAAATGTCTAGTCCCATTCCCTCGGGAGACTAATTCTACATGCCTTTAGTGACCTTTCAGGCCTAGCCTCCTATATGCATTATAGTTTTTTTTTTTTCGGTACGCGAGCCTCTCACTGTTGTGGCCTCTCCCGTTGCGGAGCACAGGCTCCGGACGCGCAGGCTCAGTGGCTCACGGACCCAGCCGCTCCGCGGCATGTGGGATCTTCCCGGACCGGGGCACGAACCCGTGTCTCCTGCATCGGCAGGCGGACTCTCAACCACTGCGCCACCAGGGGAGCCCTATGCATTATTAGTTTTGAACTCAGAGACTGGCAAAATTTTCAGAATGTCTTAGCAGTTGCCAAAAGCCTGGTTGAAATATCCCTTTTGAACGGCCCTCCATCTCTCTCTGTCTCCTCATGCTCTGCCTAGTAACAATAGTAACAATTCCTAGCAATAAAAATAACCTAAATTTTAGGGACTTCCCTGGCAGTTCAGTGGTTAAGACTCCGTGATCCCAATGCAGGGGACACAGGTTTGATCCCTGGTGGGAACTAAGATCCGCATGCCGCAAGGCATGGCCTAAAACATTAAAAAATAATAATAATACAAAACAAAAAAACCCCTAATTTTTAAAGTTGTTCTAAAATTAGCAAGTGCTTTATCTACACATTTCATGTAAGACACAAAATCAAACCAATAAACATTGATATTACAATTTCCACTTTACAGATGAGAACACTGAAGCCCAGCAAGGATAAAGGGCAACAGCCAGTCGGAGTTGAAGCAAGTGTCCAAACTCAGTCTCCAGATTCTGGATCTTGAGCCCACCATTGGGGTGATGGCAAACAGGGTATTTTAAATATCGTGGGCACCACCCTCCCACTGGTGAGGTGACTGATCTTGAACTAGAAGCAAGGTAAAGTTTAGTAAAGTTTTCAGCTGCATGATTCTGCCTTGAGTTTTTCAAAAGAAACATGACAGGTTATCTGATACTTTGTACCTCTATAATCTTATTTCTGGGATCAGGGAAAATTCCACTGCACTTAGTTATCTTTTGAATACAGCAGACTACTGCCTCCTGGGGGCAAAATTCCCTAATTATTGAAGACCTATAGATGAAAGAAACTATGTAAATTACCACTCCACTTTGTATGTTCTTGATTTCCTCTTGATTTGATATACTTAGCTTCCTAGATAAGTGTATCAGCTACAAACTACTAACTGTAACACTTTTTGAGAACTGTAGCCCACTGATTCTTTTTTTCTTAAATGAAATTAATATTCATCAAATGTTAGAACAATGTTTCTAGGAGTTATTACTTTATGTTAATCCAAATTAGTACTTCTTTCCCATTAGTTGTAAGCCTAATTTTCTCCTAATGAAATGTTGAATATGCATAAAATTAACTATATCGAGTAGTATTGAGCATTTTCAAAACACTAAATTAAGGATTTAATAGTTCATTCCTGCCACTAGAGGGCACGAGAAGCTCAGATGCACAAGCATTTAAAAAATACCATAGTTTTCAAGTTGCTAAAAATTCAATTTTGAAGTATTTAAAAAATAGAGTACAGGTTAGAGCGTCAAAATATTTAGAAAATCTAACTCATGGCTTAATTTTATTCTTTTCCATTAAATATTTTTAAACTGATTTTTTAAAACTGACACAATATTTGAAACACAAAAGTAAAAAATTATCAGAATTATATTATCGAGCTTATTGCTATTTTAAATTAGAAGGTATTCTGCTTAAACCAATAAATTACCTCACTTTATTAAGGGTACAGATTTGAGCTTAGTAATTTTCACCTTAGCTAACATATTTCCTTGCCTTCTCTTATATTCCAATGATTTATTTAATCAAAAGTTAAGAAAACTTTTTTTTTTTACCTCTTTTATTCCAAAGAAACAGACTAGCCCTCAGAGGTCTATGTTTCAATCTTTCAATGCACTGATCAACTGGGGCAACAAGTCACACCTAAAATGCTGGAACTCTCCCTACCTTGGTTATATGATTCCTTTTACCTGAAACGTCTTTCCCCCAGCCCAATAAATTCAAGGACCAGCTCAAATATTGGTCCAGCTGCCTTTCACACTATGTCACCTGTAGAAAAATGAATCACTCCTTCCTCTGCGCTTTTCTGTACTCCTACAACACTTGGTGTTTCCAGTGTCATTAGATGAAGGAAATATTTCTTAAAAGCCTACTATATGCCGTGCATCAGAGGCTTAGCTTTTTCCCTCAAGGAGTTTATATCATGGGGTTCAGAACACGCTGCACTAAAATACGCCATCTTGGTATATTTAATATTTTAAGGTGAAGGAATTTGAGAAATGGCAGGTGGAGGAAGGACTTTTTGACCTTCCTCTAAAGCAGATCATGAAACCCTCCCTACACTCAGACAAAAGGATCATCACTATCTCCAAAGAGAAAGGAACACAGAGATAAACCTGAATGAACAGGGCTTACTAAGTTTTCACCCAGTTTACTTCATACCCTTTGTCCCATCACTGGGACCTTTCCCAAACTTTTCACTCTGCAGCAAATCTAGCATGGAAACACTCAGGTTTAACCATTTTGTTTCATTAGGTCTTCATTTCCTTATAAAGGCCCTGATATCACATAAAAAATATTAAATAAACTTGCATGCTTTTCTCTTCTTAATCTGTCTTTTATTGAAGGGGTTGCAGTCCAGAACTAAAAAAAATAGAGAAAAAAGATATTTTTTTCTCCCCTACAATAGGTAATAGAGTGACACGAGGAAAAAAAAATACAATTACATGCAAAAATAGGTATATGATAATGGAAGAAGCACAGTAGAGGAAGACTAGCAAACATTAAGTAAGCATTCATTAGTGAAAGAAATATTTCCAAGTACTATCTTTGCACTCAACTTGGTAGAGAACTTTATTTGTATTAATTGAGATGCAGCTCAGAACACTGTATTAAACACTGTGAAGAAGCCTACAAAAGAAATAAATGGCACAGTTTCAAACTTTAGATATTTTAAGCATACACACCCAAAACTTCAGTACATTACAAAAGTAATGTACATTCAAATGTAATATATTTACTATAAAGACAGTGCACACATGTTCAAGAAAAAAAGGAATAGTTTATAAAGAAGGTACACATAATTAACCCTCCTAAAGCACTTTTGATTTCATATATCAGAAAATAAGTCCCATTAAGTCTATAGGAGAAAACTCAGCTTTAAGAAAATGGAATTTGAAAAATATTTTCAAAAAAAAAAGAAAAATATTTTCCTCCTAACTCTACAGAACGAACTGGAACTGGGGTGAGAATGAGGATGGGGGTGGGGACTAAGCAGACAAACTGTGATTTATGGCCTGGAAGGCAGTGGTCCAGAGACCTGCAGGGGGCAGGGGCAGGCAGTGGACCTATAATCTTGCCAAAGTTACATAACACTCATATTTCAGTTTCTTCATTTAACAGATGATGTGTTCATATTAAATGGTCTCTAAGGATTCTTCCAGCCCCACCACGCTGTGATTTTTATGGTATCAGCTACTGGAATGGATGGGTTGAATCCAAAACACATAATAGTCAGGGAATCAATAGGAACTTAACAAAAATTGGGTAGGGAGAAGATGAAGGGGAAAACGAGTGAAATACATCATGGATGCAGAAGCCCTCTGAAAAGCAAAAAGTCCTCTACAATGTATGAAACTCTAATAATCACTAATTATCAAATAAAGGTTCCAAGTCTGGATGACAGGAAAATGCTGGAGGGATACCACTGAAACCAATCAAAGCCACAGAAGTTAAGGATGAGAGAGAAAATGGACTTTCCTTTCATATGCTAATTTACTCACCACTACCACCCACTTCTCTACAGTATTGAGATGGAATTTACCACCAAGAAATGGACCAGAGGGAATCCTCTTATTTTTATGCAACTTCCACCTTTGTTCTTATTGTCTGATACCAATTCCTAGGAAGATAAAAGAAAATAGCAATTCAAGTTTGGTAATTAGAAAGATCTGCTGCCTTGTAAAGACTGTTCCGACAGTTTAGTAGCTCTGATCCTTAGTATTGTTTTCTGAAAATCATAAATAGAAAAACTAATTTGGAAGGAATGACATTCAAAACTGATCAGAGAATTAAAATATATTTAGGTTTGCATTTCAAATCCAAAATAGACAATAAACAAAAAAAAATTCTATTTTTCTAACTTAATGTTCAAACTTGTACATGATCATACACCTAAAACACTGCATCTTTGGAAAGATTACGACAGGGTTCATAATCAGGACATACGACCCAAAACATGGTGCTTTGGCATATTAAACATTTTAAGCTGAAGGAATGTGAGAAACAGCCGGTGCAGGAAGAACTTTCTTACCTACCCCTGAAGCAGGTCTTAAGCTCCTCACGTGAGAGATGCCATCTCTATACTGGAGGAAATGAGCATCCTATCTCTTAAGAGAAAGGGACACAGAGGAATCTGAATGGAGAGGCCTTGCTAAGTTTCCCCCAGCTTACTCCACTGACCTCATACTCTTTGTTCCACCATATCTTTCCATGACCTTCCACTCGCTGACAACCAAACATAAAAAACACTCAGGTTTAACTTCTTCTTCAGATCTTTCCTTATAAGAGCTCGCATGTCTTATAACACTTATATCACATAAATTTGTGTGCCAAAAAAAAAAAATTTATATGCTTTCTCCGATTAATCTGTCTTTGTGTCATTTTCAGACCCAGTCAGGAAACCTAAGAGGGTCAAGAAAAACGTTTTCTTCTCCTACAATTAACAACTCCAAATTATGAAGCCCTTGATATTTCTGTCTTTTACCACACACACCATTTCTCAACCCACAGACTTTATTCCTGTGTTAGGATGGGATGGCTACAGACACAAAAAGAAGATTCACCCTAAAACCTAGCAGGCAAAATGTTGAAAAGTGTAAGACGTTCATGCTTGAGAAACTCTATGACTTCAATTTTGTAAACTGTGGATTACTTATTAGGTGACGAACTGCTCAGAAGTACTCTACCATAGACTAACTCTCTGTACTTCCAATACCTCATCTATAAAAACAGAGAATATAGTAGATCCCGTCTCACAGGATTGTGAGACTTAAATAAATTAATACACGGGAAATGCCTGACACGTGGGGTGCCATCAAGGTAGACTCATTAATACTGTTAGACAGTTACTAATAAGAAATGTCACTGTCATTAAGAGACCACAGGAAATGCCAAGTTAACTGTCAACAATGAAATTGTAACACGGGAATTGTAGGATGATGTAATCACAAATGGAAAAGGTGAAATCACAAGAAGGCAGGGATTGACTTTAAAACACTATAGCAACAAAAATAAAGGAAAGGGGCTTCCCTGATGGAGCAGTGGTTAAGAATCCGCCTGCCAATGCAGGGGACACGGGTTCAAGCCCTGGTCCGGGAAGATCCCACATGCTGCGGAGCAAATGAGCCCATGCTCCACAATTTCTGAGCCTGTGCTCTAGAGCCCGTGAGCCACAACTACGGAGCCCGCGTGCCACAACTACTGAAGCCTGCAGTCTAGAGCCCGTGAGCCACAGCTACTGAAGCCCGCGTGCCTAGAGCCTGTGCTCCACAACAAAAGAAGCCACAGCAATGAGAAGCCTGAGTACCGCAAGAAAGAGTAGCCTCCGCTCACCTCAACTAGAGAGAGCCCGTGCGCAGCAGAAGATCCAATGCAGCTAAAAATAAATTAATTAATTTTTAAAAAAATAGGGTTCAGATGAAGAGCAAATATTAATAACTGTTGAGTCAGAGTGATGGTTATAGAGGATTATTAAACTATTCTCTCTACTTCTCTACAGGATTGAAAACTTTCATAATAAGAAAAGTAATTTTGTGGGCTTTTTGTTGTTGTTTTTTTTTTTTGGCTGTGCCACGCAGCATGTGAGATCTTAGTTACCCGACCGGGACTGAACCTGTGCTCCCTGCATTGGGAACGTGGAGTCTTAACCACTGGGCCACCAGGGAAGCCCCAAGAAAAGTAATTTTAAAAATCAGAAGAGCATTAAGAAGTACACAACTCTTAAAACAATATAATTGCTATTATTTATTGTTGAACTTATTGAGAGCTCAAAAGGTTTTTTTTGTTTGTTTGTTTTTCAAAAGGTTTTAATCAACTCAGTTTTATTTTTGCTGGTTTGTTCTTCTTTGGTCCTACTGCTGCTAATAAACTTGGCTTTTAAGTCAACTTCCTAAATAAATCAAAACTGAACTTCTTCAATGTCAAATGAAGGCAAGTTTCTTCTCTGCTTTCCTCTTGTGCAGTCTCTCCACACACTGGAATTTAAGGTTTTTAGAAGAATGATGTGGCTGCATGATGTGATGAAAGATACCCTCACCTGGGATCCAGGCCACATTCTGTTCTCAACCAGCTGTGTGGCTCACCTTTCAGAACCCAACTTACTCACTTCTAAAATGAGGGATTTGAACTCCACCTTTTAGGTTCCTTCCAGATATAAAATATTTTGACTTCTAATTGCAAGAAGAGGGATTTCCTCAATTACTGATACACTATTTATCACCTGCATTTCATAAGGATAAGGGATAAAAAGGACTAGATTTGCCGACAAGGAATAACCTGTCTTTCTAGAGAATGAGAAGGGCATTTGTTGATTTTTTTCAGACATTTAGTATAACTGAAACTCCACACATTTATGTATGGCCTGTTTTTCCTTTTAAAAATTAGATGCATAAGGGAAAAAAACAGAAAAGCATACAACAACACGTTAACAATGATCATTTTCAAGTGAATACTATCAGGGGTTTTTACTTTTTTTCTTTGTATCTGTTTTCTTATTTTTATTTTTCTACATCTATAAGATATCACTAAAACTATTTTAATTACTACATTCAAATATTTTAAGATTCAAAAGTATCCTTCCCCTCTCCCAATATAATCTCCTATCCCCACAGGGAACAAATAATACCAGCTTCATTAGAACCCTACGAAATATGGTCTCTCTGTTTACAAGAAAATACTTGGACATTGCTTTGCAATATGGCAAAAGAGTGTTTTAAAGCAATAAATAAATAAACCACCAATGCTTGCTTTCTATTCTAGCCCCTCTTTGCACTGGCCTAACACTGGATCCCGTTTTTCACTTGGTAAAGGCTCTAGTAACCAAAAGTCAATCCTGTATTCCTGCTTCATTCAGGGGCTAGCTGAGCTCCCAGCAAGGAAGGCCCTTTATTAGAAGAACTGAGGGGTCTTTCTGCCTGAAATACATTTTCCACTCATAGTCATTGAGGAGTACAGGATATTTTCTTCCCTTTTTAAAAACTATTCAGACACATAGTGACTCACTTTAATAATAATTTTGAATAAAGAAGATGATGTTACACAGATAAATAATGTCGAAAACTTATGAACACAATGGTTAGGAAATAATAATAAAACCATTACCCTATTTATAAGGATTGGCAAGGTTAGCCAAGGTTGCAAATCAAATACGGGGAAAAGCAATGCTAATTAAGTGCCATCTAAGTAATTGTTGTTTTACTTTTGCAACGTCTTCACTTTTTGCCTTCACTTTCTTGATTTAATATGGCCATCCCCTCCCCTTACATCACACTGCCAATCTTTGTTCACACCTCTTCCCTACCTCCCCAGTCTGTCAGCAGTCAAGGGGTAGGAGGGTCCTTACACATCATGTACCTTCTCACACACACAGCAAGAACTTAATGTCATTAATTGAGCTATATAATATAAATTGAGGTCAATAAAGATATATCAGAGAGAAACTTTTGGAGTCTCAATTTGTTTTCTATAAACTATGTACAAGTTTATCCACTCTCAACAGTCTATCATTTTATGAAAGCTAGTGATATACTGGTATTTTTCCAACAAAACTTCATGCAAGGGCAACAATATACTTTGGCTCAAAATTAAAATAGACATTTATTCTAAAAATTAGAAAAGGAAGATCTACAGAATAAACTAGATGACTTTCCTGAAAAAAAATCGTAAATAGTACATTTGATTTGCACATTTGGTGGTGTGAGACTTAAGAGTGTATGTTTTATGTGGGGTTTTTTTGTTTGTTTGTTTGTTAGTTTTTTGCCTGTATCGGGTCTTTGTTGCTATACGCGGGCTTTCCCTAGTTGCAGCGAGCGGGGGCTACTCTTCATTGCGCTGCATGGGCTTCTCATTGCAGTGGCTTCTCTTGTTGCAAAGCATGGGCTCTAGGCACCTGGGCTTCATTAGTTGTGGCATGCGGGCTCAGTAGTTGTGGTGCACGGGCTTAGTTGCTCCACAGCATGTGGAATCTTCCAGGACCAGGGCTCAAACCCATGTCCCCTGCACTGGCAAGCAGATTCCCAACCACTGCGCCACCAGGGAAGCCCTGTTTTATGTTTTTAACAAGGTTGGGAAGTCCAGATAGACCAGAACAGAGCTTGCAGGGTTAGATTATTAAGGCTCTGATTTCCTACTGTTCTCTGTAGCAGTAACATCCCTGAATAATAGCACTGATAAGGTAACTGCAGAAGGACCATAGTCTTCTATTGAACAAATATTTAGGAAGAACATTCCACCTGACCTTAGAGAATCTAGTCTTGCCTTTTTAAACTGTAGAAACCAGTCCCTATAGTTTACAGGGCAGGACCAAAGTCACGTGACGTGCTGACATGCTGGAGCCCAACGACCCATTTAGTAAACATCCTCCAGTGCCTGGTGAGACCAGATGCTGACAAATTCATGGTCAGATATACTGGAACCATTATCCCAACAGATTCAAATCACATCGGTAAACCTCAGCCAGCCAAGAATAGCCCAAAGGATCCTAGGAACCAACTATGAGAAATACTGAAATATATGCTTGTCTCAAGTATACAAAGCAATAATCTTAGATTAATAGTTCTCTTATTTCAATGCAATAATCATTTATTCTGCACCAATATCACTCTGCAGGGCTTATAGGCTAGTTAAAAGAATGAACAAGAGTTGTTCCTGCCACAAGGTATATACATTGGTCTACCACCAGACTTAAAATCTTGACAGAGTAAATATTAGTTACTTTTAAGTTTTTGAAGTGCCTGAAAGTTTTCACCTTGGATTTTCCCCACTTGTAAATTGTCAGGACACAGAGCTTAAGGTAGAAAGTAAAAGTTTCCTCTCCACGCCTCCTCCTCTGTCTCTGTTTACAGGGGTGACCACTGTCAGGTTAGAATTTGTCATTCAGTATTCATCCCCCTCAATCTCCACTCCTGTTTTTTTTTGCGGAGCACAGGCTCCGGACACGCAGGCTCAGCGGCCATGGCTCACGGGGCCCAGCCGCTCCGCGGCATGTGGGATCCTCACGGACCAAGGCACGAACCCGCGTCCCCCACATCGGCAGGCGGACTCTCAACCACTGCGCCACCAGGGAAGCCCCACTCCTGGTTTTTCTTTACATGATCCCTCACTCTCCCTTTTACCACTTTCCTTTCTAGCAAATTGTCCTGGGCAGTTTTAGGGCAGCGACTCAGATACAGTACATACAGTGGTTAGGAAATAACATGAAAAGCTGAAACAGGCTTGTGGACCTGGGAACTGGTGAACTTTATCCAGTCTGCAGGTGGTGGCCACAAGAAATGGCTCCAGCTGATATCTATCTTAAGGAAACCAAGTTTTTTCAAAAGAAGCTGGAAATCCATACTTTTATATGAAGGCTTTTAACCATTGGATACTAAAAATTTTTGAAATAATTCAGCCCACACATGCAACAAAAACATAACATGGACCCAACTCAGCCCACAGGTTGACAGCTACCTATGCTTTTGATTTACAAGAAGCTTTAGCTTGCTTATAGAAATTTAGAACTGAAAAAGATTTTAGAAATCAGGAAGTGCAAAAAACTTTGTTTTACGGCAGAAAGGAAACTGGGGCCCAGAGAGGGACCACGGCTTCAGTGCAGGTGAACCAGTGTTAACTGGCATTGAATTACCATGCCAGACAGAGGACACGGATGCCCTCAAGGAACTGTCCTCAATCTGCTCAGTCTAGTGGAAGAAGGAACCTGTGAACTCTTGGAAATCCGTGTCATCAAGGCCCAAGCAATAGGAGAAGATCGTTCAAGGCCCAGAAATAGAACAAAGGAGTAAGTAGTCGACTCTCTGATAGCCAGCTGATGTCTGTCCTCCCAAACCTGGTCTCTTGTTCCAGTCTCAAGCTCCTCCAGGTATACCAGACTGCCTCCTGCCTCCTACGAACAACCCCAAACCCTCACTCCAAGGAAACGGGGCAGTATAAAATGTGGCCGTGCCTGCCAATACAGAGAAAAGCTGCCAGTACTTAGAACGCCATGTACCAGAATCAGGCAACCTGTGAAAGAGAAGAAACACTTGGGCTTTAATTTTTAAAATACAATGGTGCAGCTAACACAGCCCTGGGTATGAGAAAACAGAGGTCTAGTCCTGGCTCAGCCATTAACTAGCTCAAGGATTAGGCAAATACCTAAACCAATGAGGTTAGACTGGAAGGCGACTTAAGGAGCTGCCAGTTCAGTCATCCTAAGACTTTTTATGACAGACTTCATTGAAATTCAAAGAGGAAAGATACCATTGTGGGCAGGAAACATTGGAAGCAGAGGAAACTTTGCGGAGGAGTTATGGATTAGATTAGGTCCTAAAGGATGAGAAGGTTTAAATAGTGGGGGGGCGGGGAAGGGATGGAATTAGAAGTGGGGGGGTGGGAGAGTTGAAGGAAACAACTTTAGCAAAACTGTAGGGAATGGAATGCATCCTGAGATATGCTAAGGTGTGGAGGGAGTTTACACCAGATGGCAGAGATCTTATCTCTAAAGTAGGAAGTGAGGTCTATCTGCATAAGGAATCCCAAGGGAGCTGTTAAGGACTTAAGAAGTGGGGCAAATTTTTTGACCTTTTCTTGTGGGGATGTGCTGAGGTCTCAAGAAGTGATGTTGCAGCAGAGCTGAGAAGCGTGTTTAGTGAAGATGATGACATCTCAGGGAGCTGCTTGTACTATCAGTACAATGATAGGGGGAATATAGTTTGGGGCATGCTCTGGTGTTTTTGCTACAATTCTTAGGACATATTACTTGAAGATAAAAGACGATGGAAGCCAAGACTTCTTATATACATGGCACAACCTGATCCCCACTCCCAGGAACTTTAGTTTCTTCAGGAAACGGAAAATCGAGGGGGAAAAAACCCCAATCCGGGCTTCCCTGGTGGCGCAGTGGTTGAGAGTCCGCCTGCTGATGCAGGGAACACAGGTTTGTGCCCCGGTCCGGGAAGATCCCACATGCCGCGGAGCGGCTGGGCCCGTGAGCCATGGCCGCTGAGCCTGCGCGTCCGGAGCCTGTGCTCCGCAATGGGAGAGGCCACAACAGTGAGTGGCCGGCGTACCGCAAAAAAAAAAAAAAAAAAAAAAAACCCCAATCCTTTATTCATCCATCAGTCATCCACTGAGTTCTATACGACACCCTGTTAGGAACCTGACTCTGTTACTTGTCCTCATTAGACTACTAACATCGTTCTCTGCTCTTTACCATCTGTTTCAACCCCACCAAACCTCCTTGAGTGACATGCATTGGTGTGTGCACGGTAAGCACTCCACTCACACCTGGGACACAAGGACGAAGCAAGAGAGATGCTTGCTCTTCGGGTGATTAAATTTTGGGCAATTGGTGCCTGTTGCTTCATTCTAGGCCCGGCCTTGTAGTGTACACACAGCCTTTCTTTCCCTCTCTTCTAAGCAACACTCTCTTAGTCGGGTTTGACTCTTTTCTTCACTTCCTTCATTTCATAGCAATGTTCTCAGCAGCCTTCCAATGAGCCTGGTCCCTCTCTTTCCACAGGCCTCTGTTCCAGGTTCTTTTCTGTAGCCCCAGGCCCTTTCCTTCATAGAGTACCTCATTGCCTCTCAAGCCCTCACCTGGGGGCTTCTCCTGGGCTCAGAGCACAGGTCTTGCTTCATCTGCTGAGATTTGAAGGGTTGCACTGGCAGGAGGTAGAAAGAGTTTAGGAGAAATCTCCACCTCCACAGATATATATACAATAGATACAAATAGTTATATTGTAGTAAATAGTAATATTAGATAGCAACATTGAATCTGGTTAAAAGGCAGTGTGCTGAGATTCTTGTCTGCCCTTATAATTCAACCAGATCTAAATACATAAAAGTCTGAAGGGTGATTTTTCTGAAAAAGAGGTAGATATTTCCTACTTAATGAGCTTCTGTCTCAAGGGCTTCCATTTCTCTTTATCTTTCCTTGATGTGCTGAATCACAAATTTGTTGGAATGGGGCAGGGGATCCTGGGGCTTTCTAAAAGCACCGACTCCTCCTATTAATTACACTTGAGTTAACCTGAGATTCACCCCTTCACTATCTGCTTCCTGTAAGAGAAGGTGAATGTCCTTACAGATCAAATAAAGCCTAATAATATCCATACTCCAATGCATGGAAATAAACAGGTGCTTACTTACTGTTGATCTGTTTAAATTTTTCTCATTCATGAACACTAGGGTAATCAAAAAAGTGGGGTTGGAGGCATCTTTCTTGAGTTTCCAAGTAAAAAATTACGGAAGTAAGAAAATAATGTTAGAAGGTGCCTAGAGCTGAATAATAGTAAAACGAACACGTTTTATTACTATGATAAATCTCGATGTCAAAAATTTGCTTCCTTATTATCCAGCACCATCGAGAACATCATGGTGCAATCTTAGAAAATACTGCTGGGATTGTTTTCAATCCAGCGACATTATTCAGTAGCCAACCATCTACCTTACAAGCACTGCAGGGTTGGAACAGCTGACTTTGGGAAGTTTTAGAGTGAACAACCCATGCTTTTCCATACTTTATCTGAATGTAACATTTTTTTCCCCGAATTTCAAGGTTTATTTATTTAGGTCCATAAGCAAATGCTTGCCATTAGTATCTATGGATCTAGTTTAACACCTAAGTGCAAAGTTAACCGAGACATTTTCCCACTAGAAATTTGAAATCCTCACATATATGTTACCAGTGACAACACTTTATAGATGGCGATAATTGCTGAAATGTGCAGGGGTCATAAAAGAGTTGATTAAAAGTGACTTAGAATCATGAATCAGTCCAATGCCTTTATTTTAAAGAACCACCTCTACTTTTACCTGTTATTTACTAAGTTGATTATCTGCAATTCTTGCTTCCAATAGTTTCAAGCACTTTAAAAGCATGATTGTGTTTCATAATGTTCTCCAACAAAGTGGTTTTCAACTGCCTTGCTTCAGGGGACCATAAAGCATGTATATGAGAATCTTGTTTTCATCCATTCTCAGAACACATGCAGGAAAAAATCATCTTGTAAGAAACTTCAGGCCCAACAGCACTAGACTTAGAAGAAAGGAAATAAGATTAAACAGGAATGTGTTTTCTGTGTATGAAATTAGCACACCCTTATAGGTTAACCGTAAGACAAAGATAGAGCCAACTAAAAAAAAAAGACAGATTTAAGGAAAGAAGAATTTATCACTGTGAACTAGTCCTCTCTCCAGGAATTAAAGACATTAGGGTTACTCACTTTCCTAAAAGTAAGTGCTTCAGGTTTGTTATGAAGATGTTCTCAACCTTTCCATAGGAGGTTCAGTTGTAGCAAGTCTGAATTAGATCTACCGCACTTGGGGACCTTGAATTTTATTTCTGACTTATGCCTCCATATTTACTCTATGAAATTCACAATGACCATTTTAATTTGCTATCTAACAATTATGACATGGGAAACATGTTTGTGTAAAAAGGCAAATTTGGTGGTTTAGCTCCTGATTAAAAACTGATTTTTGCCTCAGGTATCCCTTGTAAATTGGTACAGAAATTCAGGAACAAGAGAGTGTTCCAGAAGGGCTTTTAGTGTTCTACATCATACAATATTAATCATTACATTTTCTTGATGTCCTGAAGATATTCAATCACTTGGAGGATACCTTACCAAAAAATGTATGTATGAAAACAGATTTTACTATATCTCAATAGCAAATGTAAAACTCATTATATTCTAGGATGATAGAAAGATCTTTTCATCAATGGAAAACAAAAAAGTAAACATACATATGATGACATCTTTGGGAATCTCTACAATAAAGAACTATTAGCTCCTTGTGCCAGGATTATCCTGATAACATCAGCAGATGATGTTAGATTTAGAAATACTTATCAATTTCTACCTTTTTATCTCTTAATTAATATTTCTCCTTTTCAACCCTAGGATATTGAAGGGTTAAAGTATTATTTAAAGCCTATTGTTACTTCTGTCCTATCACTCTTCATACTTCTCCCACCTTCTTTTAATTCTCAATATTAAGAGGGCAGCTGAATTCCAATAAGGAGAACCGGAAATTAGAGAACCACCATTTTAAAAAAATCACTTCAGAGCAAAGTCAACTTGCTTAACTGTCAGCACTTAATATTTAACTTTTGATTTGCAAAATAAATCTACTTTTAAATTTAGTGCTTTCATGTAAAACTGTGCTTCCCCTACTGCCTCCACCCCAAAAGAACAGCCACCTTCCAACTCCCCTACAAAAGGTATTCACCCAACCAATTTGCGCATAAACCACTCATTTTCACATGCAAATATCCCTGTACGTTACCATTTAGCACCTTTAAATGTGATTTTTTCCATTTAAAGTCCAGTGGCAAGGCTTTAGAGATCCCAGCCTGTGGCCTCTGGATTAAGATTTCATTTCTAATTATCATTTCCTTTAGGTGCTAATGTGTTTGTTCCTTATTAGTGCCACTCACTGGCCTGGATGTAAATCAGATTAAAAGAAATTCCTTTGATTGTCCCGGTTTCAAAGATACAAAAGAATTTCTCACTTTGAAAATCCCCACAGAGTTTTGGGTGAAGAATGTATCACCTCAGGATGTTGATACCCTTCATTATAACTTACATTCTTAGGAATTCCTCAACCTCAAAAGACCTGGTTATTGTTGCTCCTTTCTTTTGGGGAAATTGGAGTCTGAAACTATTAATTGTACTCAATTCCTGAAATAATATAATACATATTGAAATTCATTTTAGAAATAAGTGAATACAGTTATAGAACTAGTTACTGCTTAAAATTGAATATTTGAATGCATTTAAAGTATTTACAGAAAAATAAAATCATGTCGTTTTTGGTCACCAAATAATAGGAATAACTTTAATAAGCTTCATCAGGCATTCCCTGCTATGCACAGTTAACATTTAAAATAACAAATCAAAAAAAATCATTTACACCTATTTTAAAGTAATAAAAATTAAATTCTTTTAGATTAATATGTATTAAGTATTTGTTCCTATTTTACAAATATTCAGATAAAACTAAATATTATTTAACAGTAAAGCATGTGCAAAACATAAGGGGCTCATCATCTGCATCTTTCCAATACAAGAAAAATAATGATATTTTTCTTTATCCAGAAAATTATGCACGTTAG
Source organism: Lagenorhynchus albirostris (assembly GCF_949774975.1). Lineage (NCBI taxonomy): Eukaryota > Metazoa > Chordata > Mammalia > Artiodactyla > Delphinidae > Lagenorhynchus > Lagenorhynchus albirostris. The sequence continues at coordinate 120,878,758 of NC_083098.1, read as the reverse complement.
AAAGAGGTAGGTATTTCAAGGCATTTTCTGGTCTCCAAGTTAACTCTGCCACCTCCACAATCCAAATAACATTTTATTTGGACTCTCCTTTTATTTGCATCATACTTGAGATTAAAAAAAAAAAGGCAGTTTTAACTGATGTAAAACACACAAAAAAGTGCTCTTTAAATATACTTAGGAAACGACTCTTAAGATTAATATAATTTTTCAATTTTCTTAATTCTTGTACATTTTAATGATCAACAAAACCTGGCCATACATGCTAATGTATTTGTCATCCCAAATATGTGTAATCTTATCTAATAACTTCCAAAATATCTTAGCAACCGTATAATTGAAAATTCAGTAGATTTCTTTCCATGGATGAAGTGAGGAGCAGGGGTGGGTTAGAGGAAAGACTCAATGCTGTGTTGCAAAAAAAATGTTATTATAGTTCTTATGTATGAATTCATATTTGATACTTATGTGTTGGTACCTGTACAATAGGCATATATGTAATTTTTCTTTCTAAGTATTAGAGAAGTATATAATGAAGGAAAAAAGAGTGGTAAATATGACTGCCTGCTTATGAATATAATAAAGGAAAACTATGATAAATGGAATCCAAGGATTCCAATCCAACTGCAAAAAAAATTAGTTGAGGGTTTCCCTGGTGGTGCAGTGGTTGAGAGTCTGCCTGCCGATGCAGGGGACACGGGTTCATTCCCCGGTTGGGGAAGATCCCACATGCCGCGGAGCGGCTGGGCCCGTGAGCCACAGCCGCTGAGCCTGCGCGTCCGGAGCCTGTGCTCCACAACCGGAGAGGCCACAACAGTGAGAGGTCCGCGTACCGCAAAAAAAAAAAAAAAAAAAAATTAGTTGATCACATATGACTTATACAAAAAGTCCTCACAAATCAATTAAAAAGAGACCAAAGCACGAATAGAAAATGACAAAGACTGTGAACTGACATTCACAAACAAGGACAATATAAACGGCTAATAAACTTATAAAAATATGTTTAACCTAATGACAAATGAAGAAATACGTGTTAATCCAACGAAATATGTTTTGACTGTCAGGTTGGCAGAGATAAAAAATGAGAGGAGGGCTTCCCTGGTGGCGCAGTGCTTAAGAATCCACCTGCCAATGCAGGGGACAAGGGTTCGAGCCCTGGTCCGGGAAGATCCCACATGCCACAGAGCAACTCAGTCCGAGCGCCACAGCTACTGAGCCTGAGCGCTAGAGCCCACAAGCCACAACTATTGAAGCCCACGCGCCTAGAGCCCGTGCTCTGCAACAACAGAAGCCACTGCAATGAGAAGCCCTCGCACCTCAACGAAAAGTAGCCCCCACTCGCCGCAACTAGAGAAAGCCCCTACGCAGCAACGAAGACCCAACACAGCCAAAAATCAATAAATAAAATAAATAAACTTAAAAAAATGAAGGGAAAGATTTATCATTGGCAAGCATTTGCTGAAACAGGCACTCTCATATTCTATAAGCAGGAATGTAAATTTGTGCTGTAAGCATAGAGGACAATTTGGCAATATACTCTAAAATTCAAAATACACTGAAATTTGACTTCTAGGATCTCATCCTAAGGACATATGATAGGTAACATGAAAACTGGAAACAATGTAAATGTCCTTAGAGTAGAATTACCCATTAAATGTAATACTCTGCAGCCATTAAGTAAATGTATTTATGCTATTTTATCCAAAATGTTCAGTGAGAAATATAAACTACAGAATAATATACATCTACATGTGTTGGTTTAAACAACAGACACGTGAAAAAGTTGGAAGACTACTAGGGAAGTTATCTTTAGGGAAGAGACTTGTATTTTCCTTTAATATATTTCTATAATGTTTCAAGTTTTTACAAGCAAATACTATGCTGTAACCAGAAAATTGCATTATTTTAAAATAAAATTCAATATGTAAAACTGAAACAAAATATGTAAATAACAATTTAGTAAATAAACAAAGTGACTCACAGGATTCTACTCTAATGGACTTGTCAGATATCGATAGACTGCCTGTAGTTTCATGTTTCTGTCCCAAATGGAAAGGAAAGATCACAGAAAACCATTAAAATGGCGAGACTGGGGAAGAAGCCAGTTTCCTAATGACCGTGTTATTGACCTAGCAATGCAGTGAGCTGATGTGGGAAAAAATTTGCTTTCACAGCCTAAGGAAGATTAAAGTTCCATATTCTTCATGCAAAGTATCATAGAGTCAACATTTGGGCTTTGACCTGATTTGGTGGCCCCAGTAGAACTCAGAAGGACATGTGGAATGAAAATGGAAATCTCCAAAATCCGTTTATGGATTGTTATAATAGAACTTTGGATCATCTGGCATTTCATTTTGGGGGACTTTTACCCAATTTTAGTTTTACTCTGTTTTAAGAAGAAACAAAGTAAATCTGATCGTGTTACTTCTCTGCTTGCAAATCTATTACGGGGAACCATTGTTCAAAGGATAATTCCCAAACTCATCCTTATCAAGGCAAACAGGCCCTTAGCATTCTGGCCCCAACCTACCTTAGCCAGTCATACCTAGGATCTCAGTTCGCCCAATTCCACACCCAACCTACACACACACACACACACACACACACACACACACACACACACACACACACCCAACTCTGTGAAAAGTTTGATGAGGACACAGTGCTAACATAGGGTGAACTTCATCTCCTCTATGGAGCCTTCCCTGAGTTTGTGTGATATTTATCACACTTTATTTTGTTTGTTTAAGTGCTTATTCTCTGCTGTAAACAGTAACTTATTCAAGTAAAGTGTAAGGAAAATGCTTTGAGAAGTGTTTAGAATCCAAGACCAATTTTAAAGATTTACAAATCAGCCATTTCACAGGAAGCATAATGAAATCCAAATGGAATGGAGAACAAAAAACAAATTTATAATTATAAAATTATATCCAGAACAAAATCTGACTGTGAGTGATTATCCTAGACAGCTCTACAGACCCCAGCCCTGAGACAGATGGCTGTGGTGAGGGACAGCCAGCAGCTCTGCAGACCACACTTCCCAGTTCCAGCCCTAAGAGAGCATGCACAGGGCAGCTTGCCTTGTCCAGATGCCCATGTAAGGAAAAAGGAAGCTGTCTACTGATATAGGGCCAACTGTAGAAGTGTCACACTTGCTGGAAAGAAGAGGCCTTATTTGGAAAGTGCTTTTGGAAAGAGGAAAGCCAAATGGTTAGGGAAAAGCCTAGTGGGAGCAGTTAGATCACTGAACAGAAGGGAGTCATGCTTATATCTTTCTCCTGGGTGTTTATGTCGGGGTGAGAAAGGCAAAGCTGACTCTCTGGATACAGAAGCACATGATAAATGGTTGTTGCTAGGGAGAGGATGGTTGTCATACGTGATAATAATCCTTCAGAGAATAATGCTTTTGGCCCTTTGGTAATACCTATTTGTTTCTGCTTTTCCTCTTTCTCCCCATCCCCTCAGTAAGAAACTGGACTGCAAATACTGACAGCTAACCACATTTAAAAGCAGCTGGCTGGTGGTGAGAATTTGGAAAACAAAATAGCCAGGCTAGAAAAAACCAGCCTGCAAGCAAGATTTTACATATATATATATGTATATAATTTGTTTGTTTTGTTGGCCACGCCGTGCATGTGGCTTGCAGCGATCTTAGTTCCCCAACCTGGAATCGAGCCCATGCCCCCTGCAGTGGAAGCACTGGACCACCAGGGAATTCCCAAGATTTCATTTCTTAAGAAGGGTTTTTCCCAAGAAAAACATTACCATTCATTTAACAATTCATATAACACACATCTTGTGCCTTCTCTGCACCAGGCACCATGCTAGACACTGGGGATAAAATGAATAAGACAGAGCCCATGCCCTCCAGGATGTTACAGATGTTAAGACAAAGAAGTGCATTAAACTGTTAAAGGTGGCGACAATGAAAGCTTCAAAAGGTGGAGGCCGAGCACAAAGAAAGACTGATGAATTCAACCTGGGAGACTCAGAAAAGGCTCCCATAGAGGGTTGACTCTTAAGATGAGTCTAGAGATAGAAGTAGACTCCGTGGGTGGCAGGAAGGGGGAAGGCTTGGAATCCAACCAAAGGAATTTGTATAAGAAGCAAAATTTGCTTGGCCCATTCAGAGACCTGGGGCCTTGCTCAGAAGGGACAATTCAGACTGTGGAGGATCTTAGAAGCCTTATCAAGAATCTGAACTTTATCTTAAAGGCAATGAAGAATCATTGAATAGTTTCAGGCAAGGAAATAACAGGATCAAATTTGAGTTTTAAAAAGATCTTGCTGGCAACAAAGTAAAGGATGAAATAGAGGATACTAGGAGACAAGCTAGTAAGAGAAGAGAGTAAGAAAAGCAAAAAAGCAAAAAGGGACATGTAAGAGATGTTACTTTATCATTCTTGGGGGGAGGGAGGCAGGAAATACTGACAAGGATTACATTTTAATCTATTGTTTTAGTATCAAAATGTTTGTATTGTGCACCTCTTCTTCCAGCCCTGAAACTCCAGCCATACTTTCCTGATAGACCCAGAAGAAAGCATATAGGCGTTTTCTAGCCCAGCATGAGTGTTAATGCTAATTATGCAGCTAGAGGAGACCAGGTTTCTAATTCAGGGCAAACTGTTAGCCTCATGGCAATAGGTAAATAGAGGAACCACTCATTGAGAACTTAACCTGACATTTACCTGGGTTTTCTTAGAGCTAGAAAGAATCTCCTAGGATGAACAGTAATCCAATCCATCTGGACTATGTCAAATTTCCCACATCTTTCTGAAGAAAATATGGTAACACAAGGTCATACTGATGGGATTGAAGATTGTCCTCCTCAAGTATCTATCATTCAATAAATTAGCCAAAATTGTTTATTATAAACAAAATATTTTAGATATAAACTTTAAAAGTATATATAAGATTATATATATTATATGTATGTATGTATTTTTTATATATATAATATAATTTACCAATATTTACTTAGTTCCAAATAGGTTTCAGGGTAAATGAACAGTGAAACATGAAACACAATCCCTGCCCTTGTGTAATTTACACCGGAACAACAACAACAACAATTTATATATATCCTCCTATTTTCTGAATATATATGCCATAAAGGTAAATTTGAAAATGTATTTCATAGCATACTTTTTTTTATTTTTTTGCGGTACGTGGGCCTCTCACTGTTGTGGCCTCTCCCGTTGTGGACCACAGGCTCCGGACGCGCAGGCTCAGCGGCTGTGGCTCACGGGCCCAGCCGCTCCGCAGCATGTGGGATCTTCCCGGACCGGGACACGAACCCGCGTCCCCTGCATCGGCAGGACTCTCAACCACTGCACCACCAGGGAATCCCATAGCATACTTTTGATTGTATAAAGCATTCAGATATTCCAGAAGTTACTTCACCCTGTGCCTACATTTCTTTTTAAATGGTTTATACTCAGTTGATTATTTTAAACATTATTAACGCAAGATGACAATTTGGGCAATACAGAAAGTATTAGGAAGAAAATTTTAAATTATTCGAGCTATTATTTTTTTAATCACAAACCTTGCATCTTATTGCTTCCTTTCTTTCCCTCACCCACCAACCGTACCCAATTTATCAGAAAGTCTGCAACTCTATCTTCTAAATACATTCAATACCATCCACTTTTCTCTATCTCCATTGATAGTACTCTAATCCAAGTTACCATTATCTCTTCCATGGATTGCTATATACTATCTTAACTAGTCTTGTTAACACTCTTGTCCCCATTCCACCTAATCTCCACACAGTAGTGATTGAATTTTTTAAAAAGTAATTCAGGGGATTTCCCTGGCAGTCCAGTGGTTAAGACTCCACGCTTCCAACGCAGGGGCTGCAGATTCGATCCCTGATCGGGAAACTAAGATACCATATGCCACGTGGCACCGCCAAAAATTTTTTTAAAAATAAAAAACAGGGTTTCCCTGGTGGCGCAGTGGTTGAGAGTCCACCTGCCGATGCAGGGGACACGGGTTCGTGCCCCGGTCCGGGAGGATCCCACATGCTGCGGAGCGCCTGGGCCCGTGAGCCATGGCTGCTGAGCCTGCGTGTCCGGAGCCTGTGCTCCGCAACGGGAGAGGCCACAACAGTGAGAGGCCCGCGTACCGCAAAAAAAAAAAAAAATATATATATATATATATATATAATAAATTTTAAAAATAAAGGATAAAAAATAATTCAGATGATGTCACTCGCATACATATCTTTCAATGTGGTGACTAATAAGCAACAAATAATAAGCAGCTCTTTATAGAAGTTCATCATCATGACAGTGACCTTCTGTCCAGCAGGATAACTATTGCAGTTTTTCTCTACTTAATTTTTCCATGGTCGTGAAACACCCCTATTCCCTTGAGTATTATCCTATCTCATTCTACATTAAATGAAGTCTGAAAATGATTCAGCTGCAAGGGATCTTAAAGGTCATAAACTCCAGTGGTTTCTCAGTTTTGTTTTTAGCTGTATAACTCAAATGAACAATTATACAACAACCCCATATATAAGGTGATATGAACTGTATTTTATTAGGATAAATGTGCTATATAAATTCAAATCTATATTTTTTTGTAAAGGTACTTGTTAAGACTTATCTAAGGTAATAACTTGGAGCTGGTTATGTGCTTGACTCTCCTTGGTGGACAGAGCATGCTGGTGCTGATGGGAGCTTGTGGAAGTTCTCTTCCGATGGCTTCAACTTTCTCAGTGAATCCAGAAGGAAGGTGAGAGTGAAGGTAAAGAAGGAGATGTTAGAAGTTTAAGAGAATGGAGAAATGAAATTATGAAATAGAGTGAAAAAGTGAATGGTCTAGGACACTAGTTTGCAAAGTGTGGTGCCCAGACCAGCAGCACTAGTGTCATCTGGGAATTTCTTAGAAATTACAAATCTCAAGGACCACCAGACTTACTGAATCAGAAACTTAGGAGGGGAGGTACTCCTGGATGTCTTGTTCTAACAAGCACTCCACCCTGGTGAGAGTGATATGCAATGAAATCTGAGTACATGGGATGAGGGAAGTGCAGTAACATTTCTGGACAACATTAAGAGCCCCTGGAGGTTCAGGATTATGAATCTAAAGGGAAACCAGGCACCACTGTTGCATATTTTTCTTTGGCCAAATGTAACAGTGGGGTGCAGGCTTGAAGTAAATGGAGATTTTAATTTGACTCAAATTTGTGGTTTCTTATTATAGTACTTTTATTTAATATATTTCAATGTTATGCTTTTTTTCCAATGTTTAAAAATGAAAAAAATATATTTAAAAAATAATACCTGAACCACATCGTTTTCATTCCTAAAGCAAAAACACCATATGAAACCTAAACCATGGGATCTAACCCAACTTTCCCATTACACAGATGAGTATGTCTCATTTGATTAAACTGGCCCCTATTTTATTCCAATTGATAAGAATTCATATTTTGAATAGGAAATTGGACAATGGTTATATTCAACAATGACAATGATATTTTTAAGAAATATTGGGAATTCCCTGGAGGTCCAGTGGTTAGGACTCGGTGCTTTCACGGCCTAGGACCAAGGTTCAATCCCTGGTTGGGGAACTAAGATTCCGCAAGCCATGCATCGCGGCCATAATTTTTTTTTTTTTCTGGAAACTTCTGAGCATACTTGAGTTAAATCGGCAGTTCTCTAATATTTTCCTCTGCTAACAAAAGAGAAGGCGACAACTCAGATTTATCAGAAGGTTGGAGGGGAGGTAGGAGGAAATTGCTCCCCGCCCCCCAAGGAAACATCAGGAAGTTGGTAATTTGGACTAAGGGGGCATGGGCATAGGTAGCCTTTAAAAGCTTCCATCCTGTGCAGTTTATTTATTTATCTTTAAGTAGAGTTGATTTACAATATTGTATTAGTTTCAGGCATACAGCAAAGTGATTCAGTTGTACACATACATATACATATCTCATGCACATTTGCCTCTCCCTCTCTGGAACCACTTGGGAATTTTGCTGATAACCTCAAGGTCGAAGGGCCAATCCCTAGATTCCTGAGTACCAAATGCACACTCCTCTCTGCTTGCTATTCTGCAAGCACACGCCTGTGGCTCTAAGTTAGAAAACAGTGAAGAAGCAGTACAACCTCCGCACGGCTGCTACAGAGAAGAATCACTCACCTCATTCACACACACGCTGGCTTCCATTCTCAGCACTGGGCTTTTTTATCTGGAATGCTTCCTCCCCTACACCTTACCATTTCAGGCGTTTCACATCATTTAATATCCAGACAAAAGAGACTTCTCCTTACCTACTTTAACTCTGCTTCTCTCCTTTCATTTGAACTCCTATAGAATGTATTGTTTTTGCCTCACAGTTCAGAATTTTCCTGAATCCGCAGACTAGGTTAAGATCCCTGCTAAATCCTGCCAACATATAGTTCTTACCATTCTCAGAGCACCGTCAAATCACAAGTTAGTGAAATCACTTGTTTAATTGCCTGATGTACGCTCTATCAAGGCAAGGATCTTGTATATTTTGTCCACGTGTGTATCCCCGGTGCCTACTACAAGCCCTGGCACAGGATAAATGCTCAGTAAATAACTGTGGAAATAACAAATAAATATCCTCTTATACACCAAGGGCAGTCAAATATTTCTATTGATTAAAGGTGTGGCAGTCTGTTACATTAATGGACCCCGATGAACCACACCTCCTACTATTCACATCCTTGCGCAGTCCCCTCTTCTTCAATCTGACACACTGTAACCAGTAAAATACAGTGGAAGATACTCTGTGCCAGTAACCAGGCCTAAACCTCCAGAAAGCTTAGCAGCTTCCTTTTTTTGCACATTTGGAAGCTAATCCATGTACATAGTCCAACTACCCTAAGACCATCAAGCTAGGAGGAAGCCCAAGTGACCTATATGCTGGGGCCACAAGGAAGAGCACTGAGAATGCAGCCAACAGCAAGAACTGAGGACTCAGCTGAGCAAGAACTGAACCTCTCCCCGAGCCAGCACCAACTTCCCAGGCATGTGAATGGGCCATTTGAGAAGTGGACCATCCAGCCCCAAGCAAGCAGCCCCAGCTGATGCCACATGGAGCAGAGACAAGCTAATCGGCCAAGTCCCGCACAAATGGCAGAATCATGAACAAATAAACGATTTGCTGTAGTTTTAGGCCACTAAATACTGGAAGGGTTTGTTATGCAGGAATTGATAACTGAGATAGATGGTTGATGGACAAATATTAAATTTCATACAAATAATACCCAATAAATAAATATATACACAAGCATACTCAAAGATTTGCTTCAATGAAAGGCAACAAATTTACAGAAAGAACCTGTATATTTTCTGGTCATATGAGAGTCTGATGTGTTATTAAATCAAGCAGTAAGAAGTGTTTGCATATTGTAGGCATCACTTAATCCTCACAACGATTCTGTGCTACACATACTATCCCCAATTTACAGATGAGGCAACTGAGGGTTAGAGAGATCAAGTACTCTAACCAGTCCAAGGTCACACAGCAAGCAAGATTCAGTGCCAGGATCTGAACCCAGACAACGTACCTTCGGATCCCAAGATCTTAAAAACACTACAGTGATTTTCAGAAAAGAACCGCTGCCACCGCCACCCAATCATCAGAACCACTTAACTGTGCTCCTTAAAGGAAGAAGACAGCAATCTGTCACGCTAACCACTTCTCTTTCTCTAGTTTCAGCAGAGCTCCTCCAGGGCTACTGGTCAAGTGGGAGAATCGGAAATATTTTCTCTCTAAAAAGGGTCTGTAGAAAGACAGTCAACGTTGCCAACATTCAGCACTTACGGAAATGATGTGATTGCAAAGAAAACCTGTCTGACCAAAAATTTCTTCCCCAGATGGTAGACGCCTGAAGCGTGCCATCACAGCAGGGAAGTGATACTGATGTGTTACATACTTCTGTATGCCCAATTCTCTGGACTCGATTTCTTCATGTGTAAAATTAGAGAACTTTATTGTTTAAATTCTATGGTTCTATTTTTTTTTAATGTTTTTAAGATAAATTTAGCAGCTATGTCACTAAGTTAGGTAAATTAGGGAATGTAGCTGTTTAAGTCATTAAGTTAGGTAAAGGACTATAAAATATCATGACTTAATTGAAAGGTACTGGTAATACATGGGGTTTATTTCTATTCTGAAACTTATAAGAAAAGAGAGAGTTTAGGGAACACTTAGTACAAATGACTCCCAGACAAATTATCTACATTAAATCTGCCAGCAAAGTTAAAACTTGTTGAGAAAAAAAAATTTTTAAACCCGAGAATAAGAAATGTTACATAAGTAGCCCTCATGATCTCCACTAGTATGCACGGCATGCAGCTAAAGCAATTCTCTGTATGGGTCAAATTGCTTTATTCATTTAACACAAGTTTATTGAACATATTTAACTAAAAATTTTCTGTTCTAAGCAACATGAACGGTCAGAAAATGCACATTAAAAAAGAAAATGTACATGACAATATCTTTCTGGTAGCTTAAAATCTGATAGGAAAGAAAAGATGCATCTGTGAATAATTGCAATCAAGGAAAAATATAGCATATGAAATACTGTGTGATTCTACTTACATGAGGTATCTAGAGTTGCCAAATTCATAAAAATAGAAAGTAGAATGGTGGTTACCAGGGCCTGGGGGAAAGGTGGAAATGTCGAATTGTTGTTTAATGGGTACAGAATTTTAGTTTTGCAAGTTGAAAAAGTTCTGGAGATCGGTTGCACAACAATGTGAATATACTTAACATTACTGAACTGTATGCTTAGAAATGGTTAAGATGGTCAATTTTGTGTCATGAGGTTTTTTTTACCACAATAAAAAAGAAAGGAAATAGAATATAAATACCACATGAATTACACAGATATTAAGTAGTGCAGGGATTCGAGGAGATGAGAGATACATTTGTTCGGTGTGAATGTTAGTGTGATAAGGGAAGTTTTCTTTTTTTTCTTTTTGGGAAGCTTTCTTGTAGGAAGTAAAACTGTGACTTGAGTCTTGACAGGTAGAGATAGGGAAGATTGAAGTGATGAAAAAAACTGAGGAAATAGAAAAGGCCAGTGTATTGGGAGATCAGAAGAGAACCACTCTGACTTTGCACTAAGCAATGAGCACAGAGAAGAAATACTTAAAGAACCAAAATCCAGGGCATTTTAAATTCACTGTAGTTAGAGTTATATTTCCACTGTGCACCATTTCATACCTGAGACAACATATGAGGTTGCCCTAGGGAATGAACTTTTTATTGCTTCAATCTTAGATTGGTAAGAACATGTTATCATGTATCATTAGTAACAGCTAATAACAGTAATGATTTAATAAGTTTAATGTAATCTAAGGCACTTTACAAATAAACAAATTAAACCAAACTGGGCAAAATGCCCAGATTACTTCCTACACACACCAACAAAGTACTATACAAAGTAAAAATGGAAACAAGTGTCTCACAATAATGCTGGTTATATTTTGGACGGTAAAATGATGAAAGACTTTTTTCTTCTTCTTCCCTGTATTACTTTTTATTTCTGTTTTAAAAATAAGCATGGGGGCTTCGCTGGTGGCGCAGTGGTTGAGAATCTGCCTGCCAATGCAGGGGACACGGGTTCGAGCCCTGGTCTGGGAAGATCCCACATGCCGCGGAGCAACTAAGCCCGTGAGCCACAGCTACTGAGCCTGCGCGTCTGGAGCCTGTGCTCCGCAACAAGAGAGGCCGCGACAGTGAAAGGCCCGTGCACCGCGATGAAGACTGGCCTCTGCTCGCCGCAACTAGCGAAAGCCCTTGCACAGAAACTAAGACCCAACACAGCCATAAATAAATAAATAGATAGATAGATAGATAAATAAAAATAAGCATGAACACCTTGTCTAATGAAAAAACATTTCATGAAATAAATTTCCAATATAATGAATGACATTGGAAAGTGGAAGAAGTATTCTTTCAAAGATGAGGATCCTCTTTGATAAAATAAGGGGACATACTCTGTTGGTCTGATTCCCTCAAAGCCTTCTCAGACCACTCTCCACATCTATGTATCACCAAGCAAAGTGGGGATTACAGCTCCATGGTGGCAGGTAACTTGTGTTTCATTGATTTTACATACCCCTAACAAGGCTCTTTCCAGCATACTTTCTCAGTAAATAGTTCTTGAGGATTAGTGACTCTGAACACAAAAGACAGAAAGCACTAAGCCATCCCTGGGGTTCATCTTGGCCCTGAACTTAACTAGAAAGACAAAGACGGAACAGTGGGAATACTCCCATCACTTATTACGCTAAGGAGAATGTTTTTGTTTCTGTTTTTGTTTTTTTTTAGGAGAATGTTTTTATAACTTGTCAAATCTCATCAGTGAGCCAATTTGGGGAGTTAGTTCCCTCACCCAAAAAGTAGAAGACATGGCATCTTCTCATAAGAAGACACTGCGAGTAGGCTTACAATTGAACTCACGTTTTTCACCCCTAAAAAAACCCAATGCTACTAGTTTCTCCCATTTTCTTCCATATTATGTGTATATAGACACAAATATGTATGTTACACACACACATCACATCGTATTACGTCACGTAAGTGATCTGTGTCCTATTTTCCACTTTCTTTCCACCCCCAATATATTCAGCCTCTACCCATAGTATTAATCCTTGTTCATTTGAATTGAATTGTTCAATTGAATCAAAGAAAATTTCACTTATTCATTCAACAAATGCCTAATTTGAGCTAGATGCTGAGTCTACACCAGTGAACCAAACAGACAGGGTTTCTGCCATCACAAACTTTAGAGTCTAACTTGCAAAATCATAATAGGCTATTAGTCTAAAACCTACCTAATTTATGCAGAAAATACACTTGTATGAAATAACTAGAGAAAAATTACCAATGGAGTCAAATGCTTAATCACTGATAGAGCTACAGGCTACACATGGAACAGACGCTGAATCTCCAAACATTAGGGCCAAGAGGCAGAACTGCACAGGCTTCGGTTAAGCAAGAATTTTATGCCTAGAAGACACTGTAGATATAAGAAAATCCAAATTCTTTACTGTTTTGGTGAGGAATCTGAGGCTCAGGAAGAAACGTGAATACTATTTAGCTGCAGAGGGAAACCCAGGCCCTTTCCAATCCAGAGTAAACGGTATTGTCTGGTGTTGATGAAAACCCATATAGATGACTTTGAAGAGTACATTACAACCTTCAATTGTGAGGCTGCATTTTTTTTTTGTAGAAAACACTGTAAGGAGAGAACACCTCTTTGGGAATAATCAATAATAGCAATGCAAAGCATTTAAGGCCATGAACTCCAGAGCCTGACTGTTGCAACCAAAATTCCTGCTCTGCTACTTATTATCTGAGTGACCATGGGCCACTGACCATAACTTCCCTGGCCTCCATTCCTTCATCTGTAAAATGGGAATGATAATGGTACTCATTTTATGGAGTCATTTTAAGATTAAAATGAGTTGATAAACACACAGTGGTGTGATGGAAAATGTTTAACAATTGGCCTGTGAGATAAGATTGCTTTGAAGAGATTGCCTATTTCCTTCCACAGCCAATTTCAAGCTACCAACATAAAGACAATCAGCTCACAGAATTCCTGATATTTGAACAATTGGTTCTCTCAAGCTGGTACATGGCTCACCACTGTATGCAGAGCATTATAAAATACACACACACACACACACACACACACACACACACTACGTAGATATTAGTTACTATATATATACTATATATATACACAAAATACGTAGATATTAGTTACTATATATACTAATATAATACATATGACAGCATTTTCTCTGATTTTGTATCATTCAAATACCCTACAATATTCAGAATAACTGAATTTATAGTAGTGCCCAGGGGGCCCTACTTCCCAGGAGGCCCCCCAAAAACATACAACCTAACTAAAATAGTATGCTTACTATACAGATCAACAGATTCCCCCAATGTCTCTGCCACTTCTAGTCAGATTTCCACCCTTATTCCCCTCCTAGAGTAGAGGCACTGTAAATACATGAATGATTCCTATTTGAATGACATTATTAATGATACATGATTTATAATTTCATGACAATTAATTGTGTAGCCCATGTGCTTTACTTACAATATCTCAATGAATCCTTACAGCCAGCATATTGGGTGGATATTATCCCCAAGTGAAGAAACTGAGCCTGAGAGAGGATTCATAACTTTCCAAAGGGTACACATCTAGGAAATAATATAACATATATACTTAACCTAGTCTTTTGAGGGTAGAGCTTAGCTTGCTCCATTATCCCACATTATTTCGTAATTAGCAGAAATTTTTTTGTTTTGATTTTCATTTTTTATCAGTTCCATGTAAAAATTTGGGTTAGCTTATATAATAGTATTTTAACAATAACTCTCTCTGCTGCATACTACAGCTACTATATACTGAACCATGTATGTATTATTTAATTTTATATATACCGTCCATAGTAAGCTCTAGTTGGATATTTATAAACACTGAGAAAACTCATCTTAGTGTATATTTTCCAGTGAATTACCCATAATACCAAAATCAATAAGGCTTATACTTCGATTTCTGTAATTTTTAATTTACTTTCACAATAATGGAATTCTTAAAATAAGCTTTAATTTCTGACTCTGAAGATTAGACACAATGTTAATTCTGTAATGTGAACATTCTGGAAACATATTCCTTTAGAAGAATGGCAAGAGGGGGCAGAGTTGAGGGGTTGAGGGGGTGAGAATCATACTGAATACAGTTAATGGAATGTGTGAGCCAACACAAATGTTCATCTGTTAACTGCAGAGGTATAGAGAGTGAAACATACATGATTTAGATCAATACAATCGTCTGCTTTCCAACAAACCGACACTATGCCTACAATTATAGAGAAATATAATACCCATATTTTATTCATGCGAGGACATATTTATCCACACTCAGTATCATAACCTGAAACACGATCTGTCCACCCCCACCTCTGCGAGATCTCATTCTACCACTTTCCTCCTCACCTACTTTGCTTGAGCTACACTGGCAAGCTCCCTATTCCCGGAACACACCAAACTGGTCCTACCGTTGACCATTCCTATTTGCTTTAACATCTGCCTAAAACGCTCTTCCCCTAGAGGTGGGTCCCCTCCTTCACATACTTCATGCCTCTGCCTGACTGCCACTCTTTAGGGAGGTCTTCTCTGATCACCAAATATAAAATACCAATCCACACCCCTCCCCGCAAATCCCATGTGTTCCACACTCATCTTGTTTTATCTCTTCCATGGGCCTTATCACCACCTGACATTTTATTTCTTTTTAATTGTGGTAAAATATACATAAAAATTACCATCCTAATTTTTAGTGTACAGTTCAGTAAAGTACATTCACATTGTTGTGCAGCCAATCTCCAGAATTCTTTTCATTTTCCCAAACTGAAACTTTATATCCAATAAACCACGGCATTCTCCCCTCCCCACAGACCCTGGCAACCACCATTCTACTTTCTGTCTCTATGAATTTGACTAGGTACCTCATATAAGTGGAATCAGACAGTATTTGTCCTTTCATGGCTGGCTTATTTCACTTAACAATGTCTTCAAGGTTCATCCATATTGTAGCACGTGTCAGAGTTTCCTTCCTTTTTAAGGCTGAATAATATTTCATTGTACGTACAGTCAGCCCTCCATATCCATGGGTTCCACATCCATGATTCAACCAATCGCACATCGAAAAAAATTTTTTTTAATTTTTCCATTAAGTTCCAAAAAGCAAAACTTGAATTTGTCGCATGGCAGGCAACTATTTACACAGCAGTTACATTGTATTAGGTATTGCCAGTAATCTAGAGATGATTTAAAGTATACAGAAAGATGTGCATAGATTATATACAAATATTGATACTAGACCATTTTATACAAAGGACATGAGCATCCTCAGGTTTTGGCATCTGAGGGGGTCCTGGAACTGATCCCCTATGGATATAAGAGATTACAAGAGATGACTCTCTCCCTCTCTCTCTCTCTCTCTCTCTCTCTCTCTCTCTCTATATATATATATATATATATCATATTTTGTTTATCCATTATTCCGTTGATGGACACTTGGGTTGCTTTCACTTTTTGCCTATAATGCTTCTACGAACACAGGTGTACAAATATCTGTTCAAATTCCTGCTTTCAAATCTTTTGGTTATATACCTAGAAGTGGGATTGCTAGATCATATGGTAATTCTATTTTTAATTTTTTGAGGAACTGCCATACTGTTTTCCATAGCAGCTGTGCCATTTTCCTTTCCCACCAGCAGTGCACAGGGTTCCAATTTCTCCACATCCTCACCAACACTTATTAGTTTTTGCTTTTTTTTTTTTTTTTTTTTTTGCAGTACGCGGGCCTCTCACTGTTGTGGCCTCTCCTGTTGCAGAGCACAGGCTCCGGACGCGCAGGCTCAGCGGCCATGGCTCACGGGCCCAGCCGCTCCATGGCATGTGGGATCCTCCCAGACCGGGGTACGAACCCACGTCCCCTGCATCGGCAGGCGGACTCTCAACCACTGCGCCACCAGGGAAGTCCCATATTTTTTGCTTTTTAATAGTGGTCATCCTAATGTAGGTGAGATTATATATATTTATTCTTATGTCTTTATTTTCTATCTTTCCTACCTACTAGAATATAAGCTCCATGAGGGCAGGGACTTCATTTTTGTCACTGTTGTATTCCCAAATCCTATAACACTGCCTGATACATATTAGTTATCCAAAAAATATTTGTTGAATGAACTAATGATAGCCCACCTTAAAGATCTCATTCATCTTAGCATAAGTTTCAAATTGAAAAGACAAGAGAATAGTTATTGTAGGAATTATTACATAGACCATCTTTAACAGATCCCCTCAGAAGTTTGAGTGTAAAATTGAGACTCTTATCACTATTGATGACATTTTAAAATTCAAAAGCAGATGTAACTTCAGTAATGTAATGCATACATCACATCAGCTGAAGAATCAATTCTTTCAAAACACATTCTCAGCAATTGTCAAGAACCATATTTGTTTGTTCCTGTGATCATCATCTAAACAGTTTCCTCTGCTCTTAGGTTCTAAAGGAATGCTCTTAGATGACAGTGTTTTTGATCACCATGGAAACATCAACCACAAAGCTTATATCAAGCCCTTGTAGAAATAGCTAAACAGAAAAAGAATTTAAAAACGACTTTTCCTTCCATTGAGGTAGATAAATTGAACATAAGATACAGCATTTAAACCTAACTGTGGTAAATATCCAGTAAATTAATTGCAGATTCATGAGCTCTGAAATTCAATTGAGTTCTATCTATGTAGATGTAGCAGATTTCTTGGTTGGCTACCAAACACCTTTCTCTAATTTTTCCCAACCATTTTGGTTGGATGATAATGTATCCAACCTCTACACATGGCATCCTGTTCATTTTTAGGGATTTTTTCAAAGGACAGGCAGGCACATGATCCAGTTCTAACAATGAAAGGAAAGGAGGCTTTTGCAGGATGGCTTCTAGGAAAGATTTCCCTCCCTTATAAGAAAAACGTATGACCAGAGGAAGACCTGGCCACCACCTGCCCCCTCGCCTTACCCTTGCTTTAGGCTTTGGCTGTTACACAAAGACACGATGCTTGGAACTGTGGCAGCCATCTTATGACCAAGAGAGAGGACATAACACCTGAGGACTGCAAGGCAGAGGAATCAGAGAAGCTTCAATCACTCATAACATTACTGAACCACTGAACCAAACATCCTGGGACTGATAACTTCAGCCTCCTTGTTAGCTAAACAGTAGATATCTGTATGGCTTAGGGATGTGTGTGAATGTGCGTGTGTGTTTTAGGTAGACTCTTCCATTAAATAGCTGTGATTCTAGACCACAGCTTCATCTTTTGCAAAGAGAGAGAGGGACAGAGAGACAAAGAGACAGAGAAAGAGAGACTGTTAGGTGGTTCAAACTTATAAGCTTTGGGGACCAGAAGTAAGGATGAGTTAAAAGAGAGTTGAAGACTAAACACAAGATAAACTGCAACTATATTATGTTTGTGGGAACTGTCCCTGCCAGCCTTGAAGTAATTTAGAGCATACAAAATGGTGGTAGCTAGTTAGAAATCACTCAGATAATATGTCTGCAGATACAGGAATCTGTGGACATAAAAGTTAACAAAGCAAAACCTTTAATAAAAGTTAATAAAACAAAACCTTTTATGAGATTACATTTTTTTCTATTAAATTTGAGGACAACAAATGAAGTCTGATAATAATGCATGCAAGATAGGCAAATTCCCTCTGATGCCTTCACTTCTCTTCCAAAAGAAACTCATTTTAATCACTCTCCATGCCATGAGTTTAGATTAGTGTGATCCCAGGTGATTCACTTACTCAAACAATGACTTACTTTTGATATCTTTTCTGTTAAGGCTCGCAATTCCACTTCCACCACACCTGCATGTGAGTTGCTAGCTAGACATAATAACTCCTGACACTTTCAATTCAGGATTCACAATTTCATTGTTACGTTTCCCTTTGAAAAGAGCAATAGCTTTGGAATCATTTCTTCTACTTTCCACTTCTCCCACATTCTAATTTGGAAACTCACAGCCTTTTTCCAGGTGTACAGGGACACTGCCTTCCTCAGGGCAGCCAAACTCCTAGTGAGCTCCAGGGTGATGAACGAATCCCTATTACCTTCATCACAATGGCAAACCCAGTTCGAAGAAACACAAAGGAACTCTTCATCTTCTGTCCTACCTTTTCCTCAGCATCCTTCTCCCACCCTACCTTTCACATACCCAACATTTAAAGTGGCCTGGGAGCATAGGGGCTTTTGAACTTTAAGAAGAGAGTAAAAAGAGCCCACAAAGTTGAGGGGGGTGGCATGGGGGACTTTTTAAAATACTGAGATAATCTCATGTAACTTTTCAGAAAAACAACAGGTAGGCAAAACTTCTTAGTCATGGACCCATTATATCTTTCATCCCTCACTGACAGTCACAGCCAAATTTAAGCTCTTTTTCAGTACATAATGGCTTTTCCATTTGTCAACACAATCTCTAGACAACACATATCTGAGTTATTCATTACATAGTAAAGTGCTCTGAAATAACTTAATTATTAAAACCAAACTCTACTTTTGTCCTTCAATCTAGTCCACATATGTGAGACTTTTGGTGGGGTAGGGAGAAAACAGTGACTTCCTTTTAGACAATATTAAATTTGAAGGACCTGAGGAATAAAAAGGAGAAGACTTACAGAGGTCAGATGAAAACATTAAGAGAAGCGTTGGCGCTAAGATAGTGATGGAAGAAAGATCAGCATTTGAGGGGTAATGGAGGCTATAGGACTTGATGACTGGGTCTGGGAAGAAGTATAAACACATGAGATGAAAATCAAAGATAGCAAGCAGAACTCTGAGAGACACTAATATCTAGATAACAAGGGAAGGAAGAGGAAGAGATGGAAGAGAATGATAAAGAACTGCCTGGGAAAACCCTAGGAAGAAAACCACAAATGAGTCATGATAATAAACAAGGCTTTTTATGGTCTGGCTCTAGGCTGACTCACCAGTCTCATCTCCTGTGACCTCCCCCAAACACTCTGCTCCAGCCATTCAGGACTGCTGATCACTCCCTAAAATGCAACATGCTTTCTACTTCCATGCCTTTGCACCTGCTGTTTCCTCTCCCTGGAATTCCCTCCCCATCTTACTCTTCCTTCAAGCACCAGCTTCTCCTTGAGGCCTTTGCTGAATTCCCTAACCAAATAAAAGCCCCCACTGCATTGGATCATACCTCCATATCAAAATCATCACATTCTACCTGTTTAGTTTGTTTTCCCTATAACATATATGCCATATAACTATAGCGTAAGTTCCATGAGTAATGAGTGTTTTCACCTCTGTATTTGAGGTGTTTTCACCTCTGTATTTCCAGTCCCTACCAGGGAACCTGGCATGAAGAGGTGGTATCATATGCTCTGTTTAAGGATGAGGGTTCTGATGCCTAACACATGTGAGTATGAATCCCTCACTCTGCCATTTACTTGGCTGTGTGATCGTCAGCAAACTACTAAGCCTCAGTTTCTTTATCTTTAAATTGGGATAATTATTGTACCTACTTCATAAAATGGATGAGAGGATGAAATGAGATAATACATGTAAAGAACCTGTCACAGAGCTTGGCACACACTCAGGCTCAGTTAAGTGTGAACATCATTACTTCAGAGGAGTTAATATAATTATTGAACATATGAATGAAGATCTACAGTCCTACTGGGAAGAGTTTCAGGAAGGAGAGAAAGATCAACAGAATCAAAACTTCTGAGACGTCTAGAAGGATTAGGGCTGTCAGTTTGCTAAATTCTCAACCAAAGCATCCTTCTCTCCACAGCCATTGGGTTTCCTTACCCTCACCATCAGGCTCACCCCTGCCCTAGTCTCTATAACAATGAAGACTGAAAAATTGGGGAAAAAAGAAAAGCACCTCCTGGACATAGTCAACTCCTAGGACAGGCAAAAGGAGCATGATCGAGGTCAGGATAATTCTTCCTCTGAAATAGGAAGGAAGAAAGCAAGAATATGTGAAAATACGAGGTTTAGAGGTAGAGGTATGTCCCTGATTTTCTTTTATAACTGAAGAAGGTGGCTATAAAAGAGGCATTCATGAATAAAACATTTTGTACTCTCAGATGAAAGAGTTAATTCAGTGATAAGCAGTCCAAGCTTTCATCAAAAATAGAGATAGGATTTTCTAAGTTGCCATACGAGGTCTTTTATCCAACTGGAAGTCTGATTTAGTCAACAGCTCTGTTACTGTTGTACATTTTAGCTTCTTATATCTATAAATTCATGGTTTTTTAAGTAAATATTTATTCATTGGTGTCTAAATAAATTGTATGAGAACTTCTAACAAAGCTATACAAATACTTGATAACTATCATGGGTAGGGAATAACACTAAATATACTGATTTACTGAATATTATTTTTAGCTCAATGGTGCAAATGTACAAAACAAATATTTTTCTTTATAAATTGGCACTATGAAAGTCATTAGTCCATATAATTTACGTTAAATATAACCGTTACTCTTAAATTTATAAGCTTGCACAATTTAAGCAATATCACAAAATCATGCATCTAATACTTTTGCTTGTGTTCATGATTATCAGTCATTACATGGGGCAGCAAATTGGTTAAACCAGGTCAAATCCAGTTCCAGAAAAGGTTTATTTGACTTGCCTGATCCCAAAATAAACTAGGGTGAAATAACCTTATGATATTAAAGCAAAGACACACATCAGAAGAGAAACACAGTATTCAGAAAACCTGTGGGAAGATTTCTTTTAGTTTCACGAGCCTATCCTTTAGGACAGTCAGAAAAAAGGTCAGAGAAACCCAATTTATATTAGATCATACACTGAAGAAAAATGATGTGATCCTTCTACATTTATTACCATAAGAGTTGAATAAAGGTTAATGGATTTGAAAAACTGCATTTCCAGGAGTCTGGTTTTTAATACCAAGTGGCTGGCAAGTTACCGTCTATTATAAAGGAAAATTGTTGAGATAAATAACTGTGTATAAAGATAGTGTAGCAGATTCAAGGAGATTTGTTACTACCTCAGTCTACCTGCAATAAAGCATTTAACAGAATTAAACTGTTTTCAGACCTCCTCAGGTGAAACAAAAGAATGTTTGTTTAATTTCCATTAAAAGAAAAAAAATAAATTCCAGGTGTAGCTCTTGACAAGAACTCAGATCTTGGTGTTTCCTCTAATTTCTTTCAGCTGTGAGATACCTTGCTCCATGAGCACGATCGCATCTTTGCTTTCTTGTTAGGCTTCCATTGTCTAAACTTGAGTATATCACCACAGATTCTGCTTCTGGTCATGTGTGACACAGGAAGTACCAGCAGTCGGCCCAAGGGGTTCTGTTTTCAGCCTGAACTCCCATCAAGAAATGATCTAGTTGGGGCTTCCCTGGTGGCGCAGTGGTTGAGAGTCCGCCTGCCGATGCAGGGGACACGGGTTCGTGCCTTGGTCCGCGAAGATCCCACATGCTGCGGAGCGGCTGGGCCTGTGAGCCATGGCCGCTGAGCCTGCGCGTCCGGAGCCTGTGCTCCGCAGCTGGAGAGGCCACAACAGTGAGAGGCCCGCGTACCGCAAAAAAAAAAAAAAAAGAAAAAGAAAAAATGACCTAGTAAGCTGTAACTTAAAATACTCCTCCCATCACCCACAGCACACCAAATGATGACCATGGCCAAATACACATTCTCAAGATGGAAGACACTGATTAGAGAGAGATCATTAACAGGTTAATAGATATATAATGGTAGAAGATTTGCAGAGTAAAGTGACAGAGGCACAATAGCCCAGAAATCAGATGATAAAACTTAGTACTTTAAATAACATTTAAATTAATTTTTAATAAAATCAACTAATTTAACAATTTTCAAATTAAATCCCATTAGTATCAAATGAGATTAATATGCAAATAATGATAATGGCCTTAAAGAATTTATCAACTACAGCACAAACATTACTGGGAAAGATAATGGGATTCAGAATGTGATCAGGCTCTATCTGGAAGAAAGGAAATCCAGACAGGACTGAGAGATACTGAAGAGGCACAGAACTTCGTATCAAAACCCCACTGAATAGTATTAATAACTGCAAGGATATGCTTAACTTATTGTATCTTTAAAGACATGTAATTTTTATTCTATATTGTGAGTTCAATTATTCCCTATGCATTCTTTTATTACCTTCATAAAGTCCTGAATTAAAGAACTTTTTGAAAGCATTGTTACAAAAAAATATCTAGTTTATTTCCCAGACATGTCAAGACTCTGGAGCTCAAATGAGACAAACCAGATAAGCAATAACTATTACAATGTTCTTTTTTTTTTTTCTGAGTGTTCTACAAGTTACATTTACACAAAAGGATCTGAGTGAGAGCTATGATGTTAAATCTATTATTGTTCAACCTTTGAAATAAATTATTCCTTCAACTAAAATCTCGACATGCAGCAACAGCTCCAAAATTTTTATTCAAGAGAAGGTAATCTGATAGGAAGACAGAGAGAATCTAAGGGAGCATGGCATGAAGTTATTTGTGCAGAGAGTAAACATATGGTTTTTCTTAGATTTTATGTTACAGAATTGATGAAAATAGCAATGTTTCCTAGTTAAGATTGTGAAAATATGGTTTATCCATGATTAGGTGATGGTGAAGATGATGATTTTATTTGAAGGTAGCTTTTATCTGAGGATGAGAGGGAGGTGGACAATAAAGCCAAGCCCTAGCAGGAATATGCATATTCTCAAGAATAAAGACCAAACTCTGGTCAATTGAAGACTTTGCATGATATTATATCAATTATTTTCCCAATTTTATCTTGCACTAATCTCTCCTTGTCTCCTACCCTGTAGCCAACTGGGATTGATTATTAACCATTCTGCCTACCTGTAATATTTTTCCATCTCTATGTGTCCCTTCATGCTGTTTATTCTGGACCTGAAATGCTTTTTATCTAATCTCTACCTGTCAAAATGAAATCCATTCTTCAATATTGCACTCACATTTCAACTGTTACACTAAACCTAATATGATTTCCTCCAATCAAAATAAACTTCTTTTATCTCCTCCCATGGTATTTTGTACTCTATTATTATACTTACCATATTCTATCTGCATTACAGTAAGCTGTGTACACTGCTTGATTTCTTCTATAGGATTGTAAGATTTTTGAGAGCAGGGATAGATCTAATATCCTTTTGAGGAAGAATTTTCCAAATGAACCATAACTTATTTTATATAATGATGGCTTTTCTTTTGAAAAATCTGAGGAAGTTATCTCTTAAAATGACCACTTAGGGGTATTCTACACCTGATTCATTAAATTTGATTTCTCATTTTAAGAGCTACTTTCTATATATCCAAGTATATACTATCTATATCCAAGTGAAAATATAAAGGAGAGTTACATTATTAATAACCTTCCACCAAATGATAGTTAAAATTGAAAATGTGATTGATTGCTAACTTGTTGTTTGAAATGCAATAAAGTTCTGTTGGTTAAAAAGCAAATAGTTACTAATCAGGGCCTTGTTCAGACTGCCATTCATCTGCTAGGTAATCCCAAGCAAACTATACTCTTTGCGCATCCACTTAACTAATCTGAAGTCTAAAATATGGATTATCTGCTTTCCAAGCTGTTACACATATTGGTCATTGTGAAATTAAGAATGATAATGAAGGATTCTGAAAAGTGAACAGAAATAATACTTGTTAATAACACTCTGGAACTTGAATAATCTAAAGTGATCTAAGGAAAGAATGGATTTAAATGAAGAAAAGTTTTCAGCCAAAGTAGTGTGATCCATAATGATGCATCGCAAGACTATGATGGCTCTTTTCCTAATATGTTGACATTTGAGCATGTAACATTTAAAAAATGGAGAAAACAAAAGAGGATTAGCAAAATATAAAGTTGACTGACAATTATACACCTAAGACCAAAATTGATATCATTCAGTTTTGTTACTTGAGGGTTTCTACATTGTTGAATATAGTATTCAGAAGTGAGAGGGAGAGGACTTCCGGGAAGATGGCGGAAGAGTAAGACGCGGAGATCACCTTCCTCTCCACAGATACACCAGAAGTACATCTACGCGTGGAACAACTCCTACGGAGCACCTACCGAACGCTGGCAGAAGACCTCAGACCTCCCAAAAGGCAAGGAACCCCCCACGTACCTGGTTAGGGCAAAAGAAAAAACTAAACAGAGACAAAAGGATAGGGACGGGTCCTGCACCAGCGGGAGAGAGCTGTGAAGGAGGAAAAGTGTCCACACACTAGGAAGCCCCTTCGCGGGTGGAGACTTCGGGAGGCGGAGTGGGGGAGCTTGGGAGCCGCGGAGGAGAACACAGCAACAGGGGTGCGGAGGGCAAAGCGGACAGATTCCAGCGCAGAGGATCGGGCCGACCGGCACTCACCAGCCGAGAGGCTTGTCTGCTCGCCCGCCGGGGCGGGCGGGACTGGGAGCTGAGGCTCCGGCTTTTGTCGGAGCGCCGGGACAGGACTGAGGTTGGCGGCGTGAACACAGCCTGCAGGGCGTTGGTGCGCCGCGGCTGGCCGGGAGAGAGTCCGGGGAGGGGTCTGGACCTGCCGAAGAGGCAAGAGACTTTTACGTCCCTCTTTGTTTCCTGGTGCACGAGGAGAGGGGATTAAGAGCGCTGCTTGAGAGGGCTCCAGGGACGGGCGCGAGCCGCGGCTAAGATTGCGGAGCCCAGAGACGGACATGGGACGCTGAGGCCGCTGCTGCCGCCGTCAGGAGGCCTGTGTGCGAGCACAGGTCACTAGCCACACGCCCTTCCGGGGAGCCTGTGCAGCCCGCCACTGCCAGGGTCCCGGGATCCAGGGACGGCTCCCCCGGGAGAGCGCACGGCGCCCTCAGGCTGCAGCGTCACGCCGGCCTCTGCCGCTGCAGGCCCGCCCCGCACTCCGTGACCCTCCCTACCCCCCCCCCCCCCCCCCCCCCCCGCCTGGGTGAGCCAGAGCCTCCGAATCAGCGGCTCCTTTAACCCCGTCCTGTCTGAGCAAAGAACAGACGCCCTCCGGCGACCTACACGCACAGGCGGGGCCAAATCCAAAGCTGAGCCCCTGGGAACTGTCAGAACAAAGAAGAGAAAGGGAAATCTCTCCCAGCAGCCTCAGAAGCAGCGGATTAAAGCTCCACAATCAACTTGATATACCCTGCATCTGTGGAATACCTGAATAGACAACGAATCATCCCAAAT
The DNA here is from genome assembly GCF_949774975.1 of Lagenorhynchus albirostris. Lineage (NCBI taxonomy): Eukaryota > Metazoa > Chordata > Mammalia > Artiodactyla > Delphinidae > Lagenorhynchus > Lagenorhynchus albirostris. The sequence goes on along the minus strand of NC_083098.1, from coordinate 120,852,949 downwards.
TAAGGAGCCCTGTGGAGGAAAGGTTCTTGGTGCTGCAGCCAGGAGTCAGTGCTGTGCCTCTGAGGTGGGAGAGCCAACTTCAGGACACTGGTCCACAAGAGGCCTCCCAGCTGCACATAATATCAAACAGCAAAAATCTCCGAGAGATCTCCATCTCAACGCCAGCACCCAGCTTCACTCAACGACCAGCAAGCTACAGTGCTAGACATCCTATGCCAAACAACTAGCAAGACAGGAACACAACCCCACCCATTAGCAGAGAGGCTGCCCAAAATCATAGTAAGTCTACAGACACCCCAAAACACACCACCAGACGTGGACCTGCCCACCAGAAAGACAAGATCCAGCCTCATCCACCAGAACACAGGCACTAGTACCCTCCACCAGGAAGCCTACACAACCCACTGAACCAACCTTAGCCACTGGGGACAGACACAAAAAACAACAGGAACTACGAACCTTCAGCCTGCAAAAAAGGAGACCCCAAACACAGTAAGATAAGCAAAATGAAAAGACAGAAAAACACACAGCAGATGAAGGAGCAAGATAAAAACCCACCAGACCTAACAAATGAAGAGGAAATAGGCAGTCTACCTGAAAAAGAATTCAGAATAATGATAGTAAGGTTGATCCGAAATCTTGGAGATAGAATGGACAATAGAATGGACAAATTGCAAGAATCAGTTAACAAGGACCTAGAAGAACTAAAGATGAAACAAGCAACGATGAACAACACAATAAATGAAATTAAAAATACTCTAGATGGGATCAATAGCAGAATAACTGAGGCAGAAGAACGGATAAGTGACCTGGAAGATAAAATAGTGGAAATAACTACTGCAGAGCAGAAAAAAGAAAAAAGAATGAAAAGAACTGAGGACAGTCTCAGAGACCTCTGGGACAACATTAAACGCACCAACATTCGAATTATAGGGGTTCCAGAAGAAGAAGAGAAAAAGAAAGGGACTGAGAAAATATTTGAAGAGATTATAGTTGAAAACTTCCCTAATATGGGAAAAGAAATAGTTAATCAAGTCCAGGAAGCACAGAGAGTCCCATACAGGATAAATCCAAGGAGAAATACGCCAAGACACATATTAATCAAACTGTCAAAAATTAAATACAAAGAAAACATATTAAAAGCAGCAAGGGAAAAACAACAAATAACACACAAGGGAATCCCCATAAGGTTAACAGCTGATCTTTCAGCAGAAACTCTGCAAGCCAGAAGGGAGTGGCAGGACATATTGAAAGTGTTGAAGGAGAAAAACCTGCAACCAAGATTACTTTACCCAGCAAGGATCTCATTCAGATTTGATGGAGAAATTAAAACCTTTACAGACAAGCAAAAGCTGAGAGAGTTCAGCACCACCAAACCAGCTCTACAACAACTGCTAAAGGAACTTCTCTAGGCAAGAAACACAAAAGAAGAAAAGGACCTACAATAATGAACCCAAAACAATTAAGAAAATGGGAATAGGAACACACATATCGATAATTACCTTAAATGTAAATGGACTAAATGCTCCCACCAAAAGACACAGATTGGCTGAATGGATACAAAAACAAGACCCATATATTTGCTGTCTACAAGAGACCCACTTCAGACCTAGAGACACATACAGACTGAAAGTAAGGGGATGGAAAAAGGTATTTCATGCAAATGGAAACCAAAAGAAAGCTGGAGTAGCAATTCTCATATCAGACAAAATAGACTTTAAAACAAAGACTATTAGAAGAGACAAAGAAGGACACGACATAATGATCAAGGGATCGATCCAAGAGGAAGATATAACAATTGTAAATATTTATGCACCCAACTTAGGTGCACCTCAATACATAAGGCAAATACTGACAGCCATAAAAGGGGAAATCGACAGTAACACATTCATAGTAGGGGACTTTAACACCTCACTTTCACCAATGGACAGATCATCCAAAATGAAAATAAATAAGGAAACACAAGCTTTAAATGATACATTAAACGAGATGGAGTTAATTGATATTTATAGGACATTCCATCCAAAAACAACAGAATACACATTTTTCTCAAGTGCTCATGGAACATTCTCCAGGATAGATCATATCTTGGGTCACAAATCAAGCCTTGGTAAATTTAAGAAAATTGAAATTGTATCAAGTATCTTTTCTGACCACAACGCCATGAGACTAGATATCAATTACAGGAAAATATCTGTAAAAAATACAAACACATGGAGGCTAAACAATACACTACTTAATAATGAAGTGACCACTGAAGAAATCAAAGAGGAAATCAAAAAATACCTAGAAACAAACGACAATGGAGACACAACGACCCAAAACCTGTGGGATGCAGCAAAAGCAGTTCTAAGGGGGAAGTTTATAGCAATACAAGCCCACCTTAAGAAGCAGGAAACATCTCGAATAAACAACCTAACCTTGCACCTCAAGCAATTAGAGAAAGAAAAAAAAAAAAAACCCAAAGCTAGCAGAAGGAAAGAAATCATAAAAATCAGATCAGAAATAAATGAAAAAGAAATGAAGGAAACAATAGCAAAGATCAATAAAACTAAAAGCTGGTTCTTTGAGAAGATAAACAAAATAGATAAACCACTAGCCAGACTCATCAAGAAAAAAAGGGAGAAGACTCAAATCAATAGAATTAGAAATGAAAAAGGAGAGGTAACAACTGACACTGCAGAAATAAAAGAGATCATGAGAGATTACTACAAGCAACTCTATGCCAATAAAATGGACAATCTGGAAGAAATGGACAAATTCTTGGAAATGCACAACCTGCCAAGACTGAATCAGGAAGAAATAGAAAATATGAACAGACCAATCACAAGCACTGAAATTGAAACTGTGATTAAAAATCTTCCAACAAAGAAAAGCCCAGGACCAGATGGCTTCACAGGCGAATTCTATCAAACATTTAGAGAAGAGCTAACACCTATCCTTCTCAAACTCTTCCAAAATATAGCAGAGGGAGGAACACTCCCAAACTCCTTCTACGAGGCCACCATCACCTTGATACCAAAACCAGACAAGGATGTCACAAAGAAAGAAAACTACAGGCCAATATCACTGATGAACATAGATGCAAAAATCCTCAACAAAATACTAGCAGACAGAATCCAACAGCACATTAAAAGGATCATACACCATGATCAAATGGGGTTTATTCCAGGAATGCAAGGATTCTTCAATATACGCAAATCTATCAATGTGATAAACCATATTAACAAACTGAAGGAGAAAAACCATATGATCATCTCAATAGATGCAGAGAAAGCTTTTGACAAAATTCAACACCCATTTATGATAAAAACCCTGCAGAAAGTAGGCATAGAGGGAACTTTCCTCAACATAATAAAGGCCATATATGACAAGCCCACAGCAAACATCATCCTCAATGGTGAAAAACTGAAAGCATTTCCACTAAGATCAGGAACAAGACAAGGTTGCCCACTCTCACCACTCTTATTCAACATAGTTTTGGAAGTTTTAGCCACAGCAATCAGAGAAGAAAAGGAAATAAAAGGAATCCAAATCGGAAAAGAAGAAGTAAAGCTGTCACTGTTTGCAGATGACATGATCCTATACATAGAGAACCCTAAAGATGCTACCAGAAAACTACTAGAGCTAATCAATGAATTTGGTAAAGTGGCAGGATACAAAATTAATGCACAGAAATCTCTGGCATTCCTATATACTAATGATGAAAAATCTGAAAGTGAAATCAAGAAAACACTCCCATTTACCATTGCAACAAAAAGAATAAAATATCTAGGAATAAACCTACCTAGGGAGACAAAAGATCTGTATGCAGAAAATTATAAGACACTGATGAAAGAAATTAAAGACGATACAAATAGATATACCATGTTCTTGGATTGGAAGAATCAACATTGTGAAAATGACTCTACTACCGAAAGCAATCTATAGATTCAATGCAATCCCTATCAAACTACCACTGGCATTTTTCACAGAACTAGAACAAAAAATTTCACAATTTGTATGGAAACACAAAAGACCCCGAATAGCCAAAGCAATTTTGAAAACGAAAGAAGGAACTGGAGGAATCAGGCTCCCAGACTTCAGACTATACTACAAAGCTACAGTTATCAAGACGGTATGGTACTGGCACAAAAACAGAAAGATAGATCAATGGAACAGGATAGAAAGCCCAGAGATAAACCCACGCACATATGGTCACCTTATCTTTGACAAAGGAGGCAGAAATGTACAGTGGAGAAAGGACAGCCTATTCAATAAGTGGTGCTGGGAAAACTGGACAGCTACATGTAAAGGTATGAAATTAGATCACTCCCTAACACCATACACAAAAATAAGCTCAAAATGGATTAAAGACCTAAATGTAAGGCCAGAAACTATCAAACTCTTAGAGGAAAACATAGGCAGAACACTCTATGACATAAATCACAGCAAGGTCCTTTTTGACCCACCTCCTAGAGAAATGGAAATAAAAACAAGAGTAAACAAATGGGACCTAATGAAACTTAAAAGCTTTTGCGCAGCAAAGGAAACCATAAAGAAGACCAAAAGACAACCCTCAGAATGGGAGAAAATATTTGCAAATGAAGCAACTGACAAAGGATTGATCTCCAAAATTTATAAGCAGCTCATGCAGCTTAATAACAAAAAAACAAACAACCCAATCCAAAAATGGGCAGAAGACCTAAATAGACATTTCTCCAAAGAAGATATACAGAGTGCCAACAAACACATGAAAGAATGCTCAACATCACTAATCATGAGAGAAATGCAAATCAAAACTACAATGAGATATCTCACACCAGTCAGAATGGCCATCATCAAAAAATCTAGAAACAATAAATGCTGGAGAGGGTGTGGAGAAAAGGGAACCCTCTTACACTGTTGGTGGGAATGTAAATTGATACAGCCACTGTGGAGAACAGTATGGAGGTTCCTTAAAAAGCTACAAATAGAACTACCATATGACCCAGCAATCCCACTACTGGGCATATACCCTGAGAAAACCATAATTCAAAAAGAGTCATGTACCAAAATGTTCATTGCAGCTCTATTTACAATAGCCCGGAGATGGAAACAACCTAAGTGTCCATCATCGGATGAATGGATAAAGAAGATGTGGCACATATATACAATGGAATATTACTCAGCCATAAAAAGAGACGAAATTGAGCTATTTGTAATGAGGTGGATAGACCTAGAGTCTGTCATACAGAGTGAAGTAAGTCAGAAAGAGAAAGACAAATACCGTATGCTAACACATATATATGGAATTTAAAAAAAAAAATGTCATGAAAAACCTAGGGGTGAAACAGGAATAAAGACACAGACTTACTAGAGAATGGACTTGAGGTTATGGGGAGGGGGAAGGGTAAACGGTGACAAAGCGATAAAGAGGCATGGACATATATACACTACCAAACGTAAGGTAAATAGCTAGTGGGAAGCAGCCGCATAGCACAGGGAGATCAGCTCGGTGCTTTGTGACCGCCTGGAGGGGTGGGATAGGGAGGGTGGGAGGGAGGGAGACGCAAGCGGGAAGAGATATGGGAATATATGTATGTATATAACTGATTCATTTTGTTGTGAAGCTGAAGCTAACATACCATTGTAAAGCAATTATACTCCAATAAAGATGTTAAAAAAAAAAAGAAGTGAGAGGGATTAAAAAGTAGCTTTTGATCCAACAATTTGACTTCTGGGAATTTATTTACCAATACATGTGTTCAAAGACCCATATATGCCCACACACATTCTTAAATACAAATGTACAAGATTTTCACTGAAACAAAATACTAGAAACAACCTAAATGTCCATTCACAAAGAGTGAAATGAATTATGATACATTCATTTAATAAAATAATATGTAACAATAAAAGATCAAGTGTATGTACCAAACTGGACCAGAATAAATTTTTATGAAAGAAGCAGAGTATCAAGCAATGTGTATAGTAGGCTCCCATTTGTGTAAACAAAAGGGGGGAGGAGTATGTACACAGATAAATGTTTCTATAAACAGAATATTTCTAAGGGAATACATAAGAAATGACTGTTTCAGGGGTAGGGGATTGCAGAGTTTGGGTTTGTAGTAAGGTTTACTTTTCAAATATATCCATCTCTAAAAATATTAATTTATTACCACACTTTTTTTCTTTGACCACACCACAGCTGCCAGGATCTTAGTTCCCCAACCAGGGACCGAACACATGCCACAGCAGTGAAAGCACCAAGTCCCAACCACTGAACCACCAGGGAATCCCCTACCACATTCTTATATGACTTCTTCAATTTTAAAAAAAGTATAATAAAATTGTTTATAAACTGTTAGAATAAGTTCAATTAGTTAACCAAGATGCTTAGGTCACAAACAATTCAAATCAAAATTACATGTTTTGGGCTTCCCTGGTGGCGCAGTGGTTGAGAGTCCGCCTGCCGATGCAGGGGACGCAGGTTCGTGCCCCGGTCCGGGAAGATCCCACATGCCGCGGTGCAGCTGGGCCTGTGAGCCAGGGCCGCTGAGCCTGCGCGTCCGGAGCCTGTGCTCCGCAATGGGAGAGGCCACAACAGTGAGAGGCCCGCGTACCGCAAAAAAAAAAAAAAAAAAAAAAAAAAAATTACAAGTTTTTTCACAATAAAGTATACCTCTGTATTATTTTATTGTTTAGAAGTACCTGCACAAATATTGTATCAAAGTTTAATGATGGGTTTATGAGATAGAATGATAATTATTTGCATTTTATAGATTACAAAAGTACGGTTTAGCAAGATGAAATTATTTACTCAGAATTACTCAAATAGCAACCAGGACAGCTGTACAAACCTGATTTCTGACTTCTCGGAGGCTCTAGAGCCTTGTGTCTAACGGTGGTACTATGCAACGCCCTCCAAACTCCACAGGCAGACCCCAAGTCCAGAACTACTAAGCAATCGAAAGTCAAACAACGTGAAAAAAGTACAGTGTTTGCACAGAGTGATTTCTGATATTTAAGTGGGAAAATATTTCCTGTGAAATACTTATTTAACCAGTTCTTGTCACATCTGTGTTACCTCCTGATCCAATGACAAAAATAATGTGCCGAATATAGCAGCTTACTTTGTATTAACTTAGTTCTCACTCTGTGGTAGATCATATTTTCAAAGGTGGCCAAATAGCCTATCCCACATGCATTTCTTACAATGTAATGTTGATATTCATCCCTTGCATAGAGCAGTGGGGTCTATTCCCCTCCCCTTGAATCTGGCTTAACCTCTGTGATTGCCTCAACCAAGAGAGTATGGCATTAAGTAACCCTATGTGATTTCCAAGGCTAGGTCATAAGATGTCCTTTACTTCTGCTGTGATGTCTGGGGACTCTTACTCTTAGACCCCAGTCACTATGTTGTGAGGAAGACAAGTATCCACCTGAAGAGGACTCATATATAGGGGTTCCAGCCAATAGCCCCAGCATTGGCCAGTAGACATGCAAGTGAGCAAACCTGAGATGCTCTGTCCCCAGCCATAAAGTCACCTCCAGCCTTCCAGTAACCCCAGCTGATTCCCAACGTTCTCATCAAGCCCTACTCAAATTGCAGATTAATGAGCAAAACATATGATTACTGGTGTTTGAAACCACTATGTTTGAGGTGGTTTGTTATGCAGCAATAGATAACCTAACGTAACCTAAAAGCTAGGTTTAGACTATTGAACTCAATGCCATATGTGTCACTAGGAACAGATAATTAGCTCCTTAATATACCATATCTACCCATATAGTAATGCTTTATAAAAAACGAAATGCTAATCTCACCAAAGCCTATAGTGAATGAAACTTAAAGTCCCCATTTATTTCTCATCTCACTTCCATGTTCAACATAGCTGAGTTAGAAACTGTTTTCTAAAAACCTCTGGAAACTCTTTGTATTCATCAAATAGGGTACACCTTGTCTTTTTTCCATTTGTTTTCTTGACATAGTTTTATTATATGCATTTCACTTCCATAAACTGCTTCCGTTCCAGACATAAGGGCTTGCCTTGTACATTAATATTATGTTTAGATTGAAAACTATGTAAATAACATTTAAAAAACAAAGTCAAAAGCATGTTAATGTCATTAGATTTTCTAAAAATTACATGATACATACTTTTTTCTGAAATCTGAAAAACTCAAAATATCTAAATCCAGAGGAGACAGTCCAGATATTAACTCATGACAATATGTCAACTGATTTTTTTTTTTACAAAGATGCAAAGGCAATTTAATAAAGCATAGTCTTTTCAACAAAGGGGAATAACTGGATATTCATATACAAAAAAAAAAAAAAGAACCTTGAACTACACATCACAAAAATCAACTCAAAGTGACTGAAAGACTTAAATGTCAAATGTTAAAATGATAAACTTTTTAAAAAATGAGAGAAAATCTTTGTGACTTTGGGTTAGGGAAAGAGTTCTTAGATACAACAGAAGGACAACCCATTAAAGAAAAAACTGATAATTGGACTTGGTCAAAATTAAAAACCTTTGCTCTGAGAAAGACACTAAAAAGAGAATAAAAAGAGCAGAGATTGACTAAAATAAAATATGTTCAAATCATATATCTAGGGCTTCCCTGGTGGCACAGTGCTTACGAATCCCCCTGCCAATGCAGGGGACACGGGTGCGAGCCCTGGTCCAGATGATCCCACGTGCCACGGAGCAACTAAGCCCGTGCACCACAACTACTGAGCCTGTGCTCTAGAGCCCACAAGCCACAACTACTGAAGCCTGTGCGCCTAGAGCCTGTGCTCTGCAACAAGAGAAGCCACTGCACCACAACAAAGAGTACCCCCCGCTCGCCACAACTAGAGAAAGCCCCCGTGCAGCAATGAAGACCCAACGCAGCCAAAAATAAAATAAATGAATTTATTTTTTTAAAAAAATTATATATCTAACAAAAAACTTGTCTCCAGAATATATAAATAACTCTCTAAACTCAACAAAAAGAAAACAACCCAATTTAAAAGATGGTCAAAATATTTGGACATTTCAACAAAGAAAATGTTGGCAAAAGTATTCAAGTATCATTAGTCATTAGAGCAATACAAATTAAAATCACAGTGAGATACCTCTACAGATCTATTAGAATGACTAAAGGAAAATAAATGACAATACCAAATGCTAACAAGGATGTGAAGCAACAGGAACTCTGGTTCATTGTTGGAAGGAATGCAAAAGCCATAGAGCCCTTTGAAAAATAGTCTGGCAGTTTCCTATAAAGTTAAAATATGCTTATCATATGATCCAGCAATCCTATTCCTAGGTATACACCCAAGAGAAGTGAATACTTATGTTTACACAAAACCTGTATACAAATATTTAATAGCAACTTTATTCATAATTGCCCCAACCTGGAAACAACCCAAATGTCCTTCATCTGAATGGCTAAACAATGGTTCACCCATACAATAAAATACTATTCCACAATAAAAAGGAACAAAATATTGACAAATGAAAGGAGTTAGATGGCTATTAAGGGCAATACGCTGAGCGAAAAAAAGTCAGTTTCAAAAGGTTGTATTCTGGGGCTTCCCTGGTGGCACAGTGGTTGAGAGTCCACCTGTCGATGCAGGGGACACGGGTTCGTGCCCCGGTCTGGGAAGATCCCACATGCCGCGGAGCGGCTGGGCCCGTGAGCCATGGCCGTTGAGCCTGCGCGTCCGGAGCCCGTGCTCCGCAGCGGGAGACGCCACAACAGTGAGAGGCCCGCGTACCGGGGGGGGGGGGGGGGGGGAGGTTGTATTCTGAATTATTCCATTTATATGACATTCTGTGAAAGGCAAAAATATAGGGACAGAGGACAGCTCAGTGGATGCCAGAGGTTGAAGGTGGGAGGATTTGTTTGACTACAGTGGCATTAGCACAAAGGACTATTTCAGGGGAATTCCCAGCAGTCCAATGGTTAGGACTCTGCACTTCCACCACAGGGGAAACAGGTTCAATCCCTGTTTGGGGAACTAAGATCTTGCATGCTGTGCAGCGTGGCCAAAAAAAGAAAGGAATATTTCAGGGAGCTAGAACTGTTCTACACCTAGACTGTGGTGATAGATACACAACTCTAAGGATCTGTCAAAACTCATTAAACTGTATAAAAGTGAATTTTACTGTATATAAATTAAAAAACAAAATTAAAAATCTAAACCAATTATATCAATGCATCACTATATTCACTTATTGCTTTTATTCTCTTTTATCCCTTCACTGTCTAAAGGAAATTATCCTCTTTTTGTAACTCAATACTTTGCATAACACAAAAATTCAAAATATAACTTATCTTGACAAGCATAAACAAAACATGGAATTAATATTGGAAGAAACTAAAAAACTTGAAAATGAAAGCCTCCTATTTATTTATGCCTGTTCAAGAAGACTCTCCATTAATCCAGCTCATTCTTAGAACTATTTTTCTCAGGACCAACGTGGAAACAGCAGGAATAACTGAGGAGCTCTCAGGGGAAACAAAAGCTAAATGAGGGCCTTAGTCTTTCCTCTCAGCAACCATGAGGCTGCAGAAATGCTCTCTTAGAGAATACAGAAGTGCAAATGGAATTCAAATTATTTTCATTTGATGAATTAAAATAATGAAAAATTTTTCAACTCTGTTGTAAATCCTACAGTTAATCAAGGCAAACTAAAGGAGAATTCCTGAGAATGGTTACAGAGGGCTCAAAGTAGAAAGAGTGCTAAGAAGATCTCCCCCAATGGTTACAAATTAGAAGGGAAAGACAATAAAATAACAGTGAGTGTGAAATGAGGCATCATGACGACGTTTTAAATCCCCGAGTTGCATAGCTGCAGCTTACTAGCTATGAACTTGAGGATGCAGCTTAGTTTCGCTAAACCCACATTACTCATCAGAAAATGGGAATAATAATATCTCCTTCATAGGACTGTTGGGAAAACTGTGCCTTGCTTAGCATCACACCTGGCCCCTTTGTAAATATTTTATCATTACCATATGAGAGGTTTCTGAGTTTCTACAACAAAGAAAGAAAGAACACTGGTTTGCTTCCATAAATGAAATAACACTAATACCCACAGATCATGGAGAAGGATCAATCATGAAACAAGAAAAAGACACTAAATTCTACTAGCACCAATTATAAAGGATGTGTTATAGCTCCAATTCTCAAAGCAATCAATGCTTTGGAAACTCCCATCATAGCTCATCAGAAAGATGATAAGGCCCAGAAAGATGTTAGCAAAGTATCTTAACTTCAAGATCTCAATAAATACTCATTTAATCAACTGATTTAAATTGTCTGGCAATGGCCATAGAAATCATATGGATCTCTTGATACACATAATATATGTAGACAAACTATTTAAAAACGTAGTGGCAAAACTATCGTTTCTTAATCTTTTATGGTCAGAAAATGTATAAAGAATAAACACGTAATGAAATCCAGGAGATTTGTCTTTATAGTTTGGTAGCTAATTTGATTTAAATGGTTTTAAAAAGTAGTGAAACTTCTGTATCATAGTTATCTTGTATAGAAAATAAAGAAAATATAACCCTTTTCTTAAAAGAGGAAAAAAAATAAATATCTAGTATCTTAGGAGCCTGAGAAGACAGAGCATATTAATAAATTTTTCTCTCCCTTAACATGACAGAATGAAGTTGAAGGTCATTTTCCTTTGATCATCTCATTTTTGGAAACCTAGATTTTAACTCCAATGTGCAAAGGCACTGGATTACTTCAGCTATTTCATGCTATATCAGCAATTTCCAAAAGCTTAAAAAATAAAAATAAAACTTTGTCCAAAAGATCAAGTTGTAAAAATAATATATACAGTTTCTGATATATCATTCTAATAACAGATTAAATAATTAAAACAGAACAGAAATATATCATATATCAAATGGATGCAAACATTAATTCAGTCATACAGTGACTTTTTAGGTATATGCAAACCCAGGAATTATTTAGACTCATTATTAGAGGAATGATCAAAACAAAAAGTTGAGAAATATATTTTTAAATAATGTGGAAAAGCCCCTATAAGCAATTCAAATTTCAGATACTTTAAGGTTTGTCTTCATTAAAAACACCTACACCTCCTAATGGATAACATTTTTATCTTCTTCATTTCTTTATCTTTAGGGCATGAAACATTACTCTGTGCTGAATAAGTGTTTGTTGAATAAATGAATCTTCACATAGAATATTTTCATTGAAATTAGCAGTTAAATATACTAATTTTCAAGATATAAATATATATTCACTGAAAGCCTTTCTAAAATATTTTATTTCTAAATTTCTGTTATATAATTAAAATGATGGCCAATAAATTTATCTGTTGCTAAAGCCCATGCCATGTCTTCAATTAAAATCTTTCAACCTTTGGACTTCTATGTTCTTTCAATTATACTTTTTCTGTCAACTATGGTTTAAAAAGAGGAAAACAATTCAGACTTTAATTCAATTCTGATTCAATCCAGAATTGATTTTAAAAAGCATTACTAAAGAACAAGGAGAAATATGTCAGGGAAACAGTGACACAGTTAAAATATACCGGGACTGGGACCTAAAATATTGCACCACTTTGCAGGAAAACACTGCTATCCCTTCTGTTTTTTTTTTAATTTCTAATTTCCTCAAAATCACTTGCAGGAAAGTGGTGATGCTGTAGTCAGAGGTTGTCAGGACTTCCGTTCCACCTGCCTAGATGAATCAGGTAGACTGGAATGACCAATAATTCCAGCAACCTATTTCTACACCCTATGCAAATTAATACACCAATCACTAAAAGAGTGCTTCTGTAAGGTCATATAAATGAAAAGCTGAGCAGAGGACACCAGTCAAATACTTGAATGTTGCAGCATGATGTCATTTACACAGCTTCTAATTATGAGGTCCTCTAAGTAGAGTGTCTCCTCTGCAAAATAGCAATGACCTTTCATACAAATATTTTCTCCTGACCATTTTCACACATACTGTTTCTTAGATCAGTAAAATTATTCTAAGTATAGAATGAGGCTTCACAGAGATTCTTATGAATACATATAACTATATACACAAACGTACATATATAGTTAGCCAAATAGGTATAAAAAATGATTTTTCACATAGGACATCATTTTTCTTACATTGCAAATAGCGGTGATTTCACCATCATTCTTAGACGCATAAACATCACAAATACAGATGTAATGATGCCTGCTACCACAATGCTTCAGGAAAAAAAATTAACTCCAAGTGCAATTAAAAATGCATTGTCATAAAATTAGAGTCTTGGACTCTACAAGCATTTAAAACCCTAACAACTTCATTGAGACACAGAGGGCCATTTAAAAAAAAGTACACATTGATTTTTAGTCATTGCATTAAAAATGCACAAGGTTATCCCTAAAATAACATTATCTATACACATTAAAATTCAAATGTGGCAAAGACCTTGTGAAGTGTCAACCAAATTTTACTGTCATGTTTTCATAAATTCTAAAGCTTCTGGGTTCTTCAAAATTTCCACACTGCCCTGAAGAAAAACTGTTCTGTTGGGTATTATCCTCCTGCTGCATTCACCAGTTTTACCATATTTCTAAACAGGAGTTCGATTCTCCTTGGTCAAGAGGTTGCCTATCTGTAGTCAGTGGATCATATTCTCACACCCATACACTACACTGAACAGGGCAAACTGACGCTTGCGTTGCTACCGCGATAACCTAAAGTGCTAATGCTGTAGTTCCTGGCAATGGTAGCACAAAAAGAAGAAAGCTCCTTTAGATACCAAATCACAGATCACAACCAGATGCAGTGCTCCCATGTTTTAATATTACCATACAAACAGAAAACAGGGTTTATTCAGACAGCCAAAGAAATGTGCATCACCCACCCCACATCCTCCCTTGCAGTGTTGGGGAAAACTGTCTCTGCAGACAGAGACAGTCGGGAGAGCAGGAACACATGTTTTCCAGTACTAATGTCTAATACAAGGCTGCAATTGTTGGGTGTAGCTCTATCTGAAAGTTGAGAACTAGTAAGAAACCTCTAGACACGGTTCCTTCTCTCCTGTGGGTGGGAAGTGAATGCTTCCAGCAGTCCCTCTCAAGGTCCTCGGGGGTTAGGGGTGTGGGGTCTGGGGTGCATTTCCCCCCTGAGGGCACCAAGGGCTCCTCCTTAATGGTGTAGCTCCGCAGTGGGTCATGTGACAGCTGGGCGTGTGTGTGCGCGGTGGGGGGATGAGTTTGGGTGGTGAGTTTGCGGGGTGTATATGAGCGTGTGTGTATGCATAAGTTACACATCTGGTTTTGGAAAACGTGTTTTTCTAGGAGAGAGTGTGTGTGTGTGTTTGTGTGTGTGTGTGTGTGTGTGTGTTTCTGTGTCCGTGTGTGAAGCGAGACTGGGAACAGGGCATTCAGAGAATGGTCCTGGACCAGGCGATGCGGCCAAGTATGCCTGTGTCAGTCCCACTCCTCGTCAGCCTCTGCACTGGGGCGACGTCCCCGTCCTTGGGGAAGGCGAGAACAATGGGGTGCGGGCGCCCCTCCCCGCACTTTGTGCACCCACCTGACGAATCCGCGGCGGGTTCGGCGGCGTGGAGGCCCCGCCTTCCGGGGCCGGGGAGGTGGGAGAAGCCATCTTCCTGGTGCTCCGGTTTCTTCCTCCTGTCACGCCCGGGTCCCTCGGGTCTCCTGCGGCTCCTCCGCGCGGGGCCTGCGGCCCGCGGCCCCACACGGGCGGGGAGGTTCCGCAGCCGCCGCGCTCGCGGCCCCGCCCGGCTCCTCCGCCGCAGAGCGCGAGGGGCGGCTGCCCGCTTGGCTCGCCCGGCTGCAGTCCTGGCCGGAGCCCCTCGCCCCTTCCTGCGCCCACCTACCTCCCGGCGGGGAGACTCCGGGCCATGGCGGACCAGGGTCGGGGGCGACCTTGGCCTCGGGGTTGGGCCGGCGGCTGCTCCTTCCCGGCGCCGCGCGCCGCGCGTGTGAATGTGCGAGCGGCGGGGCTTATTCTAGCGGCGCCGGGGGGAAATGAGGCTGCTTCCCTCGCTGCCGCCGCTATCGCCGGGAGAGCGATGAGCTCATGGACAGCTCCCAGAAATATGTCTATATGCACCACTGACTGCCGGAGTTTGGGAGGTGGGTGGGGAGAAGGAGGCTCCTCGACTGGCGCTCCCGCATCACAGGCAGACGTTCCCTCGGGAGGCCCCCGGCCGCTGGGGCGCCGCGTGCAGCTCTTCCCTGCCCATCTCCACACTCATTGGCCTCTTTCCATTCATACCGTGCACACATTGCCTGGTCCCACGCATTCTCCCCTTTCGCATTGAAAGGCACCCACCCAGCCACCCCTAGCCTCCGCAGACACACATTCTTTGTTCCGCCAACCACTCCCTCCTGATTAGGAGGAATTAATTTCTGGAGTGAATGCGGTGTGAAATGCGAACTGCGACTTCAACCCCAAGTCAGATGTGGGCTGGTGAGCGAAGCGACTTCAGCCGTGTGTCTTCCACACGGCTTTGGGCGTTTCCGCCTTCCCCAAGATTGAGCTTCTCCCTTCCCACCTTCTTCACTATGAGAAAGCATCTTT
Organism: Lagenorhynchus albirostris; assembly: GCF_949774975.1. Lineage (NCBI taxonomy): Eukaryota > Metazoa > Chordata > Mammalia > Artiodactyla > Delphinidae > Lagenorhynchus > Lagenorhynchus albirostris. The sequence goes on along the minus strand of NC_083098.1, from coordinate 120,837,408 downwards.
CAGCTACCGTACAGGGTAGTGACGGCCCCCCCGTCCTCACTAAGGCGGAGAACACGTCTTCTGCAGCCCTGTGAAGAACTTAAACGGCAGGACCAGGTTCTGCAGACCTCCATCTGTGCCAGGCCTGGTGGCAGGAGGGGTGAATCCCCACAGGGACCAGCCTTGCGTACATCACTGTTTCTCAGGGATGCAGTTGGAGCTGTCTTTTTTTTTTTTTTTTTTTTTTGCGGTACGCGGGCCTCTCACTGTTGTGGCCTCTCCCGCTGCGGAGCACAGGCTCCGGACGCGCAGGCTCAGTGGCCATGGCTCACCTCACGGGCCCAGTCGCTCCGCGGCATGTGGGATCTTCCCGGACGGGGGTACGAACCCGTGTCCCCTGCATCGGCAGGCGGACTCTCAACCACTGCGCCACCAGGGAAGCCCTGGAGCTGTCATTTTGACTGAGGGCAAACCACTTTCCAAGACTTGATCCTTATCTCCCTTCATTAGCTCAGTTGCCCCATGGAGGTGGGAGTTATGGCTTTTTACAGATAAGATGACCCTCAAGAGATTAATTTGTTCCCTCTCTTATGGATCTCCATATAGACATACTCCCACCTTTGAAAAATGTTTTCCTTTACAGCAGACACCCTCCTCTCCCCTGCAGCTAGTGTTCCAGTCTCAACACCGCTTCTCAGCAAGATCTTCCACAAAGTTTTAATACAGCCAGGTCCTCTCTTCACATTCTTCGTTGAACCCACTCCATTCAGGCTTTTTACCCCACCAGACTTCCTCTTGACAAGGTTCCAAGTGACCCCCATGTTACTACATCTAGTGATCAATTTTCAGTCCTCATTTGTCTCAACTTGTGAACTTCTAAACTTTGAAATGTCAAAGAGTTCAGTTCTGGTTCTCCTTTTCCTCTCCATGTACATCTTCTCTATCTCTGTACTCACTCTGTTGTTGATCTCACAGTTCCATGGCTTTATTTATGTATTTTTAAATATTTATTTATTTATTTATTTTGACTGCACCGGGTCTTAGTTGTGGCACGCAGGATCTTCCTTGTGGCATGTGGACTTCTTAGTTGCAGAATGAGGACTCTTAGTTGCAGCATGCGGGATCTAGTTCACTGACCAGGGATCCAACCCAGGCCCCCTGCATTGGGAGTACGGAGTCTTACCCACTGGACCACCAGGGAAGTCCTGCATCACTTTAAATAGAATCTACTTTCTGATATGCATTTCCAAATGTATGTCTCCATCCGCAGTCTTCCGCCTTAAGTTCAAACTCCTATTTCCAACTGCCTTCGCCTCTACCTGATATCTAGGAGTTGCAAACTTATCACGGGCAAAACTGAGCTCCTTTTTATCTTCCCCTGCCAAAGTCACTGCTCCAATATAGCTTTTGCCACCTTTAAGATGCTCAGGACAAAAACCTCAGAGATAGTCTTAATTCCTTACTTGCTCTCACAATCCACATTTGCTCTAAGAGCAATTCATGCAGAATCCAACCACTTCTGTATTTCCAGTACAATCTGTCTAGTCCAAGCCACCATTATCTTTCACCTGCCTGATAGCAAAAGTCTCTAAGCAGTCTGTATTCTTCCACCCTTGCTCCTTACACGTGGCTTACCAGAGAGCAGCTAGCAGTGCTCAAAGCCCTCCTGTGTCTTCCCTTCTCACTCAGAGTAAGAACCAAGGCTTTTCCATCTTTTGATGTAAGATAAGATCTATGTAACCCATCCTCCATTCCTGCCCACCCCTCTCTAACCTTATTTCCAGGCATCCCCTCACTCACTCACCATGGCCACACTGGCCTTGTTTCCACTTCTTGAACATTCTAGGACCTGGTCTCAGGTCCTTTGTATCTGGACCACTCCTCCCTCAGGTATCTGCATGGATCATTTCCTTACTTCCTTCAAGCCCCTGTGCCAATATCACCTTATCAGTGAGGACTTCCTGATTACCCTGTATTATGGGGTAAATTGTGTCCCCCCAAATGCAGATGTTGAAATCCTAATCCCTAGTACCTGAGAATGTGACCTTTTTTGGAAATAGAGTTATTGCAGATGTAATTAGTTAAGGTGAGGTCATATTGGAGTAGGATGTGTCCCCAGTCCAATATGACTGGTGTCATTATAAAAAGGGAAAATTTGTCCATAGACACACACACAGGGAGAACACAATGTGAACATTAAGGCAGAAATCGGGATGATGCACCTACAAATGGAGGAATGCCAAAGTTTGCCAGCAAACTACCAGACTCTAGGAAAGTAGCATGGAGCAGATTCTCCCTTGCAGCCCTCATCAGGAACCAACCCTGTAGCTATTGATCTCAGACTTCTAGCCTCCAGCGCTGTGAGACAATAGATTTCTGTTGTTTAAGCCACCCACTTTGTGGTACTTCTATAGCACCCCTAGAAAACTAATATATCCTATAAGATAATAACACTCCACCCTTTTTATATCTCTTACCTTGCAGTACATCCCTCCTATGCACTTACTGCTGTCTGACAGAGTTTATATATTTAATTGTTGATTTATTGACACTCGCCTGTCACTGGAAGGTAAGTTCCATGAGATCAGGGAAGTGATTTTGTTCACTGTATTAAACACCTAAGGGAGTTCCTTGGTGGCCTAGTGGTTAGGATTCTGGCTTTCACTGCTGTGACCCGGGTTCAATTCCTGGTTGGGGAACTGAGATCCTGCAAGCCGCGTAGCGTGGCCAAAAAAAAAAAAAAAAGACAAAAACAAACAAACAAACAAAAACCAAGCAAACAATTAACATGTAGAACCTCCAGTACCTTGAACAGTGCCTGACACATTGATGTTCAATAAGTATTTGTTGAATTAATTAAATATTTCTGTCAAGTTTATTTAGAAGACTGGAGAGTCATGATTTGAACTCCAGTTCAAATCTTAAAACCCAAACTCTATACTATAACTCAAACACTATACTATAGTTTCTCAAATGTGTGGATAAGAATTACATTCATATTCAAATATGAAAAACTCGTTATGAAGCTACATCATAAAAACTGTTTTCTTTTTTCCTTTACAAGCATTTCCTCAAGTCAATCAATGTGAAAATTTTTATGGTGGCAGTGTAGTAGGCTTTAAGATGGTGAACTTCCTTTTCAGTTTAAATTCTAGTTAATTAACATTTCTATACTTTAGTTTCCTTATCTGTGAAATGGAAATAATAATAGTACTAACTTTACAGGGTTATTGTGACTATTAAATGAGATAATGTTCATAAACATTATAAACACATAATGTAAACACTCAATAATACAGTTTTACTATTTATTTATGTAATGATAGCTACCTAAAAAATAGGAGGCTGAGTCGGGGGAGGGATAAATTGGGAGTATGGGATTAATAGATACACACTAGTATATGTAAAATAGATAAGCAACAAGGATTTACTATATAGCGCAGGGAACTATGTCCAACATCTTGTAATAACCTATAATGGAAAATAATCTGAAAATATATATATATAACTGAATCACTTTTCTGTACCCCTGAAACTAACACAATATTGTAAATCAGCTATACTTCAATTTAAAAAAAAAGAAAAAGAAAAAATAATAGGAGGCTGAGGATAAAGGTGGTTAAAAAGAAACTATTTCAGAGAATCAGGGGAAACTTAGTGAGGCAAGTTGAGTGACAGTAACTTGGCTATGACTTCCAGCTCTTCTGTATTATGACTGGGCACACAGAAATCCAAATCAGGTTCTTCAGTCTCTAGTGGCCTGGGGTACTTAATTCAAAATTAACAAGAAAGGAATATATCAATAAATAATGTTAAGGTTTAAAGTAGACAGATAGGTAAGGAATAGGTAGATATTGAGGTTGATAGATATGGAGAAATAGATTTATAATGTAATCTTGTGAGTGGGAAAAGAGTCCCATTTTTACTTTCATACATCTTGGTATCACTTGTACCTGCCACAGCAGTGAAGAGTACTCCAGGAAGGTGTTTGTTCCAGTGCATTAAGTAATGGCATTATTCAGTCCCTAGAATATGAGACAAAGTAAAACACATCCCTTTTTTCTTATCCATCTCCTCTATCCATCCATATACACGAATACTCAAAAAAAACCTGCTCCATCCTCCATTCCTAATCTGGATGAAGATTCTCAGCATAAACTGAGTGACTCCAACAAGAAACTGTACTGTCACTCTAGGCCTCTCTACATCTCTCACACTCTATAATAATCTCTCACCAAACCCCGGGAATTCTCATATGGTAATGTCCTGCTTCTTTTTTTCCATATCCATGGCTTTATTCTAGGCTTTCAGCTACACCTAGTGTATTGTAGTTTCTTAATAATGACCCTACAGAGCTTCTTCTATCCTGGAACATCTTGTTACCTTCCTTAAAAAAAATATTCTCTCATTTCAAAAGCCCTGATGGCTTTCCATTGCCCTCAGGATAAAATCTACATCCCTGTGCTTTGACGTAAAAGCCCTTCTTAATATTAATATACTTTTTGTGTTGAGGGAGATTTTTCAAGGATGATACCTATGGGGCTTCCGGGGTGGCGCAGTGGTTGAGAATCTGCCTGCCAATGCAGGGGACACGGGTTTGAGCCCTAGTCTGGGAAGATCCCACATGCCGCAGAGCAACTGGGCCCGTGAGCCAAAACTGAGCCTGCGCATCCGGAGCCTGTGCTCCACAACAAGAGAGGCCGCGATAGTGAGAGGTCCATGCAACACCATGAAGAGTGGCCCCCACTTGCCTCAACTAGAGAAAGCCCTCGCACAGAAACGAAGACCCAACACAGCTAAAAATAATAATTAATTAACTTTAAAAAAGAATGATAGCTATAAAATAATAAATAAGAAAAAGATTGCTGGATTTTTTTTCTACATAAAATTATAAAATTTCTTTATGTTAAAACTCATTTTATTATAATTTGGGTATGAAAATGTATAATACACATAAATGTATGTATTTGTGTGTATGAAAAGAAAAAAATTAACAGTTAAATGACCCCAAACAAAAGCATTTATACAGTTTTTATGGACAGATGGAGTTAATATCCTTAATATGTGGAAAAGACAATCACTTTATAAAAAGGGAGGAGGGGTTTTAGGAAAACTCACAAAAGAATAGTGACTTCCAATGACCAGATGAAAAAAAAATGTTTAGACTTATTAAAATTAAAGGAATGCAAATTCAAATGACAAAATACTATTTTCACTTATAAACTGTCAGAGAAGCGATTTCTAGTAAAGAAAATTCCCCCAGAGCTTCAGAAAGAATATTCAGGCATTGTTGATAGAGCTATAAATTGGTACAAACTCTTTGAAGGGTACTTTGTCACTCTGTACAAAAAAAGCCCTAAAAATATACATAACTTTTTTTTTTTTTTTTTTTTTTGCTGTACGCAGGCCTCTCACTGTTGTGGCCTCTCCCGTTGCAGAGCACAGGCTACGGACGCGCAGACTCAGCGGCCATGGCTCATGGGCCCAGCTGCTCCGCGGCATGTGGGATCCTCCCGGATCAAGGCACGAATCCGTGTCCCCTGCATCGGCAGGCGGATTCTCAGCCACCGCACCACCACGGAAGCCCTATACATAACTTTTTTTTTTTTTATACATAACTTTTGACTTCGAAAATAATCATGAACAAGAGTAAAGATTTTTTTCTACTGCAGCAGTCTTTATAATAGTAAAACAAATAAATAACAACCTGGAAATCACCTAAATATTCTAAAGGAAAAATTGAGTGCATAAATTATATAAATTCTGCATATTGGGATGTATAATGGAATGCTATTCAGGCCATTCACATAATACTTTAGGCAACTATTTCAGGTATAGTTGTTGTCATAATAAAATTGTTTCAAGTTATTAGTTGGTTGGGGTTCTTTCCCTTTAGTGCCTGCCCTTCCCAATCTTTCCACAGCTGGCCTTTGAGCCTGTCTCCTTCTGTTTCTCATTCATGTTCTTTTCCTGCCACTCCTCAGTTCTAAAAGCCAGCCTTGCCTGTGACCGGGGCCTCACACATGCTGGGTTCTCTCTGCCCAGAATGCCCTCACCTCTCTTCTTCATCTGACTAACATCTGTGTACCTTGCAGCACCTAGATCAAGAGAAAGCCATCCTGACTCCCTCAGACCGATTAGAGTTTTGTCCTCTGGGTCCCACAAGCAATTTTTCCTAGTTCTATTTTAATACTTGACATCTGTAAATTGTCTGTCTACACAGTTATCTCCCCAACCAGACTATGAGCTCCCAAGGGTTAAGACTGGGTTTTATTTTTTTTCTGAATTCTCAGTGCCTAGCATAGTTCTTCACATTTAATAAATACTCAGTAAAGCTTGTGATTTAAAAAAGTACAACTTGAAACAGTATTGAATCATAACCTATAACTAGAGATAGCTGATTGCACTGCGGTTCCACCAAACTGTGTGTGTGAAAGAAAGTGTGTGTGTGTGTTTGTATAAATAATTTGGAGAGATCATTGTATCAAATATGAAGCAAAGAAACATAACCACATAATTCTTAACTTACAGTTCTCAGAAGTCTTCTCAAAGGTAGATGCTTTGTTTCCTCTAAGAGATTATAACTTCTTACAGAGTAACAGGAATGTACATATAAAATTTTAAAAAATCAAAATAAATTTATTATCTTGTATTTTCTTAGATTCACAAAACTCCCCAAATAGTATTATATATAATGTAATATATATGTTAATAATATATTTTAAATATGTGTTAATAAGCACTTCAATCAAGCTTCAAAACACACAGGGCCCCCAACCTCTCAAATGTTTCCAATTAGCTCCTGATCTCTATTTCATAACAGAGACTCATTACCCTCATTGCCAGAACACATAGATATTTGTGCAGGTCTAAAAAAGTAAAGGTATGTATTTTGGTGTGACAAACTTGGCTTTGAGTTTGGATTCTGTTTCTTATAATCTGTGACATTAGGCAAGTTACCTCTCCAAACCTCATGGGTTGTTTTGTGTGTGTATGTATGTGTCTAGTGGGGTAGAGGCTCTAAATGCAGTATAAAACACTCATTACTGGGTCTGGGAACTAAATGAGTGAGAAACAATATTGGGTATTATTTTTTCCTTAATCTGAAATTCCCATTAGGATTACTTTTTCATTTGCAGGCTTTTATACCTATCACACATTTGATCTTCACAAATACAACGTGGAGCAGCAAGACCACATTACACCTATGTTACAGTTAAGGAAAATAAGACCCAGAGAAGTTTAGTTCTATGACCCTGGTCACGTGGCTAGTAATCAACATTTTCAGAGCCCTTGTCAAGCACTTTCTGCTGAATTATACTACTGTGGAACTTTATTAAAATTCCCAGGTGTTTTCTAATTCTGACTAAAAAGCACTCTTTTCTTTCCTTTTCTTTTCTGACTCTGGAGCTTGATTTCCCTCCACCTGCTTTTACTCGTTTGCTCAGATGAACTGAAGACCATGAATAACATGAAATAAATGCTTCAGTGTGTAACCAGACTAGATCATGTGAAATGCTGAATTAAATTCCTAGGAAGTTATGGGTCTGCCACTAATGTGCCATTACTCTACCCCTTCTGATGTTTATCACGGGCTGCACTCCCGAGGATCAAATATATGTGATAGCACACTGTAAATGATAAGGGCCATGGCATACAAATGTCAAGGATCATTACCTGCAGCACACCACCTGGCCACAGCATTTGTAATTAGCTTACAGGTATTTCCTCCTCCTCAACCTCCATATATAACTGGAAAAGAAGCTAAGGACCCATCTTACTCATAAGAGAATATAGTTTTAATACAGTATAATTGATACTTGAGCTCGGATTTGTAACCTAAAACCCTAGACCTTGGAACTTCCCTGGTGGCCCAGTGGTTAAGAATCCGCCTGCCGATGCAGGAGTCACAGGTTCGAGCCCTCGTCCGGGAAGATCCCACATGCCGTGGAGCAACTAAGCCCATGTGCCACAACTACTGAGTCCACATGCCACAACTACTGAAACCCATGCACCTAGAGTCCATGCTCCACAACACAGACAAGTCACTGCAGTGAGAAGCCCGCATGCCGCAAGAAGAGCAGCCCCCACTCGCCGCAGCTAGAGAAAGACGCGCACAGCAGCAAAGACCCAACACAGACAAAAATAAATTTATAAAAAAATGTATATATATATAAAAAAATAAAACCCTAGACCTTGCTTTCCACACTATACCCTAGCAAAGGTTTAAAAAGTCTCTCTCCAGCTTCCAGACAAAATTGAGAGGGTAGTAAATCTCTAAAGAGAATTGGGCCCTTTTCCAAATAAACATACTAAACCAATATGCAAAGGTCAAAAACAGTCTTAAAGCTGATCAACTAAAAGGACAGGAGTTTTAGTTACACAAAACAAATCAATAGGCTGAAATTCAGATATTCTATCTTATATAGATCTTGATCCAAGTTCTATTTTCAAATTAAATATAGACTGAGGGCTTCCCTGGTGGCGCAGTGGTTGGGAGTCTGCCTGCTGATGCAGGGGACACGGGTTCGTGCCCCGGTCTGGGAAGATCCCACATGCCATGGAGCAGCTGGGCCCGTGAGCCATGGCCGCTGAGCCTGCGCGTCCGGAGCCTGTGCTCCGCAACGGGAGAGGCCACAACAGTGAGAGGCCCGCGTACCGGAAAAAAAAAAAAAAAAAAAAAAAAAAAATATATATATATATATATATATAGACTGAACGTTAGGAAGGTGACATGAAGACTTCATATTAGGACTGATCTGCTTCTTTTCGATTTTATTTCCTATCTTTTCTCTACATAAATCTTTGTAGAGCTGAATCAGTCTACTCTCTCTTAAATAAGTTCCCACATTTATTTTGGCCTGCTAGCAAAAGTATTATTGGATTTTCCTAAACTTCTGTAACTACCTCATCCTCTGATAATTTATCAGCACTTACTGTCTGTAGCAAGTATATAACTCTTACATATATATAATATTTATGTATAACATTTATTATACAGTTATCTATATTTTATTTATATACTCTATTTCTCAGTAGCTATATCATCAACATCTTGAAGTCAGAGGCTATATCATATGCTTGCTTTTATTCTCAGAAACTAGCACATGTACTACAAATAGTGGGCATGAAATAAGAATGATGATTATTGATGATTTGAAGAAGTTGCCAGAAATAGGGAAAAAATGTTAGAAATGGGCTTTTTCTTACACAGGAACTTTTTTTAAAAAGGATTATTTTTCTCATTTTCAAGCCATTTTTGGCTTCATCAAAATAATAGGGAGCATAGAGAAGCAAGTTTTGAAGAACACATTGGTCTTTAGTTGACAACTTATTGATACCATATTACTTAAAGTTATTCCAGATGTTTTTGACTCTCATATTTACAAGTATCTCAGTACTTCACAAACTTTCATTAAGATTTAAGATAGTTATGAAGCTGTAATCTTTTTTGTAAAATGTTGATTATTAAAGGTAATAGGGGGCTTCCCTGGTGGCGCAGTGGTTGAGAGTCCGCCTGCCAATGCAGGGGACACGGGTTCGTGCCCCGGTCTGGGAAGATCCCACATGCCGCGGAGCGGCTGGGCCCGTGAGCCATGGCCGCTGAGCCTGCGCGTCCGGAGCCTGTGCTCCGCAACGGGAGAGGCCACAACAGTGAGAGGCCCGCGTACCGAAAAAAAAAAAAAAAAAAAAAGGTAATAAATGCTCATGATAAACAACACACAAACATTACAAAACTATATAAAGTGAAAAATGAGTCCTCCATTCCCCATTATTCTAGTCCCATGACCCAGCAGTAAACTACCATAAACTGCTTCTTATTTGTCCTTCCAGAATTCTTAGCACACATATCTGCAGATATAAGTATAATTTAGGGATCGTGTTATACAGCCTACTTTTTTTTCACTTTACAGTATAGTGTGTTTCCATATCAGTACACATAAATCTACTTTGTTTCTTTAACTTTAATATAATACTTGATACCTACAAACAACTTATGTAACAAATATATAATAATTAAAACAAAATATGAGCCTATTTGAGATAATTGTAGATTCACTTGTAGTTGTAAGAAATAATACAGCAAGATCCCCTGTACACATTGCCCAGTCACCCTCCATGGTAACATTTTACAGTTATAGCATAATATCACAACCAGGATATTGACTTTGATACAATCTACCAATTCAGATTTCCCCAGTGTTATATAAGGGGAATCATATAGTATGTTACCTTTTGAGATTAACTTTTTGTTAAATTCCCAGTCAAGTTGTTGCATGCATCAATGGTTCATCCCTTTTATTGCAGAGTGGTCTAAGTTAGAATCTTAATACTATAAGCAGCAAGGTATTATCAGATGCCACAGCATCTTCTATCACAACATGTTTCAAGAAATCAAATCGAAGTGACTCTAAAAGTCAAGGATTGTGTTATGAAATTAATACAGGCCCAGCTTGTTTTCAGGAGTGTAATGGGAACTTTATGAATACGGTCCTGGGTGAGGCCCAGGACAGTCTTTCCAGTAGAAAATGTATAAAGTTCAAAAATACCATTCCATTTGTACGTGTTTTATCATTTGGTAACATGATTTAATTTGAACTTAAGAGACAAAAACAGCAACCTTAGGTTGAAGGAAACCCAGAAGACTTCTGACCTTCTTCTCTACTGGGATATCCTCCAGCTCACCCAGGGCAGAATGCCTGGTACATGAAGAGCCAATGTGAAAATCAGCTATCTGAGTAGGTTAAACGGGTAAGCACCCTTTTATGGACTCGCTCTAGTGTTTGAAACAACTTCCTATTTAAGGACAGGGAGTATCTTAGTGTATTAAGATAATATTGCCCCTTCGGAGCAGTTAGCAAACTGTGAAAGAAAAGGAAGACTGAGGAAAACCACAAATTTAGGACACATTTAACCTCACAATTTCTGAAACAGCTATATAATGTGTTTCAGAAAATGTGAAATAATATGCTGTCAAAAAGCACTGTTCTAAAAGAGGAAACTAGAATAGAAAAAAAATTTACAAATATATAAGAATTCTTCCATAACGGGGCTTCCCTGGTGGCGCAGTGGTTAAGAATCTGCCTGCCAATGCAGAAGACACGGGTTCGAGCCCTGGGCCGGGAAGATCCCACATGCCGCGGAGCAACTAAGCCTGTGCGCCACAAGTACTGAGCCTGAGCTCTAGAGCCTGCAAGCCACAACTATTGAGCCCACGTGCCGCAACTACTGAAGCCAGTATGCCTAGAACCCGTGCTCCGCAACAAGAGAAGCCACTGCAATGAGAAGCCCGCGCACTGCGATAAAGAGTAGGCCCCTGCTCACCGCAACTAGAGAAAGCCCGCGCACAGCAACGGAGACCCAACACAGCCAAAAATAAATAAAATAAAATAAATTTATTAAAAAAAAAAAAGAATTCTTCCATATCGGGGCTTTCCTGGTGGCGCAGTGGTTGGGAATCTGCCTGCCAATGCAGGGGACACAGGTTTTAGCCTTGGTCCAGGAAGATCCCACATGCCGTGGAGCAACTAAGTCCATGCGCCACAACTACTGAGCCTGCGCTTTAGAGCCCGTGAGCCACACTACTGAGGCCGTGCACCGCAACTGCGGAAGCCCGCGTGCCTAGAGCCCGTGCTTCGCAACAAGAGAAGCCACCGCAACGAGAAGCCCGCACACGGCAGCAAGGAGTAGCTCCCGCTCGCCGCAATTAGAGAAAAGCCCGCGTGCAGCAACGAAGACCCAACGCAGCCAAAAACAATAAATAAATAAATAAAATTAAATAAAATAAATAAATTTATTTTTTTTTAAAAAAGAATTTTTCCATATAATAGAATTTTTTTCCTTAGCAATGTTAGTTCTTAGGAGGGAATACAAGCACAGGAAATCAAGTTAGACATAGGTTTATAGATGGGACAATGTGCATTTGACCTTTTATTTTCTTTTTATCAATTAAAATGTGATCTAAGGATCTGTAAATACAAGTAGAATGTTCATAGGCAACTAGGAAAATTTGAATAGCAAATATCATTGGTTTGCAGATGGTACATAAATATGACTGTAAAAATAAATCAGAAAGAACGGGAGAGAAATGGAGAGTAGTTTATTTCACTGACAAAGAAAATAATGTGTGGATCTCCAAACTAAACAATTATTGTCCTATTTCTGCAAAAATGCTTATATGTTAGCTTTTAAGATAAATATCTCTATTTTTTCAATTTGACATGCAAGCAAATTTCAGTTTGTGTCCTTGAAATACTTTCTTCACTTATATGCATGTTTTTTTTTTGCTAGGCCTTTTGGCTTGTGGGATCTTAGTTTCCCTACCAGGGATTGTACCTGGGCCCTTGGCAGTGAAAGCAAGGAGTCCTAACCACTGGTCGGCCAGGGAATTCCCTACATCCTTTTTTTTTTAACAGTGCAAAAGGGGATATGGAGAATAATAATGAAAGACTAGAATGAGGATAAAACAGCCTTTATAGGTCAAGTATTCAGGCCCAGGAAGCATCTCTAACTCAGCATGTCCACAACCACCTTGGCTGCTTCTCTGTGTTCTCACAGTGAAATCCCAGAGATTCAGGGATTATCCCAAATCTCCTTCCTCTTTTTGTCTAATCATCCCCACATCAGATATTAAATTCCCCTTATACCAATTTATTTTGTATCAGTTCCCTTCTCTTTCTTCACAGTTGCCATAATCTCAATTCAGGCTCTCACTGCTTTTTTTTTTCCTGTTTTACTGCAGGGATTTCTTTTTTTTTTTTGCGGTACGCGGGCCTCTCACTGTTGTAACCTCTCCCATTGCAGAGCACAGGCACCGGACGCGCAGGCTCAGCGGCCATGGCTCATGGGCCCAGCCGCTCTCCGGCATGTGGGATCTTCCCGGACCGGGGCACGAACCCGTGTCCCCTGCATCGGCAGGCGGACTCTCAACCACTGCGCCACCAGGGAAGCCCTACTGCAGGGATTTCTTGACTGGTCTCTCCCACTTCAATCCTGTGATCTATCCTGGAATGATCTTTTTAAAACGAATGTTTAATCAGGGGGCACATCTGCTTCCACTTCTTCAAAGGTTCTGCATAGTATTCAGGATAAACTCTAAACTCCTTAGCTCAATGCACAAAGCTCTTCACAATCTGGCCCCTGCCTGTGGCTCTTGCATCATCATCTGCCATTCCTACACACTACACACTGCACACTGCACACATTTTTCACCATCTTGCCTTCAGACATCCTGCCCCCAGTAACTCAAATGCTCTTCCCCTCTTTAAAACACAACTTAAGGTCCTTTTTTGGGTTCTGCTACCCCTACCCCACCATCAGTTTAATTTAAATTCCTCTGTCTTGGGGACTTCCCTGGTGGTCCAGCAGTTAGGACTCTGTGCTCCCAATGCAGGGGGCCTGGGTTCAATCCCTGGCTGGGGAACTAGAGCCTGAATGCTGCAACTAAGACCTGGCACAGCCAAATAGATAAATAAATACATAGTTTTTAAAAAGATAAATAAATTCCTCTGTCTTATGCTCTCATTTTACCTGTGTTACTCCTTCATTCATTCAACAAATATTTGAGTGTCTACCATGTGCCAGGCATTATATTATATTGTCACAATGTGGTGATGATTTATGTCTCTCCTCCCGGCTTGAATGTAAACTCCTTGGATACTGGGTTCAATTTGAATACAGTGTCTAGTTGGTGGATGGGTGGATGGATGGATGGATGGATGGAGATATTTAAGGCTGGCTGACAGTATTCCTTATAAGCAACAAAAATATTTTTATATTAATCATTTTATGTAGAAAAATTTCTAAGACATATTATAACCTCCCTGCCTTCTAAAAAATTACTAAGACTGTTTGACTCTTCTAAATGACTCCTTATTACTATTCTTTGAAGTAGTTTTTTTCTATATTTTCTGTTAGCTTCCTTGCTGACATGAAATCACTTGTCGCTTATTACTGTTGTCCATATGCCACCTGAGTCAGCTCTTCTTCCTCTAATACCATTCTGATCTGTTACAAGTTTGGGAGACACATCATGAAAATTGCTGTAACTGTATGCAAAACACAAGTACATTCAGAATGAGGTCCTGGACACTCTCTTATAAGAATCGTCATGAACTCTAGGGCAGTAGTCTTAATGACAATTATATTTGCCTAACAGAATACTTTCCTTACTTAATGATTCTTTGGGCTCTGGATAGGAATGGTATTAATGTATAAGATTTAGTACCGTTTCAGAAACTAAATCTGGGACTTCCCCAGCAGTCCAGTGGTTAAGACTCTGCTTTCCAATGCAGGGGACACTGGTTCGATCCCTGGTTGGCGAACTAAGGTCCCACATGCCGCAGGATGCAGCCAAAAATTAAAAGAGAAGAAAAGAAATGAACATCTACCAAATAGAAATAAATATCTGAACATATACCAAATTAGGAAATAGTGGTAAGATATGGTATTTTAAAAAGACATACCACAAAATCAATTTGATTTAAATATCTGACACAGTCTATGTTCTCTTCAATATATGGTGAAATGAAAAGAGCATGGACTTTGGAAACAGATAAATTCAGGTCCAAATCTTTGTTCATTCTTTGGATGATTAGCTATTCTCCCTTGATTTCATCTATAAGATCCCTAGGCTGGAAAATGGAGATAAAAACACTCTTCTTACTGAGTTGTTAGCAAATAGATTAAGATAATAACTTAAATAGTCAACAGCAATGTACATTTAAAAATTTGTTGAGAGAGTAGCTCTCATGTTAAGTGGACTTAACAGTAAAATAAAAAAGTTTTTAAAAGATAATATTTAAGAGCAGTTGCCTATTTGGCATTTCCTCTTGCAAAAATGAGTACCTGCAAAATAAGATAGTGGTAACATCAGTAATTAGAAAAAGAAAGCTAAAGTCTCAGCAAAGTGATAGATCATTAATGTTTTACTGGGCAAATCTTGTAAATCCTTGCAAATGTATGCTCTCAGTGCCTCTTTCAAGCAACCTTGTGACCTTTGCTAACTCATGATTACAGCCTTACTCAGCCTCCTGTCAGGAGATCTCCCCTCCTCTACTCGGAGTGGCAACAAGCTCCTCTTCCCCTACAGACCACCAGGCCATTCTTGGAGAGGGTTTTGTTTTATAAACTCTGAAACTGTGCTAAGCACTTCATAACTAATAACATTTAATCACACGAGACAGGTCTTTTTTTAAATGTTATCTTTATTTTTTTAGTGGGGTATAATTGACAACATTGTATTAATTTGAGGTATACCACATGATTTCCATATTTGTATTACTGCAAAATTATCACAAGTCTAGTTAACATCCACCACCATACATAGTTACAAAATTTCTTTTTCTTGTGAGAACTTTTAAGATCTACTTTCTTAGCAACTTTCAAATATGCAATACAGTATTATTAACTATAGTCACCATGCTATCCATTACATCCCCAGGACTTATTTATTTTATAACTGGAACTTTGTACCTTTTGACCTCCCTTTACCCATTTCACCCACCTCCCCACCCTCCAGACCTTACCGTTCTTACACACACTTTACAGCTAGGAAAACTGAGGCAGAAGTTTAAGCCTGAGTTGTTCAACACAGTAGCCACTAGCCCATGTAACATTTGAGCACTTGAAATGTAGCTTGTGTCAATTGAGATGTAGGGGTAAAGCACATATAAGATTTCAAAGACTTAGCACAAATTAAAAGATTGTAAACTACCTCATTAATATTAGTTTACATTAGGGAATTCCCTGGCGGTCCAGTGATTAGGAATCTGCGCTTCCACTGCAGAGGGCATGGGTTCGATCCCTGTTCAGGGAACTAAGATCCTGCAAGCCACATGGTGTGGCCAATAAGTAAGTAAATAAATAAATAAATGTAAAAGTTTACATTGATTGCATGTTAAAGTAACATTTTGTGTATATTGGCATAAGTGAAATACGTTATTAAAGTTGATTTCATTTGTTTCTTTTACTTTCTTTAACATGGCTACTAGAAAATTTTAAATTGCTTATGTGTCTCCTATTATGCTTCTATGGGACAACTCTGGTTTAAGCAAGTTGCCCCAGATCATCCTGGTGGTGTCAGAGGCAGGTTAGAACCAGGTGGTCTGGTCCCAGAGCAAGAGCTCTTCATCGCTGGGCTCTAAATATGCATAAAGCACTTAGTGCTTCTTGGCATATACTGGTAGCACAAATTCAGTGAATGCAGGTTTCCTTCTATGTTCACTAATGATATATCCCTTTTCCTGCACCTCTGCTTCCTTCTAAAGTACTTAATAGATAGTATATGATTTAATTTCTATAATAAGCCTATTAATTGCCTGCTATCATTATCCCCATTTTACAGACAAGGATATTGCAGTTGAGAGAGGTTAAGTCCCTTGGCCAAGATCACAAAGCCAATGAGGAGTTAAACTATCTCAGAATATGTACATTAACAAGGATCATAATATTCAGTCCATCTGAATTGCCTGAGACAACTGTATGGAGCATGCTCTGTGGAACCAGTGTTTCTAGGTAATTGTTAAGACAATCTGCTATCAGGAGGTTGAAATCAAGTTTCAAGTCCCCGGTAGTCATATTCACAGAGACACAACCTCAGAAAAGTATCAAGCAATAACTGCTGCCATATTTCTTCTGTCATAAGCTATACACCATTTTCAATATGAATTAATGTTAACCAATATATTAATTTTTTAAATTTATTTATTTATTTCCCGGTATGTGGGCCTCTCACTGTTGTGGCCTCTCCCGTTGCGGAGCACAGGCTCCGGACGCGCAGGCTCAGCGGCCATGGCTCACGGGCCCAGCCGCTCCTCGGCATGTGGGATCTTCCCAGACCGGGGCACGAACCCGTGTCCCCTGCATCGGCAGGCGGACTCTCAACCACTGCGCCACCAGGGAAGCCCCCATCAATAATCTTTTAACAGTTAGTAATTGTGTTTTAATTTTCAAAAAATTAATTTTGTGTCTAGCAGTAAAAAAAAAAAACAAGAAAATCCCTTGCGTCAATGGAGCTTACATTCTAGCCGGGGGATAGGAGGGGAGATAGATGTTACAAATGAATATGTATTATTTCAGGTGGTTAAAGGGGCTATGAAGAAAAACAAAGCAGAGTAAAGGCACAGAGAATGACAGGAGAGTGATGGATGGAAATGGTGCTATTTTTAGTAGGAGAATCTGGAAAGTCCTCTTTGATATGCTGACATTTACACAGGGGCCTAAATGAAGTGATGCACGCTTTGCAGTTATTCTGGGGAAAGAATTCCAGGCAGAGGGAAAGGCAGGGGCAGAGGACCTAAGGAAGGAGCAAAAAGCTAATACGGCTAGAACGGAGTGAACAAGGGTAGATCATGAGGTTAGAGAGGTGTGGAGTGGGGGCAGATGCAGAGTCTGACAGGCCGCTGTAAGGACTTTTGACTTCATTTTGATTGACACTGAAAGTCATTGGAGGTTTTAGAACAGAAGAGTGAGAAATTCTGAGTCACACTCTTACTGCTTTATGGAGAATAGATTGTAGGCAGCAAAAATGAAAGTAGGGGTGTCCGTTAAGAGGCTATTGCAATTGCCTAGTTGTGCAAGTGTGGTAGCTTAGACTAGGATGGTACCAGTGTAGGTGATGAAAAAGGGCAGATGTGGGTTATTTATGGAGTTAAGGCCGACAAAATCTGGTTGGATGTGAGATGTGGGAAAAAGATAGCAGTTAAACTGGCCTGAATGCATAGGACTTTGTTTTCTTTCATTCATTCATTCACTCGTCCTTTCATAGGCTCTGAACTCTGCCACTTGTCCTGTGCCCAAACCCAAACTCGTGCTCATACAGAGTAACCCCTCTTGCTCTTGGGTTTTTGTTTTGTTTTGTTTTTTATTTATTTTTGGCTGCTTTGGGTCTTCGTGGCTGTGCCCGGGCTTTCTCTAGTTGTGGTGAGCGGGGGCTACTCTTCCTCACGGTGCGCGGGCTTCTCATTGCGGTGGCTTCTCTTGTTGCGGAGCACGGGCTCTAGGTGCATGGGATTCAGTAGTTGTGGCTCGCGGGCTCTAGAGCGCAGGTTCAGTACTTGTGGTGCACAGGCTTAGTTACTCCGCGGCATGTGGGATCTTCCCGGACCAGGGCTCGAACCCGTGTCCCCTGCATTGACAGGCGGATTCTTAACCACTATGCCACCAGGGAAGCCCTCTTGGGTTGTTTTTTGAGTGTTCTTTTTTTTTTTTTAGATAATTTTTCCCTTTTAAAAAAATTTTTTTGAAGAAAATAGGGGGAAAATCAACCTAATTTCATCTCCCTAAATCTAATTTTAATATTTTGTATATTCTTTTCCTAGTACTTTGCAAAATGCTCGCATATTTTTACATAATGACATTATTGGGAATAACCTATCATCTGTATTGCATATTCAACTTTGCGTTTTGTCTACATGGTATTCAAAAGTAGCATTTATAATTGTTGTATAATGCAGAGGATATATATTACTATTTCAGTCACTATTTCACTTACAGTTTCTTCTAATTCTTCCTTATTATAAATAGCCCTGAAGGAACGTTCCTATTTTGGGATTATAATATTAGGTCAAGTTTTCAGATTTGGATTGCTGGGTCAAAAATAATGAATATTTTGTGTAATATATTAAAATTCATTTAAAATTTATCTCTCTATTCAGTATCTGTATAAGACCAAAATTAAGCTGAACTTGGTGAACATAAAAATTTTAAAAAGCTTCTAAATTTTCAGTGAAAGATCCTAATCTTTCTCAAATTGTTTGATTAATATATGAAAAGGAGTTACTTTTAAATTTGTATTACTATGGCTTTTCTGTTTATTTCAAATGTAACACACTTACTTTAAAATTTTTAGAAATGCTGAAAGATAGAAGTAGGAAAAACACTTTACTCATGTCCCATCCTCAAAGTCACTGATAGACTATTAGTGGATGTCCTTCCAGTCTTTTTTTAATGCTTAGATTATTTTTATTTTTTAAAAAACTTATTTGTATTCCTACTATAAATACAATTTCACATTCCAATTTATTCAACATTCTTCCACATAATTAAAGTTTTCATAAATATACTTTTTTTTTTTAGATAATTTTATTTTATTTTTTAACATCTTTATTGGGGTATAATTGCTTTACAATGGTGTGTTAGTTTCTGCTTTACAACAAAGTGAATTAGTTATACATATACATATGTTCCCATATCTCTTCCCTCTTGCGTCTCCCTCCCTCCCACCCTCCCTATCGCACCCCTCCAGGCAGTCACAAAGAACGGAGCTGATATCCCTGTGCTATGCGGCTGCTTCCCACTAGGTATCTACCTTATATTTGGTAGTGTATATATGTCCATGCCTCTCTCTCGCTTTGCATAAATATACTTTTTTTTAAATGTTTATTTATTTATTTATTTTGGCCATGCGGCTTGTGGGATCTTAGTTTCCTGACTAGGGATTGAACCTGGGCCCCAGCAGTGAAAGCACCGAGTCCTAACCACTGGACCACCAGGGAATTCCCATCGCAACATACTTTTTTGTTATTTTATTTAATTTATTTATTTATTTATTTTGCGGTAAACGGGCCTCTCACTGTTGTGGCCTCTCCCGTTGCGGAGCACAGGCTCCGGACGCGCAGGCTCAGTGGCCATGGCTCACGGGCCCAGCCACTCCGCGGCATGTGGGATCCTCCCGGACCAGGGAACGAACTCGTGTCCCCTGCATCGGCAGGTGGACTCTCAACCACTGCGCAACCAGGGAAGCCCCAACATACTTTCTTAATGACTGTAATGTTCTGTGAAATTTACTTGGATATTAGTACGATCTATCTTTGACTATTGTTAACCCAACCATCAGAGTTTAATCAGGTTGACCCATCAAGCTAAGTGGTGGTTTTAGCCCTTCCTTAGCACACCATTAGGGTCCACTGAACACATTTTCCCAAAAGTAGGCTTATAGACGTCTCCATGCTAGACCCTCTACAGATTTTCCTTAACTCTTCACCTATTATTTTTAGTTTCTTTAATTCTATCTTGGTGCTACATCTGTCCTTATATAGCCTTTCCAATTTATATATTGTTTTCCACTTTTAAATATATTGGTAAGTCATCATATATGCATATTTTAAAATGAAATGTAATCTTCATCTCCTTTATTAAAGAAGCAATACCTGTTTACTAAAGAGCATCATAAAATATACAAGGAAAAAAAAGGAAAAAGAAATCCAAGACATGTATTCCAAGCAACAACGTTAATTCCTGGCATATACCGTACTACATCTTTTTTTTTTTTAATGTATGTATATATACCCCTTGCACTTCACCTGCACTTGTCTGTGTTATTTATCATCAACAATGGAGAATAACCTAATTTTTCATCTTGGAGGAATAAAAGCTGCCTCCTTGAGCTGAAGTTTCATATTGTTGTAATGTTTTTCTCAGAGGGATTTAGGAAGCCTCACCTATTCATTTCAGGGAACAGAAAACACAAAGTGAGAGAAGGTTGATGCTGGATATAAAAGAAAGTGGAAAAAATAAGTCAAGGTCAAAGAGGAAGGATGGGTTTCAGAGGCCCTGGATCCTCAGCTGCTGTTGCTTCTCATTTTGCACCTGGCCTCCTGCCAGACACCAGTGCCTGCCCTTAACCCTCCTCCTCCATCCTGCCCTTGAGGAGACACACATTAAGACATGGTAAGCCTAAACTCCCACTCTCCTGTTCTAACTGCATAATGCAAATGCCCATGACATTTAGGCTGGTACTGAGTGATCCCTTAGGGTTCCTAATGATCAGCATTGCTTTAGGCAACCTCCTTGGGTTTGGGCAACATTCTCACCTCAATAAAAGATCAAAGAGGGGCTTCCCTGGTGGCGCAGTGGTTGAGAGTATGCCTGCTGCTGCAGGGGACACGGGTTCATGCCCCAGTCCGGGAAGATCCCACATGCCGCAGAGCGGCTGGGCCCGTGAGCCATGGCCGCTGAGCCTGCGCATCTGGAGCCTGTGCTCTGCAATCGGAGAGGCCAAAACAGTGAGAGGCCCGCGCATCGCAAAAAAAAAAAAAAAAAAAAAAAGATCAAAGAGATCTGTCTTGCCATAGGGATACACAATTTAAAGAGTTTACTTATGTTTAATGTTCCACTAAATAATGAAACTATATATGGACTGTATGCTTGATATTTATATGCTATTTTACAAAATGTTATCATTGGTGCTGGTAAAACGTGGGCTTTGATGTCAGATAAACTTGAAATCTTACTCCTGACTTTGCCACTTATTAATTGTGGGAACTTCATTAAGCAATTTTTACTTCTCTAAAGTTCAATTTGTTTAGACGAATTGAAGCTAATAGTACCCAACTGCAAATTTAAGTGCTAAATGAAATAATATATTCAAAAAGACCAATAGAGTGCCAGGCAGATAGTTTTTTTAAACCTTTATTTCTTAGCACAGCTAGAATGGTGTCTCATGTGTATTCGTTGCAACTGAATTAAATAGATGAGCACGTATATACATGAGTTTAATTCTTTGCCAGCATGACATCTGAGAAGTTTTGCAAGGGAGAGAGAAATCTCCTTGGCCCTTCAATGTCACAAAATGGTGCCCAGCACTGCCACTCACATGTACATACCCCAGGTTATGAAGTCTACTTGGCTCCATGTCAAAGAAGAGAAAGGGGGTGAGAATTTAAGAGTGGCCAGTGGGACACAGATCCAGGAATTTTCTGCTGTGTTGCCATAGAGCCTGCACTACTGAATTGACAGCAGAGCCACACAGGACTTTGCATTAGCCATCAACTTCAGGGACTCTCAATATAAATCTGGTTCAGGCAGAGAATTTAGAAAAGGAAGACGAGAGAAATAATGGTCCTGCCTCATCCTAGAAGAACTTAGCATCCAACAGGAGAGAGAATATGAAATGCTAAGAGTTGGTCAGCATACTTTTATGATGAGTTAGCAATGATGGGTCCCCATCTAATGATGGGTTCATTCTAAGAATAATATTTCTGGAACAATGTAATTTGATACTTTTCTCTTTATTTCTTATTTTACCTCTAGTCACTAAAAGAAGACCTTCATTCTCACATCGCTAACAAAGTTCAGGGTACTACCTTGTTGGTCCTGTCTATAGATAGGGGAAGAGAGAAAATGAGGTGATTTCAGAAAGAAGATATCCCTTGCCCAAAAATATCTTCCTACCCCTGAAATTCTACTTCAGAATCTCCTTGTAAAATGCCTAGCACAGTGCCAGCACATATTTATTAATTGTTCAATATATCATGGCTATTTCTATTACCATATAATATATATATAATATTACATATTATCTTTACTTTTTTTTTTTTTTGGCCATGTTGCGTGGCATGTGGGAATCTTACTTCCCTGACCAGGGATCCAACCTGGGCCCTCTCAGTGGAAGCGCAGATTCCTAACCACTGAGCCACCAGGGAATTCCCTATTTTTACTTTATCTCTACAGTTTTGTAGTCTTGGAAGGGACAGTACTCTAACATGTTTTAGATCACATCATTCTCCTCAAAACCCTCCAGTGGCTTCTCATCTCCCTTAGAATCAAAATAAAAAATTTTTACAGTGACCACCCCCCAAGTCCCTACATCATCTGATCTCCAGCTCCATGTTTACCCTCATATTCTACCACTCTTACCTACTCCGCAGCTGCTCTGCTGGCCTTCTTTTTCTACCTCAATATCCAAGGCACACTCCCACCTCAGCGACTTTGCATTTGATATTCCTGGACTTAAAACCTAGACTCCCCCTATCTCACATCCTTCAGGTTCTTTGCTCAGATATCATCTTCACAATGAGACCAACCCTCCCTGGCTTTATTTTTCTCCATAGATGTGTCAAAATCCAAAATAGCACATATGCATTTATATATTGATTGCTATCTCTGTCCACTTACGCTCTCTCCAGAGCATAAGCTCAACAAGGGCAGATATATATTTTATTGCTGATGCTTAGCCATTAATAGCTACACAATAAATATTTGCTGAAAGAATAAGTGAATAAGTCATATACCTTGCCATTTGAAATGGATTACCTAAGAAAATATTTTCTAAAAGTACAATCATGAGAGGAAGCATGAGAATCAGACGGGACACACATGGAGGTAAAGGGCATGGAACAGGACAGTCTTGGAGGTCTGAAAATAAACTCGTCTACCTGATCATTTTGCAGAAAGCCAAGCCTTTTTGGTGGGCCAGAAACAATATTGCATTAATCCAGGCAATTGAAGAAAACCCAAACCTCATCTCAGAAATTCCACTGTATTAAAACTCTTTTGTGGCCATTTCTCATTCATGTTAATAGATCTCTCCTTTTCCTCTAAGAGCAGTAGAGGAAAAAAAAAATTTACTTCAAGGGCCCAGAAGGGAATGACTTAACTAAATATAGCCACCTCGTACTGTAAGAAATAAAGACTAGGCACCGGTCCGCACGGGGAAGCAGTAGGGACGGAGCCCGGCACCACCTCCTGGTTCTCCCTCCAGGGAAACCAGGAAAACAAGAACTAGCAAGAGCTTGACAAACGCCTGGCTTTGAACTGGAGACCATTCACCTGCTTATTGCTTCATTCCTGGAAATTTCATTGCAACTAAGTAAGGAAAAAAATACCAAGAAAGAAAACAAAGAACAAAATACCCGAGAATTCCTAAAGAACGATACACTAGAAATACATCTACACGTGGAACAACTCCTACAGAACACCTACTGAACGCGGGCAGAAGACCTCAGACCTCCCAAAAGGCAAGAAACCCCCCACGTACCTGGCTGTGTGGATGAAAGGCTCTTGGAGCTGCAACTAGGAGTCAGTGCTGTGCCTCTGAGGTGGGAGAGCCAACTTCAGGACACTGGTCCACAAGAGACCTCTCAGCTCCACGTAATATCAAATGGTGAAAATCTCCCAGAGACCTCCATCTCAAAACCAGCACCCAGCTTCACTCAACTACCAGCAAGCTACAGTGCTGGACATCCTATGCCAAACAACTAGCAAGACAGGAACACAACCCCACCCATTAGCAGAGAGGCTGCCTAAAATCATAATAAGTCCACAGACACCCCAAAACACACGACCAGATGTGGACCTGCCCACCAGAAAGACAAGATCCAGCCTCATCCACCAAACACAGGCACTAGTCCCCTCCACCAGGAAGCCTACACAACCCACTGAACCAACCTTAGCCACTGGGGACAAACACCAAAAACAACGGGAACTACGAACCTGCAGCCTGCAAAAAGAAGACCACAAACACAGTAAGATAAGCAAAATGAGAAGACAAAAACACACAGCAGATGAAGGAGCAAGATAAAAACCCACCAGACCTAACAAATGAAGAGGAAATAGGCAGTCTACCTGAAAAAGAATTCAGAATAATGATAGTAAAGATGATCCAAAATCTTGGAAATAGAATAGACAAAATGCAAGAAACATTTAACAAGGACCTAGAAGAACTAAAGATGAAACAAACAACGATGGACACCGCAATAAATGAAATTAAAAATACTCTAGATGGGATCAATAGCAGAATAACTGAGGCAGAAGAACAGATAAGTGACCTGGAAGATAAAATAGTGGAAATAACTACTGCAGAGCAGAATAAAGAAAAAAGAATGAAAAGAACTGAGGACAGTCTCAGAGACCTCTGGGACAACATCAAACACACCAACATTCAAATTATAGGGGTTCCAGAAGAAGAAGAGAAAAAGAAAGGGACTGAGAAAATATTTGAAGAGATTATAGTTGAAAACTTCCCTAATATGGCAAAGGAAATAGTTAATCAAGTCCAGGAAACACAGAGAGTCCCATACAGGATAAATCCAAGGAGAAACACGCCAAGACACATATTAATCAAACTGTCAAAAATTAAATACAAAGAAAACATATTAAAAGCAGCAAGGGAAAAACAACAAATAACACACAAGGGAAACCCCATAAGGTTAACAGCTGGTCTTTCAGCAGAAATTCTGCAAGCCAGAAGGGAGTGGCAGGACATATTTAAAGTGATGAAGGAGAAAAACCTGCAACCAAGATTACTCTACCCAGCAAGGATCTCATTCAGATTTGATGGAGAAATTAAAACCTTTACAGACAAGCAAAAGCTGAGAGAGTTCAGCATCACCAAACCAGCTTTACAACAAATGCTAAAGAAACTTCTCTAGGCAAGAAACACAAGAGAAGGAAAAGACCTACAATAACGAACCCAAAACAATTAAGGAAATGCAAATAGGAACACACATACCGATAATTACCTTAAATGTAAATGGACTAAATGTTCCCACCAAAAGACACAGATTGGCTGAATGGATACAAAAACAAGACCCATATGTTTGCTGTCTACAAGAGACCCACTTAAGACCTAGAGACACATACAGACTGAAAGTAAGGGGATGGAAAAAGATATTTCATGCAAATGGAAAGCAAAAGAAAGCTGGAGTAGCAATTCTCATATCAGACAAAATAGACTTTAAAATAAAGATTATTACAAGAGACAAAGAAGGACACTACATAATGATAAAGGGATCAATCCAAGAAGAAGATATAACAATTGTAAATATTTATGCACCCAACATAGGAGCACCTCAATACATAAGGCAAATACTAACAGCCATAAAAGGGGAAATCGACAGTAACACATTCATAGTAGGGGACTTTAACACCTCACTTTCACCAATGGACAGATCATCCAAAATAAAAATAAATAAGGAAACACAAGCTTTAAATAATACATTAAACGAGATGGAGTTAATTGATATTTATAGGACATTCCATCCAAAAACAACAGAATACACATTTTTCTCAAGTGCGCATGGAACATTCTCCAGGATAGATCATATCTTGGGTCACAAATCAAGCCTTGGAAAATTTAAGAAATTTGAAATTGTATCAAGTATCTTTTCCGACCACAACGCTATGAGACTAGATATCAATTACAGGAAAAGATCTGTAAAAAATATAAACACATGGAGGCTAAACAATACACTACTTAATAACAAAGTGATCACTGAAGAAATCAAAGAGGAAATCAAAAAATACCTAGAAACAAATGACAATGGAGACACGAAGACCCAAAATCTATGGGATGCAGCAAAAGCAATTCTAAGAGGGCAGTTTATAGCAATACAATCCTACCTTAAGAAACAGAAAACATCTGGAATAAACAACCTAACCTTGAACCTAAAGCAATTAGAGAAAGAAGAAAAAAAAAAAAAAAAAACCAAAGTTAGCAGAAGGAAAGAAATCATAAAAATCAGATCAGAAATAAATGAAAAAGAAATGAAGGAAACGATAGCAAAGATCAATAAAATTAAAAGCTGGTTCTTTGAGAAGATAAACAAAATTGATAAACCATTAGCCAGACTCATCAAGAAAACAAGGGAGAAGACTCAGATCAATAGAATTAGAAATGAAAAAGGAGAAGTAACAACTGACACTGCAGAAATACAAAAGATCATGAGAGATTACTACAAGCAACTCTATGCCAATAAAATGGACAACCTGGAAGAAATGGACAAATTCTTAGAAATGCACAACCTGCCAAGACTGAATCAGGAAGAAACAGAAAAGATGAACAGACCAATCACAAGCACTTGAATTGAAACTGTGATTAAAAATCTTCCAAAAAAAAAAAAATCTTCCAACAAAAAAAGCCCAGGACCAGATGGCTTCACAGGCGAATTCTATCAAACATTTAGAGAAAAGCTAACACCTATCCTTCTCAAACTCTTCCAGAATATAGCAGAGAGAGGAACACTACCAAACTCATTCTACGAGGCCACCATCACCCTGATACCAAAACCAGACAAGGATGTCACAAAGAAAGAAAACTACAGGCCAATATCACTGATGAATATAGATGCAAAAATCCTCAACAAAATACTAGCAAAGAGAATCCAACAGCACATTAAATGGATCATACACCATGATCAAATGGGGTTTATTCCAGAAATGCAAGGATTCTTCAATATATGCAAGTCAATCAATGTGATACACCGTATTAACAAATTGAAGGAGAAAAACCATATGATCATCTCAATAGATGCAGAGAAAGCTTTTGACAAAATTCAACACCCATTTATGATAAAAACCCTGCAGAAAGTAGGCATAGAGGGAACTTTCCTCAACATAATAAAGGCCATATATGACAAACCCACAGCCAACATCATTCTCAATGGTGAAAAACTGAAAGCATTTACACTAAGATCAGGAACAAGACAAGGTTGCCCACTCTCATCACTCTTATTCAACATAGTTTTGGAAGTTGTAGCCACAGCAATCAGAGAAGAAAAGGAAATAAAAGGGATCCAAATCGGAAGAGAAGAAGTAAAGCTGTCACTGTTTGCAGATGACATGGTACTATACATAGAGAATCCTAAAGATGCTACCAGAAAACTACTAGAGCTAATCAATGAATTTGGTAAAGTAGCAGGATACAAAATTAATGCACAGAAATCTGTGGCTTTCTTATACACTAATGATGAAAAATCTGAAATTGAAATTAAGAAAACATTCCCATTTACCATTGCAACAAAAAGAATAAAATATCTATGAAAAAATCTACCTAAGGTGACAAAAGACCTGTATGCAGAAAATTATAAAACACTGATGAAATAAATTAAAGGTGATACAAATAGATGGAGAGATATACCATGTTCTTGGATTGGAAGAATCAACATTGTGAAAATGACTCTACTATCCAAAGCAATCTACAGATTCAATGCAATCCCTATCAAACTACCACTGGCATTTTTCACAGAACTAGAACAAAAAATTTCACAATTTGTATGGAAACACAAAAGACCCCGAATAGCCAAAGCAATCTTGAGAACGAAAAACGGACCTGGAGGAATCAGGCTCCCTGACTTCAGACTATACTACAAAGCTACAGTAATCAAGACAGTATTGTACTTGCACAAAAACAGAAAGATAGATCAATGGAATAGGATAGAAAGCCCAGAGATGAACCCACGCACATATGGTCACCTTATCTTTGATAAAGGAGGCAGGAATGTACAGTGGAGAAAGGACGGCCTCTTCAATAAGTGGTGCTGGGAAAACTGGACAGGTACATGTAAAAGTATGAGGTTAGATCACTCCCTAACACCATACACAAAAATAAGCTCAAAATGGATTAAAGAACCTAAATGTAAGGCCAGAAACTATCAAACTCTTAGAGGAAAACATAGGCAGAACACTCTATGACCTAAATCACAGCAAGATCCTTTTTGACCACCTCCTAGAGAAATGGAAATAAAAACAAAAATAAACAAATGGGACCTAATGAAACTTCAAAGCTTTTGCACAGCAAAGGAAACCATAACCAAGACCAAAAGACAACACTCAGAATGGGAGAAAATATTTGCAAATGAAGCAACTGACAAAGGATTAATCTCCAAAATTTTTAAGCAGCTCATGCAGCTCAATAAAAAAAACAAACAACCCAATCCAAAAATGGGCAGAAGACCTAAATAGACATTTCTCCAAAGAAGATATACAGACTGCCAACACACACATGAAAGAATGCTCAACATCATTAATCATTAGAGAAATGCAAATCAAAACTACAATGAGATATCATCTCACACCAGTCAGAATGGCCATCATCAAAAAATCTAGAAACAATAAATGCTGGAGAGGATGTGGAGAAAAGGGAACCCTCCTGCACTGTTAGTGGGAATGTAAATTGATACAGCCATTGTGGAGAACAGTATGGACGTTCCTTAAAAAACTACAAATAGAACTACCATATGACCCAGCAATCCCACTACTGGGTATATACCCTGAGAAAACCATAGTTCAAAAAGTGTCATGTACCAAAATGTTCATTGCTGCTCTATTTACAGTAGCCCGGCAATGGAAACAACCTGAATGTCCATCATTGGATGAATGGATAAAGAAGATGTGGCACATATATACAATGGGATATTACTCAGCCATAAAAGGAAGCAAAATTGAGTTATTTGTAGTGAGGTGGATGGACCTAGAATTGGTCATACAGAGTGAAGTGAGTCAGAAATAGAAAGACAAATACCATATGCTAACACATATATATGGAACTTAAGGAAAGAAAAAGTGTCATGAAGAACCTAGGGGTAAGACAGGAATAAAGACACAGACCTACTAGAGAATGGACTTGAGGATATGGGGGGGGGGGAAGGGTAAGCTGTGACGAAGCGGGAGAGAGGCATGGACATATATACACTACCAAACGTAAGGTAGATAGCTAGTGGGAAGCAGCCGCATAGCACAGGGATATAGGCTCAGTGCTTTGTGACCGCCTGGAGGGGTGGGATGGGGAGGGTGGGAGGGAGGGAGACGCAAGAGGGAAGAGATATGGGAACATATGTATATGTATAACTGATTCACTTTGTTATAAAGGAGAAACTAACACACCATTGTAAAGCAATTATACTCCAATAAAGATGTTAAAAAAAGAAAGACTAAGTTCTGCCAAAATTAGATCCTATCAACAAGGAACACATTATGTTATTCCTGGTTTCAACCTTGAGATAGGAATGTTTAAGAAACTAAGATTTGCAATTCTCTATTTTCATATAATAATTAGAAATTTAAATGATCTGGTATTTGGACCATCTTTTCCAAGCGCAAACTGGATATTTAAAGGCAGGGGCTACGTGACTCCAGACAAAAATACTCTGTATCATATTGGAAGCCATGTATGCCTTCCCAGCAGCTGCAAGAACATTTGTCATGTGGTGACAGCATTCTTCTCACTTCTGATAGCACGCACACTCTCAAACCAGTACCCAGGGCCTCTTCTAGTCTTTGTGAAGTCAATTTTCAATAACTCTTTCAGATTAGAACAATGTAAGAAAGGTCTTAAGTCCCCTACTACTTTTTTAAACCGTTTCAAAATTAAGAATGAGGTCAGTA
Source organism: Lagenorhynchus albirostris (assembly GCF_949774975.1). Lineage (NCBI taxonomy): Eukaryota > Metazoa > Chordata > Mammalia > Artiodactyla > Delphinidae > Lagenorhynchus > Lagenorhynchus albirostris. The sequence continues at coordinate 120,807,546 of NC_083098.1, read as the reverse complement.
GAGACTACATTTCAATGATATGCAGTTTGGGGCCAGAGGTGTAGTGAAACCAAACACTTCTTCGGCCCTGTGCAGGGTCCCACAACTCTAGGGTTAAACATCAGCTTTGGATGCCAACTAAATCAGAGTCATCCAAAACTTGCTCTGGAAAACTTTTAATTATAGCTCTTTCTTTCTTGGCATAGGTAAGTTAGGAAGCAGTGATGGAAAGAAAAACTATTTAGAGGATGGTAGTCTTTTTTACTTAGAGGGTTTAGGGGAAAAAAATTAAGTATAAATGAAGAGGGGTTATGTTGGAAGCAGACAATACGTTACCTCACAAGGGAATACGATGTGGGGTTTAAGCAAGTAGAAGAAGCCAAATGATATTCAAAAATGTATTGTATGGGATAGTAATACACTTCCATGTATAATCATGAGATAATCTCGAGAACAGTGGTCCTAAAGTGTGGTCCCTGGACCAGCTGCATCAGCATCACCTGGGAACTTGTTCAAGATGCAGTGTCAGTCCCACCCCAGACTTACTGAATCAGAAACCCTGCGGGTAGAGTGCAGCAAGCTTACCCAGCCCCCCAAGGATTCTGCTGCACAGTAACGTTTGAGAACCATTGAACTAGTGAATCTCAAGCCCTGGTGCAGTAGTTCTGCAACCTTAATGAACATTAGGATCATCACCTGGTGATAGACCACAGCCTCTAATGCCCTGCCCAGAATAGGCTCTTCATCAATTCTTGTGGGCTTGTGGACAAAAGGAAAGTTGGGAAAGGAGGAATATATTCACATATATCAAAGAAGAAGAACTTATCAACTTCCATCACTCATCTCTCATGTTTTGGGTTTTGTTATACTCAAGGAAATTTACAAAGAGATACAAACTTCTATGTATAATAAATAAGTAACAAGGACATATTGTACAGCACAGGGAAATATGGGCATTAGTTTACAGTGACTTTAAATGGAGTATAGTCTATACAAATATTGACTATGTTGTATATCTGAAACTAAAAAAATATTATAAGTCAACTATACCTCAATTAAAAAAAAACAAATTTACAGAAAATATTAATCTCTAACACCATTTACATTGTATGAAGTACACACAATATTTTACCTGAGTTGAAATCAGTGTATAAACTAGTTTTGAAATATGATTTTAATTTTTTTATTTCTGCTTCATGTTTATCTATTAAGGATTTGAGGCTACCGCTTCTTTTTCACTTGTTTTATGTACACACTTCCATGTATCAGTTTAGCCAATATGCTTTTTATTGTTATGCTTTACAGTCTTTCTGTGTGTTTCCTTTTCAGTGCCTTAAAAATAGAAAATAACTAATTTTGATTTTTACGACAAACAGTGGCAATAGCATTTGAATCTCCTGCAGAAAACAGCATTGAGTGCTAAATTCAACTCCAGTAACAGAGAAACAAAGAATCAGTCCCTGTTCTGTAGAGACAACAGTCAGTGAAGTAATTTAAGGAAATAAGTGAGAAGCACCACAGTACTTAAGTGATTAGAGAACACGCAGTAAAGAAGTGATCAGAATGGGAAGGCTTCCAGAAGAAAGTTAAGTTTTGAATCAGCACTGAGAGGAAGTGATGGATATGATTGGCAGAGAGTGGGAAAGCCATTCCAGATTTAAAGAATGGCCTTTCCAAGGTCCAAAAGAGAGGAACTAGCAAGTCATATGCTGGGTGCTATCTGCCAATTAACTTGGCACAAGAAGAAGGTCATGTTAGGGAATAACAAAAGTTGAGGTTGGAGAGTTGACAGTGAGTCCAGAATGCTAAACTCAGAGATACGGTAACCAGTAAACAGAGAATTCTGATAGATTTACAATGAGGTAGTGATGTGATAAAAACAATTTAAAAAGGTTCACATCCAAAATGAATACTGATATAGAAGTAAAATCCATGGGTTTATATTGTTGGCAATATAAGCCATTTAAAGCAAGAATTGTTGTGAATAAGACACATAATAATTATTTGCACTATTATGTCTTTCTCCTGTTTGTATACTTAATCTGCTTTAACAATTCCCTGCCCTATTCCCCCCAACCCAAGCATCAAACAATGTACAATAATTCTAATGTACATTTGTGCTGGAAAAAAATAACTTCTAATACACCAAATTTCTAGCATGCAAAAGGAGTTCAGGTTTTTTGAACCAATCCTATCACTGTATTTCTTTTTTTTTTCTAACACTGTATTTCTGAACTACATTTCTGAACCTCCACTTGCCTTGAGCTGTAAAGGCTGTACCACTTAACCTTGGTCAAACCAGTGAAGTCTCTGCTTGCTATATCGTTTGCATACAATGTCAGCTTCATTTAAGGCAACTGCATCTAGACTTGAATTTCACCATCTTTAACTGGAGCAGTAACAAGGCTGAAAATAGCTCTTAAAAAATCTTGATATTTTTAAATATGTCAAAGATATTAAATAAAAGGGAAAATGTGATGCTATACTGTCTAGTACTAATCCTGAGTTTTACTGTTCTTTTTAATTTTGATATTCTACATGCATAAGAAGTCATCTATAATTGAGCTCTAATTGTTCACTCTGGGGTCCACATAACTCAAGGATACTGTGGAGAATTTAAATCAAGAGCAGATTTGATGAATAACAAATCAGTGTAGGAATTTTGCCAAGATTTGATAGCCTGGAAGTGATGATGTCAAAGAGAAACTTTTCCAAACCTGTCTAGGACTCTAAGAGCTAGGGAGAGCAAAGTATTGAAAAGCAGAACCTGTAGATTTCATTCAACATGTGTTAAGGGTCAACACTAACTTTTGGCCAAAAGTATAGAGAAATGAGTTTTGCATTTTGGGAGAGTAAGTCATTGGGATGGCGAGAAAAAAAGTGTAAGGATTTCCTACTTGATATAAACCAAAGAAAATCACTGGGTAGTTTCCTCACCAGCAGATGCACATCATTCTTGTATTTTCTTCTATGTTCCCACTATTTCAGTTCCTCTTGTGGTTCTATGGGCCCATCAACTATGGTAGAGTGAGAAAATATGAACATTGACCTTAAATAGCAAACCATACATACTCAGAAAGAAGATAGGGAGAAAATGAGGGAGAGAGTGAAGAAAAGGAAGAAGAGGGAGAGGATTGAGAGTATAACAATGATGTAATTAGTACGGAAAAGTATCCTTAATTGGGAAATGGGAATATGCTCTTCCCTGAGTTTTTTAAAATAAATTTATTTATTTTATTTCTGGCTCAGTTAGTTCCTCACTGCTGTGTGTGGGCTTTCGCTAGTTGTGGGGAGTGGGGGCTACTCTACTGCGGTGTGCGGGCTTCTCATTGCGGTGGTTTCTCTTGTTACGAAGCACAGACTCTAGGTGCATGGGCTTCAGTAGTTGTGGTGCATGGGATCAGTAGTTGTGGCTCATGGAGTCTAGAGTGCAGGCTCAGTAGTTGTGGCACATGGGCTTAGTTGCTCTGCAGCATGTGGGATCTTCCTGGACCAGGGCTCGAACCCGTGTCCCCTGCATTGGCAGGTGGATTCTTAACCACTGTGCCACCAGGGGATCCTGTTCCTTGACATTTTTTTTCCTCTCTTTTTTCCTCACATTCCTCTCTGAGTGTGGGCATGAAGCTACACTTAGCATTTAAAGATTCATTTGTTGAGAGGGCAGACAGCAGAAGCAAGAACTACAATCCCGCAGCCTGTGGAACAAAAACCACATTCACAGAAAGACAGACAAGAATGAAAAGGCAGAGGTCTATGTATCAGATGAAGGAACAAGATAAAACCCCCAAAAAACAACTAAATGAAATGGAGATAGGCAACCTTCCAGAAAAAGATTTCAGAATAATGATAGTGAAGATGATCCAGGACCTTGGATAAAGAATGGAGGCAAAGATCGAGAAGATGCAAGAAATGTTTAACAAAGACCTAGAAGAATTAAAGAACAAACAAACAGAGACAAACAATACAATAACTGAAATGAAAACTATACTAGAAGGAATCAATAGCAGAATAACTGAGGCAGAAGAACGGATAAGTGATCTGGAAGACAGAATGGTGGAATTCACTGCTGCAGAACAGAAGAAAGAAGAAAGAATGAAAAGAAATGAAGACAGCCTAAGAGACCTCTGGGACAATATTAAATGCAACAACATTCGCATTATAGGGGTCCCAGAAGGAGAAGAGAGAGAGAAAGGACCCAAGAAAATATTTGAAGAGATTATAGTCGAAAACTTTCCTAACATGGGAAAGGAAATAGCCACCCAAGTGCAGGAAGTGCAGAGAGTCCCAGGCAGAATAAACCCAAGGAGAAACACGCTGAGACACATAGTAATCAAACTGGCAAAAATTAAAGACAGAGAAATATTATTGAAGGCAGCAAGGGAAAAATGACAAATAACATACAAGAGAACTCCCATAAGGTTAACAGCTGATTTCTCAGCAGAAACTCTACAAGCCAGAAGGGAGTGGCATGATATATTTAAAATGATGAAAGAGAAGAACCTACAACCAAGATTACTCTACCGGGCAAGGATCTGATTCAGATTCCATGGAGAAATCAAAAGCTTTACAGACAAGCAAAAGCTAAGGGAATTCAGCATCACCAAACCAGCTCTACAACAAATGTTAAAGGAACTTCTCTAAGTGGGAAACAAAAGAGAAAAAAAGGACCTACAAAAACAAACCCAAAACAATTAAGAAAATGGTCATAGGAACATACATATCGATAATTACCTTAAACGTGAATGGATTAAATGCTCCAACCAAAAGACACAGGCTCGCTGAATGGATACAAAAACAAGACCATATATATGCTGTCTACAACAGACCCACTTCAAATCTAGGGACACATACAGACTGAAAGAGAGGGGATGGAAAAAGATATTCCAAGCAAATGGAAATCAAAAGAAAGCTGGAATAGCAATACTCATATCAGATAAAATAGACTTTAAAATAAAGAATGTTACAAGAGACAAGGAAGGACACTACATAATGATCAAGGGATCAATCCAAGAAGAAGATATAACAATTATAAATATATATGCTCCCAACATAGGAGCAACTCAATACATAAGGCAATTGCTAACAGCTATAAAAGAGGAAATTGACAGTAACACAATAATAGTGGGGTACTTTAACACCTCAGTTACACCAATGGACAGATCATCCAAATAGAAAATTAATAAGCAAACAGAAGCTTTACATGACACAATAGACCAGATAGATTGAATTGATATTTATAGGACATTCCATCCAAAACCAGCAGATTATACTTTCTTCTCAAGTGCGCACAGAGCATTCTCCAGGATAGATCACATCTTGGGTCACAAATCAAGCCTCGGTAAATTTAAGAAAATTGAATAAATAAATAAATATTCATTTGTCATATGACATGATCCTCATGCTCACTGGTGTCCACCTGAAGGAACAAGGACTGCTTCTAATAGTGGTAGAAAATTGGCTCTGTTGAGTTTCTTTTGTTTTGTGTTGTTTCATTTTGGTTTGTTTGCTTTTGGTCGCACCACGTTGCACGTGGGATCTTAGTTCCCCAACCAGGGATCAAACCCGTGCCCCCTTCAGTGGAAAGTGCTGAGTCCTAACCACTGGCCAGCCAAGGAATTCCCTGTTGAGCTTAAAGAACAAGTTTTTCCACGGAGGCATATTCGTGGGGGATATTTTTCCCTAGGATAAATTTGATTATTAGTGGTGTTTCTCCTTTATTATGTTGATATACATTCTTCTGTACCTAATTTGTTGAGAGTTTTACAGTGAAAGGATGTTGAATCTTGGTAAGTTCTTCTCCTGCATATATTGAGATGACCAGCATATCTTTCTTGATGCTTCCTATGCAGCAGGCACAGATCTAGGCACTGAAGAGATCTGGTTTGAAACCCCAGCTCTGCCATTTACTAGCTGTGCAGCCTTGGACAAGTTTCTTAATTTCTCTGAGCCTCAGTTTCCTCAAAGGTAAAATGTATCTATCTCATAGGATTGTTATGAGTGAATAAATGCATGTGCTTGTAACAGTGCCTGGCACAGTAAGCAGCTGTGAGTATTCTTTTATTGTTAATTAATACAGAAATGTATAATGTAAAAGGTGAAAATCCATACCCATCCCATACTGCATACATAACCAGTGTTAATAGTTTGGTTTATATGTGTCCTATTTTTATACGCATATACAAATTTCACATCTGAATGTATGTGCATAACTGTCTTACACGAGTGGGCTTATTCTGGTCTTGAACTTGTTTTTTCACTTAAATATATTTATTTTATCATCAGAAAGAAATATGTATATATATGTATGTATATATATAGAATTAAATTTACTATACATAAATTAAGCCCCTCCCATACATACTCATAATCAAATTTACACAGGGTACTGACTTCCAGGCTGCCTTGAACCAAGCTGTATAGTTTCTGGTTAGAGAGGATAAATGTGTAATAGAGAATATGGTCCTTTGGTAAGCTGGTAAATCTATTTATTCACTGACAATGATTGACGTCAGCTTTTCTTCTTTAAAAATAATCTAAGAAATCTTGATATATGATATATTAAACCTGAGACTAATGCTAGATCCAACCAAACCAAAATATGTCCATAGAAGCAGAAAACAGTCCTGAGGGCTGATCTTAGGATCAGTGGGGAATGTACGTGAATAGCATAATGTGATCAGAAACGTGCAGACAACTTATTCTTAGAAAAGCAGTGTTTTTAATCAGATTACTAAAACACTGAACACACAATTGGGAAGAAAGAGCATGTCTGAGTATCCATGCTGGCATCGATAGTGAGCAACAGTTCAGCTGGTGCTCAGAAACAGGACAGGCATACTCAGAGCTAAGAAAAATCTATAGTGTCTTAGAAATTTCTGATTAGGTGTTCCTTTCTTCCGGTTTCTCTTATTTCATTTTTTTTTTTTTTTTTTTGCGGTCCGCGGGCCTCTTACTGTTGTGGCCTCTCCCGTTGCGGAGCACAGGCTCTGGACGCGCAGGCTCAGCGGCCATGGCTCACGGGGCCAGCCGCTCCGCGGCATGTGGGATCTTCCCGGACCGGGGCACAAACCCGCGTCCCCTGCATCGGCAGGCGGACTCTCAACCACTGCGCCACCAGGGAAGCCCTCTTATTTCATTTTGAAGATGGAAAGTTAGATTCTTTAAAGTGGTAGGAGAGAGACATGCCCAGATTACTTCAGAATATGACACATATGTCAATTCATCAGGCATTCCAGTCAAGCCTGTGATGAAAGCAGTCCTGTTGGAGAACCACCCAGGAGCTCAGCTTGCTCTGCAGCGACCTATCACCCAAGAGAGAGGATGATGCTGCGTCCAGTGGTACACCGACTGGAGGGACTGGATTCCATCAGGTCAGCACACACGTGTGCCTTTGGCTCCGGTCTAGTCAGTCATGGTCAGAGTAGCGAAGTAGATTCTTGACATGCATGGCACAAACCATATTAACTTTGCAGGAGGGGCAAAAAAGGCTTTCAGAAATATTTAGCAGGCCCTTACTTAGGACTGCATGGCCCAACCTCCTCTGTACTCTACCAGCTACCTGCCATCAACACTTCCAGGAATTTATCCTAAGCATACACAAAAACTTATAATAATCAAAAAATAGAAAACTAAATGTCAAGTAATGATGGATTGATTAATAAATTATGGCAGATGACATAATGGCACACCAGATAGCTATTAAAAATAAGGATGCTATTTGTAAGAGATTTGATGAATGCTTACCATATGCCATGTATGTGCTAGATGGTAGATAATATTACTATCTCTATTTTTCAGATTAAAAAACCTGACCTGAAAGTAATATTTATTGACAGAAAAATCTTTACAGTATACTACTCAGTAAACATAGGAAGTTATGAAACAGTGTAATAATATGTATAGAATTCTGATGACTTCCTTTTCTTCTTTCCATATATATTTTCTAATATTTTTCCTCAGAATTTGTGTTATTTATGTATTTGAATTATAATAACAGGGGAAGAACTTTTTAATAAAAAATTTAAAGTTATTTTCAGTACTTGAGATAATTTAAAAATAAATATATTTTCATTCCTATATTTAGCCTTCCTTCCTTACCCTTTATGAAACATTTTTGCTTTTTTTTTTTAAATCTAGAGAAAGGGCAAATAAAGTTGGTTTCCTTAGTAATAGCAGCTAAAGCTTCCAAACATTCTTTCTTTTTGTTTTTCCCCATTACTTTCTTTTAAAACTGTTTGGATTTCCTGGGTAATAGATATGCATACTAATTATCAGTCTGATTTTATTCTAGGCATTTGAAAATGATGACTGTGAAAATGGCCTGATTCAAAGTTGAAACCAACAATTTTAACAGCTTAAATAAACAATTTTAAGTGGGTCACCATTTCCTCCTAGAATTTTCAGACACTTTCCAATACTACAATTTAAGTTCAAGGGCCAATGTCTTAGTGCACAGATGGCAAGAAGGGTTCTCATATTAAATGTAAGGACTGTATTCAGAGGATTCTTCAACTTTCTATTCATATTTTTTAAATTAAATACAAGTAATGCATGTTTATTAGAATATGGAAACAGGACAGAGAGACATAAAAATTAAAAAGTCTTTGTCATTACTTCAGTTCTTCTTCACCAAAGGTATCACTATTATCAAATTTCCTGTGTATTACTCTAAAATGTGTTTAATGCATATAATAGTACATATATGATACATGCTTTTCTAAAGGAGATATATTCTCTTTAATATGTTTACCCAGATGGGATCATATAATATTATTGGTTTGTAAACATCTTTTCTCCACTTCAATCTTACCTGCTACAGAGCATTCAATTGTATAAATTGTACCATAATGAAAACAACCAGTCTCTTTTTGATGACTTAGGATTTTTCTTTTAGAAACAATCCTGGAATGAGCAAACCAGTGACCTAAAAAGAACATCTAAATGTCTGATTCTGTTTGGATCAAGCACAAAATCAGCTGAAACTAATCTATGCTGAGTCCTCCCTTGGTGAAGGGAGTCGGAGTGACTGGAAGCAGGGGTTTTTCTAGGGTGCTTATCTGTTTCTCGATTTGGGTGCTCTGCTTACCCAAGTGTAGTCCTTTTGTAAAATTTCATTGATCTTTACTAAGCTTTAACATACAGTTTTCAGTATACATGTTACACTTCAATAAGAAGTTGAAAAGAGAGTTATTACTGTAATTGCTATTTATAAGACTTAAACACTGGTGCTTTTTGCAGCACAGCAATTACTTAGGTTACTTTTAAGTTTTAGCTCTGTGCTTTTGCATATTTAAATGACTAAATATATAATAATTACAAATAAATGATTGACATGTGACCTTATACCCTCTTTTCCAAAATACTGCTCTAGCATCACAGCCTCAGTAGCATAGCTATGTGGGAGAAACCCAAGTCCCTGTATTTGGCCTCTTGCTATTATCTAATCGTGGTTCCTATTTGTCCAACAAACTGTAGTATATTTCCACTTAGAATTCTACCCCCAAATTAGCACATACTAAAAAGCTAACAATCACACCTCCACCTCACTGGTCTGCCTCTTGAAAAATCAACTCTCATCTTAACCTTTTTTTTTTTTTTTAAATCAACTGCTGTGTTCCGCCATCCAGCCTAAAATCTCAGGCTTTGGCTCTTCAACTTCCATCAACATTTATATCTGATCAGTCACCAATGATTGTCAGCTCTTCCTCAATAATACCCTTTCCATTTTCACTGAACTCCACTTCTTCATGACAGAGATATTCTAGTGGCTTTCTAATTTAGTTTCACTGATATCTGTTTTTTCCTTCATCACTTCAAAGAGTTACATATTGATGTTGGTTTTATTAGACTGATATTTCATGATATCTTTCCCGTGTTTAGAATCTTCAGTTGCCTACAGGTCATATCCCTGAGTCTGCCATTCAAAAAATTTCTATAGACTGATCCTTATCAACTTATCCCATTCTTTATCTTTTCCTACTTTCTTTTTATCAATGTTTTCAGCTGCTTAGATTCTTTGCTGTGTCCCAAACATGCCAGACAAGTTCCAAATTTATTATTTTTACATATGCTGTTCTCTCAACTTTACTACTATAATAGAATTAGGTAAATATTCAACTAACAACCTTTGCCCTCTCTAAGAAATACTTCCAAACCTGTAATCAATCCTAGTGTGACTATTCAGAAAATCTACTCCTCTGGCCACAACTGATTGATCTAAGAATGCACCTGACCCAGGCTTGGTCTGTCAGAGTCTGTCTTCTGGGAATTGGAAATTTGGAATTGAGAGTTACAAGCCTGGAGAGCACTGCTACTGAGTCAAGTGAACAGTTGAAGTAGGCTCTCTAAAAACTCCTATTGTCAAGAGGTCCAGAGCTGCCCGGGGTCCTCCACTTCTTGAGGCTTTATTATTCATCTATCTCTTCCACAGAGTTCATGTGCCTCCCTTGTATTCTGACAATAATTTTTTTCCTTTGCTTAATTTAATGGAATTATTTTCTGTTTCTTGCAACCAAAAAAAACTGTAAATAATACAATTTCTTTCTCATTCTTGCACACTTATTCTGTAAATATGTTGCTGGGCCCCGTATTGACCTAGTCTTACTCTGATTGACAGGTGAAGAAAATCAACAATCATTGAGTATTTATTTCATGAGCCGGGCAATTTCCAGCACAGCACAAAAGCTCTGGAGTTATTCTTGTGTCCTATGCATGGCCCAGAAGTACCATGAGAACTATTGAGCCAAGTATACAAGAATACCTTTGCAGCTGGAGTGAATTCAAGATTTGTAACTTCATAAATGGAACAGTGGCCTTCTCAGATATATTTCTGGAGATAAATGGTCCCCTCAAACTTCATATTGCATAGCCTTGAGAATTTTGACTCAACACTAAGTGAAAGGGAGAGAACCCTAAATTGACTGAGATTAAGAACATTTGTGGGTGTATCAATTTACATTCCCACCAACAGTGCAGGAGTGTTCCCTTTTCACTACGCTCTTTCCAGCATTTATTGTTTCTAGATTTTTTGATAATAGCCATTCTGACTGGTGTGAGATGATACTTCATTGTAGTCTTGATTTGCATTTCTCTAATAATTAGTGATGTTGAGCATCTTTTCATGTGCCTCTTGACCATCCGTATGTCTTCCTCGGTGAAATGTCTATTTAGATTTTCTACCCATTTTTTAATTGGATTGGTTGTTTTTCTGATATTGAACTCCATGAGCTGTTTATATATTTTGGAGATTAATACTTTGTTGTTTCATTTGCAAATAAGTCAGAAAGAGAAAAACAAATACCATATTGTAACACACATACATGGAATCCAAAAAAAAAAAAAAGGTACTGATGAACCTAGTTGCAGGGCAGGAATAAAGATGTAGACATAGAGAATGGACTTGAGGACACAGGGTGGGAGGGGGAAGCTGGGGCGAAGTGAGAGTAGCATCGACCATATACACTACCGAATGTAAAACAGTTAGCTAGTGGGAAGCAGCAGCATGGCACAGGGAGATCAGCTCTGTGCTTTGCGATGACCTAGAGGGGTGGGACAGGGAGGGTGGGAGGGAGGCTCAAGAAGGAGGGGATATGGGGACATATGTATGCATATGGTTGATTCACTTTGGTGTACAACAGAAACTAACACAGTATTTTGAAGCAATTGTACTCCAATAAAGATCTATTAAAAAAAAAAGAAGAATAGGGCTTCCCTGGTGGCGCAGTGGTTAAGAGTCCGCCTGATGATGCAGGGGACACGGGTTCGTGTCCCGGTCCGGGAGGATCCCACGTGCCGCGGAGTGGCTAGGCCCGTGAGCCATGGCCGCTGAGCCTGCATGTCCCGAGCCTGTGCTCCGCAACGGGAGAGGCCACAACAGTGAGAGGCCCGCGTACCGCAAAAAAAAAAAAAAAAAGAATATTTGTGGGATGTGGCGCTTGAAATAAAGTTATATTTCTTGCACACCTTCGTTTGTGGGCTGATTTCTATTGCAACAGAAATAATGGTTTTGTAATATTTTAGGTAAAGATGTACATTATTATTTTCCATACTCATTGGTTCAGAATGTAATTTATCAATTGAATAATGAATTCACTAGTTAACCCACGAGATATGAAGATTAATTTTTAAATAGCCACCCTATTTTTGTACACTTCACTTTATATTAAAATAAGGATTTGGCAGGGGTTTGTTTGAAAGGTTACTTTATAAGTAATTCCATGAAATAAATGTTCTTTAAGTACAGGAAAATAAACTCCTTAAATCGCAACAATTTTTATTTACTCATGCCACTAAAGACTCTTGGAAATACAAATTCAGATCTATTCTAGTTAAAAGATAACAGAGCAAGAGGCTTATCAAATGGACTCAAGGCACAAAAAAGCCTTTTTTTTTTTCCTGGCATCAGCTAAGCCTATTGTAGGGATATAAGGATGCTGATATTGTCAGTTGATTCTTTCAAATAACTGTTCATTGGTATGAGCTATTATTCTAAATACTACCGTGGATTCCAGTTGCATGGTGGTAAAGTTCTATCAATTCACAATACAGTATATAATATTACCCCTTTACCCCTATCCCTGACCATACAGGATAATACTAATACTAATCTTTCTTTTTGTAAAAATTTTATTTATTTATTTATTTTTGGTTGCATTGGGTCTTCGTTGCTACCCACAGGCTTTCTCTAGTTGCAGTGCACGGGTTTCTTAATGCGGTGGTTTCTCTTGTTGCAGAGCACGGGCTCTAGGAGCGTGAGCTTTGTTAGTTGCGGCACACAGCTCAGTAGTTGTGGCTCCCCGGCTTAGTTGCTCCGCAGCATGTGGGATCTTCCTGGACTACGGCTCGAACCCATGTCCCCTGCATTGACAGGCGGGTTCTTAACCACTGCGCCACCAGGGAAGCCCTAATCTTTTTTATTTTGTCAATCTAATCGACCCATAAAAGGCAGGGTGCCTCATTTTATTTTCCTTTTCATTTTCTTGATTACTAGTGAGTTCATGGGTCTGTTCATTATGTTTATTGGCCATTTATACTTCCTTATCCTCATCCATTTTTCTATTAAGTTTAATCTTTCCTCATTGGTTTGTAGGATTAAAAACACAACACTTTTCTTAAGACCAAGCCTTGTTTACTCAAGACAAAACAAATCTAAAACCTTCCAGAAACATAAATTATATTCCATACCCTTGGAATATAGTTATGATTATAGCTCTAAGTATTTGCTACAGAAAGAATAATAATGAAAAACTAATATTGTCCTATAGTAGTTCAAAATCTCAGGGCGATGAACTACCTTTAGAGATCCCTATTTTAAATCTTGTCCCTGAAGTCTCTACTTAGATGATGATTTGGTCTATATTACAAATCATGCCTCTAGGTTTGGATCACCCCAGACCTGGACTACTTGTGATGATTTATAAGAATGTTAGTTTTTTGTTGTTTCCTTCAGTAGTGGAAGAATATTCTCAAATACAAAATACAAAAAGCTGAACATCCTTGTGCACTGGGCTGCCACGTATGGTGGGCAGATTGTGCACTGCACAAGAACATCAAATCCAAGAACATAGGTTCACATTGTAACCTATGCAAATGCTGCCATCAGTGCATGACTTGTGCCTCAATATGAAAAAGGCAGCCTTGTTTGTGTGGTATCATTAAGAAGGTCAACAGACAAGTGGGGACTAAGTACAAGAGATAGTGTCGACTCTTTCCTAGTGTGACTCCTTTCTAGTCTTTCATTCCAATTGCTTTCCTGTATTATAAACTTCCTAAGGCATTTTCAAAAACGTGTGATTTAAAACCAACAGGGACCTACTGTATAGCACAGGGAACTATATTCAATATCTTGTAATAACCTATAATGGAAAAGAATGTGAAAAAGCATATATATGTATGTACATATAAATCACTTTGCTGTACACCTGAAACTAACACAACATTGTAGATTATACTTCAATTTAAAAAATGGTTAAAAAAAAAGGTGGAAATTTTGGGAAAAAAATTTTAGATGAATAGTATAACTTGGTCACAGCAGCTCTTTTAAATCCAGAGAGAGGTAAGGAAGCAAGATAGCACAGAAATATGTCTTTAAAAAGACCAAGGATGTGGTTATTAGCATGTGGAATTCTCTGGAATCAAGGAAGTCTACTGAGTTCTTGAGAAATTACTACTGCCTAAAAACTCATGAACCTAGACTAAAAAAAAGTGTGATTTATTTTTTAAAGAATGATATTCCTTTTAATTAAGGTTGTACTGGCTGCAGAGAATGGACTCACTCATGCTAACTCAAGAAAGATCTCTGCTTATGTCTCTATCTTCTGGATATCAAAAATCTAAAAATGAGGTAAAGACAGGATTCACAGGCTTCAGCCTGGGAAATCATGTTCTATTAACAGCAGATTAAATGATATGGCGCTGGGAATTCCCTGTCGGTCCAGTGGTTAAGACTCGGTGCTTTCACTGCCACGGGCCTCGGTTCCCTGGTAGGGGAACTAACATCCCACAAATCATGTGGTGTAGACAAAAAAAAAAAAAAAAAAAGATATCACTCTGTAAAAATATAAAATATCTGTAAAATAAATGTTCCATAAACCAAGTTGAAAGGCAAGAGATTGAATGGGAGAAAATATTTACAAGAACGTAGTTGACTGTTTCTGGCAGTGAAAATTTGTACAGTGTTTTTGGACTATTTCAGTCATGCAATGTAAAATATATTTCTGCCCTGGCAATTCCTATTCCAGAAATCTATACTGCAGACACACACACACGTCAACAAATGTGGAGGACACACAGCATTGCTTTTAGTAGTAAAATAAAGCAGATAACTACAAGAAATTGCAGTACATCTCTACTACGAGAGGCAAAGCATTGATTGAAAAGAAGGAAATAAGAAAGGAAGTGGGAAGAGGTCGGGAGAAAAGGAGGTGTTCTAATCATTTAAATATGTGGTCTTTACAGTAGGAGAAACTGAGTTTAAATCCTAGACTGGCTAGCTATTTTGACCTTGGGCAAGTGCTTCAATTTCAGTTTTGAAGTGGTGATAATAGTGGCACCTACTTCACTGAAGTAACACAGTAAACAGGTTAACAAAAGACAATGACCATGGAGGTTTTCTTTGTGACAGTGGTACTGAGCTACTGCAAGGTGCTTAAATAAAATTAGCATCGCAGTTAAGGAAGGAAACCCCACTGACATGCACAAAGACAGGTATGTAGTAGGCACTTAAAAAAAAAAAAGGAACATGAGTACTGAGAATCAGCAACTTGAAAGAGAAAATATCCTTTATGCAACTAAATCAGCATCTGATCTCGGGGAACATCCTGAAGCACACATTCAATTAAACAAATACTTACTAAGCAATTACTAGGTACTAAGTGTTGGATAATGAAGGGAATACACTTACCCAAAGGATCGAAGGTTAGAGACATTGAAAGGTCATGCAGAATTATGACTTTGCTTTCAGGAACCCATCCCATATCTGGAGTAACTTGTCCTGTCACTTATATTGTATCCCAACTTTATGTTGACTTGCCTGTCTTCCCCAAGGCTGTAAATTCCTCAAGGGCAGGGGACCTTCCTTACCTCTTCTTTGTATCTCTAATGTCTATAGTGTCAGTGTCTGATATATAGCAGGGGCTAAATAAGTATTCCTTTAATTAAGTGAATTATAGAATAAATGAGGGCTTCCCTGGTGGCACAGTGGTTGGGAGTCCGCCTGCCGATGCAGGGGACGCGGGTTCGTGCCCGGTCCGGGAGGATCCCACGTGCCGCGGAGTGGCTGGGCCCGTGAGCCATGGCCGCTGAGCCTGCGCGTCCGGA
Organism: Lagenorhynchus albirostris; assembly: GCF_949774975.1. Classification (NCBI taxonomy): domain Eukaryota; kingdom Metazoa; phylum Chordata; class Mammalia; order Artiodactyla; family Delphinidae; genus Lagenorhynchus; species Lagenorhynchus albirostris. The sequence goes on along the minus strand of NC_083098.1, from coordinate 120,791,751 downwards.
GCCTGTGCTCCGCGACGGGAGAGGCCACAGCAGTGAGAAGCCCGCGTACTGCAAAAAAAAAAAAAAAAAAAAAGAATAAATGGAAGAATGAATGAATAGGGTTTTCTCCTTCTCCACCTTTTTCCCTTTGTCCCTAGGACTTATCTAACCAACTGTGTGATTTTTACTTATTTTTGTTTATTTTCTCTATCTACTGCTGAAACATAAGCACCACGAGGGCAAGAGTGTCTAAACACAGATATTTGTTGAATGATTGCTTCTCTTGTTTTAAAGACTGCCAAGAGGAGAAGTTTTGAAATTTTATCTGATAACCTCTTCGAAGTCACCTTATGACAGTCTCCTTAACTCTACTTATGTCATAAGTCACCTTATGACAGTCTCCTTATGACAGTCTCCTTAACTCAATTCTTGAGACATACACTTTTTTTTTTTTTCATACACCTACTTTTGATTATTCTAGATCAACTGGAGCATTATTTACTCACAATCCTCACAAAAGGGTTTAGCAACTATTAATTGATCATTCTTTTCCTTCACGAGTGTGTATGTTAGCTTTCCTTCATGGGGAGAGAAAAACTAGTGAGTCAGTGGCAACCTGTCAGTATACCTTTTTTTTTTTTTAATAAATTTATTTGTTTGTCTTTACTTCTGGCTGCGTTGGGTCTTTGTTGCTGCGTGCGGGGTTTCTCTAGTTGCGGCGAACAGGGGCTACTCTTCGTTGCAATGCGTGGGCTTCTCATTGTCGTGGCTTCTCTTGTTGCAGAGCACAGGCTCCAGGCACGCAGGCTTCAGCAGTTGTGGTGCGTGGGCTCAGTAGTTGTGGTTTGCGGGCTCTAGAGCACAGACTCAGTAGTTGTGGCGCATGGGCTTAGTTGCTCCACGGCATGTGGGATCTTCCCGGACCAGGGCTTGAACCCGTGTCCCCTGCATTGGCAGGCAGATTCTTAACCACTGCGCCACCAGGGAAGCCCCAGCATACCTATTTTTGGTACTGATAAGCTGTTGCCATCCCAACCAGTGATGCAGCCAATTTCCTCAAATTTCTGGCCCATAGGAGTGAATAGATTCTTGATCCTTTGCTTCCCACAATGCATAGAAGGGACAGCAAAATTAGTCCTTCACTGCTGGACAACGCTGATGGAACTAAAAATGGGTTTATAACCCAAGAAAATGAACCCCAGGGCTGTCCAGAGTACTTTCCTGATACCTGGTGAGAGATTAACATGCCAGTCACATACATGCCCTTCAGGTTCAGTTCTGGGAAGGCCTTCAACATACCATTCTGTGATTTTCCCGAATAAAATGACAGACTTCGGTTATGCCTAAGGCTGATTCCTAGATTTTTTTTTTTCTGTGTTCACAGCATCTGGTACATTTTATTTTGTCTAACCAAAATAAAATGTTTATTAGCTTCATTTATGAAAACAAACTCACTTAACATTTTAATTGGAAACAGTTCATATGGTCTGTTCAGTGGAAGCTCAGATAGGCAAAGTGCAATAAGCAGAATGAAATATCAACATATACGTCTCTGCATAAATCAACATGAAAAAGTATTTAAGATGTTTCAAATGGAAAAAGCAAGCTACAAAATAATAACTACAGTGAGAGTTCTCTGTTAAACATTGTTTCCTAAACTATTTATGTAGTACTATTATTTTTGCAAAAATGTTATTGTTTTTGTAATACAAAACAGCAAAATTAATGATAATGTTTGGAAAAAAATATAATGTTCAAAACACATTTATTTTCTAAATCACTTTGAGGTTAATTTATATCAGATAATTTCAACAAATACAATGTTTAATGAAAAAACTGTGGTATACAGTGTAATTGTCTCTGGACAAACATCTTGTTTACAAATTAAGGAACAAAACTATTTCTTTTAATTAAATGTAGGTTTTAGAAAAACATTCATTACACATTACTACTGTAAAAAAAAAAAAAAAAAAAGAATTCCCTAAGAATAGCTCTAGCATCCAGTGAAATCTTAAGAGGTGAACCAAAATGTTTTTTTTCAATCATATTCAGAAAATCTAATGTGTTTACTTGCTTGTTGAGTCTTTTCGAGTCTGATCTTTTCGGCTTTGGTGATTAACTACAGAGAAAGAAATCAGAAATTAGAATGTACTGGATACGTAAAAAGAGAAAGATAATTATGACTAGAAAAATCTCATAACTATTAGCTTGAATAAAACTTCTTAAAAAGGGGAAGAAGAAAACAAATGAGATAATTAAGCTTACATCAAATCAGTTACAGAGAGAAGTGTCTAGATTATGGCTTATTAAATAGATACTAAACCTTTGAATTACCTAAGATCCTCTCATTTTAGTTCCAGATTACTAAAAAAATTTTCAATTAAAAATAACCATTCCACCAACAAGGACCTACTATACAGCACAGGGAACACTCCTCAATATTCTGTAATAAACGAAATGGGAAAAGAATTTGAAAAAAGAATAGATACATGTATAACTGAATCACTTTGCTCTACACCTGAAAGTAACACAACATTGTTAATCAATTATGCTACAATATAAAATTACAAAAAAAAAAAACATTCCATGCTCGTAATTTTTTTGACATTTTAGGAGGCTTAAGGACCAACATTTGTTGTTTTATAGCCCTTTGGGCTTGAGTATTAATTATCAAGACACTTCTTAAATGATGTGTGGTCTTTAATAATTATATTGTGCTTGAAAATTCATATATTATTTGAATGAGACAGCATATTTTGGGCTGAGTGCTACACAAAGGTTTGCTTACAAATTTAAAAAATATTCCAAATAAGAAACTGCTATTAAGAGTACTTATTAATTACACTCTTACATAAATACTTGAAAATTTTAAAGAAGGCAAATGAAATTATGTGGAATGCAGAAGAACATTTAAAATATCTTTATATTCCAGAAGTTTTCTTGATAAAAAAACTTAAGGTATCTTACTTAGCTTTGGAGGAAATGAAAATTTTATTCTCTTGAAAACACAGATTCTAATGAGTATTCATTAAAAGTTTATTTAAACTGGTGATAAGTGGCCACTGCCAGGAAATCACTTTCAGATTAAACTAAAAGCCTTTTAATCAGTGAAGTGAGTCAAAATGTAAGTGTTTAAAACTGTCACACCGATATGCTCTTCACAGATTTTATGAATTCCACCTATACCTGCTTAATATCTAACCTATCAGTACTTTGTAAAGGAAAGAACATTTTGATAGAAACATTAAAAAATTCAAAAAAAAAACATTAAAACATTCAAATATGTTTTAAAAACTAAAGAGAAATGAGAAAAGCCTTACTGTGTCTCCAGTACCTGTTATCTAATTTTACCAACGTGCTCAAAGCGATAGGGTACAAAGATTTGGTCTGGGTAGAATGAATCAGACCCCTTTTGGCAGATCTTTCCTTCATCTTACTGATCTTTTGTCAGAGGTCTTAATTTAACTTATCTGTACTTGATTTTTATGGGTAAAAATATCATACATAGAAAATAAAATATTTCTACCAATTCTTTTGTCTTTTAATTCTGTGTAAACTGACCAGAGCTCAGGAAAGTTTCCCCAGTAGCCTTCTCCTCCACAATGTGAAAATAAGAACCAGGATTTTTTTTAGTGCTTTTTTTCACTCAATTATGAACCAAGTATAATGTTACTGTGGAAACGGTAGGCTGGCATGTCAGTGAGGTATTTATGCTATACTTTTGGCTGCTAATTTTTTCTAAAATACTTAATTTCCATTACTAACATGCTTGCTTCCAGTACTCCAGCTAGTCTCACAATCTCCTTTCAAGACCTCTGCACTTTCTTCTTTTTTAAAATATTTTTATTTATTTATATTTTTGGCTGTGTCAGTTCTTAGTTGCGGCACGCGGGCTTCTCTCTAGTTGTGGCTTGCGGGTTTTTTTCTCTCTAGTTGTGGCATGCAGGCTCCACAGCGCATGGGCTCTGTAGTCTGTGGTACTCGGGCCCTCTAGTTGAGGCGGCGGGCTCAGTAGTTGTGGCACACCGGCTTAGTTGCCCCATGGCATGTGCGATCTTAGTTCTCCGACCAGGGATCAAACCCTTGTACCCTGCATTGGAAGGCAGATTCTTTACCACTGGACCACCAAGGAAGTCCCAAGGCCTCTGCACTTTCTGTTGCCTCCGACTGGAAAGCTGTGCATCTACATTTTTTTTTTTTTTTTTTTTGCCGTACATGGGCCTCTCACTGTTGTGGCCTCTCCCGTTGCGGAGCACAGGCTCCGGACGCGCAGGCTCAGCGGCCATGGCTCATGGGCCTAGCTGCTCCGCGGCATGTGGGATCTTCCTGGACCAGGGTACGAACCCGTGTCCCCTGCATCGGCAGGCGGACTCTCAACCACTGCGCCACCAGGGAAGCCGTGTGCATCTAAATTTTCCTGACTTGCTTGCTCACTTCCCTAAGGTCTCCTCTACTGTCACCTTTGCAGATAGAACTTCCCAGACAATCTCATCTCATGTATCCCATTATACTTTTGAGTTTTCTGTACAGCACATGTCATCATCTGACTTATTAATATATTACCTCTAAGCCTCAACAAAGAAGGGGACTTTGTTACTCACAACTATATACTCAGTTCCTAGAACAGTGGCTAACACAAACTGGCACCAAAAATATTAATTAAATGAATTAAGAAAGAAGTAAACTAAATTACGGTCTAATCCCCTCTCCTCTGAGAAGCTTCTCTGTGTGGTACCTTTTTTCCATTTCATGTAATGAGCAAACTAGTTATATCCATAGCTTTAGCTAGGAGTCTATACTTTCAGAGGTTTATCACACAAATCATGTGTATGATAAACCTGATGGTGTAAAAGGTAAATGAGAACTCTCCCAATGATAGAACTACTCACTGCTTTCCAACCCAATTTATAAAATTCCCTAAGTCAGTGTTTATTTCCTTGTCTCAAATTTAATTTGTGGAGATGGAATCTTTCTGAAAAATAAACTTTCTGATTTCTAGTTTTAAAAATATATACAATTTAAATGAAATTTCACACCAATTAGAAGGATAAGCATTATTTAACAAAATGATTTCATTTCAGTTGTCAGTTCTGGATTAATGATTTTATTAACATTTAAATACTCTCAAGCAGGCTTTGAAATTAACACCTTATGGACCTGAAAGAGTCCTTAAGAAGGGAGGCCTCCCCATCTCAGCAAATTTAGTCCACATTCACAGAATTAACAAAGACCAGTAGAAAACCTCCTCCTAAATCATCTTAAATTCCAATGAATCCTAGGCTATCTAACGCCGATGAAAAAACTTAATTTTCCAATTAAAAAATAAACAACAAAGAATTTTATAAATAGGACCCTAAAGCAACAAACCTAGAACATAGGAAGTATGACCTTTCAAGTGCTAATCAATCATAAAAGGATGTACGTACATCGTTCCGTATTTTACCGATTTTTACAATATACATTAAAAAATTTATACTAGTAATATTACTATTATTATGTGCACATAATAGGGCACAGTTATTATGTGCCCTATTTTATTCTAAGCACTTTAAGATGTTCTAACCTTTACATGTATAATAATGTTTTAAAAGAATAAACTAGACAGCTTACTAGCAACAATAAATATCTGATAAATTTAGTGTCATTTAAAATAAATTATTGAAAGAGAGGCTTGTTTTAAATTATTTAATGTACTTATTTAAGTTTGTTTCTTTCACTTGTCAGCTAGCCTAGAGAAAAAGGAATAAAGCTTACCGTTGCTACAGGGAATGTTATGCATAGTCTCTCAATCTTATCTGTGGAGGCTCATATTTTTAAAAAGTACAATCTAAATACACTGTGTTTTTTACCATTAAGACAATCTTTAAATAATCATTCACCACAAAGCCATAAATGAAAGCAGCCAGAAATTTAAATTACATCACTATTTTCTTTTTTAAAAAAGATAAACTTATATACCCTTGTGTGGAAAATAATTCTAATTTCGTATATTTCAAAATCTAGAGAAATAAAAAAAAAATGAATTGATTACCTTCTCAGTGCCTCTTTTCTTTTCACGAGGCTGATTAAGTTTGGCCTGCCTATCTACCAAAATCTTCTGCCAATACCTCTGTTCATGGTCACCTTAAAAAAAACAGAACAAAAAACCCCACGAAAATGCTGATCATAAGGATACAGATGAAGAAACATATTCAAGGCTTTATATTGTCAACAACCGAACCGGAATAGTCTCATTTTATTAATGCTACTTTATGCATATTATAGTACCAAAAAAACCCAACAACGTAGTTTCATTAGCCAAACTCAGAAATTATAGAACAATCACCCCACAATAAGAATTGTTGAAAAAGAATGTTCTATAAAGTTTTACCAGAAAGAATCTCTAGTTTCCAGCAGTGTTTCTTTTTAATTTCCGTATATGCATTTATTACCGCTTGAGCATCGTCAGGAGTTTTAAATCTAGCATGGCATTCTGTATCTCCTTCCAGCAAATCAACATAAACAACTTCTGAGATTACTGCCAAAGTATCCTGCGTTAGAGTTTAGAAAGGCTTAAAGTAAATAATAAAAATGTTTCAATATAATTTTAAAATTATTCCAATGGCTGTACTAGAATCTATTATAAAATTGAGCCATATGTCATTTAAAATGAGGAGAAACTATCCTATATCAAACATTTCTTCTAAATATATACAAATGGGGAATTTCCTGGAGGTCCGGTGGTTAGGACTCTGTGCTCTCTCTGCTGAGGGCCCAGGTTCAATCCCTGGTCGGAGAGCTAAGATCCCATAAGCCACACAGTGCGGCCAAAAACCAAAAAAAAAAAACACAAAAAAACAGAAAACGAGAAAGAAAAAAAGCCCCCAAAACGAATGCTCTTAAAAAGTGACTTGGACAAAGCTGAGAACCAATTTAACATCAACTCTAATAATAACTTTCCTTCCTTCAACAGCATCCTTAAAATCTTAACTGGCATGGGAATATTGCATAAGGAAAAGAGATTTGTAGAGCGGAATGTACAAATACAACTCCAAATTCAGAAGAAGGTTTCCAAGTCTGGGTGTAGTTAAAGAGTAAAATTAAAAACAAACAAAATCAAAAAGGGATGAAGGAAGGTGTGTTTGCACTTACCTGTACCAAAACACTTATGACTTAAAATATATGTAACCTTTTTATAACCACTTGTGAAAAACATTTCAAGGAACATACAAAGTAGTTCCCAAGTAGTCTATGGGAATACAGATAGCTCAAGAGCTTTTATTCTCTGATAAAAACACCTAAGCAACCTCTTCTAAACAAGTTGAGTCACACAGCAAGGAAGTTTTACCTATACGGCCTGCTGTGAGGGCAAATTAACAAGATTCCTGCATTCCTAGTCTTTTTTTTTTTTCACAGCAGGTTCTAGAGTGTACGCAATGCAATTATGCAGGAATGTTACACTAATTCTTAATTCATCAACTTCCATTCATAAAGCTAAAGAAATAACTGAAGGTTCCCAACTGGGGGAAAAAAGCCTTACCCACCTCACCTCCTTTAGTTTTAACCCAAAATTTCAAGGCACAACTAATTTAGATTACTTTTATTTATTTATTTTAAAACATTTATTATTTTCTTTGGCCCCGCCATGCAGCTTGTGGGATCTTAGTTCCCCGACTAGGGATTGAACCTGGGCCCTCAGCAGTGAGAGCGCGGAGTCCTAACTAGTGAACTGCCAGAGAATTCCCTAGATTACTTTTAGACATTGGATTTTTAAAGTATGAATTACAAAAAGAACTGAGCAATACCTGGAAATATTTTTTCATAAGAAAAGTTTATAAAGTAGTAAAAACCTGTGCTTATGTACAAGCCAGGGACTATATCTTAATTCATACCAACACTTAAAACACTGCCTATCACAAAATAGGCTCTTAATAAATGTATGCTAATTCAATGAAAAAAAAATTAAGAGAACTGGAGAGAAATATACCTGCTAATTCTTCCCATTTCTCTATCTATTCAGTATTAAATTTAGACACAAAGCAAGAAACTATGGTATGAAGTGATGAAATTTTAATGTGTTCATTGGTAGTAGTTAGAGTTTTATAATTGATTTATCAGACAGATTAGATTCCTACAATTCAAAAGATATTTACTAAATATCCATTATAATGTCAGGCTAATCTCCGGATTTAAAACCCTTCTTAGAATGACAAATTAACCTGGTAATCACATGGGCAAGTCACAGACAGCAGTAACAATCGTAGCTCAGTTTTTGTTCCAGCAAAATGTAAGTAATTACTAACTTGGTTAATGCAGTTATTTTACGATTTTGGTGATCATAAATGAAGAATCTATAATTGACATAATTACCATTTAGATAATAAAAGCTATTTGATAAATATAATTAAACCTATGTCAGTCATTCCAAATAACAAACTTTGTGTAATTTTTCTCTTAAATCTTTTTCAATCTGACTAACCACAGCAGCGTTTACATCCTCAATTTTTTATCCTTCTTATTTGAAAGTCTATACTGTGACCAAACTTGAAATGCAAGCTGGTAATACCAATTTGGGATTGACCAGGTTTAATACTGTAATGAGAATCTAAATTTTGTGTTAGTGACAGCTACAGGATTTTAGGGGATAGGGTTTCAGATGAAGAGTGCTTACAGATGGTTACAATGAGCAACCTTAATGGTTATGCGAGTCAAAAAATGTGACTGCTAAGAGTCTATGCAAAAGCAAAACAATATACTACATGGTGCTGATGTCAGTATAAGAATTTTAAATATATTTGCTACGTTACAGAACATGTTATATAGTTTAAAAAGAAAGCGTCTTACCTAAATGGGTGACAAGGTTTAAAAGTAAATAAAATATGGTACTCCCACTCAAAGGAATATGTGAATAAGAAAGGAATATTGCTGTGCTGGTACAAAATGCTGTAAAAGATAACTTTATAAAGTGAAAAAAGAAGACTAGTACCATATGAATAGCAATTTAAAGTGTAAATTGTGTAGAAATAAAGATTTATTTGCATATGCATGTAAAAGTTTTGGAGCTTTGGAAAATAGTTCACACTTTTCTGTAATTGTTTCAAATTTTTAAAATAATCAGCATGGATTAAAAATACCAAAAATTTTTAAAAATAAAAAACTTAAAGGCTCTTTTCTCCAAAAAAACCCGTGCCTTTCAGGAAAAAAAATTTCTATTCCCAAGAGGATTCATTAACAGACAAAAATAAACTAAGCCCATGGTAAGTGAAAAATATGCATATTATCCCTTTTATTCCGAAATCGTTCTGACTTGTTTTAAGTCACAAAATCTTTTAGGAATCTATTGAAAGCTAAGAGCTCTAATGAAAACAAATTACAAATTCTCTAGTTTGCTCCAAACCAGACAACAGCAGATAATTACAAGTTTATTTTAAAAATTATTTCAAACCAACTCTAATGTTGATTAAATATTTAAAAAAGTTTTAGCACTAAGTATTTTCCTAAAATCTAGTTTCTCTAGGTTTTTCTGAAAACAGAGGAAGTCCCCTAAAAAATGAATACTGGAAAACATTTTACTTTATCTACCCTATTAGTTATAATAACTATAGTATGGTTTCCTTATCCAACTATACAACCACCATTAAGGGTACCAATAAAAATAAGTACAAATTGCTCTTTTCCTATAAATGGATTAAACTATATTCACTGTAAATTTGATCCAGTGAGGAATTTCAGTCTTTAGAATTTGCTTCAAGTCAAACTTAAGGGTTATTATGGAATCAAAACCAGTAATCAGTTTATCACAAGAGAACAAATTCTAATTTGATTTGCTTCATTTTCCACATTCAAAACACCTTCACATGGGGGAGTTTTTTAGAGGAAAGAGAAACAACTATCCTGGGGATACAAAAGCATTACCCTGACTTGTTTCCTGCCAGGTAAAGGCTCAGCGCTAATGATCTTCACAATCACACCACTCACAAACTGTGGTCCTGCTGCATTAACCTTCTCCTGGGGACCACCCTCTTCACTGTCTGCTGTTTGAAAAGAAGAAGACCAGAAATAAATCTCTTACACTTAATAATTTAACCCTTAGGAGGCCCACTTCAGAATAACAATAATGATTTCTCAGCCTGATTTAAATAATTAAATTTACTCATAAAGTCATCATGTTGTAAGTTATACTATTTATTGCAGATCAGCATGAAGTAAAATACAAAAACCTTTATTATTGTAAATGCAAACTTTTACCATTAGAAGAGCACTTGTAAAACCTTAATAAAAAAAAAAGCTCCTTTACAATGAACCAAGTAACAAAGTGCTTTACTAAGTGAAGAAATAAACAGGCATAGGATAATATATAAGAATATTGTATATAAATTACAATTCAAATGTGAAATTTATATTTTCAACTTACAGGAATTTAAAATATATCCTAATATTGAAGATTTCACAAAAATCTTGTTTTAATTTGTTCCTGCTTGTGGTTAATACCAAGGAGTAACATGTCAGGTGAGAAATTATCATCTTTGTTTCTATAAACCTGCTCAACTCAAACTAGGCACTCATTACTAAATTTGATTAATAATGAAAACTGTAGAGAAAACTTATATGATTAAAAAAGATTGTTTAAAATGAACCCTTCAAATATTCTTATGTTAAGAATAAATCACGTCAGGACAACTTGACAAATCAGTAATTTTTCTAATAACAAGCATTGTATAATCAAGTTTTTAAAACTAAAGTTTATCATATAATAACTCAGAAAGTACATTTAGTGTAAGTACAATATAATGATACAAAAACTATCACAGTGATGCTTACTTTTTTCATTTTTCATTTCGGACTTAGTAGGTACTCCATGGTTTGTTTCCATTTCTGACTCTAATTTTATTTGGGATATTGTTTTTTTTAAAGAAGCCATGCTAGCTTTTTGCAGTGCTAAATACTCTTTTTTCAAATCCAGCCATTGGGTCCTATAATGAAAAAACACTGTAGTTTTAAAATAGTGACAATAGATCATTAAATAAAAAGTAAGTATCTAATACAGACATTCAGTGACTTACAATCACTCCTCCTCCCAACCTTTCTTTCTTTAAACACTTACACTCAAATTATTTCCTGAGTTCTAAGTCCATCTGGCAAACAAACAAAGGGGAGTTCCCTTTGCCCCAACATTCAGATTAAATGTTTTATATTTGATGATTCAATTCTTGAGTATGTTTCAAATATCTGAATTGATGAAACTAAAAGTATTGAATTAATTAACTAGTAACATTTACTAGAAAAGTCAGTCAACTTTGGGGAAAAAATGAGAAATTAAAATTTAAAGATTGTTAAACTGCTTCCAATTTGAGAGACAACATTCCTTAGTATTTACTTGAGTCAAAAGGAATTTCTAAGAAGAAAAAAACACCCCATGGAAGCAATTTATTTATTTACATACATTTAACGTGTAAGATGTTTCTTCAAACAGCTAGAGCTCCTCCAGATAGAAACACAATGCCTCGCCTGGCTCTGCAGGAGTACTCATTGTTACCCTAATCTATGCCATCAAACAAGCAGATAGGGGATTTTTTTTTTTTTTTAGAGAGGAGAATATCTGTGGTAATGGTTTTAGCTGTTAACATTGACATCTGTATACTTCAAAAAAAAAAAAAAGTATCCAGACCCACCCAGGACCATACATTCCCTGAGAGCTGATACATTAGAATAACAAAGGGCTCTTGTAATGATTCTCTGAGATAAAAAGGCAAAAGGAATTCAGGAGTTAAGAATAGTATAAATAGAAGTACCCAAAGTCCTTGCCTTTTAACCCTCCAAGAGGAAAACTGGATTCTTTGGAAAGTAATCCAGGAAGGTTAAGAAAAACTCTCTTCTAAAAGGTATGCCATTTGCTTTCTTCTACTTATCTCTTACCCCTTGAGTAGATGGACTCCCTTTAACTTTAACATGGAAGTACTTTCTGTGACTTTTAAAATAGTAAGTGCTTCCATGTTTTAGTAGAAGTGAATCCAAATTATGCCTCCGGATTCGAGATGGCAACCTTTCTAATTTACAGAAGCCAAGGGGATCCCCTTTGCTTTAACATGGGGGTACCTGCTGTGTAAAACAAAAGTAAGTGCTTCCATGTTTCAGTGGAGGTGTCCCCAAACCGACACTTTCAAGGATTCAGATCTATTTTTATAGGATTAAACTGTTGAAACTGGCTACTAGTGAAGCTCTGAAAATAAAATAATGAAAATACAGCATTGCTTGTTAAATTTTGAATAAAGGATAAAAATATATAATCCTTACAATGAAATTTTACTTAATTTAACTTCATATATCTTTGTCGGACAGGTCCAAACTGACGCGTTTGTTCTGATCCCAGATTATTTTCTAAATTTCCTTTACAGGTCAAAGGACATTCATGATTTTTATTTTTCTTCCCAAGACTGGGCTCCCCACCACTTAAACGTGGATGTACTTGCTTTGAAACTAAAAAAGTAAGTGCTTCCATGTTTTAGTGATGGTAAGTCTTCCTTTTTCATTTTAACTTCAAGAAAACTTCAGGAGTACTTAACTGAATGGCCGGTCTATGATACATTAAAGCTGTGCTTCTAAATCTATTAAGGAACACCCTCTACTTTAACATGGAGGCACTTGCTGTGACTTGATAAAAAATAAGTGCTTCCATGTTTTAGTGTGGTGGTTCCTTTTTAAACCCCAATCGTGTTAAAGCAACTTGTCTGCAGATCATGGCTTCAGGCCATTACTGTTGCTAATATGCAACTCTGTTCAATACAAATTGGAATTGCACTTTAGCAATGGTGATGGAGTGTGTCAAATGCCAACAATACAATTTGTACCACTGACTTACTTTGATAGTACTCGTAATGGTATAACCTCTTCTCCCATTTTATGCCTCTCTTTATGTTTTTTCTTATGCTTTCTTTTTGCTTTCAAGAGGGATCCATCTTTTATATCTCCAGTGTCTTTTTCCTCTTCAGTAGAGACTTCTAATTCTAAATTAAAAAATAAAGTCGTGAGTTAAGAAAAAAAGAACCTTATTTATCTAATCGTAAGCTTAAAGTTAGAAATACCTTTGTTTTCTTTACAAACTTCTGAAGCTTTTTTAATGTCTTTCTGAGCCACTTTTTTAAGTTTTGATTTGGGAGTTAGGTAATCTGCATCTTCAGAGCTACTTCTCTTTCTCTTCCCTGTTTTGCCTAAAGGTAAGCTGGATACTTCAGTTCTTTCTCGTTTTTTCTTCTTCTTTGTGGGTGGCTTTTGGGCTTCAGTAACCTCTACTTCAGAGCCCTCAGATGTGGTCCTCGATCTTTTTTTACAGACGCTTTCCTTGCTTGGGTCCATATTTGACTCTTTGGTCTGGATACTGTCTTCTTTCTTCATTCGGCCTTTCTTCTTCTTTTTCTTTTTCTTTTCTTCTGTAACAATTTTATCTTTTTATTATTTATTATTTTACTTCAACTACATCTACTTTAAAAATATTTAATAACTCACCAGCTACTCTAAGGGCAGGAATGGGCTTGTTTTTCACTGTCTTGGGAAATACACCAGGCTTTCTTGGTGCTTCCTCTGGTGGGTTATTAAGAAACTGAAATGAAATAAAATTTTGTTACTATTTAAAACAGTTGGTTATTTTCTTTTCCTTTGTTTTAGGTTCTGGACCTACCTCAATAGCTTTTGCTGCTTGTTCTTTTGTCTCAAATTCCACAAAGGCAAATCCCTTTGGATCTCCAGTAGACTTATAATGTGGTATACTTATATAAACAACATTGCCACATTTCCCAAATACTCTTTCAATCCAGCTGTGATTAACATTTTTGGGAAGTAATTCCTATGATAAATTAGAAGCAATATTAAATAAAATGTTAAATCTTAAAATAAAGTTTTACTTAACTGAATATTAAAATGTTTCTGTTGTTTTTTTGGGGACAACACTTCTGAGCTTTTCCAGAAAAATGGCTCACCACATACACAGTCCGCTCATCCTCATCCTTTGGTCTTTCACCCAGAGGCTTTTTTCTCCTGATTCTGGTGCCTTCTAAATCCAGCTTTAAAACAGTAAATAAGGTTAATACACTAATACAATATAATGTGACATAATAAGTTGTAACAATTCTTACCTCTACAACAGCTGAATTTTTCAGTGCTCTGGCTATTAACTTTCCATCAGTGGTCAATTTTTTCATTTTGTTGAATGACACGAGAAGTGATATATCAACATCTAATGAAAACAAGTTAAAGTGAATAAATATAATTAAAAAGAAAAGATTAAAAATATAAACATTAAAAAGAAAAAGAAAAAGAAAACATTAAAAATATAAACCAGCAGGATAGGGGCTTCCCTGGTGGCGCAGTGGTTGAGTCCGCCTGCCGATGCAGGGGACGCGGGTTCGTGCCCCGGTCCGGGAGGATCCCACATGCCGTGGAGCGGCTGCGCCTGTGAGCCATGGCCGCTGAGCCTGCGCGTCCGGAGCCTGTGCTCCGCAGTGGGAGAGGCCGCAGCGGTGAGAGGCCCGCGTACCGCAAAAAAAAAAAAAATAATAAAAAAATAAACCAGCAGGATAAAATGGTACTTGGGATGAATTAAATCTGCCCCTTAAGTTAGACACAGCCTTACTGGTCACAGTTATACACTCATAACAGAAAATTGATACAACTTCCCTTCAAAACTAGTCAAAGGTGTTCTGAAATGCAGACTAGGTAAAATGCCTTTCTGTCTGAATCCTGCACATACCTCTATGCATTCTCAAATAAACATGCGTGGCAAATGTTCATCTGCTTTGAAGTTGCTAGAGGCCTAGTGAGTCTTTAACTGTAAAAATATAAAGGCTATATAAAAAGTGGCCTACAATAGTTCTCGTAAAATTATACACATTACACAAGCGTAGTGGAGTTGATGCTATATATACACTACATTATAGAATTACATACACTATCTTAGAAGTAGATACACCTCTTAAAACTAGTTCAATTATACACTGAAGCAAACTTACATCCATCTCTAGATTTTTCTATCTGCTCTCGAAGAAATCTATCCTTGTGAAGATTTGCATCTCCAAACCAGAAGTCCACCTGCTTTGCAATATCTGCAAGCACCTGTTTTACCCGAGACCTTTTCTTTTTTTCTACTTCTTTTTTCTTTTCAGTGCTTTCCTCTTCCAGTGCTTTTTCTTGATTTCCACTTCCAGTTTCCATTCCTGTCAACTGGGAAAAGGTAAATATCAACTCAGTACAAGTAATTAGTAATACGGAAAAAATGTTTAGTTTAGCCTTTGACTGAAGGGAAATGGACTTAAATTTGACTGCCAGAGAACAAACTTCAGGGGAACACTTCATTTTTCACCATCAGCTGAGGAAACTTTCATTGGCCTTCTTGAGTGGTTTTTTTTTTTTTTAGTTCTTTCTCGTTCACTTCTCATTTGGCCTTGTTTTTACTTTAAAAATAATTTACCTCCTATGTTATGGAGCACAGCTTCAGGATTTTATGTCTTAAACTGCAGAACCAGATTATCCTAGTATAATTTATGTCTACATTTATATCTCAAAGTATATCATTAGGAACTGAAACATTTTGAAAAACCTCAAAAAAGTTATTTGCATTTTAAAATACAACTTCTAATGAAATAAAAATTGATTCTTGATTTTTAAAAATGTTAATTTGTTTACTAGAAGCAGAATTCAACTGATAAGTCACAGAATCCACCATCTCTTTTTCAGGTGACCTTCCTGTCCCAGTGTTTATTTCTTGGTCAGCAACTTTCAACCCCCTCATTCCTCAAGTCACTGTGCATGCTTCTTTGCTCCCTCCGCTCCAGCCATGCTGCTTTTCTAGCTGCAGCTACAACTCAGCTGGCAAACTGAACTGAGGGAGTTTTGAATCTTGCTATTCTTTCTAAAATTATCCCCTAGATAACATGGCTTGCTTCCTCACTTGCTTAAGTCTTGTTCAAATGTCACCTCAGTGAGATCTCCCATAACCCTATTACTATACATTTGTTTATTCTTTATCCTTCCTAGAATGTAAGATTGATGAAATCAGATTTTTGTCTCTTTTGCTTACTGGTGAATCCCCAGTCCCTGGTACACAGTACTCATTCAAAAATTTGTTGAATGAATTGTGTCATCTTAGTTGAATCACTAAAGGTATGCACACAAAAATGAGTAGATGAGCAAAGGCTTAACATGAGGCCTGGGGTGATGCAGCCTTGCCTAAGAATAATCTCGGTCTCCCATAACATGGTTTTTTGGAAACAGGAGCATTAAGACAAATGGGGAGAGTCATCTGTCTCCTCTGTCGCACTGGGTTGGGCGCTGCTATTAGCTGGTATGCAGTCCTGAAGGCTGTGACCAGAATGACACAGTAGATTGGTGGGCAAAAGGGCTAAAGCTTTTACATATCAAGGTGACCCAAAACACCGTTTGCCTTTATCTGTGGAAGCCATACTTGTCTACTGTAGATGGCAGGCCTGGGGGCAGGGGAAGCAGTGGATTTGAGTAAATGCTGGGGCTAGGACTCCAGATGAGATGAAGATTCTGTCCCCACTGTATCTTCTGCCTTGTATCCTTTAAAGCTCAGTAAACACAGTATTAGATTAAAGCCTATTTGTGTCTCCTGAGTCTGACTGTCAGCTAGAATCTGTCACTGCAGCAGTGATGTTGCAGACAGTGCCAGAAATAGTGTTTCAAAGTGACATCCGGTAAGAGGGTACAAAGCCATTAATGCATTTCACTTCAATCTCCAAGTAAATATGCCAAAGTCAATAGAAGAGTATTCTGGTATTTTTAAAATAGGCTTTTTGACTTTGGTTCTATTGACCAAAGTCAATAGAAGAGTATTCTGGTATTTTTAAAATAGGCTTCCGCTGATTGGCTAAGCACCAAGTTTTTAAATATACAAGTAATGAAGTATTTATTTAGATGATGCTAGCATAACTCATAAAATGGAGGAATATGGGGCTTCCCTGGTGGCGCAGTGGTTGAGAGTCCGCCTGCCGATGCAGGGGACACAGGTTAGTGCCCTGGTCCGGGAGGATCCCACATGCTGTGGAGCGGCTGGGCCTGTGAGCCAGGGCCGCTGAGCCTGAGCGTCCGGAGCCTGTGCTCCGCAACGGGAGAGGCCACAACAGTGAGAGGCCCTCGTAACGCAAAAAAAAAAAAAAAAGGAGGAATATGTCAGAATTAATCATTAGAAAGACAATCAGGTGTCATTCAGTGCTGCATAACCACAGTCCTCACCTCGCACTCCCACTCCAACCCATCCTGTCAGGCTTTCCTTTCCACCTTTCTAATGAAACTGAAAACAATTATCTCCGCTGTCTACCGGACCTCTCAGCAGCATCCGCAGTCGGTAACTCCCTCACTGAAAACGTTTTCTTCCTTTAGCTTCCAGGAGCATTCTTCTCAATTTCCTTTTCCGGACCCTCCTACTCCGCTCTACCTTTACATGCTGCCTAGGATTGCATTCAGTCCTGAGCCCCCTTCTTATCTACACAGACCTCCTTTCAGAGGGTGTCTGGCTTGAAGCTCCTTGGCTCTATGCTGATGTTTCACAAATCTATCTTTTCCCTGACTTTTCCCATTAGCTCCCCATTCCAACATGGAACTGTCCATTTGACCTCTTCACTTGTTTATTTCTTGCGTATCTCAAGCTTAAATTGGCAGAAATTGAACTCTCTAATTTTAACAAACCTATTTTTTGCCTAGTTTTCCCCACCTCAGAAAACACCAGTGACAAAATTGCTGAGAGGGCAAAAACACTGAAATTCTTAATTCTTCTTTCCTCACACCCCATAGCCAATTCATTAGCATTTCTGTTAGCTCTACCTTTTCGAAATACATACTGAATATGAATCTTTCTCATTTCTTCCATCACAACCACCTGTTCCAAGCTATCACGGTGTCTTGCCTGAACTTCTGCAAACACATCCTAACATTTGCTTGCTTCTACTCTTCTTCCATTATCATCAATTTTCCAGATAGCAGCTGGAATAATCATTTAAATATGTACATAAAATGTCAATCTCTTGAACAAAATCCTCCACACGTTTCTTATCACACTCCGAATAGAATCCAAAATCCTTACTGTGGCCTACAGGCCCTATTCCATCTGGCCTGGGGATCTCGCTCTAACTTCATCACTCGCAACTTCTTCTAGGGTGCTCATTCCAACCACAACATACCATCTTTTTGTTCCTTTTTAAACAAGCTAAGGCCATTCCCATCTCAAGGCTCCTGTTGCTCTCTAGCTTCCCTGCCACACCTGCAGGGATTACTTCCTTGTTCATTCAGGTCTCTGCAAATGTCACTTTCTCAAAGAGGCTTTCTCTTTCACCCAATCTAAAATATCCCCTCCCAGACAACCTTAACCCTACTCGCCCCCTTAGTCACCACTTTCTACACTTGTATCCTCTTATCCCTAACTGGAATTATAATTCTATTGCCTGTCTGCCTCACTAGAATAAAACACTATGAAGGTAGAGACTTCAGTTTGATCACAACCTCAGCATTTGTTGAATAGCTAAATAATATATCTAAAAGGATCTAATAAACTGTAAAGTGTTAAGCATTTCAAGTTATTTTGTTAGGGGGTCAAATGTAGGGTATGACTGTCACTACAGCAGGGTCCACGCTAACTTTCCTTCTGAAAAAACTACAAATTATAGAGGGCAGACTACCAGCTCTCCACTTCTTTGCATCGTCAAAGCCACCATCTAAGGAAATAGCGGACAGAACTGCATAAACACAGAAAGTCACAATTCTCCCAGAAATCAGACTTTTCCCATCATTCTCATATCTCAGCCCAGATACTCTCCTTCTTTCCTTCTCCTAAAGAATTTTTTGTGGCTTGGAGAATTAAGTTCAGAAAATCTTGCCTAGTGTGAATAACACTCATCTGCAAACTTTAATCTTAAAAATATATTCTATAGATAATCAAATATACCTTCACTTTAGGGGAAGACATGAATTAAACAGGAAATAACAAGCTATGGTACAAGTTAGCTTCCCTACACAATGGTTGCAGAAGATCAGGAAGTTACATGGCAGTATTTTTGTTACAATTTTGATCTTCATAGTTTACTTTCTCAATGTCCTATGATAACAAATATGTGTGTTGTCATTCCATATATTCCAAATCAAACTTATTATCTTTCTTACCCATGACTGTTCTTCTCACCATCCTCATTTTATTTAAGGATGACATATTCCACTTAGTTAACCAAGCAAGCTATTTACTAGCTGTATGGATTTTGAGCAAGTTACCTCATCTTTCTATGGTCTATAAAATGTGAATAAAAATTATACCTGCATAATAGAGTTGTAAGAATTAATCAAAATAAATAAACCATTTCCCATTGCTGCTATATAGCACACACTCAATAATATGTAAGCATTATTATTTATTATCATTTTATCATTTACCAATCTGTTATTAAGTACTATCAATTCAACCTTTGGAATGGCTCTTATCTCCATCCACTGTTTTCCACAACTACTGTCACAACAGTATGGAACTAGTTTATAAATTGTTCTAGAAGTCATCCATCCTTCACAGAAGCTGTGTAACTTGTCTAAAACACAGATCTAATTTTCTGACTCTGACATTAAAACTTCCAACATTAGAAACTCCTCAGCACCTTCTAGTAACATAATCTGTGGTTTTAAAAAATTGTTAAATGAATGAACTGGTTTCATGGGCTTTAAACAAATAAAAGTTACCGTGTAACAATGTCAGTTACTTTACATACGTTGTTCTAAATCCTCATAATCCCTCTAGGTTCTTTTAACTTCTTTTTACAAAGGCTCAAAGATTAAGTGACTTGGCTAAAGCTAGCTGGGTAAGTAAGCTCAGGTATGCTTGACTCCCACACTGCCTACCTCTTAGTAGACCTTCTTGCAACCTGTTACCATGTGCTCTATGTTCTGACTCAGAAATCCTTAATCTGAAGCCCATGGAATTTGCGAGGGATTTCAAGAATTCTTGTGAATCCCATGAAATTTTCAAAAGATAAATTTTAAAGAAAAGGTGAAATCATGACTCTTCTACATATATAAAATGATCACATGTCAAAGATTTTATTTAAGCAATTAACCAGGGAACTAGCCAAGTGTTAAAAACCAGGAGTTTTTAACTCCTGGTTAAAAGGAATTACTCAAAAACTCCTTTTCAAAGGAGAACTCAAAAATTAGACATGCACAAGTACAAGCAATCAGGAATGTTGAAATGAATTTGTTAAAATAGATTGCAATACTAATCAAGGCAATAATTGCAAGACTGATTTCCATTATTGTTTTCTACAACTTACACAATTGTAAAATAGCTCAATGACGATGAAAGCCAGAGATAACCTTGAACAGTGAGCTAGACAAGACACCACATATATGTGTGTGTGAATATATATATATATATATATATATATATATATACAATGGGCCATTTCAACGTCTTCCACAATTTTTCTTAGAAAAAGTTGTAGCAAAATGTTTTCACATGTACATGCATTTTCCTGGGAGGCTCATCCACAGCTTTAAAATCATGTTTTAAAAGGAAATGGTGTGCCCAAAAGGTTAAGAACCATTGTTCTAGTCACAGCTGACTATTCAGCAGTACCCAAAAACTTTCTTGTCTCTTGGGCCTTCGCTTTAAATGAGTCTTCTCGTCTTCCTTGCCTTATAAACTTCTATACAATTTTCAAGGTCCAGGTTAAATGGTATCTTACTCTTTCTAGCCTTCCACTACCACGTCTCCCGTAATCAACTGCCTCCTCATCTGTTTTCTCTTAAGTAAGTCTATTAACGTACTCGGTACACTATTTAACGCTTATTATTTGTTCTTTCCATAACTGGATTTTCAGCTCTCTGAATGACAAGGACTAAAGTTCTGAGAAAGAAAATGACTTAATTTTAAAATACAAGTCCTCACATTCGGTATCTTTTAGCCAGCAAAACTCGAACCTGTGAAGTAAAGCAATTTCACTTTTGACTACTGCCTCTCTCGGTACCCGTGCTTCCGCACGGACGCCGCCAAACGCTGGACGGCCCCGAACCTTCCAACACCGGACAACACGCGCCCCCAATCACTGAAAATTGGGAACTACAAGGGCTGCCGGAGGACTTTTGCGCGTGCGCACAGAGCACTACGACGAGCAAACTGACGGTTGATGGGAGGGGGCGGGGTGAGGACAGATGATAGAATGGGCTGCATAAAAAAGGACTGAGAGAAATTCAGACCTCACCTAACCTGGGCGACCCTATAGTCCACTTAGAACTTACTCCGTCCAATTCCCAAAATACAGGGCCAGAGACTGCGTCCTTCAGTCCTTCGCGTCTCCCGATCCTTAAAGTCGTAGTTGTTTTCGCGTCATAGGAGGAGCGACACCGTTCTTCCGTACGCCTCGGAAAAGACAGGCCCAGCGACTGTGCGTCTGTCGTTTACGTCACAGGCGTGGGCTGCCTCAGCGTGCGGGGCGGGGCATCGGAGAAGGCGGCCGCTGCGGAGGCTCGCAGACGATGAAGAATTTGATTGGCGGTTTGAAAACGGCGGTTCTCGCCGGGGCGGTGGTGGGCGGGCTAAATATTGGAGCTTGATCTGGTGTGGTCGCGAGCGGATGACGTCACGGGTTTTCGCGGGAGACGTTCGAAAATGGGTTTTGTGCAATAGATGGGTGAAGTGAGCTGTTTCACGGGGTTTCCGGGGAGTAAGGAGGGTTAGGCTGGAGTTTTGAGCGAGAGGTGGTGTCACTGATTTTGGCGCGACTGGACGAAGGAATTTGCTCCGCCAGAAGCGGACCGGTAAGGAAGCCCTGTGGAACCAGGATTGGATCACAGGGTTCTCGGACAACTTGTAAGAACTGGTGTCTCCTCTTCACCGCCTTTCCCAGCCCTTGCTTTGCATTTCCCACATACGTGTGAGAACCAGAGATGGTTTTGCTCTTTGTTTTTGGGACTGACAAAGGGTCAATTCTCCACTGTCATTTGGTTACACAGGATCATGGTAATTAAACTTTGGCAAATGAAATGGGAGCTTCTTTTGGTTATCTGGACTGGATGCTTTCTTAATAAGCTATCGGGTTCGTGACTCTTAAATCTGTGAATCATTTAGGGATTCGAAAGATCCTGCTTGTTCCAAAACAAAAGGACCAAAAACATCTCGTCGTACTTAACAGAAAACATCTCATTTTAGTGATAACACAGAATTTTATACATAAATCTATAACGCAGCACAATAATGTATGTGTGAAGATATGTATATATTTCTGTACTTAAGTATCACAGAACATCTAGGGTCTCCATGCCAAAAACTTATTTGCACATTAAGCTTTCACCCACTAGAGGTGGGTCAACACTTGAATTGTTTTAGAGATATGGATAGATGAATACTTTCAGAAAGCTTTTTATCTTTGCACCTCACTGAAATATATGATGCTTTTCGCTAAAAACGTTTTTCCTGTTTAATGGTAAGAAAGGGGTGTTGACTCACCTTTGAATGTGGGAATTAGGGCTTCTTCTAAATATTTTAAGAGCCAGTTAGTCTTTTTTTTTTCGATGGCTAGTCCTATAAACTAACTTACCACATATATGAGTTTGGACCTCCTCAGTTCCTTTTAAATTTTAAACAAGTAATATTTCTAATTTAGGAAAACAATGGGAAATTTTATTTTGCAATTTGTAAATAGCATATAAGCAATCCTAAATTAGTAAATACTGGATTTCTAATATGTAAATTGTGATGGTAATAATTACTTTTCAGGATTATGAGATGATAAATATTATATGTAAAGTATCTAGTCCCATTCCTGCCTGATGCAGTAGGTGTTCAACAAATAGTCACATAATGTAGTTTTTGTGAATATGAGCACCAGAATTTAGACTACTTAATTTTGAATTCTGAATCTGCCATTTATTTACTTCATTATCTTAGGCAGATTACATACCTATTATGCACTTCAGTTTCCTTTTTTGTAAAATGAATATAAAAAATACTATCTATACCATAAGGTGTGAACATTTAAAGCATTTTAACAGTGTCTAGCATATAATTGCACTGAGTAAATAATAGCTGTTATTAAAGGGGCTTAATGTTAACAACTGCCACATGCCAGGCATTGTTTTGACACCATGTAGTCTTACCTACATATATAGGATGTCTAACCCATTCAGTGGCTAGAAGCAAGTTGCTATAAAAGCAGCAGTGAATGATGTATTTCTCTGGACCTCTCTGTTATCTTCTTGGCATTCATTGGACATCTAGCAATCCCGTGGGCTGCAGGGGAGGGATATCGGATATGGGAGTTATGATTCTGAAACGCAGTGCCTCTGTAGGTCTGGGTCCTGTCCTGTGCACTGTGTTGTGGGGCAAGTATTCACATCTCATTTGCGTACCCCTTGCCACACCCTTTCTCCATTTGGCAGCCAGAGCAATCTTTGTAAAACCCAAGTCACGTTATGTAATCTTATTCTTAAAATCCTGCCTTGGCCTCCTACTGTCTTTATAGAAAGTCCAGACAACTTAGCATAAAACAGAAGGCCCCTTGAATCCTGTTATTGCTCACTTTTTCAGTGTTATCTCTCACAACTCACTGTCTTACACTTGATTGTACTAGAGTTCCTTGATTATGCCTTGCTGTGTCTTCCACAGGCTTTTGGACATGTTGATTCCTATTTGGAAATACCTTCCCTGGCATTTTTCCTTGGTTAATGATTATTTCAGTTTACAGCTTAGATATGTCTTTCAGAGAACCTTGTTTCATGCCCTAGACCGCGTTGGGTGCCCCTCCTGTGCTTATTCCTGCCACATTTTATTGTAATTACCGTTTATTACCCTGCTATACTGAAAATTCCTTGAGACTAGGAATAGTATTTTGTTCAATTTAGTATCTCGGCCTGGCACAATGTCTGGCACGCAGTAAGTACAAATATATGTGATTTATAAATAATATGTAGGTGGCCTGTTTTTATATATATGTATATAGGATGAATTTAATCCAGAATTGCAAATTATAGCTTTATTGAATCCGTCTGGGTTTCAAATTTGAGCATGTATCACTATCACCTGCAGGGCTTGTTAAATTACAGGCCATCCAGCCCCAACCCCAGACTTTATAATTTAATAGGTCAAGACCCAAGAATTTGAATTTCTAACTGGTTCCCATGTGATGCTAATGCTGTTGGCCCAGGGACCTAAGGCAGTGGTTAAAAATAACTTTCCTGGGGTTTCCCTGGTGGCGCAGTGGTTGAGAGTCCGCCTGCCGATGCAGGGGACACAGGTTTGTGCCGCGGTCCGGGAAGATCCCACATAACGCGGAGCGGCTAGGCCCATGAGCCATGGCCGCTGAGCCTGCGCGTCCGGAGCCTGTGCTCCGCAACGGGAGAGGCCACAACAGTGAGAGGCCCGCGTACCGCAAAAAAAAAATAATAATGATAATTTTCTTTGGCATCTCTACTTCTTCAATTCACCCTCTGATTTTAGATTTCCAAATTTGTCCGCAGTAATAATTTTATCCAATAGCGTAGGATAACTACAGTACTCACTGCAATGATATTGGAAAGGTTTTTCCTTGGAGAGGTATTATAATGTATATTTGGTCTTAAATACTGTGTTATATTGACTTTAAAATGTAAAATGAAAAATTTGAAATGCAAGAGGGCCATCTTGTGGTGATCGTAGCAACTCAGAAAGTTTTAAAAATTGAAACTTTTTCTGTAAAGAATCAAGCTTGGGGGGAAGGGAAGAATCATATTTTCTGATACATATTATGGCAGCTGGAAAAATGTTTGCAGCCTACTAATTATTTTATATATTTTACTTGGTTTTGTCTTTACTTGGCAAATTCTTTTTCCACAGTGTAGTGTCACTATTCTATCGTGTCCTCAGTGGCAGATAATTTGATTACACCTGTGGGTTTTTTTTTTTTTTTTTTTTCTTGGCCATGCTTCATGGCTTGTGGGATCTTAGTTCCCTGACCAGGGATTGAACCCGGGCCCTTGTCAGTGAAAGCGTGGAGTCCTAACCAGTGGAGCGTCAGGGAATTCCCTATACCTGTGTTTGCCTTGATAGTTACATAGTCTCAGGACGCTTAGATGCCTCTCTCTGGTCAAGAGTTTGTGGGGGAAAAATTGTATTTGATACTCTGTTCATCAGGGTTGAATATTCTTTGTCATTTTTCATTTTAGGTGATATAAATTTTTGAATGACCACTGATTATTTTCTGGACCTGACTATATAATTTCAGAAGAAACAATGGAAAGCCAAGAATTTATTGTAAGTCTTACCAGTTTTCACTATTTCCTTTTTTCTTCCTTCTTTCCATGTTTCACAAATGTCTTGCCAGATTTAGCAAAAAAACCTAAAATAAATTAAAAAAAACCAAAAACCCAAACCTAAAAGAAGGGCACTCAGTTGAAATTGAATTTCAGATAAACAGTGAATAATTTTTTAGTATTAAGTATGTATGTCCCAAATATTGCCCTATATTGTGTCTGGCAACCCTACACATTGGTTATACAAAGTCCTTTGGAACAAATTCTTTGGAAGTTTGGGACCAGGAAATAATTTCTTTCTCTTGAAGGACTGGCATGACTCTTCTAGATTAGTGGTTCTTAACCTGTTTGGTCTCAGGACCCTTTTATACTCTTAAAAATTATTGAGGACCCCAAAGAATTTTTGATTATGGGCCTTATATCTAGTGCTGTCTTTCATATTAGAAATTATAATGGAAATTTTTAAAATGTTTATTAATTCATTAAAAATAATAAGCCCATTACATTTAACATAGATTACATTTTTAATGAAAAGTTTATGGTCCAATAACAACAGAAACGTATTGTAAAGAGTAGCAATGCTGTGCATTTTTTGCAAATCCCTTTAATATTTGACTTAATAGAAGCTGCTAGATTCTCAGATCTGCTTCTGCGTTCATTCGGAAATTGAATCTTGCAATATTGCATATATATAACCTTGGGAGCTTCTACTAAGTACATGATCAAAGGAGTGAGATTGAGATACATACAACATCATGAAAATAGTTCTGACTTCACAGACCCCTGAAAAAGTCTTGAGGGGGACACCTCCAGGAGTCTCTGTACTCCTGGACTTTGAGAACTGTACAATTTTTTCCATCCCACAAATGACTAGGAAGCTCAAAATAGTTTTTGTTGCTCAGTTAACTTTTCAGTTTCTTCCTTAGGTTTTACCTCTCCTTTCTCCCCTCCCTTGCCTTTTGCTACCAGGTATTTTTTGTTGTTGGTGTTTGTTGTTATTATTATGATATCTGTGCTTTTATTTTGATAAAAGATGTCTTCAATATTTTTTGTAGGTAGGAAGGGTATAAAAATATACACATTTAATACTTGTAAATAGAAACCATTTCTTTCCTTTGTACTTTTGGAAATAAGGTACTATATACTCATCAAAAGATGAAGAAGTCAAAAGTGTGGCAAGATGGAATTCTGAAGATCACTCACTTAGGAAACAAAGTAAGTGCATAGCAGTTGACTATGGAGTCTAAGAGTTGGGTTCTTGCCTTTTGATTGAATATTAAGAAAACTCTGTAGATGATAAAATCTTAGATATGTCCATAAGCTGATGTGATATGAAAATAGAAGTTGTCAAATGATTCCCATACCACAGTGATTCATTTGTGCATTATAAAAGTTCAGTTAATACTATTTAATTGGGCTTCCCTGGTGGCGCAGTGGTTGAGGGTCTGCCTGCCGATGCAGGGGATGCGGGTTCGTGCCCCGGTCCGGGAGGATCCTACATGCCATGGAGTGGCTGGGCCCGTGGGCCATGTCCACTGAGCCTGCGCGCCCGGAGCCTGTGCTCCGCAGCGGGAGAGGCCACAACAGTGAGAGGCCTGCGTACCGCAAAAAAAAAAAAAAAAAACTATTTAATTTCTTCAGATTTTTTTAAAATTAGATTTTCTATGAAACTTTTCAGGAATTTTAGCACACTTTTTTCTTTTGTTTTTTTAAATTTATTTATTTATTTATGGCTGCGTTGGGTCTTTGTTGCTGTGTGTGGGCTTTCTCTAATTGCATTGAGCGGGGGGCTACTCTTCACTGCAGTGTGTGGGCTTCTTACTGCAGTGGCTTCTCTTGTTGTGGAGCATGGGCTCTAGGCGCACGGGCTTCAGTAGTTGTGGTACGTGGGCTCAGTAGTTGTGGCTCACGGGCTCTAGAATGTGCAGACTCAGTAGTTGTGGCACACAGTCTTAGTTGCTCTGTGCCATGTGGGATCTTCCTGGATCAGGGCTTGAACCCATGTCCCCTGCATTGGCGGGCAGATTCTTAACCACTGTGCCACCAGGGAAGTCCTGGCACACTCTTTTTCTTTGCAGGTAATAAGAGTTTAACTATACAGAAAAAACTACTATTAAAATATATTTCTAGGGCTTCCCTGGTGGCGCAGTGGTTGAGAGTCCGCCTGCCGATGCAGGGGACACGGGTTCGTGCCCCGGTCCGGGAAGATCCCACATCCCGCGGAGTGGCTGGGCCCGTGAGCCATGGCCGCTGAGCCTACGCGTCCGGAGCCTGTGCTCCGCAACGGGAGAGGCCACAACAGTGAGAGGCCCGCGTACCGCAAAAAAGAAAAAAACAAAAAACAAACAAACAAAAATATATATATTTCTAACATAATAATGCTCACAGTGTAATGGTACATATAGAGTTGACATACCATTTTAGAAAAGCTGCCAATTTCTGAAATTATGTATAGAATTCTTCTATTTTTGGATTTTCTTTGAATCTGTTATTTTATTATATGATCCTATCAGTCTTGAGAAAATTATTTACTAGGATAATCGTCAACCCTGCTAGATATGGTGATCCTTCCTTGGGTTTCCCACCCTGATTATCTCCATCTGTCAAATTTTCATCTTCTCCTCTTATCAGTTCTTGTGACGTTATTTAACACCCTTGTCTCTTCCATTCTTCACAACACTTCTTCATTTGACTTCTGTGACACCATGCTCTCCTGATGTTGCTTACTGCCCACTTCTGAGTATTTTCTGTGGGCTCATTCTCTTCCCATACTTAAAATTTTTAGTCAGGACTCAGGATTACATGCTCTTATATATAAAGATATATAAATTATCTGTGTCTCTCTCTCTTTGTTACTCCCTCTATGGAGAAGACAGAGATTTATTGTAAGGAATTGGCTTATGTGATCATGGAGGCTGACGAGTCCCACCATCTGTAGTTGGCAAGCTGGAGACCCAGGAGAACTAATAATGTGGTTTTAGTGTTTATGCCAACAGGCTTGAGACGCAGGAAGAGCCAGTATTTCAGTATGAGTCAGAAGGTAGGAAAAAACTGATGTCTCAGCTCAAAGACAGTCAGGCAGGAGGAGTTTTCTCTTACTTGGCTGTTGTGTTCTATATAGGCCCTCCACGGATGGGATGAGGCCCAGCCACAGAGCAATCTGCTGTAGTCATTTATTTTATTGAGGTATAGTTTTGACATTTAAGTTTCAGGTGTACAACTTAATGATTTGATATTTATATACATTGCAGAATGATCATAATAAGTCTACTTACCATCCATCACCATCCATAGTTAGAAAAATTCTTTTTCTTTTCTTTTCCTTGTGATGAGGGCTTTTAAGATTTACTCTCAGCAACTTTCAAATATACAATACAGTGTTACTAACTATAGTCACCATATTGTACATTATATCCCCATGACTTATTTATTTTGTAGTGGATATTTGTATCTTTTGACCCCCTTCACCCATTTGGCCCATCACCCTGTTTTGATTTCTTTAAAAAAAACTTATCAAGTGCTTACTGTGTACCAGGCATAATGCTTTAAATGTATCAACTTACTTAGTCTTTATAAGTCCCGTATTAGTTACGTACTATTTTTATCTTTATTTTATTGATGATGAAGCTAAGGCTCAGAGAGATGAAGCCCATAGATCTCACAGCTAGAAAGTGGAGGAGTCGTTTATTAATTTAGATTTTTTGGCTCCAGAGCCCATGCCCTAACCATTCTATTGTTTCTTTTAATATTACTAATTTAAAAGAAGAACTTTATTATAGATGAGTTGATAACATATAGGACACATTGACAAGATTGTGGCCTCCTGAATGAAGCCAGCAGTTAAAGATCTCCGTATTCTGTCCTTATTCTACATATCTATCACTCTGAAATTATCACTAAGAGAACATTTTTAATGTAGAAAGACTACTTATCATTTTTTAAATTAACATTTGATTTATTAAAACAGAAAAGTAGGAATTCCCTGGTGGTCTAGTGGTTAGGACTCTGCGCTTTCACTCAGGTTCAATCCCTGGTTGGGGAATTAAGATCCCGCAAGCTGTGCGGCGTGGCCAAAGAAAATAAAATAAAAGAGATGGTAGGGAAGGAAATGAGTACTGTTCTTTAAAAACAAAACAAAAAAACAACAAAAAACCAGAAAAGTAAAAGAAAAATTAGTTTTGGCTTAAGCCTTCAATTTCAGCTTACAGATCCTATTCAGTTCATAAACCTAGTTTAGTTTAACTTTTAGTTGAGTCCTAGCTTAATATTTAGTCAACTTAAGTCAAACAGGCTAGATACTTTTAAACTAATCCATTCACTGTCCAATGCTGTTCTGTAAAACTCTGGGGTTTTTTTTTGGGTGGTCTTCCTATTCAGTTAAGGCCAAGTCTTTAAAATCTTATAGTTTGTGTTATGTTAAAAAGACATATGATTGGATTCTGCCTGTCTTTCATGTCTTCTTTTGGCACAAAATCGTAAGTATTAAGGTTATGCTAGTGGTATTATCCAACTTTATCTTCAACTATAGCTTATATTTATTGAGTGTCCATTATATACCTCACACTGATAGGTTACAGGAAAGCAAGATAAATACAAGTTAGTCCCAGAGAGTTTTTCTATGATCCAGGAAAATTAATAATCTCATATCCTAACCCTTGTTCCCAAATCCAAACTGTAAACTGTAAACTATTGTTTACAGTATTTTTCTTGATAGTAATGCCTTTTCTCTATGTATTCAGATCCTTACTGTCAGGGTTATTCATCTTCCATTAACTGAGTCATCATTCAGTAAACATATATTGCTGCTGGGCAGTGGGAAAATTCAAATAAGATGTATGGAAGCAGTGTAGAAGAGCAGTTAATGTCAAATAGACATTAGCCTGAATCCTGCTCTTCACTTACTAGATGTGTAATCTTGGCAAGTTATTTAGTCCCTCAAGGCGTATAGTCTCTTCTTTGTAAAATGGGGAAAATGATACTTCATAAAGTTTTCTTGAGGATTAAATAAGATAACAAACCTCTTAACGAAGTACCTGGCACATTTTAAGCATGCAATAAATAGTAACTGTTATAGTTTTTGTCTTCAAGGGAATTTTATCTAAGTGCCTAAGGATTAGAGTATATACAGAGATATGCTTAAGGGTCTATGAGATTACAAATGAGAGACATCAAAATTGGACTCTGGTTCAGAGAAGTCTTTCCAGATGAAGAGTATTTTTTTGAGTATTTGTTTTGTTTTGTAAACAAAATTGATAGGTCGGAAGGAGGGGAGCTGAAGATTGAAGATTGTGTCATTGCTGTAACGGTGTTGAGGTGTGGAACAGTGTGAAATATTTCTGGGGAATTATAAACAATTGACTCTGGCTGGAATGAAGGTCCCATGTGGGCAAACTGTAGAATACACAGCTAAAGAGGTAGGCAGGAGCCATATCATGAAGGACTTTGTGTGCTCAGCTTGAGGAGCCAGTGAAGAATTAGGAGTAGAAGAATGACATAATCATGTCTCTATTTTAGAAAGATCACTCTGGCAGCAATGTCTAACATACCTTTTAAGTTATGTAGGATGAAAGATTGGATTTCGGAAGACAGTTATAATAAAGAGGCTATAAAATAATGTAGATGAAAAGTGCTGGGGGTCTGACTAAGGAGGCCTTAGCACTGACAATGGAGAGAAAGGATGATTAGAGAGAAATTGTGAAAATATTATAGAATCTTAAGGTCTTGGATATGGAAGGTGAAGAGAATCCAGAATGACTTCAGGTTTCTGTATTATGATTATGGTATTGAGTGAGATAGGATATCTGAAAAAGAAAAGCAAGTTTAGGGGGAACAATGAAGATTTACAGTTTCATTTTGAACATACCAAATTTTCAGTGTCATCAAAACACTCAAGTAATTGGCGATAGGGACCTGGAACTCAGGAAACAGTTTTGGGCTACTGATGCAGATTGGGAGTACTTGGCATTTAGATGATATTTGAAG
Source organism: Lagenorhynchus albirostris (assembly GCF_949774975.1). Lineage (NCBI taxonomy): Eukaryota > Metazoa > Chordata > Mammalia > Artiodactyla > Delphinidae > Lagenorhynchus > Lagenorhynchus albirostris. Next base: position 120,760,545 of record NC_083098.1, on the reverse strand, counting down.
CTCCTGGAGTGGATTCGTTCATTCATTTATTTAACAAATACTTTTTGAGCACCTGTTAGGAGTTACACACTGTTCTAGCAGGTGCAGCAGGTAACAAAACAGTTAAATCCCTGGCTTTGTGGAAATAACATGGAGGAGACAGACCAGTAAACTAAATGAAGATGTATGTCTAGTGAGTTAGGCAAACAACAAGTAGAGTGAGCAAGGGTAAGAATGAAGATAAAGGGGACTATGTAGGCCTTATTGGCTAATGTAGGGACTTTTGTCTTATTCTTTGGGAGCTGTGGAGACATTTGAGCAGAAGTGTGACATGAATTTTGTGCATAATATGCTCAGGGATGGAGAATAGAATGTAAAGAGTAGAGAAGAAAAGGTAGGAGACCTTAGAAATACCAAAATTTTTAACTGCTTTATTGAGATATAATTCACACATTTTTCATTACACCCATTTAAAGTATACAACTCAATATATTCACAGAGTTTTGCAACTATTACTGCAGTCTAATTTTAGAATATTTTTGTCACCCCCAGGAAGAAATACCATAAAGGCACTACTCAGTCCTAATCTACTTACTGTCTCGACACATTTGTGTATCCTGGACTATTCACATGAATGGAATGATACAATAAGTGGTCTTTTGCGAATGACTTCTTTCATTTAGCATGTTTTCAAGGTTCATCCATGTTGAAGCATGTACCAATACTTTATTCCTTTTTATTGCTGAATAATATTCTACTTTATGGATATATCCCACTTTGTTTATCCATTCATCAATTGATGAACTTTTTTGAGTTGTTCCTACTTTTTGGTATTATGAACAATGCTGCTCTGAACATTTGTATGCAACTTTTTCTGAAAACATGTTTTCATTTCTCTGTACGTATATCGTACTTAGGACTGGAATTGCTGGATCATGTGGTAACTCTGTGTTCAATCTTTTAAGGAACTGCTAACTATTATCCAAAGTGATGGAAACAGCAATGTTTAAGGGGCTAGTAGAGAAGCCGCTATGAAAAATGACTAGAGAGTTAGAGAGACACGAGGAGAAAGCCAGAAAATGACAATCACCTTGGTTTCCTTTTTCTCCCATATCCTGCATGTTCGATAAGTTTTACTCTTTATGCCTCTTATACAATTGTCTTATCCCAGTGCTAATGACTTATTTCAAACTCTAATTATCTCCTTGATCCTTCATATCACACCATTACAATAATCTCTTTACTGATCGTGTTTCCTGTTTTGCCTCCTGTAACTCATTCCAATTCTGTCTTCTCCCTGATTCCATTCCAAGATTCTCCTGGTAGGGAATAAGTTGTTGAATTTATGTGTATGCCTTTGCTCTTTTGCACACACTGAATGGATGCTTAGAAAACATTTGAGATAGATGCACTTTCTAATCCAAGTTTACAAAGTGGGTAATCCTTTCATTACATGATTTACTTATATAACAATTTTTGATTTGCTTTGAAGATGTTTAAGAAAAGTGGAATTGTGTTGTGTCCCTTTTTAACATTTTTAACACTTTTTTTGTCTTAATATAGGCAATTCTATACGATGACAAAGGAGAATGTTTGGAGAGTTTATTTCTTAAGTGCCTTGAGGTATTTTAATTTATCTTATTTTTAAGTTATTGTTAAATCTTAATTCCTTTGTGAATATTGTTAAATAGTATAGTAATGGTACTAATACTAGTAATTATAGCTAGTATTTATTGAACATTTATTATTAGCCAGACTCTGCTAAAAGCTTTTAGGTATTTTTTCATTTAACCTTTATACAACCCTGTGATTTTTTTTTTTTTTTTTTTTTGCGGTACGCAGGCCTCTCACTGTTGTGGCCTCTCCCGTTGCAGAGCACAGGCTTCAGACGCGCAGGCTCAGTGGCCATGGCTCACGGGCCCAGCTGCTCCGCGGCATGTGGGATCTTCCCGGACCGGGGCATGAACCCGTGTCCCCTGCATCAGCGGGCTGACTCTCAACCACTGCACCACCAGGGAAGCCCGGACCCTGTGATTTTTATAGATTAGGAGTATAGTGCTGAAAGTTTAAATAACTTGCCCATGCTTATAGAGTTAAAGTGGTAAGGCTGAGATTTGAACCCAGAAAGTGACTCTAAATCTATTATGTGGTTTTGATAAGCAGAGACCTACAGTGGGATATATTTTGTGAAATTATTCCTATTTAAAATATTTTCTCAAATATTTATTCCATGTTTTCCTCTGTTGGAAAATGGAAGGGAATATTTTAGTGTAAAGATTAAGGATATTAGAATTTGTTTGTTCTTGGTTTATTTCCCACTTTCACATACTTCCTAGCTAACCTAACCTCTCTGTGTTCAGCTTCTCGGCTGTCAAATGTAGACCGGAGACAGCCTACTCAGTTGGTGGGAAAGTTAGAAATAGCTTAGGCAAAGTGCTTAGCAGTTTAGTACAGTGATTTTCAAAGTGCTAAAATGCATACATATTCTTATTATCACTGTGTTGATTTTGGCCATGGTACTTAACCTGTTTTTAAATTTTATGACAGTAGTGGTTGTGGAATTTTTATACTTACCAAAAGAGGGTCTTGGAGAAGCACTGTTTTAGTAGATACTTAGTGATGGTAATGACTGTTGTTATTATTTCATTTAAAATTATTTCATGAGTAAAGATTGAGCACATTATCTGTGATAATACACAGATTTTGTATATTATCAACTAGGTTGATAATCTTGTGTTTATGCTGCAGTCAGAAGTGGTCGCAAGTGCTGTATTTGTTAATTAAAGTGATTAAAAATTCTTTCTTGGGAATATGATTAAGAACTAACAATTAATAATTTGTGATAATTATGAGTATGTATGTAATTCACATTAATTTATAAAGATATATATATAACTGATTAATAACTTTAATTGTTTTTTAATTAATTTTTTTTAGCTGCATTGGGTCTTTGTTGCTGCGCACAGGCTTTTTCTAATTGTGGCGAGCGGGGGCTACTCTTCATTGCGGTGCGCGGGCTTCTCATTGCAGTGGCTTCTCTTGTTGCGAAGCACAGGCTCTAGGTGCGCAGGGTCAGTAGTTGTGGCTCACGGGCTCTAGAGCGCAGGCTCAGTAGTTGTGGCACATGGGCTTACTTGCTCTGCGGCATGTGGGATCTTCCCGGACCAGGGCTCAAATCCGTGTCCCCTGCATTGGCAGGCAGATTCTTAACCACTGCACCACCAGGGAAGTCCCTAATAGCTCTAATTTAAAAATTACATTTAGATTTATGAATTCTAGATGAATTGAGAGGAGGCATCTTTTCCTTGCTTGTCTTTGTATCCTCGGCATGTAACAAAAGTTCTCACATAGGTCCCTAATATGTATTTTTTTTAGTATAAATTTATTTATTTATTTTTCGCTGTGTTGGGTCTTCGTTGCTGCGCACGGGCTTTCTCTAGTTGCGGTGAACGGGGGCTACTCTTTGTTGCGGTGCACGAGCTTCTCGTTGAGGTGGCTTCTCTTGTTGCAGAGCATGGGCTCTAGGAATGAGGGTTTCAGTAGTTGTGGCTCATGGGCTCTAGAGTGCCGGCTCAGTAGTTGTGGCACACGGGCTTAGTTGCTCTGCGGCATATGGGATCTTCCCGGACCAGGGCTTGAACCCGTGTCCGCAGCATGGCCAGGCAGATTCTTAACCACCGCACCACCAGGGAAGTCCCCCTAATATATATTGTTGAATAAACAAATCAGTGAATTTTTTTTGTTGTATTACTTTTTTTTGTTCTTGTTGATAGTTAACTAGTGCATAGTAATCAATAATTTAGTTATTGATTCATTCATTCAACAACTATTTATTGAATATCCATTGTGTCTTTGCTTGTGCTAGAAGCTTATTGGAACACATAGGTAATCAAATAATTAGATGTATATGATCTTGATGTTAATTCTTTAAAATTTAGGTGAAACCTGGAGATGATTTAGAAAGTGATCGATACTTAATCACAGTTGAGGAGGTTAAAGTTACTGGAAGCACAGCTGTCAAACAGGATGTTGTTAAAGAAGCACCAGCATTGAATTCAAAGAGGTTTATATCTTCTGGCCGGTCCCTTGGGTGTCAGCCTGCTGGTTTAAAAAGGAAGTTTGCTGTAAGTTTCTCTGTTGAAAATAATAAATCAATATATATTTATAAAATTGTTTTAAGAAGTAGTGAATTGTGAAACTATTGTACTGTATGATTAAAACAGTGCTTCATAGTATATGCTTAGGTAGGAAGGAAGTAAACCTTAATCTTAATACAAATGAGTTTGTATTTTAGCTTAGCAAACTTTATATCTTAATTATTACCTTGTAAAACATCCACATTCCTTTTTCTTTTTTTTTTTTTAGTCAGTTCATTTTACATTTTCTTTATAGGATATAGAACAGCTAATAATTGTTTAATATTTTTAGGGTTTTCAAGGACCGCGTCAAGTGCCGAAGAAAATGGTTATTACAGAAAATAATGAATCGGCTGTTTCATTTGAAGCTAAGAAGCCTGGTCCTATTTTTCTTCCTCCATTCTACAGCACACCTCCTTTGTTTTCTACATTTGGCAAGAAAGATATAAATAATATACCAACAGACCCTGAGAATATTGTCACTTACAAGAACAGAGAGAGAAATGGCATACCTTTTTCTTCACTTGTCTCTACTTCATCCTTCAAGGTTAACCCAGAAATGCTATGTGAAGAAAATTATTTTTGCTCTCCTGTCAGTTTTGTAAATAAGCATTCAGATTCTTTACTGACCAATGAGCCCATGAAAAGAGATAGTTTGGTATCTCACTGTTCAGGAGTTTCACAAAATATTAGAAGCAAAGCCCAAATATTAGCTCTTCTGAAGTCCAAATCAACTAGTATGTCTAAGGAACTAAATTCTGAGATTACAGGACATTTCCCTCAGATGCAACCACAAGGAAGTTTAAAAATTCCTACTAAACCAAAGTGCTTAATTGAACAAGAAGAGTATGCTGAGGTGAAGAGCACAGAAAGTTTACACTACCAGCATCAATCAGAAAATACCATGAGAAATAAAAGCCGGTGGGCCATGTATTTATCCTCACAGAGTTCGCCTATACATTCCTCTACGGTAGATGGAAATGATATAGAAAAAAAACCCAAGGCCCAAGTTGGTAATTTAAACTTGAAAGACCTTTTGGTGCAAAAAAGGATACAGTTCTTTGAAACAGGTGCTGAAAATGGAAAAAACTATAACGAAGACAAGCCAGTAGATGATAATGATCAGACCTGGGATCAAGAAGGAAAATTAGAAATTCCTTCATTCTGTGATAGCAGCAGCTTACCAGTTACCTGTAGTAACGCAGAAAATGATGGCTTTTTATCAGAATCTGACATTCAAAAAAATAATAAAAGACCTCTTAATCAAAATGACCAGATGGGCATAAAAGGGTCAATTCTCATTAGAAAAAAAGCTCAGGAGATAGATATACGTGGAACACCAGAAAAGGAGTATAAACATCTACAAATTGAATCTTCACTAAGTAACAATTCTGGGATCTCTGATGATAATACGGACATATTTTCTAAAAGTAGTACTAATAATGAACTCCTTAATAATATTCATGAACCTATGAGTAATGTAACACAGCCACTTGTGGAGGTCACATTTAATCTAAAGAATTTTGAAACCAGTGACACTGAGGAGGAATCAGAGGAAAGCAACAGAATTTCCCAGGATTCAGAGGGTTGGGTGAAAGAAACTTTGGTTAATGATGGCAATTCAAGATGTGAGAATATAAGCTGTAAAGAAGTTGGCAGTGAACACTTGCCTCTCTTAACGTCTACTGGGGACAAACTATCAGAGGCATTTCCCATGAAAGAGATTCTGCCATCACAGTTTTGTGATAAAACGTGTGTAGGTTTTGACAGAGGACCTTGGAAAGCTGGAAACACTAGAAAAGAAATAGAGGAGGAGTGGAGTGACACATTAAGCAATTTTGACTCATCCTTAGAGTGGACTGATGATGTATATGCAGAAAATAATGAAGGCAGTAATAAATCTATTAGTGCTTCATTCCCAAATAAATCTGAAAGTATAAACACGAATTTACATATTCCTCATTTTTTAAACATAGCCACTCATCAGAATCCTGAAAAAAACCTATTTTCAGAACAGGCTCAGCCTCGGCCTTTTATTATGGGAAGTGACTTGGACAAAAATTCCAAACAGGTTTTACCATTAACCTCTAGCAGTGACGACAGTATCCAGCTATTAAATGCCAGTCAGATTCACTCTGAAGAATGTATTGCACTTGATAAATCACATACCCAAGTTTCCAATTCTTTGTTTTACCCTTTGGGAAAAAAACATCCTATTTCCAAAGACACAGAATCACATGTTCCTGAATCTGAAGACTTGGGAAGGACTAGAAGTTTACCCCAGGACCATATTGATGTAGAAACTGCTGGAGAAAGCAAACAATACTGGAATAATCCTAGACATTCTTCAGAACTTTCCAGATTAGTAAATAGCATTTCCCTATTAAAATCATTGTCTGAACACAGTACGGCTTTGGAAGGCTTGGAAGTATTGAAAAAGAGGAATACCGCTTTTAAACAACAAGGAACTCGGCAGACCGATGAGCCAGATAGCAATCCTGAAGGTTAGAATGTCATGTCTGTTTTGGATTGTTCTCTTTATAGTTCAAAGGATGAGGAGATATTTGCTCTGGAGGCTACATTAAGAATTACATGGTATTTAAATAGGTAATACATGTACTTGATAAAATCAACTGTAATAGAGGATAATATAGTGAAAAGTAAGTCTCCTTCCTACCACAGCCCTTCAGTCCACTCAGAATTAGCAGTCTTCTTCCAGAGTATTCTTTCAAAAATATGTTATGTGTATATAAGCATATATAGGCACATATAAGCAAATATGTGTGTGTGTTATAATCCATTCCTGTCGTTATACATTTTTGGTCATGTTCTAGGAGATACTTTTTTAAGAAAAACGTCATGAGCTCATATTGATATCTCTAACTCCAGTTCTAAACCACAGGGTTCTTCCTTTCTTCCCTTCATTCCATAATTGTGTTTCTTTATTCTCAGAGTGGAAAGGGTCCTGGTGCCCAGCAGCATCACTATATTTACTTCCTCAATTCTATGGTGTGCACCAAATGGTTTCCAAATTGTTAAACCAATATCACTACTGGCAAAAAAATTTGTAAAGCTTACAAATTCCTTGGAATTCTTCTTTGTTTCCATTTTTTTTTAAACTGGTTGTGTTTTGTTTCTTTGTTTGTGTTTAGAGTATATCCTGAGAGTATAGAGTTGGAGTATTATGTTCCAAAGTTATTGGGTACTTTTTTTTCTTTACCGTGATTATGTTATCATTTGATATATAGTTAAGTTCATCGTCTATATTTCGTATGAGGATATAGTTGATTTATTCTTTAAAAAATTTTTTTTTCTGACTATGTAGAATATTAACTGAGTACAAAAATCAAAACTGTATAAAGACATATACTCAGATTCCTTCCTTATGCCTTCCATCCTATTCCTACCTGCTGTAGGTAACCAATATATCATACTTGTGGTCTGGTTTTTATTTTTTACTTTTTTGCAAAAATAGACACCTCCCGGTATAAATTCTTGTTTCCCTTTATTCAACATAAGATACTGTGCTCTGTATTCTTTAGCACCTTGATTCTTTTCACTTAATAATATATCCTGGAAATCACTACCTATCACTTCATAGGACTCATCCTCATTTTATTTGTTTATAGCTATATAATATTTTACTGTGTGGATGAACCATCATTTTTGCAACCAGTCTCCAGTATTTTGCTATTGCAAATAATGTGACAATAAGTAACTTTATATATCTGTATCTATATAACTGTATGGACTTTTTGCATGTTACTGCAGGTATGTCTTCAGGGCAAATTCCTAGCAGTAAGGTTGTTGGGTAAAGTTGTGTCTTTGTTAGATACTTCAAAATTCTCTTGAAGGAATCATACCATTTCTCATTCCCACCAATAATGTATGAGAGTGCCTGTTTCTCCATAGCATTGCCAGTAGAGTATTTTGCCAAGCTTTTGAATTTTTACCAATCTAATAGATGAGAAATGAGAGTGTATTTTAAATTTGTATTTCTTTCACTACAAGTGAAATTGAGCTTTTCATATGTTTAAGCATCATTTGTATGTCTTTTTTCATGAATAGTCTGCTCTACTCTTTTGTCCAGTCTTTTGATGGTTGTTGGTCTTTTATTCTCTTTTACTTGGAAGAGCTCTTTATGTATTAGAAATAGCAGCCCTTTATCTATGTTGCAGATATTTTCTTTCAGTATGTCATTGATTGGTCTTTTGACTTGGCTTGTGGAACGTTGCCAATAGCATTTTTTTTTAAGAAAAATAATATTATAGGACATAAATATTATGTACACATGAATGTGAATGAACAGTGTACTCAAAAGTTAAAATTGAACTCTTCTTTGAATATCTCAAGGAATCCCTGAGAAAAATAGGAATAAATTATTGTACCTAGTAAAATGTTTCTTTCAAATGTAGTTAAATATGATGACTATTATTACAGTTTATTTTCTTTTTTTAAAAAATAAGTTTATTTATTTATTTTTGGCTGCATCAGGTCTTCGTTGCTGCTTGTGGGCTTTCTCTAACTGTGGCAAGTGGGGGGCTACTCTTCGTTGTGGTGCGCGGGTTTCTCATTGTGGTTTCTTCTGTTGCGGAGTACGGGTTCTAGGCATGCAGGCTTCAGTAGTTGTGGCATGCAGGCTCGGTAGTTGTGGATCACGGGCTCTAGAGCGCAGGCTCAGTAGTTGTGACGCATGGGCTTAGTTGCTCCGTGGCATGTGGGATCTTCCCGGACTGGGGCTGGAACCTGTGTCCCCTGCATTGGCAGGCGGATTCTTAACCATTGTGCCACCAGGGAAGACCCTATTTTTAATTTTAAAAAATTAAAAATAAGAAGAAACCTATTGAAAAATAAATATGGGTAGATGTAGTTATGCAATGTCATATAAGGATATAAATTCCTAATATGAAGGTTTAGAAATTACAGAATTTAGTTTTGGGAAATTTATTCTTTTTTCTCATCAAGTTGGAAAAGAGGCTTACAGTTGATTCTCATTATTTGTGGTGGTTGTGTTCTATAAAGTTACCAAACAGTGGATTAGTGAAAAATAGGCCATTGCTTTTTGGAGAAATGCAGGGTTAGGTTCCTTCAAACCTCTGGTCAGAACATTTTCATCAACTGATCAGTACAAAACCTTGTTTTATGTGTGTTTTCATTTAAAGATTCCTTATTTAATATATATTGGTGATCGATTAACACTGAACTTATGACCAATAGCACTGTAACTAACTCATGCCTGAATGAAACTTACCACATGTTTCCTACATAAGGGACGTCAGAGCCTTCTTGCACTTAGGAACACTAGGCAGCACTATGCTTAGGGAACATTTTAAATAGCAAAGTCACCAATAAAAAGCCCCCAAATATGAAAAATGTACTAAATAGATCACAAGAAGGACACTTGTTTGTAGCATGAGGGCTGGAATTAGAAGGCAGAATGTCGCCTTGTTCTACCTCAGCTGGGAATGTGCATGTCAAGCAACTCACTTTTTGTAGCTCTGCATGTCTGCAGATGACCTCAGAAACACAGTATTGATTTGGGGGTTACAAATAAATTTTAGCAAGTAGGCGGAATCTGTGAATAATGAGGATTGACTGTATTTTCTGACATAAATATATTTCTCTAAAAATGATTAAGTTGGTTTTCTTGAGACAATTTGAGAATTGGAATTTTTTTTTATTGGAATATAGCAAATGACTTCATGGATTTTAATACAGAATTAGAAAAGAATCTGTTTTACCACCATTTTAGAATGTGTGAAAGTGTTAAAAAACATTTTCTCCATTATCTTCAAATTTTTGTGAGATGGCTGGATATATTTTAGAAATGTTAATTTAGAATTTTATTCTTGAGTGAAGGCAGTAAAGGGAAAAATAATTTTCATCCAGTGCCTTTTTAAAATTCCTTTTATAAATAACCTCAAGTTCCAAAATCCACTTATTTTTGTTTCATTTGGTATAGTCTGAATGTTTACAGGAAAATAATGAAACCAAAAGTAACAATTGGCAAAAAGTGAAGTTTGCACTGGATATGGCTATTTTTTTTTAAGTTATTGAATTTTTTTTAAATTAATTATTTTTTGGCTGCGTTGGGTCTTCGTTGCTGTGCGCGGCCTTTTCTCTAGTTGTGGCGAGCGGGGGCTACTCTTTGTTGCAGTGCATGGGCTTCTCATTGCGGTGGCTTCTCCTGTTGCAGAGCACGGGCTCTAGGCGCGCGGGCTTTAGTAGTTGCAGCACGCGGGCTCAGTAGTTGTGGCTCACAGGTTCTAGAGTGCAGGCTCAGTAGTTGTGGCACACGGGCTTAGTTGCTCCATGGCATGTGGGATCTTCCTGGACCAGGGCTTGAACCCGTGTCCCCTGCACTGGCAGGCAGATTCTTATCAACTGCACCACCAGGGAAGCCCCATGGCTATTTTTTTAAACGGTAGTTATCACTAAAATTATAGTCTTATTGGTGACTTTGCAAGAAACTGAGATTATTGAATTTCTTTTAAGGGAAAAATCCCAATTTAAACAGATACCTGATAAGGTGGTTTGGCCTAGCCACCCTGTCCTCCTTTTTCTTTTCCTTTATGCACTTTCCTTTCTTTCTTTTTTTTTCCTTTTTTCCTTTAACATCTTTATTGGAGTATAATTGCTTTACAGTGTTGTGTTAACTTCTGCTGTATAACAGAGTGAATCAGCTATATGCATATGTATATCCCCATATCCCTTCCCTCTTGCGTCTCCCTCCCACCCTCCTTATCCCACCCCTCTAGGTGGTCACAAAGCACCGAGCTGATCTCCCTGTGCTATGCAGCTGCTTCCCACTAGCTATCTACTTTACATTTGGTAGTGTATATATGTCACTGTTACTCTCTCAGTTTGTCCCAGCTTACCCTGCGCCCTCCCCATGTCCTCAAGTCCATTCTCTACATCTGCATCTTTATTTCTGTCCTGCCCCTAGGTTCATCAGAACCATTTTTTTTTCTAGATTCTATATATATGTGTTAGCATACTGTATTTGTTTTTCCCTTTCTGACTTCACTCTGTATGACCAATTCTAGGTCCATCCACCTTACTACAAATAACTCAATTTTGCTTCCTTTTATGGCTGAGTAATATTGCATTGTATATATGTGCCACATCTTCTTTATCCATTCATCTGTTGATGGACACTTAGGTTGCTTCCATGTCCAGGCTGTTGTAAATAGTGCTGCAATGTATATTGTGGTACATGACTCTTTTTGAATTACGGTTTTCTTAGGATATATGCCCAGTAGTGGGATTGCTGGGTCGTATGGTAGTTCTATTTTTAGTTTTTTAAGGAAACTCCATACTGTTCTCCTTAGTGGCTATATGAATTTACATTCCCACCAACAGTACAAGAGGGTTCCTTTTTCTCCGCAACCTCTCCAGCATTTATCGTTTGTAGATTTTTTGATGATGGCCATTCTGACTGGTGTGAGGTGTAACCTCACTGTAGTATTTTTGTTTGTTTGTTTGTTTGTTTTTTTGTGGTACGCGGGCCTCTCACTGTTGTGGCCTCTCCCGTTGCGGAGCACAGGCTCCGGATGCGCAGACTTAGCGGCCATGGCTCACAGGCCCAGCCGCTCCGCGGCATGTGGGATCTTCCTGGACCATGGCGCGAACCCGTATCCCCTGCATCAGTGGCGGACTCTCAACCACTGTGCCACCAGGGAAGCCCTGGATTGGATTGTTTGTGTTTCTGATATTGAACTGTATGAGCTGCTTGTAAATTTTGGAGATTAATCCGTTGTCAGTTGCTTCATTTGCAAATATTTTCTCCCATTCTGAGGGTTGTCTTCATCTTCTTTATTTTTTCCTTTGCTGAGCAAAAGCTTTTAAGTTTCATTAGGTCCCATTTGTTTATTTTTGTATTTATTTCCATTTCTGTAGGAGGTGGGTCAAAAAGGATCCTGTTATGTTTTTTTGTTTTTTGTTTTCTTTGTGGTACGCAGGCCTCTCACCGTTGTGGCCCCTCCCGTTGCAGAGCACAGGCTCCGAACACACGGACTCAGTGGCCATGGCTCACGAGCCCAGTTGCTCCACAGCATGTGGGATCCTCCTGGACTGGGGCACGAACCCGTGTCCCCTGCATCGGCAGGCGGACTCTCAACCACTGCGCCACGAGGGAAGCCCCCCTGTTATGTTTTATGTCATAGAGTGTCCTGCCTACATTTTCCTCTAAGAGTTTTATAGGGTCTGGCCTTACATTTAGGTCTTTAATCCATTTTGAGTTTATTTTTGTGTATGGTGTTAGGGAGTGTTCTAATTTCATTCTTTTACATGTAGCTGTCCAGTTTTCCCAGCACCACTTATTGAAGAGGCAGTCTTTCCTCTACCGTATACTCTTGCCTCCTTTATCAAAGATAAGGTGACCATATGTGTGTGGGTTTATCTGTGGGCTTTCTATCCTGTTCCATTGATCTCTGTTTCTGTTTTGTGTCAGTACCATATTGCCTTGATGACTGTAGCTTTGTAGTATAGTCTGAAGTCTGGGAGCCTGGTTCCTCCAGCTCTGCTTTTCTTAAGATTGCTTTGGCTATTCGGGGTCTTTTGTGTTTCCCTACAAATTGTGAAAATTTTTGTTCTAGTTCTGTAAAAAATGCCATTGGTAGTTTGATAGGGATTGCATTGAATCTGTAGATTGCTTTGGGTAGTATAATCATTTTCACAATGTTGATTCTTCCAATCCAAGAACATGGTATATCTCTCCATCTGTTGGTTTCATCTTTAATTTCTTACATCATTGTCATAGTTTTCTGGATACAGGTCTTTTGTCTCCTTGAGTAGGTTTATCCTAGGTATTTTATTCTTTTTGTTGCAGTGGTAAATGGGAGTGTTTCCTTAAATTCTCTTTCAGATTTTTCATAATTAGTGTATAGGAATGAGAAAGATTTCTGTGCCCTAATTTTGTATCCTGCTACTTTACCAAATTCATTGATTAGCTCTAGTACTTTTCTGGAAGTATCTTTAGGATTCTCTATGTATAGTATCATGTCATCTGCAACAGTGGCAGTTTTACTTCTTCTTTTCCGAACTGGATTCCTTTTATTTTTCTTATCTGATTGCTTTGGCTAAAACTTCCGAAACTATGTTGAATAATAATGGTGAGAGTGGGCAACCTTTTCTTGTTACTGATCTTAGAGGAAATGGTTTCAGTTATTCACCATTGAGAATGATGTTGGCTGTGGGTTTGTCATATATGGCCTTTATTATGTTGAGGTAGGTTCCCTCTGTGCCTAGTTTCTGGAGAGTTTTTATCATAAATGGGTGTTGAATTTTGTCAAAAGCTTTTTCTGCATCTATTGAGATGATCATATGGTTTTTTCCTTCATTTGTTAATATGGTGTATCACGTTGATTGATTTGCATATATTGAAGAATCCTTGCATTTCTGGGATAAACCCCATTTGATCATGGTGTATGATCCTTTTAATGTGCTGTTGGATTCTGTTTGCTAATTTTTTGTTGAGGATTTTTGCATCTGTGTTCATCAGAGATATTGGCGTGTAGTTTTCTATTTTTGTGACATTTTTGTCTGGTTTTGGTATCAGGGTGATGGTGGTGTAGTAGAATGAGTTTGAGAGTGTTCCTCCCTCTGCTATATTTTGGAAGAGTTTGAGAAGGATGGGTGTTAGCTCTTCTCTAAATGTTTGATAGAATTTGCCTGTGAAGCCATCTGGTCCTGGGCTGTTGTTTGTTGGAAGATTTTTATTTATTTATTTATTTATTTTTTGCGGTACGCGGGCATCTCACTGTTGTGGCCTCTCCCGTTGTGGAGCACAGGCTCCAGACGCGCAGGCTCAGCGGCCATGGCTCATGGGCCCAGCTGCTCCGCGGCATGTGGGATCCTTCTGGACCGGGGCACGAACTCGTGTCCTCTGTATCGGCAGGCGGACTCTCAACCACTGCGCCACCACAGAAGCCCCCTGTTGGAAGATTTTTAATCACAGTTTCAATTTCAGTGCTTGTGATTGGTCTATTTATATTTTCAGTTTCTTCCTGGTTCAATCTCAGAAGGTTGTGCTCTTCTAAGAATTTGTCCATTTCTTCCAGGTTTTCCAATTTTTTGGCACATAGTTGCTTGTAGTAATCTCTCACCATCCTTTGTATTTCTGCAGTGTCAGTTACTTCTCCTTTTTCATTTCCAATTCTGTTGATTTGAGTCTTCTCACATTTTTTCGTGATGAGTCTGGCTAATGGTTTATCAATTTTGTTTATCTTCTCAAAGAACAAGCTTTTAGTTTCATTGATCTTTGATGTTTCCTTCATTTCTTTTTCATCTGTTTCTAATCTGATCTTTATGATTTCTTTCCTTCTGCTAACTTTGGGTTTTTTTTGTTCTTTCTCTAATTGCGTTAAGTATAAGGTTAGGTTGTTTATTTGAGTATTTTCTTGTTTCTTGAGGTAGGATTGTATTGCTATAAACTTCCCCCTTAGAACTGCTTTTGCTGCATACCATAGCTTTTGGGTTTTTGTGTTTTCATTGTCATTTGTTTCTAGATATTTTCTGATTTCCTCTTTGATTTCTTCAGTGATCTCTTGGTTATTTAGTAGTGTATTGTTTAGCCTCCACGTGTTTGTATTTTTTACAGTTTTTTTCCTGTAATTGATATCTAGTCTCATAGCGATGTGGTTGGGAAAGATACGTAATATGATTTCAGTTTTCTTAAATTTAGTAAGGCTTGATTTGTGACCCAGAATATGGTCTGTCCTGGAGAATGTTCCGTGAGCACTTGATAAGAAAGTGTATTCTGTTGTTTTTGGATGGAATGTCCTATAAATATCAATTACGTCCATCTTGTTTAATGTGTCATTTAAAGCTTGTGTTTCCTTATTTATTTTCATTTTGGATGATTTGTCCATTCGTGAAAGTGAGGTGTGAAAGTCCCCTACTATTATTGTGTCACAGTCGATTTCCCCTTTTATGGCTGTTAGCATTTGCCTTGTGTATCGAGGTGCTCCTATGTTGGGTGCATATATATTTACAATTGTTATATCTTCTTGGATTGATCTCTTGATCATTGTGTAATGTCCTTCCTTGTGTCTTATAACATTCTTTATTTTAAAGTCTATTTTATCTGATATGAGTATTGCTACTCCAGCTTTCTTTTGATTCCCATTTGCATGGAATATCTTTTTCCATCCCCTCACTTTCAGTCTGTATGTGTCCCTAGGTCTGAAGTAGGTCTCTTGTAGACAGCATATATACAGGTCTTGTTTTTGTATCCATTCAGCCAATCTGTGTCTTTTGGTTGGAGCATTTAATTCATTTACATTTAAGGTAATTATTGATATATATGTTCCTATTACCATTTTCTTAATTGTTTTGGGTTTGTTTTTGTAGATCTTTTCCCTCTCTTGTATTTCCTGCCTAGAGAAGTTCCTTTAGCATTTGTTGTAAAGCTGGTTTGGTGGTGCTGAATTCTAATAACTTTTGCTTATTTGTAAAGGTTTTAATTTCTCCATTGAATCTGAAAGAGATCCTTGCTGGGTAGAGTAATCTTGGTTGTAGGTTTTTCCCTTTCATCACTTTAAATATGTCCTGCTACTCCCTTCTGGCTTGCAGAGTTTCTGCTGAAAGATCAGCTGTTAATCTTATGGGGATTCCCTGTATGTTATTTGTTGCTTTTCCCTTGCTGCTTTTAGTATTTTTTTTTTTTTTTTGTGGTATGTGGGCCTCTCACTGTTGTGGCCTCTCCCGTTGCGGAGCACAGGCTCCGGACGCACAGGCTCAGCAGCCATGGCCCACGGGCACAGCCGCTTCGCGGCATGTGGGATCTTCCCGGACTGGGACATGAACCCGCGTCCCCTGCATCGGCAGGCGGACTCTCAACCACTGCGCCACCAGGGAAGCCCAGTATTTTTTCTTTGTATTTAATTTTTGATAGTTTCATTAATATGTGTCTCGGTGTGTTTCTCTTTGGGTGTATCCTGTGGGTGGTACTCTCTGCTTCCTGGACTTGATTGACTATTTCCTTTCCCATGTTAGGGAAGTTTTCGACTAATCTCCAAATATTTTCTCAGACCTTTCTCAGAACGCTGAGTTTCCCCCATCCTCCTTTCCATTCTGTAGGCTTGCCAGCTTTTTCTGTCTCAGAGTCTTTACACTTGTTCTGCCTTTCACCTGAACACCTTTACCCCTGCATAGCTAGTTTTTTCTTGTCTTCAGGTTTCAGCATAAATGTTACTTCCTGTGAGAGATCTCTTCAGGTCATCCTGCTAACGTTACTCTCTCTCATTTCACCCTGTGTTATGAAACCCTTTTGTATCACAATCTGAATTTATTTATCTTCTGTGTCCCTTTCTTTTCAAGGGATCTTGTTTGTTTTGTTCACTGCTGTTTCCCCAGTGCCTGGCATACTGTATTTTGGAAATAATTGTTATATTCCTTGTTTCACTCAGTTTTAGAAATAAGTTTTTAAAAATTTTAGAGCACTACTATATTTATGATGACTAAGATAATTGGATTTTGTCCATTCTAGCTAGGAAACCATTGACTGCAGTAGTTTCACAAGCTATACCAAAGTCTCCTCATCTGAACCAGGATCCTCAACAGGTACATATTTTTCTGTCAGTGTATTTATTATTTTGATATAGAATGTTCTATAATTTGTAATGATACTATAGAAATACAGGAGTCTGAAGCTATGTTGGTTCATGACCTCTACTGTATCTTAGTGATTTTTTTTATTGCATTGCTTGGCCAAAAGAAACCTAGCAGTTCCTTTTATTTAGTTAGTAGTATTAAAAACTTAGTAATTTGGTAAGCATTTTGTCCTTTTTTTCCAGTGTTATTGAGATATAATTGACCATATAACATTGTATTAGTTTAAGATGTACAACATAATGATTTGATATATGCATATATTGTGAAATGGTTATGATAAGCGTTTTATTTTTAAATAAACACAGTTACTAATGGAATGCGTGCACTTGTTGGGCACTGTGCAACTTCTCAAAGCTTGGAATAGATTCAGTTTCTGGGTCCACATTGATTTTTGTATGGCAATTGATTTTTATCATAGCCATTTCCTAAAACCCAGCTTCACAAAGATATGATGTCACTGACAGAAATGACGTGAAATCTGATGTTGAAACTGAGCTACCTTGAGTTTGCAGTTTGTTCCGTTTCTGACAGATGTCTAATGACACTGTGTTTCCCTCAAATTTAAAATATCTTGTGGAGCCTCTGTTGAGTTCACTGTGGCACCCCAAAGTACCTTGTTACACCAGTTTGGGAACCATGGAAATAATATAAAAAATAATAGTACTAATTAGGATGAAATGAAATTCTACAATAAGTTATCTAGATTAGTGTTTCTCAGTGAAGATGCTTTTAGCACTTTTGAAGAGACAGTTCTTTCCTTGTTTCATTTACCCCCAGTTTGTATCATATTCTATTTTCCATGTTACTGTTTTTTTAATAATATCAATTTTTTTCCTCCTTTTTTTTTAAATACAGAAAAAGGTAAAGAAAAAATAAAACTTACCATACCACCTGGAGATAATTACTATTAACATTTCCAGCATTTTTGGCCTAATTTAAAAAATATGGTTAGATTGATGGGTACAAATAGTTTTATATCCTTTCTCCTTAATATCATATTGTATTCTCTTACATTATTAAGAACACTTACACATACCTTTTAAAGGTAACTTATCATTCCATCTCGTGGATATCCTATGCTTTGGACAAACAGTTCCCTATTTTGGACATTTAGATCATTTCCAGCATTTTGCTTTTGTAAATAAAACTTTAGTAGATGTTTTTGCACATAAATTATTGTTTACGTTTAGTTATTTCCTTAGATTTGATTCTTAGAAATGGAACTGATAATTTGAGAGGCCAAGAACAACTTTCTTAGATTGTTGATATAAGTCAAATCAAAATATCTTAATGTTTTACAATATGAATATTTGTTTCATTTCATATTTACCAGTACTGAGATCTTTTAAAATTCTTCCTAAGTGAAATAGTATTTAATCAACACTTAGTTTTTATTTCTTTGATTATTAGTAATGGTGACCTTATATTTCTTATATCTAAAAAAATCTATATTTTATTTTCTAAGTTACTATTACCTTTTGGCTTATCTTATATTAATGTTCTATTCCTAAGATGATAAAAGAAAATGAAGTTGAACCAAGTAAATCACTTCAGTCTTTGCAGGTGAGTTAACTTTTAAAATGTAACATAGCCAGAAATTGTATTCGTATATATAGGTATGGCATGTAATTATACGTTTGTATTCTATATTGCCAGTTTTCAAATTTATTTGTAATTAGTTACCCTTTTATACTCATTTAGATGCGCCTACTGTCTTGTATAAGTGTCCTGTGTAGTCAGTAGAATTTGGGTAAATAACAAATATTTTATCATAAAGCTAATTTTTCAAACTTGCAAGCATTACCTAATCCAAGAATTGTCATTGACAATTACAACTGCATCTGCAGGCTCTGTTGCCTAGAACAGTACAAAATAAAACAAAATCCATTGTGGTGACTCAATCATTTTTCACCCTTATATTAAAAGATCAAGTATAAAATAATGAACAGTCAGCAGCTGCTTACAAATGATCACATTCTTACTGGGTTTTTTTCACTTAAAAAAAATACGGTTTAGGGCTTCCCTGGTGGTGCAGTGGTTGAGAGTCCGCCTGCTGATGCAGGGGACACGGGTTCGTGCCCCGGTCTGGGAGGATCCCACATGCCGTGGAGCGGCTGGGCCTGTGAGCCATGGCCGCTGAGCCTGCGCGTCCGGAGCCTCTGCTCCGCAGCAGGAGAGGCCACAACGGTGAGAGGCCCGCGTACCGCAAAAAAAAAAAAAAAACGTTTTAAACTTTTTCAAGTATAATTATCACAAAGTATAAATTGCAAATTAACACTATCACTGTTTTTCCCTCCAGGATGAGTTGCCATTTAAATAAATGTCATATATTTTTAAAGCAAAATATTTTATAATCTCACAATAATGAAAAAGGTCTTAGAATCTTTTGCAAAAAAAAAAATTAAATCTTTTTAGCATTAATATCAAAGTACATTTGTGTTTTTATAATAGCTTTCTTGCTACAACTCTCTGAATCAAACTCTTCATACACACCTAGTGATAGAAGGAACTTTCAAAACTTAAAATTAGGGTGCTCTTAATATTTAATGCCATCTTCACCTTATTTCTGTAAGTGTGATTAGTCACACAAAGCAAAGGAGCTAGAAGATACAATATGCTAACTAATTTTTTAAACTCACTATATTCAAAAATGCTAGTTCTAAAATATGAGTTGAATGTTTTTAAGAGCTACCTGATTGGCAGTTGTGCTTATGTATATTGTTATAAAAGGAAAGTGACTATTATTTGAATAAATACACTATTTTACCTCTTTTAGTGGCAAATTTTTTCTCCATATTTGTTAAACATAAAGAAATTACTTCTACAGTTGAGTTCATTTTCTGAGTCTGTAGTTCATATTAGAAATTATGGCTATTTTATATAGTTACTTGATGAACTAAAAATGACTAGTTGCTGTTGTCTGTATCTTGTGTTTTATGGTGGCTAGAAGATGATTCTCTCTTTAAATAAACTACTACACTTCTTTAATTTTACACTAATTTTTGAATTAAATAATCTGCATTAACATAAATATTAGTATGGGATTTATAACATACCCAGCAGTGTTAAAAAAGAATTCAATTAAAAGTTTAGAATTCCAATTTTCTAATATGCTGAGTTTTTAAATTAACTAGTATAGTACTTTCTCTGCTAGAGCACTCCTTTGCCGGGGGTTGCTTATTGTATGTATGTATATAGAGAAGCAAGATGGAGATGACAAGTATCATCATTTTGAAAGGGCAGACTTAACTTTAAGTTTGAGGAATATTTTCCCATCAAACTCATAAACACCTAAAAAACTATTTTAGCTAACATACTTATTGATATTTTATCCTAGTTCTTTTCCTTGGGCAGTGAAGAAGAGACTGCTTTTCTAGCTGTTATTCCTAAACAAATGGAGAGAGAAACCTGTGACCCCAAGGTAAAATTTGTGAAGAATTGATTTTCTAAGCCACAGTGTTTTCCTGCTGTTTTTTTACACAACTATCAGAGTTTTCATAAGCAGAAGATTAGTGAGCAAAATGAATTAACCTGGTTTTAAGAACAAGAGACACTAATGACTCGTACCCCTTTTTTTGGTCTTGAGCCCTCTATCTGTTACTAAGGAGCTAATAATGCATTATGTATGCATAGGATATCCTAGGGATTGGGCACAAAGATATGTAAAGTACAGTTAATGAATGTTCTGTGTAGAACAAAGTGAAGATGTTTATAACTTTTAATTCATTATAGTTTACTCCACCACTTTTACTTCAGGCTGAAGGGATAGAAGTATATATAGCCCAAGCTCTGAGTAATGCTACCCACTCCACAGCAAAAATTGATAGAGACAACAGCATATAAATGGTTGGGTTTTGTAAATAGTGATTCTATTCTTAAAACTCAACAGATCTCTGGAAAGGATCTACATAGCATCAAAGAAAGCAAGGCCCCTGTTTGCTTGTAGAGAATTTGTATTCCACATGAAACAAAGCAGAAATATACAGTCTTTAAAGGTTTAGACTTTTTTTTATTGATATATGTTATGTTTTAAAATTCAGAATAATGTTTTCAAGAAAACTCTTGTTTCAGAGGCAATTTAGTTCCTTTCAAATGTGTGATTTAGAATCCTCATTTTTAAATAAGAGAATATTCAGATTATGTATTTTTGTCATTCTGTTAATTTATCAGTTAGAAATAAATTCATTCTTTATGTACATTCCTTTGACTCTACGTACTCTTATTTTTCCACATTCTGAGTAGGCTTTGTCACCCTGCACAGAGTAAAAATCCTAGAACCCTCAATGGGGCAGCAGAGAAAGCCATCTGAAGTCTGAAAGCAGACCAAGTCTCTGAGGGGGTGAAAGCACCCCTCTGAGGTACATGTCTGTCTTGGTACTCTTAGGCCTTTGTTCTCAGAGCTATAGGATCAGATCATCTGGGAAGCTGGGAACCCAGCATCCCTCTTGCTAATAGCCTGATAGTTTACAAAACCCTTAAGGAAAATGCTTCCTCTGTTCCTTCTCTCTTCCCTTCCTATTATCATGTGTTTATTGATTGCCTCCTGTATTCCAAGCATGGTATTAAATGCAGGTGATATCCTGATGAAGCAGAAGTGTCTTTGCCCTCAAGGAGCTTGCAGTACAGTTAGTATACAGATAAGAAGAAACTTCATTGTAGTGTAATGTGATGTCTATAATGGAAAGTTGTGGGGAATTCCCTGGCAGTCCAGTGGTTAGGACCTCACGCTTTCACTGCAAAGGGCCCGGGTTTGATCCCTGGTCAGGGAACTAAGGCTCCACAAGCCATGCAGTGTGGCCAAAACAAAAATAAAAAACCAAAAATGTTGTGTAATGTATAGTGGAAGCATAGAGGAAGGAGCACCTGTGTCTTTCTGGCTTAATCAACCCATTATCATTACACTCCTTGTGTTTGTAAAAAAAAAAAAAAATCATACTTATTAATGTTGACCTTGAATGCAGTTAAATCACTGCACTTTATTTATTTTTTAATGTTTTATTTATTTTTATTTATTTATCTTTGACTGTGTTGCTGTGCGCGGGCTTTCCTCTAGTTGCCACTAGCAGAGGCTGCTCTTCGCTGTGGTGCTCTGGCTTCTCATTGCAGTGGCTTCTCTTATTGCAGAGCATGGGCTCTAGGTGCGTGGGCTTCTGTAGTTGTGGCACGCAGGCTCAGTAGTTGTGGCTCGTGGGCTTTAGTGCACAGGCTCAGTAGTTGTGGCACATGGGCTTAGTTGCTCCGCGGCATGTGGGATTTTCCCGGACCAGGACTGAAACCCATGTCCTCTGCATTGGCAGGCAGATTCTTAATCACTGTGCCACCAGAGAAGCCCCAGTCACTGCACTTTAAATTAGTCTACCCTTAACATATTTTAGGATAATAGGAATATTTCCTGGTTTTCAGTATTAGTCTCTTAGTAATTATTTACATTAACTAATATTCAATAGAAAGCCGAATTATGCATTATTTTCTTTGTATGTGTGTATTGTAAATATGTATACATATGTAATACTCATTTTTAATAATTTACTATAGCCTGTTGAATTTCAAGGGCATCAAGTGAAAGGATCAGCTGCTAGTGCTGTGATAGTGAGAGGACACAGCTCACAGCTTGAATGCAGTCAGTTTCCAGATAGCATTGTGTATGAAAACTGCACGACAAACAGTTGTTTTTTGACACCAGAGTTGCCTAGCACTTGTATGCAGATTGACTTCTTTCAGGTAAAAAAAAAAATATATATATATATATTTAATTTATTTAATTTATTTATTTTTGGCTGCATTGGGTCTTCAGTTGCTACGCATGGGCTTTCTCTAGTTGCAGCGAGTGGGGGCTACTGTTCGTTGCAGTGCGTGGGCTTCTCATTGTGGTGGCTTCCCTTGTTGCAGAGCATGAGCTCTAGGCACGCGGGTTTCAGTAGTTGTGGCACGTGGGCTCAGTAGCTGTGACTCACGGGCTGTAGAGCGCAGGCTCAGTAGTTGTGGCACATGGGCTCAGTTGTTCCGTGGCATGTGGGATCTTCCCGGACCAGGGCTCGAACCTGTGTCCCCTGCACTGGCAGGTGGATTCTTAACCACTGCACCACCAGGGAAGCCCTTAAAAATATTTTTATAGCTGCATCTTGCCAAATCATTTTCTTTATGTCAATACTAAATTTTGTAAAGAGAGTATATTTAAATCTTTGTACAGTTGTAAGTTAAAAAAAAGTTTAGTAAATTGACAAGAAATATCATATCTTAAATCAAACTAAATAAGACAAAAATATTTGAAAGATTTACTGCCTTTTTAGGATCAGGAATTTAAAGGATTACTTTTCACTTCAGACAATAGTAGAAATTTATGACAAGAACAGATAGGCAGATTACATATAGAAAATATATTTAACAGCTAGCAGATTTTTTTTCCTTCTAATATCCACCCCTCTCCCCACTAAGTAGGACACCAAGTACCTCTCATTGCTACCCAAATAGAAAAGGTTATGGAGAAAGGATGTATGCATATATTTGAAACAGTAACTGTTAAAGAGACTTTTTTAAACTTTTCCCTTTTTTATTAAAGCATAATGCACATACAAAATAAGTGCACAGACTGCAAGTGCTCAGCCCAGTAATTACCACAAAGTGAACACACCCATGTAACCTCCACCCTTAAGAAATAGAGCATTACCAGCATCTCAGAAGTACCCCTTCTGCCCCCTTTCAATCACTACCCCTTCCATTCTCCCCAAAGATAACCACCATTTTGACTTATAATACCATATATTAGTTTTGCTTTTAAAACTTTAAATAGAGTAATACACAGTGTTTTTTTGGTGTGTCTGCCTTCTTTTGTTCAACATTGCAGTTTTGAAATTCATCCATGTTGTTGCTTGTCGCTGTAGTTTATTCATTTTCGTTGCTGGTGTAGGATTCCATTGTGTAAATACACCCCAATACATTCTTCAGTTGTTTAGGTCGTTTGCCTTTGGAGGTTATCACAGATAATACTGCTGTGAATAATCATGTACTGTCATGAATGTGTATACACATGACAGCTTCTGTTATTTACACTACCTAGAAGTGTGATTATTGAGTCACTAGATATGCATGTCTTTACTTTTGGTAGATAATGCCAAACTGCTTTCCAAAATGGTTATTAGAGTTTATATTTTCTATCAGGAATGTATGAGAGTCCCCATCACTCTACATCTTCATTAACACTTGGTGCTGACAGTTTTTTGTTTTGAATTTTAGCTATTCTGGTGGGTATGTAGTGTTATTTCATTGTGGTTTTAATTTGCATTTTCCTGCCTAATAATGAGGTTAGGACCTTTTTGTATATTATTAGCCTTCTCTGTATCCTCTCTCATGAAGTGTTTGTTAAGCTTTCTTCCTCAGTTTTCAATTGGCGTGCTTATCTTCCCTGACTCTGACTTATCTTACATTCTTAATGATGCCTTTGATGAATGGAAGTTTATAATTTTCAATACAATACAATTTATCTGTTGTTTCCTTTCTGATTATTGCTTTTTTGTCTTATTTTAGAAGTCTTTCTCTACCCTAAGGTCATAAAGATACTCTCATGTTATCTTGTAGAAGCTTTATTATTTTGCCTTTCACATTTTGATCTGTAATTCACCTATAATTGATTTTTTTTTTTTTTTTTTTTTTTGCGGTTTGCGGGCCTCTCCCTGTTGTGGCCTCTTCCGTTGCGGAGCACAGGCTGTGGACGTGCAGGCTCAGCGGCCATGGCTCACGGGCCCAGCCACTCCGCAGCATGTGGGATCTTTCTGGACCAGGGCACGAACCCGTGTCCCCTGCATCGGCAGGCGGACTCCTAACCACTGCACCACCAGGGAAGCCCTTCACTTGGATTTTTAATGTTATATTTAGTGGAATATTCTTTTATATTTATTTGAGCATAATATTTTATTGTATATCGTACTGTTTTGTTTTCTTGTCTTTCTGTGAACACAATACTTTTTATTAACGTTTTTAAATTTTTTAATTTAATTTTTTTATACAGCAGGTTCTTATTAGTCATCAATTTTATATACATCAGTGTGTACATGTCAATCCCAATCGCCCAGTTCATCCCACCCCAGCCCCCCCATGGCATTCCCCTCTTGGTGTCCATACGTTTGTTCTCTACAACTGTGTCTCAACTTCTGCCCTGCAAACTGGTTCATCTGTACCATTTTTCTAGGTTCCACGTATATGTGTTAATATACAATATTTGTTTTTCTCTTTCTGGCTTACTTCACTCTGTATGACAGTCTGTAGATCCATCCACGTCTCAACAAATGATCCAATTTCGTTCCTTTTTATGGCTCAGTAATATTCCATTGCATATATATACCACATCTTCTTTATCCATTCATCTGTCGATGGGCATTTAGGTTGCTTCCATGTCCTGGCTATTGTAAATAGTGCTGCAACGAACATTGGGGTGCATGTGTCTTTTTAAACTATGA
This sequence comes from Lagenorhynchus albirostris, assembly GCF_949774975.1. Taxonomy (NCBI): domain Eukaryota; kingdom Metazoa; phylum Chordata; class Mammalia; order Artiodactyla; family Delphinidae; genus Lagenorhynchus; species Lagenorhynchus albirostris. The sequence goes on along the minus strand of NC_083098.1, from coordinate 120,735,362 downwards.
TTTTCTCTGGATATAAGCCCAGTAGTGGGATTGCTGGATCATATGGTAATTCTATTTTTAGTTTTTTAAGGAACTTCCATACTGTTCTCCATAGTGGCTGTATCAATTTTCATTCCCACCAACAGTGCAAGAGGGTTCCCTCTACTCCACACCCTCTCCAGCATTTGTTCTTTGTAGATTTTCTGATGATGCCCATTCTAACTGGTGTGAGGTGATAACCTCATTGTAGTTTTGATTTGCATTTCTCTAATAATTAGTGATGTTGAGCAGCTTTTCATGTGCTTCGTGCCCATCTGTATGTCTTCTTTGGAGAAATGTCTATTTAGGTCTTCTGCCCATTTTTAGATTGGGTTGTTTGTTTTTTTAATATTGAGCTGCCTGAGCTGTTTATATATTTTGGATATTAATCCTTTGTTGATTCGTTTTCAAATATTTTCTCCCATTCTGAGGGTTGTCTTTTCATCTTGTTTATGGTTTCCTTTGCTGTGCAAAAGCTTTGAAGTTTCATTAGGTCCCATTTGTTTATTTTTGTTTTTATTTCCATTACTCTAGGAGGTGGATCAAAAAAGATCCTGCTGTAATTTATGTCAAAGAGTGTTCTTCCTATGTTTTCTTCTAAGAGTTTTATAGGGCCCGGTCTTACATTTAGGTCTCGAATCCATTTTGAGTTTATTTTTGTGTATGGTGTTAGGGAGTGTTCTAATTTCATTCTTTTACATGTTGCTGTCCAGTTTTCCCAGCACCACTTACTGAAGAGACTGTCTTTTCTCCATTGTATATCCTTGCTTACTTTGTCATACATTAGTTGACCACAGGTGCATGGGTTTATCTCTGGTCTTTCTATCTTGTTCCATTGATCTATGTTTCTGTTTTTGTGCCAGTACCATATTGTCTTGATTACTGTAGCTTTGTAGTATAGTCTGATGTCAGGGAGTCTGATTCCTCCAGCTCTGTTTTTTTCCTTCAAGACTGCTTTGGCTCTTTGGAGTCTTTTGTGTCTCCATACAAATTTTAAGATTTTTTGTTCTAGCTCTGTAAAAATGCCATTGGTAATTTGATAGGGATTGCATTGAATCTGTAGATTGCTTTGGGTAGTATAGTCATTTTCACAATATTGATTCTTCCAATCCAAGAACATGGTATATCTCTCCATCTGTTGGTATCATCTTTAATTTCTTACATCAGTGTCTTACAGTTTTCTGCATACAGGTCTTTTGTCTCCCTAGGTAGGTTTATTCATAGGTATTTTATTCTTTTTGTTGCAATGGTAAATGGGAGTGTTTCCTTAATTTCTCTTTCAGATTTTTCATCATTAGTGTATAGGAATGCAAGAGATTTCTGTGCATTCATTTTGTATCCTGCAACTTTACCAGATTCATTGATTAGCTCTAGTAGTTTTCTGGTGGCATCTTTAGGATTCTCTATGTATAGTATCATGTCATCTGGAAACAGTGACAGTTTTACTTCTTCTTTTCCAATTTGTATTCCTTTTATTTCTTTTTCTTCTGTGATTGCCGTGGCTAGGACTTCCAAAACTATGTTGAATACTGGTGGTGAGAGTGGACATCCTTGTCTTTTTCCTGATCGTAGAGGAAATGCTTTCAGTTTTTCACCATTGAGAATGATGTTTGCTATGGGTTTGTCATATATGACCTTTATTATGTTGAGGTAGGTTCCCTCTATGCCCACTTTCTGGAGAGTTTTTATCATAAATGGTGTTGAATTTTGTCAAAAGCTTTTTCTGCATCTATTGAGATGGTCATAATGGTTTTTATTCTTCAGTTTGTTAATATGGTATATCACATTGATTGATTTCCGTCTATTGAACAATCCTCATATCCCTGGGATAAATCCCACTTAATCATGGTGTATGATGCTTTTAATGTGCTGTTGGCTTCTGTTTGCTAGTACTTTGTTGAGGATTTTTGCATCTATATTCATCAGTGATATTGGTCTGTAATTTTCTTTATTTGTAGTATCTTTGTCTGGTTTTGGTATCAGGGTGATGGTGGCCTCATAGAATGAGTTTGGGAGTGTTCCTTCCTCTGCAATTTTTGGAAGAGTTTGAGAAGGATGGGTGTTAGCTCTTCTCTAAATGTTTTATAGAATTTACCTGTGAAGTCATCTGGTCTTGGACTTTGGTTTGTTGGAAGATTTTTAATCACAGTTTCAATTTCATTCCTTGTGATTGGTCTGTTCATATTTTCTATTTCTTCCTGGTTCAGTCTTTGAAGCTTATACCTTTCTAAGAATTTGTCCATTTCTTCCAGATTTTCCATTTTATTGGCATAGAGTTGCTTGTAGTAGTCTCTTCGGATGCTTTGCATTTCTGTGGTGTCTGTTGTAACTTCTCCTTTTTCCTTTCTAATTTTATTGATTTGAGTCCTCTCCCTCTTTTTCTTGATGAGTCTGGCTAATGGTTTATCAATTTTGTTTATCTTCTCAAAGAACCAGCTTTTAGTTTTATTGATCTTTACTATTGTTTTTTTTTTGTTTCTATTTCATTTATTTCTGCTCTCATCTTTATGATTTCTTTCCTTCTGCTAACTTTCGGTTTTGTTTGTTCTTCTTTCTCTAGTTCCTTTAGGTGTAAGGTTAGATTGTTTACTTGCGATTTTTCTTGTTTCTTGAGGTAGGCTTGTATAGCTATAAACTTCCCTCTTAGAACTGCTTTTGCTTCCTCCAATAGGTTTTGGATCATTGTGTTTTCATTGTCATTTGTCTCTAGGTATTTTTTGATTTCCTCTTTTATTTCTTCAGTGACCTCTTGATTATTTAGTAACGTATTGTTTAGCCTCCATGTGTTTGTGTCTTTTACGTTTTTTTCCCTGTTATTCATTTCCAATGTCAAAGTGTTGGGGTCAAAAAAGAAGCTTGATATGATTTCAATTTTCTTAATTTTACTGAGGCTTGATTTATGACCCAAGATGTGATCTATCCTGGAGAATGTTCCGTGCAAACCTGAGAAGAAAGTGTAATCTGCTGATTCTGGTTGGAATGTCCTATAAATATCAATTCAATCTATCTGGTCTATTGTGTCATTTAAAGCTTGCGTTTCCTTATTAATTTTCTGTTTAGATGATCTGTCCATGTAAGTGAGGTGTTAAAGTACCCCACTATTATTGTGTTACTGTCAATTTCCTCTTTTAGAGCTGTTAACAGTTGCCTTATATATTGAGGTGCTCCTCTGTTGGGTGCATATATATTTATAATTGTTATATCTTCTTCTTGGATTGATCCCATGATCATTGTGTAGTGTCCTTCCTTGTCTCATAACATTCTTTATTTTAATGTCTATTTTATCCGATATGAGTATTGCTACTCCAGATTTCTTTTGGTTCCCATTTGCATGGAATATCTTTTTCCATTCCCTCACTTTCAGTCTGAATGTGTCCCTAGGTCTGAAGTGGGTCTGTTGTAGACAGCATATATATGGGTCTTGTTTTTGTATCCATTCAGCAAGCCTGTGTCTTTTGGTTGGAGCACTTAATCCATTCACGTGTAAGGTAATTATTGATATGTATGTTCCTATTACCATTTTCTTAATTGTTTTGGATTTGTTTTTGTAGGCCCTTTTCTTCTCTTGTGTTTCCCACTTAGAGAACTTCCTTTAGCATTTGTTGTAAAGCTGGTTTGGTGGTGCTGAATTCTCTTAGCTTTGGTTGTCTGTAAAGCTGTTGATTTCTCCATCAAATCTGAATGAGATCCTTGCCAGGTAGAGTAATCTTGGTTGTAGGTTCTTACCTTTCATCACTTTAAGTATATTATGCCACTCCCTTCTGGCTTGTAGAGTTTCTGCTGAGAAATCAGCTGTTAACCTTATGGGAGTTCCCTTGTATGTTATTTGTTGTTTTTCCCTTGCTGCTTTCAAGAATTTTTCTTTGTCTTTAATTTTTGCCAGTTTGATTACTATGTGTCTCGGCTTGTTTCTCCTTGGGTTTATCCTGTATTGGACTCGCTGCGCTTCCTGGGCTTGGGTGGCTATTTCCTTTCGCATGTGAGGGAAGTTTTCGACTATAATCTCTTCAAATATTTTCTCGGGTCCTTTCTCTCTCTTTTCTCCTTCTAGGACCTATATAATGCGAATGTTGTTGTGTTTAATGTTGTCCCAGAGGTCTCTTAGGCTGTCATCATTTCTTTTCATTCTTTTTTATTCTGTTCCGCAGAAGTGAATTCCACCATTCTGTCTTCCAGTTCACTTATCCATTCTTCTGCCTGAGTTATTCTGCTATTGATTCCTTCTAGTGTAGTTTTCATTTCAGTTATTGTATTGTGCATCTCTGTTTGTTTGTTCTTTAATTCTTCTAGGTCTTTGTTAAACATTTCTTGCATCTTCTTGATCTTTGCCTCCATTCTTTGTCCGAGGTCCTGGATCATCTTCCCTATCATTTTTCTGAATTCTTTTTCTGGAAGGTTGCCTATCTCCACTTCATTTAGTTGTTTTTCTGGGGTTTTATCTTATTCATTTATCTGGTACATAGCCCTCTGCCTTTTCATCTTGTTCATCTTTCTGTGAATGTGGGTTTTGTTCCACAGGCTGCAGGATTGTAGTTCTTCTTGCTTCTGCTGTCTGCCCTCTGGTGGATGAGGGTAACTAAGAGATTTGTGCAAGTTTCCTGATGGGAGGGTCTGGTGGTGGGTAGAGCTGACTGTTGCTCTGGTGGGCAGAGCTCAATAAAACTTTAATCTGCTTGACTGCTGATGGGTGGGGCTGGGTTCCATCCCTGTTGGTTGTTTGGCCTGAGGCAACCCAACCCTGGAGCCTACCCGGGCTCTTTGGTGGGGCTAATGGCGGACTCTGGGAGGGCTCACACCAAGGAGTACTTCCCAGAACTTCTGCTGCCAGTGTCCTTGTCCCCACGGTGAGCCACAGCCACCACCCGCCTCTGCAGGAGACCCTCCAACACTAGCAGGTAGGTCTGGTTCAGTCTCCCCTGGGGTCACTGCTCCTTCCCCTGGGTCCCGATGTGCACACTACTTTGTATGTGCCCTCCAAGAGTGGAGTCTCTGTTTCCCCCAGTCCTGTCGAAGTCCTGCAATCAAATCCCACTACCCTCAAAGTCTGATTCTCTAGGAATTCCTCCTCCTGTTGCCGGACCCCCAGGTTGGGAAGCCTGACGTGGGCCTCAGAACCTTCACTCCAGTGGGTGGACTTCTGTGGTATAAGTGTTCTCCAGTCTGTGAGTCACCCACCCAGCAGTTATGGAATTTGATTTTACTGTGATTGTGCCCCTCCTACCATCTCATTGTGGCGTCTCCTTTGTCTTTGGATGTGGGGTATCGTTTTCGGTGAGTTCCCGTGTCTTCCTGTCTATGATTGTCCAGCAGCTAGTTGTGATTCTGGTGTTCTCACAAGAGGGAGTGAGAACACGTCCTTCTACTCCGCCATCTTGGTTCAGGGCCACAAATTTCGCTTCGTCCTTAATTTTCTCCCACCAAAAGTATCAGCTTTTGTGAAGGCACCATCAGTGGCTGCTTGTTTGTTGTATTTCCAGTGCCTCACTCTGTGCCTGACAAATAGAAGCTATCCATGAATACCTTTTTTTGTTTTTAATTGGAGTATAGTTGCTTTACAATGTTGTGTTAGTTTCTGCTCTTTATTAATCTTTATTTTTGGCTTTATTGGGTCTCCCTTGCTGCACGTGGGCTTTCTCTAGTTGCGGTCAGTGGGGCCTACTCTTCGTTGCGATGCCCAGGCTTCTCGTTGTGGCTTCTCTTTGCAGAGCATGGGCTCTAGGCGCCGGGCTTCAGTAGTTGTGGCACACGGGCTCTGTAGTTGTGGCTCGTGGGCTTCAACAGTTGTGGCTCGTGAGCTCTAGAGTGCAGGCTCAGTAGTTGTGACTCACAGGCTTAGTTGCTCCACGGCATGTGTGATCTTCCCAGACCAGGGCTCAAACCCATGTCCCCTGCGTTAGCAGGTGGATTCCTAACCACTGTGTCACCAGGGAAGTCCCCACAGTACATTTTTTTCAATGCTAAATCCTAGTGTGATCTTTCTGAAGGCATTTAAACCGTAGAATTGCTTAATATATCTAATGTTAACAATGCACAAAGTCATATTTAAGTCATCATTATTTGAATAGTATTACTACTTTGCTTATAGTTGCACTTGCACAGGCAAGGACAACTATGTCACAGATGTTGCCTGTGCTATTAGAGATGTAAAAATGTCATTTTTGAGGTGCATCCCTATTTCAAAGTTGTTAAGATGTAAGAAACTTGAGTCATAAGAATTGATGAAATATAATGTACCCTGCTTTTCCGGAATGGAACTGGCTTTATAACATATTTCTTTCTGTTTGTCTGTGTCTCAAGTTATAACTATAAACTATATGTGTAGAGAGAGATAGGTAAAGATATGGATATGCACACACACTTTTTTCTGAACTGATAAGTAGATCTCTATTTTCTAGTTCCCAGATGAAGAAAACTTTCCAAAAGGAGGTACTAGCTTTAATATTGAAGAGAATTTTCAAGTGACAGCTGAGTCTAATATGGACTCAGTTGAAAATGATTGTAAGTAAATTATAAATAAAATGTAACATTAAGAAGTTATTTGACATTGAACAAACTATGTAAAGATCCATGCTTTTTTTTCCCCCCACAGCAATTTTAGATTTCCCTCTTAAAGATTCAGAACATTTATATAATTATTTGGATTATAATTTTAAATCAACAGAGAGGACTTCGTGGGAAGCAAATAAGGTATAATGTAAACAAAGGTTTTTTTGTTGGTTTTGTTGCCTGCACCCTGCGGCCCATGGGATCTTCGTTCCCTGACCAAGGATTGAACCCAGACCCCAGCAGTGAAAGTGCTGAGTCCTAACCATTGGCCCACCAGGGAATTCCCTAAACAAAGTTTTAACAGTTGTGAGTAAAAAATTTTTGTGGTCTTATAAGAAATGACTCTACTAAAAACTAAAATGATAAAATTCTTAAGACTAGATGATTTTTTTAACATGATCAAGAAAGTTTATGAACAGCCAACCATGATTATTTTAGTAATGAAACAGCACAGAATAATTTTTGTTAGAATAAATAACAAAATGTGGATTACTGCTATCTTCTTTGTTATTCAGATGTTTTATTTTTTGCAATGTGACATGAAATGCGAGGCATACATAATTAGAAAGGAAAAAATAGAATTAGATGAATCAATTAAAAATGAGGGCTTCCCTGGTGGCGCAGTGGTTGAGAGTCTGCCTGCTGATTCAGGGGACATGGGTTCGTGCCCTGGTCCGGGAGGATTCCACATGCCGCGAAGCGGCTGGGCCCATGAGCCATGGCCGCTGAGCCTGCGCGTCCGGAGCTCCACAGCGGGAGAGGTCACAACAGTGAGAGGCCCGCGTGCCACAAAAAAAAGAAAAAAAAAAAAGAGAGAGGTTTAAAAATAATTTTGTAAAGGAGCTGAAGATAAGATAAACTTGAAAAGTTAATAGCTATCTTAAACCAAGTAGAAAGTATACCAGAAAAAGAGTCCCAAGAGTAGTAACAAATGATATGCAATGAAGTGCCTAGGCATGATCTTAATTGGAAATGTGTGGAACATGTGTGAAATGAGCAATGAAATTTTACTGTGAAATATAAAATTTATGAATAAATAGGAATTCAGCAGTGTTTACTGAATGTCTTCTATAGGTCAGGAACTTGTAAGACTTGGATATAGAGTGTTGGACAAAACAGGAATGATCTCTGATTTTAAAGGCCAGCAGGGGAGAGAGATGTTACTCAAGAGAACAAACAAACTGAGATAAGTGCTGTACAGAAAAGTTGTGAAGATACTCTGAAATTATAGGGGAATCTACTTTATAGATGATTAGGAAGGCTTCTCCAGCTGTGGCAGCAGTAGGGGGAAGAACATACCACGTACAGAAACAGCAAGTGTAAATACCCTGCGATTGAAAAGCGTTGGGTGGGTTCAAGAATGTGAAAGGAGATCAAAGTAGCTGGATTGTGGAAAGTGACAGGGAAAGTGGTAATTAAATGAAATTGGGAAAGGGAGCAGGACCAGACATACAAAGCCTTGCAGGTCAGGTTAAGAACTTTGATATTGCTCTGTGTTCCCCGGGGAAATCACTGAAGGGTTTTCAGCAGAACACCCATTACATTTACATTTTTAAGAGATCTTGCTGGCTGCTGGGTGGAAGATGCATGTGATGGGCACTGTGGTGGAAGCCAGGGAACCAGTCAAGAGGAGCCGTAGACGATAGTGACTTGAAATAGAGATTGTGGCAGTGAAAGTGTAGAGCAGTTGATAAATAGATTTAAGATAAATTTTTGAGTTAGAAGCATGGATGTTGCTGGATTGGATGTAGAGAGTAGGATGAAGGAAGGGCAGGAGAAAGACTCCTGGCTATTTTGACTTAACAGCGTGGACTGAGGTGGGCTTTACTGAGTGGAGTAAGATGCAGGACTCAATTAGTTGGCTAGGGTTGCTGTAAGAAAATACCACAGGATAAGTGGCTTAAACAACAGAAATTTATTTTGTAACAGTTCTGGAAGGTAGAAGTTCAAGATCAAGTTTCTGGTGAGAACTCTATTCCTGGCTTACAGATGGCTACTTTTCACTATGCCCTCTCACTATGTCCTCACATGTCCTTCCTTGGTATGTGCACATGGAGAGAGAGAGAGCAAGAGAGAGCACAGCGAGTGAGAACTCTCTTGTTATAAGGATGCTAATTCTGTCAGATTAGGGCACCACTCTCATGACCTCATTTAGCCTTTATTACCTCTTAAAGGCCCTGTCTCCAAATACAGTCACACTGGGGGACAGGGAAAGGAAGAAAGCAATAATAAAAGGTGTTGAGTCCAGCTGGGAACCCTCTAAGAGACCTATAAAACAAAACTCAGAATTGTCCTCCCAAAGAATGAGGAAAGTAAGGTATTTATGCACCAATTCCCACCCCTCTTTGGCTGAAGATTACTCCTGGGCATATTAACCACCTGGCACTTCTGGTCTGCCCTACCTGCTGTCCCAGCGCGCTCCCCCAGCCGCTGTCCTCAGGCAGAATGATGCAGATGCTAGAGGTAGGAAGCCTGGGACAGGGAGGGGAGCAATTCCCCAACTGTAGATGACCTCATAGATGGGCCAAGGAGACATGGCCAGGACAGCAGCAGCGTCTGCTACAGTGGTTAATGGTGGAAAGTTTAGGAAGTTTTCAGTGGGCTGTGCTTCCTGCCATGTGGAGGAATCTGGTCTACAGGGAAAGAGAGAGAAGCAGACTTTCAGAGAAAGATACGGAGTTAGTGACAGCAGTGGAAGCCCTAATTCCAGCTGCCTGTGAGGCCCAAGCCCCAGTTTTGTCTGTTCAATTAGTATTAGATTTTTAGGGTGATTAATTTCTGGAAGCAGCAACAAAATTAAATACTGTTCTAAGGAGAATAACATAGAGAATAATATGACTGTTCAGATGTGGAATATATCAAAAAAGTCCTCCTAGACCTGAGGACCTAAGAGAAAGCTGTCCTTGGGTTTTCAGGAAGTTTTACCTTCACAGCTCCAAACATAAGATCTGATTAAGCCCGAGACCCTTAGACTGGAAACTGATCTTCACAACCAAATCCCCATAACCCAGATCAATCCAAATCAGAATCTGACCCATTTCAAGTAAATCCAACAGGTTTTATGTTCTGTATTTCACTTTCTATTATTCTTGTTTATTTTAGTGAGTTTATTCTGTCCTGCCCCTTTTGGAGGAAGCTTTGCCCCACTATAGCTCTACACAATGTGCTTGAAAGCGTTATTTTTACAATAGTTATTAGAATTCATTCAAACTATAGGGGAAAAGATTTTGATCTGTAGTTTTGTCTCTTCTTTCTGGATAGGTGACATCACCAGAACAAAAGATCTCCACATTAAGCCCTGTTTCTACTTTACCTTTGAACTCAAGAGATGAAGACTTCATGCTGGAATTCTCTGAGGAGTCCCAGAAAGCAAGAACTTTACCTGGTGATTTTCACTTTCTCAACTTAGACAGTTGCTACCATATGGCTCTAATCTGTCTGTCCATGTAAAGTGAAGTTTTTTATTTGAGAGATTGTTACTAAACTAAAAATAATCTTGAAACCAGATTCAATGTCTTATGCCCTCAAACCTTCCCACACCCTCTCTCCCTTTTGACTTTTTCTATTGGAGACGGCTCTTATTTTCAAATACAATACTCCCAGCTTTCTAGTTCCTTCTTATTTCTTCTCTCATCTTCTCATCGCAGACCTCTAAAAGTGTCTTCTACCATTGCCAACACTTCTCACAGTTGTAACTCCAGAGCCCGGCCCCTCTACAGCCCCTTCCCCTCTCAGGGAAAGGATTCATTGTGAATGTCTGGTCATGGTTGACCTTAGCATAACCTCTTAGTTCCCCTCTTTTGCTTTGGGATCCTGGCATATCAGGGAACTCTTCAGTTGCTGCTACCTCAATTGCATTCTCAGGCCTCTGTGTTTTCATACATTCTGACTCTTCCCTGTGAGTAATTTCCTGCTTCTTGATAAGTATAATACATTCTGTAGGATCCCTTTCGCTAACTTTTCTTTTTCTCTCTCTTTTCTTGTAATCTCATCCATGTATCTTCCCTTGATTCTGAAGTTATGTTGGGTGAGGGGTGAAGTTGTAGATAATTTTTTGGTCCTGGGTGGATGATATAAAAATAAAAACTAATGTGTCCGGGTAGCTGGGTTGAAGAAGGTTTAGTAGGTGTGGTTGATAGAGGAAACAAGGTAGGAAAGAGTCAGTATGGGAGCTGTGGGTATCTAAAACAGGTGAGGTGACAATGGCCTATAGATGATTTACACAGTTATACCATGACTCTTTTACTATTTAATGAGGTTTTAACTTTTCTGTCAGTGTTGCTTGATCAGCTTGTTAGAATTACAAGGTAACAGTTTATAAAAAAATATCATTGACTCACCTGCTGTTCTACTACCTTCCCAAGTGACCTCCAGAGTTTATTCCCAACAAAATAGAAACTCTATCAAGAAGGTACATTATTATAAAATAGGAAACCGTAGCATTTCAGAGAAAAACTTTAAGCTTATATAGTTCCCATGCAGTATTATTCATTATTTATTCAACAAATATTACTGCTTTTTACATTTTCAGGAATATATCAATTACTAACAATGCTGACAGAAGGAATTATAAAACTCAGCCAAAATCTGCCATAACATGAGTTTACCAGAGTTGAACTCTTATCACATAACAATATATCAAAATAAAGCTAAAAGTCTTCTTTACCCTGAAGGTCAACATATTAGTCTGTGAATGTAATAAATACATAAAGGAAGTTGCAACACATCGATAAGTAAACCTTGAACTTCAGTCTCTGGAGAATATAAAGTTGAGAACAAAAAACTAGTTCTGGGTTCTTGTCTTAACTCTGCCAATTGGTAGTCATGTTACCTCTAGGCCTTGTTGGCAATCTTATCTATAAAATGAGAATGATGAATCCCTTCTCGGCTATAAAATACTTTGAAAACTTCAGTGTTATGTAAATATAATGTAGTAATTGGTGGGGCGGTGGTGAGTGGAAATCCTTAGCTAAGAGGGAAAAGAAAAAGAGAAGGATTTCAAGTTTATTAACCTTGGAAAAGTTTCTTTATTTTTTGGAGACTAAAACCATTAAAGTTTTTTAAAGGAAATGTGATATTTTTGTTTGTTTTGGTACAAGGCATGTTGGTACTTTTTGCTTTTTTGTATGGATACCCACCGTTTTCTAGAGATTGGGTGATGTCCGTAATACATTTTTATTTAACTAGCTTTTTTTTTCTTTAGTAATGAAAAAATCGAGTTCTCTGGAGGATAAGAACCTTCAAAGGCTTTCATTAGTAAGTGGAACCCGAGTTCCACTTATTACTTTGCCACCTGCCAGTGGTCCACCTGATGTAGATTCTTGTTCATATGTGATCGACTGTGACAGGCAAGAGTCTTCTGGTTCTCCCATATTCAACTTTTGTGAAGAGTCAGAAGTTCCTTCTTTTAGCTTTGGGTCAGAGGACCAGAGCGAAACTTCTATCTCTAAAGAATCTAAGGAAGTGACTCCGAGGGACGTTTCACTTTTTGATAATATATCTCCTCAAAGCAAGTGGCTGAAATATCAAAACATACTCCAGTGCAACTTGACTACTCCAAACACAGTTGATCAGAAAGTAACAGATGGCTTCTTTGCTGAGGCTATTTCTGGGATGCATTTTAGTGACACGGGTGAAGGACAGAGTGGTGCTGTGAATGAAAGTTCTGTAGACTCTGTGCGTTTGCAAATCATGAAACACATGCTTCAGCAACAGCAGCAGGATTTTAGCAGTCAAGATTTGGTTTCCAGAAAGAAAGCGTTTTCTTTGAATTTAAAGCAGACTTCTAAGACTGAGGAAATTCAAAATGTGTTAAGAGAGTATGCCTGCTACAACTGCAGTGTAACAGATTTTCAGGTGAGGAAATGTACCAGTGTTTTGCATCTTTTTTCCAGTAGTTGTTATCTGAATTTCAACAAAAGAATTACCAAAATCATGTAGGTGCAATGATTTTCGTTTCGGAGCCAATGGCTTTGTTATTTTGGTTTTTTTTTAGAGTTTTCCAAAACTCTTGCTACACTCACATTTTCTTTGATTTAAGATCTTTCCTAGAGTTTGTGAACGTTAAATGAAATTATATATTTGAAAGTGTCTGGTGCAGTATCTGGCACATAATAGATACTTAATAAATTATAGCTCTGTTTCTACCATCACTTCCACTACTACTGTTACCATGATTGTTTTCATTTTTCACTCTCAGCTCAGTTTTGCTGATCAGATCATTATTAGGGTAAAGATACATCTTATTATACATTGGTTACAAACAATTCTTACTATAGTTGTAACCAGAAATAGAGATACATAATGATTCACTCACATCAGTTAAGTTTTTCCTAGCAAAAATATTTAAAAACTTATTAAGGGGCAGACAAGAAAAGTTAGTCTTATTTATCATTAAAAGTGCCATGGCGTAGCCTTTCTTGCTATACTTAGTTTCTCATTAAAAATTAGAAAATGGTTTTCATGGATTCTGGAAATCAAAAGAAAAATTTGTTTATTTCCTTTAACATATCTATGGAATTTGCTTATTAGTAACAGTATTTTTCTGGAGTTGTTATAATAACTTGAATTATTCCATTTCAGGAGATAAATGACTCCGAGCTATGCTTCCCAAGTGGGCAGAAAATAAAATCTGCATATCTTCCCCAAAGGCAAATTCACATACCAGCTGTTTTTCAGTCTCCTGCTCATTATAAGCAGATTTTTACATCTTGTCTCATAGGTATGACTTATCTTTTTATTTTATTATGATTGATTGCTACTTAATGTAAATAGTTTACCTGTAAGAAAGTGTATCTTTTATGAATTTTTACATTAAATTGTCTACTTGAGATTTGTTATTTTCTATATATTTAATCCAGTTTTTGACAGCAAGTTGTATTTTAATTTCAGATCAAAATTGAGTTTTGAGTGGGAAATGACAGCATTATCTTTTTCAAGGTGTAGTTTAAAAAAATTTTTTAACTGGAAGTGTTACAGTTAAATTGGTTTTGTTAAATTAAGTAGGAAATTTTAAGTATGGTGCATAGTTTGCTTTGTTCAAGAGTAAAACTGGACTTTTAAAAAATGGATGTTAGTATTAGGTTATAGTTTACTCTGTCAAAAGGCTATTTTCAAATTTAGCTAATACATATCTGATACAAATGTGAAATTGTTTTGTATTTAATTTTCATCTGTACCTATGTATTTTTTAAAATTATCTTGAAAAATTTTTTTGTAGAACATTTAAATATATTGCTGTTTGGGTTGGCACAAAGGTTGCACAGAGCTCTTTCAAAAGTTGACATATCATTTTACACATCATCAAACAGAGACAAACTGAGAAATGTAGAAAATAATGTGCCAACCTGCCATCATCGTCAGCCTGCAAAACTTGTCATGGTTAAAAAGGAAGGTCCAAATAAGGTATTGTTCCCTCTTCCCCTCCTTTCATGAGACAAGTAAGTCTCATAAAAGGCTTAGGTACCTATTGCTTTACAACAAGCTTAAAGAGTAAGTCTTGACTGGGAGCCTTCTGCTTGAGACATTAGTAACTAACATATAGTAAACTCTCAATACATTCTTCCTGAAAGATGATTTGCATTCGACGATACAAAAATATGAGTTAAAATCAACCTTCAAGTTGCTTAGGAACTTGTTGCACAGTAGTGGATGGAGAGAGATATATAAAAGGAAATTTTATATAATACTGTAATTGATAAAGTAGGAGGGATATGCCCAAATTACAGTGAGCACTGAGAAGGGAATATGTCCCAACTTGAGGGCTTAAAGAATGCAGAGATGAGCCTGAAGGAAGTAAAGGTTAAAGCTGGTCTACTATGTGATCCCTAGTATGAGTAACGTAACTGATAAGGCCAGGGGAATAGAAAAGCATATTGATTTAATTTATACTGCTGATAACATTATTATGGAAGAAGTTAAGTTAGTAAAATGTTTGTAATATTGACCGATGGTTTGTACTCGTAAGACTGTGCTTTCACTCATAATAATACAACTTTCCTCCATTGCTTGCATATTCCACTTCATCATTAGTTGAGTATGTAAATTTGGTTTTAAATTTAGTTTTCAAAAGCAAGAATTCATAAAAGTATTATAACCATAGAATAAAATATTATAGAGCCACTAAAAGTGTTTTTTTTTTTCTTTTTAAGATTATTTGATGACATGGTTGTCATGCTCATAGTATGTTGTTGGGTATAAGAGTTAGGTTATAGACTAGAAAATGTGTTGTTATCTGAGTTTTATTAAAACAATATACATGTGTGTATCCTTGTGTGTGTGTGTGCATGCTTGCACTTACGTGAGTGAGAAGAAAGTCTGGAAAGAAATGCACGAGGGGCTTCCCTGGTGGCGCAGTGGTTGGGAGTCTGCCTGCCAATGCAGGGGACGCGGGTTCGAGCCCTGGTCCGGGAGGATTCCCACATGCTGCGGAGCAGCTAGGCCTGTGCACCACAACTGCTGAGCCTGCGCTCCAGAGCCCGCGAGCCACAACTCCTGAAGCCCGGGCGCCTAGAGCCGGTGCTCCGCAACAAGAGAGGCCACCGCAATGAGGGGCCCGCACACTGCAGCGAAGAGTAGCCCCCACTCACTGCAGATGGAGAGAGTCTGCGCACAGTGACAGAGACCCAATGCAGCCAAAAATAAATAAATTTTAAAAAAAAAGAGTAAATGTTAAAAAAAAAAAAGAAATGCACGAGATGTTCCCTATAGTTGTTTTGGGGCAGCTTTTAGGTTTTCTATAGTGAACATGTTAAGTCAGATATCAATAAATATTATTTTTCAAATAAGGTTGAGATTTCAGAATAGTGTAATTTTTGATAAAAAGTAAAAAATGAAAAGTAGGTGGTTTTAAGTTTTAATTTATTGTTTAAATTAATAAAAAGATTAAGTTGTATAGCGGCTAATTTATTGGAGTACATTAATGCCAAGCAGTCTTTATAAAAGTCTTGACAAACATAGTACAAAAACAGTAAAAAATAAATAAATAAATAAAAACATTATTTTTCTCACTAAAGTTTCAATATCTTTTTCCCCTTAGGGTCGTCTCTTTTATACCTGCGATGGACCCAGAGCTGACCGATGTAAATTTTTCAAGTGGCTTGAAGAAGTGACCCCAGGATATTTAACACAGGAAAAATCTCTACCTAGCATGGTTTTAAATGATATAAAAAGTATTGGCTTGTACTTAAGAAGTCAAAAGATACCCCTCTATGAGGAATGCCAGCTTTTGGTGAGGTATGTTTTATGGTGCCAAGTAATTGCCTCTAATTATATCAGAAAATAGTAACCTCACAGAATTATGATCAGTTTTCAAAGAGACTGAGATAGGAAGAATGTCTAAAAGATAGAGTACCTCATTTTTTATGACTATAAAATGGCAATAATTCCCTAAAGCTATTTTTGGCCCCCTCTAAACATTGAGCAGTGTCAGCAATATCAGGATTACTGGCGGGAATGCCATTTTTCTAAGCATTTTTACATATAATCATAATTCTAAGGGAAACCCTATCAAACAAATCACAAGAATAATTTTTATCAGCACAGGATAATACATATTGGTCATTCACAAGCCTGAACTACATAGTTTATAGGATGATAGAATGCTACTTTTTGGAAACATGTCTTACAAAAGTTGGATTACCCAAAAAGTAAATATAATGAACATTTGCATGGTAATTTAATAATAACAGCATTTATTGGGAGTTTGTACATGCCAGGCACTCTTCTAAGCACTTTGCATGTATTATTTCATTTAATCATCATAATTTATAAGAAATGGTAATATGATAATTTATTATTCCATTTTTACAGTTATAGAAACTGAAGTACCCTGTCTTTTAGATACTATTCCTATCTCAATCTCTTTTAAAACTAATGATGTTTCTGTGAGGCTTGCTATTTTCTTCCTTTGACACAATGTATTTTTATTGTGTATATATGTATGAAAGTATATAAACATACACATCCCTGGTTCTTGCCTCTTCATACTGTATTTTAAAGATTTAAAAAAAAAATTTGTATCTTCAAACTTCCAGTTATAAAATAAATAAGTCCTGCAGATGTAATGTATAGCATGATGACTATAGTTAATATTACTTTACTGTATATTTGAAAATTGGTGAGAGAGTAAGAGCTCATTACAAGAAAAAATTTTTATTTGAAAAAAATTTTATACACGCAATGAGTTCTTCAGTGCTTTTTTAAAAAATTCAATTTATTTAAAAATAAAAACTTCATCCATTTTCTTCACAAGAAAAAAACTTTGTGTGGCAATGGATGTTAACCAGACTTATGCTGATAATTTCACAGTATATACATTTATCAAATCATTATGTTGTACACCTGAAACTAATATAATGTTGTATGTCAGTTATATCTCAAAAAAAAATCATACCTTAATATTCAAATTCACTTTTGTCTTTTACTCATTTTGCAGAAAAGGGTTTGATTTTCAAAGAAAACAGTATGGTAAACTAAAGAAGTTTACTACTGTAGATCCTGAATTTTATAATGAACCTAAGAGCAAACTTTATCTTAAGCTGAGTCGGAAGGAAAGTTCTTCGACTTACAGCAAAGGTAAGTTGATCTGATTATGTTGTGGCTGCGTCAAGCCTTGTATCTCAGTTACATACAGCCCTGTAAATTCTTTATATTAAAGAGATTTTTAAGAGTACAGTTTCATAGTACATATTGTGAATTATTGTATAATAAATTAGACCATTTCTAAAAAGCATATTTTATTTTATTCCCCCCACCCCTAAAAAGCATATTTTAAATTTTAGTTTTTTTAAAAGCTTTATTATAGGCTACCAAAAACTGTTTAATTTTGGTTAAAGAGTCACACCAAGCTCTTGGCATCATAAGTGTACTGAATGAACTGTATCCTGAACCTAATATAAAAAATAAGCTGAAAATGTAATGAGTTTAGTGATACTTCTGTCATTGCTGCACAATATGACAACCTTGGACCCCAAATTTTGTATATTTGGAAATAAAATCCTTAAAAATTTTTTTCTTTTTTTGGCTGCGTTTGGTCTTTGTTGCTGCGCACGGGCTTTCTCTAGTTGAGAGTGAGCAGGGGCTAGTCTTCATTGCAGTGCACGGGCTTCTCATTGTGGTGGCTTCTCTTGTTGCGGAGCACGGGCTTTAGGTGCGCAGGCTCCAGTAGTTGTGGTGCTCGGGCTTAGTTGCTCTGCAGCATGTGGGATCTTCCTGAACCGGGGCTCAAACCCTTGTCCCCTGCCTTGGCAGGCAGATTCTTAACCACCACGCCACCAGGGAAGTCCCTAAGTTGGGTTAATTTTTATCTTTGTTTTCATGACCTACACTTGTCATTGATCCTAACCTAGCTTGCTTTTGTTATTTGATTAGTTATTTTAAATGATATAAGAAACTTTGAATCAACAAAGCAAAGCTAAATCTAGTACCTTATAGCTACCTACATTTAAAAAAAAATACATTTATTTATTTATGGCTGCATTGGGTCTTAGTTGCAGTGCATGGGCTTCTCACTGCGGTGGCTTCTCTTGTTGCGGAGCACAGGCTCTAGGCGCATGGACTCAGTAGTTGTGGCAGACAGGCTTAAGTTGCTCCGCAGCATATGGGATCTTCCTGGACCAGGGCTTGAACCTGTGTCCCCTGCATTGGCAGGTGGATTCTTAACCACTGTGCCACCAGGGAAGGCCGGAATGTAGTTTTCTTTAAACAACAAGTTTTTTCCTTCATACTCATAATGGGTCAAATAATATGTGATTAAGTTATATAATTATAATAGCAAATACAACTAGTATAAATAAGTTTTAGAACAAATGCAGTTGACTCTTTGTAAACTCCACTGATGGTAGAAATAGTGCATAGATATTCTGGAAAGCAGTCTACTAGCTATGAGTGCTCAGTGTACTATGGAGAAGAAAGGAGAACGTTAATTAATCTGGAACATATGTTAAGTGGAAGTCTGTTAAGAGAACTTGTATTCTATCCATGGATTGCCAACTTTATTTGAGCATAGAAACCTTTACATGGTGGAGCATCTTTTTAGACTAATATTCTACCTTGGGAAAATCAAATGTAGCTATAAGAGAAAAATGAGTTAGATGTTATCTTTGCTTTATTTACAGCTTTTTTTTTAAATTATAAAGTAACTTTAAAAACATTAAACTAATTGAGTTAAAAACATGGGAATGAAATGTTATGTGTTTGGGTCTCTGGGTGGAATCTTGTTGGTGATAATAACCAAGTTTGTTTTTTTGAGAAATAATGTAGGACTAAGCATCAAAGAAATCCAAGGTAGCTTTGGGTGGAGCATAGTTCTGAATCCTTTAAAAGTGTTTGTCTTTTCAGATGATCTTTGGGTGGTTTCAAAAACCCTGGACTTTGAATTGGATACTTTTATTGCATGTAGTACTTTCTTTGGTCCATCATCTATCAATGAGGTAGAGCTACTACCTTTGAAAGGTTATTTCCCTTCGAATTGGCCCACTAACAGTAAGTATTATTATGCCCATATTAATTTGTATTAAAAAAGAATGAAAGACATGTGATGCACTGTGAGCAAGAATGCTAACTTTGTGTGGGATTGATTAAAGCCAACAAAAAGCATCCACCTCTACTTCCTATTATTGTGTACAGTATTCTTGAAATGTGTATGAAAGTTGAATATCTAAATATTTCTGCAGCTCAAGTCCTAGAGGGCTAACAATATAATAAAATCTTGACCCCTCACTTAAGTATTTTGTTAAAGTTGAATTTTACATGGTATATACCCGATTTCTAAAAATATAAATATTAAACATATAAATAAGAATTTCCTTAAATAATTTCTTATATCAAGTTCCAGTTCTTCATTTATTTAATCCTCTTGGTTTATTATTCTAGTAGTATACATTTAGTAAACAAATCATTTATTTTTACATTGAGAAGGTCTTGTAGATTTTGCAAGAGATTTCGTGAGCAGTTGAGCAGGAGGGTATGTTTTTCATTTGAGGCTATTTTATCATCTGCCTTGAGAAATTCTCAATAAGACAGTAGGCTATGAGCCTTACTTTTCTTTTAATAAAGGAAGCTTTAGTAAGCTGAATCCCTATCCAGTTCTATGAATCTGTATACTTCTCTACACATTTTGATCTCTGGAGTAATTTCTGATGGTTGAATTTGGTCCATATCTAATTAAGACACAGCATTTAATGACCCATTTCATAGACATTTTTAACTTGATTTTTTTTCTTTTAGAACTGAATAAACCTAGTCAATCAGCTTGAGTTCAATAAGAGCCTAATTAAGTGAACATTTGTCATTTTTTGAATGCATATTTTCATATTTGTTGCAGTTGTTTCCTCACCAATAAAAGCATTCTAATTTTCTGCTTTCCATATATTCCTATAAAATAATTGAGGAAGAAATGCAAGAAAATGTTAACAAATTCCATAAACACTACTGTACAATGTATGCTGATTAAATCAAACTGGCTGTTAAGCAGTGTCACCACACCCTAACTCAAAACAGTTATTCTTATTCATTAACTGACATATGGAAGTCCAAATTTGATCTTAAGTTATGCAATTTATAAAGTATGAATGAGCAGGTAGTATAGTAGTTTAATGGATAAAAGGACCTCTGCATGTACTTAAGCGTTTATTTTATGTTGTGTGATTAATTCAGTAGCTGAACTCTGAGTTATGTGTACATTTAATAGATTTTTTTTAATGGTTCATTTCATTTACATTAATGTTAATTTTCTGCATTCTGTCTACAGCAGTGGTCCATGCATTATTGGTTTGTAATGCTAGCACAGAGCTGACCACTTTGAAAAATATTCAGGATAACTTTAATCCAGCTACTCTACCTCTAACACAGTACCTGTTAACAATGTAAGTCATTATTTACCTTTGGGTCATTGGTATTAAAAAATGATGACTAATTATAAATATGAAAATGTAATAAAAGTACATTACATAAATTTTTGCCAACAAAGTGTTAATTTTCTTTCAGTGATTATGAGGTTACTGTTTTGTCAGTGGTTCAAAAGAGAAAGGGGAATACACATCATTTCCACCCATTCATCTATCTGTTTATTTATTTATTGTGGTAGAGTCTAGTAAGGGTTACTGCAAATCTTTTTCCTTTGTCAAGGAATAATTTCCTAAGGGTCTTTTGAGTGTTTTTATTTATTTATTTATCTGTACTTTTATGCTACAAATTATTTAACATTTAAAACATTTAAAATTATGTAACATTTTACAGCTTGAATCCAGTATATATATTGATACTAATTTTATTCTTGACATAACCTATATCTCATTTTTAATTTCTCAAGCACCATGCCCCTTTTTTAAAAATTGGGAGCGACATTATATTGAATTCATTAAAATGATAGAAAAAGTCTAGTTTCTAATTTGTAATATTATGATCTAACTTGTGGTATTTCATTTTTTTTCACCATAATAAAGTCCTAGGTAAGAAAAATAAATATCCTTATCCATTATGTCATTTATCTACTTTGAAAGGAATGCATTTTTTAAAAAATTTATTTATTTATTTTATTTTTGGCTGCTTTGGGTCTTCATTGCTGTGTGCGGGCTTTCTCTAGTTGCGTGAGCGGGGCCTACTCTTTGTTGCGGTGTGTGGGCATCTCATCGCAGTGGCTTCTCATTGCAGAGCATGGGCTCTAGGCACGCGGGCTTCAGTGGTTGTGGCTCACGGGCTCAGTGGTTGTGGCTCGCGGGCTCTAGCGCGCAGGCTCAGTAGTTGTGGCACACGGGCTTAGTTGCTCCGCGGCATGTGGGATCTTCCCAGACCAGGGCTCGAACCCTTGTCCCCTGCATTGGCAGGTGGATTCTTAACCACTGCGCCACCAGCAAAGCCCAGGAATTCAGTCTTAATAGAAATAAAACCAGTTTATTGCAGTTTTACCTTAAACGGAGGCTATATTAATTACCTAAGTCGGTTTTGTTTAATAGAACATGGGCTTTAAGTCAGTATATGACTTATTAGCTGTGTGCTTTGGGGGAAAAATGTTAATATTTCTGTACCTCTATTTGGGATAATTAACTACTTAGTACTGTTGTGAAGACTGCACCAAGTAACATGTAAAATGCTTAGTATAATGCCAGCACATAGTAGGTTTTCAACAAATGTTAATTCTCTTCCACCCTCCTCCAAATTGGGGTATATGTTTATTTGTGTCTCCAAAAAAATGTTAGCTGTGATGCTTATAAAGTGAAGGCTAAGTTATGACTAGGTCTACTCACCTATTTCAAAAGCCTCTCATTTAAAAAAATTTTCATTTGCTTAGGTCTTCATCAACTACAATGAGCAACAAGAGAGTCAATAAGAGAAAATTTATCCCACCAGCCTTCTCGAATATCAGCACAAAATTTGAACTACTCAGTATAGGAGCAACATTGCAGTTAGCTAGTGAGTTAATTCAGGCACACAAGTTAAACACGGATCAAGCTACAGCTCTAATTCAGATAGCTCAAATGATGGCATCACATGAAAGTGGTGAAGAAGTGAAGGAACTGGGAATTCATACCCTCCCTATCACGATCATACATGGTAAGAAGCAAGAAAACGGTTCTAGTAAATACATTGTCATACAAGCTTTTGTAACTCAATCTGCTCGCTTGTAATTTCCTAGTCAGACAAGATTCCAGAATAACTCTACATTTTTCAAATCTGGACCCACTTTAGTAAACTATTAGATGAGAGCAGAACTGACCACCCTAAAAGGGAGAATAGGCAGCATATCTGATGAATGGGTAACATTATACTCTCATTATCAAAGTATCCAGATTTGATCTAGACATCTACGTGTTGCTCTCTATTAATTCCTAGTCAGCTCACCCTTCATCCTTCATAGTAGCTATTCCAAACCTTCATCCTTCCCATAATACCATCCTTGCCCCTGCCCCACTCTCTCTCTCTGAAATTGATTTTGCTTCTAAAATAGGAAATGGAGGTCATAACAGAAACTCGTTTCAATGTCCTGCCTTCCTTTTCCAACTTACCTAAGTATGGACCTATTCTTACTCTTCTGGTTCTGTCTCAGTGAAGGAGCTTTACTTTCTCCTCTTCAGAGCTACTACTTTTATCTGGAATCTGTTCCCTCTTTAACTCATTTCCTCTCACAGACCTTTTCCCTGAAGCTGATCCTACTTTTCGTCCTATTTTGAGGATTTGCTTCACATCCACTCTGTTGACCAAGCTAGACACTTGGGAGTCATCCTAGATTATTTTTCTCCCTAGATTAAGTGACTTTCTCTTAACACTCCTCCATCTCTCTGTTTCTGTCCCCTCATCAGATCAGTCACTGAGATGTCCCTTCTTGTTTGTACCCACTTTTCATAGATTCTCTCCTCGCCAGCTCATTTGCACCTCCTCAATCCAAGCCTTCATCATGCCTCCGTATAGCTTAGTTGGTGAGACTACCCTGTAAAATGGGGTTTGATAATAGCATCTGTCTCATAGGTTTGGAGGATTAAATGAGTTAACATAAATAAAGGGCTTAAGGTGGTGGTGTCTGGCTCATGGGAGGCACTTAGTAAAGTTGGCATGTATTATTGTTATGATCACCTCACACTGCTTTCTAATTGACCTACCTTTAGTTTTACCCTTCTTCATATTTTCCCTCAAGTAGTTTTTCTAAAAAAAAAATCTGATTTAGTTCCATTGCTTAAAATCCTTCGTTGATTTCCCCTGGTCTTTAAGATAAAATTCAAACTTTTAGCCATAGCAAGCAGAACTCTTGTGATTTATCCCCTTGCCTACCTTGTCAGACAGCCTCATCTCTTGCCTATTTGCTATAGGCTGTATGGAAATACTTGTCAGCTGTGTGCTTTGTCATGCCTCTGCCTAGAATGACCCTCTCTTTAACAGGATATCTTATCCTGGAAGATTTAGTTCTGTTACTCTTTTTATTTTTAGGAAGCATTCCCAACTCCACCAAAGCAAAGAGAGATGTTCTTTCTCTGATACCAACAGTGTTACTTACCATATTGTTTTATCATTGTTCTTTGCTTGTCTATCTTCCTAAGTAGATGATGGTCTCATTAAATATGGAGGTCTTTTGAATAATTATCTATGTATTTATCCCTTGTCCTAATTAAGCACATAGTTAGCACTCAGTTAATATTTTTTAATAAATTACTTAAATGAAGGAGAGAGGGAGATGGATGAAATATTTCTTGTGCTTTTCAGAAATTTATTTATGATATTGCCTTTATTTTTTTCCCTTTCAAAATAATTAGGTGTTTTTGGAGCAGGAAAGAGTTATTTGCTGGCGGTGGTGATTTTGTTTTTTGTGCAGCTATTTGAAAAGAGTGAAGCTCTTACCGTTGGAAATGCAAGACCATGGAAAGTTTTGATTTCTTCTTCTACTAATGTAGCTGTTGACAGAGTACTAATTGGGTAGGTATCACAGGTATATTTCAGTACCTAATGTTTTAGGTTATTGTTGAGAGAGGTAGATCACCATAGGCCCTGAGTGTCCATGCACATTTTTCCTGGGTATGCCAGACATGCAAGGCCTTTATCTCTGACTCAAGAACCAGCATCCATGAAGCAGTAACAGGCTAACTTATTAGTTGCTCGTGTAAAAATTTGAGTCCAGCCCAGAATGTGTATTGTTGGGGGAGGAAACTACCGTGCAAGGCCCTGACCACTCTTACTCAGCACATTTCGTAGGGTTGTGTCTGCAGTGAGCAACCTTGACTGATGAGGTAGTATCTCCCTCCCCGACAAAGAGCAGGGTTACTTACTGCTTGTTATAAAAATAGTGGATTCCCAAGCTCAGTGTTCCTTTCCTACAACTCAATCCACTGCAGTGCAGGCGTCCATTTGGATTCTCTGTGTCTCCTCATAGGACAAGGGGACCAAGGGAAACCACAGTAGATATGTTGGTGCTTATGCTGCTTCCTGTGCCATAAGTAAAAGTCCTTTGTCTCTGACCCAGGAGCTTTGGGTTGTTACCTTGGAAGTAGGCTAAAATTGCAAAACCAAGTCATGGGTCATTCTCTTATCCACCTGCCTATATGAACAAATAATGGTAAAATAGCTGAACAGTTTGATTAAATTATGTTTTTGGTTTCAATAAGAGGGATCTACCTTTAGTTTTACCTTTATCCCATCCCTGTACCAAAATTGTCAGGTTTTGTATTTGATTTTATCCTACTTACAGACTAATAAGTTAGCCTGTTGCTGTTTCATGGAAGGCAATAGCACAATCTGTTTTACAGGTGTAAAATTTTTGTGTAAATTTTATTAAAAATTGGGACTTCCTTGGTGGTCCAGTGGTTAAGACTTGGCGCTTCCACTGCATGGGGCGGGTTTGATCCCTGGTTGGGGAACTAAGATTCTTCATGCCGCAGTGTGGCCAAAAAAAAAAGCAAAGAAAGTATTACGTAATGTTTTACCAATATTCCAATGTTTAATGATCTGAATTTCACACAAATGATAAAGTTTGATTAGGAGAAATAATCCGTTATTTGTAAGTGTAGACTTTTTAAAAATTAACTTTTATAATTATATAAGTTAATGCTTATGGCAGAAAATATGCAAGACAGTACAGAGAATATTTTATTATATTTCTTTACAGACTTTTAATACATATACACACACTCATTTTGTTTTCCAAACTTAGGATTCAACAGTATATATTGTTTTGGGTCCTGCTTTTTTTTTTTTTTTTTTTTTGCGGTACGCGGGCCTCTCACTGTTGTGGCCTCTCCTGTTGCGGAGCACAGGCTCCGGACACGCAGGCTCAGTGGTTATAGCTCACGGGCCCAGATGCTCTGCGGCATGTGGGATCTTCCCGGACCGGGGCACGAACCTGTGTCCCCTGCATCGGCAGGCGGACTCTCAACCACTGCACCACCAGGGAAGCCCTGTCCTGCTTTTTTTTACTCAGTGATTATTTCTCTATGGTATTAAAGCTTAGAAACCAAAATTTTTCATAGCTCTATTAAATGCAATGATTTTCTTATACGATAAGCAATTTTTGATCAGTAAGTTCTTACCAGATTTTTGCCATTATAAATAATATTGCAACCAAGTTCCTTAAACATAAATCTTGGTATCCATTTCTTATTCTTTCCTGAAGAAAACGTCCTAGGCCTAGAATAAAAGATATGAACATTTTTAAGCTTCTTAATATACTTTGCAAGATTGCCCTCCAGGAAGGTTCTACCTGTGTGTACTCTTTCTTCTGAGTAATCGAAAACAGTGGCTGAGGACATTTTCTGATTCAAGATAATGACAAGTTACCTGGAGACTAAACAGCAAAGAACTTCAGATTGCTTAGCCTAAGATTAAAATTTAACTGTAAACTGTTAGAAAAGAAAAATCAAGAAGCTAGAAGAGTAAGTACTAACTACTGAAAAGTAACAGAAAACACATAGAAGAGATTCTTTAGGGCTTCCTTGGTGACGCAGTGGTTGAGAGTCCGCCTGCCGATGCAGGGGACACGGGTTCGTGCCCCGGTCCGGGAGGATCCCACATGCCGCGGAGCGGCTAGGCCCGTGAGCCATGGCCACTGAGCCTGTGCGTCCGGAGCCTGTGCTCCGCAATGGGAGAGGCCACAACAGTGAGAGGCCTGAGTACCGCAAAAAAAAAAAAAAAAAAAACTACAAAAAAACAAAGTTGCTCCTAAAGACATAATAATATGGAAAGCAATAGCTACCATATATTTAGCATCGAGATTTAGTAGAAAGAGTGTTAGCTTCTTAACATACCTTATCTTATTTAATACTCATTACAGCTCTGCACAATATCTTATGTTAGAGATGAGGAACTGAAACTCAAGTCAGGTATTTTGCTGAGGCCACATAGCTAAGAAGTAGACTCCCAACCACTGCGCCACCAGGGAAGCCCTGTTTTTTTGTAGTTTTTGTTTTTCTTTTTGGCCACGCGGCTTTTGGGATCTTAGTTCCCTGACCAGGGATTGAACCTGGGCCACAGCAGTGAGCCAAATCCTAATCACAGGACCACCAGGGAATTCCCAGGGCAATGTTACTTGTGATAAATTCTAACATAAATATTTTATGAACGTTTCATGAGCCCTCAACATAAGATGATACATATTTTTGGGCTTCCCTGGTGGTGCAGTGGTTAGGAATCCGCCTACCAATACAAGGGATACAGGTTCGAGCCCTGGTCCGGGAAGATTCCACATGCTGTGGAGCAAATGGGCCCGTGGGCCACAACTACTGAGCTGGTGCTCTGGATCCCACGAGCCATAACTACTGAGCCCATGTGCCACAACTGCTGAAGCCCGCACGCCTAAAGCCCGTGCTCCGCTATGGGCGAGGCCACCACAGTGAGAGGCCCACGCACTGCGGCAAGGAGTGGCCCCTGCTCGCCGCAGCTGAGGAGGGCCCGTGCACAGCAATGAAGACCCAATGCAGCCAAAAATAAATAAATAAAGTTAAAATAAAAGAAAATAAAGGCATGCTTTAAAAAAAAAGATAATACATTTTTTAAAATTCTCTGAAACACATTTTATAAAAAAGTCTTTCAACTACATTATATTTACTTTGAGGTTAGCCATTTCATATTGAACTACATAATATAAAATATACTGTTATGCAAAGTTAATTTTAATAATGTAAATATTATGTGAAACTTTTAGATTCCATTTTCTAAATAATCAGAATCTATTTTACCCTGTTTTCTTTAAAGGCTTCTTAGTCTTGGATTTGAAAAGTTTGTCAGGGTTGGGAGTGTCAGGAAGATTGCCAAGCCAGTTTTACCTTACAGGTAAGAACGCTAAATTCCAAAAGTCACAGAATGTTCACAGAAGTATAATTTTATATAAGTCTTACCTTAAATCTGGTTTCTGAAGAAGACTAGAGAAAGCTGTATCTTTTTCTTGGTGTTAATTTAGGAAATCTGTATTTTACTTTTTTGTGATGCTGTGAAAATGGAATCAAAGGGTATTCTTTTATGTAATTCCTTTTTAAGTTTGCATGCTGGCTCAGAAAATGAAAATGAACAATTAAAAGAACTACATGCACTCATGAAGGAAGACCTGACTCCTGTGGAAAGAGTCTATGTGAGGAAAAGTATTGAGCAGCATAAACTGGGGACCAATAAAACCTTGCTGAAGCAGGTGAGGGGAAACAGCTTCAGTTTGTTTATTTATTTAATTTATATATACGATTCAGATCCCTTTTATTCCTGTTGATAGGAGTATTATTTCTATTTATTTCCCTTAAATAAAACAAATGACTGTGATAGCTCAGATTCAACTGAAGTGTGCCTGTCTATCCAGTGCACGTTTTATTGCAAAGCGTTCTTCAAATTTGTGAACACATCCAACTCTCCGTGACAGAGTCATCTTTTCTCTTTCTCCCTATGTGCATATCTTTTTATAGGCTTAAGGGGAAAGTGAAGAGGTGGGAATAGATTCCTGGGAAGTTAAACGAAACTTGGCTTTTTTCTAGGAGAAACAGAGGAAGAGAAAGTCTGACACTCGGCAAAACATCCAAGTTCATTTTTATCTTTGGTGCTTTCCTAGAAACCAAACCAATCCTTTCAGGGTCTGTCTGAAATCTATCCTAAGAATCTAGGAGGATCAGACACTTAATCCCAGGTGTTGGGAACCAACACTGGACACATAGGGTCTCCGGCTGCAACAAGTAGCATCATCTCCTTCATCAAGTTCTGATCCAGGCCAGTCTGGGTGTCAGCTGGGAGGAGAGTAAGAAGTCATTTAGTAGCTTTCTCCTGTGAAAGGAGAGCCTGGGGGGAAGAAAAGGGAGTGGAGGAAAAGAGGGTTGTTGGCTTGTTGGACAATGTGGACATGGGTCCACTTTTTCTGCGAGAGATTTGGGACAGTCAACCTGTTTGGGACCCTGTTTTGGTCAGCTATTGCTGAAATCATGTTGCTTAACAAACAAAATCTCAATAATTTAAGACAACAAACTTAACAACTCTACAGGTCATTTGGTGTGGGTCAAGCCTCTCGTTCTGAGAACAGTTGTCTGTGGCATGATGCCCCTCTCCTGACAGACAGCAGAAGTGCAAGAGGGCAGGCAAGATCATACAAATACGTGTAATCT
The DNA here is from genome assembly GCF_949774975.1 of Lagenorhynchus albirostris. NCBI lineage: Eukaryota > Metazoa > Chordata > Mammalia > Artiodactyla > Delphinidae > Lagenorhynchus > Lagenorhynchus albirostris. The sequence continues at coordinate 120,706,746 of NC_083098.1, read as the reverse complement.
TCTGTTCCCAGCACGTCAGCTAACATTCCATTGCTATAAAAGGTCATATGGCCAAGCCCGACATCAGGGGGCAGGGAAGTATACTCCACCTACTTCTCTGGTGGGAGACACTGCAGAGGCACGCAGCAAAGGGTGTGGATGAGTAATACTGTCACGGGGAAGGAGGGAATTGTAAATAATAATCAATCTACAACAAGTTTGGGTTCTAGAAGTCCTCGGAAGCCTTCAGACCAGCCTTTTATTATCTGAGTTATAGACTTACCTTTCTTCCCTTCTCCCCAACCAAATCCAGAGGGGCTTAGTTTGACTACATTCAATTAATGCAAATTAGTCATTTATGTAAACTACTTACCATTTTACATCCTTATCCAGCACATTGATATGTAAGAATAATTATTAATGGTTTCTTTGATACCTTTCTAAGTGAAAGCCTGGTTTACTATAAACTATTGCTCATTGGTATCACCTGTTCATAAATAAAACTCTTAGAGGAATTTCCGTTTCTTACGTGGGAATAATGAAAATGTAAAGTGGCCTATGATTTCTGATTGCCAGTGATTAAATTAGGACCTGCTCATTTCTGATTTTAGCCTGTAAGTTCTTTGGTAAATATATTCTCTTAATTTGTTTAATAGTTGTTAATGAATAACATTCTTACTGTAATAAAGGTCCGAGTAGTTGGAGTTACCTGTGCAGCCTGCCCATTCCCATGCATGAATGATCTTAAATTTCCTGTGGCTGTCCTGGATGAGTGTAGTCAAATCACAGAACCGGCTTCCCTCCTTCCCATTGCAAGGTAACCTAAAAGTTCTTTTCCAAAGATGCTCAGATGTTACAATTATTTCAAACATTTCCTCGGTTCAAACTCTTCCCAGACTTCTGTGAAAATTCCTAGCAACGCAAGTACTAAACTGATTTTTTGAAAGAATCCAGAGGGAAATTTAAGGGGGGGTTAATGTATCAAAATTTTGTTAGATCACCGTTGAGGCAGTTGGATCACTACTTGGATCACAGTTTAGACATTCTTAAAGCCTTGAAAGTTCAAGTGCTAGGATTCTACTAGAACGTTGCAGGCTTCTCAACCAGACTAAAGGTGCCTCTTTAGTCATAGTTTAAGAACCTAACTCTACTGAAGAATGTTCTTTAGTTCCTTACCTTGATATAATTCCAGTGTTTAGGTTACGAAAATATTTTTTAGATTATGAAAGTAGATAAAGAAAAATAAGCTGAAAATGAAAATTTGTCTACTAAAATTTAGGAAACTATGAAATCTTCTAAGCTGTCTCAGCCAACTGAAACACTGTGCTTTCAAAGCATCTCTTATTGAGGAATCCTAAAGGTAGTGGAAGGAGTACTAGACCAGACTCAGTAGGCTTCAGTCCTAGGCCTTGTTCTGTCCCCCTTGTTGTTTCGTTTTCTTCCTTTTTTATAGTAAATATTTAATCTTCTGATTTCCAGTTTGTAAGTGTTGAAAACGCACAAGAAAGATTTTACTTCACAAGTACTTTTATGTTAATATATTTTGATTCAATATATATGGCAATAAATCTCCACACGTCATAACCAAAAGTATGTTTTCTTCCCCTTAAAAAATGGGGATGTAACATTAACAACCACTGTAAAATAAAGCACACAGTTATTTTGGTGAATTTACAGTTCTTTTTTCCCAGGTGTAAGGATGAGGGAGTAGGGCATCAACTGTCACGATCTGCCCGGGACTTGGGAGGTTCCGGCATCATGGGGTCTTCAGTGTTTAAACTGGGACAGTCCTGGGCAAACCAGAATGAGTTGGTCACCCTACTCAGGAGCCAGGGATGGAGAAAGTAAGGCCCTGCATGAGAGGGTGGAGGGTTAATACTGTGGAGCACCTACTGTCTACTAAACACATTACATACTTTATTAAGTCCTTACAACGGCCATGCATGGTATTATTATATCAAGATTACTGATAAGAATAGTGAAGCTGTAGAGATTAAATAACTTGCTGTGTCCACACAATATAACAGAGCTAAAATTTGGATATAGGTTTTTCTTCAAAACTTGGACTTTTTCCCACTATATTCTATTCCTATTTAGAAAGACGTTTTACCCCTGAGAGCCTAATTTGCTTCATCTCTAAAACAAGAGTTCAAGGCAGATGACTTCTAAGAATGTTTCTAAGTTTATAGGGTCTAAAAATCATTGTTTCTCAAAGTGTGTTCTGTGAAATACTAAGTCCTTGCTGAGGCAGGGGACACTTACTAGGTTTTATGTGGAAAAAAGTAAAGTTATGTAAAGGATTCTTTTTTTTTTTTTTTTTGCGGTACGCGGGCCTCTCACCGCTGTGGCCTCCCCCGCTGTGGAGCACAGGCTCCGGATGCGCAGGCTCAGGGGCCATGGCTCACGGGCCCAGCCGCTCCGCGGCATGTGGGATCCTCCCGGACCGGGGCACGAACCCGTGTCCCCTGCATCGGCAGGCGGACTCTCAAGCACTGCGCCACCAGGGAAGCCCAAGGATTCTTTACTGTACAACTTTTTAAAGCCTTTTAATACACTTATTATCACTGTTAAGCCTTGTTAGTTCTGAGAACATGTCATGGTATTCAAATTCTTTGAAATACATTTTAGAAAATAGTGCAGTAAATGATGTTAATGCATGTTTCTCTCATTGCTTAGATTAATTTTTAGAATTCTGTTTTTAGGTTTGAGTGTGAAAAGCTGATTCTTGTTGGAGATCCCAAACAGCTCCCTCCTACTATTCAGGGTTCTGATGCAGCTCATGAAAATGGATTGGAACAAACGCTTTTTGATCGACTTTGCTTAATGGTACTACTGCTAAATTCATACAGAACTATCATTTATTGATTATACACTGTGTAGGTTGATAGAAAGTGAAAATATTAGAAGAACAAGTCCTTGCCCTAAAATTATTTTAATTGGAATTGTTTAGAAAGTACTCATCTTAAAGATAAGTTGAACCCTAATAATTTAAGAATGAAATGAATCTTTTCCCTGTGTACTTTCATAGTGGGTAGTAAGTATATTGATTTTGCTGTAAAATAAAAAAAAATCTATATGTCTGTGTTATCCATGTCCCCTACTGTAGAGCTGTTCTAGAGCTCTACTTCACATTTTTTTTAATTTAAAAATTATTAATATAGTCTTAAGTTGAGGTGACATTCACGTACGTGAAATTAACCATTTTATAATTGCTGTCATTTGGAGGCTCATTCTTCCATTTTTTTTACTGGGATGGATGCAGATTTGGGGGGCCTGGGTTTATACATTTTGGAAGTTCACTTTCAATGATGCAAAAATTAAAATTCAAAAGTGAATATATATTTAAATGTGGAAAGCAATCATAACAATAAATTTTACAAATCATCCCCCCCAAAAAATTAACCATTTTAAATGAATAATTCAGTGGCATTTTAGTACATCCACAGTGCTGTGCAACCACTACCTCTGTCTAGTTCCAAAACACTTTCATCCCCTCAAAATAAAACTGTACCCATTTAGCAGTTACTCTCTATTCCCTCCCTCCAGCCCCTGGCAAGCACCAGTCTGCTTTCAGTCTGTATGGATTTATCTTTTCTGTATTTCATATCATACGGTCTTACAATTTTCGTATCATACAGCTTGAAATCATACAATATGTGACCTTTTGTGTCTGGCTTCTTTCACTTAGCACGACATTTTTGAGGTTTATCCACACTGGCGGCATGTAACAGTACTTTTACTTTTTTTTTTTTTAAGTACATTTACAATGTAGTGCAACCATTACCCCATCCTTTTCCAGAACTGTTTCATCAACCCAACAGAAACTTTGTACCTATTAAACAATAATTCCTCATTCCCCTCTCCCCTGAGCCCCTGGTGACCGCTATTCTACTTTTGGTCTCTATATTTGCTTCATGTAAGTAGAATCATACAATATTTTCCCTTTTGTGTCTGGCTTTATTTACTGAGCATAATGTTTTCACAGTTTGTCCATGTTTTAGTATACGTCAGAATTTTATTCCTTGTTAAGGCTAAATAATAGTCCATCGTTTTATGTGTACACCACACTTTATTTATCCACTCGTCTGTTGATGGACATTGGGGTTGTTTCCGCCCTTCAGCTATCGTGAATAATGCTGTTAGGAAAATTGGTATCAATTATCTGTTCAAGTCTCTGCTTTCAGTTCTTTTGAGTATACACCCAGAAGTGCAACTGCTGGATCTGATGGTAATTCTATATTTAACTTTTGAGAAACTGCCAAACTCTTTTCCATCGCTGCTGCTCCATTTTACATTCCCAACAGCAATGTACAAGGGTTCTAATTTCTCCACATCTTCACCAACACTTGTTATTTTTCATTTTTTAAAATAACAGCTATCTTAATGGGTATAAAATGGTATCTCATTGTGGTTTCCCTAATGTCTAATCATGTTGAGCATCTTTTCATGCACTTATCTTTGGAAAAATGCCTATTCAAGCCCTTTGCCTATTTTTGAATTGGGTTGTTGTGTTGTTGAGTTGTAGGAGTTCTTTATATACTTTGGATATTAATCCCTTAGCAGATATATGATTTGCAAATATTTTCTTCCATTTGGTGGGTTGTCTTTTCACATATTTATGCCCTAAAAGAGTATTGGGGATTGATTTTTTTCCTCACATATTTCTCCCCCATAGAAGATCCTTTGTCCATGTGATCATTAATCCTGCATTTTATTACGTATTATTAGAGTGCCTTGTAACTATTCAAAATGTTCAAACAATATTACAGAACATTTTGCAAATAAAGAACATACTCAAGGAAAGCCCTGAAGTAGATGGGAGTTGGTTTATGATGTATTAAGAAAATCGGAAACTTCTTTGAAGATTCAGAATGAAAAATGCCTTGTACCTAAGGATAGTTAATGAGTTATCAACAACAGTTTCTAATTTTTTTTAAGATTTATTTTCAATTTAGTGTTAGGCCAATTCCATATAGATTATGAAAGCATGATGTTAGGTACCATACTTTTTAGATAGTCTAAGATTTGTTTATATTTTATAATTTTCTGGTATAAAAAGTTTACTATAAAAATATTTTTAATAAATTCAAAAAAATTCTTTTTATTCATTTTATCATGGTTGTAATTTACTAAGATCACAATATGGCAGTATTTTTAAACTTTAAAATATTATTGTGGATTTTTTTTCCACTAAGAAAAAAAATGCTGTTTTAATTCTTTATTTTTCTGCACTTAAATTTCTTAGGGTCACAAACCAGTTCTATTGAGAACCCAGTACCGTTGTCACCCTACAATCAGTGCTATTGCTAATGATCTGTTTTATGAAGGAAACCTCATGAATGGTGTTTCAGAAACAGAGAGGAGCCCTTTACTGGAATGGCTCCCAACCCTGTGTTTCTATAATGTTAAAGGACTGGAACAGGTAAATGACATTAGTGTTGATAAGAGTCAACACAGTTTAGTTTCCTGTTTTAATTTTATTGTTGTTGTTTGCATGCTTTTCATGGTCTTTCTGTAGTGTTTCTGGGAAATGTCATTTAGGTTCTGTTTCTTATTCCAGACTGAAAGAAATAACAGCTTTCATAATGTGGCAGAAGCTGCTTTCACGCTCAAGCTGATCCAATCACTGATTGCAAGTGGAATAGTGGGCTCTATGATTGGGGTGATAACATTATACAAATCCCAGATGTACAAGGTTTGTATTACCTATTATGATATTTATCATTATTAAATATAATTTCATATTATAATATTTTATATTACATTTGTAGTAGTTTGGTTTGTGTTGGTTTGGTGCTAGAAAAACTTTGGGGACTGTAGTTACTATATTAAAACAGCATTCAGACTTCTGTCTAGTCTGGCTTTTTTTCTGTATAATTAAATGTAAACCTAACAAGGTTTAATTAAATTCAGTTTACAGCTGTTGGGGCAAAAATGCAAATAAACAAATTAGAGGGAAGGAAATATGGTATATGCTTTGTGTTTTGGGACAGATGGGATTGAATCTGTTTTCCAAAATGTTCTTTCATTATTATTACATTTTATCAGTAAATCAGAGATAGATACCGGATATTAATCTACACACAAGCCAGTTACTTCTAACTAGTTTTCATTTATATTTATTTATTTTTAGTATTTTTCATCTGTTTTATTTAGTTTATCAGCTCTAAATTAGCATATCTAAATAAGTTTCCTAGCAAAAGACAAATCATCACTTTGATTTTGTTTCATAACTTACATTATCATTAGTTATTTATCATTTCAGAAATCAGCCAAATCTCTGTGAGTAATAAAAAAGAAAATGAAAATTACCCACTATTAAATGATGACAGCTGCTGTGGGTAGGTTGAGAGGCGTAGGTTCTTCATGACGTCTGCACCACATGAGCCTTGTCTTCTTTCCTCCACAGCTCTGTCATTTACTCAGTGCTGTGGACTTCGACCATCCTGATATGAAAGCTGTGCAGGTGTCCACAGTAGATGCTTTTCAGGGAGCTGAAAAGGAGATCATTATTCTGTCCTGCGTAAGGACCAGACAAGTAGGATTTATTGATTTAGAAAAAAGAATGAATGTTGCATTGACCAGAGGAAGGAGGCATTTGTTGATTGTAGGAAATTTAGCCTGTCTGAGGAAAAATCGACTATGGGGACGTGTGATCCAACACTGTGAAGGTAAAATAAAAATGTATTTAATTCAAGCATTTTGAATTAAAACTGACTTTTGGGTTAGTGCTTGGGGTGGTTCAGGTAGGAACAGCTCTGAATTTGCCACTATGGGAGATGAGTGAAATGGTAATATGGAAACTACTGTAAAGTATAGTTGTCTCATGTTTTGTATCTTTCTAAGGGAGGGAAGATGGATTGCAACACGCAAGCCAGTATGAACCACAGCTGAACCATCTCCTTAAAGATTATTTTGAAAAACAAGCAGAAGAAAAACAAAAGAAAAAGAGAGAAAAAGATAAATCTAAAGATAAATCTTATTTGCAGAAAGACATGATATAGTTTGTATTTATATAATTTCAAATTCATTTTACACTATACATTTGTATATTTTTATTACCCCAAACCCATTATTGAAATAAAAAAGATATTTAAACAAAAGTAAATAAACATATGTAAAATTTTGCTCTTCAGAAAAAGTATAGTTACTTATATTAAGATAGGCAGATGTTGAAAGTAATATATAATCTCACTAATAAAAATAATTTTTTTCTAAAAATTATGGCTTCTGTTTGCTAAAGAAATGAATTTTACAAGGAGCAGGAAAAAGCCTTTATGGGGAATACCAATGTTACTTCAAAAATAAGTGAATATCTCAAAAGCTCATCTGTTAAAACATGTCTACACAGTTATACCAACACACTCCTTTCTGAGCTACAGCTCTAGCTGAATCTTTTAAAAATAATTATAATGCCCTGTCATTTTATAAGTAAAAACATATTCACAATAAAACTTTCAAGCAGTACAAAAGAAAGAAGAGAAATGAACTAAAAGTTCATTCCTGAAGACAGCAGTGCTCAAAACTGGCCATGACCCTGGTATAGTAGGTGCTCAATAAGTATCTGTGGGATGAATGAATGAATGGATGGATGAAAGACTCCCTTTGGCTCATTTCATTCTATAGTCTTTTTCCTGTGCATTTACTTGCATAGTAGTTATTGGTATATATAGTATATAATGGATTTTAAAATATTATAAAAAGAATGCATTCCCCTTATAGAAAATCTGCAAAATACAGAAGAGTATACAATAGAAAATAAAAAGCACCTGGAGATTCACTACCCAGAGATAATAATTGCTAACATATTGCTTCAGTCTTTTTTCTATCCTTATATTCCATATGTAAATAAGTTAAACCGTTTGTTGTATGATTTTTAGCCATTATTAAAGGAACATTTACTTATCCTACATGGAAAAATGGCAAGGGCTTGATTATAATTAATACCAATGAAATATTTGTCTTTACCAATTAAAAACTCATATTTTTTATGAGTGATGCAAGTCAATTTTTTTTTTCTTTTTTTTTTTGCGGTACGCGGGCCTCTCACTGCTGTGGCCTCTCCCGCCGTGGAGCACAGGCTCCGGACGCGCAGGCTCAGCAGCCATGGCCCACGGGCCCAGCCGCTCCGCGGCATGTGGGATCCTCCCGGACCAGGGCATGAACCCGTGTCCCCTGCATCAGCAGGCGGACTCTCAACCACTGTGCCACCAGGGAAGCCCAACATTTATTTTAAAGATGCAGAAAATTGCTTACTTGAATTACTTCACTGTAAAACATGGCCAGTCTACCTCTATGAAACTCTTCTTTTGTTTGGGACAAAAATAAATCTAACGAAGAAAGAAAAGTTGTAATTCTCCAAGCCTTGTCCGCAATGTGTTAATGATTGCAACAGCATTTGCTCTTTTAATGTAAGTGAAAGATGTGACTCTCGAGTTCCAGGCAATACCTGACTGAATAGGAGACACCTCAGAAATTACTCTTTGCTTTATAAAGCAGAAACTAACACACCATTGTAAAGCAATTATACCCCAATAAAGATGTTAAAAAAAAAAAAAAGAAATTACTCATTGCCCCTTGGGGACCCTGGTGGGGCCCAAAAGCCCCTTGAGCCCAGCACATCCTCAGTAGATTCACTAGGACAGAGACCCAGGCCTGAAGATAGCATGTGAGATGCCACCTGTAGGCTAGACTGGGTGGGTGCCCCAGCTGAGCTCCGCATCACCATCTGGGGAAACAGGAGGGGAGAGAAGCCTTTAACAATCTGCCATTACCCCAAAGAGGCCTTGCTTAGTTGGAAGTTACTTTTCTACCCTGGAATTGCGTGTCTTACAACCAGAAGAAAAAGAGTAACCTTAATGGACCAGTTTACTTCCCAACTCTACTGAGAATGCAAACTTGAGTGCCACCTTATGTCAATTACATGGACAAGAAAGGAACCACATTTTCACAAAACACAAGATGGCAGAACAGAAGGACCTTGAGCTCATCTTCTCTTACGAGGAGATTAAAAATGAAAAAGACTGAAAAAAAAAAATTAAAAAGACTGGAACCTACCAAAAAAGATGTTCTACATCCAAAGACATAAAGAAACCCAACAAGATGGTAGGAGGGACACACACGATATAATCAAATCTCATAACCCCCGGGTCAGCAACCCCCAAACTGGGGAACAATTATATGACAAAAGTTCTACCACAGGAGAGTTCTGAGCCCCTCGTCAGGCTCCTCAGCCTGGGGGTCTGGCATCAGGAGGAGGAGCCCCCAGAGCATTTGGCTTTGAAGGCCAGCAGCACCAGAGTGCAGGAGCTCCATAGGACTGGGGGAAACAGACTCCACTCTGGGAGGGTACACACAAGGTCTCATGCGCACCAGGACCCAGGGCAAAAGCAGTGACTTCATAGGAGCCTGGGCCAGACCTACCTGCTGGTCTTAGAGGGTCTCCTGGGAAGGTGGAGGGCAGCTGTGGCTCACTGTGAGGACAAGGACACCAGTGGTGGGCCTACTGGGGAGCATCCATCAGTGTGAACTGTCCTCGAGACTGCCATTTTGGGACCAAGACCTGGCCCACCCCAAAAGCCTGTGGACTCCAGTGCTGGGACGCCTCAGGCCAAACAATAGGGCAGGAACGCAGCCCCACCCATCAGCAGACAGGCTGCCTAACAACGTCCTGGGCCCACAGCCACCTCTTGACACGGCCCTAGACATGGCCCCGCCCACCAGAGGGCCAAGACCCAGCTCCACCCACCAGTGCCCAGGCACTGGCCCCTCCCACCAGGAAGCCTGCACAAGCCTCTAGACCAGCCTCACTCACCAGGGGCAGACACCAGAAGGAAGAAAACTAAGATCCTGGGGCTTCCCTGGTGGCACAGTGGTTGAGAGTCTGCCTGCCGATGCAGGGGACACGGGTTCGTGCCCTGGTCCAGGAAGATCCCACATGCCGCGGAGCAGCTGGGCCTGCACGTCCGGAGCCTGTGCTCCGCAACGGGAGAGGCCACAGCAGTGAGAGGCCCGCGTACTGCAAAAAAAAAAACCAAAAAAAAACCACTAAGATCCTGCAGCCTGTGGAACCAAGTCAGCAGACATAGATCATAACCTACCCTGGGACCAGCTGGTCCCTGGCCCTTGGGTGACAAGAGGCAAGTGTACTGCTGGGACTCATAGGATACCTCCCATAGCGGGCCCCTTATCCAAGGTTGAGAAACATAACTAACCTTCCATATATCTAAAAATACAAATATAAATGTAGACAAAATGAGATAGCAAAGGAATATGTTCCAGACAAAAGAACAAATCAAAACCCCAGAAGAACAACTAAGTGACATAGCGATAGGCTATCTACCTGAGGAAGAGTTCAGAGTAGTGATCATAACCATGATCCAAGAACTCAGGGAAAGAATGGATGCACAGAGTGATAAGCTACAAGAAGTTTTCAACAGAGAGTTAGAAAACGTAAAGAACAACCAGAGTTGAAGAATACAATAACTACAATGAAAAACACACTAGAAGGAATCAATAGCAGAAGAATATGAGGCAATATGAGGCAGAAGAATGGATAAGTGACCTGGAAGACAGAATGGTGGAAATCACTGCCATGGAACAGAATAAAGAAAAAGAAATGACAATTTAAGAGACCTCTGGGACAAGATCAAATGCACCAACATTCACATTATAGGGGTCCCAGAAGGAGAAGAGAGAGAAAGCCTGAGAAAATATTTGAAGAGATAATAGCTGAAAACTTCCCTAAAAACAGAAAGGAAACAGTCACCCAAGTCCAGGAAGTGCAGAGAGTCTCATATAGGATTAACCCAAGGAGGGACATGCTGAGACACACAGTAATCAAACTGATGAAAATTAAAGATAAAGAGAAAATATTAAAAGCAGCCAGGGAAACCAGCAAATAACATGTAATGGAATCCCCATAAGGTTATCAGCTAATTTTTCAGCAGAAACTCTGCAGGCCAGAGGGGATGGCACAATATATTTAAAGTGATGAAAGGGAAAAACCTACAACCAAGAATACTCTACCCAGCAAGGCTCTCAGATTTGATGGAGAAATCAAAAGCTTTACAGATAAGCAGAAGCTAAAAGAATTCAGCCCCACCAAACCAGTTTTATAACAAATGCTAAAAGAACTTCTCTAGGCAGAAAAGACCACAACTAGAAACACGAAAACTACAAATTGGGAAAGGTCACTAGTAAAGGCAAACATATAGTAAAGGTAGGAAATCATTCACATACAAATATAACATCTAAACCAGTAATCATGAGGAGAAGAGTGCAAATGTAGGATATTTGAAATTAAGAGACCAGCAATTTGGGACTTCCCCTGGTGGTCCAGTGGTTAAGACTCCACGCTCCCAATGCAGGAGGGCCCAGGTTCAATCCCTGGTCAGGGAACTAGATCCCACACGCTGCAACTAAGAGCCCGCATGCTGCAACTAAAGATCCCACATGCTGCGACTAAAGATCCTGCATGCCGCAATGAAGATGCTGTGTGCTGCAACTAAGACTTGGCACAGCCAAATAAATAAATAAATGTTAAGAAAAAGAGACCGGCAACTTAAAACAATCATATATATATATACAGACTTCTATATCAAAACCTCATGGTGACCACAAACCAAAAGTCTATAATAGATATACCACCACACACAAAAGAAAAAGGAATCCAAACACAATACTAAAGATAGTCATCAAATCACAGGGTAAGAGAATAAAAGAGGAAAGGAATAAAAAAAGACCTACAAAAACAAATCCAAAACAATTAACAAAATAGCAGTAAGAATATACATATCGATAATTACCTCAAATGTAAATGGATTAAATGCTCCAACCAAAAGACACAGACTGGCTGAATGGATACAAAAACAAGACCTGTATATATGCTGTCTACAAGAGAGGCACTTCAGATCTAGAGACACACATACAGACTGAAAGTGAGGGGATAAAAAAAGGTATTCCATGCAAATAGAAATCAAAAGACACCTGGAGTAGCAATACTCATATCAGACAAAATAGACTTTAAAATAAAGACTGTTACAAGAGACAAAGAAGGACACTACATAATGATCAAGGGATCAATCCAAGAAGATATAATAATTGCAAATAACATGCACTCAACATAGGAGCACCTCAATATATAAGGCAAATGTTAACAGACATAAAAGGAGAAATTGACACTTATACAATAATAGTGGGGAACTTTAACAACCCATTTTCATCAATGGACAGATCATCGAGACAGAAAGTCAATAAGAAAACACAGGCCTTAAATGACACATTAGACCAGATGGACTTAATTGATATTTATAGAGCATTCCATCCAAAAGCAGCAGAATATACATTCTTTTAAAGTGCAGATGGAACATTCTCCAGGATAGATCACATGCTGGGCCACAAAGCAAGCCTCAGTAAATTTAAGAAAACTGAAATATCAAGCATCTTTGCCGACCACAACACTATGAGAAATCAACTACAAGAAAAAAACTGCAAAAAACAAACACATGGAGGCTAAACAATATGCTACTACACAACCCATGGATCATTGAAGAAATCAAAGAACTCAAAAAATATCTAGAGGTAAATGAAAATGAAAACACAGTGATCCAAAACCTATGGGATGCAGCAATTCTAAAAGCAGTTCTAAGAGGGATGTACATAGCAATACAAGCTTACCTCAGGAAACAAGAAAAATCTCAAACAACCTAACCTTACACCTAAAGCAACTAGAGAAAGAAGAACAAACAAAACCCAAAGTTAGTTAAAGGAAAGAAATCATAAAGATTAGAGCAGAAATAAATGAAATAGAGATGAAGAGCACCATAGAAAAGATCAATGAAACGAAAACTGGTTCTTTGAAAAGATAAACAAAATTGATAAACCTTAAGCCAAACTCATCAAGAAAAAAAGGGAGAGGGCCCGAATCAGAAATGAAAAAGGAGAAGTCACAACTGGCCCTATAGAAATACCAAGGATCTTAAGAGTCTACTACGAAAAACTATATTCCAATAAAATGGACAGATTCTTCACATACTTGTCTGCTGATGCAGTCACAAGACAGCCCTTGATTTGACTGCTTAGATCAAGATGAGAAATTTCATCACTGTGTGCATTAAGTGTAAAAACTGGCTTATCTGAGCATGCATCCAAATTATATACAAAACCATCATTTGTACTGGCCAAAAAATGACAAGGTGAAAAGTGATTCCAAGTCACTCTCAATCTGCCCACTGAATCGCCACATTTGATGGCTTTCCTCTGGACTTCGGCAGTCATACAAAGCCACTGACTTATCACATGATCCAGAAATCAGAGTCTGTGCTTCAAATGGATGAAACTGGAGAGTCTGGATCTTGTCTGTATGTATGGCAAGGCTGGCTGCTGGTTTCCCCAAGGACGTATCCCACAGAATAACAGTGTTAGCTGATGCACTGGCCGGCACATTTCTGATCAGCTTATTCCAAGAAAGGTCAAGGACAGCATTGGTATGCCCATCTGCTGAGGAATTCATCTTTCCTTTCTTTTTCTTCTTTTTTGATAGCTTATTTCTAAGTGTAAAGACTGGCTCTAAAGAGTTCCACTATATCGAAATCCCACACTTCAATGACGGGGGTCATGTTTCCCACAGCAATGTAATTTCCAGTTGAATCATCTGGGCTAGGATCAAAATTCAGCCATTCAACACTCAAAGGGTATGCAGACAACAGGATATCATGGTGGACATAAAAAGAATCTTCTTATTGGTTATAAACATGTACCTCTAAATTGCATTGGTCCTGTTCGGCTCTGCCACAAACTATGAGAATGTCATTGGGCTTAATCAAGAAAACTTCACATTCGTACTGCTCCATATCTTTCAGAGTAACATAAGGATCTTGATCATTACTCCCATAGACTGTAAGACCCAAAAGAAACTCACCAAGAGTTTCAGTATCTGGGTCACCTTCTTCATTATATTTATCTAAGTCATACTCAGCCAGCTCATCATCATCCAGCGTCCTGTCATCCTCTGGGTCACCATCCTCCAGGGGCTCCCGAAGTCGGGCCTGGGTACAGACATGCTGCATGCCATCTTCTGAAGGATCACCTGTCTCCTCTTCATCACTGCCACCTTTTTCTTGTAATTTTTCCTTTGCTTCAGCAATAAGACGTTTCACTTCTTTTTCATTAAGCTCTACAGATTCTTCTAGGTAGAAGAAATGGACAGGGGCTTCCCTGGTGGCACAGTGGTTAAGAATTTGCCTGCCAATCCAGGGGACACGGGTTCGAGCCCCAGTCCGGGAGGATCCCACATGCCATGGAGCAACTAAGCCCACACGCCACAACTACTGAGCCTGCGCTCTGAAGCCCGTGGGCAACAACTACTGAAGCTCGTGGGCCTAGAGCCCATGCTCCGCAGCAGAAGAGGACACTGCAGTGAGAAGCCTGCACACCAGAACAAAGAGCAGTCCCCACTCGCCACAACTAGAGAAAGTCCCTGTGCAGCAACAAAGACACAACACAGCCAAAAAAAAAAAAAAAAAAAAACTTAGTAAGAAAAGAGTGTAAAGTAACCTAGTAATAATTAAAAAAAAAAAAAAGAAATGGAAAGATTCTTAGAAAGGTACAATCTCCCGAGACTTAACCAGGAAGAAATAGAAAATATGAACAGACTAATTACAAGTACTGAAATTGAATCTGTGATTTAAAAACTCCCAACAAATGAAAATCCAGGACCAGACAGCTTCACAAACGAATTCTACCAAACATTTAGGGAAGAGTTAACACCTATCCTTCTGAAACTATTCCAAAAAATGGCAGAGGAAGGAACACTTCTGAACCCATTCTACGAGGCCAGCATCACCCTGATACCAAATCAGACAAAGATATCACAAAAAAGAAAATTACAGGCCAATATCACTGATGAACATAGACGCAAAAATCCTCAACAAAATACTAGCAAACCGAATTCAACAATACATTAAAAGAATCATGCACCATGCTGAGTGGAATTTATCCCAGGGATACAAGGACTTTTAAAATTTATTTATTTTTATTTTTAATTTATTTTGGCCATGCTGCCCAGCTTGAGGGATCTTAGTTCCCTGACCAGGGATTGAACCTGTGCCCCCTGCAGTGGAAGTATAGAGCAAGGACTTTTCAATATCTGCAAATCAATCAGTGTGATGCACCACATTAACAAATTGAAGAATAAAAACTATAAGATCATCTCAATAGATGCAGAAAAAGCTTTTGATAAAATTCAACACCCATTTATGATAAATACTCTCCAGAAAGTGGGCATACAGGGAACCTACCTCAACATAATAAAGGCCGTATATGACAAACCCACAACTAATGTCATACTCAGTGGTGAAAAGCTCTAAGACCAGGAACAAGACAAGGATGTCCACTCTTGCGACTTTTATTCAACATATTTCTGGAAGTCCTAGCCATGGCAATCAGAGAAGAAAAAGAAATAAAAGGAATCCAAATTGGAAAAGAAGTAGTAAAACTGTCACTGTTTGCAGATGACATGATAATACACATAGAAAATCCTAAAGACGCTACCAGAAAACTACTAGAGCTCATCCATGAATTCAGTAAGTCGCAGGATACAAAATTAATACACAGAAATCTGTTGCATTTCTATACACTAAAAATGAAAGATCAGAAAAGAGAAATTAAGGAAACAATCCCATTTACCATCACATCAAAACGAATAAAATACCTAGGAATAAACCTACCTAAGGAGGCAGAAGACCTGTACTCTGAAAACTATAAGAAGCTGATAAAAGAAACTGAAGATGACACAAACAGATGGAAAGATGTACCGTGTTCTTGGACTGGAAGAATCAATGTTGTCAAAATGACAATACTACCCAGAGCAATCTACAGATTCAAGGCAATCCCTATCAAATTACCAATGGCATTTTTCACAGAACTAGAACAAATAATTTTTAAATTTGTATGGAAACACAAAAGACCCCGAATAGTCAAAGCAATCTTGAGAAACAAAAACAGAGCTGGAGGAATCAGGCTCCCTGACTTCAGACTATACTACAAAGCCATAGTCATCAAAACAATATAGTACTTGCACAAAAACAGAAATACAGATTAATGGAATAGGATAGAAAGCCCAGAAATAAATCCATACACCTGTGGTCAATTAATCTATGACAAAGGTGGAAAGAGTATACAGTGAAGAAAAGACAGTCTCTTCAATAGGTGGTGCTGGGAAAACTGGACAGCTACATGTAAAAGAATGAAATTAGAACATTCTCTAACACCACACACAAAATAAACTCAAAATGGATTAAAGTCCTAAATGTAAGACCAGATACTATAAAACTCTTAGAGAAAAACATAGGCAGAACATTCTTTGACATAAATCACAGCAATGTCTTTTTGGATGTGTGACCTAGAGTAATGGGGAATAAAAACAAAAATAAACAAATGGGACCTAATAAACTTAAGAGCTTTTGCACAGCAAAGGAAACCATAAAACGAAAAGACAACATACAGAATGGGAGAAAATATTTGCAAATGATGTGACCGACAAGAGATTAATCTCCAAAATATACCAAAAAAAGAATACAACTCAATATCAAAAATACAAATAACCCAATCAAAAAATGGGCAGAGGATCTAGATACACATTTCTCCAAAGAAGACATACAGATGGCCCACAGGCACATGAAAAAATGTGCAACATTGCTAATTATTAGAGAAATGCAACTCAAAACTACAACGAGGTATCACGTCACACTGGTCAGAATGGCCATCATCAAAAAATCTACAAATAGGGCTTCCCTGGTGGCACAGTGGTTGAGTCTGCCTGCCAATGCAGGGGACACAGGTTCGTGCCCCGGTCCGGGAAGATCCCACATGCCGCGGAGCGGCTGGGCCCGTGAGCCATGGCCACTGAGCCTGCGCGTCCAGAGCCTGTGCTCCGCAACGGGAGAGGCCACAACAGTGAGAGGCCCGCGTACCGCAAAAAAAAAAAAAAAAAAAAATCTACAAATAATAATTGCTGGAGATGGTGTGGAGAAAAAGGAACCCTCCTACACTGTTGGTGGGAATGTAAATTGGTACACCATTATGGAGAACACTATAGAGGTTCCTGAAAAAACAAATAGAGTTACCATATGATCCTGCAATCCCACTCCTGGACATATACTCAGAGAAAGCCATAATTCAAAGAGATATGTGCACCCCAATTTTCACAGTATCACTATTTACAATAGCCAAGACGTGGGAACAACCTAAATGTCATTGCCAGAGGAATGGATAAAGAAGATGTGGTATATTTATATAATGGGTATTACTCAGGCATAAAAGAGAATGAAATAATGTCATTTGCAGCAACACGGATGGACCTAAAGATTATCATCCTAAGTGAAGTAAACCAGACAAAGAAAGACAAATATCGTATCACTTATATGTGGAATCTATATAAAAAAAGGATACAAATGAACTTATATACAAAACAGAAATAGACCCACAGACACAGAAAACAAACTTATGGTTACCAAAGGGGAAAAGGGGGAGGAGGGACAAATTAGGAGTTTGGGATTAACATATACACACTACTATATATAAAATAGATAACCAACAAGGACCTACTGTATAACACAGGGAACTATAGTCAATGTTTTGTGATAACCTATAAAGAAAAAGACCCTGAAAAAAATAGATACTTATGTATGTATAACTGAATCACTTTGCTGTCCTGAAACTAACACAACATTGTAAATGAACTATACAAAGGAAGGAAGGAAGGGAGGGAGGGAGGGAGGGAGGGAGGGAGATGTGATTCTCAACAGTTCCTTACATTGGGTAAGGAATAGTTAAAGGAAGTATTACAGAGCCACGCTTTACCTCTGAGCTGTACAATCTGACAACACATATTTAAACTTTATTCCTGAGTTTTGCTACCCAAACTTCCCCTATTTTTCATTTCTTTTTTTTGTTTTGTTTTTTGTGGTACGCGGGCCTCTCACTGCTGTGGCCTCTCCCATTGCAGAGCACAGGCTCCGGACGCGCAGGCTCAGCGGCCATGGCTCACAGGCCCAGCCGCTCCGCGGCATGTGGGATCTCCCCGGACTGGGGCATGAACCCGTGTCCCCTGCAGCGGCAGGCGGACTCTCAACCAGTGCGCCACCAGGGAAGCCCTATTTTTCATTTCTTGAGTCAATCCATTCTTGGCCATCTGGAGCTAGGTCTCAAGTAATTTTTTTTTCCAAGAAGAGTGTATAAATGACATAACTTTTGAGGCTTGGTATATCTGAGGATATATTTTTGTTACATATACTTATGAGAGCTATCTAAACACCATGGGAATTGCCCTTGGACTCACTTCCTGTTCATTTGGATGACCGTTGACTTTCCATCTCAGATCTACACCATATGGCAGGCTGATTTTGCACAGCTCGTCGTCTAATTCCTACTGGTTTTCATCTAATACTACTCAAAGACTTTGACAGTCTTCCCCACCTGTGCTCATGCTACCGTTAGTTCCCACATCCAGTCTCATTTTGTCAGTTTTCAAGAAATTTTGATTTCTGCAACGATGTAGAAAGAGGTCTTGATGGTGTAGAGCAGGATCTCTCAACTTCGGCGCTCTTGACATGCGGGGGTAGATAATTCTTTGCTGTGGGGGGCTGTCCTGTGCCTCATAGGATGTTTGGCAGCATCTCTGGCCCCTGCCCCTTAGATGCCAGTGCCACCTTCCCCACACGCTGTGACAACTAAAAAAGTCTCCAGCCATTGCCAAATATCCTGATATAGAGTGGGCCCAGCATCCCAGCCGTCTCCAAAAGAGGCAGCTGCACTTACAAGTGTGGCTGCCCCATTTCCTGGCTGGTGTCCCTCTTGTATTTTTGATCCAGGCAACAGTTAATAAAGGAGAGCGGAGAATCTTTTTATTTTTAGGTAGGCGTGCCTGCCCATTTCTAATGGCATTATACAGGTAGTCCACCAGGCATGTTCCCAGTCCAGTGCTGTCATCCTTATAGCTCATGACTCTTCCTCCCAACTTCTGAGATTATGAGTGTCAAATACTTATCTTATGTGTCTTCACAGTTATTTTAATGTGACAGAGACTACTGAAACCTTTTAAACAGGAACACATCAAAATCTTTAGAAGAACTTCCAATTCACTTAGCAATATTCTTATATAGAACATAATAATAGGTATAAATGTTAATAGGTGTAGTAGGTGGTTAAGAGATTGATAGTATGGTATACGGTATTCTACTTTTGCTAAGGGGTAGCTATATCTTATCATTACATACCTAAATTTTTCTCTAATTTATAGTATATATATATATATATATATATATTTTGTTTTTCCTTAATGGCAATACTTTTTTTTTGATAAGTTGACATTCCATTTTTTTTTCTTTTTACCTTTTGACCCCCTTCACCCATTTCTCCCACCCCAGCCCCCCATCTCAACACTGATCTGTTCTCTGTTCTATGAGATTTTTTGCTTTGTTGTTTTTGTTTTTTAGATTCCACGTATAAGAGAGACAATATGGTATTTGTCTTTCTCTGTCTGACTTATTTCAGTTAGCATAATGTCCTCAGGGTTCACTGATGTTGTCGTAAATGGCAAGATTTCCTTTTTATTAATGGCTGAATAATATTCCATTGTATATACACAGTCATCCTTTGGTATCCGAGGGAGACTGGTTCCAAAACTCCCATTGGATAACACATCCGTGGATGCTCAAGTCTCTTCTATAAAATTGTGTAGTGCTGCATATAACCTACGTACCTCCTATCATATACTTTATTTTTAAAATAATTTTATTCAACACTACAATGCGATAACCTTGCCTCTGCCAGAGATTTGTGTTTAATTCTTTTTAAAAATTTTTATTGGAGTATAGTTGATTTCAACGTTGTGTTACCTTCTGCTGTACAGCAAAGTGAATCAGTTATATATATACATATATCAGCTCTTTTTAAGATTCTTCTCCCATGTCATTATGGAGTATTGAGTAGAGTTCCCTGTGCTATACAGTAGGTCCTTATTAGTTGTCTATTTTATATACAGTAACGTGTATATGTCAATCCCAATCTCCCAATTTATCCCTCTGCCCTTTCCCCACTGGTAACCATAAGACTGTGGTGACTCTATGTCTGTTTTGTAAATAAGTTCATTTGTACCATTTTTTTCGATTTCACATATAAGTGATATGATATTTGTCCTTTTCTGACTTACTTCACTCAGTATGACAACCTCTAGGTCCATCCACGTTGCTGCAAATGTCATTACTTAATTCTTTTTTATGGCTGAGTACTATTCCATTCTATATATGTACCACATCTTCTTTAGCCATTCGTCTGTTGATGGACATATAGGTTGCTTCCATGTCCTGGCTTTTGTAAATAGTGCTGCTATGAACATTGAGGTGCATGTATCTTTTTGAATTACGGTTTTCTCTGGGTATATGCCCAGAGAAAGGCATTGTAGGATCATATGGTAACTCTATTTTTAGTTTTTTAAGGAACCTCCATAGTGGTTGTACCAATTTCCCACCTACAATGTAGAAGGGTTTCCTTTTCTCCACACCCTCTCCAGAATTTATTGTTTGTAGATTTTTTGATGATGGCCATTCTGATCGGTGTGAGGAGATGCCTCAATGTAGTTATGATTTGCTTCCCATATACTTTAGATAATCTCTAGTTCACTTATAATACCTAGTACAATGTAAATGCTATGTATGTAAATAGTTGCCGGAGTGAGACAAATTCAAGTTTTGCTTTTTGGAACTTTCTAGAATTTTTTTTCAAATATTTTTGATCTGTGTTTGGTTGAATTTGTGGATGCAGAACTTGTGGATTAGAGGGCTGAGTGTATACCACAATTTCTTTATCCACTCATCCACTGATGGACACTTAGGTTGTTTCCATATCTTGATTATTTTAAGTAATGCTTCAGTGAACATGGGGTTGCATATATCTGTATAATTTACAGTATATTAAAGTTAACAGAGTTCTAAAACCTAATTAACAGAAAACATTAGTGTTGCAGAATTGCTTCTGGGCCAACTTTTTCTCTTTTTTCTAGCCCACCTGCATAATTTACCATATTAAGCAGTCCTTTACACAAGGCACTTTAGAAAAGAAAAAGAAGTAATAGTGGTGTGAGAAAAAACGGGAAGAGATGGAAATGGCTCAGTCTATCTTCTTTTGCTTCCCTCAGCCCAGGGTGGAGATTCACAGTTTAGGCTTTCTTTCCCTCTGGGTGGACATGACTTACAGTGGATACGGTGTTGGTGTCTTTTTCTCTGGTTCTCATCTTTCCTAGCCTGGAGAGAGACTATCTGCATTGGCTCACAGAGCACCATCCCAGGGTGTACTGTCTGGTGCAGCAGGTCTGGTGAACATGCAGGGGTCCGAGCCTACACAGTGTTCTTGCCCTAGCTCCTGCGCATCAGAGCACAATCAAGCTTCACGCATTCCTTCTCCCCAAGGCCGTTACAACAGAAATGGGGTGAGGGACAGTTAGCTCTCACTTCTTTATTTCCTTCAAAAACTCACTCAGTAAGAGGAGCTGGGGAATCTACTGACTTTCTCAAAGATTAATTTAATAAATCAAAACATTCTTCTGATTGGGTGGTGTTGACCACTGTAGAGTTGTTTTTGGTTCACGATCTATTCTGAGCAAAAACATACTGTCTGAACCCTGAATATTAGTAGGGCCTTAATTTCTATTTTCAAGAAGAAAAGGGCCATAACAATTCTTGATAAAGAAAAATCTCCCAAATCCAGACAATGCCTGCTTCATCTTTTTCATCTCAAATACCAAGGTTAGATAGACACAAATTGAACTTTAAGGAGTATCCCATTCAATAAACAACAAATATTAAAATTTCTCATCATTTTACAATATACTCAAAGTAGCAGGCCAGTTTTACAGCTAGAGCCATCATATATCTACAGATAGCAATAATATATATATAATTTTGGCCACGCTGCTTGGCATGCAGGATCCTAGTTCCCCAACCAGGGATCGACCCCGTGCCCCCTGCAGTGAAAGCACAGAGTCCCAACCACTGGACCACCAGGGAAGTCCCCAGATAGAAATAACATTAAAACAATGTTTCCCATCTTGTGCTCAGTAAGTGATAGAATTAAATAAGAATGTTCTCTAGATTTTTATTTATAAAAAAGGTCTGTTAGTTTAGGCATCACATAATGAAACAATGAAATTTCTAGGCTTTAATCCACTCACCAATTGCCTTTGCTTTACACAGGTTATGTGTGTGAGGTTTCTTCCAAGATTCTTTCACAAACATCACAATGATCCCTAGGGAGGAGAACAGGTATTTTCCCCGTTTTATAAATGATGAAGCCAACAGTCAGAGAAACTGAAGTGATCCATCTAATCTACCATACAAGGCAGGATACAGGCAGGGCTGGAACCCAGACTAATCCATGGAGTCTTTTCTGCTCCACTGCACTGCCTGCGTGGTAAGTCACTTCACTTTATCAAGCAGTGAAAGACACTAAAACCAAAAATCGTCTTTGACCGAACCAAACAGGCTCATTTCCTGATAATTTAACTTGGTTAATTTATTATGCAAAATATTAACAATTTATTTGTTTGAAAAATCTATACCTTCCTGCTAAATAAATTTTGCTAGAAAATGGGATTGTTGATTTTTCTTTGAAGGTCTTGAAGGTCTACATTTGCTACTAGAAGATCTGTTTAGACTTAATGCAAGAAAAACTGATTATTAACAAAAATGTAGTAATAGCTGAGCTGGTGATTCTGTTCTTATTATCAAAAGTCAGTTAAAAATTAATAATTATGTTGCATACTCTGCTCCACTCTGCAGCCAACCCCTGTCCTTAGAAACATACATTTCGGGCTTCCCTGGTGGCGCAGTGGTTGAGAGTCCGCCTGCCGATGCAGGGGACACGGATTCGTGCCCCGGTCTGGGGAGATACCACATGCCACAGAGTGGCTGGGCCCGTGAGCCATGGCCACTGAGCCTGCGCGTCCGGAGCTTGTGCTCTGCAACGGGAGAGGCCACAACAGTGAGAGGCCCGCGTACCGCAAAAGGAAAAAAAAAAAAAAAAAGAAACATACATTTCAATATTTGAGTTACTTGTGAAAAATCACAAGTTAAAATCTGAGATTACGAAGCCTGGCTTAAAACTTCAAAATAAAACATAACTATTGGTATTGTTCTTTAATATCTGAACAAAAAGAATGTTTGATTTGGAGATGCCAAAGCAAGCCTCAAATGCTGCATGCTCTTGATTATGGTTTAATTTAAAGACAGCTGTGAAATAGCTTTATACTAATTTGATTCTTTTTATATTAAATAAGAATGAAATGGAAATTGGTGATTTACTTGACAGATATTGGACGCTGAAAATTAAATAATTGTTCTAAAAGCATTAGCTCAACACTGATTTGAAATGCCTGCTTTGTAATTAGTCATGAGTGAAATGTATGTTTAATTCAAGTTATGTTTCTGGTTTATATTAGCATGATTTGATTATAAAGTAAAGGAAAAATACAATCCAAGTATCTCTGCAAGCCCCTGAGTTCCTTTCATCCTGAAACACTAGTTAGGTTGATTTTTTTAAAAAACTCTTGTTAGTCTCTTGATTATAGATATTCCTTACTACTCTACTTTCTAATTGGGCAAATCTGATCTTGATAATACAGTAAATGAAGGGGTGTGTGTGTGTGTGTGTGTGTGTGTGTGTGAAAAATCAGGAAGCAGTCAACTTTCAGGTTAAAAAATTAGTAAAGGAGACTTCCTAAGTGAAAGTTTTAAGGTACCTATTGCTTCTTTTAAAACAAAAACTTCCAGTACATTGATTTTATTGGCTGAATGATGATGGATCTGTGGCTTCTTGGAATAGATTCTTTGGTTCCATTGAAGTCAGTGCATTCATTGAGCATCTACTCTGTGGCTGGTCCTGTGTAAATGGACAGCAGTCTGGTTCAGTCTGGAAGACATGTGCAGTGTATTTCTCAGCCCAGGCGTGGAGTATAGGTGAACTAGTTACATATCACTCTACCCCTACATGGGGCAAGCTAAAGCTCTCCCTGATGGAGAAACTTGGTGGAATTCTTGAGGTAAGAAAATTGGGCTTCTTTGGCCATTCTTTTGGAATGCACACTTCTAAATGAAACAAGACCAACATGGCCATGATGCTCTGGGAGCTCAGATACATTGTCCTCTACATCCTCAGGTTCCTTATCTCTAGAGTTAATGTCAGGCTTTCAGGCTTTGGGTTGTGAGGCAGAGACCAGACCTTTGAGGACCAAGTAAGGCAGTGAGAAGTAAACGAGGGATGGATGTGCACGGTGAGGAAGACACATGGTTGACAAATTCTGAGGCATGAAAAGATCCTAGGTCTTTCAGCACAGATGGTGTGTGTGGGAGGGGATGTGGGTGTAAAATCAGATCATCTGTGACTTCTTTTAGGTCTCACAGGCCTTATCTAGTGTTTTGAATGGATAATAACCTTCTCAACCCGCATGGTGACATCACATGAGTACAGGATCAGGGCAACAGGCAAAGTGTAATTGCTCAGTCTAGATGTTGTATGAGACTTGCTTTTTATTTTTTAATTATTGCCACAAAGTCAATCTTTTCTTTTTTTTAATTAATTAATTTATTTATTTTCGGCTGCGTTGGGTCTTCGTTGTTGCGCCCGGGCTTTCTCTAGTTGCGGCGAGCGGGGGCTACTCTTTGTTGAGGTGCGCAGGCTTCTCATTGCGGTGGCTTCTCTTGTTGCGGAGCATGGGCTCGAGGCGCGGGCTTCAGTAGTTGTGGCACGTGGGCTCAGTAGTTGTGGCGCACGGGCTTAGTTGCTCTGCGGCATGTGGGATCTTCTTGGACCGGGGCTTGAACCCACGTCCCCTGCATTGGCAGGCGGATTCTTAACCACTGTGCCACCAGGGAAGTCCGAGACTTGCTTTTATGTGCTGGCATACTCTAAGCAAGCTGACTGAATATAAAGGACCAAGAACAAAATAGACAATATATTGTGAAGAAGCTACATGAATAACTTTAGTGCCAATGGCTCTTCAGAATCATATTTTGCATTAATAATTTGGGACCAGCACCAGCATAGTAGGTGCTAAGTGTTTAGCCATTAGATAATATAATCTAGAATGTCCAGTGATCTTTTTTTTTTCTTTTTTGATTGCCTTCTTTTTAAGCATTTTCGTCTATATTCTTTTTTTTTTTTTTTTTTGCGGTACGCAGGCCTCTCACTGTTGTGGCCTCTCCCGTTGCGGGGCACAGGCTCTGGACGCGCAGGCTCAGCGGCCATGGCTCACGGGCCCAGCCGCTCCGCGGCATGTGGGATCTTCCCAGACCAGGGCACGAACCCGTGTCCCCTGCATCGGCAGGCGGACTCTCAACAACTGGGCCACCAGGGAGGCCCTCATCTATATTCTAAAACAAATCAGGGACTTCCCTGGTGGTCCAGTGGTTAAGACCCTGTGCTTCCACTGCAGGGGGCACAGGTTCGATCCCCGTCAGGGAACTAAGATCACACATGCCACGCGGCTAATAAATAAATAAATAAATAAACAAATCAAGTAGGGCTTGTTTCTCTTACCATCTAGTACTGGTTCACATATGTGCCTAAGCATATATATATTTGAAGCATACCTTTATATGTGAAGCATGAATACCTCACTTTGCGTTCTGTTTTTATTCATTATATCACATCTATTTTCTTTTTCCTTGTTTTTAAAATTTTATTTATATATTTTTAATAGGTAATAACACACACATGGGTCAATATTCAAGAGGAGAAGAAGGGAAGAGAGCGAAAAGCCTCCTTCCCTCCTGTGTCCCCGAGCTACCTAGCTCTCCTCCCCAGAGTCAACTGATATTATAAGGTTCTTATATTTCCTTCCAGAAATAGTTTACTAACATGCAAGTACATACATATAAATGGTCTCCCCTTTTACCTGGTAGCCTACTATACACATCTTCCTGTATCTGGTCTTTTTCACTAAACAGCGCATCTTAGAGTTCATTCCATGTTGTCTAGACTTTTAAAGAATTGCCTGGGATTTGTCAGCCCCTAGATTACTCCAGCACGCCACTGACCACAGCCTCTCCCCCTCACTTCCCCTACACATACTTTCCAGCCCCATCATGATCTCGCATCTCCTGACTCCTTGCTATTCTATCAGCTGCCTTTTATCTCCTCCTGTCACCATTATTTTGAATCATTCTCAGTTGCCTTGGTGCATTTCCTCTCTGCTACACGTTTTTCCATGGATTAGTCTAAACATCCTTTTCCATTTTCTTACACCTGGGCTGCTGGTGCTCTAGGGAAAAGTATACTAATGTGCAGATTAGTGCCACAACACATTTATGATAACTGATCTCACAGGTCCCACAGACCCAGAAGTTATACGTCCCTAATAAGCTCTTCAACTCACTGCCTCCAGTCACTCTTCCCACCAGAATGATTTTTCAAACATGCAAAAATCCCACTAATTCAATCCATCCCTCCACCCAAGGTAACCACTAATCCACTCTGTCACCACAGATCAGTTTGACCTGACTTAAAACTTCATGTAATTCAAACCATACAGTATCTACTCTTTCAAGTCCTTTTACTCAGCATGTTTTCAGGTATATCCATGTAATTACATGTCTCAGCAGTTCATTCCTTCTAATGCTGAGTCATATTCTCCTGTATGAATTTTGTTGTTGTTGTTTTAAATCTGTTCACCAGTTCTTCACCTCTCAGATACTTTCATCTTCTCTATTTTCTCTATCCTCTCTGAAACTCCTACCGGTCAGATGATGGACTCCTGGACTGATAAATATCAATATCTTTTCCTTACTGTTGTTTAATCTTTGACTTTTTTTTTCTATACTCTGGGAGATTCCTTTGAATTTATCTTTTTTTTTTTTGAAAGGACTTTATTTTTTTAGAGCACTTAGGTTTACAGCAAAATTGAGAAGGAGGTACAGAGATTTCCCATATACCTTCTGCTCCCACACACGCATAGCCTCTCCATTATCAACATCACTCATCAGAATGGTACATTTTTTTTTACCAAGGATGAACCTACATTGACACATCATAATCACCCAAAGTCTGAAGTTTACCTTAGGGTTCACTCTTGGTGTTGTACATTCTAATTCTATGGGTTTGGACAAATGTATAATGACATATAGCCATCATTATAATATTACACAGAGGGACTTCCCTGGTGGCGCAGTGGTTAAGAATCTGCCTGCCAATGCAGGGGACACGGGTTCGAGCCCTGGTCCAGGAAGATCCTACATGCTGCGGAGAAACTAAGCCCGTGAGCCACAACTACTGAGCCTGCACTCTAAAGCTCGCGAGCCACAACTACTGAGCCTGTGTGCCGCAACTGCTGAAGTCTGCATGCCTAGAACCCGTGCTTCGCAACAAGGGAAGCCACCACAATGAGAAGCCCGCGCACCACAACGAAGAGTAGCCCCTGCTTCCCGCAACTAGAGAAAGTGCGTGCACAGCAACGATGACCCAACACAGCCAAAAATAAAAAATATATATATATAGTAAAAGAAAAAAAAATCATACGAGTATTTCCCCTTCCCTAAAAAACCCTCTGTGTATACATTATTTGTAGACACTTAATGACAGCCAAATAACACTGTCCTAAGATTTCTCAATACATCTAAAAGAGAAAAGTGGTGGGCATCATCATATAATACTGATGTGATACAAAAGGCACCCAGACTTGAAACTTCACAGTGGCAGGCTGTATAAAATTTGTGTTGTGAGGTCCTTAGGGGAAAAAAAATATAAAATCTATCACATCAAACTAATATTGATTTGGATGGAATTGTTTTTATAGTTGTGCTTATATTTAATTAGTAAATTTGTTGGTTTCCATGGTTTCATAAGAGATATAAACATAAGAAATGTACACCAAGATTTATGTTTATAGATCTTTAAATAACATCATAACAATAGCCATGGTCTACACTGAGGGGAACACAGAGAATCTTTTCCTTTACAGAAGGATCAACATATTACTCAACGAAGGTGCACAGACCTGGAATTGTCAGGTCTTTGTAAACAGTGTGACAGGTCTAGACAGCGATCGGGATCCTGACCTTTAGCCAACACGTGACCTTGGGCAATAGTTTCCTCATTTGTGAAGATGGTAATGGCAACAATGCTCTCCTTGGGATTTGTGTGAAGACTAAGCAAAATAATATATTGAAAATTCCTACCTGGTACAGGGCCTGGCCCACTGTAGGTCTGCTTCCCCTCCACAAGAGGTAGTTCCTACTTCCTCAGTTTTCATCAGGTGTCAGCCACAGATAAGCCTATGAGAAAGCACTCCAGAAAACGCTGCCTCCTTGGCCACTCACTGCAACCTAAAAATATAGAGAAAGACTAAATGAAGGAAAAACTGCAAAAGAAATCATTCCTGTAAAAGACAGTTTTGGGAATTCCCTGGGTGGTCCAGTGGTTAAGACTCAGTGCTTTAACTGCCAGGGAACTAAGATCCTGCAAGCCGGGCAGTGCGGCCAAAAAAAAAAAAAAAAGACAGTTTTGTCAAGAGCGCTGATATTGATCTGCTCAGCCTTAGCACAGCCATGAACTATGTGCCATCTAATCAATGTTAATTAATTAAGAGGAGGAAGTGAAAAAAGTGATGGTCCTCATTCCTATGAATGTCTTGTTGACCTAAATTCTGACTTAGCTCCCCTACAATGATTAAATTCACTCTGTGTTCTATAGATACAGATTTATTTCTTCTTAAGTATTGAGTTAGAATTTCCAGTTGCCCACAAATTATGACTTGAAATCCCCATCAAGGTGTTCTTTCTTGGCCAAATGCTGGGAACAAAGGAATGTATTACTGACTTCTTACTGGACTGTATGCATATGTTTTTATCTATTATTTTAAAATTCTGTGTGGTATATTTTATTTCACCCCTATTTTGTGCGGAAAAGAAAAACACTTTGAGCTTTTGGGATAAGAAGAAAGGAAAGGGCTGCTATTTTAATAAGACGCTACTTCATAATTAGCTTATTCTGAATAAAGGAATTGTTTCCAAGCACCAGCTCCGGGGAAAAGTAAGCATTGTTGATGCCAATTTCATGAGACTGAGGACCAAAGGAAGATTCAGAGAAAAAAACCAAAGTACCATGTGATTCTTTGGGAGTGGCCAGCAATTTACCCTAAGGAACAATGCACAAAGCCCCAAAAAAGTCCTTAAACCTCCAATGACTCATTTTCTGAGAAACAGTGTTGGTCTCAAATCCAGTGTAACTCAAATAATTTGTAGTATAAGAGTAGAGGTCACTAGATTCATGAAAATAATAAAACTGTACTTTCCTCTCATTTTTAGTGGCACATTAGATTCTCCACAGCTGGGAAATTTTTAAAAAGGAAGGGAAAAGCTATGTTCTATTTAAGGCATTAACAGGAGTTCAAATTTGAGTTAATATTGACATGAAGTTTTAGTTTTTAATTCTAGCCTGTTTTACGTTTTCAGAATTTCTTAGTAAACGTTTACCCTGAAAATATATTGATTTTCCTGTACAATATTGTACTGTGAGATTATTCTTTCTTTTCCTTCAAGAGAAAATGAACTCTCAAATCCTCAAAAATAAAAACCCTGGAGAAAAAAGAATTTGCTTAGAAGCATGCCATTATCCTCTTGTAAATCCTTTCCTTTCTCTTATTCTGAGTCCTGCTGCCTCATGCACTGACAATAATACAACATAGTTTCAGTGTGGTGATTGGTGCTATAAACAGGCAGAGTTAAACAGAAACCCACAGCAGCCTCCTTCAGTGTAAAGTTGGCTTCTGTCAACAGAGAAAGCCAAAAGCATAGGAAAGCAAAACTCAGAACTAAACATTTTCTGGATCCTGATTATTTTTAAAATAGAAGCATCAGATGCTATATTTTCAAGCACAGAATGACAGAGGAGGAAAGTTTGTAATCACTACTGAGGAGTGGTCAAGAAACGCGTTTAAGAAAGGTTAGACATAAATAATTTCCTGTTACCAAATATTATTAAATAAGGAAATATATGACCTTAAGACATTGGTAAAAAAATCTTTCTTTAAAAATCCATGAAGTCGGGCTTCCCTGGTGGCGCAGTGGTTAAGAATCTGCCTGCCAATGCAGGGGACACAGGTTCGAGCCCTGGTCCGGGAAGATCCCACAAGCTGCGGAGCAACTAAGCCCGTGTGCCACAACTACTGAGCCCGTGCGCCACAACTACTGAAGCCCGCGCGCCTAGAGCCCGTGCTCCGCAACAAGAGAAGCCACCGCAGTGAGAAGCCCATGCACCGCAATGAAGAGTAGCCCCGGCTCACCACAACTAGAGAAAAGCCAGCGCGCAGCAACGAAGACCCAAGGCAGACAAAAATAAAATAAATAAATAATTAAAAAAAAAATCCATCCAGTTCCTGGGATGTGATCTCACACCTCCGGGAAAATTAGATGTGATTTACCCAGAAAAGAGAAAATAATAGCACTGAGGAGCTTTTCTTTCTCTGTGCAATCCCAGGAATTGTGATTTGACAAAAATTAAATTAAAAAATTAGCACTGAATGTTTCTCTTCTTTACAATGTTTCCATTATAATTAAATGTTCGTTTTTAAGTTATAGTATCCCATGTCAACACAAATGGTCCAGCTCCTGGGGCCTTAATTTTAACTGTGAGCAAGGTTTATGATATAACTCACCCCACTTCAGACATCTCTGATCTGAAATTTACTCCCAATCTTTAATGAAGACTAAAAAAGACAAAGGCATTTCCAGAAGGCCATTTTTTTTTACATAACAATTTCTGACTATAAATGTTCCAAAATTTACTTGGAAAACACAACAAAGAAAATTTAAATTACCAATAACAAAAAGATAAGTAATGTGAATATTTTTCTCTCCTGGATGTCTGTGTTTCTATTTCCCTCCAATCATTCAGAGATATAAATCATCTACATATTGGGGTCATACTAAGCATTATATCAAATTTGAAAAAAATTAAATATCCATCAAAAATATGATTTTAAAGTCTGCACGACATTTTGTTACTGTGGCAGTATTATATTTATTATTAGTTAGTCTCTACTGTTGGTAAATGTGGACAGCTTAAAAGATTCACAGGTAAAGTGCTAAAATAACACGTCCTTAAGTTGCCTTTGACACTTGGGAAAGCACAATTTCCCTGACAAAGTTAAGGACAAGCAAATTTAAGCAAGAAAGAGATGAAGCAGAGCGGAAATAAGAATTCGGGCGTCTGGATTCAGGGATGAGGCCCAAGGCGACTGGCACATTGAGCCTCTTAGACTCCTCCCCCAACATTTTACAGACATGACATCTAGCTAAAATGAGCATCAAGCACCAATTCGGAAGAGAATAAAAAATACCAGGGGAGCGACAAGCACTCTGGAGAATGAATCTGGAAGTGGCTCTGGGTGTGAGGAGAATCACAGATCTCTACTGACATAGTATATACCCGCTAAGTGCATACGAGGTCCTTTTAACAGTCTGGAGTCTAAGTCTTTCCCCAAAACGATTGAGTCTTGGCGTCGCTTCTAGCGGCTGAATAGCTAACTCCTCAAAACAAAAGTCTTGTGACCGAGGCCCGCTCGTTCTCAAACTTGGCAGCCATCAGAACCACTGGAGGAGGTGTCTTATAGGTCAGTTTATTTCGGCTCCGAGGCGCACACCACTGACGCTTTTGAGCCTGAAGGTTACAGGTGGCCGCGTACCTGCGTTCGAAACCCGAGCCGCAGGGGAAGGCCCCAGAGCCGGTCCCGGGAGGGACTGCGAAGCGACGCCCAGCCCAACGCGGTGTCTGCGGCTGGCGGGCCGGGCAGGGGGCTTGTCCGCGGACCCCGCCAGAGGGCGCCAGGACCTCGCCGCGCGCCCAGCGGCCCCGGACCTTAGGCGAGACCTGAAAAATGCTCAGGTGCGGCAGGAAGGGCGCGTGATCCCGGGCCGCGGCGGGCTGTACCGGCGCCTGCTCCAAACCCATCCGCGCTCCGGCTCCCTCGGCTATCGCCCGAGCGTAAGACCTTGTTTTGTGTTTTATTTTAAAAGCCTTCTCCGCCCCCGTACTGCTTGAAGGCGTAAATGAGGGAGGGTGGGAGGGGTGAGAGGGGGAAATGGAGAAAAGAGGCGCTGGAAGGCTGAATGCCTTCTTTAAATTACTGCTGACACCTCGGTTCCAGGCCCCTACAATCTCAATCAACAATCCATTAGAACTCAACAGGAGTTTAACGAAATCCTCGTTTAAGTGTATTTATCCGATCTCCTTTCTCTCTTTCAAATGCTAAATCCATTTCAGCATATGCCCCCTTCTTTCTCTCGCCTTTCTCTCAAGACTGGCAGCCCATACCACTCTTGTAAATATGAAAGATGCTAATCATATGACATATCACGTCTCCGTCGGAGCCGGAATAAAGCCTTCAGATTTGGGATCATTGCCTCCAGACAACAGCTTCATCAGCCGGAAAGTTGGTTTTTTTCTCCTTTCCTTCAACTCTCAATCCCTTCTTTGTCTGGAGTAAAATGCAGCCGACTCGAGCCACCCAGGCCATATGGTTCACTCTGTATTTTCTTAGTTGAATTCTGAATTGTTTCTGTGACTTGCGAAGTTTTTTTGGAAGTGCGTATAAAGACATAGAAGAGCTACTTGTGCAGGGAGAACTGCTGGACGCGCCGCGGCCGCCCCCTCCCGGCCTGGAGCCCCGGCGGCTCCGCGGAGTGTAACACCAGCGACTGCGTTGTCGCGCGGTTGGGACCAACGACCAGCAGGCCGCAGCTGCCCGGTTCGCTCGCGGTGCCTACTCCGCGCCTCGCACGGCGCCCGGCACACAGCAGGCGCTTGCAGAAATATTCGGGGGGAATGATAAAATGAATAAATCAGCTACGCGGGTTGACCCCGAATGGTTTGTGTCCTAAAGTATCCTTTTGGATCCGCGAAGAGAAAAGGTAGCCTCGCCCTCTCCTGACACACGGTTTTCTGGCATGTAACTTTCTCATTTTTATGTCTACTTATTTGAATGTAAGCTCTATGGGGGTGGGAATGGTGTCTGTCTTGTGCATGGCATTGTTCCCAGGGGTTGGTACAGTGCTTGGCACACACTGGGTGCTCATTAAGTACATTTTGAAGGTAAAAGGGAGAGATGATTGAATGAATGCGCTAACGTAGAAGGATGATATCTTATTTCCCAAAGGAACAGATTTAAGAACTTTCTCTGCTAAAGATTCGAACTTATTTACCCCACCTCACCCTTTTAATCTATATCATCAACAAACAACAATTTCCAGAAGAGAGTTCTGGGAGGTTATGTTTTTCCTTAGTGGGGAGAGGAGAGGGAAAATCGGCTTTCAGATCTTTATCCATTGCTTTGAATAAGTTTTGTGTTTTCCAGGTTCGGGACTGTCCGTGCAAGGGAGCAGGCTGCCAAATTTCCATTCTCTCTTTCTAACTCCTTA
The DNA here is from genome assembly GCF_949774975.1 of Lagenorhynchus albirostris. Taxonomy (NCBI): domain Eukaryota; kingdom Metazoa; phylum Chordata; class Mammalia; order Artiodactyla; family Delphinidae; genus Lagenorhynchus; species Lagenorhynchus albirostris. Next base: position 120,673,303 of record NC_083098.1, on the reverse strand, counting down.
CACAAACCCCAAAGAGTTCTTTCACCAAATCATTAAATTCTACAGAGGTGGTCAAGCTCGCACTGCTTTTCAAGAAACGGAGAAAGAAAAGGGTCCTTGAAGTTTAGAAGATGCCCAAGGAAAACTCCTTGAATGACATCAAAAGAATGAGTTTCCATAGCTGTTGAAGCACGAGGGCCGTGTATCCGCACAAAGAGGGACCGGGGCACCGGGACGGGCCCACCGCTCTGTCCCAGGACAATTGGGTCACTGAAATAGGGAATTAATTACCATTGGAGAGTGGGCAGCCCATTCACCACTGGCTGAGTTTTATTAAACGCCAATATAAATAACAAAACAACTCTTGTGGCTGCACTATTCCTACACGCCAAAGGAAGGATTATGCTGGGGATTAACATCTTAAAGTCTATGAGACTTTCTGACTCAAGGCTCGGAGCTGGTAATCGTGTTTGTCTCCTGGTTCAGCGATTAGTGCTCTCTTTCTTGCACTTTCCCCTGGATGGCCAATGTCCCTTTTTGCAGGCACAGAGGGGTGGGGGGCTTCTCTCCCTAGTGGGCCCCCAGCCCCCCCATTCACGCGCCGGCTGTTCTTTTCCCCTTACCTGAGGAAAACAATCAGAAAGCTGGCGGAGATTGGCAACATCTCCTACAGTGATTTCTTTCCTTCGTGGGAAAGAAGAGGGGTGCTTGGGCAGCGGGTCGCGTAAGGAGCGAAGAGAGGCCTGCCGGGCGCTGCCTTTCCGGAGCGGGTGGGGAGAGGGTAGCGTCGATGCAGAAGGAAGGGAGCCTTTCGGCACCTGCCGGGCGGATTTCGCCGCCATCAAGACGACCTGTGCGTCAAGCTGGATTTCCTGAATGTTCGACTTGAGGCACCAAAGCACGTTATGCGGGTTCAGGGCAAAGGCCTCGGAATGCGGGTCCCGGGGGAGGGGTTACGATCTTCTCTGCCTCTCTTCTCCTCTTGTAGATTCTCCCGCCTCTCTCCAAACACGGAAGGGGGAGGGGCTGGCGCGCTGAAATGACAGCGCAGCATCCTAGCTCGGACCTCTGCAGGACTAGATTTGACAAATCCTCCCCGACAGGATCCGAGGGAAAATCGAGGATGAGACTGAGAAATCCGCACAGGGGTCCAGTAAGAAGGTGGGGCGTGAGTTTACACTGTTATTGCTCTTGGCTTCCTTGGCTCCCCAGAAGGGGACTGACAAAAATTCCGAGCTCACTCCGGCTCCCAAGCACTCACCATCATCGGTAATGAACTCTGACAGGGTGAGGAGTCCTCTGCTGGGGTAGCGGGGGGAGCTGATCTTTCCCACTTGGGCCTCCTCGGCGCTGGAAACTGTGCTTCTAGCCTGCGGCGAAGAACTAAAGCTCTTCAGGACTGGCTAACTTTTTCTCTCCCTCTTTCCGCCTTTCTGAGAGCTCACCAGGCAGACTAGGATTTAGGCTACAAAGCCACCCTTGGCAGATACGTCATCCGGTCCTTTTAGCAGAGCAGAGACCCTCCCTTCCCCTGCAGGCAGGGCGGTTTACTGTGAATTGGGGGACAGGCTTGATGGGCGGGCAAACTTTTGCTCCTGCAACGCTCTGGGAAAGGAGCCCTTCTCTGCCGCCGCCCTCGCCCCATTCACCTGCAACAGCAAGAGTATGGGCGTGGGGATCATTTGTCCTCTCTGGCCACTTGTGAGGTCGAAGTGTGGAGGGGATGTAGCCTGTGGCTCCACAGCAACACCTACCCTAAACTTTGGGGCTTTTGGGTCGTCTCAAAGTTCAAACTTCTTAAAAACAACAAAGACTTTCTAAAGGTCTCCACCCCCTTCTCCCTCCCCTTACGTCACTTTTCTCTCCCTACACACACTCGGTCCCCCTTTCTTTTTAAGGCTTGGGGATGAGTTTAAATCATTGGGCTCCCATTTCTTGATAACTGCCTGCTTTGAGCTTTTGTTCCCTTAAAGTAGGACTGCACACTGAAAGCGGGGCTGAAGATGAACAGCTTGACCCTTTAGGACAGTTCACGCAATGGACAGGAGCAGTTCTCGGTCACCAAACTCCCTGACACTATTCACGCGCTCCCCTCCCCCTTCGCATAACATTTCAGCCTCGTTTCATCTGGACAATCTTTTAGACCACACAAGTGCCTCTTGAATTTATTTAAGTTAAAAGAGTGTAAGAAGAGTCCAGCTAAGGATATTTGGCGTCGGTCACGTCTTTGCAAATCTGAGTACAAATCGAAATTGCTTTCTTTCAGCAAAACCGAGCAAAATGTTGAACATATAAAATTTTACAACTGAGTGTGAACGGCTGATTTCTGGATTGCACTAGCAAGTTAGTTGTTCTTGGCGTTCTTTTGAAAAACAATACTCTTCATGGTGGGAAATATTTCCAGAAATATTATCAAGAGTGATGTTTCTCTTGAAGGTTACAATGGAAACACACAACCAAAATTCTTAAAATTCCATGATAATATAGAGGGTGACTTTTTTTTTAAACGCCTGTACTTTTGCACAGTGATCTAACACACACCACTGCATATATCCAAAGAAGCCCTTATTTTAAAAATAAAGTTATATAAACTCCCTGATATCTTTCGATTTACATAGATTAGAGACTGATTTATGTCATGTGAATATGTACACAATATATTAGTTTCTTGGCATACTTTTTCTTTTTCAAAATAATTTCCTTTCCTGGAAATTTCCAGAATCAGAAATGTGCAATTCATCATAATAATACTTTACTGTTACTACATATCTGCACAGGATACACTTAAATATGCACTATTAACTTCTTATAGACAGTAGAGAAAGTTTGGATTTTGACAAAGAAAAGCATTCACCGTTTCAGTGCATCATAAAAACATAAAGTCTTGGGAGAACATAAAAACTGGGGGATCAGATACCCAAATACTGTTAAAAATCAACTAAAGAAATCCATTGTGGGGCTGCCCTGGTGGTCCAGTGGTTAAGAATCCGCCTTCCAATGAGGAGGACACAGGTTCGATCCCTGGTCGGGGAACTAGGATCCCACATGCCGCGGGGCAACCAAGCCCGAGCGCTCTGGAGCCTGCGCGCCACCAACTCGAGAGAAGCCCTCGCACCACAACGAAGAGCCCGGGTGCTACAGCTAAGACCCGATGCAGCCAAATAAATTAATTAATTAAGAAAAGAAAAAGAAATCCATTGTGTTTTTCACTAGCCCTAACCATTAGAACCAGCTTGATCTCAGTGTTTGTTTGGAGTTATAAAAGCTAATCAGGTCTTCCTGTAGTCCTCCACTGAACTGGATTCTGATTCTATTCTTCCCCCCAATATATTTTATCATAAAATCAACGCAGTACTTCCTAGCTTAACCAAAAATTTAAGACCTGTGCAAAGAAGCATGTTTCTATGATGCTAAAGTAAACTTTCTTTTGTTTCTATTACATTAACCTATTGGTTTGTCTTTCTTTGCGGGCAACTCCTTCCATGAGATGTAGATATCTAAAGACTGACACTCCATAATATCTCTCATCATTCCAGTATTTGTTTTTAGCAGTCTGATCATCTCAGAACCTAGCTTTCTCATCCTCTGTTTCTTTTAAAATTAACACAAAAATCCTGCATCCACTCCCATGTGTCCCTTCAATTTTTTACCTTGGCTAGCCAAGACATTAGAGGGTTTTCTTTTAGGGGGACTGTAAAGAGTATTTACTTGTTTGGTATCAGTGATCATCACCTATAAAATAATGCTAACGTGTGCATGCAACCATGGTAAGCACTTCCGCTATCTTTCACTACTGACACATCTTTTGCTTGGTCAAACTCTTTTATGAAGTTCTTATTCTGCTGGCTCATGATACAGAGATAGAGACCCAAAGAAGCGCGAGAGAGGCAAATGCTGTTTTCTGGAGACACTGAACAGTTCTTTCTCTTTTAATATCTGCATTTCTGCCTTATGAAATTAATCTGTTCTAAAAGGATTGAGGAGGGAACTGGGGAAATAATTCTTTTAAATTTAGGGAGTTTGTTTTTAAAGTGGAGGAGACGCAAAGCGCAAATATCAACCAGCACGGTGAAAATCATGGCAGTTTTCAAATAAATTCAGGACAGAAGGAAGTCTAGAGGTTGGGTAGCTGCAGCGGATAACAGTCTCTTTCATGGGGTTCTAATTTTCGTTTTCTTTACTTTGTGCCTTCCAGGCCGGCTCATGATCTCCCTGCAGAAAACATTAAACAAATTGAAACCACTCCAAAACACTTCCATCATCCCCTTCTCTGAAATACAACTTGTTTCCAATTCCTACAATTCGAATGAGACCGAGACCACAGACAATATCCTTTTTCTCCGGCCACTTTTCACATCCTAACATTCCAACTGTGCCTTGCTGAAACTTAAATCTGCAAAAGGGACTCCTCTCCAATCTACTGCAGTCCAGATCCATCCCCGCTACTCATGCACCGTCTAACACTCGGCCCAGCACACACTTCTGGGGGCTCTCGTTCTAAGAAGTCAGCCACTTCGACAAGAGGGTGGGCGTGAGCGCGAGGAGGAGGACGACGCAGGGAGGGCTATTGAGCAATTCAGAACAAGTTCCCTTCGAGGTCCAGTAGCCCTCCAGCTCTTTTTTTCCTATTGAAAAGCCGGGAGAATCGGGAGGACGGGCCCCATGTCCCTACAACGCCCCCCAGCGCGGAGCAGAGGTCATGGAGATGTCAACGCTGCCCATTCTCTCGAGGGAGCTGCGAGTCAGCCGCTCTTCCCCCTGGCCCCCCCCCGCAGGAAGCCTCTTTGCTGTCCCGCCCCGCCATAAACTGGGGTTAACCCTAACGCCCCCCACACACAGCAAACCAAAAACCTATATCCGTGCTCGGAGCCTCAGTGTGTCACACGTAAAATGAAGAGGTCCCTTTTCGTTCTCATATGTGAGTGCTTTTATTCTCGCATCCCCTAAAAGCCTATCAGCTGCTCCCCTACTCTATCTGCCCTGGCAGGAGACGCCCCTATGAATCCTCCAATCTCCTCTCTCTTCATCCTCCCACGTCAGTCCTTCTGGAACCTAAACACGCTTGCCCACCAAGTGCCCACAGCTCGTCATCCATATCCCATTCCTCCTTTAACCAAATGAAAGCGTTTTTAAATAGTTTACTATTTGATACAGCTCCTAAGAAGCTTTGCCAAGAGACGTCCGGCATCACCAAAGGGCTAACTGCTTTCCCCAGGATTCTGACCCCCATTAACTAATTCCTCGGATCCCGACGTCCGGGAGCTAGGAGGCCGGGCAACGCCCGGTGCGGTGCGCGCGCGCGCGTCGGGGCGGGGGTGGGGTGCAGCCGCAAGGACCCGGGCGGGGGCGGTCGCCTTGGTCTCCCCGCCGGCCCCCGGAGCCCTGGCCCCTAATGAGCCGCTGAAAGGGAGCGGGCTCCGGTGCGCGTGGCTCGCAGGCCTCCCGGAGTCCCGGGCGCCCTGATTGGCCAGCTGCGCCTCGCGACCTCCATTCATTAATAAATTAGCGGCACGCTCCAGCCGAGCGCGAGCCACCAATCACAATGGGCAGCGGCGGCGACAACAGCCGCAGCTTGAGCCGGTGCAGCCGCCACCGCTTCAGCACTCCGACCGCAGCCTCGAGCTCCAGCAGGAGCTTTAGAACCATTTTATGCTGATTAGATAAAGGGGGAGAAGAGAGGCGGGGGCGATGGGAGGAGGAGGATGGATGGCAGGGCCAGGGGAGGGGGGAAGTGGGTGAAGAAAGAGAAAGAAATGAATGATGATAATGCAATGAAAAGAGTAAGCCGGGGAGGGAAAAGCGGGGGAGAAGGGGGGCTGGCACAGGGGGAGGAGGCGGCGGCGGCCGCGGATGGGGGGAGATGGGGGCCCCGGGGGCAGATCTGATTGTTTTCTTGGTGGTATATAAGGGGTTTTAAGGAGAGTCGTGTGCCAGACACGCAGCCACTGAACCACAAGCAGCTTCGCTTTAACTGGAGTGCCTGGGAGTCGCGTGCCAGGAGCCGTACGGCCGGGGACTTACTGACAGACAGACACGCACCACCAGCACAACACACGAGACCCGGGCGGGTCGCCGCGGCCGCCGGGGCTCTTGGCAAACTCGCACGACGGAGAGGTCCCCCGCGGAGCCGCGCCGCAGTAGCGCCAGTCTCGCTGCTTCCAAGGCAGCAGAAGGGGCAGCACTGCGCTCCGGACTGCTCGGAGAATCGCAGCACACGCCAAATAGCGACGCCGAGGCACATTTAGAGAGCGAACCAAGTAAGTATCCGCGCGGCGGCTTCCAACTTGGAAGGGTGTTTCCCGCACTCCGTCCCACCACGCCCGAACGCCCTTCGCTCGCGCTGAATCTTTGTCACGGGGGCCGCAGCCCTTTCCGGGGCGGGAACACAGCCGTCAGGGCGGCCGGTAGAGTTCGGGACTCAGTTGGCTGGCGACGGGGTCACAACAGGGGCGCTCCTGAGCTTGGGGAGCACTGGAGGGGTTTCCTCCCCAATTTACCTTCCTCCTTGGCGCCGTTCCGAGGCGTTCTTCTCGGGTGCGCGCAGCAGTACATCCCGGTGACACCAAGAACATGCCTCTGCTTCTATACTGACGCCTCGTTTGGTTCTTTCTCCTTCTCTGCTCTCTTCTCCAGGATGTTCGTCAAATCTGAGACCTTGGAGTTGAAGGAGGAAGAGGACGTGCTGGTGCTGCTCGGCTCGGCCTCCCCCGCCTCGGCGCCTCTGACCCCGCTATCTTCCAGCGCCGACGAGGAGGAAGAGGAGGAGCCGGGCGCGTCGGGCGGGGCGCGTCGGCAGCGTGGGGTCGGGGCCGGGGCCGGGGCGCGGGCTGGCTCGCCGGGAGGGGCCGAGGGCTGCCGGCCAGCGCGGCTGCTGGGTCTGGTGCACGAGTGCAAACGGCGCCCCTCCAGGGCGCGGGCCGTTTCTCGCGGCGCCAAGACGGCCGAGACGGTGCAGCGCATCAAGAAGACCCGTAGATTGAAGGCCAACAACCGCGAGCGCAACCGCATGCACAACCTCAACGCGGCGCTGGACGCGCTGCGTGAGGTGCTCCCCACGTTCCCCGAGGACGCCAAGCTCACCAAGATCGAGACCCTGCGTTTCGCCCATAACTACATATGGGCGCTCACCGAGACGCTGCGCCTGGCTGACCACTGCGGGGGCGGCGGCGGCGGCGGCGGCGGCGGCGGCCTGCCGGGGGCGCTCTTCTCCGAGGCCGTCTTGCTGAGCCCCGGAGGCTCTAGTGCCGCCCTGAGCAACAGCGGAGATAGCCCTTCGCCTGCCTCGACGTGGAGCTGCACGAACAGCCCCGTGCCGTCTTCCTCCGCCTCCTCCAACTCCACCTCGCCCTACAGCTGCACTTTATCTCCTGCCAGCCCGGCGGGTTCAGACATGGACTATTGGCAGTCGCCACCTCCCGACAAGCACCGCTACGCACCTCACCTGCCCATAGTCAGGGACTGTATCTAGAGCCGGCATCTCTGCTACCCACGCCAGGCCTTAGTGGCTACCCTTTCCTGTCCCCTTTCAAGCCCTCCTCCCACCCCTCTCCTGACCCCGCTTCCATGCCCCAGAAACGATCTCACTACTTAGAGCAGGTGTAGCCGTTATGATTCCTGGGTTGTTTGTTGCCTTCCTTGGCGAAGGGCTTCCTTCATTCAGACGGGCTCTCTAATTTATTGGTGTGATGGAGCTTATTGTCAAAGAGGATGGTAGAGTTTGGGGGGCACTTCTTAAGGCTAAAAAGATGCTGGGAAGAGATGAAGGTGGCATGTCGAAAGAGTTTGCAGAGCGGACTGACGCTCCTCCCCTCTCTCGGTGCAGTGCGTGTGAATCTCCCAGAGGGAATGCAACTGGTTCCTGTGATCTCTTCACCTTTGCTTCTATGTAGAGATGTTAATGTCGAGTAGAAAGAAATGTATCTTAGCATCTGAATGATTTTACCGGTAATAATATTATCCACAGATTTGCAATGGCTGGCATCTGCTTTATTCCCAGTGCTGTCTGCGGGCTGTGGGAATTTCACCTGTCAAACCAAACTTTCCCTCTCTGATGTGCACTTTGTTCTGTTTCCCAGATTCGTCACAATGCCTATTGTCCCGCCCTTCTCTTTCCTTTTTCTTCTCCATTTTGCCATCTGTCTCTTATGATTTATAAGGGGGAAAAAGTTGTTTTGTTAGAGGGCCAGGTTAGAAGTCATTGTATAATTTGTAGGCTTTGTAATGATTGAATGCAAGCGTGGAAATTTAGGCTGAACTCTCTATCAAAAGGAGAAATGTGGAGGAAAAGGGAAAAATCAGGAGGGAGGATTGCTTCATGTATTATTTATCTCGACCTTTTAGGGGAGAAGGAACTCCCCTATTCTTTCAAGAGATTAAAAATAAATCAACAGGCTGAAAACCTAAGCAGACACGGAGCATTGCCAGGATCAGCCACACACGTGTTTCCTTCTATTTATTATAAAGAAAAATTTCATGAGAAAAGTATGTATTTTTTGTATATTCTACAGAGTTTATTCTAGTATGTATTTACATCTTGGAAGAACAAGAAAATTGTTCTCATGATTAAACTATAAATAAAATATCTAATTTTCATAGTTTTTGTATGTTGTATGACAATTTTTTCTTGCTTATGTGGCTTTTAGAAGAATGAGTTGCATTTTTCTGAAATTCTCCCGATATCAAATTGAGTAGAGTACTTGTATTTTTTTGTCAATGTGTAGAGATTTCACTGACACATAAGGTCTAAGCAATCACAGGAAGCTGAATTATATTCGAGACACTAACATTGATATAAAAGTATAACTCTCAATACAGACAAAACTTAGTTTCTAAGAAATCAATTTCAGAGCAAACAAGATTAGTAAAAAAAAAAAAGATTAGTAAAAAATTGGGGGAGCATTTACGATAATTTTATTTTGATAATTAATAATTATTTTAATTAATGATAATTAAGCCATGATAAGTGCCAATGTTCAGAAACCTTGATTTTAAAAAACAGTGAAGTTGAAATTTCTTGGTGGAGTATGTAGAAATTTGATTCTTACACTTCACTTCTTTGAGCTTCAGTTATCATCTGTGAACTAAAGGGATTGAACAGTGATCTCTAAGGGCCCCTTCCAGCTCTAACATCTGTGACATAACTGAGTATTTATAAATTCATTATTGAAAGCTGATTTCATATTAGCCAATCCAATCTTTGTTAAAATAGTTTACACAACTTCTTCAAAGAAAAAGCAAAGATGTTTTCCTAATCTCCAGGGTACATAACTCTGTAACTTGTACCTCAATCTCCAAAGCAGAAATCAGTGACCTTTGGCCTTGGGTCAAAGATGACCAAGTGAAGGTTGACCACATTCTAGGTTTAAGCCCCTTAGGGAAGGGTGTCCAGGATAACACAAGCTAAAAAAAGATCATGTCAGTAAAGAAATGTTGGTTGTTCACTGTCTCCCCAACCCGCATGAACTTCATATCTGCTTCTGATTTGAGCCAAATCTTCCACTCCTCTGCATAAAGCAGTGATAACTCTCCTGAGACGTCTATCTGACACTGCTCTTCCTCTCCATCTATATGGAAAATATTAAGTGTTTAATATCTCAATAACTCCTTTTTTTTTTTTTTTTTTTTGCCGTACGCTGGCCGCTCACTGTTGTGGCCTCTCCCATTGCGGAGCACAGGCTCCGGACGCGCAGGCTCAGCGGCCATGGCTCACGGGCCCAGCCGCTCCGCGGCATATGGGATCCTCCCGGAACGGGGCATGAACCCGTGTCCTGTGCATCGGCAGGCAGACTCTCAACCACTGCGCTACCAGGGAAGCCCAATAACTCCATTTTTAATAAAAGGAAGAACCAACCCAGGGTTTGTCTGGCTTTCATCTCTGGGTGTAAGGGAGACCTGTTGGAAAACCCCTTCTAGTTTAAAGGTTGTATTATTCTTAGCCACTCGATTATCTGATATGAGGAGAAAGTGATTTTTCTCGTACATTCACCTTTATGTTTCTAGTGTTTAAAAAGCCAAGCCAGCAAGCAAAGCAATCGTAGTATGAGAGTTTTTAAAATCACGGTTTTAATGCCAAATAACTGTTAATTTAGTGATGATGATGCTTTTATGGTGATTATAGGCTTCTTTTGGAAACTTGCCAAGGAAACAGGTTCATGACACAAGTCTGGGGAAGGTAAATCTTCAGGTGCAGGTACTCAGGAAACCTCAGCTGGTGAGGGGGATCCTATAAACGGGTGGTGACCCTAACAGCTTATTTGGAGAGGCACAGATGGGGGGAGGGTTCAATAGTCATAGTTTTGAGTAATGGGTAATACACCTAATGACTCAACCTGCGACCTAGTTGAATCTAGCAGCCACCTCTGCAGTTTCTCCAGGACCAGAGACCCGTTCAGCAAGAGCTTGCAGGTCCTCTTACACACCAGCATCACGTCATATACGGGAGGAATTCCGTCTCCCGTCTGTGGTCTACACTCGGGCTTTTCCCCCGCTATCTACAGCAGACCTAATTTTACACTAAGTAGGTGCAGTTATTTTTTTATGGCGTCTAATCACTTTTAGCGGTTAAGAACGATGTTCTTTCTGCCTCACTTCGCGCTGGGAGTTCTCCTCGCCACCCACTGCAACCTCCGCAGCCTGTGGGTTGAGGCCCAGTCGTCCTCTCCCGTCCCCTGTAGAGATGAGAATTACTGGTCGAAGCTTCAGCGGTAGGGAATATAGTCGCTCTTCCATTTTACCCATTCGCCTCCCGCCCTGGGACCAGCTCGGTCTGTCTGCACCAAGCAGGTTCGTGGGCCGCTGAGCCAAGCCATTCTATTTCTGGAGCTCTCTGCTGAGAGCCGTTTCAAGCAAGGCCATGAAGATGTTGTTCTGATGACAGTCCCACACCGCAAAATTTGCCAGATCTTTCCAGCTCCAGGGGCGCGGTGGCGTGTTTACCTAAGCCTGGAGAGGTGCGAGGGTTGGTCCTGGCCCGGGTGGATCTCTGCTTCGGCGCCGCCAGGCTCCGGGCATTGATTGTATTTACTTGTTCTGAAGTGCCCAGGACTTAGGGCTGATTTTCCTTCACCAGATCTAAGACAAATCCATCTGAGGGCGAACAAGGAGAAAACGGAGAAGCGGAAAGGTGGGCCGCCGGGCGAGGTAGGGACGAGAGGAGTACTGGGGCTCCCGGAGCCCCCAGCACCTGGGCAGGAGCCGTGTAGGCTCTCTCCCGGGCAGAGCCCTGCGGGCCCTGCGGAGGCGCGGGCTTCGGAAGGCGGCCTTGGCCGGGAGGGAGGGAGGGTCCTGTTACCGCGGAGCGCATCTAGACCCAGGGCCCGCTTCTGCGGCGCCCAGCCTCCGGCCCGGGTCGCCTGGACGCACGGCTGCGGCAGGGCCGAGGCAGAGGCAGGGAGTTGCGAGCAGCCGCCGCCGCCGCCGCCGCCCGCCGACCGCCGCGTGCACCCCCTGCATCGCACAGCCTTGGGCAGGTTGTGACTGCTGGGCCTCGACACCTGGAACCCGTTAAAAGCGCCTCCTCCTCACGCCCGGCCTCGGTCTCTTCCCCCACCCCCAGGCTCCCGGGTCCTAGGCGAGCTTTGAATGTATTAATTAAATAAAGCAGGCAGCCCTTGAATCGCGCCAACGCAGGGCGCTCTCGGGAGCGTGAAAGTCCTGGCCTCCGAATCCGCAAAAGAAAAATGTGTGAAAAGAGAATTAGTGAAATTAGGTTAGACCAATAAAACGTGAGGGCTCCAGCACCCCCCTTCCCGCTCCCCCAGCCTGGGGCTAGAAGGGCTATCTGGTCTGATCTATTGTTTCCCGCCCTGGCAGGGGGTTCATTGTTTGATAAATAATTCCCCCTCCATTTTATTCTTTAAAAAAAAATGGGTATTTGCATAATCACTGCTTTGATGTGGCCAGAAATAGGAGGCTTGGTCTCCCCAAGTCTGCTATTGGTAGCGAAGCAACAAAGCTCGATCCAGATCTTTCACTTCGCTGACAGCGTGTGGGGCAGATTGTCAGAAACGGCTGCGTTAAGCTCCTGCCTCCTTTTTAAAAAGGATCCACTTTAATGATTAAACCTAAGGAATGTCCCCAAAGGGGGAAGGCGGTGAAGGACGAGAGCTCTCAGCCCCCTCCACCTCCCTCTGTCCTCCAGGGTTCATTGTTCTCGGCAGTCTCTTTTCCAAAGCCCTTGCGGGCGTGCGCCTCGCTTGGGGCCTCCCCACGTGGCTCGCAGTGGGCACCCGCCGGGGTCCGCCGGGGCCGAGGTCTGCAGGAACGGTCCTTCTCGTTCCCCACCCGTTTTTCCTTTCCCAGTTTGGTTTACCCAGCCTGGGTGGGGTTCGTCTTATGGAGGACGCCGAAGTGAGCTGCTCTTTGGTCCCCGAGTGGAAACGAGGCGGGTGGGGAGGGCCCCTGGGAACGCAAGATGGGGGCAGTTTCAGATGGTCCCCGACGGGAGAGAGGAGCAAAGAAATTCAGTCATCCGGAAAGCGGATCGAGAAAGCCAGTGTGGCCGGAGCTATTATATCCCTGCACGGTGGCGGGAGTCGGAAGATGGAGTGGGAAAGAGTCCTGATGCTGTGTGCACTACAATAAATGACTTTTTTTTTTTCTTTCCTCTCGGTGCCGGGGTCGCAGGAGGAGGGAAGGCGGTGGGAGTTCTCTGCTTTCATCTCTGCTTTCTCTCTCACCCAGCTTCTCCAAACCTTCAAGCACGAAGGGGGAAAAGCCAACTTGGATTATTGACTAGGAACGCAATGTGATGAGGCTGGGGCTTCCTGAGCAACCGGACAGCCGCCAGCTCTGCGCTCCAGCCTGGGTACGTCTCACCTGTGGGAGAAACGCTCAGCCTCCTCGGGCCCTAAGCCCAGGATTCCGGGAAGGCGGGGGCGGGGAGACGCAGGCGGGAACGAAGGGGGATCCGCGAAGCACCTGCGCGACCGGGGTCCCATTCCTCTTCCGAGCCCCCGCATCTCACCAAGCTGGACTCCGGGGCATTCTTCAAGTGTCCCACCAGCTTTTGGACTCAGAGCTTCAACAGTTGTTTAGCTCATTGTAAATTCTCTTTTTACTTATCTTTCCTTTTTACTTTCCAAGGCTGTAATTGTATAAGCAATCGTTTTCCTTCATATCAAGTTTCTCACAAAAGTCATACTTCTTACAAAATAGAAGGACTTGGGATTCAAGATTTTTCCCAATGGAAGCATAGTTTTAATTTTGTTTGGACTTTGACAATAGCCCTGTAGAGTCATGTTACCTGGTAGACACTGTAGGGTATACTGAATTCCAGAGATGTAAGAAATCAAGAGGCAAAAAGTTAGAGTTATTTCAAAGGACACATCTCCCAGAGAGGCTGTTTGGACTGTAGCTGGTCTTTCAAAGATTCAAAAACAAGTGTATATCTTGTCTGATCTTGTTGAAGTGTAGAACAGACTGTGCCACCAGTACTTTTCTTCATTCATCCTTCCCTTCTAATGATTCCATTACCACCTTCTCCTTGATTCTCTTCACTCCAGGACCTGGAGGCATACCTGGAGACATTAAACAACGAAGCAAAGAACCAAAATCTTTCACCTATCTTACTTGATCTAGAAACAATTAAGTAAAAGTGCTGAAATCCATGTTATATGGGAACAGGAACCTTCAAAATAAGCAGAGAAAGCTGGGGGCTGGTTTCCAGGGTAGCAGCTTGCAATAAAGCCTAATTCCTTGTGACAAAGAGGTCATCTTCCTTTTCACATGTGTTTATGATCCCTTTGTGCATTGTATTTTGGCATAAAAGCTTCTATGCTCTGTCAGGCCTCCACAGGCAGCTCTATGACTCTCAAGGGGGTTTATTGCCTCTTTGGTATCAGAATAGCAGAAAGAAGCCAAACTAGTGCCAGTGTGACAAAGGACAACCCCGCAGGCTTGCCATTGCTTTCTTTCTGTAACATAAATTTTGCTATGCATTGAAATAAGTTAAAAATGAGAGATTCTGGGATAACTTTAATTTGATTTTGTGGTTTTTCTTCATACCTTTCACATCTATTGAAACACTACATGCAAACATGTACAAGAAGATTGATTCATTGTGAGGATATGATCAATTTATCTTTTTGCCTTACTTTCCACATAATTTTGGAAAAGAAATCAAATGAGGTAAAACCTTTGAAACTGTATGGAGAAAAGTCTAACCATAAACTTTACATAACTATTGTATTAATGCATTAATACTTCTTTCATTCCTAGAACATGATCAAAAAATTTTTTTTTCTGAATCAAACCTATCTGAACTAATATCTTCCTTAACTCAAAATTGCCATGGCAGCAGCTTGAAACAGACAAAGAAGAAAACATGATTTTGCTGGTGGAGCACTAAAGCAACTCAAAAGTTTTGAGTTCAAATCCAGTGTTTCTCTTCAATTAGAAGAAAATGATTTCACCATATCTGCATGACATGGGCACTGCACAGGCAAGCCTTGCCAATAGAGCTCTTAATGGCTTTGCAAAAGAAATTCCTATCATTTTCAGTAGACCTAGGAGGGTCTATATGACATCTTTAGTCTGGGAAGAATCAGAAAGAGTGTAGTGAAAACTGAGTTTTATTTTTTTGTGAGCAAATAATTTAAAAGGGGTTTCAGTTCTACTTGAGTAAAACTGTCCTGGAATTTTAAGACCATTCTGCTCTCCTACATTGGGGAGACTTGTCTAGACTTCCTAGAGTTTTTGTCAGAGCAAAATGGTTCTAAACTATGTAAGATGAAACTGAACTGCTGAAGGCACTGGCCAGAGTACTTCCCTTACCTTCACATTACTCTGAATTTCTCAGATACTCATGTCTTCGATAACAACATGTATAAGATGGTAATGGTGATAACACATTACAAAGCAGGCTGGAGCAAACCCCTATGGTGGCAACTACTGGTCATAGCTCTCCAGATAATTGCTAGTTCCATCTCTTTCCACCAAAAAGACACCAAAGTTCAATGGTTCCCCTTTCCTACCCCAGCAAAACAAGTGATGTTACAAGATCTTCCGTAAGGGACTAAAAGGAGAGTATTCATAAATGTTAGGCTTCTCAACTTTTTGGTATTCATGACACACTTTAGAATTTTGATAGCATATTTGAAGGGATTGGGAGTCTCCAAATAACATTAAACAAGGTAGCTATGATTACACCACACAGTATCTTCACTGTCTCACAGAATCTGTAACAGTCACAACCGTCAGCCACTGCCCTTCATCATGGTATCACTGTTTCAGTATTACTATTTCTTGTCCTGATAGCGCCTCCCATATACACTAGGCAATATTCCTGCATGTTTCAGGGAACAGAATTTCATTGGTACTATCTTTATCCTACTCTGGAACTCTTATTCAAAGCCTGTGACTTCATTTCATTCCATCTGGACAAAATCCTGCCGCTGGATACTGTGGAGGACATTTCTAGTCTCCATGAATATATGTTCTAACGCTATTGGGCATGCTCAGGCCCCTTACAGTAGGGTGGGGCTCCATCTCTGGTCTCTATCTTCCTCTTCTCTTGAGAGGGTGAGGCCAACATATCAAAGCTCGTTGGGCTTCTGAGTGATCATATAAAGAGTAGTGGTTCTTGTGAGTCACCTCAACTCACAGTGGATGTTACATGAGGGAGAAAAAAACTTGTGAGTTGAAAGCCAGGAAGATTTGAAGGTTGTTGCTGCATCATAAAAACCCACTTTGTTTAATATGGAAGTATATTTATTTGAAGACTATATAACTTATTTGTAGCAAAAAAAAAAGTCTGTAAAACTTGGTGGCTCACCTCTGAATAGTTTGAAGATCCTGTTATAAAAGACAATTTTATTTTTATTTTTGGCCATGCAAGAAAGTTTTATGTCTCAAAGTCTACAGTCATTCTTAGAGTGATTTTTAAAAATCATCTTAACCATTTTAACTGTAGTTTAGTAGTTTTAAGTATATTTGCAGTGTCGTGCAACCAATCTCCAGAATGTTTTCTTCTTGCAAAACTGTAACTCTACACCCATCAAACAACAGCTCCCATTTCTCCTCCCTTCCAACCTCTGGAAACCAATATTCTTCTTTCTGTTCCTATGAATTTGACTACTTTACATACCTTATGTAATAAAAGCTATTTTTATTTTTAAAGCATATAGTGTCACTGTCCTCATTTTCTCTACTGTAATAAACTTTAATTTTATTTCTCCCTACTGCTGATGTAGAAGTAAGCATGTATGAAGTTCTGTCATTCACGACACATAACCTTTCTGCTATCTTGTGGGAAATAATAATATGCAGCTGTACTCTCCTTTGTATAGTGTTACTGATTGACTGAAGGTAGTTTTGCAGGAGGGCACCCATTATCTGAAGCCATCTATTCTTGAGAGAGCCCTGCACGTAATTATGTGTTTGCCCCATCCTATCCAGAAAGTGACCGAGGTGCTTCCATAGGTTCTGGAGGTTAGTTTGAAGAGTAGACTGACTCCCAGGGTGCTATGGATAAAACTCACTGTGATAATGTTATTTGATCCTGTTGTACCCAAGCCTGTAAGGGGACAGTAAAGATAAATTACACATTTGGCCGAAGTACTATAATCAGCTTATTAACTTAGAGTATGTGATGAGGCTTTTCATTTTGGGGAAGCCAGAGCACTGGATTGAGTCAAGAGGCTGAATTTGTGGTGAGGGTCCTTTTTGTTACTGATTGGCTGTGTGACATGAGTAAGTCTCTCAGCCTGATAAGCCTGATAAAACTAGGTATTTCCAAAGTCTTTTCTAGTTCTGATTTTCAAAGTTTTTATAAAATACTATAGGTTTGTTTTTAGAAACACTTTTGGACAAACCCTAACCGTTTTATGTTTGTATGTGTATTTTCAGAAGACATATCTTCAGAAGAAGAGCTGTGTTGATTTTCAAAAATAGATGAAGACACAAAAATTTAAGTTGCCTTTTATAACTGTGTCTTTAAAAATGGAAACTGGAGGATGGAGAAAGGCAACTGAAACGTCCCTCAAGCTAGGCTCATATTTAACACCGACATCTAAGACTTGCTGTGCACTTTGAATCCAATCTTGTTTTTTATTCAGCGCTTGCATTGAACAGAAAAAGTCAATCATTTTAGGTACGGAAGAAGAGCAAACCTTTAAACAAGATTCTCTCTTTCAAGCTGCCTCTGAGCAGAGGATGACTATTTTTTTTATTCAGAGACATATTTCTTCATCTACCTCCTTTCTCCCTCATCTTTAAAGGTATATCTTGATTTGGGCATCAAGGATCTACAAACACATCACACAAGTAATTTAAAATTGTTCTTCTTGGGGGGAAAACAGATTAAGTCTCAGCTCCCCATGAATAGCTCTGCTCTCTCCTTTTTAATAAAGAAGAGTTAGACTGGACCAGTGCCGATGGCATATTTACCTTCATGAGCTAAAAAAAAAAAAAAAGAAAAGAAAAAGAAAAAAAGTTAATTACTGCTCGGAGCAAGTTAGTCTGGCTGTCCTGAGCTGTCTTTTATTAGTTGTCCCCTTCATTAATTTCCCTCACTGGATTTGCTGCTAATAGCTGCCTGGTCCCAGTCAGCTCAAAGCCGCATCTGTGCCATTGAGCAGAAAAGTAGGAGCCTGGCCAAAGGGGGATGGAGATGGCGTGAGGGAGACGCTATTTACAAATCAACTCTTATTAACATGATGGTCTGGTTTGCTGAAGAGGGGAGAGGGTGGGCCTCAGAGCAGAGAGTTGTAGAGCAGAGGAGAGGTAGTGAAAGCTGAAGGAATCAGCCCCAAGCATGGCAGTTTGGATTTTTACTTCATTCCTTATGAACTAGTGTTCTCCTAGCTTCACCTTAGATTAATGTCAATACTTGTTTTCCAAAGGCTGGATGAAGTATACTACTCTGTCACTGAACTTCATAAAAAGCAATAGAAGTATGGATCTTTTAGTAAGGAGGTTTGCTCTTCACCTTATGATGCAGAGACTTTGAGACTCTCTTTGAGACTTTGAGAGATCCAAGTCAACAAATGGGCTTTTTCCTTTTAAAGTTTATACCTTATTTTTAGATATTAATTCAATTGGAGACAGTGTATTGAATACATGTATGATTTGTTTATTCTTGTCCAGTTGTGTACATCGCTTTGGAAAGGTCAAACCATCTTTATTTTCCTCACACTTATCACCAACAGGTATAAGAACTTACCAAGTTATCTTGTTACAGTAAGCTCCAGGAGGAAGTGTGCGCGCACGGGCACACACGCCGGTTCTCATTCTCCAGCGTCTGTAACAGGGCCTCCCATACAGTAGGAGCTCAGCAAGTATTTGTGGAGCTAACGCTGACGAATGAGGAATTTTTTTAATAGACAAAGAACAATCAGTCCCAAATTCCTATTTATATGCATACTCAATTAAGAAACATCTCAAAGCTCTCCCACCTGTTTTTATTTATTTATTTGGCTGCGTTGGGTCTTAGGTGCAGCATGTGGGCTCTTCCTTGCAGTGCCGGCTTCTCTCTGGTATTGGTGCTCCCGCCTCAGAGTGCTCGGGCTGGGTAGCTGTGGAGCGTGGGCTTAAGTAGCACCTTTCTGTGAGCGTTGTAATATACTTGAGCTTCCATTCACATTGCTCTATCACAGTAAAATAGAAAAGTTAAATTTGAATCCTCTGAGTATCACATGCCTGGGCTTGGGGATCAGTCAGCTTGGGTTCAAACCTCATTTCTAATATTTATTAGCTGTGTGGTCAACTTAATTTTGGCTTTAGTTCCCTATTTCTAAATAGAGTTAAATGAGCTAGTACATGTAATGTGGTTGGCACATAGTAAGTCCCAACAAATGGTTGCTATTTGGTTATTCTTTGGAAATACACGTGTACCAAATGTGAAACCAAGGGTAGTCACCAGTTACAGCCTTTAAATTGTTTAATAAATAATGCACTGTAACGTACCTTCTCTGATAAATCTCCACTTTGATATTTTTGCAAAAATTTGCACGTCCTTCAAGTGTCAGGTAGCCTAAACAATGTTTGCCCAAGTTGTTCTATCAGGAACTTGGAGTAAGCTGTGTCTAGTTCGAGCGGGTTTGAGACGACCGACCCTCCAACTGGGCATGTGCGAGTGTCCACTGGTGACCCTGTGATGTCAGAGGGCCAAAACCTCCACCCTTACAGCATGCTAACCGCCGTTTTCCTCCACGAAGAGGCTTGTTATTGAGTTGCACCTGTGGCATCTACAGGGCAGGACAAGTACCTCACCTTTTCCTTATCTTCAGTCACTTTTCCCCACGCTCCCCATGCCTCAGCTTTATCCCATAAATATTCCGAGCCCCTCGCCTTGAGGGAGGCTGACTTGAGACTTTTTCTTCTTTGTCCTCACTTGGCTGCCTCCTGAATAAACCTTTTGTCTGATGCAAACCTCCATGTCTCAGCATTTGGCTTGCTGGACTTTGGGGCAAAGTTCAGTAACAAATGAATATGGTATTTTAAATATAAAAATTATACAGACTTCGGATTTTTAGTTATTTCAAAAATAACAGAGAACAAACTAGTGGTTACCAGTGGGGAGAAGGGAGGGGAAGGGGGAGGAGGGGCAATATAGGGGAAGGGGAGTAAGAGGTACAAACTATTAGGTATAAATTAAGTTACAAGGATATATTGTACAACATGGGGACTATAGCCAATATTTTATAATAGCTATAAATGGAGTGTAACCTTTAAAAATTGTGAATCACCATGTTGTACATCTGTAACTTATATAATATTGTACAGCAACTTACTTCAATAAAAAAATAAAGTAATAATTGAGAAAGGTAAAAAACAACATGAGTTCTATTGAAGTATCAAAGAAAAATCCAGATTAGTAAAAATCTAGAATAATCATAATTACCATTGATTTAGAATGACATTATTTATAGTTAATAACTATAATTAATGTATTTATTTGGAGAATGAAATAAAATGCTTCATCATTTGATAATACATCGTAGAACAAGAAAGGAGGCTATGTGGCGTGGTTTTGGAGGGGTTGTTTCAAAAATTAAAAAGCAGATACCCCTTGAACACGAAATTCTATTTTTAGGAAGTTATTCTACAGAAACTCTTTTTTTTTTTTTTTTTTTTTTGCGGTACGTGGGCCTCTCACTGTTGTGGCCTCTCCCGTTGCGGAGCACAGGCTCCGGATGCGCAGGCTCAGTAGCCATGGCTCACGGGCCCAGCCGCTCCGCGGCATGTGGGATCTTCCCGGACCAGGGCACGAACCCGTGTCCCCTGCATCGGCAGGCGGACTCTCAACCACTGCGCCACCAGGGAAGCCCCCAGCACCATTTATTGAAGAGGCTATCCTTTCCCCATTTGAATGTTCTTGGTGTCCTTATCAGATTAGTTGACTGTATTTCGGGGATCTCTGTTCTGTTCCATTGGTCTGTGTGTTTGTTTTTATGTCAGTACCATACTCTTGATTACTATAATTAAGCAATATAGTTTGAAATCAGGAAGTGTGATACTTCCAGCTTTGTTCTTCTTTCCAAGATTGCTTTGGGTATTTGAGGCCTTTAGTGGTTCTGTAAGAATTTTAGGATTTTAAAATATCTCTATGAACAAAGCCTTTGGAATTTTGATGGGGATTGCATTGAATCTATAGATTGCTTTGGATAGTACAGACATTTTAATATTAATTCTTCCAATTCATGAACATAGGGTGTCTTTGCATTTATTTGTCTCTTTTTCAATTTCTTTCAACAATGTCTTATAGTTTTCAGTGTATAGATCTTTTACTTCCTTGGTTAAATTTATTCCTAAGTATTTTATTTTTCTTTGATGCTATAGTAAATGGGATTGCTTTCTTAATTTCTCTTTCAGGTGGTTTACATCTCTCTATTGAAACTCTCAGTTTTGTTCATACATTGTTTTACTGAATTTGTCACACGGTCTATCTGTGTGCTCACTGAATTGTACTCACTGAGCGTCCTTAAAACAATTATTTTGAATTCTTTGTCAGGCAATTCATAGATTTCTATTTCTTTGGGGTCAGTTACTAGAAAATTATTGTGCTTCTTTGATGATATCATGTTTCCTTGATTTTTCATGCTCCTTGCTTGAAGTCTTACATTGCTGTTTTCACTTTTGAAGAAGCAGTCACCTCTAGGCTTTAGTGACTGGCTTTAGCAGAGAGATGCTTTCACTTGATAGCCCAGCCAGAGGTTCTGAGGCTTTTCCAGACCTTTTCTATGGGTGTGCCTGCTCCACACTTTTTGTTCCTTCTTGGGGAAGTTCCTAAGAGTGTATATCTTCTCTCAGTCCTGCAAAGCCTGGCTAGGTGTTGAAAGTGTCCCATTTGTTTTCCCTGATGAAGTGTTCTGAAACGCTCAAGTCTGTGAGTCCTCATCTAATCTTGCAGAATTAGACTGGCTTTCTGCGCTTGCTTGCTAGTCATCTGCAAGTACTTGTTCTCACTGTCCACAGAAGACGGCTACACGAGGAGGGGGGCAGTTAGGCGTTGGGGGTGCATGTGGGGGGGCGTTGGGAGGGGCTGCATGTGAGGCATCCATCATTTCTCGTGGAGGGACTTTCTGACAAGAGTCTGTGAATCAGTTAGTAGGCAGAACCATGAAGCAATTAGTAGTATTCCTTTGCTGAATTCCGAGCCCTGGCTGCTGTACTCTCAACTTCTCCCAACACTCAAGGTTGCAGATCCCCTCAGTAATCTGGGTGAAGTGAGTCTCTTGGGTAGCATCCTGCTCAGCTGGTGAAACTGGGCACTCACTCACATGCTCTCAGTCTTCCCTGTGAAAGAAGTCATGGCCGTGGGGGTCTTTCCTGGCACCGAGCCTTAGGAGAAGAGTGATGTGGGCAAAGTGAAACTGCTCCTCTTACCATCTCCAATGAATCTATTCCTGGATTCTTCTGCTTCAGTGGCATGCTGGGGTTTCTCTGCTGGACTCCTGGACGCCCACAAGGGTGCTCTTATCCGTGGGTGACTGTAAAAGTCGATGTACTGTGGGGGGATGAAGGCGGAGAACTCCTATTCTGCCATCTTGCTGATGTCACTTCAATTATATTTCTATATACTAGTGAAGAACAATTGGAAATCGAAACAAGAAAATAAGACTATGTACAGCATCAGAATATAAACTACTTAGGGAACATTTAACAAAATATGGGCAAAATGTGCATGCTGAAAACTAGAAAGTATTTATGGAAACATTAAAGAAGACTTAAATAAATGGAGAGATGTATGGTACTCATGGATCAGAAGATTCCACGTTGTTAAAAATATCAATTTTCCCCTACTGTGGTCAGCCTGCAGACGCACAATGGATCCCCTGCTCCATCCAAAATTTGGATGTCAAAACTGACGATGCCACACATGCACCAAAAGGGTGTGAGATTATTATTCACATAACACGGCTTCCTGGGGAGAACAAGGAAGCCTCCCAAACGAGTGTAAAATGGCTTGAAAGAATGGGCTTAGGGTTTCATGGAGTTTAGAGGGTAGGGCTGGTGTGAGAGTTCTTTCCACGGGCTGGGGTTTCATGCTTTTAACTTCCTGCTGGTGCCAAAGAAAAAAGCACCTAGGCTTTCTGGTCAGCTCATCCAGATGTGGGGAAGAGAGGTAAGGGACAGTGGAGGGGCTTCACAGCTGGCAATCATCAAACATCAAAAATGGAGTCAGACACTTTGTTAGACTCCCAATTTGATCCATAGACTTCACACTACCCAATTAAAACCCCTCTTTATCCCTGATAATTTTTTTTTCTGAAGTCTGTTTTGCTTGATTTTAGCTTTATGATGTATCCTTAATCTCAGTGATGCTTGTCTGCTCTGGCTAAAGGATGAACCACAGTCTTTAATTCATGAAACTTGAAAAACAGCCTTCTTAATGCACTTTAAAACACTTGGTTTCTGAGCCAAGACCAATAAATTAGGTCTTCTTTATTGCTTATTTTAAAAATAATTCAGTACTTTATTTGACGCATATTATGTAGTAATACATACAATGAGGGTTAGCAACATTTATTGATCATTTTAAAAAATTTGATTACTAACACATTTTGGCCACATAATAGTAGAATACTCCTGGTGATAATGATGCCTTATCACTAGAATCCAAGAACAGATGATAACCACTTTCTCCAGAGTTATAAAATAATGATAAAAATCAACATTAACACAACCCTGGGAACCATTATTTTTTATCAATTTTAATTAATGTACCCAAAATAGTTTAATTTTCTTAATTAAATAAGCACTAAAATTAAAATCATGGAAAATAAGAGGGGACTAAATCTCCCTAAGCCATGGAGCACTCATCACTCTTTTACTTTTTTACCCAGCCGAAAAACAAAAACAAACAACAAACAAACAAACAGAAAAAACCTGTCCACCCAGGAGCTAATCCATTTTCCACACTCATTATCATTCAGATGAGTCTTTTGTAAGACAAAGATGGCGGCATAGTTTTTTTCAGTGTCTGAGAACGAACGCCTTTCTTGTTTGGATTGTACAAATAAAGAGGACCCTCTGGATCTAATTAAGAGATTTTCACCTGCCATCATTCATTCATTCAGTTCACAAACATTTATGGAACACGTGCAATGTGCGTGGCATAATGTTAAATAGTGTATTACACCAGGAGTTATGCCACAATGGGTCAATCATAAAACTACACTCTTAATTAATCTTGTGATTTTTAATGATTTAATTCTCTCATTCAACAGGGCCTTATTAACGACCAAGTGCTAGGCTAGGCACTGGTGCTGACAAAATGAACTCACAATCTCTGCTTTCACGTACTCATAATCTAATGGGGGAGGCAGATACATAAACAAGCAATTACTGCTCAGCTGAGGTCCCACCATAAAGGTTGGTGATGGTGTAATGGAGCCTCTGTGTGTGTGTGTGTGTACGTGCAAGTGTGTGTTTGTGTGTGTGTGTAACTAGAGGGAAGTAGGAGAAGAGTCAGAGAAGATTTCCCTGAGGAGGTGAAACTTGAGTTGTCTTGAAGGGCAAATAAGAGCTTCCCAGGAGAGGTAGGGGAGGATATTGCAGGCAAAGGTAAGAGCCTCGGGAAACAGTTGCAGGAGGGCAGGCTTACCTGGGGAACTGCCGTCAGATGAGGCTGGGTGGATGTGGGACTACCTGGTGATGAGGTTGAAGAGAGAAAAAACAAGAGGATCATGTTGAGTATTATTTAGGCTAGGCCATAATGAACTTGTCAATATTAGACTATTTTGACTTAAAAAACAGTAATTTGATACAGTTTAAATGACATGATAATGATGAATAAGCATTAGTAAATAACTACATGAATGGAACCTATTACTGTTGCTGT
Organism: Lagenorhynchus albirostris; assembly: GCF_949774975.1. Lineage (NCBI taxonomy): Eukaryota > Metazoa > Chordata > Mammalia > Artiodactyla > Delphinidae > Lagenorhynchus > Lagenorhynchus albirostris. The sequence goes on along the minus strand of NC_083098.1, from coordinate 120,649,041 downwards.
TTTTGTTATTTGCATTTCCCACTTCTTCACACCCTGATTAGAACTGACTTCTCCAAAATATTTGCAGAGGACGACGTGACCGACAGGGCTTAATTTCCAAAATATACAAACAGCTCATACAACTCAATAACAAAAAACCAAATAATCCAATCAAAAAATGGGCAGAAGACCTAAATAGACATTTCTCCAAAGAAGACATACAGATGGCCAATAGGCACATGAAAAGATGCTTAACATCACTAATTATTAGAGAAATGCAATCAAAACTCCAATGAAGGGGGTTTCCCTGGTGGCGCAGTGGTTGAGAGTCTGCCTGCCGATGCAGGGGACATGGGTTTGTGCCCCAGTCTGGGAGGATCCCACATGCCGTGGAGCGGCTGGGCCCATGAGCCATGGCCGCTGAGCCTGCACGTCCGGAGCCTGTGCTCCGCAACGAAAGAGGCCACAACTGTGAGAGGCCCGTGTACCGCAAAAAAAAAAAACCCAAAAAACTCCAATGAAGTATCACACCAGTCAGAATGGCTAACATTAAAAAAAGTCTACAAATAACAAATGCTGGAGAGAGTATGGAGAAAAGGGAACCCTCCTACACTGTTGGTGGGAATGTAAATTGGTACAACCACTATGGAGAACAGTATGGAGGTTCCTTAAAAAACTAAAAATAGAATTACCATATGATCCAGCAATATCACTCCTGGGCATATATCGAGAGAAAACTCTAATTTGAAAAGATACATGCACCCCAATGTTCATAGCAACATTATTTACAATAGCCAAGACATGGAAGCAACCTAAATGTCCATTGACAGATGAATGGATAAAGAAGATGTGGTACATGTATACAATGGCATATTACTCAGCCATAAAAAAGAATGAAATAATGCCATTTGTAGCAACATGGATGGACCTAGAGGTTATCATACTAAGTGAAATAAGTCAGAAAGAGAAAGACAAATATCATATGATATTTTTATGTGGGATCTAAAAAGAAGGTACAAATGAACTTATATACAAAATGGAAACAGACTCACAGACATAGAAAACAAACTTATGGTTACCAAAGGGGAAAGGGTGGGGGGAGGATAAATTAGGAGTTTGGGATTAACAGATACACACTACTATACATAAAATAGATAAACAACAAGGTCCTACTATACAGAACAGGGAACTATATTCAATAGCCTGTAATAAACCATAATGGAAAAGAATATGAAAAAGAATATATATATATATATATATATATATATATATAAATGGAATCACTTTGCTGTATACCAGAAACTAACACATCATAAATCAACTATACTTCAATAAAAATTTTCAAAAAAAAGAAATGACTTCTTAAAAGCAAGACTATCCCCTGCATCTGGGGGGAGAGTCTGAGGTTACCTGCAGTTAAGTGGCCTTGGCCACTAAAGTTAGTGAGAGTGGGGCTGGGGAAATGAATTCAGCAGGACTGCAAAGGAGAAAGAGTTTAGATAATAATGATAACAAACTTCTATCACTTACTGAACACCAAAATGTGCCAGCCACTGAGCTAGGTCCTTCACATGCATTATCTCCATCCTCACAACATCACAAGGTGTGTCTTTTTACACCCATTTTACATATGGGAACGCTAAGGCTCTGAGAGGCTAGGTACCATTCTTCTAGTAAGTGGCAGAGCCAGGGCACATACCTGTGATTTCACCAGACTCTTCCCTTCAAGGAGGCCAAATGAGAGTGACTGCAGGTAGAACTAGAAGTGACGTCACAACCTGCTGATGTTTAAAAGTTATTTCCCAGAAGAGGAAAGACCAGAAAATCGGTGTAGCCCCACCCATCAGTTCAGTGCCAGAAGTTCTCGATTTTTAATTTTAATGTTTTTGGCTTTAGAGAGGTAGGGAGGGAGGAAGAGGAGAGGGTGCAGGAGATGAGGATGGGGGTCTATAAGAAGCAGTTTGGTAACATGGGAAGAAAAGTGAAGACAGGATGCTCTTTCCTCTCCAACCTCCCTGGCAAGCAACCAGCTGGCTCTATAATTTAACTGTTTACTGTAGCAAGGACAAAGAACATTCTGCTTAGTGAAGTCCTTCCCGACAACAGCTAAATACCAGGGGGAAAAAACTGTGTGCACATCATATAATTAAAACATTTTCCTTGCTTTATTCTCCTAAAAATGTGCATAGGAAGGAATATACAATCACCAAAATACAACATCACAATCTGAAATACATTACTGAAGGAGTGTTCTTAGTTGGGAAACTTTAGACAGTGTTTTCATCACTTTGGGATGATGGTCCAGTGGAGATGCTGCAGTTCTCTGCAGCCTTGTAATCTCGAAGCCACCCAGCATGCTCTCACAGTGGGAACAATGCCTCAGGAGCCCATGTGGTCCACGAGCACAGCGTCTCATTTATTATCCAAGTGGCCTATTCTAGAAACCATCTTTTGGGTGTGCCTTTTCATTTGTTTCTTCTGTCCCACATGCTGAGAGTGATGACAAGGGTCATTTCTAGTTAATGTTGTGGACAGTGCACTTAAAGTGACCTTTCCAACTGAGAAGCAGCTATTCAGTCTGGATTTTTAAACAGTTTTCTCCAAAAAAAAAAAAAAAAAAAAGTGGGTGTATTTCCTGAAAAGTCATACTTCTGAATTTAGACTTAGGTGCCTTTGGCTCTCTGAGTCTTAGTTCTTTTCACAAGAAACATGATGTTGTTAGCGTTTGAAAGAGAAAATAACTCTAGGGTTATTTTGCAGGGGCAAAAGGGAAGCGACTGTCAGCAGGGTGGAATATATATTTAGTCTTTCCAGTAGAAACACTACAATAAATACACAGATCACTTGGCAGGGTCTCTTCTCTCTTCTAGCAATTGCATGAGCTAGCTATACTGAACTATAAAATGCTTCATGAAAACAATATTTGCTTGATGACTGGACTGATTTTTAAAATTTATAAAGTATTGACTTTTCTTTTTCAATTCACCTTTTTTTTCAATTCACCATTTTAGCATTTGAGATACACTCTGGTTGGTAAATGTTCTGAGCAAGGCATTTTGGGCACATCTTCAAAAATCACCAAGGAACTAAAATAGTTGACATATACCAAGTGACCAAAGCACTTAATTCATCTTGATCTGTCTTTTAATTTAATTTTTAAGTTACTGACAAAATCTGGCATCTCTTCACATCCAGGGCAATTTGGAGCTTTCTGTCTCCCAATCATCAGCTACTGTGTTAGCCACTGAACAACAACAATGTGTCACTGGCCTATGTAGAACGGATCTTAAACAAAAGGCTTCTTTTTGATTGTTTGCATTTTTCCCCTTCCCTCTGGTAACCAAGAGTGAAATGTAATAAAAGCTGATACTTAGCAATGCAGAGTTTTAGAGATGCCAAGTTTAATTAGCCTTTATATGTGATCATGTTGTCTCAGGATGCTTAGGAATAATTTTTTGTTTGTTGACTGTGTCCTTGCTCAGCTCAGACAGGGCAGGGGCCATGCTGCCGGGATGGAGTGAGGAGAGCAGGCAGGAGGGGATGAGCTCGGGTCTCTTTGCAGTAGTTGTCGATGTCACGCTGAATTGCAGAGCTCTCACTAACGTCCAGCTCCATCTCACATCATCTTCCTTGGTGCTCGTCTGAAAGACCTAGGACTTTGATATTTTAAATTGCCTTTGTCAGTACAATTTATGGCTTTGAGTCTTTGCACAAGGCATGTTTCAACGGCCCCAGGCTCCACTGCACTTAACCTTTATCTACACCCATTGAAGGACCTTGCTAACATGTCCATGGTAGGGCAAAGAGGCCAGCCACTCAGATGATGCCTGTGTGCTGGTCGGGCCTGGCCTGGCTCCTGCACTAACATGCCCCGGAGGCTGGGGAAGGATACAGCTGGCCAGAGGCTCCCGTCCCTCATATACCATCCTCTCCGATGCAGGTGGCTCAGTGACTGCTGTCCAGCCCAAGGGAACGCTGCACACGATCCAGGTGCTCAGCCCAGAGAGAATGTTCCCTATTGAAACCACGTTGGGAACACGGCCCTTCAAAGCCAGTCTCTGTGGGTCCTTCTGTTATTTGGAAAAGACCATGTCAAATGTCTAACAAAAGTGTTTAAATAGTCCCTCTCCTTTTTGGTGATTTGTGTAGGAAAAGAGGGTTAAATCTGGTGTCTGTCCTTGGCAGAGAAAACTTGCATATTCCAGCACTATCATTTATTCATATAGAACATGTATAGAATATATAGATGGATATAGATAAGCAATGTTTGAAAATTTAGTTAAAAGTAACAAAATAGGGCATTCTTTGATTTGAAACCCCATTGACTAGAAAAATGGTCTGTACTTTAAGGAAGAATTTGGCTTGGCAAAGTATGGGCAAAATGTACATAGTGAAGACATTTCTAACAACAGTGTTGCCTAAAATTCATGAGAACCTAAAAGAAAACAGAATTCCTTCTCTTTAACCTGTGTCATTTTCAGTGTATGGCTTAAATGGCAAAACACAAATTAAACTTGAATATCATTTTAAGTTAAAAAAATTAATTAGACAGAAATGAATTTTTCTCATGTTAACTTTAATTAATGCACTTATTTAATCTTAAACAGTTTGATACTCACTTGGGTCTTCTTCCTTTTGAAAATTACTTTTGAAAACAAATATAACAGTTACAGATTCAATTATTTAAAAATACTATTTTCTGTAATATGAAAAATGTTTACCTCAGCTTGTTAAACTAAAGGCTGTAATCCCAACCTTCCATTGTGAACTCATTTCTGTATGAGATTCATTAAAAATTTTATTACTGTGTAGATCACACAATGGAATAACAGTGTTAATAACTAGATACTGTAGCTGCAGGATTTGCAACCTACTCTCATGAAGCTAACTGCCCCAGGGCCAGCGGCTGCTCATTTATTTCACCATATTTAAATCAATTGCTAAGGCAGTCAGACAATAAATTGCGTGCCCATCTCTGGTAATAAAATTGGCATCTCAAACAGCAGAGGCTTGTACAAAGATTTAATAGCTCCTCCTTTCGTGATGGATTCTTCTTTGTACCATTTTTTCAGGGAAGGTGCCTAGATGTAAAGTAACATTCTTTTTCTGCCTTCTTGTTAGATTCTCTGATTTACCACTGTATAGTTGAGTCCAACTTTTTCAGTTTCTGTAAAGCTCCCCTTACTGCTTGAGGGGAATTCTTTTGTCTGGGCAGCAGAACAAGATAACTGACTTAATCTTCCTAGTAACACGTGAGTCACCATGTATCATTTTAATCTGCAAAACACTAGGGCTGAGTAGTGTCACATGCTGATTTTACTTTTCTATGAGAAAGTGACTCCCTGGTTCAATGATGGATTGCTTGTTCTCTTTAAACAACAGTCAAGATGGTGAATGCCCTGGGGTGATAGACAGAGTGTGCAATGGGAATGGGGGCCAATCTGATGGCCCGGTTCAAGTTCACCTGACAAAGCTGGAGCAGTCTGCAAGCAGCATTTGAGAAAGGATTATTCACACTGGCATTATAGTTTTGAATGCATTTTTCTCCTTGTGCAGCTGCAAAGCTCCCTCACACTGAAGGTTTATGCACCATAATAAAGAGATTTATTTTTTTTTTCTCTCACTCTCTCTTGCTTCTTACACTTTACACCTAGTTTCTACTGAACTGTTCAGGCAGAGGACATCTGTATAACCAAACTGCACAGAACAAGCATCATCCTCAAAACAATAGCAGTGCTGAAAGACAGTAACAAAAGCCTGACATTTCTGATGTTCGAAGGGACAGAAATTGTCTCCTTATGTTGAACTCAACTCCTCAAACTTAGCTTTCAAAATATTGTCATTTCACAACTCTACACACAAAAGATTATAATATAAATTAATTATTTAGTTCAATAATGGAATTTTTCTAAAAATTACTTGAAAATTTCCTAATATCAATTTTGCTATGAGAAATTAAAGAATAGGGGGAAGAAGTTAGAAAAAAGTAAACATGATGAAGCAAAATAGTTTTCCTTATAAAAACAGAGGTGGGGCTGAGGGGAACTTTGCTGTTCTTTCCTTCCAACTTTCTCCATCGTTCTGTCCATCCACTTATCTACCCACAACCCACCTTATTGCAGAACGGTTTTCTGAAGGCTGGAGAGCTCAGACATTCTTTACTTCTATAATTAAGACATAAATTATCATTGCCTCTTGCCTTATTGTAGCAAGAGGTAGTTAGCTAATAAGCACTTACTGAGCATATAAAATACATAGAATTACCACTGATGTCTCATTCATTTACTCACTTACTTAAACAAAAATGAACTAATTACCAACTGTTAAGCAGACACTATAAAATGCAAGTGTGGGATGGGGGATACAAAGGGGCCCAAGGCTCAGTTTAGGCTAGTGAGATAGACAGAGTCACCTTCGAGGGGGCCTCCGAGTGATCCCTGCCTCTTGCTGTTCATGCCCTTTTGATCTCCTCCCACACGGTACCAGGGTTGGTCTGTGCAACTAACAGAATATAAAAGTGATAGTATGTCACGTCTGAAGCTAGGTTATAAAAGATGTTGTGACTTCTGTCCCTCTTGACCTTAAGATTTTTTGCTCTGGTTGAGGCCAGCTGCCATATTGTCATATGGACAGGCCCACGTGGTGAAGAAGTGAGGTCTCTGACCAACAGTCATCAAGGAAGATGCCTCCTGCCAACAGTCACATGAGAAGGCTTGGAAGCAGAACCTTAAGTCCCAGTCAAGCTTTCAGATGACTGCAGTTACACTGACATTTTGACAGCAACCTCAAGAGAGATTCTGAGTCAGCACTACACAGCAAAGCCAATCCCCAATCCCCAAGATCTGTAGTAACTTTGAGATGGTAGATCATTGTTATTCTCAGCCTCTAAAATTTGGGGGTAATTTGTCATGAAGCAATACATAAATAATACGACAGATAATTATAATTCACCTATAGTGTAGGTAATACGACACAAGGGTATATTAGCTTCCATGATAACTGTGCAGTGATCGTTGCATAGTTATTCGGGGAGTTCAAAGGAGGGGTAACTTACCTAGGTTGTGGGAAGGGAGGGAATGAGAATGAAGGGTATCAGGGAGGGTTTTCTGAAGGTGGTGTTGGTTGAAGTGAGCCTTCAAGGATGAGAAGATATAGGGTGTAATTGTCCCTGTAGGTATAAGCATGAAAACACTCACCAAGTGACAAAGCATCTTTGTACCGGGGTGGAAGGAGGCAGGGTGGACTACAAACTGACACCATAAGCAGTTCAGTGTTCCTAGAGAGTATATTACAAGACTGACAGTGGCAATGGGCTAAAGGAGAAAGCACTATATGATTGTCCATAATGTGGACTTTCTACTGAAAAAGAGAACCGTTTGAATTTCTTATTAAATACTATTTTTTGGTATAAGAAATACATGCTTATTGCAGAAAACTTGGAAAATATAGATAATAAAGAAGAAAATAAAATTCCCTACCACCAATACACTAGCCAGGGAAAAACACAATACACATTTCCATATATTGTCTATATATTATTTTTTCTATTTACATATATATACTGAGATTGTGATCAATACTATAAATGCTAGTTTATAGATTGCTTTTCTTTACTTTGAAGTTTGTATATCATTAAATATTTCTGGAAATATACAATTTCAATGGATGAATAATATTTAGGCATATGGATAAATTATAATATATAACTATTTCCCTGCTCTTGAAAAATTATTTTTTTTTATTTTTTATTTTTTTTAATTTATTTTACTATTATAAGTAAAGTTATAACAGACATGCTTGTATATAAACATTTGTTCACATTTCTGATTATTTCCTCATCAGAGATTTGTAGAAGTACAATTACTGGGTCCAAGAATGAACATGATAGATTGTCAAAGTTCTTTCCGTAAGGGCTGTCATAGTTTACATTCCCTTCATCAGTTATAAGAGAGTTTCTTCCAACCTTTCCAGAATTATTACCTTTTAACACATTTGCGATTTGATGACTGAAAATAGTATTTCCTTTTTTTGTGAATTCACTATTTACACTCTTTGTCTGTTTTTTCCTCCTTGTTTGTTAGTGTTTTATGGTAGGATTTAAAGCAAGTTAATGACATGGTAAGGTTTGTATTTAAGAGAGATCACCAGTGTCTCGGAGGACAATGTGGGGCAAAACAGGAGTCATAGATCACACAGACCTCAATTAAGGTTCTGGTCATAGGGACAGAGAAAGAAATGAATTCAAGAAGAGCTAGAGAAGGACTCACAGAGAGTTTCCTCACATTATTACCTACATCCCTATTCACGCCCATGTGCATTGCACTCAGGGCTCTGCCTTCTCACCTGTTACCACGGGTAAACTATCCGTGCTTTGGTCTAAAGCCATTCCCTCCATTTGTATGATTCCATCCCTCTCACCTACTCAACGGCATTGCACCAACAATTCTTTATTCTGTTTCTCCTGTATCATCATTTCTTAAATCTCTTCAACTCTCCCATCAATATGCTGTAATTTCTCCCATTTACAAAAAAAGAATCTGTATCTCTCCTGATTCCACTTTCCCCACTACATACCACACCATTCCTTTGTTCCCTATTACAGCAAAACACACAGAGGGTTCTATTTGCTCTTCCTCCAATTCTTTTCCTCTCTTCTCTCTTAAACCCTTTTGTGTGGATACACTCTAAGGTAAACCCCAGAGAATCACACCCTTGTATAACTCCCTCCCCTTGAATGTGGGTGTAAGTTGTGAGTGGCTTCTATCCATCAGAATAGGCTCTTAATTAGGTTATGTTACATAAAACTCCCTCTTAACCTACTGGAAAGGAAAGAGATGCTCTCCTGCTGGTCTTGAAGAAGCTTAGCTGATGAGAGGCGCTGTGAAAGGGCCCCTTGGCAGGAAGCTGCAGGTGGCCACTGGGAGGTGAGCGTGGCCCTCTGCCAACAGCCTACAGAGAAATGTGGGCCTCAGCCCTGCAACTGTGAGGAGATGATTCTGCAACAACCTGGTGAGCTTGGCAGTGCATTCTCCCCTTGTTAAGCCTCCAGATGAGAACACAGTTGGCCAACACCTTGATCACAGCCCAGGGAGACACCGAGCAGAGGACCAGCTAAGCTGTGCCAAGCCTTCTGACCCATGGTGACTGTGACATGATAAATGAGTGTTGCTTTGAGCTGCTAAGTGTGTGGTAATTAATTGGGCAGCAAAAGAAAACTAACACACCTTTCCAGGCAAGTTTTCAACCCCAGTATGAAACTACACTGCCCATATCAAGGTCAGCAGGGAACTCCACATCGCTAACTTCAACAATGTAGTTCACAGCCCTCATCTTATCTATCAGCAGCATCTGACACAATGGATCATGCCCTCCTTGATTCATTTTCTTCACTTGATTGAGAGGATTTCCTCTCCTTCATTCTCTTTTTCTCCTTTTAGAACTCCAGCTAGTGATGTTAGTTAGACCTTCTCCTTTCCTCCAAATCTCTTAGTCTCTCTTTTATATTTTCTATCCCTTTATCTTTCTGCTGCATTTTGGTTAATTTCTTCACATTTCCCTTCCATTTTAATAATGCTTACTTGAGCTATGCCTAGTCAGCTATTTAACCTTTCTATTAAATTATAAATATCAGTGACTGTATTTTTCACTTTTGAGAAAGTCTGTGGCTCTTTTTAAACCCAGCTGGTCTTTTCCTGTATTTATACAAAGCTTAAAAGTATTTCAGAAAACTAATACTGGATATTTATTGTTACTTTTATACAAAATATAAGTGTATCATATTAAATAAATGAGTAACAACATTAAGGGGAATGAGAACCAACAGTTTCCGGGCAGCGATTGCCTCTTGTGGGGAGGAGGAGGTAGAGATCAGGACATTTAATTTCTTAAGCCAGATATATGGGTGTTGGTGTAAATAAATAACAATTTAAAGAGATTTTTAAAATGTAATTTTCTGCAAATTCCTCTCAATAGTTCTATTTCTGCCTTTTGAAATACAGAGATATGTATTGTTTCAAAATCTTTATTCCTTTCAAATTCCTGACTTTGCTAGTCTCATCTAACTTAGCAGGTATCCTATCTTTTTCACTTCACAAAGAAAAATGTGTTCTGACATATGCTTTCTAATAACTTCTTTCTCTATTACCTTCAATTTCCAGTTTCTTCACCCATTATTACCCCTTTTTCTTTTACGTTAGTAGAGATATCAATATTTCTTTGTAATATGTTACCAACAAACCATATGTAACAAAGTGTGTAAACATCCCGACCTTTTTTTTTTCCGCTTTCATCTTCTACAACAAGAGTTGACAAAGTTTTTTGGTAAAGGGCCAGACAGTAAATATTTTTGACTTTGCAAGACAAATAGTCTCTGACACAACTGTTCCACTCTGCCACTGTAACACAAAATCAGCCGGAGACAATACATAACTGGGTGAGTGTGATTGTGCTGCAGTAAAACTTTACAAAAACAGATGGCGGCAGGATTTGATCCATGGGCCAGTTTGCTGATCCCTGTTCTACAACATCCAAAAGGTCACTCTGGGGCTTCCCTGGTGACGCAGTGGTTGAGAGCCCGCCTGCCGATGCAGGGGACACGGGTTCGTGCCCCGGTCCGGGAAGATCCCACATGCCGCGGAGCGGCTGGGCCCGTGAGCCATGGCCACTAAGCGTGCGCGTCCGGAGCCTGTGCTCCACAACGGGGGAAGCCACAACAGTGACAGGCCCGTGTGAAAAAAAAAAAAAAAAAAAGTCACTCTGTCAGTTAATGGCTTCTTTTTGCTGCTAGCAATCTCTTTTCACTGTCCTCAGTCTCTCACCCAATACATAATTCTATTTCTTCTTGATTTTTCTGCAGGATTTTACATTGTCGAACACTCATTATATTCATTTCTGATTAGTTTGTTTGATGTAAATCTTGGTTTTGATCATCTCTATCTATCCAGTCCTTTGGAGTTTTCTTGGTATTTTTTCCTTTATACGATCTTACATTTAAAGAACATTTCTGGAGATTTAAAAATATATACAAAAGCAGGGGCTTCCCTGGTGGCGCAGTGGTTGAGAGTCCGCCTGCCGATGCAGGGGACACGGGTTCGTGCCCCAGTCCGGGAAGATCCCACATGCCGCGGAGCGGCTGGGCCCGTGAGCCACAATTACTGAGCCTGCGCGTCTGGAGCCTGTGCTCCGCAACAAGAGAGGCCGCAACAGTGAGAGGACGGCACACCGTGATGAAGAGTGGCCCCCGCTTGCCACAACTAGAGCAAGCCCTCGCACAGAAACGAAGACCCAACACAGCCATAAATAAATTAATTAATTAAAAAAATATATATATCTACAAAAGGGGAAAGACTAGCGTAATGAATTCTTATGTACCCTTCTCCTTGCTTCAAGACTATCAAGAAAAAGCCAAGCATCTTTCACTTTTTTTTGGCTTTAGTATTTTTAAAAGACGTCACTTCATTAATTTTATCTAACACTCAATACACATTAAAAATCCCTAATTGTCCCCAAAATGTTATTTTATTATTGATTTACTGTCCCACTTTTACTGATGATTGATTGAGGTGTAGGGTCACCTCATTATAACAAGAGACACTCCTATCACCAGGAAATTCCAAGGGATTTAGGAGCTCTGTGCCAGGAACCAGGGACAGAGACAATATATATATTTTCTGATTTTTCCAAATGGTGGATAGGGTTGGTATAGTGAGCTAATTTGCTTATCCCCTTTCTCAAATGGAAAACTTTAAGTGCTTCACTATTAATTATGACATTCCTTTAAAAAAAAAAGTTAAAATACCCTTTATCTGATTCAGAACCTTTTCCTTTATGCCTAGTTTGCAAAGAGCTTTTTTTAACCATAAACTGATTTGTCTACATCTTCGAGATTATAATATGATTTTCCTCCTTTATTTTGTTAATAAGATAAATTAAAAATTTTTCTTTAATAAACTTTTGTTAGTTTGGGTTTTTCAAGAAGCCAATGCCAAGAAGGGATTAGACATATAAGGTATTGGTTGGGAGAAATGACTGTAAAGGATCAGTGGGGGAGACCATGATGGCGGTCTGGCACTGTGAAAGGAGAGGGCAGACAGAGGAGGACTGGGCAGGAAGAGTCTCGACAGAGACCACAGCAGAGTGCTAAGAAGGTTCTGGTCAGGCTGATGGGAAGAGCTTGTGCATAGTCACTCGTTAGAAGTATTTTGCGCCTGGCATCCTTGCTTTACTTAGTCACTGGCTGAGAGCCACTGGGGGAGCATGACTTCAATTGTGAACACAGTGGTAGATCGAGAGGGGTGCAAGCTGGGGGTGTCAGTCAACTATACTCCCCGTATCAGGAGATCTGAATGGTTCTCACCTGCTCCATCTGCAATTATGAAAAGACATGTGCAGTAAACTCAAACTGAGAAAGGAATAACTATTTAGAATTCAGAACCTGCACGTATGTAGGCCTGAGTCACATCACTAGGTAAGGCACTCAGATTTGCTGAGGTAATAGTTAAGGGAAATTTAGAATGAATAGTGGAGGAGGGAGAGAGTGTGTACCAGTTGCAGCCCCGAAGACTAACTGCAGTAAGGGAATAGCTCACCAATCTTTCTGTAAACTTCCGGTGAGCTCATGGAGGCGCTGATCCCCAAACCTGTGAAGCACCAGATCTGTGTGGTGCAAGGGCAGACTGTGGTGGCCATCAAAATGCACCATCTTCCCTCAGACCTCTCACAAGTGTAAATGCACTAGAAGAAAATATGGGAGGATTAAAAATAACAAAACCCAGAGTAGGGAAGATCTACGGAAGACATATAACCTAGAAGCCATAAAATAAAAGACTGATGAATTCAAGTGTATAAAACAAATTCTGCATGGAAAAAAGGTTCATACAAAGTCAAAAGACAAACAAAAAAAAAGGAACGCATATCACAAAGGCCTGAATTCTTTAATATATATATAAAGAACTCCTAAATCAATAAGAAAAACACCAATAGTATCAGTCTTGATGGACAGTGACAAAAGCTCCAAAATTTCTGGCTTAAGCCAGAAAAGTTTATTTCTCATGTGTGTTTTCTGTCCATCGTGGGTCAGTGGGGCTCTTTCCTGTGATTTCCTCATTGCAGGACTTATGCTGATGAGCAGCTATCTCCTGGTGTACTCTTGGTAATTGCGCAGAGGGAAAGAGACTCTGCCCTGGTGTTGCCCTGGCAATTTAATATGGGCCTGAAAGTGATACTTATCAATGCCTCTCACAAATCATTGGCTGGAACCAGTCCCATGTTCCCACCTAAACCCAAGGGACCAGGCTGTGCCATAATTGGTGTCCCTGGAAGGAGGGGAGAGCCCGGCACTGGTGAGGAGCACTAAGTGGTCATTATCACTCTAGATAGTCTATGAATTATTTGGTTTCTCAATTGAAGGTCTTGTCAAAGAAAGGCGATGGCATATTTCATTACATTCCACATGCTGGTTATTAAAGAAGTAAAAAATTCCCCTCTTTCCAAAATTGGTAGTGACATCTTTCTGATCAACAGAGTGAATCTGGGGATCTGTGAGGTAGATAAGCCCTTTTCCATTACCAGTCACCCAACCTAAAAGAGAAATACATATGTCTGAGAATTAAATCCTCTATAAATGTCAGTAAAGTGTTTCTGGAAAAAAAAACATATGTATAATATATACAAGACACTTTAAAAACCTGGTCATCCTCTGGTTTATGACAAATAAATTTCTGTTAAGGGACTTGGCGTTGCATATTCCAATTATTGCTTTAAGAAGAATAATTAAATATTGGGTAATTAAATTTGTCAAATATGACATACCAGACCCAGGAATTAGAGAGCAATAACATGCACTTAGTATAATTATTAAATCACAATATTTTCATGATTCAGAAGTTTCTTTAATGCTTCACTCATTAGTTCATACATTCCTCTGTTCATTAACAAATATTTATTGAGTGTACACACTGTATAAAACACTGTTTTGGGTGCTGGAGATACAGCAGTGAACAAGTTAGTAAAAAATCTCTGTACTCATTTGTGTAACATTCTTGTGAAGGGGGACAGATTAATAAATAATATAAGTAAGTAAAATATGTAATATAACAGAGTGATGATAAATGCTATGGAAGGGGGATAGAAAAGATCTTGGAGGATGGTCATAGAATCTTTACTAGAAATAATTATAATAAAACTCATTTATCATTTAAATGAAGTATAGAATAATGGCTAACAATTCTGATAAATAAAATACCAAACTGAAACAAAATTTAAATGTTAATGCAGATTTTAAAGGAAGTTAGATTCAAGTACACACAGCTTTCTGTTCCATAATGATTCCAGTTATGAAACCCAGTATCACACCTGTAATAAAGGTAAAGAGCTAGAGGAAAGAAAGTGTGGAAAGACTGTGACACATTAAAACATGCAGTCATAAGAAACCTACATCACTCAAATCCACTTGAGTGAAATTTTAAAAAAAGCTGTTACGGATTTGCTCTAGAATGAAGCCCAAGAGAATGTGAGCCAGATCTTCTCACTGATTATTTGACACCTTAGACACTTGTAGAAAGCTTTAAACATTTTTTCTAGGCATCATTTGCTACATACAGCAAAATTGATTAATTTAATTCCAAATAGTAGCCTATGCACTGAACAATCTATTTATTAAATAATGATTAGTAGAGCTAGTTACAAAACCTCACATTTACATATAAATAATACTAAAAATAAAAAAATAATTCCCAGTTTCACATACCTTGTAAATCGACCACAACATCTCTATGATTGGAAAACTCATAAGAAAAGTGGCCGTAAGCCAAGCCATATTCTGTGGCTTTGTATTCTGTTTTCACCACTTTCGTGTTATTTGACAATTTTACAAATTCTCCCAGTATGTAAGGTTCCACACTGACACATCCTTTTATTGTCTTGCCCTCCAAAATCTGAAAAGTAGAAATGGGAGACAGTATAACAATGGTGAAGGCCATGGTCTTTGAGGTCAGAAGATCTCAATTTGAACCCAGGCTTTGCCACTCAGGAGCACTATTACTTCTCTAGATTTTGGTTTCCTTATTTGTAAAGTGGGTGTAATAATAGCTATAGGACCATTAAAAGGATTATATGAGACCATGCATGTAAAGTGCTTAACATGTATGTGGCATATAATAGAACCTAAAATTTTTATTATTCTTTTATTAAAAAGTACAAATAAAAATTAGTCCATGAAGTGACCTATGCTAGGGGGCTGGCTTGCCAGGGCATGTAGCTAGATCATGCACTGTGACTCTGGGTTAGAATATCAGCTCAAGCATTTTTGTGCAATGTGATCTATTTTGTAGACTGTAGAACTATTTTGTTTCAAAGGTTAGAGTTAATGTTTGTTTGTTAAATGCCCAGCATAGTGCTTCACATAAAGAAATTGCAAAATAGATAATAGCTCTTATTAAATAAGTAATAAAATATGGGTCTAAAAATATCTCTGGCCAAAGTAAAAAAAAAAAATTCTTTAGGGTGTAAATATGCTAAGATCCAGCACCTTTGGGGAAGCAGGGTATTCTTAATCCAAAGGAGAGAAATGTCAGTGGGGATGGGTGCCTTTGCATATTTAAACAGATATCATAGTGAAGAGGGATTGGTCTCAACGGTCCCAGAGGGAAGAGCTACAATCCAGGTAGAAATTAGAAGATGACTGATCTGGGCCAACTTCCTAACAACTGGAATTATTTAAAGTAAAAAAAACGATAATTATCTTTTTCTTACTGAAGGTGTTTAAGCTATGGCTTAGTTATCACTTGATTGCAAGGGGTGGGGGTCAATGAGTATGAAACAGGATTTATGCATCATGTTGAGGGAATAATTTGTATTAGATATGATCTTTAGGGTCCCTTCTCTCTCTCTAAAAGTACAAAGACAACACAAAGGAAAAGTATACTAAAAATGCTAACTCGACCATGACGGACCAGGTACCAGGATCAACAGATCTTCAAATGTGACTTGAAGGATCCAAATGATGCATCAGGGTACAGAGGGTCATATTTCTTACATATCTTACAAGTAGTTGAAGCAGATGAAGTAGACGAAGGAAGCTGGTAACTGAGTTTATTGAATTTTACCAGAATGATGGTGGAGGTAGATGAATGGTAGGTTGGCAGTAGAAATCTAACCTAATATATATTTACAGTCCTGCTTAATCAAACTCTTGATTTCTTTAATCTTACCAGTAATACTGAGGATGGTATGTAGAATATCTGTGTGTGAATATTTTGTTCATAAAGTCTCTTGTTAAATTCTGTCACATAGTGCTGTGCAGTCATCTGCCTCTCCACATCGATGAAGTGGTGCCAGAGCCCCTTCTGCTCCTTATATTCTTTCCCAACATATCTGTGAATGGAAAAAACCACACGAAGAAATGCAAAGTGATCCTACTATACAGTAAGAAAGAAGACGTCAAGAGAGATATGCAAAAAAGCTTGAAAGATGTTACTCTTTCTCCGCCTTAGATTGTTACTGTATCCGACTATACAGTAAGAAAGAAGAGGTCAAGAGAGATATGCAAAAAAGCTTGAAAGATGTTACTCTTTCTCCGCCTTAGATGTTATCCTATCTCATGACTCAAATAATTTTGTAAGAGCCACCTGAACAGTGAAACATGATTCATACTAGCTGACTGATGGTTAAGTCTATGTGTCAACCTGATTTGTCCATAGGGTGCCCAAGTATTTGGTCAAACATTATTTTGGGTGTTTCTGTGAGAGTGTTTTTGGATGAGTTTAACATTTAAATCAATAGACTGAGTAAAGTAGGTTGCCCTCCCTAATGTGCGTGGGCCTCATCCAGTTGAAGGGACAAATGGAACAAAAGGCTGACCTTCTTTCAAGTAACAGAGAATTCTTGCCTGACTGCTTCTGAGCTGGGACACTGATCTTTTCCTGCTTTGGGACTTGAACTGAAACATCTCCTCTTGGGTCTCAAGCCTGCTGGCCTTTGGACTGGAACTACATATCATCAGCTCTCCTGGATCTCCAGCTTGCCAATTATAGATGGTGAGACTTGCTAGCCTCCATAATTATGGGAGTCAATTCCTAAAAATAAATCTTTATGTATATATGTATACATATATATATATATATGTATATATACACACAGACACACACACACATATACATTACTGGTTTTGTGTTTCTGGAGAATCCTAATACAATGACCCCAGATGATACTGATTTTAAAGAGAAAGTGTCCACTTAGTGTAGCAGTTCACCAGACTTCTTTGGTAAGTCAAGGGAGCCAGCATGGGTACTGGAAAGTGCATGGACTCTGGAAGCAGATCTTTCACTCCCTGCAGCATGACCTTATATTAGGTCAACTAATCAATCTGAAGGTTTCCTCTACCCTTTCCTTTTATAATTACTTCATCTGTTCAAATACTTGTTTTCCATCATCACCTATTATGTGCACAACACTTTTTATCCTACTTGGGATTCATTGTGATTCCTGTATTTGAAGATTAGTATATTTTGGCAGTTCTGGAAAATTGTCAGAAATCATCTATTAAAGTAGTAATTCTTTTCTATTTGCTCTGTTATCTTTTTCTGGTCAGATGTATGTTAGACCTTTTCACTCCATCTTCCCTGTCTCTTCTTCTCTCTTTTATTTCCCATCTCAGATCCTCCTATCATGTATCCTGGTATATTAGTTGCTTAGGACTGCTGTAACAAAGTGCCACAACGTGGGTGGCTTAAACAACAGAAACTGATTTTTCTCACAGTTCTAGGGTCTGTAAGTCTAAGATCAAGGTGTCAACAGAGCCATGCTCCCTCTGAAGGCATTAGGGAAGGATCTTTTCCAGGCCTCTCTCCTGGCTTCTGATAGTTCCTGCTTGGTGGCAGTGTAACTACAATTTTCACATCATTCTCCCTGTGTGTGTCTATCTCCAAATTTCCTCTTTTTATAAGGATACCATTCATAGTGGATGATGGGCCTATCCTACTCCAGTATGAACTCATCTTAACTAATTACAACTGCAATGACTCCATTTCCAAATAAGATCACAGTCTGAGGTACTTGGTGTTATAAAGTCAACTTGAATCTGGGGTTGGAGGGACACAATTATACCCGTAACACCTGGCTTCACCACTTTGACGTGTGAATTGGTGCAGGTTTCTTAACATCTGTCTCAGTTCCCTCATCTGTAAGATGGGGATACTAATACAGTAGTAACTACCTCATAGGGTTTTTTGAAGATTAATTAAATTAGTATATCAATGACTTAAAACAGGGCTTGGGAAGTAGTAAGAAATGTACATGTTTACTATTATTAGTATTATCATCAACAACCTTTTCAAGAAATGTATTTCTACTATATAAGAGTCACCCAATTTCTCTCTTTTTTTCTCTTCCTATTTATTTCTTACATTTTTTGGATTTGGCTAAAGATCAAGGTCTACATTAAAAGTCTTGCCTATAGGTCCTTTAAAATACACACATGGTATAAAATTAGGCCTTAAACCCAATGAGTACCACCTGTGATCACTAATTTTCAGGTGAGATTTTGCTTAAAGTTGTCGTCAAGAACTAAGGCCAAACAAAAAACTTTCCAGGTTATTTGCCTCAGTGGGGGTGGCACTTCTTTAAAAAACCTATTTTTGAGCATGTAGCCATTCCTGTGTCCCTGCTTTATATCGGTGGTCTCTATGGATGGACCTAGAGACTGTCATACGGAATAAAGGAAGTCAGAAAGAGAAAAACAAATATCGTATATTAATGCATATATGTGGAATCTGAAAATATTGGTATAGACGATCTTATTTACAAAGCAGAAAGAGAGACACAGATGCAGAGAACAAACAAATGGATAGCAAGGGGGGGCGGTGGGATGAATTGGGAGATTGGGATTGACATATATACACTATTGATACTATGTATAAAATAGACAACTAATAAGAACCTACTGTACAGCATAGAGAACTCTACTCAGTGCCCCGTAGTGACCTAAATGAGAAGGAAATCCAAAAAAGAGGGGATATATGTATACGTATAGCTGATTCACTTTGCTGTACAGTAGAAACTAACACAATATTGTAAAGGAACTATACTCCAACTGGGGGGAATAAAATATATATATATATATATATATATATATATATATATATATATATATATATATCCGTGGTCTCTAAACTCATCCCCTTCCATGTGTAACTTCTGTCACTAGCTGCTCTCTCATCCCTCCCCTGCCCAAAACTTCTATGGAGGATGTCTTAAGGATTCAGTATTCACTTATATCCCTGGATATACTTCAACCCTGGCCTCAGAGGATTTTTCTGCCTTTTTTTGCAGACTCGTCCATTTACTTAGAAATATGGCTTGCATAGTTTAGCCTTTCTTGCCACCATTTTTAGTGACAGTGTTTAAGACTCTGTGGCCTGTCATATAGCCAGGAACACTATTTTTCTTATCTGTACAATGGGGTTTAATGTTCCCTAATGGGTTTGAAATCATGTATATAAAACATCCAGCCCAATGGCTGACATAATGTGGGTCCTCCATATATGATGAGGAGGAGGAGGAAAAAGGAGCTGAATTCTGAAAACATATTTTAGCCATTTTTTGAGCCCTTTCAAAGTCTCATAAACAATTACTTAATAGAAGGGAAAAAATGGCCCTTTTTACATTAGTGATATAGGTGCTTTTAAGCAATACCTCCCCAGAGTTTCTTCTTGATGAAGATGATGTACCCAAAATGCATTCCTTTGTCTGCCTTTCTTCTTCACATTCAGGTAGTCCCCCAAATACACAACAGTTTCCTGGGCTGTCCACAGTTCAGATTTCTTGGAATATTTTAACAAAAGAGCATCTTGAAAAAAAGATAAGATGAATATTGATCTTTTTTTTCAAAAAGATCTTACAATTCATGGATAAAATTGAAGTAACACAGGTCCCAGTCCAGCTCATTTGAAATATTCAACTTTTTAATATATTTTCTCAAACTTTATCCTCTTCTATGACTATTACTAAAAAGTTAGTGAAGTACGATAAAAAGGTAAAGCTTGAGAAATTACAGTGAAGAATAGCCTTTGGTTCACAAAATCTCTTGTTTGTGATGGAAACGTATTAAGGTCAGAGCTTCTGTATGAAAGTAATGGAAAATAAAAGGGCTTTTTTTTTTTTCTTCAGTACGCAGGCCTCTCACTGTTGTGGCCTCTCCCGTTGCGGAGCACAGGCTCCGGATGCGCAGGCCCAGCAGCCATGGCTCACGGGCCCAGCCGCTCCGTGGCATGTGGGATCCTCCCGGACCAGGGCACGAACCCGTGTCCCCTGCATTGGCAGGTGGACCCTCAACCACTGCGCCACCAGGGAAGCCCAAAAGGGCTTTTTAAACAGCAAAACCCCAGAGACCATCTTGGAACAAGTGATATGTGTGTGCATCTTCTTCTAATTATCTGGGGACCTCAAATAATAGAGGCTGCTACCTATGCCAGATCACGCAGATAGAAATAAATTGAATAATTCTACCCCAAAGGCTCCTGGCAACACCAGGAATCCTAGATTGCATATGAAAGTGCACCCTAGTTTTCTCTTACATATTTTGTTTACGTTGGGAAAGTCCAGGAACTACTGAGAAAATATAGCTACTGTACAAAGACGCAAACTCAATTGAAAAAGGAAAAGATAAGAGGAAAAAGTAAGGGTTGTTTCCACCTTAAAGAAAGGAAGACCAATGCTAGCAAGAAAACATCTATTTAAGGGGGAAGACCAACATGAACCCTAAGGAAGAAATGCAACATTTTGGATCCAAGTTAAAGGGAAGTGAACAAAGACTTCCAGTGTCTAGGTTGTGATAAAGGGTAAATGAACAGGAGACTCGGAAGAGAAAATACTTAAAGTGAGATAAACCCACAGGTCTGGGATCGGTAAGGGAGATGATGGGGTTGGGGGAGATGGTGATCGCGGTTGGGTGACTCAATCAGAGAAGCTGGGGAAGGAAATGGAAGGTGAGCTGCTTGCACACACACATAGAAAGGGCAGTGAACTGAGGGAAGAAGCAAGGGGAGAATGCATAACTTGTTCAGTTTTTTCAACTTTGGGCCTTGCTTCCTCCAATGTGTTTTTTCACCTATAAATTGGCACACAGACAAAACAATAAGGCAGCTACCTAACTCTCAGAAATGTGATTTTGAAACTGCAGAATCTCACAGTAAGCAGGGAAACCCTATTATTAGAAAATTTTGCTTCTTTTGGCAACAACCTGATCTGTCTTTTAGTCTGACTTCAAGGTGGCAGGCAAAACACTGAAATATTTTGAAACAGAAGTTCTTTACATTGGCTTTACACTAAGTCACTGGGGAGCTCTTAAAAAATAAGGATGCCTGGATCACATCACAGACCCATTAGGCTGGAATCTCTGGGGTGAGGCACTGGAAGTTTAAAAAAGCTAAAAAGCCTCTTGGGAGATTCTCAGGACTTCCCTGGTGGCGCAGTGGTTAAGAATCCGGCTGCCAATGCAGGGGACACGGGTTCGAGCCATGGTCTGGGAAGATCCCACATGCTGCAGAGCAACTAAGCCCGCGACAACTACTGAAGTCTGCACCTCTACAGCCCATGCTCCACAACAAGAGAAGCCACCACAATGAGAAGCCTGTGCACCGCAACGAAGAGTAGCCCTCGCTCGACGCAACTAGAGAAAGCCCGCCTGCAGCAATGAAGACCCAAAGCAGCCTTAAAAAAAAAAAAAAAAAAAAAGCCTTTTGGGAGGAGATTCTCATGCGATACCAGTGTTGAGAACTACTACTTTAATATCCAGTGCTCAGCAATCTACGTAGTTTGTTTCCTCTGAAATTCATTTTACAATATATATTTTTTTCTCATTCAAATAATTCTTCAGTACCTTGGAGGGCATTACAATGTGATCCTCTGGGCTAAGAGAAGAACCTTCTTTTGTCTTTGTCCCAGCTTCTCCACCACTTCTAAGCTGTTGTGGACATGCTGATGGCTGGGTGGCCCCAGCCGAGGCTTCCTGCTAGGGGAAGAGACCTTGCGCTGTTCCTTAAGCAGGAAGCAGTTGCTAATTGTACCTGATCAATCCATTGACTGGCAAAAAACCACTTAGGACAGGTGTGAAAATCTCTGCCCACTAGAAGGATGATGTGTAACTAGGTCAAACCCCATCTCCCTAGGATTTGAATGGGAAAAATAGGGAAAAATCAGCTGGTTGGTAATGAGAATCAGTGGAGGAGACAAATGCTGAGTGTATATGGCATCCAGAGCTGTTTAAGCCCTGACTGATGACTGCTCCTGAGTCCTGTAAGATTCTCCCTTACTGCCTTGTGTGTCTTTATAGCACGGAAGAAGGTCCCTGAACTACACATTTCTCTATATATTCACAAAGCATAACTGGGGTTGATATCTTTCATGAGCTTTAAGTGATCTACATAACAAGAGCTTCAGAGGGCCCCAAACATGCAGAGATGCTTCCTGAAAGGCTGTACTTACTATGTGCTCCATGGAGTTGCCTGGACTTAAAAACTCCTGTATTCTCCAGTCTCTGGAACAGCCAATCATGCCTCACCCCTGCCAAGAGTTTTTCAAAGTCATCAGGCTGCAGGGTGCGAGCCTTAAGGATCTTTTGTGTTGTCATTCCTGGCAATGAAACAAAAGAACTTCCACTGGAATTCAGAAAGGACCATGGGTTTTCTCCCTCAGAAGAACCACTGGAAATTGCAGGTGATTCCATCCACCATGCCAAGGACGAGCTGGAGCTCTGGCTGCAGTTTAGCAGGTTTCCAGGTTCATTTGCTTCCTCTGTGGTAGTGCAGTCCTCGCTGAGGACAGGGATGGAAGTGTTACCACTTACAGAGGAATTGGGGATCTGGGCTCCCTGACCACGCAGCTGCCTCAGAGCACATGATCTGTGAGAGCCATGTGTGCTTGTGGCGTGAACATCTGTGCTGTCCAGCAGTTGGCTCTCCTCATCCACCGTGGAGGCATCAGGGTCAATGCCCTGCTCTTTGACTGAGCCACCACTTTTCCCTGAGTCAGGATTTTGAACAAGCCAATGAGGAGTGAAAGTGCTACATGCTATCATGGAACTTTTGCCCAGAGGCTCGTCCACAACTATGTGGAAGTCTACGGGCCTATCTTCTGCTCTCTCTGCTGTTTCTTCTTCTGCGTCAACCCAGCAGGGGCTATCTTTAAATGTGGGACCTGTGTCTCCTTTGATTTCTTCTCTCTTCTCTTCTTCATGACTGTCTTTGGCATCACAGTTGATTTCTGGAAACTTATCAATTATTTCAAAGGTTTCTTCTTCTTGGATCGGAGGATATGTGGCCATGTTCTTGGGCCAACCAGAATCAGAAGACCAAGAAGCAGAACCAAATGAGGGTCTGGAATGAGCAGAAGTATCTCTGGACCCCACATTTCCAGCTTCCCACATACCTTCTGGAGCTCCTTTTAACAGCCCTGCACCTGAGGCCAACAAAGTGCCTGTTGTGTTATGAGGAGGAAAAGTTGTCAAGGGCATGGGCTTGGGTAGTTGACTTTGAGAAGACTCTAAACTGTCATCCCTGGACACCTGGAGAGAGAGCCCATGAAGCTCTGAAGACAGTGGATGTACAGCTCTGCTCTCCCCATCGATCTCCAGTTCTTCTGCCAGGGCAGTGGAACATTGAGTGTCCACATGATGCTCTTCCTTGCTAGGCTCTCTTCTGGCTGACATATCACCAACATGGTAATTCACTTCCTCCCAGCTTGTAGAAGAACTACACCCTGATAACTTGCTCCAAGAACTGGAGCTCTGGCTGTCGCTCAGAGACTTGTTCAAAACAGCTCCCCCACCACTGCTATGGTGTGTTGACTCAGCCTCAGTCTCCACATCTTCATCCACGGAGACTTGAAATGCATCAGAACTGGCCAGGTTTCTCCTTCCTACCCTCCTGAGTTTCTCCCAACCACTCCTAGCCATTTGGGAGGAAGATATTACCATGCCTTTTTCAAAACGTGGTTTGTCCTCAGTAGTACTCACAGTATCTATGTTTTTTGTTTCTGTTTTTAGATCAGTGATACAGACTCCTGTTTTTGTATCTTCCTGTTTATTTTTGTTGTTTCCACAAGTGCTTTCAAATATTTCGCACACTGAAGTGTGGTGCTGTGAATAGGTTTCAATAATTTTTTGGAAATCCACTTGCCCATGCAAGATGGGTTTCTCCAACCCACACTTGAAACCCTCTGGAACATAAGACTTGTCATCTAAATTTGAGAAGCTTTGAACTTGTAACTGTTCCTTCACCCTGGTGATAAGAGACATGACTTCCTGAGAGACAGCTTCTCTCTCCTGACTTCTGGAGGAAATACTGAAAGTATACAGCTTTCCCATAGCTTCACTACAGAGCTGACTTGCTGTGTGGACCGTCTCCATCTCCCCATAGAGCCTCTGGTGCACCGTGGTGAGACCGAAAGCAGCTTTGAGGAAACTATGGAGCTCCTGTTTTCCAGTAACTGGTTCATCACATTTCTTGGTAAGGAGGCCAATTTCAAAGGCCTCTTTGGCTTCACACAGATATGAATTTTTCATTCCTGGAGGACAGTCATTAGAACTACTATATGACAACAGGCATGTGCCACGTATATTCTGAGGAAAATACCAAATACAAAATCAGACACTGAATTGGAAACTGGAGGTGAATCAGGGAAAACTTTTCATCCCTGGAGGACAGTCATTAGAAATATTATAAAAAAATAAACATGTGTCATGGAAAAATACAGAAACTACCAGCTACCATCCTACCGTAGCCCTGATACTTTTTGATCAAAGACGATAAGTTTGTTACTGTTGCTATTGTTAGTTTTAGCAAACAGAGTCTATATGTGGAATGTGGACATAATAATTTTGCTATATACAAACACATCATTTGTTTAATAATAGTCAAAACAATAGATTAGTGGCTTCCAAACCCCTCTGTGCATTTGAATCATCCGGGCAGTATTTCATAATGAAAGGTTTCTGGGTACAAACCCCAGGGATTTACATTTAGTGGATTTAGGGTAGAGCCCAAGAATATGTATTTTGAAAGGGCTTTTAGGTGATTCTGACATGCTTGGGAACCATTGTTCTAGAGCAGATAACATCAAATCCTCCAGCTGTATTAACTTAGCTCCCACCAGGATGTCACTACTCTGACTGATAAAACCTTTACATATGTGAGGTCTGATCACAATTATCTAATGATATACACAAAGCCTATTTTAAGGTTAGACCCTTCCCTCCCAGCAGTTACATCTGTCACTGGAGTGAGGAGCAGTGAGGGCTGCACTGTTTACCATAGCCGTGAGCACGAAGAGAGGCGTGTAGGGACTGAAGGCGGCTGCCAGCTTGCAGGCTTCAGCGGCTGACAGCAAATGGTGGTCAAACTCCTTCAGCAAGCCCTGTGAGAAAACAGGAGGCCGAGTGTACTGTTGACAGTTATTGATCCATTAGCAAAAGACAGGCTATAAAATTCCTTTGCTTTTCTTTCAAGATTCTGAGGCATGCCCTGCGCCTAATCACAAGCATTTCAGAACAGGGCCAAGAAAGAGTAAGTGGGTCAAAAGACCCCAGGACAGTGACTGTCCTTTCCCCCACACCCATACATCATCCATCCCCAACTCATACCGCAGAGAAGGCCTCACGTGTGCAAACATTCACACTGCCTGCCTGTGCAAAGTAATTCAGACAAGTTTCTTTGGAGGATCATGCAGCTCTTTGTTCACAGAACTCTGCACATTTTGCAGTCAGATTCACTGATGATTTCTGCATTGTTCTTGTCAAAGAGCCCTTTAATGTACGATTTCACAGCAATTAAGATTGAATCATTTATTCCAGAAATATGTATTGAGTACCTCCATGTGCCAGGCACTGTTCTAGCCATGAAGGAGAGAGCAGACAGTGAGCCTGCAATAAGCTTATTTCCTGTTAAGGGGAGGAGATCAGTCAATACACAAAACAAGTAAAATGCATAGTATTTGAGATGGCAGCAAGTGTTCCAAGGAAAATAAAGTGAGAAGAGGCTGAGGAGGTCCAAGGCGGAAGGGCAGTTTGCAATGTTAAACAGTCCTCAGAGACAACTTCACTGAACAAGGGGCATAACCCTTTTCCTGTGTTTTGTTCTGACAGCAAAAGCAACATTTTGCTAAGATTCAGATTGCTAGCAGCAAGCTGTATGTGTTCTTATGCTACACTAATTAGTACTGAGTACAGTTACTGTTGCTGCCTTGGTATTTTTTTTTATAAACGTATTTATTTTATTTATTTATTTATGGCTGCATTGGGTCTTCGTTGCTGCGCACAGGCTTTCTCTAGCTGCGGTGAGCGGGGGCTACTCTTCGTTGTGGTGCGCAGGCTTCTCACTGCAGTGGCTTCTCTCGTTGCGGAGCTCGGGCTCTAGGCACATGGGCTTCAGTAGTTGTGGCTCATGGGGTCTAGAGTGCAGCCTCAGTAGTTGTGGCGCACGGGCTTAGTTGCTCCACGGCATGTGGGATCTTCCCAGACCAGGGCTCGAACCCATGTCCCCTGCACTGGCAGGTGGATTCTTTTTTTTTTTTTTTTTTGCCGTACGCGGGCCTCTCACTGTTGTAGCCTCTCCTGTTGCGGAGCACAGGCTCCAGATGTGCAGGCTCAGCGGCCATGGCTCACAGGCCCAGCCGCTCTGCAGCATGTGGGATCTTCCCGGACCGGGGCACGAACCCGTGTCCCCTGCATCGGCAGGCGGACTCTCAACCACTGCGCCACCAGGGAAGCCCCCTGGTATTTTTTAAAAAGGCAATAATTGACGATACCGTTAAAAATCTCAATTTCAGTGCAGTGCAGGAGAGAAGTCAATGTCTGTGCGATGCTGCAAACTGCTTAGAGACCTGGCTTCTGCTCCCAGTTCTCTTATTACTGATTGTACAAGTTGCAGAGGTCACTTAGTTTCTCTGGACCTTAGTTTATTTTTCTCAAAAATGGGACTGACACATTTTGCTCTACCTGCCTCATAGGCAGATGTGGTGTATGTGGATCATATACATATATACACACTTTCTGAATTATAAAGCAATATACATATATTTGTAATCATTACTATCACAGATAAGAGCCTAAGCAAGTGACTGATGCTCTGATTTGAACAGATGGTAATTAAAGTCTTAAAGTTATTACCCCTTTACTTTGTCATTGAGATAGCCCAAGTGTAGAAACTGAATTTTGTGATAATTTGAAAGGAAATCATGGGGTTCAAAGCATTTATCACTTTGATTTCATTCATTCATTCATCCATCTTTTTTTCCTCAGTACCCTCTGTAGGTACTTGCTAGGTGCTGGGATAATAAAGCCAAACAGGACACCATAGGAACCGTCTCCAGGACTGCTCACATTACTTGAAGAGGAGGGACACCGTGCCGCCTGACTCCTGGAGAGAGAACTAACCAAGCGCCAAAAATAATGTTGACCGTTTTGCAGGTGATGCCACTCTGCACCGTGGTTTTGACAAGTGATAGTTACCAAGTTAATTTCAGGATTGCTTTTAAATTTTTCATAATCTTTCCTGCTCATGGAAACAAAGATATCTGCCAGTATACCTAGTGATGTGGAAATGCCCTGTAAGGAAACACAAACAAAACACAGATTAGGAATTCACAGTCAATTGTTGCTCTCATCTCAAGGCCTAAAGTCAATGATTAGCCTTCTAAATAAACCATTGCTTATTATTGCTATTGTTATTATGACACTGCGGATACTTCTCAACTGGATGTCACTGGGCTTGAGAGATCATCACATCCTGAGGACATGGGAGTAATGCACACTCAGCTATTTCTTAGTTGGGCTTCACTGGATTGTCAACACTAACTTGTCCATACTGCTAGGCATAATGAATTGGCCCAATCAAGAGTCCCCACACCCCATTCCACTTGTGCTGTTAAAAGGACTGTAGGCGGCAGTGCTGCTGACACAGCTTGGGAAGATGTATAACCCAAAGCTTCAATTAACAAGGAGAATATTCTCACAGAGTCACAGAGAATGAAAACACCAAGTAGGAAAGCAAATGTTGCTTCTCAATTTCTTGAATAAAGATGTTGCGTAAACAGTTAATTGAAGTCTTTTCCCATTCAACTCAAGAAAAATGATTTTACATATAAGCAACTTGACCACCTCAACTTTGCTATGGAATTAGGTAAAGGCTAAATATATAATAAAATAGGTATCAATAAAAATAAATGGATTGGTAGAAATAAATGCATAAATAGTTACAAATATATATAGAAATACTACATATATACCAGGCGTCTAGCTGTGAATGAGGACGAGCAAGACACTAGAAGGAAGTTACCAAATGTTCCTTGTCCGACGCCTGTGTAGAATCAATAAAAATAGGACCAATAAAATTGATAAATGATAAACTGAATTGTGCCATAAGGAGATAATCTTTCAAAGACAAGTACAGGAAATGAGAAAATAAGCACTAGACAAACAACCTTTTTATCTGGCTGAGGAAGTGTCAGATATCCTATGATTGAGGCCCATATTAACTCTGCTGCTTCGTACCACATCCCTGCAAAAAAGGAGATGGGACAAACTGCTAGTATCTGCGAGTATCTGTGCTCTTGTGTCAGAAAATACCTTTAAAAACTAATACAGAAAGAAGATTCATTGGATTTTGTTAAGAAAATATATGACTAGATTAGACTGACAGCAATCAGCAGATAGCAATCTGCTGGAAAAACAGCAATCTGTTTTTCCGGTTGGTTTAATACAGATAATTTTTCCCTTCACAGGGAAACAGTAAGAAATATTATATATTACATGTGTACATATAAGATATATTAATATAGAAATAATTTCCTCCATTATTTACAAGATAACAATTACCATCCTCTGTTAAATTTCAAATACATTAGTTTGCATTTTAAAGTATAATTAGGGTCCTATAAACTTTGCTTGTAAAACTCAGGAATACCTTCCCAGGAACGAATGGGTAAGCTGTCAGGGTGGGTTTAGAATAAGGTGTCACTATATCAAACGGAGTCCTAATGAGCTGAGAGCCAGATGCCAGAAATAATACCGAGAATCCTGTGGTTAACAGTCATAATATACAACTGTAAATGTCTTCAACAAAACTCAACAGAAAAATATTTTGTTTTGTTAATGTTCATAATATTCCTGGCATCTTAAGTGTCATTCTCTTTTCCATAAGGAAACTAAGGGAAGTGGGGATGAACTGTATCAACCAGATACAATGAGAAAAGTCCATAGTAAAATCTTGTAGCCAGACTTGGTAAATGAGCCTTGAGAGGATGACTGTACCTAACTTTTGCAGAATTTGCCCTCTGATCTGTATGCAGACCGACTGCACCAGGACCTTGTCGCTTTCATTTCTGTACAGCCAGGTACCTACAATAAAGAGGAAAAAAAGAAAAGTATTTTTGGCCTTGAATTATTTTTTAAAATTAAAAAAAATTAATGTTTATTTATTTATTTATTTTGGCTGCACCGCTAAGCATGTGGGATCTTAGTTCCCTGACCAGGGATCGAAACTGTGCCCCCTGCAGTGGGAGCACGGAGTCTTAAACACTGGACCACCAGGGAAGTCCCTGGCCTTGAATTATTAAAGAAATAGCCTGGTGAGATAAAACGATTTTCATAGAAGCCTTAACGAACACATGTGATATAAATTCGGGAGACAATCTCTTCTTTGTATTTAGAATAAGGTCCATACTTCTTGCTGCAACCTACGAGGCTTCACAGGAACTGAATCCTGCCTGGTCTCCACCTCTCCCCGTTACCAACTGGGCTCTGCCATGCAGCTTCATTGTGTTCCTTATAATAGCAGCCATCTCCTGCTTCATGGTATCTGCACTTGCCATTCCCTCTACCTAGAGGGAGGGATTCCGCCCCCTCTAGCTCCTAATTCAGGGCTTATCCTCAATGCTATTGCCTCCGAGGCTTCCGCAGGTTAATTAACTACAGTGTCAACCCCACTGTCTTGTGGTTGCCTCATGGAGGGCGGGATCCATCCCATCCACCCAAAATTGGTTTGAATGTTGAAACTGATGGCTCTACACGGCACTAAGAGTATATGAAAAGATTCAGGGCTCACATAATGAGCCTTTCTGAGGAGAGCAGGGAAGGCAACGAAGCTGGTCCGTTTGACTTAAGTGAAGGGAGTGGTGAGTGGCTTTTGTTTTTATTGCGATTAGGGTGTGGGTCTGGGGTAAAGGTTCCCACAGCTAGGCCAGGGTTTACTGATAAATGAGCTTTAAAAAAATCAGCCTGTTCAGATGTGGGGCAAAGAGGGAAGAAGCTGGGGCCTGACAGCAGCTGCCAGTTGCCAAACATCAAAAATAAAGTCAGACTCATTATTACATGCTCTTATTATTCTGTGTCACATCACCCTTCTTACTTTCTCCCTAGCTTTTAATCTGTGTGTGTGCGTGTGTGCGTGCATGTGTGTGTGTGGTGTAGAAGATGGGAAGTATGCATATTGTAGGTTAGTGATGGTGGTCACAAATGGGGGTATGTGGTCAATATCTGTTATTTCAAACTGCCTCCCCACTGGAAATGTCTACAAGTTTCAAGGAGCTCAAGACCTTATATCCAACCATATTGAGCTTAAAAGTCGACAAGGAATTGTGTTCAATGTAATAGGAAACTTGTTGACTTAAGTGCCCAGAAATTCAGACAAGGTATTTGAGGCTTAAATTGTTACCCAACTATTAGGACTTGTTTCCTCTCATGTATGATTAAATATCAAAAGAAATCTATTTCAAAGTAAGTTTTTATTATAGCTCCTCTGTAGCAAAATAAAATTTATTTTCCAGACCCTTTAAATACATAAAACTGTAAGTGTATTCTCCTGAATTTATAGGCTCAATTTCCATTCACAATTCTTTTCAAAGCTGTAGCTGAGCCCTTTCTGAGGTCCAGGGAGTTACCTACCTTCACAGTGAATGTTGATTAGATAACACACTCTACAATAAAGCAGGGTGATATTAGAAGACTTGGTTGGGTTGTTTTTTGTTTTGTTTTTGTTTTTAAATAGAGAAAATGGAAACATAGAGAAGTAACCTGCTTGACCATTTCATTTATCAGTAGCAGAGCCAGTCCTAGGTAGTTCTGGGAACGTCTAGTGTATAGTAACTACCAGGTCATTACGTTTCATTTATTTATTTATATTTATTTACTTATTTAGGCTGTGCTGGGTCTTCATGGCGGCACACGGGCTTCTCTAGTTGCGATGTGCGGGTTTCTCTAGTTGCGGCATGCAGGCTCAGTTGCAGTATGTGGGATCTTAGTTCCCTGACCAGGGATCGAACCCTGGCCCACTGCATTGGGAGCGTGGAGTCATAACCACTGGACCACCAGGGAAGTCCCCACTAAGTTGCTTTTAAACTGGAACTCTGGTAGGGATGGAGGGTGAAGGTCATTGTGAAGATATGAGAGCACCTTACCTGTTGCTCCACTGTTGCTTATCAGACTGCTCAGGATATACTCTGCTTTTAAAAGTTTCCCTGAAAAGAAGCAACACATAATTAGTTCTGAACATGTGCTTTAAATACTGCTGTTCATGCTCTAAGGTTAACACATTATAACGGGGAAACATTCTATTTTAAAATTTAAAATCAGTAACTACATCATACACAAAAGTGAAAAAGAAGTTTTCAGGAACTGGTAAGGTGGAAAGTTGTACAGTATCTGAAATTGCAATTAAATTCATATACATGTACATACATATACACACACATATTCATTCATATGAATGAATAATCCATTCATATAGAGTAAGGCTTGAGAAGTAAAGGCAAACCTTTGTCAAAGGCTGTGTCTCCTTTTTGTGAAAACTATGCCTCCAGAAGTGGAGGAGAGTTGCCCGTGAATAGGTCTATTTACAGAATTATCAGGAAGGAATTTTTTTAGGGGGTGGGTAGAGAGGTTCTTTGTAAACTTTTCATTTATTTCATTAACACCACGTAGGAGGGGCCTACACTATGGATGGCTGTTTTTCTGTAAGGAGGAAACTCAATCATTCATCCTTTTATCCATTTCTGCTCCCAGGTGCCTCTAAGCCCCATATGACCTGGCCCCTGGGACTTCTTTGACCTCTTCTCTTAGCATTCTTTCCCTCATCCTCACTCCTTCTACTTTGGTTACAGTGGCCTCCTGACTGCTCCTTGAATCTGCCAGGCTTGTTCCCATGTCAGGGCTTTTGTACTTATTTTAGTCTGGAATGCATTTATTCCAGGTATCTCCAAGGCTTGCTCCCTTCTCCTTCAGGTCTTTGCTCAAATGTCACTTCACTGTCTCATAAGGCCTTCCCTGACCACCCTATTTCAAAGTGCAGATACAGACATATACCTGACTGTGGTAGATTGTGATCCAAAGGAGGTCACAACAATATCTTCTATTCCACATGCTCTTCTGCAACGTGACCTTGCCATTCCTCCATCAAGAAGTGGAATCTATTTTCCTTCTCCTTGAGCCTGAACTGGCCCTGTGACCTGTGGTGACCAATCGATGTGGCAGAAGTGACACTGTGTACCTTTCTGGTCGGGACATTAAGAGATGCCTCTTGAGTGTGGATGCTTCTCTACAGCATAATTTTGTACTTGACCTGCTAGGTCCCAGAAATTTCAGTCCTGAATTAATTTCTTCTTAATTACTTGGTGGGTGATTCCCTCTCTTGTGGGTAAATTCAGACTCCACACAGACATTTGGCACAGACTTGGGGTTTTTATTTCTTTACAGAGATTTTTTTTGGCCTCCACCTCAGAGCTTGGGCAGAGAATAAGCTTCCTCATCACCTCCCTGGGTGGGCTGGTAGAGCAGTTCAGTCCCATTTCATAGCTGTGCAAACCTTTAAGGATTCCAGCTTTATCCAAATATTTCACTCCACGTAGGCCCAAGGCCCTGTCTCTTGTCCCTGCACAGGAATTAAAGTGGCAATCCCTTCCCCTAGGACTATATCCAAGTGTAAATCTCTTTGGCTATAGTGTCAGGAGCAATAGTCCATTATTCTGATTTTGAATGTCTTCTATGTTTCAGGCACTTAGAAAAATATTTAATTCACGATATTTATGTACCGTGAATTAAATATTTCGATATTTAATATTTAAGTGGGAGAAGATTCCACACTTGCTCAATCCTCCACGCTGATGGAACTGGAAGTTTGACTCTTTGTTTTTAACTGTGGCTTGAAAGGTTTTGTCTCCTAATTTCAGGCAGGAGTGCGCTGGGCAGGCCCAGGGCATCCTCTCTTGCCTCTGAAATCCCACGACATTGAATGCTTGGACCTTTGGAATGGGTTTTGAGTGGATACCAGGATGGGCTGGGTCAAAGGGGAAAATAGGCAGACTGTGCTGTCCCTTCATATTATCTTTATCCCTTTCCCTTACCCCTTATAACATCGTACACACCTCTCCTTTCTCTATCCCAGGATTCCCAAATGCTGGGGACTGAGACCCCTTTTCACTGTACCTTGTTCTCTTTCCAGGACACCACTCCTGCCTTAAGTCCCCCTTTCTGGCTGAGAAACCCAGTGTAGGTAGAGCCTCAAGAGATATCTGGGGACAGAAGTTTACAGATAAGCACTTTAACTCTGAGGCTGTGTCTGTTTTCTTGTGGCATTTCTGGCAGTATCTTTGAGGAAAAGACAACCCCAACTGTTGCAGAATAAGATCTAGGACTTTTACCTTAGACATGTGATGTGCGGGCAGAGGAGCGTGCTGCTCATGATGGTATCAAGGCTTAATTGTCATCAGAAGAAAAAGTCTATACCACCTTAGTTAGAGGCATGAGAGGAACAATCAACCAAACAAGTAAGTGAAAAGATTATTTGGTTGTGTAAAGCAAAGCTATCAACATGACTACTTACCACTTGACCTTGATTTCCATGTCACACTATAGCAAATCTGTAAATCTGTGTATCATGAAACATGCCTCAGTAACTGTTCCAAGTTCAATCTGATGAGAACCAACATTAGTTTGCCCACGCACACCCGGCCCTCAACTTTCGGTTCCCCTAACAGAATGCTCTGCTCACACATTATTCCATCTGATGCCATCAGAAGGCGTATTAGTGGTTAGGTTTTTCTCATACCCTCAACATGATAAACCCCAAACATTATAAAATGTCCCAAATCATGGACATTTGAAGTAAGAATTTTTTCGTAAGTTCAACTCTGTTGATGCAATTACTTTAGAAAAGTAAATAATAAGATATGGGTACAATTTATGTACAGCTGCAAGAACTTGAGAGTGAATGAACTTGGGTTTGTGAAAAGTTAACCTCCACAAGCCCATGTCTCTCATGTCCTTTTATCTCTATCCCTCTCTGTACTCAGCAACTGTCCCATTCATTACAGTTAGTACAGTTCCTTTTCAAAGGAAATGAAGTAGTTAAAAGATATTTTAACTTCTTCAAGGCCAGAGTTATTAAAACAATAGCAATAGCTAAACCCAATTTAAAAAATGAGCCAGTCCTGTTTCTGGGACAGGCAACTTGCATTCTATTTTCATCCTTTATCCTTTCACTCTTGGAAAAGAGAACAGCAGGCTACAAGTTTCTAAACCTCATGGTTATCAGTAATTTAAATAATTCAAGAATTCTATGCAAGTGAACTTTGCTGTAACACATAGCAGGCCCCTCTCCCCTCCAGTCCCCCCCTACATTACAGCCTAAGTTAGAATGTCAGCCTCATTTTTCATTTTATTCAAAGTGACAGAAGGAAAAAAAAAAGATACTTTAAGGCCTAATCAGGTACTGTACTGGTGTTCCATGTGATGGAAAAATATCTCAAATTACTTCAGTGGGTTTGTCAGGTCTATTGTTAGCATAGTCAAGTGGCCCTACAGAAAGGAGACTGGAGAGCTAAGAGAAAATAGTAGAATTCTAATCTGATTTTTAAAGGCTGCTGGTCAGAAGTATAGTAATTCAGATATCCCTGTTTGAAAGCAGCAGGACAGATTTGTTAGACGACAAAAGCTCCAATTAGTATTTTCCACCCCCTTTCACAATTTTCTCTATTGCTTTTGGCTCTGAAATCCTTTATGCCAGGGCCTTTGTGCTGGCTAGAGGCAGGGGGAAGGGCAAGGCGGCGGGCTGGCGGGAGCGCCAGCGGCTACAAAAGAAGGCCCGAGGGCCCCGGTGCCCGCCGTCCCCGCGGAAGTCAAGGAGCCCCGAGGAAGGTGAGCCCCAGACGGGACGACTCCGGGACGAGGAGGGCCAGCAGGAAGGAGCCTACCTGAGTGCATCGAGATTCGGGCTTGGCGAATAACCACCTGCGGGGCAATTGGCGTTGCTGGCTGCAGCTTGTGCAGCCCTTGGGCGACCTGCAGGAGTTCGCCCGAGACGTCGAGCCCGTACAGGAACCGGTCGCTCAGGAACACAATGGCAGCTGCGGTGGCACACTCCCGGGCGAGGATGGAGGCTTTCAGGGACGCCTGAATGAAAAGAAATAAAGTCGGGCAGAAAAGAAGGCAGTCTTGGGACCAGTAGTCTTCTAGGTATTATTATCAAAACAAGAACAACAACAAAACCTAGAGCTAGGAGAGGAAACAGTACGCTACTGAACAAAAAGCTAATAATAATGATAATAATAACGATAATGAAAAGCCCAATTCATTTGTGGGATAAAATAATATTTCTTTCATTCCATTTTCCCTATTACATTTCTAATATTATACACGTAATAAATGCATATTTCTTGTTATGAAAAAATTCAAACAGCAAGTAAAAATTAAAAGTGCCCCTTTGTTTTTTTCTGACACCTTACCTTATTTTTTCCCTTCCACAAATTTCATTCTCATTCTTCCTGTTAATGGTTTCCCAGAGATCCTTCCAGAACTTCCTCTACCCTTTTCTGTTTATTTAGACATTGATTCTTTGTCCTACCTTGCCTTCTCTCTCTCTCCTTTCTCATTTTCTCCCTCTATTTTTCTTTTCTTTTTTCTCTTTTCCTTGCTTTCTCCCTCCCTCCCTCCCTTTCTTTTCCTTTATTTCTTTCCTCCCTCCCTCCCTCCCTTCCTTCCTTCCTTCCTCCCTCCCTCCCTTCCTAAATGGCATTACACTAGATATATTCTTTTGCTACTTGATATTTTTGGTCATCATAACATCTAGAAGTTTCCATGTCAGTTCATAATATTCTGCTTCATTTATTGCCTCTATTTTAATTAAGAAGAAATATAGGGGCTTCTGCGCTGGTGGCGCAGTGGTTGAGAGTCCGCCTGCCGATGCAGGGGACACGGGTTCGTGCCCCGATCTGGGAGGATCCCACATGCTGCGGAGCGGCTGGGCCCGTGAGCCATGGCCGCTGAGCCTGCGTGTCCGGAGCCTGTGCTCCGCAACGGGAGAGGCCATGGCAGTGAGAGGCCCGTGTACCGCCAAAAAAAAAGAAGAAATATAGACTTCTAGGCAATATTTTATATTTGTTTAATATGATTATGTTTAGTTAATGAATAAAATAAGAAAAAAACAGACATGAAATGAAAGTATAACATAAAGAGTGAGAAGTAGAGATAAATGAGGCAAACTTTTATGGAAAAAATCATCTTTTGGCCTCTTAAGGTATTATACAAAAGACATTGAAAGTCATGCAGCTGTTAGCATAAATGAGTTTACCACCCACTAGTACTTTCTCCATTTGCTAAACTATATCAAGCAGAGTTTTTTCTGGGCATGTTAGCTCACGTATGAAGCCTAGAAAGGCATTGTAAGCATTGCCCATTCTCCCACCACAATCTTATCATACAAGCATTGCTTTCTTCACCACATAAGTACTAACACTTATTGGGCAAAACCAGGTGCCAGGCACAGTGCTAAGAGCTTTATATGTATTAATTTATTCGATCCTCACAACAATCCTAAGAGGCAGGTTCTATTTATTTAAAGGTCAAAACCAATATTTTAATCATCCAATTGAATCACTCCTCCTATTCTTACTCCTAGAATCCTATTTCTTTTCATTTATACCTTGCCTACCGAGAATCAGCACAATAATCCTTCTCTTATCAAACTGATGCTTTCTTAACTTAAGCGTTTTAACCTATCGCTGTGTTTTTTAAGTTTGAAAAGTGATAATGTGCTCTTGTATTTATCCTTTTGTTCTTAGTTGATCACTACTGAAACTGTGATAGTGATGCCAATTGTTAGGGGAATACCTCTTCTCTCCCTTGATGTTTCCTTCCACGTGAAGGGAGCTCAAGTACTGTAGCACTCCTGGCCTCTCTCTACTCCTTTACCCACTCTGTCCCAGGAGAGGTGGACTACACTGATAAGAAAAATTGGGAAGAAGAAACTGGGCATGCATGGCTTAGCTCCTCTCTTTTTTCTTTTGGGAATGAGTTGTCTAAAGGAAACAGGGATTCTTCTCTGCTCTTCTATGTCAGAAAGCCACCCTATATGGGGTGTTCTGTTTGGCCCAGTAATTTCTGTGACTGAATGGGGAAGTCAACATAATTCTGGGGTTCATCTAGCAGACCCCCTTGTTCTAATACCAAGCTATATATTTCAATTTAGCCTTTGTCAGAATTAAAGGTAATATTTAATCTCTTGTCTGCCTAACTCCTCTTTTGTTTTATATCTTAGTTTGCTCCAGGACGGGAAGAGAGGTGTTAGTTACCCCAACATTAATCACTGCCTGACACACCGTAACCCTTTCTAAGGGAAACTGCTCTGCCCACAGCCACTGCCTTTGAAGCAGCAATGTATTTTGCTACTTGACTTTGATCCCCTCTCCCCATCTTACCACCAGCTCAAGGCTAACCTAAGAGTACCCACCTGACACTTGGCCCATGACTCTGTGGCCTGGCTTGAAAAATGAACTTATTGATCTGAACTAAGAAGGATAGAAAAAATTTTCCAGTTGTTGCAGGATGGGAAGAAGCAGAGAGTAGAGTGTAGCTAAGCTACATTTATAGACGACACCAGAGTGAAGATCCAAGAATATGACTCCAAAGCCACCTTTTCACAAGTGCTGTTCTTAGAGTTACAGGTTTCCTTTATTGCTCCATGTGTATCTTCACAACAATGTACACTCCATTTTATGAGTTTGCTTGTGTGAGCCTCTGTTTTACCCAACCAAAAAAGCCTAACTAAAACTGAAATGCTCAAAACTGCAATTGAGGTTTGTCAAATAAACTATCAATCTGAAAAACACAAGTTTTAAAATGAGAACATGTCAGTCATTTGACATTCATGAAATGTAAACTTAAAGATGGAATAGGAAATTGATGATTTTATGTATGCCCAGCTCTGTTTAATAAGGACAGTCTCTGATCAAGAGTCCTTTCTATGCTAGCTACACATAAATATAGCCCTTTGGTTTGCAACCTCAGCTGCCATCTGTAGAACTTGCAGCTTCTGCCACTGCCAGGCTCCCTTAAACCTTTCTTTGAAACAGCATCTCTATTCCTGTCACCCTGCTCATGACTATGTACCCTGTGGAGGGTACTCAGCAAGCCAGAGTGAGTCTCCTCTCTTTGAGGTACATGCTTCATGTTTAGTTCTGCTCTCTATTCTCACAGGTGCTTCACTTCAGTTTTGGGGTAACTGAGTTCCTACAAGGGATGCAATGTTTAGAGGCCGGTCAATTCTCTAGGGCTGATTCTCCGCCCTTTCCTCCCTGATAATAATGGTTTCCATCTTCGTAGTACCATCTAGTTTATGAAAAACGTTCACACAAATGAACTCATTTAAATCTATAGTAACTAAAAAATCTAAGTAAGATAAGGAAACCGTGGCTGAGAAGTTGACTTTCCAAAGTTACAAAGCCAAAAGGGTCAGGGTGAGGCAGGAAGGAACTCGTCTCTTTTTTTTTCTTTTCTATTGTGGTAAAAAGCACAGAACGTAAAATTTGCCATCTCAGCTTTTTTTAAGAATGGCGTTCAGTAGTGTTAGGTATAGTCACATTATTGTGAATTAGATCTTCAGGACTTTTATATCTTGCAAGTATGAAACTTGATACAACAACCCTTTCTCCCTTCTCCCTAGCCCCTGGTAACCACAATTTTACTTTCTGTTTCTATGAAGTTGACTATTCTAGGTAACTCATATAAGTGGAATCATAGTTTTTGTCTTTCTGTAACTGGCCTACTTGACTTAGTATAAAGTCCTTAAGGTTCACCTGTGCTGTAGCATGTGACAAAATTTCCTTCCTTTTAAATGATGAATAATATTCCATTGTATGTATATACCAATTTTTGTATGGATGAATCTATACCCATTCATCTGTCAATGGACATTTGGGTTGCTTCCACCACTTAGCTATTGTGAACAGTGCTGCTATGAACATGGGTGTGCAAATATCTCTTTGAGGCCATGCTTTCAATTCTTTGAGATATATACCTAGAAATAGGATTGCTGGATTAAATGGTAGTTATATTTTTAATTTTTTGAGGAACCACCATACTGTTTTCCATAGAGTTGACACCATTTTACAATACACCAACAGTGCACAGAGTTTCAATTTCTTTACATCCTCAGCTAATACTTGAGGAACCCAAGTCTCTCAAGAGTCAGTTTTTCGTCTGCTTTCCACCTGTGTCTGATGAAGGTGATTTTGAGTAGGGCCTAATCTGGGCACAGGAATCTGGGTCTTTGTAGCTAGGGCTGAACTCACCACTCACTGAGTCCAAACAGTGGTTCTAAGGAACCCATATCTCTTATTATGATAAAAAAAAATTATAAGAAAAAAAAAAAACAGGGACAAATAAAAACAAATCCCAATTGAAAAGAGTGTTCTTGTTATGTGTTTAAAAATAAGAGAAAGAGGGCTTCCCTAGTGGCGCGGTGGTTGAGAGTCTGCCTGCCGATGCAGGGGACACGGGTTTGTGCCCCGGTCTGGGAAGATCCCACATGCCGCGGAGCGGCTGGGCCCCTGAGCCATGGCCGCTGAGCCTGTGCATCCGGAGCCTGTGCTCCGCAACGGGAGAGGCCACAACAGTGAGAAGCCCAAGTACCGCAAAAAAAAAAATAAATTAAAAAAAAAAATAAGAGAAAGAAAAGAAAACCTTCCAGGAGATGGCCTTTAATTTCAGCATTTTGAAATTCTCTAGTGAAAGTTGGTACCAAAGGACCAAATGATAATTTGGTGATTAGCTGGGAATTACTCCAACTGGGAATTTCTTACACAGAGCTGAAAGGACGCTCCACAAGTCTAGTGAGGTGGTCTTCCCAAGTTGAGGAGATGGAGCTTCTAGGAGTCTGTAGAGGCTAAGGTGGCCAGGGTTCACAGAGCAGAGAACCAGAAGGAGAGAGCTGCACAAAGCAAGAAGTCCAGAGGTCTGCAGAGGGTCCCCTCTGAGTCTCCAGCAGAACACTACTGATCAGCTCATGTATGAAAAGACACCACCCAAGGCCGGGGAAAGAACCATCTGAAAGGAGCAGAGGAAACAACCCCCAAGCCTCATGTAGTTTGTGTTTCTACCAGCCATAGTAGGAAATCATGTCATTCACAGGGCAGGGGGTAGAATATTCAGAAGGGTATTGCTTCAGTAGTGAGACAAAATTAACCTCAGAGGAAGATGGCTCTTGGCCCACTCTGAAAGTTTAGAAGCAAGCATGGCATGGATCAAACTATTTCCTAACTTGACTGAATTCCAGAACAAGTTTCAAGAATATTTATAGGCACCCAAATTATCTGCCATATTATAAGGTAAAATTTATAATGTTTGGCATCCAGTCAAAAATTACCAGGCATGAAAGAAGCCTACACTAAAAAGAAAAAGAAATCAATAGAAACTGAACCCCGAATGACAGTTTTAACTGTATTTTATAAGTTCAAGAAGGTAGGGTAAAAATTAGGTGGGATTAGGGACATGGGAGATATAAAAAATGATCCAAATACAACTTCTAGAGATAAAAAAAATGTCTGAGATGAAACCACAGGTATCTGGACTGTGTCCAAGGTCCTCCATTTGCTTGCCATGGTCAGTTACTAAACCTCTCCTAGTCTCAATTTCCTCATCTGTGAAATGTGGATAGTACCTATTTTCAGTGCTGTTTTAGGATTAGAGGAAATGTGGGTCAAATGTTCAGCACAGAGCCTGGCACATTGTGGGTGCTTAATAAATGAAGAGGAACACTACGAAAAAAAATAGGAAAAAAGAATTCCGTTCACATGCTCCCATTCTCCTGTATGATAAAATAACAACAAGCAAAGACAGGCTCCTAAAAGAAATGTCAGTGGAATTTTCAACAGAGTAAAAAGGAAATAACAGATCATGCATATAACATCTCTAAGGTTTATCTCAGAAAATGGTGAAACCTCTCATTTAATTTCTTCTCTTCACTAAGTCTAAGGACTGATGTTACTGGAAGCTGAGGAAAAAAAAAAAAGGAAAATGAGCAGGCTCTATGGCAACTGGCGAAGGAAAGCTGGTTCTTGAAAGAGAGGCTTCTTAGCGTGCACGTGTGCGTTGCTTTTGGCTGTCGCCAATAGAGGAATCCCTCCCGAGCACCTGTAAAGGATGCCACAAACACCCCATTCTGCATCCTGCGTGAACACGCCATATATTTGAGCAGAGAACATTCCCTCATCTATTTTTCCCCCTTCTACTCTTA
This sequence comes from Lagenorhynchus albirostris, assembly GCF_949774975.1. NCBI lineage: Eukaryota > Metazoa > Chordata > Mammalia > Artiodactyla > Delphinidae > Lagenorhynchus > Lagenorhynchus albirostris. The sequence goes on along the minus strand of NC_083098.1, from coordinate 120,607,513 downwards.
ATAGTTTGGAGCACAAAGCCTGAGAGAGGGTGACCTGCCAGACAAAGGCCCTTTGAGTTCCTTGGAAAAGTAGAGTTGGAGGAGGATGGAAGGAATCCAAGTGGCCCTATTATTTCCACTTGCACTAATTAGACATTTTTCTGTCAGCTATTGAGCACTGCTGAGAGGCCAAACTCACTGAATTCATTTCTAAAGTGTTTACAGAAGTTTGCATCTGTTTGTGTCTCTTCAGGAGGAAAATAAGCACTTCAATAGCATTGTGGAAAATCTAAACGAAGCATCCTATTCTGGAGGACCTGGCATCCCCGCAGCTGCATAATTTGACTCTGTTCAGGGCCCGAACCTCTCGCATCTCTCTCCAAAACCTAACGACGCAAAATGCAGAGAAGTCAACTCAGGGGAATCTTTTCTTTCTTGTCATTGTCTTTTCTCTCCCTCTTTTGAAACGGTGGCCTGCTGTGCACTACATACAGATTTAGGTGGGTATCATTCTTGCAGCCCCTCTCTCGCGTTTCCACCAGCACTCTGAGAAATTAATACTCACTTTCATTTGTTGCCAAGTGGGGGGATAGTAAATTCCTCAGCAGCAAAGCAGAATACATCACCATCCTGGGAATCTCCCCCAAATGTACACCGGGGGAGCACTCTGACTTCAGAAAGGGAGGAATGAAAGGAGGCCCGAGTGTGTGGTAGGGAAGGACGCTAAAGAGAACGTTTCCCTACATGGTAAAATGTGCCTGGGTTATGCACAATTAGATTAACATGAAAGAGAGTCCCTTTCCCTCCCCCACTCCCCCAAAAAGAAAGAAAACACAAAAACCCTAACCCACTGACTACGTGGCAGTGCCTTTGAAATGCATATTGGTCTATGTGGTATTTGATTCAGGATTCTTTTTGTCTGGGTTTTTAGACCCACGACTGACCTGCCATCACAGAGGGCTCAAAAATATAATCTTTTAAGATGGTGTCACAGTAACAGAATTTTAGTGATGGAACCAACATAGGATAACTCAAGATAAAAAAAAAAAAAAAGGAATTCTGTTTTATTATCTTTCCTCAGAGGCTGACTTAGGAAGCTTGTCCCAATAGCCACTGAATTGTGGCTTTTCTTCCTGAATGAACCTGTTTAAATAAAAATATATGGATACAGATAAGGGAGTGTGTATGCTGGAGCTCTAAAGAGACAGGCTCACAAATGTGCACACACACACACCACAGTTTTTTCACATCTGTTTTCAGGATGGGAAATATGGGGTCCTAATTGAGTTTATGGCACAAAGGGAACTTCATGGCGAGGAAGCTGAGTCAGGTGGTAAAGGAATTAAACTCCACAATGAGATTTCAATACGCAGATGATTGAAAAAATGCGAAAGAGCCTTTTCTAAGGGCTTTTACTGAACAGCAGCAGGAAAAGTGTGTGCTGTTTTCATGGCTCCTGGCATTAGTGCTAGCCCCTCCCAACGCTGAGCATCAAGTTTGGGTCCCAGCTATGGGTTCAAAGCCACGATGTGTTCACAGCAATGACAATGGCAGCTGTTCTCAAGGGGGGCTGGGTGAGGGGACTCAGAACAGAAGCCATCTGGCATTGCAATTGGCAGGCGCAGTGTAAGGGGAAATTATTGCTGCATAGCAAATTGGGAGATAGGAAAAAGGCAGGGGAAAGGGAGGGGGGAAGTGTCCTGAGGTGAGGAATTAGCCGAATAAACAAATGAAAAGTGACTGAGGGCTGCATAGTTATATATCAACAATAAGGCAGAGTAAGAGTCAACTGATCAAACTGGACTACTCAAGGTCAAGGGAAGACCAGGCACAGCATGCACCACGTTTGTCCACCCACCGAAACGTGAGGAGGAAGAGAGGAAAAATCCTGAACCTTCTTACAGTTTATGTTCAGGGCCTGTTAACATTTCACCAATCTTTCCTTCATTTTACCAGTGGGGCATGCAGATTCAATCACTTTCCAGAAATAGTTATAACCTTTCTCTCAATCTCAATACCTAAAGATAATAATTTGCATCATCTATCCCTGCTTTCTTACCCTCCCTCTCTCAAATCTACTGTGAATGAAGTTGGGCTGTCTGTTGAAAGAACGAGAAAGCAGTATCAAAACAGAGGCCACCCACCCAGGATCCTGGTGAGCCTCACGGCCCCGGGTACTGTGGACCTGCGTCTTACCTTTCTTCTGGACTCCAGGTTGCTACAGCCACCATGGTGGTTTCAGCATCCACAATGATGACTCACCCAGCGCACTGGTCTCTCTTGCCATGGCCTCCTTATCTCCAAGGATCTTGTTCTACACTTAAGCTTAGTCACTCTCATGGTCAGTCACTTTAGAACTTGCTACTTTGGTGGCATCACAATCAGAATCTCAATTCCAGCATTTGATTCTTTAATCTTTACCTCTTATTCTCCCAGCTCCCTTCCTGGATAGCCCAACTCCAGTAATTCTGCAACCCTTTGGGGACACCCACACTATCTGCTGACCTTACTGGGGTTTTGTGTGTGTGTGTGCTACGCCATCAATCCCTCATGTCCTCACTTGCCTCTTTAAATTCCATGGTGCATCAACACAGCAACTTTTTAATAAGCATTCTTCGCTCCTTTGCTGCTTTCAACTTCTGTCATATTTGTCTGGCAATTCTGACCATGTTTATTGTCAAGGAAAAATGTTGGCCTCGTATTAGAATCCCCTAGGTAGGCTTTTAAAAATCCAGATGCCCAGATGGCACCCCAAGCCTGTTAAATCAGAATCTCTGGAAGTGTACCCAGGCATGTTTCTCTAAACGATGCCCAGGTGATACTGATGATCCCCAGGTGATTCCCATGATTCTAGAGTTGAGAACCCGGGAGCTAGCCTGACCTTTAGCCTCTTACCCCACCCCTCACTCCTCCTCCCTGCTGGGGGTGGAGTGAGTTATCTGATGGGAGTAGCATACCTGGCTCAGACCTTCCTCTTTCCTCTCTTCAAGTCTTCCTTCCTGTTCTACAGTAAGGGAAGGGGCCTGCCAGCAACAAGATGTGTCTGAAGTGAAGAATTTTCCAACCCACTTGTCTGAAAACCTAAAGCTACATTCTCCAATCTGTTTTAGAATAATAAAGGTTGCTCTTTTGCATCTATCTTTCAGTTGGTTCTGAACACAGGAGGGGAAGATGAATATTATTTTTTGTCACTTAATATTTTCAAATTATATGCAATTCTCTGCCTAATCTGAGCTTCTACCCAAGCAAGTGAATGTGGCTGGAGAAAAACACACAACCATAACACTTCAAATTTATGACCATGACCTGAGGCTGGCCCTTAGCATGGCCTAACAACCCAGCCACTATTATACTTCTGCTCTCCTCTCCAGCTGCCACAGCCCCTTTAACCTCCTCACACTCAGCTGATGACCTGGCTTCTTATCTCACCAAGGAAACAGTCAGTGAGATGACATCTTCCTTATTCTCTTACCCAGATCTGCCAACCCTCTTGTACTGTAACCCATGTGTCCTCCCTACTTTCCTATTGGCATGTTTAAGGCCAACCCCCCACTTAAATACTCAATTCTATCCTGCCTTCTTTACTCTAGGACATTATGCCTGTAAATACTTTCTTTCACTTCTGCATCATTAATTTCCTCATCTCTACTGGATCATTCTCATCAGCAGACAAACATTACAATATCTTCCATCTTAAAAAGTCCTCCCTTAACCATATATCTCTGTCTTAGTCCTTTCAGGCTGCCATAACAAAAATGCCATAAACTGAGTGGTTTATATAACAACAGAAATTTATTTCTCATAGTTCTGGGGATTGGGAAGTCCAAGATCAAGGAACCAGCAGATTCCGTGCCTGGTGAGGGCCTGCTTCCTGGTTCACAGATGGCATCTTTTCTCCATGTCTCTCTGGGACCTCTTTTATAAGGGCACTTATCCCATTCATGAGGGCTCTGTCCTCAAGGCCTAATCATCTCCCAAAGCACCCCCTCCAAAACCATCACCTTGAGGGTTAGGATTTCAACCTATGAATTTGGGAGGTAAGGATACAAATATTCAGTCCACAGCATTCTGCCTCCAGCACCTGTCCCATTTCTCTGTCCCTCTTTACAGCCAATCTCAAGAGTTGTCTAAACTCAGTCTTTGCTTCCTCACCTCCCACTCTTTCTTAAATCTATAGCTTTCATCCCCAGCACTCCACTGAACCCATTCTTTTCTAGGTTGCCAACAACCTCCAAACCCAATGACCATTTATTAATCCTCATCTTATTCAAACTCCTAGAACCATTTGGCTGTGACAATCAACCCCTCTTTTTTTATTCATGTGACTTCTGGCATTTCACACTCTCCTGCTTTTCTTCCTACCTCATTGGCTGCTCACTCTACTTTGCTGGAGCATCCTTCTTTTCCAGCCTCTGAATGTTAAAGCCCTAGGATTCAGTCCTAAGACGGCTTCCCTTCTCTAGCTACATTCACTTAGACTGTCCCCTGGCCTCAAATATCACTTCTGTTGACAATCCCAAATTTAAATACCATCCTGAGTCTCTTTCTTGCAATGCTGCCTAGTGTATGAAATTGCCTAGACAATAAATAGCCTGATGTGGATGTCAGTTAGGTATCTCAAACTTAACATGTTTAAAACAAAACTCTTTATTTTCTCTTCCATACTTGCTTTTCCATCTCAGTAATGACAACTCATCCATTCATTTGCTGAGGGACAAAACTTCAGAGGTTTCATTCTAAGTTTGTGGCTCTTCTCCTTCTCTCATACTCTACATCTAATCCATCAGCAAATGCTGTTGGCTCTACCTTTAAAACATGCACAAGATCTGGAGGAGCTTCAAGAGGGCGGAAGAGTAAGACGCGGAGATCACCTTCCTGCCCACAAATACATCAGGAATACATCTACATGTGCAACAACTCCTACAGAACACCTACTGAACGCTGGCAGAAGACCTCAGACCTCCCAAAAGGCAAGAAACTCCCCACGTACCGGGGTAGGGCAAAAGAAAAAAGAAAAACAGACAAACAATAGGGACGGGACCTGCACCTCTGGGAGGGAGCTGTGAAGGAGGAAAGGTTTCCACACACTAGGAAGCCCCTTCGCGGGCGGAGACTGCAGAGGGGGAAAGCTTCGGAGCCGCGGAGGAGAGCACAGCAACAGGGGTGCGGAGGACAAAGCGGAGATTCCAGCACAGAGGATCGGTGCCGACCAGCACTCACCAGCCAAGAGGCTTGTCTGCTCACCCGCCGGGGCAGGCGGGGCTGGGAGTTGAGGCTCGGGCTTCGGTCGGAACACAGGGAGAGGACTGGGGTTGGCTGCGTGAACACAGCCTGAGGGGGTTAGTGCGCCATAGCTAGCAGGGAGGGAGTGCGGGTAAAGGTCTGGAGCTGCCGAAGAGGCAAGAGACTTTTTCTTGCCTCTTTGTTTCCTGGTGCGCGAGGAGAGGGGATTCAGAGCGCTGCTTAAAGGAGCTCCAGAGACGGGCGCCAGCCGCGGCTAACAGGGCGGACCCCACAGACAGCAATGAGACGCTAAGGCCGCTGCTGCCGCCACCAAGAAGCCTGAGTGCGAGCACAGGTCACTATCCACACCTGCCTTCCGGGGAGCCTGTGCAGCCCGCCACTGCCAGGGTCCCAGGATCCACGGACAACTTCCCCGGGAGAAGGCACGGCGCGCCTCAGGCTGGTGCAACGTCATGCTGGGCTCTGCCGCCGCAGGCTCGCCCGGCATCCGTACCCCTCCCTCCCCCCGTCCTGAATGAGCCAGAGCCCCCGAAGCAGCTGCTCCTTTAACCCTGTCCTGTCTGAGAGAAGAACAGATGCCCTCCGGTGACCTACACGCAGAGGCGGGGCCAAATCCAAAGCTGAACCCCGGGAGCTGTGTGAACAAAGAGAAAGGAAATCTCTCCCAGCAACCTCAGGAGCAGCGGATTAAATCTCCACAATCAACTTGATGTACCCTGCATCTGTGGAATACCTGAATAGACAATGAATCATCCCAAATTGAGGAGGTGGGCTTTGGGAGCAACGATACATACATATTTTTTACCTTTTTCTCTTTTTGTGAGTATGTGTTGCTTCTGTGTGTGATTTTGTCTGTATAGCTTTGCTTTTACCATTTGTCCTAGGGTTCTGTCTGTCCGTTTTGTTTTTTTTATTACTTAAAAAATTTTTCTTAGTAATTATTTTTAATAACTTTATTTTTTTATTTTACTTTATTTTATTTTACCTTCTTCTTTTTTTTTCTCCCTTTTATTTTGAGCCGTTTGGAGGACAGGCTCTTGGTGCTCCAGCCAGGCGTCAGGGCTGTGCCACTGAGGTGGGAGAGCCAAGTTCAGGACAGTGGTCCACAAGAGACCTCCCAGCTCCACGTAATATCAAAAGGTGAAAATCTCCCAGAGATCTCCATCTCAAGGCCAAGACCCAGCTCCACTCAACGACCAGCAAGCTACAGTGCAGGACACCCTGTGCCAAACAACTAGCAAGACAGGAACACAACCCCATCCATTAGCACAGAGGCTGCCTAAAATCATAATAAGGTCACAGACACCCCAAAACACACCACAAGACGTGGACCTGCCCACCAGAGAGACAAGATCCAGCCTCATCCACCAGAACACAGGCACTAGTCCCCTCCACCAGGAAGTCTATACAACTCACTGAACCAACCTTATCCACTGGGGACAGACATCAAAAACAACAGAAACTACGAACCTGCAGCCTGCAAAAAGAATACCCCAAACACAGTAAGTTAAGCAAAATGAGAAGACAGAGAAACACACAGCAGATGAAGGAGCAAGGCAAAAACCCACCAGACCTAACAAATGAAGAGGAAATAGGCAGTCTACCTGAAAAAGAATTCAGAATAATGATAGTAAATATGATCTGAGATCTTGGAAACAGAATGGAGCAAATACAAGAAACATTTAACAAGGACCTAGAAGAACTAAAGAGCAAACAGTGAGGAACAACACAATAAATGAAATAAAATATTCTCTAGAAGGGATCAATAGCAGAATAACTGAGACAGAAGAACGGATAAGTGACCTGGAAGATAAAATAGTGGAAATAACTACCACAGAGCAAAATAAAGAAAAAAGAATGAAAAGAACTGAGGACAGTCTCAGAGACCTCTGGGACAACATTAAACACACCAACATTTGAATTATAGGGGTTCCAGAAGAAGAAGAGAAAAAGAAAGGGACTGAGACAATATTTGAAGAGATTATAGTTGAAAACTTCCCTAATATGGGAAAGGAAATAGTTAATAAAGTCCAGGAAGCACAGAGAGTCCCATACAGGATAAATACAAGGAGAAACAAGTGAAGACACATATTAATCAAACTATCAAAAATTAAATACAAAGAAAACATATTAAAAGCAGCAAGGGAAAAACAACAAATAACACATAAGGGAATCCCCATAAGGTTAACAGCTGATCTTTCAGCAGAAACTCTGGAAGCCAGAAAGGAGTGGCAGGACACATTTAAAGTGATGAAGGAGAAAAACCTACAACTAAGATTACTCTACTCAGCAAGGATTTCATTCAGATTTGATGGAGAAATTAAAACCTTTACAGACAAGCAAAAGCTAAGAGAATTTAGCACCACCAAACCAGCTTTACAACAAATGCTAAAGGAACTTCTCTAGACAGAAAACGCAAGAGAAGGAAAAGACCTACAATAATAAACCCAAAACAATTAAGAAAATGGTAATAGGAACATACATATTGATAACTACCTTAAATGTAAATGGATTAAATGCTCCACCCAAAAGACACAGACTGGCTGAATGGATACAAAAACAGGACCCATACATATGCTGTCTACAAGAGACCCACTTCAGACCTAGTGATACATATAGACTGAATGTGAGGGGATGGAAAAAGATATTCCAAGCAAATGGAAATCAAAAGAAAGCTGGAGTAGCAATTCTCATATCAGACAAAATAGACTTTAAAACAAAGACTATTACAAGAGACAAAGAAGGACACTACATAATGATCAAGGGATCAATCCAAGAAGAAGATATAACAATTGTAAACATTTATGCACCCAACATAGGAGCACCTCAATGCATAAGGCAAATACTAACAGCCATAAAAGGGGAAATTGACAGTAACACAATCATAGTAGGGGACTTTAACACCCCACTTTCACCAATGGATAGATCATCCAAAATGAAAATATATAAGGAAACACAAGCTTTAAATGATACATTAAACAAGATGGACTTAATTGATATTTATAGGACATTCTATCCCAAAACAACAGAATACACATTCTTCTCAAGTGCTCATGGAACATTCTCCAGGATAGATCATATCTTGGGTCACAAATCAAGCCTTGGTAAATTTAAGAAAACTGAAATCGTATCAAGTATCTTTTCTGACCACAATGCTATGAGACTAGATATCAATTATAGGAAAAAATCTGCAATAAATACAAACACATGGAGGCTAAACAACACACTACTTAATGACCAAGAGATCACTGAAGAAATCAAAGAGGAAATCAAAACATAACTAGAAACAAATGACAATGAAAACACGACGACCCAAAACCTATGGGATGCAGCAAAAGCAGTTCTAAGAGGGAAGTTTATAGCAATACAATCGTACCTTAAGAACCAAGAAACAATTCAAATAAACAACCTAACCTTACACCTAAAGCAATTAGAGAAAGAAGAACAAACAAACCCCAAAGTTAGCAGAAGGAAAGAAATCATAAAGATCAGATCAGAAATAAATGAAAAAGAAATGAAGGAAACGATAGCAAAGATCAATAAAACTAAAAGCTGGTTCTTTGAGAAGATAAACAAAATTGATAAACCATTAGCCAGACTCATCAAGAAAAAAAGGGATAAGACTCAAATCAATAGAATTAGAAGTGAAAAAGGAGAGGTAACAACTGATACTGCAGAAATACAAAGGATTATGAGAGATTACTACAAGCAACTCTATGCCAATAAAATGGACAACCTGGAAGAAATGGACAAATTCTTAGAAATGCACAACTGCCAAGACTGAACCAACAAAAAACAGAAAATATGAACAGACCAATCACAAGCACTGAAATTCAAACTGTGATTAAAAATCTTCCAACAAACAAAAGCCCAGGACCAGATGGCTTCATAGGCGAATTCTATCAAACATTTAGAGAAGAGCTAACACCTATCCTTCTCAAACTCTTCCAAAATATAGCAGAGGGAGGAACACTCCCAAACTCATTCTACGAGGCCACCATCACCTTGATACCAAAACCAGACAAGGATGTCACAAAGAAAGAAAACTACAGGCCAATACCACTGATGAACATAGATGCAAAAATCCTCAAATACTAGCAAACAAAATCCAACAGCACATTAAAAGATTCATACACCATGATCAAGTGGGGTTATTCCAGGAATGCAAGGATTCTTCAATATATGCAAATCAATCAACGTGATACACCATATTAACAAACTGAAGGAGAAAAACCATATGATCATCTCAATCGATGCAGAGAAAGTTTTTGACAAAATTCAACACCCATTTATGATAAAAACCCTGCAGAAAGTAGGCAGAGAGGGAACTTTGCTCAACACAATAAAGGCCATATATGACTAACCCACAGCCAACATCATTCTCAATGGTGAAAAACTGAAACCATTTCCACTAAGATCAGGAACAAGACAAGGTGGCCCACTCTCACCACTATTATTCAACATAGTTTTGGAAGTTTTAGCCACAGCAATCAGAGAAGAAAAAGAAATAAAAGGAATACAAATTGGAAAAGAAGAAGTAAAACTGTCATGTTTGCAGATGACATGATACTATACATAGAAAATCCTAAAGATGCTACCAGAAAAATACTAGAGCTAATCAATGAATTTGGTAAAGTAGCAGAATACAAAATTAGTGCACAGAAATCTCTTGCATTCCTATACACTAATGATGAAAAATCTGAAAGTGAATTTAAGAAAACACTCCCATTTACCATTGCAACAAAAAGAATAAAATATCTAGGAATAAACCTACCTAAGCAGACAAAAGACCTGTATGCAGAAAATTATAAGACACTGATGAAAGAAATTAAAGATGGTATAAATAGATGGAGAGATATACCATGTTCTTGGATTGGAAGAATCAACATTGTGAAAATGACTCTACTACCCAAAGCAATCTACAGGTTCAATGCAATCCCTATCAAACTACCACTGGCATTTTTCACAAACTAGAACAAAAAATTTCACAATTTGTATGGAAACACAAAAGACCCCGAATGGCCAAAGCAATCTTTTTTTTTTTTTTTTGCGGTATGCGGGCCTTTCACTGCTGTGGCCTCTCCCCTTGTGGAGCACAGGCTCCGGATGTGCAGGCTCAGCAGCCATGGCTCATGGGCCCAGCCGCTTTGTGGCACGTGGGATCTTCCCGGACCGGGGCACGAACCCGTGTCCCCTGCATCGGCAGGCGGACTCCCAACCACTGCGCCACCAGGGAAATCCTAAAGCAATCTTGAGAAAGAAAACCGGAGCTGGAGGAATCAGGCTCCCGGACTTCACACTATACTACAAAGCTACAGTAATCAAGACAGTATGGTACTGGTTCAGAAACAAAAATATAGATCAATGGAACAAGACAGAAAGCCCGGAGATAAACCCATGCACATACGGTCACCTTATCTTCGATAAAGGAGGCAAGAATATACAGTGGAGAAAAGACAGCCTCTTCAGTAAGTGGTGCTCGGAAAACTGGACAGGTACATGTAAAAGAATGAAGTTAGAACAGTCCCCAACACCATACACAAAAATAAACTCAAAATGGATTAAAGACCTAAATGTAAGGCCAGACACCATCAAACTCTTAGAGGAAAACATAGGAAGAACACACTATGACCTAAATCACAGCAAGATCCTTTTTGACCCACTTCCTAGAGAAATGGAAATAAAAACAGAAATAAAAAATGGGACCTAACGAAACTTAAAAGCTTTTGCACAGCAAAGGAAACCATAAAGAAGATGAAAAGACAACCCTCAGAATGGGAGAAAATATTTGCAAATGAAGCAACTGACAAAGGATTAATCTCCAAAATTTACAAGCAGCTCATGCAGCTCAATATCAAAAAAACAAACAACCCAGTCCAAAAATGGGCAGAAGACCTAAATAGACATTTCTCCAAAGAAGATATACAGATTGCCAACAAACACATGCTCAAACATGAAAATGCTCAACATCATTAATCATTAGAGAAATGCAAGTCAAAACTACAATGAGTTATCATCTCACACCAGTCAGAATGGCCATCATCAAAAAATCTACAAACAATAAATGTTGGAGAGGGTGTGGAGAAAAGGGATCCCTCTTGCACTGTTAGTGGGAATGTAAGTTGATACAGCCACTATGGAGAACAGTATGGAGGTTCCTTCAAACACTAAAAATAGAACTACCATATGACCCAGCAATCCCACTACTGGGTATATACCCTGAGAAAACCATAATTCAAAAAGATTCATGTACCAAAATGTTCATTGCAGCTCTATTTACAATAGCCAGGACATGGAAGCAACCTAAGTGTCCATCAACAGATAAATGGATAAAGAAGATGTGGCACATATATACAATGGAATATCACTCAGCCATAAAAAGGAACAAAACTGAGTTATTTGTAATGAGGTGGATGGACCTAGAGACTGTCATTCAGCGTGAAGTAAGTCAGAAAGAGAAAAACAAATACCGTATGATAACACATATATATGGAATCTAAAAAAAAGAAAAAATGGTCAAGAAGAATCTAGGGACAAGATTGGAATAAAGATGCAGACTTACTAGAGAACAGACTTGAGGATATGGGGAGAGGGAAGGGTAAGCTGGGACAAAGTGAGAGAGTGGCATGGACATATATACACTACCAAACGTAAAACAGATAGCTAGCGGGAAGCAGCTGCATAGCACAGGGAGATCAGCTTGGTGTTTTGTGACCACGTAGAGGGGTGGGATAGGGAGGGTGGGAGGGAGGGAGATGCAAGAGGGAAGAGATATGGAGACATATGTATATGTATAACTGATTTACTTTGTTATAAAGCAGAAACTAACACACCATTGTTAAGCAATTATACTCCAATAAAGATGTTGAAAAAAAAACATGCACAAGATCTGACCACTTTTCACCTCCTCTAGAGCAACCACTTTAGTTCAAGCCATTATTATAAACTTGCTTGGATACAAGCAACAGCTTTCTAACTTGAATCCCTCCCTTTGCCACCTAAGTCCTCTCCCCCTTCTCCCCACATTTCTCACACAGCAACCGAAGTGATCCCTTTAAAATGTAAATCAAATAATAATGTTGATTCTCTGCTCTCAACTTCAACACGACTTCCCATCACAATTAAAATAAAATTTAAATCTGTTGTCTTGGCCAACAAGGCCCTATATGATTGTGCCTCTGACTACTTCACTATTTCCTCTCATTCTCATTATTTCTCACTGTTCTGCAGCCTCCCTGCTCACCCTCCAAGTCAAGTTTGTGCTTCAGGCCTTTACACTTACTGTTCCCTCTGTCTGGAATGCTCTTCCCTCAGCTATCTGCAAGGCTCCCCCATTCAGATCTGGGCCCCATTTACCCTTTCAAAGAAGCCTTCTCTGAGCATTTCTCTAAAATTATAGTATCTATATCCACTTGCTATCCTTTCCTTGACTCTGCTTTATTTGTCTTCATAGCACTTAACCTACAACATTAAATTGTATATTTTTTAATGTTTACCTGTTTATTTCCTTTTTCCCCACCAAAATATAAGCTTTTCGTTTACACTGAATGTCAGTGCCCAGGCACTTTGTTTTGTTTACTGCTGTAGCCTCAGTGCCTTGAAAAGTGGCTCAATAAGTAGTTGTTGAATAAATGAATTAGTTCATGGCTCTCTAGTTGTTTCCCCGATTCATTTGTTTTCACATATGCATGCATGGCTGCCTTAGTGCTACTTCAGATTTTAGATCATGATTATTTGTTATATGAGGCATAAGTGAAAATATTGATAGATCAAAGTTTTTTTCAGGGAGTAAAACACCAAATAATTAAAGAAGATCAAAACAGACAAAAGGAATACAGAGGGATTTTAGTTTCCAAGCTAGCATGCTTTAAAAATATAGACTTTTATCATTGGGTATAAAGTCCATATTTTTATGAAAACATTTATTAGTGAAACCGATGTCATGATTATGTGCAGTGACAAAGAAATGTTAGAGAAGCCTGAGAAATTGGGATCCTTTTTCTTTTCTAACTATGAAAATGCCTATAAAACCATAGTAAAGCCATATTCTCTTAAAGGACCTTTCCACTAGAAATAACCATAAAATAAAAATGAAAATCAAAATAACACTTTGCTGTGGACAGAACTAACAGATTTGGGGCCCATGAGCTTAATCTCAAAAAAATGAGAGGGAACTCATCATTGCAATATGCTACATTAATAGGGGAAAATTTTGCACCTGAAGCTTTATAATGTAGCAAATAATTCTTGGCACATGGTTTAGTGGGAATTTATGCATTTATTCAACAAAATATTTATTAAGCATCTCCTAGATGCATCTGATATTCACTGAAAAGACAACAGTGAAAGACAGACCCGGTGTTATCTGATCTGTAAACATTCTGAAGATGAAAATTCCCAGCTAAATGGGTTGGGTGGGGAGGCTTATAGAAACTATAGCACAGATGAGTATCAGAGTTGGAGATTAAAACTTAATATTTAGACTGCAAATTAGGATTCTAATTTGAGTCAATGCATTAACTGCAAGTCCCCCAAAAAAGGGTCCTGAGAGGAAGAGTTATCTGATGAAGAAGAGGATGCATTCTTCTCCCATATCCCAACCATTCGGGCTTATGGGAACATGCCCCTCCTCCCCGAAGAGTACAAAGTCAGGTCAGAGGTAAAAGTCTTTTTTAACTGATATGGAATTGGAAGACCCTTGTAACTTATGGTGGGGTGTTCCTTTGTTTCCTGGGAACTAAGTCTACCTCATGTGGATATTACCCCTTTTAACGACCAGTGTGTTCCATTGAGGGTTAAGGCTAACAAGTCTCAGGCTTTGTCCCAAAGGCTCTGCAGGGAGCAATCCATAATACTGAGTCACCACCACCTGAAGCTTCTTCTATCTCAGTGGCTGTCACTGAGATAGAAGAAGCTTCTATCTTAACTCAGTGAAGAGGTGATCAATAATGAAGTTGCAGAGGAAGTGGCTAGCATGACAACCTAAGTCTTGCTGTCTAGGTCCTCCCACAACTTCATTATTGATCACCACTTCCCTCCTTTTTTTTTTAAACAGTGGCAGTGCGTATCTGGTGGTATTTGGGGAGGGACTCTTATGGAGAAGTTCAAACTGTCAGATTCACTAACATACTATTTGGAATGTTAAGTTGTTTGCATTGTTTGAAAGGTTGCCTATACATGTTAATGGATTATTCTGAAAATATATCACAGTCATTTTTTGATGTCCTGATAGCAAAATTGAGTTAGAGGCTTGACTATGCTATTTGATCTTAGCTTCTATCTGTCTTGCCTCATAACTATAATAATCCCACCTGGTCCTAAGCCATGTCCTTTTGTCAATTAGCTTATACAATAATAAGGGCTATCATTCATTGAGTGCCAGGCACTGTTCTAAGCATTCTATGTTATCCACTCACTTAATACTCCAAACAATCTATGAAGTAGGCACTGTTATTACTACCACTGTAGAGGTAGAAAAATGGAAACCAACTGTTTAGGTAAGGTACCCAAGATGACAAAGCTAATAAGGGGCAGCACTTGGATTCAAACTCAGGCAGTCTAGCTCCCAAGTTAGCTTCCTTAATCTCTACCTATATGACCTTAATTTTATCAAGATTGTCATTGTCACTGTTACCAAAACCATATACTAGAATAGTGGCAGATATATAGTACAAAGAGAACTGTTTGAACTTCATTGTCCTTAGGGCTTTTTACTTGTTCTTAAAGTAATAATTATCATTGAAAGGACTGAGAGCTTTATTGTGCCTTTTGCAGTTTTAGGAGCGATGCATGATTAGAGAAACAGACTGATCTGTCACTTTAGAATCTTATTATCCAAGAGAATCACATTTACATAAGCAAAGCAGAAATAAATGTTTTAACAGTAAGGGTTAGCTTTGCTTTAATAAAACCTCATTAAAAAAATCTCAGACTACTAAACTAGGAAGTGTCAACTTAAGGAATGATTATTCACTAAATCAGAATCTCTGGGTAGTAGGACTTGGGAATATATATTTTTTATCCTAAAGAAATATGTATAACATAGTATGCGTAGCACTGCTCAAAAGTTTTTACTGATGCGCAAAAAAAAAAAAAATTAAAGACAACAGATTCAGAACGAATTAATCAATGGGATAGTGAAAATCTTCTTTTGTTCTATACAAACACATCCGAAAAAAGAAAGAAGTAATTCCACTCATCTATGAATTTGTTGAGCTTAAACATTTTTGGTTTCTGCCCTCTGAGGCAAGTTGGTTTAATAAGCAGGGCAGGTGATTCTATATCATCAAAGGATGGTGGCAAGCAGATGGGGGTGGCACAGAGGGGAGGTCTGGAGTCATATCCCAGCTTCACCACACTTAGTAGTATGGATGGGGAACATCTCTCAAGCTCTCTGAGCTAATCATCTCATCTGCAAAATGGACATAATCAATTCTAAATATTTTGCAGGGTTTTATCAATATTATATGTTGTGAAGAGAATATCGTATCGAATCACATGAAATTGCCTGTATTTGGTGTTTGTTGACATACAGTACAACACTGTGGTTCAACTAATATAAACAGTATCAGATATGTTATGGAGGTGATGTTATTCTTACTTGCCGACAGGACTGAATAAGCACATCCCTAGGACTGATCATTTTCTGGAGGTTATCACTTTCTTTTTTCTGCCCAACACTTCAATCTGTTCATTTTCTGCATTTTGAGCTGGGTTGCTCTGCCCACTTGTCTTAGTTTGATGAACTCCTCCAAGACTTGGCTCAGCTTTTGGGCCTCATTATGGGGAGACATGAAATCCATGCCATAGGGTTAGTCCTCATCAAAGGGATAACTCGCATGCCTGATTCTGTGGCAACCAAAGTTTCACTGGTTGAATTTTAAGGACAAGTCACCATTTTCATTTATCTTCCATTGAAGCTTGAAAGTACCGTATAAAAAGGGGCAGTTTTTTGGCACAGTTGTAGAGCAGGCTTTAAATACTTGGTGATTTTAATCATACTCTATCTCGAAGTCTGAATACACAGAGGCCTTGGGGCTAGTATTTATCCTCCGAAGCCTCCATTCTCTTGGTGCCTGATTTTTACTTATTAAATGAAATTCATTTTTGATGGATCTGAACCTTTTGGCTGGCTTCTTTTCAAAAGAAGAACTATAATGTTCAGCAGAGGAAACTAAAGTTTTAAATGTTGGCAATTGGAAATTATAAAATTTGCCTCAATTAATTCTGCTCTGAGTAAAAAAGTCAAATCGCATTAACAGAGAAGGCAGAGGGCAGGTTACAGGGCAGCAGAGATGATAGGAATACAGCAGGGAAAGGCTGCCCCAGCACTGCAACAGCCCTGTGTGAAGGATGGAATTGTGTAGACTGACGGAGGACACGCCAGGCTCAGGCTAGGAAACCTGGGTGCTGTGGTCCTGCTGCTCCCACTGATGGGCTGTGCAACTTACAACAAGCCACTTCTTACTCTCTCTGGGTTTCAGTTTGCTCATGTATCCAATGATGGGCTTGAAATAGATGACCTCTAAATTGCCCTCCAGGTTTGGTATTCTATCATTTGATAAAGAAATAACTTGTATTCATGAATATCAATTATGTAGATATATGTAATAATGTGTATATTACATAAGTGTGTGTATGTGTCTTCACACATGTGTGCTAAAATGATCTCCAAAAACTTAACAGGAGAATAATGATACTTAGCTTACAGCAGGCCATCAAATGGGAAAAGAAAAGAATCAGAAACAAGAGCACTGCATTTTGAATCTTCACTTTATCAGTGAAAAGATGCATGGTCGATGTCATTTAATTAATGATGCTAGCTTCTCCATTAGAATCTGAGCAGTTCAGTATTTGACTTTATATGCTCTTAGAGAAGCAATGCAGCATAACTTTACTATCCTCACTTAGGTTTTTGAACATTTGATCCTATTTAGATTTAAGGGCAACTGAACAACAGATGCTCTTCTCTTTCTCAATCCCCTTCCATATTTTTGTTTATAACGGTAAGAGATGTCTATTATGGAATCAAAGAAATATAAAGAATAAAAGTAACTTGTAATCTCACCACTTTAATAAAAATGTTCATTCAAATTTATTTAGATTTTATTGTTCAGGATTAGTATTAGATGCTTTTGTAAAATATACATGTTATTTATTTATTATTTCTAAATTAACTGAGATTCCTCCACGCTCACCCTAAAAATTTTAAGCAAGAAAAAATGTCAGATTGCTCTTTTAGAAAGATGGCTTTGGTTACAGTGTGGAGAAAAGCTGGGGAGCCATGGCAATAATGGGTACTATCTGCCCATGTATTTCTGGGTCTCCTCCTTCTGAGCACATGGTAGAATTGTGCTTCCCTGGCTCCTTGAAATGAGGTGTGACTATGTGGCTTATGTTGACCAATGGTCACTTCTGTATGGAAGTATTTAAGAGCCACTGTGCAAGTCACAATTTCCCCTTCCCCCTGCCATGGCAACCAGCAATATTCTAAATGATAGGTATCCCATCAAGCTGTCTCTGAAGGGGAATGACATAAGGCTGAACTCCCACCAACATTCCCTCAGATGGACATGTAGCAAGAGGAAGGAACAAATCTTTATTGCTTTAAACCCCTAAAATTTTGGAGTTGTTTGGGTTTTTTCCTGCAGTATAACCTTACTATCCTTATGACACATGGGACATGATTAGAAATAGGGAGAGGGTTGGATATGGTCTAAAGAGATAATAGGGGCTGAACTAGTATAGCTGCACTACGGTTGAAGAAGATGCATTTGGGAGATATTTAAGAGGAAAATTAGGATTTGATAACCAATAAGAAATGAGGGTTGAGGGCTTGACCGGGGTGACTGGGTGGTTCATTGTACCATTTAATGGTACGTGACCACTGGAGGAGGATAAAACGTAGTTGGCGGAGGGAGAAGGAGCTGGGAGATGAGGAGTTCAGGTTTTGACCTCTTGGACTTGAGCCATCTGGGACATCCAAATGGAGATGTTCAGTGGGCTGCTGTATTACAGCTCAAAACGGCATGAAGTAGGAAGAGTGATATGTTTTCTCCAGTCTACTTTCTCCAGTCATGTTTAGGGATGAAATAATACAGATACTAGATACCAGAACCTACATTTTTACCCTTGTAGACACTACTTTTGTTGAAATGTTCTCTGGAACAAATTCTGTTCTTGACTGGACTGTGGTTTATTTTGCCTTCCTCCCTATGGGGGCAGAGGACCACATGCTAAGAATCTTGAAGTCATTTGAAAGCTTTCTTGTTTCATTATATTCTACATGTGCATAAGCCAGCTTTCACTTGGTGTGCTAGTTTCCTGTGGGTGACATAACAAAGTACCACAAACGAGGTGGCTTAAAACATAAAGATGTGTTGTTTCAAAGTTCTGGAGGCCACAAGTCTGAAATCAAAGTGTCAGTAGGGTCATGCTCTCTCTAATGTTCCTTGCCTTTCTCTTAGCTTCTAGTGTTGCCAGAAATCCGTGGCATTCCTTGACCTGTAGCTGCATAACTCCACCTCTGCCTCCATCGTCACATGGCATTCTCTCTGTGTCTCTGTTTTCACAAGGCTGTCTTCCTATAAGGACACCAGTCAGATTGGATTAAGGGCTCACCCTACGCCACTATGACCTCATCTTAACTGATTCCATCTGCAATGGCAGTATTTTCAAATAAAGTCACATTCTGAGGCACTGAGAGTTAGGACATCAGGGTATTTTGATGGGGAACAAATCAACCCATAACACTTGGTTAAACTGTGATACCCCCCAAATCTCAGTGCCTTTACCAACAAAGTTTTTGGTGTTTGTTCATATTTCACATTGGGTGCAGTCTGTCTCCAACTCGGAGACTCTACTCCATGTATCTTGCCCTTTCCAGGATCCAGGCTGAGGGAGTAGCCCTTCTTTTTCTCATGAGGCAAAGGAAAGCACCCAATTGCTGAACTATGCAATGGCTTATAAAGCTTCTGTCACTTCTAATCACTCTTCACTGGTAGGACAGGTCATATGGCTAAGTCTGTAGGAATTAGAAGAATATGTATTGACTACCCGCCACACATTTGGTGGTTAAAAAATGGGAGGAACCATTCCAACAAGCAGGCCTTTGACAAAGGGTTGCCCTATCTCTTCACTCCGGTAGTTTTTCTGGAACATGAATTAGGTCTTCTATTTCTCTTGCATTACTCTCAGTGCTCTATATCAAATGCCTGCCACATGTTAATACTCAATAAAGTTTTCCTGAATGAATAAATATACAGCTCATATTCACTTTGCTTTTAGCATCCTGATGAAAAAGATTTCAGTTATTAAAGCCCCAAAGGACGTAGTTAAAGATGAAAATCTCATTTGAGAAAATAAGTTGCTGAACAAATCATAACCCCAAAAGCACCTATTACTGTTCTGAGTTCTCTATTATTAATATGAAAACTGGTGCCTGAAATAAATGGTCTTAAAATTAGTTTTAAGAACATCTTTTAACCCAGAGCTTATTCATGGAGGAAATTTTATTGTTCCCATGGATAGCATCTCACCCCCTTACTTTGTCCTCATACCCGTATCTTTCTTTGACCTCATATTTCATTTTCTAATAAATTCATACTTTAGTTATCTTTTGCTAAAGGCCCTTCTTTATTACCTCTCTGCTTCCAGGTTACTCATACTAGACATTTTTTTTTTTTTTTTTTTTTTTGCTGTACGCGGGCCTCTCACTGCTGTGGTGTCTCCCGTTGCGGAGCACAGGCTCCAGACGCGCAGGCCCAGCGGCCATGGGCCACGGGCCCAGCCGCTCCGCGGCATGTGGGATCCTCCCGGACCGGGGCACGAACCCGCGTCCCCTGCATCGGCAGGCGGACTCTCAACCACTGCGCCACGAGGGAAGCCCCATACTAGACATTTAAAAATATTTCCCTGCAGTCTTGTAATGAGCTATTCTTACATTTATTCATATTTATTTATGTTTTAATTCTTGACGCTTTAATATTTTAAGTAGTTCAAAATTACAA
This sequence comes from Lagenorhynchus albirostris, assembly GCF_949774975.1. Classification (NCBI taxonomy): domain Eukaryota; kingdom Metazoa; phylum Chordata; class Mammalia; order Artiodactyla; family Delphinidae; genus Lagenorhynchus; species Lagenorhynchus albirostris. Next base: position 120,587,282 of record NC_083098.1, on the reverse strand, counting down.
ATATCAACAACTTAAAGACACCTAGATTATCTAAAGAGACATATTAGAAACAATATCCTGAAAGCTAAATTTATCAAACTCGATTCATTCACAAATGTTTTTCAACCATATGAGCATAAGAAAACAGTTATTTTTTTGGTCTCTCTTCAAATCCCTGCAAGGTACCACAGATATTTCCCTAAAAGTCTGTTGAGTAACAGTTATCATGTTGTCCATCCTCATGGTTGTGAAGTTGAAAAGGAAATGGAAAAAATACCCTCATTGTGAGCCTGCTTCATTTCCTTGTACTGTATGTAGTTAGCCAACCTATAAACGGTGTGTCTCTTTACAGAGGTACCACACTAAATCCAGGTTCCCTCCCCACACAGAAGCAGGGTTGGGAAGAGGCCAGTCCCTGCATCAGGACCCCCAAATCTGCAGGGAATGCGCAAAACCCTGGTCTATGAAACAATTCTTGGCCCTGCAGCCCTGTCTGCTCCCAACTGCCACTGACACGCAAATCTAAACAGGCCGTTTATCTCCCTTTCAAAAGTTTTCTTTTCATATTTTCTCTTAATCATGTAGAAATTGTCCTTTTCAGGAGTGTGAAAGTCACTGAAGAAATCACGAAAGTTGAAAATCACATTGAGGCCAGTGCCTTCGCGTCCTGGCATCTCACAAGCAAGGACAGTTTTACTAGTTAGAACTCTGCTCTGTCCTCCCCAAACCAAGCTAAACTGAAGCTAATGCTAAAAGCCTTCAATACTTTTTGAAAAATCCATCAAAGGTTTTGCTGAATGATATTTATAAGGGCCTTACTGTTCTCTTTCAAAAACTGAAATGCCCTTCTCTGACAGTTGAAAAAAATTGCTTGTGCTTTTCATCTTTCCCTCTCAGAGTGTAAACATTGTTTTGAGTGAAAGGAGCTGAAGGAGCGCTTACTTTCCCTTGAAATTTTATTTTTAAATAAGAGAGGGAGAAAATCCTTTTTCTGACTAATACTAATAATACAGGTCAAAGTGTCAGGCGATATACAATTAAATGGAAAACAAAAAAGGTTCCCCCTCTTTTTCCCACAGTACAATGGCACTGGAATATAAATTACCGATGAAGATGAAATAATACTTCAAAGCTTGTAGGGCAGGGCAGGGCAGTGTTTACAAAGTATTTTCTATGGCACGATAAGACACTGAAGATGACGGTAACCCATGGACTTGAGGGTGTTGCTGAATAGTCTAAAACTAGCATGAGGTAGGATTTTAGGTCCCTATAGCCTGTGACCCCGTGATATGCTTTGTTTCGCAAGGGCAGCTGCAGTTATCAACAGATGTTTCAGCAATAAATAATTGGTATCATCTCAGAAAAGACCCATCTACCTGGGGAGAGGGCATAATACCAAAAACACTGCCCAGCTATTACAGCCACATTAATCTCCCATCTCTCCAGGTTTCTTGGGGAGCATGCTGCAGGTGTTTTTTCTGAGAGAGAGCAGACAAACTCTCTCAAGTCAGCAAGCTTTGTGTGGAGTGTAAAGGAGGTTGGCCCCTGCCATAAATTTCTGTCTGTGGCCACACACCAAAGGAGAAAAGATTGGGGGGATGGGGACTTAGGAGAGGGAGGAAACAGGGGAGGCTGTGGAGAACAGAAAGGAGAGCACAAAACACATACAATTTTTCTTGACTAAGTTAAGCCTAAGAGAGGAACATTAGAAATGACCCTTAATTTTACCAACTCAGGCGCTCAGCACAATTCTATGCTTAACTTTGCCCTGTTATTTGTGGAATTAACTTAAAGACAGCGTTTACACTCCAAGTGTAATGCTAATTTTTAAAATGGAAGGGAAACTTTTTATGGGAAGGATTCATTTCAAGGTAAAAAAAAATCACGGAAATTTAGATTTATAAAAAAACGGTAAGAAGAGATAACTGAAAAGACAAACTCAGCAGCCTTTAACTATTTTTTATGTAAGAACAGAATCTCACAATTATATTATAACATGGTTGTCCAGCTTCAGTAAAGTGTAATATTGAAACCAGTGGATAACGGGACAAAAACAAATCATGGATCATGGAATTTCCTCGAGATACTTTTGACAAACTAAGATATTAATAGTAGCCCGAGTTCACAGGGTGCTATAGTTCTCCGTATTTACAAAACAGAGTGGTTTAGCAGTTGTGCACTTGGGGTCTGACACAATAAGAAAGCATCCTGAGAGTCTTTAGGAGGTGTGGTTGCTTAATTTATAGCTTGCTGGGTAAGCGAAAGAAAATGATGCTCAGAGTTCAAAAAGCTCCCAGGTTAAACACATTATGGGCTAAAGCAGCCTAATGGACTGATTCTTAGAGCTGCGCCTGAGTGATCTTGTGAGTGGGGCACAAACTTCTTAAATTCTCTATGCCTTTACTTCCCCCCAATTGTGACATCCGTGCAATATATAGAGGGAAAGTAGAAGGAATAATGAATGGATTCCTGAAATAGTCTAACAACTATGAGCTGTTTGTCTCTCAACTCACATTAACCCCAAATGCAGCGAGACCTGGAAGTTTTTAAAACACCATTTTCAGTTTTTCAGCCAACGTCACCACCAGCTTTGAATACGGCAAGGGGGATCTGGTAAGCGTGCATGGAATGAAGGGAATAAAACCCTGGTTATAGTGATGTGCTGCATCTCAGCTTCTCAGCCTATGCTGGAAATTCAGAGGAACTTTCTAAGCCCCAAAGCAGGGGTCACTCCCTCTGTGAAGCTATCCTGCTCTTACCTTCCGGGGAAGCCGTAGAAAGTTCTTATATGCCACCGGCCGAATCACATAGGGCTTTCCAAGCCCTTCTCCACTCACATTCCTGTTCAGGCTGTCTGCCTTTAATTTATAGCTTGCTGGGTAATCTAAAGAAAATGATGCTCAGAGTTCAAAGAGCTCCCAGGTTAAACACATTACGGGCTAAAGCAGCCTAATGGACTGATTCTTAGAGCTGCCCAATTAATCGCCACCCTATTTTTTGCAGCAGTCATTCTTAAACTCTAACATGCAACAGAATCATCTGAAGGGCTTGTCTAATGTTGACTGCTAGGCCCTCACACCCAGAGTTTTTGATTTGGTAAGACTAGTGCAGGGCCCAGGAATCTGACTCAGTTTCTGCGTGATGCTAGTGCTGTTGTTGGGAGGTCTAACTTAAAGCACCATTGCTTTAGAGCTGCACTATCCGGTTAAACAGTAGCCCTAGCCACATGTGGCTATTTACACAGGAGTTCATTTTAAAAATTAAATAAAACTAAAAATTCAGTTCTTCAGTCATTCGAGCCACATTTCAGGTGCTCAAGAGCCACATGTGGCCAGGGGCTAAATGTATTGGGCAACAGAGATATAGAACATTTCCAACATTGCAGAAAGTTCTACTCTACAGCTTGCATTAGAGTAAACAAGTTTCAGGACTTCTACCTGTGCTGTCAAGTTCATTCCTTCAGGCTTCCAGAGGGAGAACTGGAGCAGGACGGAGGAAGGGGCTAAGTCACAGCTCCACCACTCACTGGTCTGTTCCCCTAGGCAAGTTAATCTCCCTGCACCTTAATTTCCTCATCTGCAAAATGGGCTTGATAATGGTAATAATCACTGGAGGGCTACTTTGAGAATTAAATGACATGATGCATGTGCAAGCATTTTGTAAACCCTACAGTGATATACACACTACAGTTTTTGTTCCATTCCACTTCTCCACTAACAACAAGCACACTTATTTAAAACCCCTGGTTCACCACTGAATTCGTTCCAAGTATTCACTTTCCTTTGCGGTCCTGAGTCTGCTTAACCTCGGGTGTTTGTTTTTTGGAGGGCTGGAAAGTTTTTTTGGGGGAAGTTACTGTTCCTCCAGTAACAGTAATGACTGGACCACAGTAATGACTGTTGGAGTCATTGTTTCCAACAATGCTGTTATGTGTACATAGATTAGGGGATCTTCCCTGGATTTTTGTTTTAATAGGTAAAAACAATGTCTATATCTATACATTTATTTTGGGATGACCCCAAAACACATTCCCATGTAAACCAATAAAATAAAATTTTGGGAATATTATCATTGCTTGTAATGCCTGGTCTCCAGACAAACGTCTATATTTTATGTGAGGAAAAAAATACAAGCTAATAGAGTCTCTTCTTTGATAATCATCTAAGAGAATGTAGGAAAAAAAAAACCAAACACTATCAGAAAGGAAAATGGCACTCCTAGTAGCATCCCCAGAACCTAAGCCTGAAATCTGAGCTCAAATCTGAGCTCATGTGTTATTCTTGAGGCTCTCTCCTATCTGAGGTAGAGGTACCCATTTGATTAGTTTCCAATAAATGAGTTGAGGAATAAGCATGCCAATGACTTTGACATGATACTTCCTGAACAGTGTGAATCATGAGGAGATAAGGGAGTGAACAGGATTCCAGGCAGGGCTCAGGGAAGGGACATGCCAGACCTCAGTAGCTTAGACAGCAAGTCACATGGATGAAATAGTGGTGAATTTATTTTTTTAACCTACCCAACTTTTAGAAAGTAGTATTTCAAAATAAAAATGCTATGAGGCATGGTGGAATCAAAACTACTGCTTCTGGCCCACCAAGAATATGCAAATAGGGACTTCCCTGGCAGTCCAGTGGTTAAGACTTCACATTCCAATGCAGGGGGTGAGGATTCAATCCCTGGTCGGGGAGCTAAGATCCCACATACCTCGCAGCCAAAAACCCAAAACATAAAAAAAAGAAGCAATATTGCAACAAATTCAATAAAGACTTAAAAGAAAAGAATATATATATTTTTTTAAGTCATGCAAATATTTCAGCATGACATGACCACACTTCTTCACTTGTACTTGATTTGCCTTTCCAACAGAAGCTCTTATGGGCAAGCAAACCCTCTTAAAAAGCTTCCCCCCACACACATTAGTCAATCTGGCAGAGCCGACCATAAGGGTAGGGGCTGTTTTATGCTTCAAAGAAATTTAATCTATTAGACCACTTAGAGGCTAAATGCCTCACTTGGGGGTGTCAGAGGAACAGGTGGTGTGGCTCTTCCTACCAGTAACTGCTCCAACCCGGCGCCAATCACATCCTGCAGGTTTGTTTTGTCCTCTGGGCCCACAGCTTGTTTGTACTGCCACTTTTCAGGCACGAAGGGCCACTTCATTTCCTTTGCCTCCTGGATCAGGGTTCTTAACTCGCTGGGGAGTGAAGCTGCAAAGGTCAGAGTTCAGGTAAGGAAATTGCAGTCAAAGAAAAGGCTGTTGAGTTACCAATGTTATGATGAAGCACCTCAGTGGCAAAAAAATTTTTCCTACCTCTTGCTGGCTGGCCTAACCTGGTGGTTCTGACTCAAAGAATAATAGCAAAAAGCTATCTGTCAGGGGTGGCCCTGGTCTACTTCGCCCTACGGGTAAATTGGGGTAGTCAGGCATTAAAAAAGGTTTTAGCAGGAAGTAAAGCACTTCAGTGACTATCTCTGCATGAAGAATCAGAGAAAGGAACGAAGGAAATATTATTTTTCCTGTAAAATGAGAACGGGACTGAGATGGAATGGCATTTGGGGCTTGTGGCAGCTGGGTAATGCAGAGAATCAATCTGTACAACCTCTTTTTTCTCCTCTAAGATCTCACCTCACCTCAGACTTTCCCTGTGGACTACATTTGAATATAGACAATGAATGCAAAAAAACCCATATCAATTTATTATGAAATGGCCTTGTTTCACATTAGGAGATATAGTTAATCTCTTAATAGACATCAAACCTAGTTAATTATATAAGTCAACAACCTCCTATCCAAACTTGGGAAACCCAAAAAGCTCTGCAAACTAGAAGGTTTTTTTTAAGTTTGGCACCTGAACCAGACTTGAATTGACTAGAGGCTATTTATAATCTTGTTATCGTGAGATTAGTCAACATTTTGTTCTGAAAATTTTAATTTTTGACTGTAGATGCTGCCCCAGCTTCTACTGGAGTGTATATACACCATACTTCCCTTTCTAACATTTGAAAAAATTCTGAATTCTGCAGCACATGTGACCCCCCTCCAGGGCTGTGAATAAGGTATCATGGACTTGTATATATGACTGCCAGCTATAAATCTCCAGGTGCTTGTCTTGCAGACATCTCAGACTCAACATATCTAAAACTGAACTCATCACCTTTTTTCTAAATATTGTATTTCCCTCTCTGTTTTCTATTTTGATGAATGCTACTATCATTCACTGACTCGCCCAAGTCTGAAACCCAGAAGTTGGTCTAGACTTTTTGTTCTCTCTTCCTCCCTGAATCTAATTGGTTATCAAATTCTGTGGATCCTAAAATCGACTTCTTCCTTTTAATTATCAGTAATTCTTTCCTGAATCATTGTTTTCTATCTCCCCCCATCCATTTCATCTTCCAAACTGTTGATCCATTTTGCTAAAAACAAGATGGACCAGGCCATTGCTCTGCACAAAATTCTCCAATACTTTTGCACATCCTGTCCTCACTGTTTGCATTGCCCTCCCTCAATTGCCTCATGACCAAGCTCAGGCCCACTGACTTCATTCAGCATTCAGCGCAAACACTGCCACTTCTCATTAGCCCTGCCATGATCTCCCAGTGGAATTGAGATGTCCCTCATGAGTGCTCCCAAACCCACAGGTGCATGCTCCTTTCAGCGTTCATCCCACTGTTCTCTAGCCACATCTATCCTTTCATTGAACTGTGGACTGTCAGCTCCCTGAAAACTGGCATCACATCTTATCACTTTTGTAAATCACACCATGATGGTTAAAAGAAAGATTAGTCTCATGTTTACATGAGACATGCTAAATAAGACAAAAGAGATATGACAAAGAGAGTGAAAAAAAAGAAGAGAAGGAAGAAAAGCTAACTCTGCCTTGGTTCATGATGTCTTCTTGAGTCCTTGCCACCAGCTGGACAAATGTAAGGAAGTCTCCTGAGGGGAAGGACTGCTTGGCATTGAGGGGATAATGCATGGGCTATGTCAATGAAGGATCGATCTGGACTGACTACTAAGGATAACTTACAAGTATCACACTGAAACCATTGTCTCCCCACCCCCTGCCCCATTCAGTAACCCAGAACTACTGAGCACCCTCTGTGCAATGGCACTCCCCCAGTGAAAGCAAAACCACAAGGTTGGAAGCCTATGTGGTCACAATCTCCTCTTACCACCACTGACATAATTTTAATCTCTGAAAATGTTTCCAATATACATATAGAGAAAATTTCTTAAATGATATTTCTAAATAGTCATGAATAGGATGACTATTCAGTTCTGTTTGCTTAGGACAGTCCTATGTAATCATAGTGTACTTATTAATAGTGCTCTTTCACTCTCAAAAGTACTTCAATTCTGATAAATTATTTGGATACTCTGTCCATGAGTGTCAAGCTCAGGGGTCAAAGGATTAGTTAAATGACAACAGAAATGTGATTTCTGGATTCACAGAATTTCACTGCATTTTGGCAATGAATAGCTTTAAATATTTTCAAAATTTCTTCATGATGATATATTTGTCACAAATCCTTTTTTCCCCCTCATACCACCGTTTCCTTACAGATCGTGCCAGAACGTGGATAGTCCACTGGGGAATACTGAATAAAAGATGCCTCTGAAGTACGTTTTAAAAATATATCTCTTTTTGGATTTCAGTTCCTTCTCTATCCCAGTGGGCTAGAGTTGCTAGGACTAGTCACCCATGCTGACTATGACAATTTCTGAAGAAAAGGGATGGGGTTGAGAGGAAGAGGGAAAAGAATAAAACCCACAGTGTTTGTGTTCGAGTCTACCGGCTGGCCCTGTCGCCTTAAGTGACCCTGTACTAATGCCTTTCTCTGGGAGCACATGCGGGTGATGACATCAGTGGTGGTGGCAGCCCGACCCGTGAGCTAGAGCTGCTCAGAAACCACCTGCCGAGGGACAGGCTCCGTGTTCAGACTGTGTCCAACCACACTGATGGCGCTCGGGTGGACCACGCAACAGGCAGTGGCGATGGGCGAATGCTGAGTTTGTCAATGGCTCAGCACAGGGTTCCTCCGCCATTGGTTTACTGGATTCAGCCAACCCCAGCAGTCCGCCCCTGACCGAGCAGTAGCCTCCTCTGCCTCTCTGGTCACTTACTTCCCCAAGCAGCTTACCTGAAGGGCCATGGCTAATTGAGTGATTTTGCAGTCGTGATTTGCCTTATCTGGAACTAAACTGATTATTTCTCCTATTCTGTGGCACTTGGGAAGAAAAAGAAAATGAAAATCCTTCCTGAATGAGGGCTCAGAGTCTTCACTAAGGAGAACACAAAGCTTAAAGGAATTTGGGCTGAAGAGACAAAGGACATGATGTAGTAAAAGGAGAAGAGAAAAACTTCAGGAGTAATAACAGAACACAACGCACTGCCCCTGGGGAGAACCAGGACCAGCACTGGAGCAAGTGAAGTTAGACTCTGATGTATCTGGCTAGTAAAGAAAGAAAACACTAAGGCTGTGCAACAACTGGACATGGGGCATGTTCTGGAAAAGAGCCTGGATGACAGGTTACAAAAAGTTAGACTTCTAAAGGCACCTAAAAGTTCTCTTATAAAAATATATGTGCCTATATACAAGAATGTGGGAAAAAGACTCTCCTAGAACCTTTTCCCATTACATAATCAACAACAACAAAAGAGATGGGGAGTGTGCATTTTATATGGGGATCTTATTTCTGTAAGGAATAGCAAATGACTAAAAATACAAAGAAAAATATTAAAAGCACATAAAAGGGACACACTGATAGAAATGAAGGGAAATTTATCTGAATGCTAAAAAGAAATCTAAGAAGGCTGCCTCTTCAAAACTGGCTAAAGAAGAAATCAGAAATGCTTTAACTTTCTAGACTTTGTGATTGAAACTTCCCAAACAATGACTCATCTAAAACTATGAACGGCACAAACTATGAATGAGCAAAAAAGCCAAATTCTTAAACTCTGATAATGATGCAATAAGCATTTATCAGTATGAGTGGATTTATTTTACAAATGGCATGTAAATACAAGATAAGAAAATGTACTGATGATCAAAAAAGAGAGATGGGACTGATGAGATGACATATTTGTGGAAACTGTAGAAGTCTATGGAAACTGATGAGGCACAAAAGCCTAGTTTGAAAAAAAAGTATGTGCCACCATTCAGAAGTTGCTTCAATTTTTTAATAATTGAAATTTACGTGCACCAGCCCACTTGGACCCTTTGTTCTTCTTGAACTAAACTGTTTCTTGTGGCCTCATGTTTACTGAAGCTTAAAATTAGAACTGACAGCAATTCACTGCAACAAAGTGGGCTTCCTCCCCTGCCCGTCCACCCACAGCCCATGTCCCATTCATGCCCTAGAAATCCACTCATCTCTCTGTGGTCATCTGCCAAGAGAAGAAAAATAGGGCAGAGATGAGAATGTGTTGTTCAGACAGGGGAAAGGAGAGCAAACCTGCTGCTCCCCATTCCCCCCAGCACCTCCCATCAGGACCTCACCTCTGCACCGCTGGTCCTCCCTCTTGTCCTCCTCTAACACATCTGACGCCTCCAACAAGAGCTGGTCCAGCACTTGCTTGCACTCTTGCAGTAGCACAGCTACAGCTTTTTGATTATTCATGATGATTACCCTCCCTCGATGATGAGTCGAGTGTCCCTGGGTCTACAGTGATCAATTACCTAGGAGAAGACATCGATTCTCAATAAAAGAGCCCCTTCAAGCCTGAGGTACCTGGTGAACAAAAGAGGGGGAAAGATGATTAACTGAAGCGTCATCAATTATCTGTAAGACTCAAGCAGGGAGGGATAATAGAGCAAGCACATGAAAATACATGACAGCCCCTGAGGACTTTCTTAGGGGAGTGTGTGAAATTACTGCAGGGCCTGGTCTAGATGGGCAGCACCTCGAAGTCATCAGAGAGCAGAAGGGAAAGGGTCCTGGTGCAGACCTGGTTACCCACAGTGAAGTCAGTGGAATCACATGGAGCCAAATGAAATGAATATACCCTATGATTCATGTATCTTCTGAATACCTCATATCAGTGCCTCTGGATCCCAGGGGCACCACACTTTCTTGCCTCTCTGGGAGTCTACAGGAAGCATCTGGCTAACAGTTCTAATATTCAGACACAAGCACATGGTAATATGAAGTTTACCACTCTCATAACCCACTGCTGATTTCCCCTGTGCAGTATTCTTTATGGTATTTAGCATCATATAATTTGGACCAAAATAGGCAATGACAGATGCCAAATTTAAAGCTCTTCACTGCCAGGCACATTGCCAAATAAAATAAAGAAATGTAATCCCAGAAAACCCAATTTCCTAGATCTATCATATGGATAGATCTACTTATATCCCATTTAACACATATACAGCTGAGGGACTTCTTATATAAATATGAGTATACTGTAATGAGCTATTGCAGTCAAAGTAATTTCAGGAACAAAATAACCCACTGACTGTACAAAAAATGCCTGACAAATACTGAAAAGTCTCTTGATTAACAAATTTTTTTTAATTGAAGTATAGTTGACTTACAATGTTGTGTTAGTTTCTGGTGTACAGCAAAGTGATTCAATTTCATATACATACACACACACACACACACACATACAGACACACACACACACACATATATATATGTTCTTGTTCAAATTCTTTTCCCTTATAGGTTATTACAAAATATTGGGTATAAGTTCCCTGTGTTATACAGTAGGTCCTTGTTGTTTATTTTCTATATAGTAGTTTAACAAATCATTTTGCTTGTTTTCCTTTTATTAAAGAATGTACATTGTAAACAAAACAAAAGAAGTTATTCTCTTTCTGAATTTGCCAGAATAGACAGTGGAGCTGCTGTCTGGTTGTGACACTCTTGTATGGCATGTAGACTCTTATTACCAAAGAAAGAGAATCTGAAAAGGAAGAAAGTACAACAGATATATGATCTACTCCCTCTGTTATCTAGCAGATCCATGAAACACAATATTTTACTGTTTTAGTAATCATTAAAACTATTAAACCAGTGAATTATTGTATTGGTGTTGGGGAAAATGTGCTCTGCTACACAATGGCCTCACTTTAAGAAGCTGGTTTTGAATCTGAAATAGCAAGAAAGTGTTTTTCTATCTTTTATCTATTCTATGACTTAACAGGAACAGAAAATGAAGGATGAACTGTGAAATCTAAACTCTGTAATTTTCATTCTAACCTGAATTTTATCCTCGCTGTACTTTAGGTTTTCATTCATTCACACACACACACACACACACACACGTAGAAGTGCCAAAGCAAAGTTTTAGGATGCAACAGACTTGTTTCATGAAGACAATCATGTACTCATTGATGAAGAACACAAGCAGAGTTTTCATACAACAGTCTTGTTACTTGAAAGAGCATTTACATTAAGTGAAGTCATGAAATTAGTTACTGGAAGCATTTAAACATAAATATAAATTTAATCTCTTTTCTGCTTAAGATGTTTCATAGAGTATTCCTGCATGGATTGGGTTGTTGGACTAAATGGTTTTCAGTGTCCCTTTTAGCTCAAGTGTTTATGTCAATGTTTTGTGGTACAAGCTGACCATTAGCTTGCCTTTCTATGAAAAGAACTAAACAGTAAGGGCTGGTCAGAGAGTTAATCAGTAGACTAGAGTGAGCAAGAGGCCATGTAGCAATGATAGCCCATTCCCACCATTCCCTGAAAAAGGGAGATGGTGACTATAATGGAAGGTTAGTATGGAAATTGGGAAATGCAGTTGGTGGATGAGAAAGTTAAGAACAAACTTTGTTTGGAATGAGTAACGGGTGAGTAGGACTCTCACTTTTCTTCAAGTCCTAAATTAAATCAAGAAGGGAGTTCACTTTCCCAGGATCCTTTTTATAGGACTTCATATAGAAATAGAGGTATAAAAAGAAAATATGAAGAGCTCATGCACAAAGAAATAAAACTGCACTATAATATAATTTTAATAGCACATCACCCCTTTGTCTAAAGGCTTAATGTTTTATTAGTGCTGTATCATCCTCTTAGGGTAGACAGTAGTCTTCCATTATAAATTTTAACTGCTTTGTTTCTGTTAATATTTTAAGCAGAGAGAGTATGTAGTAAAGAAAAGACCTAGAAATAGGAAAACTAATATACATAATAGTGCTCAACAACTAATTCCACTTCATTCTCTACTATTAACTATTTGTGAGACCTCTGAGTTTCACTTTTGAGATTCACTTTTCTCATCTATATTTTGAGGGGATTGGTTGGGAACAATTGTTAAAATGTTTCCAGGTCTTAAATTACGTACTCAGCAGCAGTTTAGATAGACCAGGTTGTCTATCTAAAGAATAGATAGACTAAAGAATATCTGATATTTATTTACTGAAAAATTCCTGGCTCTTTTCAGAACCCTTAAGTGTAATATTTTTATGCATACTCTTCTCTGTGGGTTAGAAGTATGGGCTTGAATCTTAGAGGCTGATTACTAAATATTCTTCTTTGCTTTTGTTTCCTCACTTGAAACCCTGATTCCTGATGCACAGGATCATAAATCTCTTCCTTTTGTCTAAGTGCTGTGAAAGAGAGATAAGATACATGGTTTTGTGAGGGCAAACAACAGGACTTGACCTAAGCATTTGGGTAAGGATAGGGCAGGTCAAGGGGGGCTTCTCTGAGGATGTGATGCCTGAATTAACCTCTGAAAGAGGAACAGGGCTTAATGAAGTTAAAATGGTAGGGAACAGTCCTAACGTAGAAGGAAATATAGAGGGAATGAAAGAAGGTCAGGTTGGCTGAACTAGACATAAAAGGAGAAAGCTGACATGAAGTGATGCTGGAGAGGTAAGCAGGGACTGTGGAGGGCCTTGTGTGCCAGGTAAGGAATTTTGTGTTTACCCTAAGAGTCACAGAAAACTACTGGTAGCAGTAGGAACACAACCAGATTTACATTTGGGAATGATCATTCTGTTTTGGACGTAGTTTGTATATAAGGGGGCAGGGAGGAAGAGGGTGACTGCAGGAAGATCAGTTAGGTACTTATTGCAATAATCCAGGTGAGAGATACAAGGACTTTGGACCAGAGTGATGATATCAGAGATATGGAAAATTGGACAGATTTGAGAACTGTTTAGGGAGTATATGAACTGTTGGTGTTGGATGGCTATGAATGGTCTTAAGGATGAGTCCCAAATTTCTACCTCACCATAGCTCAAAACTGAATAGATGATGTTAGCATACTTTGAGACAGGGAACATAGACGAGAAAAGACATAAATACACCTTCTACTTCTAGCAATAAAGATAGTAAGGAAGCTAAATCATACAGGTCAACATAAGCAATCAAATTTTAACCAAGAAAGCATGTCTAAAACGGAAGAAGAGATTTCCAAGATAATGAATGTTTATTACTTGTGACTTCCCAAACTATACCAAAGATATTCTTAATACTTTTTGAAAGTTATAGCATTTCCCCCTTTCCCTGTAGAATTCAGGAGAGACAATAGGAAGAAATATTGTAACATGAGAAACACTGTGGAATCCAACCATCTGTCTAGACTTGTATGGTTCATTGTTAGGCATAACAGAGGCTGGAGCCCAGGAAATTTTCCTTCAGGCAACAGTCCCGCTGAAAATTTTGGTCAGCTTCATTTATAAAAGAATCATTTTCAATTTTAACACATATTGATTTTTGCCCCCCTGAACTGTGATGCTCTGTGAGGTATACATTATTTCTAAATTGGAAAATGGATGTTTCCCAATATTTTTTATAATCTATGAATTATTTTTTTCTATTTTAACATCCCCCCATATATTTTTTCTTTAAAAATCAAATAGAAAGAGACCAGAAAAAGCAAACAAACATGCAAACAGATAACTCTAGAATAAGTTAGACTCATATACTCTAAGGCACACATGCACACACACAGCCAAATGGTTATTTGTTCATACACTCTGTGTTTGATTTTGGCATATGAATAGTTTTATTAATGACTAAGAATTTAGCTGAGTAGCTGATTTATAGAATAACTGGCAAGTCAGCCATCATTAGAAAGAAGCACATCAGTGGATTATTCAAAGCCCCATTTCTTTTGGCATTTGTGTTTAAGTTTTTTTCACTGGACAATCAGTATACTTATTAGGGGGTAAATTAGGGAAAATAAAAGAACTCCAAAGGTATTCCATGGTCTACTGGCTGCCACCTTTGTAATAAATGACCAGCCAACTAGTGAGAATCCTTAGGCTTGAAGATGTGGGGAAGCATAAAGAGGTAAAAGAGATGACTCCTACTGTCAAGAAGTTTACAATGTAATTAGAGGAATAAGACATAAATATATAAAAAATGAACTATTCAAAGCATATCACACATGATTGTATTCTAAATGCTCTATTTAAATTATCTTTGTTGGAATTTAATTAATGGTTGGTTAAATTTATAAGCAAGTTTAAAGAGCTCATTTAATTCATATGCACATGAATAATTATACTAAAAGTACTTTTTCATCTACATTCAAAATTATGTATCACATTGTTTTTAGGAGAAAATATATTCTGGTCTCCCACATAGAACAACAAGAATAAGTTTCTCTAATCAGGCCCCAGCAATGACAATCCAGCCTTTCCCACCTTTTCACCCTCTTCTGAGCAACACCACACATCAACTCTGACCATATTACCTCTTGCACTGGTTGGTGGTCGAAATGGGTAAATAAAAGGAGAAAAAGAAATCTGACTGGAGAGTAATACAACTGTGCAGCTTGATTAGATACGTTTGGGTGACAGCCATTTGTTAGCATTTTAAAACCGCATGAAAAGGGAGAAGGAGAAGGCAACTTCTAAGCCACAAAAACCTAAAGGGTAGACTTCTCTTTCTAGCAGTATAGAAGACGATATGCTCTGACCAACATTCCTGCTGAAAACAACTAAAAATGCTGGAAAAACGTGTTAAAATATCTAAAATATATCAATGAAATGGCAAAAAAGGAAGGACTACTCAGAAGACAAAAATCAAGTAAAAGCTGGAACCCAGAAAGTTAACACAGAGGCTAGCGTTTGCCTTGAGTGTATTTGCCAAACACTGTGAGTTGAAACTGGTTTTCACTGTTTTGGAACATGGGAGGATAGGAAATAAAACCAAAGGCCTACCCAGGAGGGAGTAAAAGAGGAGACTCCCCCCTGCATAAAACTGTGATCCTAAAACGTTGCACTTTTAGTGTAGGGGTGAGCTAAAAATATATTCTCATCTTCTTCCCCTACCTGCCAGGAAAATTTTCTGTGGCAAAACATGCTGCTTCAAGGAGGAGAACAAAAATTTTTCCCTTGCAAATTGGAAGGCACAGGTCTGCAAAACCTCTGTCTGATAATAATTATTATTTTTTTAATAGATTTTATTTGCTTATTTATTTATTTATGGCTGCGTTCGGTGTTCGTTGCCACACATGAGCTTTCTCTAGTTGCAGCAAGGGGGGGCTATGCTTTGTTGTGGTGCACGGGCTTCTCATTGTGGTGTCTTCTCCACTCTTGTTGTGGAGCACGGGTTCTAGGCACATGGGCTTCAGTAATTGTGGCACGTGGGCTCAGTAGTTGTGGCTTGTGGGCTCTACAGCGCAGGCTCATTAGTTTTGGTGCACAGGCTTAGTTGTTCTGCAGCATGTGGGATCATCCTGGACCAGGGCTTGAACCTGTGTCCCCTGCATTGGCAGCCGGATTCTTAACCACTGTGCCACCAGGGAAGCCCCATCTAGCTGATAATTATTTTTAAATAAACTATTTACAAATGAGCCCAGGTTGGTGGTTTTCTCAGGCAACTGGTGGAATGAAACATAATCTTCTCTAAAGGAATCTGATTTCAATCCAAGTTTCAAAGACTGTCACCTATAAAATACCAAGAAACATGAGCTCCTGGTCAAAGCTCACAAAATGCATAAGATAAAAAGAAACAATGAATGAAAGCAGAAACAACAGATAGTAAAATTAGACCTACAAAAGACTATAGATAATGGAATTATCAGATATAAACTACAAAATATACATGTTTAAAGAACTGAAAGAGTAATGTTGAGTGTATGAGTAAAGAGCAAGAAACTATAAAAAGGGACAAGCATATTGAAAAAGAATCAAATACAATTTCTACAAACAAAAAACATAATAAAAATTTTAAATTCAGGGCATTGGATATATTTGATAAAATATTAGCTCTGGCTAAAGACAGAATTTTTGAACTGAAAAATACATCAGAACACATCACCTAGAATGCAACAGAAAAAGATAAAGGGATGGAAAATACAAGACAGATTAAGAAACACAGAGGACTGATGGAAAAGCTCTAACATCTATTCAGAGTCTTAGATGGAAAGAAGCTGAGGAAGCAGAAGAAATTTGGAGAGATAATGACTAACAACTTTTAGACCAGGAGAAAGACAATAATCAAAATTCCCATAATACTCAAGCAGGATAAATTAATAAAAATTCATACCTAGAAATATCAGAGTGAAAGTAGGTAACACAAAAGACATAGAGAAGATCTTTAAAATGGCCAGAGAGAAAAGACAGATTATCTTCAAAGAAATAACAATGAATTTACAGATAGCTACCTAAAAGCAAGAGTGGAAACTAGAAGACAGTGAAAAGATAGCTTTAATATGCTAGGAGGGGAAACCATACAAAATAAAGGTATTTAAAAATAAACATCAACAGTTCCAAACATACCTCTATAGTATGTACTTTAGATTAAAGGAAAGTGGTCACAGATGAAAGGCTTGAGATTCAAGGAGAAGTAATAATAATAAAAGTGGTAAGTTACTGGCTTGGCTAAGTATAAACAAACATTGATTGTATAACGCTACAGAAACAATGTCTGTCTTGTGGATGAAAAAAATAGAACAATACACATACAAACACCAACAGCATATATGTCAGGAGGAAAGTGAGCGATATTAAAGTTTTCTAAGATTCTTGAGTTGGTCAGGAGGAGTGGAGACATTTAGACTATGATAAAATGTCTAAGATAATCCATAAAAAATTAAAATAAAACATATAACTTAGAAACTAGTGAAAGAAAAAAAATGAAAAAAACCAATCTAAAAGAAGGCAAGAAAAAAAGAAAATCAAGAAATATACTTCTAAATGACTCACAGGTCAAAGAAGTCACTATTATGGAAATTAGAAAATATTATAATGGAATGACAAATACTACATATCAAAATAGAATTCAGTCAAAGTGGAACATAAACATATTAATGCTTCCAATAAATACACATGGGTTAAATACTACAGTAAAATGATAATGATAGACTAGATTAAAAAATAGCTACATGGGGCTTCCCTGGTGGCGCAGCAGTTGAGAGTCCCGCCTGCCGATGCAGGGGACACAGGTTCGTGCCTGGTCCGGGAAGATCCCACATGCCACGGAGCGGCTGGGCCCGTGAGCCATGGCCACTGAGCCTGCGCATCTGGAGCCTATGCTCAGCAATGGGAGAGGCCACAATGGTGAGAGGCCTGTGTACCGCAAAAAATCAAAAAAAAAAGCAAAAACAAACAAACAACAAAAAAAATAGCTACATGGATTTAGGTAAGCATAAGAATATGGAAATGTTAAAAGTAGTAAGATGAAAAAAGATATAGAAAAATACTAACTAAAAGAAAGCTGATGTAGCTATATTAATATCAGATAAAACAGACTTTAAGGCAAAAGGCATTAGAACCGATGAAAAGGTCACTTCACAATGATATAGTTCAGCTCACCAGAAAGGTATGGCAATGCTAACTTTGCATATATCTAGTAGCATAACTTTAATATATATGAAACAAAAATTGAAAGAATCATACAGAAAAATATGCAAATACATAATAATAGTGGGAAAATTTAACACACTTCTCTTAGAAGCTAACATATTAAGCAAATGAAAGTCAGAAATGATATCATTGATTTGATCAACAGAATTGACCAACGGATCTAATAGATATTTATGAAACAGCATACTCAACAGTAGCAGAATACACATTATTTTGAAGCATACCTGGAACATTTATAAGAATTTAACACCTGCTGTGCCATAAAAGAAATCTCAGCAAATTTCAAAGGATTAATATCAAACAGATGACATGAACTAAATAACAAAAGAGAGGAGGGCCCTGAACCAAGATGGTGGAGTAGAAGGACGAGCTCTGGATCCCTCCTGTGAGAACACCAGGATCACAACTAGCTGCTGGACAATCATCAACAAGATGACACTGGAACTCACCAAAAAATATACCCCACGTCCAAAGACAAAGGAGAAGCCACAGTGAGATGGTAGGAGAGGGGCAATAACAGCAAAATCAAATCCCATAAATGCTGCGTGGGTGACTCACAGACTGGAGAACACTTATACCACAGAAGTCCACCCACTGCAGTGAAGGTTCTGAGCCCCATGTCAGGCTTCCCAATCTGGGGGTCCGGCAAAAGGAGGAGGAATTCCTAGAGAATCAGACTTTGAAGGCTAGTGGGATTTGATTGCAGGACTTCGACAGGACTGGGGGAAACAGAGACTCCACTCTTGGAGGGCACACACAAAGTAGTGTGCACATCGGGACCCAGAGGAAGGAGCAGTGACCCCAGGGGAGACTGAACCAGACCTACCTGCTAGTGTTGGAGGGTCTCCTGCAGAGGCGGGTGGTGGCTGTGGCTCACTGTGGGGACAAGGACACTGGCAGCAGAAGTTCTGGGAAGTACTCCTTGGCGTGAGCCCTCCCAGAGTCAGCCATTAGCCCCACCAAAGAGCCCGGGTAGGCTCCAGGGTTGGGTTGCCTCAGGCCAAACAACCAACAGGGAGGGAACCCAGCCCCACCCATCAGCAGTCAAGCAGATTAAAGTTTTACTGAGCTCTGCCCACCAGAGCAACAGTCAGCTCTACGAACCACCAGTCCCTCCCATCAGGAAACTTGCACAAGCCTCTTAGTTACCCTCATCCACCAGAGGGTAGACAGAAGCAGCAAGAAGAACTACAATCCTGCAGCCTGTGGAACAAAACCCACATTCACAGAAAAATGGACAAGATGAAAAGGTAGAGGGCTATGTTCCAGATGAAGGAACAAGATAAAACCACAGAAAAACAACTAAATGAAGTGGAGATAGGCAACCTTCCAGAAAAAGAACTCAGAATAATGATAGTGAAGATGTCCAGGACCTTGGAAAAAGAATGGAGGCAAAGATCAAGAAGATGCCAGAAATGTTTAACAAAGATCTAGAAGAATTAAAGAACAAACAAACAGGGCTTCCTTGGTGGCGCAGTGGTTGAGAGTCCGCCTGCCGATGCAGGGGACACGGGTTTGTGCCCCGGTCCGGGAGGATCCCACATGCCGCGGAGTGGCTGGGCCCGTGAGCTATGGCCCCTGAGCCTGCGCGTCTGGAGCCTGTGCTCTGCAATGGGAGAGGCCACAACACTGAGAGGCCCACATACCGGAAAAAAAAAAAAAAGAACAAACAAACAGAGATGCACAATACAATAACTGAGATGAAAACTACACTAGAAGGAATCAAAAGCAGAATAACTGAGGCAGAAGAACGGATAAGTGACCTGGAAGACAGAATGGTGGAATTCACTGCTGTGGAACAGAATAAAGAAAAAAGAATGAAAAGAAATGAAGACAGCCTAAGTGACCTCTGGGACAACATTAAACGCAATAATATTCCCATTATAGGGGTCCCAGAAGGAGAAGAGAGAGAGAAAGGACCCGAGAAAATATTTGAAGAGATTATAGTCGAAAGCTTCCCTAACGTTGGAAAGGAAACAGCCACCCAAGTGCAGGAAGCGCAGTGAGTCCCATACAGGATAAACCCAAGGAGAAACATGCCGAGACACATAGAAATCAAACTGGCAAAAAGGAAAGACAAAGAAAAATTCTTGAAAGCAGCAAGGGAAAAACAACAAATAACATACAAGGGAACTCCCAGAAGGTTAACAGCTGATTTCTCAGCAGAAACTCTACAAGCCAGAAGGGAGTGGCATGATACACTTCAAGTGATGAAAGGGAAGAACCTACAACCAAGATTACTCTACCCAGCAAGGATTTCATTCAGATTAGATGGAGAAATCAAAAGCTTTACAGACAAGCAAAAGCTAAGAGAATTCAGCACCACCAAACCAGCTCTACAACAAATGTTAAAGGAAGTTCTCTAAGTGGGAAATACAAGAGAAGAAAAGGACCTACAAAAAACAAACCCAAAACAATTAAGAAAATGGTCATAGGAACATACATATCGATAATTACCTTAAATGTGAATGGATTAAAAGCTCCAACCAAAAGACACAGGCTTGCTGAATGGATACAAAAACAAGACCCATATATATGCTGTCTACAAGAGACCCACTTCAGACCTAGGGACACATACAGAGAGGATGAGGGGATAGAAAATGATATTCCATGAAAATGGAAATCAAAAGAAAGCTAAAGTAGCAATACTCATATCAGAAAAAATGGACTTTAAAATAAAGAATGTTACAAGAGACAACGAAGGACACTATATAATGATCAAGGGATCAATCCAAGAAGAAGATATAACAATTATAAGTATATATGCACCCAACATAGGAGCACCTCAATGCATAAGGCAACTGTTAACAGCTATAAAAGAGGAAATCGACAGTAACACAGTAATAGTGGGGGACTTTAACACCTCACTTACACCAGTGGACAGATCATCCAAACAGAAAATTAATAAGGAAACACAAGCTTTAAATGACACAATAGACCAGGTAGATTGAATTGATATTTATAGGACATTCCATCCAAAACCAGCAGATTACACATTCTTCTCAAGTGCGCACGGAACATTCTGCAGGATAGTTCACATCTTGGGTCACAAATCAAGCCTCAGTAAATTTAAGAAAACTGAAATCATATCAAGCATCTTTTCTGACCACAACACCATGAGATTAGAAATGAATTACAGAGAAAAAACCGTAAAAAACACAAACACATGGAGGCTAAACAATACATTACTAAATAACCAAGAGATCACTGAAGGAACCAAAGAGGAAATCAAAAAATACCTAGAGACAAATGACAATGAAAACACGACTATCCAAAACCTATGGGATGCAGCAAAAGCCATTCTAAGAGGGAAGTTTATAGCTATACAAGCCCACCTCAATAAACAAGAAAATTCTCAAATAAACAATCTAACCTTACACCTAAAGGAACTAGAGAAAGAAGAACAAACAAAACTGAAAGTTAGCAGAGGAAAGAAATCATAAAGATGAGAGCAGAAATAAATGAAATAGAAACGAAGAAAACAATAGCAAAGATCAATAAAACTAAAAGCTAGCTCTTTGAGAAGATAAACAAAATTGATAAACCATTAGCCAGACTCATCAAGAAGAAAAGGGAGAGGACTCAAATCAATAAAATTAAAAATGAAAAAGAAGTTACAACAGACACCACAGAGATACAAAGCACCTAAGAGACTACTACAAGCAACTCTATGCCAATAAAATGGACAACCTGGAAGAAATGGACAAATTCTTAGAAAGGTATAACCTTCCAAGACTGAACCTGGAAGAAATAGAAAATATGAACAGACCAATCACAAGTAATGAAATTGAAACTGTGATTAAAAATTTTCCAACAAACAGAAGTCCAAGAACAGATGGCTTCACAGGGGAATTCTATAAAACATTTAGAGAAGAGCTAACACCCATCCTTCTCAAACTCTTCCAAAAAATTGTGGAGGAAGGAACACTCCCAAACTCATTCTACGAGGCCACCATCACCCTGATACCAAAACCAGACAAAGATACTAAAAAAAAAAAAAAAAAGACAGACCAATATTACTGATGAATATAGACACAAAAATCCTCAACAAAATACTAGCAAACAGAATCCAACAACACGTTAAAACGATCATACACCATGATCAAGTGGGATTTATCCCAGGGATGAAAGGATTCTTCAATATACACAAACCAATCAATGTGATGCACCATATTAACAAACTGAAGAATAAAAACCATATGACCATCTCAGTAGATGCAGAAAAAGCTTTTGACAAAATTCAACACCCATTTATGATAAAAACTCTCCAGAAAGCGGGCATAGAGGGAACCTACCTCAACATAATAAAGGCCATATACGACAAACCCACAGCAAACATTCTCAATGGTGAAAAACTGAAAGCATTTCCACTAAGATCAGGAACAAGACAAGGATGTCCACTCTCACCACCAGTATTCAACATAGTTTTGGAAGTCCTAGCCATGGCAAACAGAGAAGAAAAAGAAATAAAAGGAATACAAATTGGAAAAGAACAAGTAAAACTGTCACTGTTTGTAGACGACATGATACTTTACATAGAGAATCCTAAAGATGCCACCAGAAAACGACTAGAGCTAATCAATGAATTTGGTAAAGTTGCAGGATACAAAATGAATGCACAGAAATCTCCTGCATTCCTATACGCTAATGATGAAAAATCTGAAACAGAAATTAAGGAAACACTCCCATTTACCACTGCAACAAAAAGAATTAAATATCTAGGAATAAATCTACCTAGGGAGACTAAAGACCAGTATGCAGAAAACTGTAAGACACTGATGAAAGAAATTAAAGATGACACCAACAGATGGAGAGATATACCATGTTCCTGGATTGGAAGAATCAATATTTTCAAAATGACTATACTACTCAAAGCAATCTACAGATTCAATGCAATCCCTATCAAATTACCAATGGCAGTTTTTACGGAACTAGAACAAAAAATCTTAAAATTTGTATGGAGATACAAAAGACCCTGAATAGCCAAAGCAGTCTTCAGGGAAAAAAACGAGCTGGAGGAATCAGACTCCCTGACTTCAGACTATACTACAAAGCTACAGTAATCAAGACAATATGGTACTGGCAGAAAAACAGAAGCACAGATCAACGGAACAAGATAGAAAGCCCAGAGATAAACCCACGCATCTATGGTCAACTAATCTATGACAAAGGAGGCAAGGATAGACAATGGAGAAAAGACAGTCTCTTCAATAAGTGGTGCTGGGAAAACTGGACAGCTACACGTAAAAGAATGAAATTAGAACACACCCTAACACCACACACAAAAATAAACTGAAAATGGATTCGAGACCTAAATGTAAGACCAGACACTATAAAACTCTTAGAGGAAAACATAGGAAGAACACTGTTTGATATAAATCACAGCAAGGTCTTTTTTGATCCACCTCCTAGAGTAATGGAAATAAAAACAAAAATAAACAAATGGGACCTAATGAAACTTCAAAGCTTTTGAACAGCAAAGGAAACCATAAACAAGACGAAAAGACAACCCTCAGAATGGGAGAAAATATTTGCAAAGGAATCAATGGACAAAGGATTAATCTCCAAAATATATAAACAGCTCATGTAGCTCAATATCAAAAGAAAAACGAACCCAGTCCAAAAATGGGCAGAAGACCTAAACAGACATTTCCCCAAAGACATACAGATGGCCAAGAAGCACATGAAGAGCTGCTCAACATCACTAATTATTAGAGAAATGCAAATCAAAACTACAATGAGGTATCACCTCACACCAGTTAGAATGGGCATCATCGGAAAATCTACAAACAACAAATGCTGGAGAGGGTGTGGAGAAAAGGGAACCCTCTTACACTGCTGGTGAGAATGTAAATTGATACAGCCATTATGGACAACAGTATGGAGGTTCCTTAAAAAACTAAAAATAGAATTACCATATGATCCAGCAATCCCACTACTGGGCATATACCCAGAGAAAACCATAATTCAGAAAGACACATGCACCCCAATGTTCACTGCAGCACTATTTACAATAGCCCGGTCATGGAAGCAACCTAAATGCCCATCGACAGATGAATGGATAAAGAAGATGTAGTACGTATATACAATGGAATATTACTCAGCCATAAAAAGGAACGAAATTGGGTCATTTGTTGAGATGTGGATGGATCTAGAGACTGTCATACAGAGTGAAGTCAGTCAGAAAGAGAAAAACAAATATCGTTTATTGATGCATATATGTGGAACCTAGATAAACGGTACAGATGAACTGGTTTGCAGGGCAGGAATTGAGACACAGATGTACAGAACAAACGTATGGACATCAAGAGGGGAAAGCCGCAGGGGGGTGGTGGTGGTGGTGTGATGAATTGGGCAATTGGGATTGACATGTATACACTGATGTGTATAAAACTGATGACTAATAAGAACCTGCTGTATAAAAAAATAAATAAAATAAAATTTAAAAATTAAGAAAAGGGCTTCCCTGGTGGCACAGTGGTTGAGAGTCCACCTGCCAACGCAGGGGACTGCGTTCGTGCCCCAGTCCGGGAAGATCCCACATGCCGCGGAGCAGCCGGGCCCCTTTGCCATGGCCGCTGAGCCTGCGAGTCTGGAAGTTCTTCCTCCACATTAAGCTACCCGCTTCTTCTTGCCAGGCTGCCTTGACTTATAATGCACCCTTTCCTTCCCCTTCCTTAAACAAATCCGCTCTCCCCTCAGGTCTCAGATTAGATTTTATTTCCTCAAGTTTTTCTTAAAAAAACTGTTTAAAAAGCATGAGGCAGGGCTTCCCTGGTGGCGCAGTGGTTGAGAGTCCGCCTGCCGATGCAGGGGACACGGGTTCGTGCCCCGGTTCAGGAGGATCCCACATGCCGCGGAGCGGCTGGGCCCGTGAGCCATGGCCGCTGAGCCTGCGCATCCGGAGCCTGTGCTCCACAACGGGAGAGACCACAACAGTGAGAGGCGCGTACCGCAAAAAAAAAACAAATTAAAAAATTAAAAATTAAGAAAAAAAATATACAGATGACACTGTATGGCCAAAATTCAATTAAGTTGGTAATCAATAATGAAAAGTTGACTAGATTAAAACCCTTATATAAATGAAAATTAAGAAATATGCTTCTAAATAACTCACAGTTCAAAGAAGTTATCATTATGAAAATTAGAAAATATTAAAATGGAATGATAAGCACTACATATCAAAAAGTGTGGAATTTGGTCAAAGTGCAATGTAGAAGGACATTTATAGCCCAAATACTTATAACAGAGAAAGAAAGAATTATGGAAAATTAATGAGTTAAGCTTATATAACCAAAACTAAGGAAATGAATAGAAAAAGTAAACTAAAAGAAAGTAGAGGAAAGAAAATAAAGAGCAGAAATTAATGAAATAAAAAAACAAATAATAGGAAGATCAAGAAAATAAAATTCAAAAGACCAATGAAATTGACAAATTACTGGTAAACTTGATTGGGCAAATAAATCCAACCTTATGCAAATTATTTTTAAAATCAGCAACAAATGGCTAGAAAATATAATTTAATAAAAATATACCATTTACAATGGTATAAAATATGTAAGTTATAATAAAAACAATATATGTGTATATATAAAGTACCTAAGAATAATTCTAACAATAAATATGCAAGACATTTAGAGAGAAATTATAAAACTTACTTCGTTGAAAGATATTAATGAAAATCTAAATACATGAGGAGATACCCCATGTTAGTGGTGTGGAAAACTCAATATTATCAAGACATCAATTTCACCAAGTTAATCTAAATTATTAATGCAATTCCAAGCAAAACAAACAGCTCTGTGTGTGCTTGTCTTTGTGTGCATCCTTACAAAATGATTCTAAAATTTATGTGGGAGAACAAAGTTCAAGAATAATCAAGATACTCCTAGTGAAAAATAACAAGGGAGGAGAGGAGGTGTCACACCAGATGTCAATAATTAATACAAAATGACATTAAATGATACAAAAATTACTGGCACTAGGATAGACCAAATGGATCTTCTAAATTAAATCAGGAGCTTAGCAAAGGACCCACGTACATATGAAAACTTGATTTATTACAGAGCTCGATATATGACACTGAGCTAACTGTTTTTTTAAAAATCAATATAGGGACTTCCCTGGTGGTGCAGTGGTTAAGAATCCACCTGCCAATGCAGGGGACACGGGTTCAAGCTCTGGTCCAAGAAGATCTCACATGCCGCGGAGCAACTAAGCCCGTGCATCACAACTACTGAGCCTGTGCTCTAGAGCCCCCATGCTACAACTACTGAAGCCCGCATTTTTAGAGCCCGTGCTCCGCAGCAAGAGAAGCCACTGCACTGAGAGGCCCACGCACCGCAATGAAGAGTAGCTCCCGCTCGCCGCAACTAGAGAAAGCCTGCACGCAGCAACGAAGACCCAACACAGCCAAAAATAAACAAATAAATAACTAAATATGTATTTTTTTTTTTTGCGGTACGCAGGCCTCTCACCGCTGCGGCCTCTCCAGTTGCGGAGCACAGGCTCCGGACGCGCAGGTCCAGCGGCCACGGCTCACGGGCCCAGCCGCTCTGCGGCATGTGGGATCCTCCCAGGGGCACGAACCCATGTCCCCTGCGTTGGCAGGCGGACTCTCAACCACTGCGCCACCAGGGAAGCCCAATAAATAAATATTTTGAAAAAATAAAATAAAATCAATACAAGTCACAGACCAAAAAGTGAAAGACAAAACCATGAAAGAAAAAAAAAAAAAAAAAAACAATGCAACTTTCTAAAAGAGAATACCTACAAGAGAATATCTTTATGAGTTTTGGTTAGGAAAGAATTTCTTAAACACTTGCAAAAAAATGCTAATTATAAAGGAAAAGACATATATTTAATTAACTGGAAAGATGAGTTTCTGATTAGTAAAAAGTCATCAAAAAAGAAAGTGAAAAGAGAAGTCACAAACTGGGAGAAAGTATTTGTAAAATATGTAACTGACAAAAAATTTCTATCCAGAATGTGTAAAGAATTCCTATAAACCAATGAGAAAAGGACTAACCACATAGTAGAAAAAGAATAAGCAAAATAATTGAACGAAACTTCACACAAGTAAACATGAATGGCCAATCAACTTATGAAAAGTGTCCAACCTGATTAGTAATTTGGAAATATATATTCAAACCACAATGAAAAAACATTCACAACTTCTTGATTGGAAAAAAAAATGTAAGTTGGATAACAGTTGTCAAGAACAGTCAATATTAGTTACTCCCATCCACCACTGTTTGGTATTATCCAGTAAAATCAAAGATGCACACACACTATGACCCAGTGTCACTCTTAGGCATATACTCTAGGGAAGCTCCTGGACCTGTGTCAACAGGACATGTGTAAGACTGTCCACAGTGACAGGTTGTAATAGCAAACAAACAAAAGGAAACAATCTGAATGTCCATCAATATAGGAGAATGAATTAGAAAACTGAAGTACAGTTATACACTGGAATAGAATAAGCAAATGAACGAATTACAGTTACATACAACATGGATGAATCTTCGAAATAAAAAAGGAAGTCACAGATGAATACATGCATAAAATTTATAAACATTCACAGCTAAACAACATACATAGGATACAAATATATAAGGTAAAATTACAAACAAAAGGGAATGATAAACTAAAAATTAAGAATAGTGGGGACTTCCCTGGCGGTCCAGTGGTTGAGACTTCGCCTTCCAATACCGGTGGGGGTGCAAGTTCGATCCCTGGTCAGGGAGCTAAGATCCCACATGCCTCACAGCCAAAAAACCAAAACATAAAACAGAAGCAATATTGTAACAAATTCAACAAGGACTTAAAAAATAAAAATAATAGTGGATTTACTGAGGGAAGAGTGAAGAAGATGGGAGGTAGGTATATGGACACATGAGATATCAAAGAAAGTGATAGGTTCTTTTACTTAAGTTGGTTGTTTGATCTATGGGTATTCACCGTGTTCTGTGTATATTACACCTATTTTACAATTTTTTGATATCTATTTGACATTTAATGAAAAAATTAAAAATAATATAATGGAAACTCAAGTCTAGGAGTATTGCACAGGTCTGAAGTCAGTTCCCACCCACAGGGATGGAGCCAGTGATTCCACTGAAAGACAGTAAAAGACAGGATTTCAGAGCAGGTAAGGGCACTTGCACAGGGACTTTTCAAGGGTAGGATTTGTAATAGTTGAAGAGAAGATAAGGAAAGAAATCTAGTTGGGGAATGAAGTGAGCAGAGACTTCAAGGAAGAGATCCTCCTCTTGTGTTGGGAAGTCATGAGTATGCATAGGCTACTGAAGTAACTGATGAGACAGGCAGCTTGAACCATTAGTTTAACAAACACTAGATTGCCCAGAAATTCAATTTATCTTTCACTCCATTTATAAAGAAAATGGGAGTGTGCTGTGATTACAAAAAACAAAAGTGAAATAGATTTTAGAAAATTCTGTAAGTGAAAATGAAGTTCTTTGCTATGGCTTTTTTATATCAAGATTTCCAGCCTGAGGGCCACACCTTGTTAAAATGGGAGACTGGAGGCCAAAGCTGCCTCTTCCCTCTTTCTCTCTTGCTAATGTGCCCCACCCTCTCCAGTTCCCTGCAGCTGAATGTGTTTATCAAACTTGACTGCACAGGAAAGTGCAATGAGAGTGTTCCGGGTCACAAACGGGTTACCTGCCGGCCTCAGGAAGAAAGAAGAGGAAAAAGAAAAGGCCACAGTTGCAGGGTCTGTTGCTCATACTCCCCGGCTACAATTACCTACTTCATCAGCCATGGTGACATCTGATGAACTATTAGCCTAGCCCCCATGGCTAGAAGAGCGACATCTCAGGTCAAGGTGAGTCAGGCCTGCCATCTGGTCCTGCTCAGGGCTCCTGTGCTTATGACTACCAAATGGTCCTGCTAGGAGAGTTTTCTTTGTATTTCTGCACCTCAAAGAAGAGAAGAGCACTCCCATATACCGACTCCATTATGTCCCCAAATCCAGAGCTGCCATGATACTGGGAGCCATTTGCAGAGTAGGAAAAAAAATTTTTTTAAATTAATACATTCATTTATTTTTATCTTTGACTGCATTGGGTCTTCATTGCTGCACGCGGGCTTTCTCTAGTTGTTGCGAGCAGGGGCTACTCTTCGTTGTGGTGCGTGGGCCTCTTGTCGCGGTGGCTTCTCTTGTTGCGGAGCACGGGCTCTAGGTGTGCGGGCTTCAGTAGCTGTGGCACGCGGGCTATGTAGTTGTTTGCGGGCTCTAGAGCGCAGGCTCAGTAGTTGTGGTGCATGGGCTTAGCTGCTTCCCGGCATGTGGGATCTTCCTGGACCAGGCCTTGAAGCTGTGTCCCCTGCACTGGCAGGTGGATTCTTAACCACTGCACCACCAGGGATGTCCTGGAAAAGTGATTTTTATAAACTTTGGAGGGCCTTCAATCTGAGGCATATCCTCTGGGAAGCAGATATTGTCTACCCAAACTCTAGGTAAAGAATTTGAGCCATGAAGAGGGGGTGAAGAGGCAGAAGGAGGTCAAGTAACTTGCCCCAAGCCCCAAGCAGAGATCAGGTAAGAATTCAGGGTTCTGACTTGTCCTCAAAACACACCTGCTCCCTTTTAAATAGACATTAGAGTTCTGGAGATAAACTCAGCAAGTGTAATTTGCTAGAAGAGAAACAGTTTTCTTTTAAAAGAGAAATTTCTTTAAAAGAAGAAATGGAGTAGTCTGTGCTGTGGTGGATGAAGCAACTGAAATGCTCTGTTTATTCCTACAGAGTCAGAATGGCAAAGCTGCTGGAAGTCTCCAGGGACGGAATAGGAGGAAAGTCCAGGTGATGGTGTGGTATGTATATGCAAATGGCATGAAGCGTACTGTGATATAAAATTGCCAGGGCTATGAAGCATTATATACTTCTGACGAGGCCAGCAAATGCGAGGATTAAGGTTAACTCTGCAACAAAATATGTTCAAATCTGTTATCTATAATTCCCACAGCCAAGAGAGTTATTTTACAAATAACCATGTAGATTTTGAAGTTAGAGATAGCCCACAAAGGAGCAGTCTGTATTGGAGAAAAGGGATGAGGGGGCTCTGAAACTGTTGCAGCAGAAAAATGAAGGTATTGAAATGAAGAACTGCAGTTTCACTGTGATGGTCTTCAATAGGCAGCCAGATGAAGCACTTGCTCTTTGCAGTCAGGGTTCTTGGGTTTCAATTTCAGTTCTGCTACTTGCTAGCTGAGCAGCCTTAACCAAATCATGTCTCAGTTTCCTCATCTCTAAAAAAGAGGTAGTAATAGGACCAATCTCCCAGAGTGTTAAAAGGATCAATTGAGTTAATATTTGTAAAATATGAAGAACATTACCTAGCATGTAATAAGTGCTTTGTAGGTATCAGTTACTGTTATAAATAAAGTTTTCAAGAAATAAAGTTTTATTTTTAAAGGGTCACCCAGTTTCTCCTTAGTTTACCTTTTATTTTTGGATTTGGTTTCCTTGTTGGCTTCATTAGCATTTATGGTTTTGAGAAAGAAAATTGCTTGGCTATGCAAAGTCTTCAGGTTCTTGATATTTTTCCCAGTATAAAGCCATGTAATAAATGGGATTATCACCTAAATAATTCTCCAGGTCCACATTCAATTAATGAATAGACATGCTGTTAGAGAATTGAAATATTATGACCAGTCAGACATCTTCAGAAGGAAAGATGTGAGTTTTATTTGCTTGGAAAAAACCCCTTAAACCCAGCCAACTTGGTTTAATCAGCTGTCTGAAGTGTCAGAAAAGTGAGTCCTGAAGTGGCTAAGGGAAAGTGTGTCCACTGGATTACAGATCAGACAGAAACACCCCCAGCCCCTCATCTTCTTCTTTGCTCTGAGACACATGCAAAGCTCTTTATTTACTTTATACTTGAAATGTCAAAGGCGCCTGGGGGTGGGCCTCTGGACCAGGGATTGGCAGACCACACTCCTGGGCAGACATAATAAAAGTCCACCATGGGGCCGTGTGATTCACACAGCGTGTGCATGTCAGCAGCAACCGATGGGTCTTGGCAGGGAGCCTCCTTCTGGCCTGGGAACAAGTACGGACTTGTGTTTCCTCCAGTGGCAAGTGACTGTGATGGAGAACCACTCAGATATCC
Organism: Lagenorhynchus albirostris; assembly: GCF_949774975.1. Classification (NCBI taxonomy): domain Eukaryota; kingdom Metazoa; phylum Chordata; class Mammalia; order Artiodactyla; family Delphinidae; genus Lagenorhynchus; species Lagenorhynchus albirostris. The sequence continues at coordinate 120,556,381 of NC_083098.1, read as the reverse complement.
ACACACTTTGAGGGCCTACAGGCAAAAATATCGTTCAGTGGGGCAAACATCCACACACCAAACTACTTCAACATGGTGACAACCAAGTAGAGCCTGGAGGCAAGGGGCTCTGTAGGACAAAGAGTTTACAGCAGAATTTTACTACTTCTGTAAGATGGTAAAGGAAAAAGAAGTGTCTAAAAAGGAAAGATAGCACATTTAATTTGGGGGGTATCTACCTCTTGAGGTAGACATCCCAACGCATATGCAAACACACAGAGTCCTCAACATGGCTCATCTTAGCCAAAAAGGCTCAAGTAGAACATCAGACCTACTCTGTTCTCTCTGTACCTGCGGAGAACCCCAAGGCCCTCACTTCATCAGGCTGACTTGGAAAATGAGTACAGTTTTAGAATTTCAGGATTCTATGCTTTCTGTAAAAGTTGTGCTACTCAGTAAAATGCCGCTCAGTCACGGAGCAAATGCTCTCAGTGTGTTAAATCACCTGATTTGGGGGATAACTTGATTGTTTTGAGCCACTCCACTCACTTTCTTTGGTAGCTCCTCAAGTGGAAGAACTCTCATTTTCTCTTTTCTTTAATAAAGAGGACAGAGATCTGAGACTTGGTGTTAATTCTATTCTTTACTTTTAGCTAATGAAGGAATATTTGCCAGTACAGAATTAACAGTGATACAGAAAATTTAAAAAAAATGCGAAAATCAAAACAGGCAAGTGAAACACACTAGCTTTCTACACCATCTATTACTGGCAAAAAAGTTTTGTTTCCTACTGTTTCCTTAATGCTTGGCTTTAATAGCTAACTTAGAGGTTTAAAATATAAAATAATACATACTGACTGTATTTGCAAACTGCTGAATGGTAGTTAAGCCTTTATTGAATATCCATTATATACTGTACTTCAAACTTTTAAAGGTTACCAAGAAACAGAATAAACATTTCCAACCCTCAAAGACAACCTAATTGGGGAAGTAAAATGAGTATATAATTCAACTTACAAAAAATTCCAAAACAACATTCTGACTCACAGGATGAGTTTATTTAAATTTAGACAAGTTGGAGAACTTATTCTATACTTCCAACTATTATAGAAGAAAAGGCATTTCATATTACACCTTGACAAAAGGAAATAGAAGAACTGGATTGATAATTTTACTTTTATAACATTACAGTGAGGAAGGTAGCAAGTAATATGGTGCCAATTTGAAAGTAGAGTCAGAAGTTTAGTGATCTGTCCAAGTTCAGTGGGAATTCACTGGGATTATCTGCAGGAGTTAGACACAAGCTATTAAATATCCAATCCACTGTGGTTTTACATGAGACCACTCTGTGTCCTGGCTTTTGTGGGGGAAGAAACCAATACACACACTGAAAAAAAGTATGTATTATTTTGGTAGTTTGTTGATTCTGTGACAGAAATGTATAACACGGTCTGTTTAAAAAAACAGGCTTGATTCTCAAATTTTAAAGCACTGAAATGACAACTGCTATGTTTTTTCTTGGGAAAAAGTATCCTAATTTGACCTTATTCAAGCAGCAATATATTTCCAGGGGGACCAATGAAGAGGAAGGAAAGAACTGATGAGGTCTAACTGGTGACTGCATTTACAGATTAATCTTGACAGGGAACAAATAACATCTCCTCCCAGGAGGCCCCAATATAGCCAACTGAGAAGTGGGGTCATTATGAGCACAGTGGATTTTTCTGATTACAATAAACTTTTTAATTACTTTAAGTGAAACATTCTTTTCAGTGGTAGTAAACTTAAAAATTAAGCACTGTACTGTCTTTTTTTGTCATACTGGCTATGCATGCAATCCTTTCTTATTCTTTACATTGCTTTGCACAGCAATTCGTCTGCCCTGAAATCAAAATGGGAAAATGGTACACATTTATTAAAAAAGCCCTCACATACCAAAACCTGCAAGAACCCACACAGGGAAAGAATGAGCTGAATTAGTGGTCAGCAGCTTAGCCCCAGAGCAGTTTCATTTTTATCCATGTTCTACAGTGGCCTTTCTCATGTAATTTCATTTGAAGATAATAAGTTTGGAGAACAGTTATCCAAACGAATCAGTGAAGGTGGGGTAGGACTAGAATAATGATTCAATTTTTATTTTTCAATTAGGTGATAAATTTTCATTCTAGGAAGATACTACAACATATCACAAAACATACCAACTACATACATCCACAATGAAAGTCATTATGAAAGAGTATTCATGAAACGATTGTGTCATGGAAGCAAAACAACTAATTTGGAACGTGAGAGCCAAGTAATCAAGTTCCTTTAAAAAGCGGGGCGGTGTGGGGAGAATGACATTTTCTGACTGATAATATTAAGTCACGATAAATAATATTAAGGAATCAGTGTTAATTTTCAAGGTGAGATAATAGTACTGTGGTTACGTTAAATAGGAGTTCATATCTTTTAAGGAAACACTCTGAAATATTTACAGATGAAATTATATGAAGTCTGAGATGTAGGGCATGGAAGCGGGGAGAAAGTGAGAATGTAAATAAGGCGAGATTGGCTATAGGTCGTTAAATGTTGAGGCTGAATCAAACTACATCAGATTTCTTATATTGCCCCCACCACTTTTGCACATATTTGAAACCTTTCATAATAAAAAATTTTAAAAGACTCTGTTTTGAGGACTGTAAGCAAAAAGGAATGGCTTTGATGAACTCTGAGAAGCAGCAAAAGACATTTCTGAAATTATTTTAATTCTGCCTAGTCCCTGCTTTCGATAGTCAACAAAATTGGGCTGTAGTTCCCTAATGTGAAGTAAGGCTCTATAAAGTGAGGCTATGGCTTCATCCAACTCTGTAATTAAGCCCAGACTGTGATGATGTACATTTGGAGTGTCTGCCTAATGAGTTACCAACAACACGTTGTGTTTTTTATCATGGCCCCATTCTACCTACACACCCATCATATAACATTTCTAGCGTACTCTGTTGCATTTTTCTGTTAGTTTGTGCTTCGAAATCACACCCGAATTTCAATATTATCTTAAGCAAAACATAAACAAAAAGTTAAATGTGGTGCAAAAATAATCATATCAAATACTTCAAAGCCATTAGCACGGGTAAATGAGTTCTGTCTATAAAAACACAAGAAGCACACCCGCTATTAACACTGTCTTGGGAAATCAGAGGCTATGACTGTGAATGAGTAGAGAGGCCATGGCTGCTTTTACCAAAACTATGTGACATGCTCCTATTTTTCTACTTTTCACAGAATTAAAAAGTTAAACAAAATGAAAATTCCAAACTATGGAAGGAAAATCTCCAACTTCATCTGTCTTTAAACATTTTTTAAATATGAAGAAGTAGTCTGATGATCTGAATGTTTAGGGTATTTGAGCTAAGTTAACTAATATTTTTAATCCATAGTTTGCTGTCACCAAAAGGCAGCGTGGAGAGGGAATTTTTCATTGGTTGAATACTTTCTATACTTTAGGTACTGTGTGCCTCAGACATAATCCCTTATGATGTAGGCTTTATTATTCCCACTTTAGAGATAAGCAAGCTGAGGGTCATGGAGGTTAAGTAATTTGCCTTAAGGTCACATACTGAATAAGGGGCATATTCAAACTCTCCAGAAGATTTTGACCCCATGGGTGTTTTTAAAATCATTTGCCTTCCAGCTTACTGACATAGTCCTGAACATTTCAGAATGCAGTAATATACAGAAAGGTAGGATTAACAGAAGCCCTTCTAGGTACTCTTATTAGACTTCCAATAAAATAATTCTATAAATATATATGTGTGTATCACGTATGTATGCTTCCATTTTACTAATGAATCAATTTCTACCCAGCCGGGTCCAAAGAAAGTTAATCAAATTCCACAATTTCCTCTAAATACACTAGAGAGAGACAGCTGAAAAGTCAGAGACTAATTCAGCTGGTCACTCCTACTATTTTCACATTGGAAAGACAATTGCTTACAACTGAATTCTCTCTAAACTTCAAGCAGCAATAACTCAGGCCAGAACACGCTCTCCTGTCACACTCTATCTTCTCCAAGTTTGGGGGAGTTTTGTCTCATAAAGATAATTAAAGACATGGCAGTGCCACTTGCTAGGATTTCTCTCTTTCTCTTTTACCTCTTATAAAAGAAGAAACTTCAGTTTAAAGATTAGATTTTTTTCTCTTTCTAAAGCTGAGTATACCAACTGGCATCGGCTGTATTAAAATCAGGAAAAACCTCAATCAAAAAACCCCTCTCAGAAGGCAGGCTTTCTTGTTAATATGCACCAACATGAAAGGCTTTCTTTTCATCCTATACAACTACAGTGTGTGTAAATTGCAGGGGGCTCATTGGCATAAATCTTGGCTGCGACCTCTGAGGTAAACTGGATTTACATTACTTTCTGACAAGAATTAAATGAAGGCCTTGTGGATATACGAACAGCCTTCTAGGCTGCAACAGATGGGCATGAATGTGCTCCCTAGGAAAACTATCAGTGACATCTGTGTCCTCCAAATTCTGGTGGTCTCAGCCAATTAACAGGGGGAAAGAAAGGGTGGGGTTGGGAGGCCACTGCACAGCCCGCAGCCAAAACTGAGGCAGAGTGTTTGTGTTTGGAGATGGGATCAGGCTGGCCCGAAGCAGCGAGGTTAGCACTTTATTGTTATCTTTCAAACGGAGAATGTGGCTTCCAAGCTATTTGTATACCACAGTGAGGATAATATGATTTTTCTCATTTGACCGTAGGAGATGGCCTTCTCTTGCAGCTGATATCATATTTCAGCGCAATCTCTTTGAGATGGGTGTTTGCTTTTGTCTCTTCTGAGGCAGGCTGATGGTGCTGCTGTCTGCCAGTTTATGTGGTGCGTTCACGTGTCACAAAGCAGGTGAACTCTAAGACAAAACAGAGATCTCTCCCCAAAACCTTCCTCAAAATCTATTTCTTTCCTCCTTCAAAGCAGCTTTTACTGATTTCACAAGGAAGTCAAAATCAAGGGTTTCTGGTTAAAACAGTCAAGAGAGATTACATCACAGAACTTCAATGAAGTGATGCAGGATTCCTTGAAAAGACAGCAAAATGAACCATGAACCCTACTGTCTGAATTTATCAGATTTTGGCATGCCAATCCCCCTGTGTTTAACGTGCAGGCAGAAGGAAAACTGGATGAACATAAGCAGAGAATAAGATTCCCCATGCACTCTCTCGTCTCATTTCCCTGGATTGCATGGAGCAAACGACCAGGACTGGGGAGCTAAAGACATGGCAGGGGAGATGAGAACTAACATTTACTTGTTCAGCACCAGAAGGAATTAGGAGATGACTATTTAGATATTTTAGGCCCCGTGTCTCCCAGGCCCAAGCATTAAGAACAGAGGCTTTGGACCCAAAGTACCCAAATCTGGCTCCACCACTTCCTGGATATGACACAGTGGGCAAGATACTGAACTTCTTCATGCCTCACTTTCCTTATCTGTAAAATAAAGCTAATAATCGTATCTACCTCTTAATAAGGATAAAATAACCTAACACGTGGAAAATGCTTCTGACATTATTTGAGGGCTATTTCTATCCTGACTTTATGAAGAGGAGTATTGAGGGCCCATTTTCCCCAGCCTCCTCCTTAGGCTTGGTTTAGAGGCCCAAACCTCTAAACTAATTTTTCAAAATGAAAGGCATTGTGTTCTATTAGTTTTTAGAAATTCACAAAACTGATTTTCAAAAGAAACAATTTGTATTGCTTTTAGGAACTTAAGGTCATACTTCACATATTTCCTTTAATGTGTAAGATTCTGAAATTATGATTTGCTAAAATAAACTTATCAATAGCATCTGAATATCTCTAAAATATAAAATAGTCTGTCAAGAGGCTAATAAAATACTTAGACCCCCCCCAAATTTAAGGCATTTGTTTTAACCCCCTTTTCCTAGTTGTAGAAATGGAAGTGAGTAGCTTGTGCTGTTGTAAATTGAGGTTATTATATGTGACGTTTTAGAAGACAACAGTTAACTGTGATAGTTTGGATATAAACTATTTACCTCTTTGTCCATGGCATTGTTTAAAACACTAATTCCATATAGCAATTGTTTAGAACAACAACAACAACAACAAAAGGAGGGCAAAAAGGGTAAGTGGACCTTCTAAACAAGAGAGCCACTAGCTGTACATGCTCCTCTTGCTGTGTTTTTAAAGTAAATTTTCACTTATGTATTCTTAGTCTCTTATTTTCTGCTCTGTATGACTTCTAGTACTGATCCAGTTATAAAAACTGGAGCAAGGTGAGCCTCAGAAAAATGTAGGATTGCTTCTAGGGGAAGCCAAATTATTGGTCCACAAAGAAGTGCTTGCTCTTTCTCCATTACTTATTTGCTGGCTTTCAAAACTCATGGACTCAATAGTGAGGACGAAGACAACTGTGGGCACAATTTTTATATAAATTGTGAAGTTTTCAAAATCTTCATTAGGCTGTAGTGCCAAACATAATTTTCTCTTATTCTATTGGTATGATATCTTCATGTTGATCTTCAGACAGCAGAGGGGCCTTTGTCTGCATAGAGATTCAGAAGAGAATTGACACTAAACAAAAGCACCTGTTGTTTCGTTCTCGTAATGGCCTCAGAAGTGACCAGTTGGCTGCATTTTCCCCACCCTCCTCCTTGGGCTTTTCCCAACACTACCATCTCACACATCATTACTGGACGTAAAAGGAGAATAATTGAGGAGAAGATCAATAAATTTAAAAGCTCTTTAAGGAAAGACATAATGAATTTGGTACAGCACATATTTTTAGATCAAAGATGCCTTTGAAGTGACAAAACCCTAATCCATAAACTACTGAAGCACTTCCTTTCTCTCCCAAACAGCTTGTTGTCAAATAAAATGGAAGTTAATGAAATTATCTTTATCTGAAAATGGCCAAAAGAAGCCATCACCTAATGACAGCCTTGTCACAAACGACAATTGGGGAAACTGTCAGGAAGGCAAGGCCTAACAAGCAGAGGAGTGGGCTTGCTGTTTGCACTAATCTGGCCATGCAGCCCCACACACAATCCCAGCCAGCTTGCTGTGTGAAACAGCTAAGGCTTTGTCAGCGGTGGCAAGGACTGGAAAGAGTGCTCTTTCATGAATATGTATTACCATCCCTCGAAGCCTACAGAGACAAACCCTTCAAAACGGAGATATAAAACACACACACCACCAATCAACAAAAACCAAGAGAACCTAAGCTACTCGGTTGAGTGTAGGGAAATGCTAGTAACTAATGAAAGATCACGCATTGGAAATTGAGCCACAGGCACCCGGTTCCATGTGTTTGCAGGATCTTTATTTCCCAGCAATTGAGATGAAATCTTTAGGGGGCTTTTCAATCTTTGGGAACCACGTCTATAGATTCCAAGAGGCTACACAGAGTTACATGGTTTGCAAAGCATACACCTTATAATGAATTCACCTTCCCAATGCCAGATATGGTCTGAAATTCTAAATATGTGAAAATAATTTTCATATTAACTAAGTATACGTGCAGTTTTAAGAAACCGATCAAATCTCACATTGGCTTCCTATGAAAGTAGTAAAAACACTATATGGAAAACTATGAAAAAGATGCATTTGTCCAATATTGAGCAGAAAGACATTGTACAGGCAAAAAGTAAAAACTACAAGCAAGAAATTTTAAGGTGAAATGGGGAAAAGACCCACTCTGCAAGCCCTCTGTAATCCTAAAATAGTGTTTAAAAAAGTGTTAAAATATTTTTTAAAATTCATATTATATGTATATCCTTTTCTACAGAGATGAATTACTTCACGTTCATCTCTGGACACAGATCTAGTAGGATGTTTTTGAATGACTGAACTTTGGTTTTTCTACTGACATGGCAACTTAATTTAGTTCAAATATGAGTATATATTTAAATTCACTTTTCATAGCAGCAGATGCATAGGCAGAAGAGTAAAAGGTTGTTTCTCTTTTAGTTTTTCTTCTGATATGATAAAGTTTGGTTTCCCACTGTGCAAGAGACAAAGCTCAGTTTTGAGGGTTTTCGATATTATGCCATGTTTGCCATAGATATTTACATTTCATTAGCATATTCTACTCTACGTGAAATCCAGCATTGAATGCTCCCAGCACACTAAAGCTAATCCTCTTTAAAGAGCTACAGGCTATATTACATGTAGCCACAGCAGCAGCCGTGCCATCGTTGCATCACTTTGAAGACGATGAACAGAGTTCTCTTGTGCGTCCCCTGTACCCAGACTCATAAACCACTGCTTTCTGTGCTGTGAAATCCTTCTGTTTTCATCAAGGAGAATTATGAGAAGGCCGAAATCCACGTTACCACTCTGAAAGCTGGATTGTACTTGAAGAGGAGATGTTATGCTGATTTCACTTTTTCCTAAGTGTCTATCCACAATGTTTTCAACTAAGATTAAAATGAACTATATCCAAGTATTTTGGGTCCTTTGATTAGCATCAAGTGCTAACCACATCTTTCATCTAGGGAATCTGATCGTGGATAATCAGAGGAAAGAGACTCAGTGATGTCACAGGTCTTCTTTTCTTTACCCTATTTTTATAGGATAACATTAAACATTTAGATGAAGTAATTTGTAGTAGCTCACTTCTCCGCAGACAAAGATGACTTAGCTAGCATTATCTATGCAGCAGATAGATAATCCAGTATCCAATTTCAACAAAATATAACAAACTAAAAGTTGTACAACATTGCAGAAAATGTAATTTTTTAGTTAAAAACTAAAGTGAGTACATCCTTCTACTGATGATATTCCCTTACTAATGCTTAGATTGTACTATAAATAAAATTGATCTTGTTTTTCTTATTTGATTATAATTAAATTGTAAAAAATGGTTTATAAATTGTAATTTTGAAAATAATTATTTGGTAAAAATTGCTATTGAAGATGTCCATTATACTGCTTAATGTTATTTTACTTAAAGTGCCACATGGTAAATTCTCCTATGATTAAAACAGGAGACACTTTGATTTCCATACCAAATGAAAATATTTCTTTTTATTAGACTATGAGAATCTAAACCTCATCATATTGTCCCTTTTTGCCTTTACTCCCAGGAAACTCAGATTTTGTGATCAGTTCCATGCTGTCCTTCACTTAGATAATCTTGTACAAACCATCTAACCCAGACCCTTTGTTACTTGGTCCACATTCTTTACCATTGGCTTAGTAGTTCTAGACATATGAATGTGTCTCTTTATAGGTAATTTCAAATATTTTTGAACGTGTGTGCAAGTTAAAATACAATTCACAACAGTGTTCCTTATTTCATTTCGCCATTTTCTTCACAAGCATGTGCCAGAAAGACTTTTTGGAACAATGGAAAGAACTCAGCGCTTGGAGTAAAATAGGCCTGGATTTGCCGTACACCTGCTAAGTGGCAGGAATTATTTGCCTGCTCTTCTGAGGTGACTGAGCCGTGAGGCAGGCAACCAATTATTTCCGTTGCTGTAGGCAACTTTGGCACTTCCAGACACCAAAGAAAACTTTGCTGTACGTTTTCTTGCTGTACCCCTTGCTTTAATCCTGGCAATACCTAAATTCAGACTAAAGCCTCATTTATAATTAGTATAATTCTCTGCTTATTCTTATAGTCCAGTAATTTCCAAGGTAAAACATACTCTGAAAGATTTTATTACAGTCATCCAGACATTAGCAAATACCTTTCCTAGGTGGCGTACCTCCTTCTGTGTCTGTACCACTTTAAAGCTGCTAAGGCACCTCTTTCTGGGTGATTTTCCAATTCTCTCTTACATTTCTTCCTGAGTGTCTGTTTAGCGTCACTTTTCCCCCACACTTCTAATTTTTTTTTTTTTTTGGCGGTACGCAGGCCTCTCACTGCTGTGGCCTCTCCCGTTGCGGAGCAGAGGCTCCGGACGCGCAGGCTCAGCGGCCATGGCTCACAGGACCATCTGCTCCGTGGCATGTGGGATCTTCCCGGACCAGGGCACGAACCCATGTCCCCTGCACCGGCAGGCGGACTCTCAACCACAGCGCCACCAGGGAAGCCCTCTAGGATAATTCTGATTTACTATCAAAACTGAAAAAAAATCTAGACTATAATTAAGACAAGTGAAAAAATTCTCTTACTTTCAAAAGAAAGGTGTCAGGTTCAGATGATATCAGAGTCAATTTCCACCAAATCTTTCAGATTTATGTGATTTCCAGGATATTTAAATTATTACAGAAGACAGGAAAGTGTAAAAGACATTTCCAGTTCATTTTATGAGGCTGACATAACACTACTATTAATATCTGACCAAGAAAATGAAAAAAAAGATAACTAAAGATAACTATAGTAGACACAGTTGTTGCCCACTCACATCTCCAAAATATAAACTGCCAAGTGTAAATTTAATAAGAGGTGAATCTGAGCCATAAGAGGAAAGAAACCTTTACTGAGGTGAACAAAAGAACAACCAACCAAATAATATTTATGGATTCAAAGCCTTCATATTTTAAAGATGTCATCCTCTCCTAAATCATCTATACTTTTAATAAACAACCCCAATGTCCATCAGCTGATGAAACGAAAGTGTAGCATACCCATACAACAGAATATTATTCAGCAGTAAAAAGGAACTTGCTACAACATAAACGAACCTCAGAATCATGCTAAGTAAAAGAAGCCAGACACAAAAGACCACATATTTTGTGATTCCATTTATAAGAAATTTTAAGAAAAGGCAAGTCAAGAGATAAAGAAAGAGGATTAATGGAGTAGAACGAGGGCTGGGGATAGGAACAAGGATTAAATGTAAATGAGCATGAGGGAACACTGGGTGATTAAAATGTTCTAAAACTGGATTTTGGTGATATTTGCATAACTTGGTAAATTTACTAAGAAGAATTTAATTGTACTGTTAAATGAGTAACTTTTATGGTATGTAAATTATATCTCAATAAAGACGTTAAAAATTGTATTTAGCTAGTAAGTTTCATTCATTAATTTTTGGTTATCCCTATTTACAAAAGAGGCAAATGAGGCTCAAGGAAATTAAGTAACTTGCTTGTTGTTAAAGCTTTTTGTTTTACACATCAGAATTCATACCTCAAACTGTAATTTCTGTCTGCTGTCCTCCCCTGATTGAATGCTTAAAGACATCTATCTGAATCTCATTTTACCCACTCTATTAGTGAACCTACTTTCCATTATGCAGGGTACTTCCCTATCTATCCCCACTGTATGTTGGTTACGCAGATCTATATATGTGTTAAAATTATAAAATAAAGACCAACCTAAAGGTCAATTTTACTGTATGTTAAGTTAAACAATAAAATAAATAAAAATAAAGCCAATTTATTCTGGTTTCCAGAAAAAGAAAGAAAGAGAGAGCGAGAGAGGAAGAAAGGGAAAGGAAAAAAATCATGAAGCTGTAATGTCTTACCTTTTAAAACTGAGGTATCTAAATAGCAGAAAAAGAGTCTGACCAAGTTACACCTGGAGGAGTGGGCTTACACACCAAAAAAAAAATTGCATGATTTTTTTCTGACTTACATTGATATCAACAGAAACTAGGGGAATGTGTGTGAAAATAAATTCTAAAATGCTAGACTAAGGAAGGAGAAAAGAACATAGCTCCCTTGGGTCAAAATGATTAACATGGGTACATTTACCAGAGATTCTAGATTCACTGTGCTGTTTCATTAGGTGGGATTGGTTATCACAATTTGGTTAGAAAGTAGAAAATACATAAGACGCCTTGGTAAGACACACATGTAACTGAGGATAAGAGACATATTCCACGAGAGTTCAGAGATCTATTAATTCACTGATGTTTCTGGGAGTCTAGAGATCTGGGGTACACTGAGGTATCCCCTCCAAACTAAAAGACAATTTGCTGCACCTTGTATCCAGTTCCACAAAGAAAGAGGCACACACATTTGGTGGGATTCTAGTATAAGAGAGGCAAAATAATAGTACATTGGTGTTGCTCCTTCCTACTTATTGAATAAGCCATGAGGCTTCTATATTTAAGGAAGGCTCACAGCAAATGAATATTCTTCAGCCAGTTCAGTTTAAAGAAAAAGCCACTCTTGCCACTTAGCTCTTGTGACCCAGGAAATCTAATGTGTACAACATTCTGTAGCAGATCATTGAGCCCATGGAATTTCCAAATAACACAATAATAGTACAGCCCCTAGAACTGACAGCAAAGCCATACCTCTTTGACAAATAACTAATGTCCTCAAGAAACTTCTGTTTTTTTCTGTTGGGTTCTTGTAAAGACTGAATATCTGGTCATGGGAAATGAACTGATAATGATACCTGTGCTGTCTCTCCCAAATTAGATGCTGTTTGACGGACCTATTGTTAAATTTGGATGCGCAGAGCAGCTCTCCATCATCAAGATGAAATGGCACATACAAGGTCACCCTCAACCACGTTCTAGAAGCACAAGAAACTTTCATGAGCAAATGGCTCCAACTCTCGTGGCCCCTACTCTTGCTGTAATGCCACCTCTTCCTGGACCCACACATATAAGGGACTACCTTATGGACAGGGACGAGACAGTTCAAGACTGATTTACTAATGATTATGCATAATATACTGGCAATGGCCATAAATAAATTGATGCAGCGTTAGAGTTTTCCACACTGCTGGCCATGAAGGACAAGTAGGAAGATAAATCTTCACAATAAGCAGAACTTTGAGAAGTACATCTAATTGTATATTTTACCTAGAAAGAAAGATCATCATAGTGAAGATTTATACATAGAGCCTAAAGGTTTGTTTCAATGATGAGCAAGTTGGAAGGAACAAGATTGGATGACAAGGAGGTTTAGGGTAGAGGTACATGTATACACATCTCAAAATAGGTTCACGCTGTGAGAATATTGTGCCTCATGTGAATGCTCAGCAAAGGGCTCTCACTACAGAGGAGACTCAGTAATCAGATGGGCAGGAAGCTCAGTACTGCAAATGTCAGCTATCCTTTCTCCCCAGAAACATGACTATTCCTCAGTAGGTTCAAAAGCAAAGTGGCCGTGGTGACAGAGATGGAGGTTATCCATGGGCTCAACCACGAGAACTTGTTACCAAGGCAGATCCAGCAACCACCTCAATTGAACGCTTAAAATGCCAGCAGCAGAAACCCATGCTGAGACCTCCATACAGCTCCAAGTGTGGGGAACAGGGTGGCGTGGCTAGCCTCCTGCTGACTGATTATACTGAACCTCTTTCACTGTGGACTTGGTAGCAATTTTTCTCACTCGAATATGTTATGCATATAGATTTTACTTCCCTGTTATGCTTCTATGAGCAAAACTTTCTGTGAACTTACTGAAAGCTTATTCAGCCCACAGTAATCCATATACTATTACTTCTGGCCAAGAGTGCTATAGGATTCCCACAGGATTCATTGGTTTTACCATAACTCAGGAGGAGCTGGCCTTGTAGAGAAGTGCAATAGTCTGTTACAAAGACTCACAGAGCCAGCTGGAGGACATCTTATGAAGTTGGGGTACTGGCATAGAAAAAATGGTGTATGCTCCAAATCAATAACCAATATATGGTGTGTTTCACCCAAGGACAGATCACATGGATCCAGGGATCATAGGGAAGAAGTGGGAGTAGAACCTCTCATACTACGCTTCCTCCCCTTACTGAGGGTGCATTAAGGAAGCTATAAATCTAGCCTCATAATAGTTGCAAAAAGGGGAGCTGTGGTCAATATTTATATTTTCTTGCTTTCATGGTAGTGTATATGTTCATACAGTAATCTATTTGTTTTTTCCCCATCTCTTTTCACCTATCATTTTACCTAGGCTGTGTCGGTGGTGATGATCTTTATAGTTTAGTCCGTGAATAATATATATGTAGCTTTCACAAAACTTATCAAATGTCCTCTTCTTTTTCTTATTTAACTGTCTACACAATAAATTCTTTCTAGAATTAAGTTCTAAGAATGAGTCTGCATTTCCAGATGAATTTACACACTTTACTGACTCATAAGAACAGTACAATCTAGCATGTTTCTCTTTTAAACTGGTTGTCTAGAAGCTCAGAGATTCCTATAAACTCCATTGTAATGATTCATTCACTTCAGGTTTCCAGACACTGCTTCCTTCCTTTCTTCTAAATGGTTTCTGATCAGTGCTTTTCACTTTAACTTTTCCTGCACTAGTTTATACCTACTTTTAACGGTGCATGTCACTTTGGCTCCTATTTATAGATAAACCCTGCCTTTAGCAAAGCAGTTCATGACTTCCCTTAGCAGCAGCTGAGCCACAGAATGACCTGTTCACTCAGCCAGGATTTGTTGGCTGCTTACCATGTGCAGGTGCAACAGGGCCACTCCTCTTCACTGCGCACGGTCCTCATATCCTCGAGCATCCCTATTATTTCATGTCAGATGCCCATTGTCAATTCCATGGGCAACACTTATGTGATGTGTGGCTCCTCTTATTTGGACTGTCTTTCAGAGTCTGTTTCTGACTGTTCCTCAGTCCCATCCTCTAGGTTCTGTCTTACACCAGTGGGTGCCTTTAGACCCAAATCCACTCTTAAATAAGATCTTATAATTTCTGAATTTTCTGATAACTTCTCTATTTACCATGGCTTAGACTAACTACAACGTTTTAGAAGCTTTTAGAAGTTACCTGAAAACCAGAATTGCCTCATCCTGAGAGCTAGGGACTTTCTTCCTTTTGAAATGAATGAAGATGCCGTGACCGTATAGTGGTTAGTAGTCTGTATTGTGAAATGAATGAAGATGTGAAATACATGGAATTGGGACACAATGCAATCTCTGGAGAGATGTGCTCTCCACTGGCAATAATCAACCAGGATGTTGGTGTATACGTCAGTCTCTTGAGAGTTTGGTTAGTAAAAATAAAAGGATTAGGCTGCACACAATCCACTGCTCTTTCCTCTTTTTCTATTCTTTAGGAATAATACTTGTCTGATATAGGTACAATCCCTCATGGGTAGGTGGACTATCTTCCTCTTTTTTTCCCCTAAATTGACCTTTCCTCCTTCCTGGCTGCTTGTTCTACCCAAGCACATATATTTATTCTTTAATTCATTCAACATTCTTGTAAGTACCTACTATGTGCCAGACACAAAATGTTTAAGGATAAAGAGATGAACGTGGTACTGTTTCTGGGCTCTAGAAGTACACAGTTGTGGGGAGGCTGATATGTAGACAATAATTACAGCCTCATGATAAGTGACAAGGCAAAGGCACTATAGAGGCCTAGAGATGTCCCTTCACCTGACCCACAAGCTGAGAGGCTCTTTGGGGACAGTGACCCTGCTTTATAATGCAGCTAAAAGTCATCAATCCATCCTGTTGGGTGAGTTGCTGAGCTTTTTCACAACTGAAAGAACCAACAAAACATCTCAGGTCACTGCAGGAACAGGCAGTTTTGGAAAGTCACACTAATTTTCCCACAAACTCATGTAGTTGTGATCTGGGATAGTAAAACCTGTACTCCAAAGTAGAATTTTGAGGAAAAAAAATATGTTTCTCCAGAAGGTAGGGCACATAGATTATACAAAGTACTACAGAGCTCCCTTAGGAGTCCTGAATGCCCAGTGTGGTACTCTAGAAATTTCCTTCAGCCAGTGAAATGATGTCACTAAAGGATGGTAATTGGTCCCTAAAGGATTGCCTTGGGGAGGGTACAGAACAAATACTCAACAGTGGCGTAATCAAGCAAGGGAGGATATAATTACTTATGCACATCAAAACATGTGGACTCTTTGGACATGTACAATGGGTTCAGATAATTAAATAGTGTTACATATGGATATTCTGAGAAGGTAACATTTCTGTACCCCTCAAGAGACTTACAAGAAATCTATTGATGTTCCCTACTTGATACTCTTTTTCTTTATATCAGTGACTAGCAACCAGCATGAATACTCAACAAAACATTTCTACCAGAAGCAAATGCAGACTTGTCTCTCAAAGCACATATGATTGAGGGTGGACTCACTTTGACAGACAGATTAATGGTCCCCTTGGAAGAAGGAACCCAGTGTGTCGGCAAAGGATGCTTTTGGCTTGTACAGCCTTTATTAATGTATCCACTTTACTTAGCCCTCCATTCAACAAAACAAAAACCACTGCTTTCTTTTCTAGGTAGTCATTGCTTAATACTCATCCGATCCAAGTTCGCCATCTGCAGGTCATACAATTTACAATTGCTTTTGAGAAGATTGCATGGGAGGATTCACATGTGCCTCCTTTTGGGGGAGTTTATACTGCTGTTGATTGATAACCACAACTGATGGCTATTTACTGCATAACTACTGTCTTGTTAGATATTTCCTGGACTCTTCTTTTACATCTGTCTACACGCAGGGATTTACGTTAAAAAGTTAACAGTGAAGAGGAGCTATGAAATACATGTTTTAGTGTCATGTTTCTTAACTTAAAAAAATACAACCTCCCTTCTGGTTAACATAAAAATAACACACATTCATTAATGCTCGTATTACAAAGCACTAATAATCCTAATCATCCCTACCATTTACTGAGCCCTTAGCTTGGTACCATTGGCCTAAGAACTTATAAACATTAACTAATTTAATACTTACAGCACATTTATGAAGTACTTTTATTCTCATTTTGTAGATGAGAAATCTGAGGTTCTAAGAGATTAAGCAGCTTAGCCAAGGACATAGAGCTAGTTAGTGAGTTGGAGATGTCTCACTTCAAATCTATGCTCTTGAAAAACCCACCATACTGCCCCCAAGGATTCCATTTTTCTGTGTTTCAAGCCTACGATGACTGCCTATGTATTTTTCAACTACTCCCCTGCCTTTGAGGTAAACATATAAATATGTGTCCTCCCAGGCAGGGAGCAGGAAAGAATAACCTTTTTCCTCAACGTGCTGTACAACAGCCAAGAGTACAACCAGAAACTGCGAAGCAGTCTCTTGCATCACCAAGCTAGTCCAGTAGTATTCCAGAAGCATTCCAGAAGTCCGGGGTAAAGCTGTGACCCACTCTTCTTCTCCCTCTTCCTGGAGCTTAGGTTGGCAAGTGTGTCCTGATCATATCTGACCCTCTCCACTGACTTTAAATTTAAAGTCGTGTTCAATCAACAATGCCTAAGGTCCAACCCTCTCTCCTAAAGGATCCTCAATTTGCAATTTCTGTCATATTTTTCTTCAGAGTTTGCCTTTTTAGAAGATCAAGAAGATTTATTTGGGGAGGTATTTTCTTTATTTTTAGTTGAACTTGAGTTTCTATTCTTTTCTGTCCCCAAAGGTGAGGTTCACTTGGGCAAAGTGGAGGCATGCCCACTTCTGGAATCCAGTAATTTTTGGATAGGCTACCGAAATAACTAGTTTGCGTGAGAAACCATAGTTCCCTGGGGACAAGAATACTTTAAAGACTGAATTAGGAGATTCTTCAGTTTAATTTAGCTGCAAGGAACAGAACATACCCAAACTAGCTTTAACATAAAGGGGAAATTATTGGGTGGACACAAGGATATCTCATGGACGTAAGGACAGAAAATGAAGATAGTCTTCATGAGGGATTACAATCAGGACATGGAAATTTGTTGGAGGCAAAAATAATCTCTCTCTCTCACTCCACAGTCTGCTTCATTCATTCCACCAAGACTTAATGAAAGCCTACTATGTCAGGCACCATGCTAGGTGGTAAGAGTGCAGAGGTGAACAGAACAGATAAGGTCGGCTTTATTCCTCTCTGTAGACCATCCGTATCTGATCCACTTACCCTGGTTTTACATGCCCTCCTGATTCAAGCCCTCAACAGAAACTGACTCAGTCTCAGCATCCTCAGTTCAAAGACAAAATCTTAGCACAACACACAGCTTGTTACCTCTGGTCCAATCAGGTATCCACCCCTGGTCCAATCAGGTACAGCAACAATGACTCTGGTAGGGAGGGAGGGGGAGTTGCATGGGACAGTCTCAGCAGTCAGGGAAGAAGAAAGTAAATTGTGTGGAAACGGGTTGCTGGTAAGGAGGATATGACTGGTGAAGGAAATGATGATCATCTCATCTCTACTGCAAAGATTTTCAAAGGTAAAAGAATGGGGCTTCCCCGGTGGCGTAGTGGTTGAGAGTCCGCCTGCCGATGCAGGGGACATGGGTTCGTGCCCTGGTCCGGGAGGATCCCACATGCCGCGGAGTGGCTGGGCCCGTGAGCCATGGCCACTGAGCCTGCGCGTCCGGAGCCTGTGCTCCGCAACGGGAGAGGCCACGACAGTGAGAGGCCCGCGTACCGCAAAAAAAAAAAAAAAAAAGATAAAAGAATGATGAAAGTTTCCATAACTTGATAAAAGAAAAGGAAAGCACCTCAGAAGGGCTGAAAACTCACCATGAGGTATGGAAGGGTTCCCAGACATATGGCCTATGTGGGGACACAAGTTTGAGTCTGAGTGGAAGGCTCTGAATGAAGAACGGGTTACTCAAAAGCCCTCTAACCCTGCATAAGGGGAACCTTGGTGACTTTCCTTGCGAGCAGAGAGGAGAGAGCAGGGGAATTACAGATCTTAAAAACAAGGCCTTCCTTGAAAAGTCTGAAAAAATCTTGTGGCTGCTTAGAAGTTCAAATTATCTAAGGTAAGAAGAAACATTTGTAAACCCTGGAGGCAGTCAATCTCCAGTTTTAAGAGCAGCAGATGGGGAACAGTGACACTGCAGCAATAGCTTACGAAGACTGGAAAGCCTCCCAAAAAATGGGGAGTGGAGTGGCTAAAAGGTGAAATATGCAATGATAAAATTTTTGTGATGGTTGCCTCAGTTTTTCAGGCATTAGGGCTAACGTGGTCTCTGGAAATTGGAATTATAATTATCAATGTAAAAATAAACTCCTCTCCGAAGTCTGGACTGCCAACTTGAATGTCTCAGGTACCTCACTTCTATACACTGACGAGATATTTCAGGTTAACTCCCTTCTTTCAAGAGAATCTTGAGAGGGTAAGATATGTCATTTGTTCAACTGCAAATTTCTAAGGAAGTGTTTAATTCTGATCAGATTTACTAGCAGACTCTACTTTGATTTGTAGTTCAACTTACCATTTTGAGAAAGTAAAAATCATGTCTGGTAAAAGTTCCCAAATGAGTATAGTGTCTAAAGTTCTTTAAAACTTGCAATGAAATTCAGTATATGGCAAAAGGCTGCAGATGTAAAGAACTATAGTTACTGTAATACTAACTTAGCAAGCTACAGACATTGCCTTAGGTTGTTTGGACTTAGCAGTTATTTTGTATATGAGTCATAGACTCACTTGCCATGAGGTAAGGTGTCTAGAAATTTTATTTATGAAACCAGGCGGCCTACAATAGCTTATTCTCATTAGCCCTCTCCTAATCAGATCTGAAATCTAGAACTGTTTTCTCAGGGGATGGTCATCCTAACCAGGGGACTCTTTGCCTTTTTTCAGTTCCTTAGTGGTTCCCCTTCTTCTCATTAATTAGTTAATTTGATTCAACAAGTATGTATTAAGCCCCTCTGATGTGCCAGGATCACCACAATCCTTATTCTCACCACACGATTTGGGGAGGGGCAGTCCACCCTGGGCTGTGGGCATGTCTGCAAGTTCTTGCTGGATGTTAAGAATGCCAGACCAATCTCTCCTTGCCTGGGCTATCTATCAGGTTTGTATTTGCCTCAGCCTTGAGGGATGAGGTAATGTCTTACTCTGGGCCAAAGAGTAGCCTTGCTATAAAAGCAGTGGATTCCCCAAGCTCAATGTTCCTTGGCTGCAGCAGAAACCCACTAACATCTACCTGGATCGCTCAGTATCACTCCTTTGGACTAGGAGGACATGAAGAACTGATGGCAACATGATGCTCATGCTGCTTGCTGTGCTCTGAGTAGTAAAGTCCTTTGCCTTTGACCCAAGAGTCTCATGTCTTCTGCCAGCATCCATGGAACAGTAGCAGGCTAACTTATTAACTCTAAGGAGAGTAAAATAAAATCCCAGACCCTGAAACAATCTTAATTTCCAAGAATTTCATCACCCTTAAACAAGCCTCTTGCAGAGTAAAATTCCCTAAAAGTCTGTCTAAAATAGGACAAAGGTAAAAATGTCAACTTTATTCATTATAAATTTGTTTTTATACTTTCTACATTCTCCCAAATTTGTAGCCTGCATATTACAAATTCCATGCTCTTCAAAAGTAACAATTCTTAAAAATTAAGATCTGTGGTACTTTTCTTCCAACAATGCAAACTAAGCAAAATTTCCATGGTTTCTGCTATGTGCCAGGGTCTGCAGGGGATGTAAGGATGAATGAGACATAGTCCCAGTACTTTTAGGACTCAGGGTTTAACAGAGACAGCAAACACAAATGTGTATCTCAAATACAAGACTGAGTGTGATCAGATATAGTTGAATTCTAAGCAAAGAATGGGTAAAGGATGGGGGAGAGGAGATTTAGTTCAGTTATTGTTTATTCAGAAGTCCAAACATGAGCCAAACACTGAAGGACGGAGACACCAACAAGTGGGAAAAATGGGCGAGAGGCAGGGTATAGGAAACGAGGGAAATGGTGTGAAGAGATGCATTGCAGACAGATGGCATGAGATGGGGACACAGCAAGAGCAAAGATGCAGAAGGATCTTGCAGATCATAACAAGAACCAGCAGGTAGTCCAGGGTGCCCAGACACCACTGAGAGATGATGAGTTCAGGCCATTTCTGCTTGAAGTGCCCATGAAACCTTGTAGAGAAATGGCGCTCTCTACAAGAGGTGGGAAATGTTAGTTAAACTGAGGAGAGAGATTAGAACAGGAGATGAATCTGGGAATCATCCACACAGGGGCAATAATTGAAGCCATTACATGAGATTAAAGGAAGCAAAGGTTGGATATGAAGAAGACATGGACTTCTAGAGAATGCCTCTATCCAGGAGTCAAAGAGTGAAACAGTGGCCTGCAGAAGCAGCAGCTGGAAATGTGAGAACCAGGAGAGTGTAGAGACATGATACTGTGCAACAAGTTCTACAGGAAGCCCCAGGATAACAACTAGGAAGAGGCAACTAGATTGGGTGCCTGGAATGTTTTCATTGATCTTGTAAATAGATGTTTCAGAAGAGGACAGACCAGAAGAGTTGATGCATGAGTGTTAAACAAGGAAGTTTAACAGAACTATTCTGAGAAGCACTGCTGTTAAGGGAAGGAAAAAGAATATAGTCTCAAGGGAAATGAATATTTCATAAGAATCATTAGATTTGAACATGTGCATAGGCTAAGGAGAAGATGTCAGAAGGCAAAATTTTTTAAAAAGAGAGATGAAAGAAAGGGACTATGAATAATGAGAAAAATCACAAAATAGGTAAAAAGATGTTGGTTTAAGAAGACAGAAGGAGTAGGCTTGGATACAAGGTAGAACATTGTTTTTCTGAGGCAGAATGGAAGGAGAAATGAATGGCTAATGATATAGAGAAAATCTGAGAGTTCACCATGGATAACCCAGTAACCTAAGTCAAATAGATGGAAATCTGGCAGGAGTGAGTTCAGCTTGAAAAGAGAGATCCTGGATTGAAACAGGTGCTGTGGAGAATTGGAAAGATAATCAATTAAGGATGAATAAAAGAATCGATAAGCATCTTTGAGAACCCAGCTATGGTTCACCTTAATGGATCTCATCAGAGTCAGCTGGGGAACCATCTCAGCTCTGGCTTAGAGAGCTGAGCCAACCGAGGGAAGTGCATACAATGGAGGTCAAAGAAACAAAACAGAAGTCTAAGGAGGCAAGGGGCATTTTACAACACTTCAAATGGGCAAAGTGTTTTATTGCTGCATATCAACTACCCAAATACTCTTTTACAATGTTATTTTCACAACTCTGTAAATTTTACCTGATCCATTTTATGTATTGTGAAAGACATAAATAATATAAATGGGTATTAAGAACTTCAGACAAGTTGTTCTTGAATCCTTTTTAAAACTTCACTGAATTTCCAATTTGGGGGTTGAGCCCAAACTAATTTATTTAGGGCCCTGTGGTAGACTGGTTTCCATTTTTTCTCTCAACTGTAACTAATGAATTAATTGTGAGGCTTTGTGTAAAGTCTATCCTCCCCACTATAATATACATTCCAACTGGGCAGGGAATGTGCCTGTTTTGTTCTGTTCTATATCCTGGAATATTCAGCACCTGGAATAATTCCTAGCACATAAGAGGTATTCAGAAATATTTGTTGTTGACATGTGGTTGCCAAGGGGGAGGGATGGAGTGGGATTTTGGGGGTTAGTAGATGCAACCTATTATGTATAGAATGGATAGAAAACAAGGTCCTACTATCTAAACCATGACCTTCATAATTTTCATACATGTACTGACCACAATCATTTCTTCCACTACTAAGCTATATAATAATAAAAGATGAACAATCAAAAAAAAAGAAAACAAGGTCCTACTGTATAGCACAGGGAACTATACTCAGTATCCTGTGATAAACCATAATGGAAAATAATATATTAAAAAAAGAAGGTATATATATGTATAACTGAATCACTTTGCTGTACATCAGAACACAACATTTACACATTGTAAATCAACTATACTTCACTAAAAAAAATTTGTGGTTGTTAAATATTTATAAAAGAAGATACCGGATATGTCTGGGTAACCTCTCTTAGTCAATTTGTCGTATGCATTGCTTACTGCATGTTTGATAAGTTCGAAATGTTTCTTTTTATTTCAGGAATATCTATAATGTTCAAAGAAGATAATGCCTTTTATTGTCTCTATAAACTATTACATTCTCTGCCTACACTGTTGAAATGACAAGAAACAACGTGCTTACTTTTAATTCACCCTCCAATCTCCTCCTTGCAAACTGATGTAAAATTTTCAGAGTATCTTAGTGTCGATCCTCACCAATCTTAACAGAAATTTCCACAAATTTATTACCGTATTGCTTTATAAGATCATCATCAGATTTTCTGAAAATTCTGTGACAATGTTTATGTCATAGTCTCTGGCTCAGAAAATGAGTCAGTTAATTAGGTTGTCTGCCCGAACAAATGTTTTCGTCATTCACATCATGATCTTAACTGTCTTTCAGCAATTGAAGAGCCTGTAAATTTATTCTTTCTAACGCCTCACTGCCGCCCTCTTCTGGTGGCACATAACAGCACAGGCACATGAGATAACTAGATGTATATTTTTACTTAATGAAAACAAATATTGCACTCCACAGAACAAAAAAGATACTAATAAATTACAAGACTGAGTAATGATGTGAGAAAATGGAAAACATTTTGAAACATTAAAATGTGACATATTTACCTCACCAATAATCTTCTTTTAACTCCATTTCAGTAAAAATCCATTAATCTTTTTGAATTTCATTATAGAAAAAAAATTAATCCATTGTTTTATCTCTATGATGTTTTAATATAACAACAATAAAAATTACACTTGTACTACGGAGAAAGAGTTTGCTAACCAAATTAACAGTGTAAATAGCACTGCAGGGCATGTTTAAATTGCTTGAGAGAAAAAAATCTATTAAACTATTAGAGTATTTTAGAATGACTAAATATATGAAAGAAATACTGATAATTCAAAAGAGTATTATCTATTTATGAAATGCTCCATAGGTCCTTCACTTTCAAATAATGCAGTAGTTCTGAACATACATATCACCTGAATCCTCTGTTCACACTATTCTCTTGACTCCTACCTTATTCTCACTACACATCCTACAGTCAAGGAGGTCTGCCAACTTCTCATAAATGTGGTCTCCACGCTCTCTGTCTCTCCTGTTGCTGCCTGTACTGGGTCCTCTCCAGTTCAGACTGTTAGCCTCTATACTGGTTTTCCTGCTACCCGTCTCTTCCCCCATTTCCACATTCTACTCTTCACTGACTGCCAGATAGCTTCTTAACAACAGAACTGTGTCACTTTTCTACTTAAAAATGTCTGTTGGCTTGTTGTTGCCTATAGGATGAAGTCCAAGCCTCTGATCTTGGCATGGAGAGTCCAACCTGCCATGCTCAGCACTATATACAGTGCAGCATAGTTTCTGCCACTGAGCACCTGCCCTTAGAATCCTGGAATAGCATCCCCCAGCACTTTGTTTTTGACTCTGTGGCAGAGCTTGGTCCAAGGCTCTGTCATACATCAGTTACTTAACTGTCTTCCCAGAGACTGTGACTCCTGAGAGTGGCCAGTGTCTCACTGGTTCTCTTTTGAATCTCCAGCACACAACTGGAGCTAGCTGTGTAACTAACACACAGGAGAAGCTCAGTGCAGGTTTATGAACAGATAAGTGAATGAATGAATGAATGAATGAATGCTACTCTCCCCACCTTTAATGAAATCCTCCATTTTCGAGTCTTGGATTTAATGCCATCCCCCTAAAGCCTTTCTTGACTCTTATCTAGCAGAATTAATTGCTATCACAGTTTTTTGTTCATGTTACAGTTAGCTGTATATACTCCTGTCTCCTGTGCTAGGTCATAATCGCTGAAAAGCAACCTGGGAGAGTGAAAAGGGCATGAGCTGTGGACACAGACAGCCCTGAGCTTGTATTCTAGTTCTGCCACTCATTCTCTGTGTCATCTTCAACAGGTAGCTCAGCTTTTTTTTTTTTTTTTTTAATGTTTAATTTTTTTTATTGAAGTAGTACAGTTGATTTACAATGTTGTACCAATCTCTGCTGTACAGCAAAGTGACTCAGTTATACACATATGGACATTCTTTTTTTAATATTCTTTTCGTTATGGTTTATCACAGGATATTGAATATAGTTAGTTCCCTGTGCTATATAGTAGGACCTTGTTGTTAAATTATTTTATTTTTTTTGGCCGCACCGTGCAGCTTGTGGGGGATCTTATCCCTTGACCAGGGATTGAACCCAGGCCCTCAGCAGTGAAAGCGTGGAGTCCTAACCACTGGACCGTCAGGCAATTTCCAAATTATTTTATTGTTTTGGTCAGCTTTTATGAAATGAACATTATTTTCCTCATCTCTAAATGGGGCTAACACTGCTTCCCCATAGGTTTAATGCAAAGATTAAAAAAGAAAGTGAGGGAATTCCCTGGCAGTCCAGTGCATTTATGTGCATTTTACCACAATTTAAGAAAATAATTTAAAAATAATCAGAAGGAAATACATCAAAATATTGAGTTTTTGACTCTAAGTAATATTTTTTGATTATTTTCCTCTTCTTTTCATATTTTCTACAATGACTACATATAGCTATATCATTAGGAAAAAAGAATTTAATGCAGAAGTTTTATATGAAAACTTACCCAAAATCTGCGTTTATTAGATTTCAATCCACTTCTGATTTAGGAGAACTTCCTAGTTAAGAAAAAGAAAGTTAAACTCAGAGGCCTCTCTTACAATAAAAGTATAAACACAGTAGGAAATAATCTCTACTCTTTATTTCCTGCATTATGTCATAGGCATTGTTGCATGCTTGCTATCTGAAACATCCAGGTAAGAGAACAAAGGAAACTCATGTTCCTGTGTCCCCAGCGAGAGTGGAGAAGTTACATCTGGTCATCGCTGTTCCTCACTTTAGATACACAAGGAGGAGGAATATCACATCAAGGAAGACCAGATCCTGTCCAGAGTGCTTGATGGGGGACAAATCTCTTTTGGTCTCCCCCTTACCCGAGCCCCTTAAATAGAGGAGGAGGTCTCAAATCTCTCCTTAGACTTTTGAAGCAGTTCAACCATAAAGGAGAGAAACCTCACTATTGCAGGTCTAAACTATCAGGGGTGGTACTATCTGATAATTTTGTTATGCAGGAAATAGCGAGCCTTTGCAGAAAAAACCCTACTGGATATCTTGTCTCTTGAAGTTCTTAACTCCCATTCACCGACTTTAAAAAAAATCTATTACTTTGGGGGCTTGCCAGAGAAAGGGAATTCCCCTGGTTATTTACACAAAAATTTTGTTAAAAGAGTTTGCAGTAATAATCACTACTTTTTCATGTTAACAATGGCAATACAGGACTTCCCTGGTGGTCTAGTGGTTAAGACTCTGCACTTCCACTGAAGGGGGCAAGGGTTCGATCCCTGGTTGGGGAACTAAGATCCCACATGCCTGCTGAGCAGCGCGGCCGGAAAAAAAAAAAAAGGCAATATATTACATTTCATAACGCTTTACATTTTTCAGTCACCTTGAAAAATCTCTCAAGGGGCAGCTTAGGTACCTAGCGCCCCTGAACCACCAGTTCTGGATAAGCAGCCTCCTGTGTTTTATTGCCACTTTGGACCTTGCTTTTTCCTTCCTTGTTTAAGCTGCACAGCCCTCCTCCCCACAGCTTTGAATTTCATGTCATCACCCACTGTCCCTCATTGTTCTTGTCAACTGCCAACTCCCAGGGCATTTAATTCCTGGATCCTTACTATTCTCTCCAAACCACCCCTACTCTTGGAGAATTCAACTATATAGTGATGAGGGGTTCTCAGTTCCTTGAAATTGTTTCTTCAAAGATCTTGTCCTTAACCCAACTTTAGGTATTCGTTCCCAAGGTCATACAGCCTACATTTTGTTATGACCAAATTTATTCTTCCATACTTTCAAATTCATGTATTCCACTCTCTGTCCACTACCACACATCTTGTCCCTTTTGGGTCTCCCAAATCCAACAATCCTAACATTCCACTGGGACTTCTAATCCACTGGTCCTATCACCTTTCCATAGACCCTCACCCCCTTTGAGGTCCTGTCTCTTCTTTTTAACCAGCTTAATTTCCATGGTCAATCATGATAATCACCATCCACATACACCTTTGACTCCCTTGTTTTTAATATTTGCATGTCAAAATAACAACTTTAGTTAAATCCAACTTTTACACAGCTGAGCAATGATGGGAAGAAAACATAACTGTGCCACCTGTTCTCACTTTAAATTTCTGACTCTGAACCTGTTGGGAAAACTAATATTCAGGCTTCAGAGGCAGAAGCAGGCCTCTGACAGACCTGTGACCCTGCCCAGACTGCGCCGCCCCTGCTTGCACACCTAACAACTGCTGCTAGCAAGTCAAGTGGCGCGTATGATAAGAAAGGGAGTGGGTCTTGGAATTTCTTGAGCCCTGGGGACCTGGCCAGTCCCCCAGGGTCTGGAAAATCTTGTGACTCACATGGTGAAATCAACAGCATTTTAAAAAGTGAATCCAGAGCTGCATTTTTGCACGCAAACTGATGATATCAATTTGCGGCCTGGAATTATAAACGGAAGCCCCCAGAACTCCAATCTGAAGTCTCACCCGTGGGGTGGATGCACGGCCTGGGACCTTTCCCAATTGGGGCTCCAGACTGCTGTCACTTGAGACTTCGCAGCTGCTATTTTGATCCGGAAGTAGGTGTCAGCCCAATTCAGTGATGTATACCCTGTTACATTTCCCTAATATTCTTGTTTCTTTCCTTCTAATGACTGTATATTGAAATTAAGTTGAATCACCTTTCATTAAAGAATTGATTAAAGCTATTTATGTGAAACGAGTGGTTATTTTGCCAGTGAATCCAATGAACCTTAAAACCGAAAACAGGCTTTCAGCAAAACAGAACTTCAGCAACTAATGCTGCAATCACACTGCACTTCTTGGGTCCATTCACCTTCCAATCTCTTAGTTGCCTATTTCACACTTTCTCTCCCTCCTCTACCCTCATTCTCAGCAATCAGAAGAGGATTTCCACAGACTCCCACCTCCCTCTACCAATCTAACAGCAGCTGCACCCCACACCCTGCCTTCCCATCTGCTGTCAGAGATGAATCACCCATTCTCTTTTTTTTCTTTGTGTGTGTGTTTAAAAGAAAATCAACAAATGTTTATTGAGATGTCATAGAGTACAAAATAGATTTTTAAATGCTTGAGATAAAAATCAAGGAACTGTTTATGTCAGTAAAAATATTAACTTTAATATGTTGTCTCTTGTGTATGGAAATGATGGTCTTGATTTACTATCAGTAGGACATTCCCTTTGATTTGTTTACTTAACTAGTGATTAAAAAACTCTTACCTCCTGAAACAATTAAATGGATAGTGTTGGTCTCATTAACATATTTGGACCATCTGATTCACATGGAGGTAGATAAATCTGAGAAATGTGAAACTAATAAAAACAGATAATTGCAAAATTACAAAGCACACTGGATGAAACGGCTAAAATCACTTGCCTATACTGCTTTGTGAGAGTGTACACTGTAACAACTCTTTTTAATTAATTTATTTTTTAAAAAAGTAGGTCACTGTTGGTTATCTGTTTTATTTTTTAAACTTTATTTTATTTATACAGCAGGTTCTTATTAGTTATCTATTTTATACATATTAGTGCATATATGTCAGTTCATATATCCCAGTTCATCCCACCACCACCCCTGCAGCCACTTTCCCCCCTTGATGTCCATATGTTTGTTCTCTACATCTGTGTCTCTATTTCTGCCTTGCAAACTGGTTCATCTGTACCATTTTTCTAGATTCCACATATATGCATTAATATATGATACTTGTTTTTCTCTTTCTGACTTACTTCACTCTATATGACAGTCTCTAGGTCCATCCACGTCTCTACAAATGACCCAATTTCATTCCTTTTTATGGCTGAGTAATATTCCATTGTATATATGTACCACATCATCCTTATCCATTTGCCTGTTGATGGGCATTTAGGTTGCTTCCATGACCTGGCTATTGTAAATAGTGCTGCAATGAACATTGGGGAAGAATCAATATTGTGAAAATGACTATACTACCCAAAGCCATCTACAGATTCAATGCAATCCCTATCAAATTACCAATGGCATTTTTTACAGAACTAGAACAAAAAAATCTTAAAATCTGTATGGAGATACAAAAGACCCCGAATAGCTAAAGCAATCTTGAGGGAGCTGAAGGAATCAGACTCCCTGACTTCAGACTATACTACAAAGCTACAGGAATCAAGACAATATGGTACTGGCACAAAAACAAAAATATAGATCAATGGAACAGGATAGAAAGCCCAGAGATAAAGCCACACATCTATGGTCAACTAATCTATGACAAAGGAGGCAAGGATATACAGTGGAGAAAAGACAGTCTCTTCAATAAGTGGTGCTGGGAAAAGCGGACAGCTACATGTAAAAGAATGAAATTAGAACACTCCCTAACATCATACACAAAAATAAACTCAAAATTAATTAAAGACCTAAATGTAAGACCGGACACTATAAAACTCTTAGAGGAAAACATAGGAAGAACACTCTGACATAAATCACAGCAAGATCTTTTTTGACCCACCTCCTAGAGTAATGGAAAAAAAAAAGGGACCTAATGAAACTTAAAAGCTTTTGCACAGCAAAGGAAACTATAAACAAGATGAAAAGACAACCCTCAGAATGGGAGAAAATATTTGCAAATGAATCAACGGACAAAGGATTAATCTCCAAAATATACAAACAGCTCAGGCAGCTCAATATTAAAAAAACAAACAACCCAATCCAAAAATGGGCAGAAGACCTAAATAGACATTTCTCCAAAGAAGATATACAGATGGCCAAGAGGCACATGAAAAAAAGCTGCTCAACATCACTAATTACTAGAGAAATGCAAATCAAAACTACAATGTGTTATCACCTCACACCGGTTAGAATGGGCATCATCAGAAAATCTACAAACAACAAATGCTGGAGAGGGTGTGGAGAAAAGGGAACCGTCTTGCACTGTTGGTGGGAATGTAAATTGACACAGCCACTATGGAGAACAGTATGGAGGTTCCTTAAAAAACTAAAAATAGAACTACCATACGACCCAGCAATCCCACTACTGGACATGTACCCAGAGAAAACCATAATCCATTCTCTTATGTAAAACCAATCATTCCATTCACACAATAATTCTACCCCTCTCTCTACTCAAGCACATTGATGCACGTTTTTGCTCTCCTCTCTCTGCCTCTTACATCACCAAGTTTTTGCTCTCCACTGGCTCATTCTTATCAATTTACAAACAAGCCATTATTTCTTTCACCTTAGGAGAAAAGTCTCCTGACTTCACTTTCGTCAGTAGCTATTGCTCTTTGCAGTAAAAATTCCTTGAAAGAACTGTTCCTACTTGAGCTTTCAACCTGTCTTTTCCCATTCTCTTTTAAATGTACTCCAATCAGACTATTGTTCCATCACTCCACTGAAGCTGCCCTGGTCAAAGTCACTGATAACTCCACATACCTAAATCCAATGGTCAGTTCTCACTCCTCATCTTAGTTGACCTACCAACAGCATGTACACAGTCCCTTCCTCCTCTACTGCCCTCCGGGATACCACACTCTCTTGGTTTTCCTACTATCTCACTGATCACTCCTCCTCAGACTTTTCAGTTGGTTCCCTCTCCTCTCCTAGACCCCATCATATTGGAATGTGCAAAGGCTCAGTCTCTGGCCCTCCTCCTTTCTCCATCTAGATCCACGCCTTGGTGATTTCATTCAGTTCATGGTTTTAAATACCACGTATTGTTTAAAAGTCACCTGATTTCTATCTCCAGTTCAAACTTTTCTCTTGAACTTTTCAGAAACATATTTTCAACTGTTTGATATGTGCACTTGGATATGCAATAAGCATCACACTTTCAAGATGTCCACATTGAACTCCTGATCTGCCTCAGCTTATGCCTACACCCTTCCAGGAGAGTGAAATGAAAGACCAGCTCTTAGAAGAGCTGTGCATTCAGAAGATGCTGAGTGGGAGCAGATGGGGTGACTGGAAAGGATACATATTTTCGGGGAAATTTGGCCAGGGGAACTCCTTGGTTCCCTCAGGTTCACTCAGCCTTTCACTTTGTATGTGTGCAGCTTTCAGTCTAAAAAGCTTTTCCTTTGACAACCGTGACTTGGGGGAATTACGGTGTTGAGATGCTGTGGAACTTCTGAAATCTGTTGCATAATAAGTAATGCTTTTCTTTTCTTCCACTCTGACTTCCTTTTTCACACACAGTGGCTACTAGCTTGCAGGTGAGAGGTATTACCAGCCTACTGGATGCTTCCCAGTAGCCTTGGTCAAGAAGTATTTAAATTATAAAAGTCTTGAAGGTTGTGCCACAGTAATCTCTGATGTATTATTTCAGAATTTAGATTTTTCTTTTTTTCTTTTTTGTGGTACGCGGGCCTCTCACTGTTGTGGCCTCTCCCGTTGCAGAGCACAGGCTCCGGACGCACAGGCTCAGCGGCCATGGCTCACGGGCCCAGCCGCTCCGCGGCATGTGGGATCTTCGCGGACCAGGGCACGAACCCGTGTGCCCTGCATCGGCAGGCGGACTCTCAACCACTGCGCCACCAGGGAAGCCCAAGAATTTAGATTTTTGAAACAGTTTATTGTTATGAGTGCAAAAAGTGTTATTGTAGAAAATCTGGAGAAAAAGTATGGTAAAAAAGAAAATAAGAATTACCTATGGTCTCACTAATAAATAAGCGCTATAAATATTTTGATATCATTGTTTCTGTGCATGGTTATAATACTCATAATGAAGTTTTAAAAAGTGTAAGTTTTCAAAATTTGAGTATTCTTTGACTATAATTAAGCAGTCTGATTTTTGCCTCTCAATTACGATGCCTACATATATTCAGAAGTGATTTAACAAAACATGGTGACACTGTACATACTTTGGTGGCACTTCCTTTTACTATGTCCTATGGTTAACTTAGGGATGTTTACTGCATGTGTTATCTTCTGTTTTTCTTTCAGCCTTACTTTGCAACTAGACATCCTTACCACTCTGCCTGCCCCCTACATCCCACCTCTCACAGATGACTAATCCCAACCCTCATCAGTGAGTGTTAACCTTTATCTAAATTTTCCTAAGATCTCTCCTATCGTGTATAGGGCAGGCATAGTGCACTTAATAGCAGGATGCAGGAGCCTGAAGTAAGGCCAGAACCTCCTTTGGAGTTATCTGTTCAAGTCAGGAAGGCACCTGAAGGACAAACACAGCTGCAGGTACTGGGGAAAGTCTGGTCTGGCAGGTATGTCATCTCACTTGCAAGGGATGTGAAAAGACACTGGCAGAGTTCTAGCAAATGGTTGCAATTAGAGGTGGAGGAAGTGTACTGCATGAGGTAGAGTAATGGAGTCACCCTAACAGCACAGCCAAGAGGTGGAAATAATAATTATTACCATTTATTAAATAAATACGCCAAAAATAGTACCTGACTCACAAAACTGTAGTGCATATTAAGTAAGATAATGTATATAAGCCTTGTAGCAATAAGACTGACATACAGGTAGTCCCCCCTTATCCACAGGGGATCAGTTCTAAGACACCCCAGTGGATGCCTGAAACCGTGAATAGTACTGATGAAATAAAATTTGTATTTTAAAGTAGGACAAGAAAATTTAAGCATAAAATTCTCTCTGTCCGTTTGGGCCTCCTCCCTCCCCCTTTAGTGTGCCGTGTTCATCTGCATTATACATTAACCAGACCTCCTCAAAGGTGGGAATGCCTGCTCAACCGCAAAAGTCAATTTTTTTTTTCCCTTTCTTCGACACTAACGTTTTCTTAACTTGGTAAGTGAATTTTCATTGACAGTACCGAACCTTATATATACCCTACACACATTATCTATGACAAAGTTTAACTTATAAATTAGGCACAGTAAAAGATTAACAATAACTAATAATAAAATATAACAACTGTAATAATATACTGTAAAAGAAGTTATGTGAATGTGGTCTCCCTCTGTCTCTTTCTCAAAATATCTTACTGTACAAATTTTATGCCTTTCTCTTTTAACTACACACTAATCATGCACTAGGGCCAAAATTGTTGCAGTCTGAGGTGTGACAGCAAAACTAGCACAAACTTCATTTTCTTTCTTTACAATTTCACGAACAGAAGATTCGTAGATCTTGCTTACCGTAGATCTTAGCAAATTCAGCGCACGACTTTTTTTCCTTTCCTTATTAGGTCGAGAACTTTCACCTTTTCACTTAGAGGAAGCACTTTAGAGCTTCTCTTTGGCATATCCGAATTGCCAGTATCACTACTCTGGCTTTTTTTTTTTTTTTTTTGCGTTACGCGGGCCTCTCACTGTTGTGACCTCTCCCGTTGCGGAGCACAGGCTCCGGACGCGCAGGCTCAGCGGCCATGGCTCACGGGCCCAGCTGCTCCGCGGCATGTGGGATCTTCGCGGACCAGGGCACGAACCCGTGTGCCCTGCATCGGCAGGCGGACTCTCAACCACTGCGCCACCAGGGAAGCCCATTACTCTGGCTTTTTAGGGCCACTGTTCAGTAAAATCATGGTGACTTGAACGCAGCGCCTGCCTATCATATACCGCCACCGTCGGTCTGATAACCAAGATGGCCGCTAGGTAACTAATGGGCGGCTACACTCCACAAACAGACGATCCACGCTATTCACGCCCCAGCCAGACAGCGCGAGATTTCATCACGCTACTCAGAAGGGTGGGCAATTTAAAACTTAGGAATTGTTTACTTCTGAAAATTTTCATTTAATATTTCCGGATGGAGAGTAACTAAAACCATGGAAAGCAAAATCATAGATAAAGGGGGACTACTGTACAGAATATGCTCAATAAATATGCATTAATGAATAATGGATACTTATTATTAACTATATTTAGCATTGGTGAACAGATTGTCATTTATGGTGAGTAGGAGAGAGACCTGCTTTCATGGCTTCTTAGACTTTTAGTTACTGCCTGTTCATGAATTCCCTGAACTCTGTGATCTGTTCACTTCATGTTGGATCCCAGCCACACAGTAAGTCTCTTGCTCCCAGGCTCTTTCTATTCATCACGCATTAGGATACCTGGGTTCTAATTCTGGCGCTGTCACAAACCAATTGTATGAATTTAGGCAAATCACCTTTCCCTGCTAGACCTCAATTTACTCACCTCTAAAATTAGGGGGGTTTTAGAGATTATCATACTAAGTGAAGTAAGTCAGACAGAGAAAGATAAATATTGTATGATATCACTTACACGTGGAATCTAAAAAATTATACAAATGAACTTATTTATAAAACAGAAACAGACTCACAGACTTAGAAAACAAACTTATGATTACCAAAGGGGAAAGGTGGGGGGAGGGATAAATTAGGAGGTTGGGATTAACATATATACACTACTATACATAAAATAGTTAATCAACAGGGACCTATTCAATACTCTGTAATATCCTATATGGGAAAAGAATCTGAAAAAGAATAGATGTAAGTATATGTATAACTAAATCACTTTGCTGTACACCTGAAACTAACAAACTATTGTAAATCAACTATACTCCAATACAAAATCATTTTTTTTAATGTTAAGAAAAGAAAAAAAAATTTTTAATAAAATTAGGGGGGGTTGCTAAGGTCTCTAAAGTCCTTTCCAACTCTACGATTCTGTAATGCTATTTCCACCTCTCAAAATTCAGCAGCAAGTAACTGAAGATCAGTGTCGGCCTGGTCTGCTAGCATAGGAGCTACGTGGTCTCCACGGGATTTAACGTAGAATTATTTCCTCCCTAGAATGAATTCCCAAAAAGAAACTGCCAATATGACCATTTTAATGGTCACTGGCACATACCATGTTATGTTAATGGCCCTGGACCTAGATGATGCTCTCCCCAACTCCCACCCTTCAGCCCCAACCTGAACCCCACTTCAGAGATAATGGTATCTCAATGAAACCAGCAAAATGGAGCTACAATGCTTACTCTGGGATAATTCACCCTCTCTATGATTCTTATTTCAAAAAATATTAGCTACATGCTGCATCTCTTCGATTTTATGACAATTCATGAGGACCGCAGGTCTGATAAAAGTTTGATAAAGCATTTCTCTATCTATATTTTGTACATCTATAATTAGGAATTTCAACAGATTGTATTATCAGTTGAGCTCTGTCACCAAGGACCAGTGAAGTTCAAAGATATTGCACTGGTTCGGAAAATATCCACTTCTCAAACACATTACAGCAGTATTTCCAAAATTTTAGCCATTTACATGCCACTTTCACAATCTTGACCATATCTGCATATTATCTGTAACAGTAGTTATTTAATCATTTCCTTAAAATCAATAGTAAAGTGGCTCACTTTCTTTTTTACTTAACATCTTTCTGGGCAATAATATCCATGAAATCATACATTTTAAAAGCTAATTATATTTTTAATGCACATTAAACTAAGCACAACTCAAATTTTCAGTTTGGATATGTGACACCTAAAAACAGTAATTTGTATACCATACTTTGGGCAAATGATATTAATATGTAACTGATATTTAAGCTATGATCATCTCTTTCTGTTCTTCAGACATAGAAGAATGATAGCATCAGATAATATTCTTACTTTTAAATTCATCTACTCCACTGAACTCTATAAACAGAGCAAATCACAACATCCTGAGAAAATAGATGTCACTGTCAATAACAAGAAACAGAGTCCCCCATATAGAGCGGCAACAAATACAATAAACATAAATATGGGGCCTCCCTGGTGGTGCAGTGGTTGAGAATCCGCCTGCCAATGCAGGGGACACGGGTTCGATCCCTGGTCCGGGAAGATCCCGCATGCTGCGGAGCAACTAAGACCGTGCACCACAACTACTGAGCCTGTGCTCTAGAGCCTGTGAACCACAACTACTGAGCCCACGCACTGCAACTACTGAAGCCCGCGCGCCTAGAGCCCGTGCTCCGCAACGAGAGAAGCCACGGCAATGAGAAGCCCGCGCACCACAACAAAGAGCAGCCCCCACTCACCGCAACTAGAGAAAGCCCCTCGCGCAGCAACAAAGACCCAACACAGCCAAAAATAAATAAATTAAAAAAACCCATAAATATGGAATGAGTTTACAACAAAAGTTTGAATGTCCATTCTTGTTAAAGTTCTTCAACCCATAGAACTTAAAATATCAGGAAATAAAAGCATTTACAATGAACATTTTATTTTGAAAAGCTGTCATTCTCTGCAAAAGATTAAGGGACAGAAAAATAGTACATGTGCTGTGTTCTGGGAGAGGGGTCAGTGAAATTTTGGAATGGGAGAAGCCATGGAATTTCAGAAATATTTTGAAATGCACACACTTATTCTTAAGGAAAATTCCAGGTTCTAAACCCAAACTTAGATCACATAGCACTTAAGGGGGGATTGTTACAGCTTAACAAATCAGGCGCAAATCAGTATTATTTTATGTGAGATTTTATAATATCCATCACAATTTACATATAGCTTTTTTTAACTTCAAAAAATAATATTTTAGAGTTTAAAGTAGTTATTGTCTCTCTACTCATGCAAGTGGATGCTATAAAATTTTGGAGTCTTGTTGGGGGAAGAACTTGAAGAATTCATCTCAGACTCAAAAAGACATTTGAAGTGGAGAGTAAATTATTGCTAGAATAATTTAAAGTGTTTTGTTTCTTTTGAGGCTGCAGGTTGACAGGATTTGGACAAAGGAGGTGGGAAGACAGAAGTAAATTATTTTGGTCAGTGGATATAAAGACTTGACTCGGCTTTTGTTTACATCTGTTGTGTTATCCAAGCGGTAAATTAACCTACACCCACCCTTACCCAAAATAATGCACACCGTACAGTCATGTAATCTGCTGACACACCACTCAGACCTAGGGGTGCACAGCTTCTGTGGTATAATTACTAATACTCTTTTTGGTTCACTTGAATTCGAGGTCAAGGAGGAAAGAGGAGAAACAACAGAATCTTGAGACTATGATGAAGCATCATGTATAGACTTGTACAGCAACAGTGATTACATGTGAAGAATTAAAAATGTTCTTAACAATGAAGTATCAGCCAACCAAAACCGAATATTGTTTCTCATAAGAGTACTAGCTGCACTAAGTAAAAAGAAAAGGCAGAGGGAGATAGAAGCAAACAGAGATGCCATTATGTTGTGACATAAAGTCCCCTCCCTTCTGATCCTGCCTCTCTTTTCGCCCTCACCCACCTGCAAATTCCAAACAATTCTAAAGGTTTTAATCTGTGGCTTTAAAAAGTCATCCGGACCCCTAATTTTAAATGCTAAAATTGGTTAATGAAAGGACTCTTTTGAATAGAAATACGAAGGATTTTAATTTTTCATACTTTCTCTCTACATAATGCTTCTCCACATCCAGAATTCCCCTCGGGGTTCATCCCAAATGAGAAGAGCAATTTTTCAGCCTTATCTGTTTCCTGGCAAAACTATTGAGGCCATGATAAAAGTGACAGTTTCTGTTATCACTACCTATATACTCCAGGCAAACGTCCCAAGGTTAATTTTTCAAATAAGTAATCCCAGTTCCTGTAATCAAAGATCATAATTCAGTGATAAATAAAGCCAGATGTTCACTAGCAGCAGTTCTAGCAAGTCTCATGACTTGAGGACTTTATTATATAAACTTT
The DNA here is from genome assembly GCF_949774975.1 of Lagenorhynchus albirostris. Taxonomy (NCBI): domain Eukaryota; kingdom Metazoa; phylum Chordata; class Mammalia; order Artiodactyla; family Delphinidae; genus Lagenorhynchus; species Lagenorhynchus albirostris. The sequence goes on along the minus strand of NC_083098.1, from coordinate 120,519,087 downwards.
TTTTTTTTTCTTTTTTGGCCGCCCAGCGCGGCGTGGGGGATCTTAGTTCCCTGACCAGGGGTGGAACCTGCGCCCCCTGCAGTGGAAGCCCGGAGTCTTAACCACTGGACCGCCAGGGAAGTACCCATTATTTAAGCCTTTAAAAGAAAGGGGTTTCGGGACTTCCCTGGTGGCATAGTGGTTAAGAATCCGCCTGCCAACGCAGGGGGCACAGGTTCGAGCCCTGGTCCGCGAAGATCCCACGTGCCGTGGGGCAACTAAGCCCGTGCTCCACAACTACTGAGCCTGAGCTCTAGAGCCTGCGAGCCACAGCTACTAAGCCCGTGCGCCTAGAGCCCGTGATCCGCAACAAGAGAAGCCACTGCAATGAGAAGCCGGAGCACCGCAACGAAGAGTAGCCCCCGCTCACCGCAACTAGAGAAAGCCCGCGCACAGCAACGAAGACTCAACGCATCCAAAAATAAATAAAATATTCAAAAAAAAAAAAAAAAAAAGAAGCTGGTTTCTTTTCTCTTCCTAATAACCTAACTTTACTGCTGTAGGTGGTCCTTTTCCCCTCCCCCTCCCTTTCTGGGGAGTTTTCAGAAGTGCAAATGTTCTTGGAGCTCCAAAGTTATTTCAATGTAGAGAAGGCCACCAGGTGGAAACAGGGTCACAATTTAAGGAAATACTGCCTTAAAAACTATGTCACCTTTTATACCCACATCTACTGAGTTTTTGTCATTAAAAGGCTGATACTCACCTTTATCTCGAAGAAGAGGAAATACACTATAAAACTAGCAAATCTAACTCTGAAAAAAGTTAATTATAGCACAACCTCCCTGAAATATACTGTTTCTCATAAACGGCCTCCGTTTCAGGAAGTAGGAATTTGAAAGAAAACATAGACTGTTATTGTCTCAGAGTTTGATTGTGCAATTCAACTCCGGGACTTTCAGCAGTTCTGGAATTGCTTAAGTGAAAGGTATTCTGGGAGTTGTATTACTACAGAAAAGTTCCTTCTTCTAAAGAAAGTGCAAGAAAACTCCTTATTTGGACTAAGTCAGAATGGAGAGCCAGTCCCCTTGAGAGCCGAGGAAAGAGACCGTTAGTAAGAAACAATGAACATGACATTGTTTGTGATCTATTATCAAAAGAAATTCATGTTACAGCACCATTCGGCGCTCCATCTATTTTAGAATTAGTGTGCAGAATTGAGCTTATTGTTACAAGGACACCTATACTACCAAGTTTTTGAATTGAAAAATGAAATTGGGATTGACATGTATACACTGATGTGTATAAAATTGATGACTAATAAGAACATGCTGTATAAAAAAATAAATTAAATAAAATTCAAAAATTAAAAAAAAATGAAGTTGGAATTTATCTCATAGAAAATCTCATTGGGCTGACTGGCTTAACAGTGAGGACTATCAACTAGTGTTATATAGTGGATATCGTCCTTCAATCTAAATCTGCGGCTCCAAATTTTGACAAAAAAATATCAAAAGTACATGAAAAGATATTTAAATGTTTAACAACATTTTATTGGAAAAGTTGTTGACGTCAACAATATTGTAATTTCCTCAGTCCTTTCTGAGCCTGCTGGATTAAAGAAGTGTCCTCTCCAGTGAAGGAGTAAGACATTTCATTAGTAGTAATTTGATAAGTCTTGGTAAAACCTTTTTGATATAGTTCCCCCAAACTGAGAAATTGAATGACGAATAAGTGGGTGACAAATCCTTCGGCAAGCTGGATGGTTTCCAACTCTGCTTCTCAACAAAACAGAAAAAGAAACTACTTACGTATTCAGCTACTAAGTATTTTAAGTACTAAATACTCAGTATTTAGACAACTTAAAAAAATTTTTATGATAGATCACTATGTAATTCTTAATATATGACCTTAGAAGAAGTTCAAATAACCAAATGAATTGTATATCAAAACTCTTTCTATCTCCTTTTATTTATGTAAAGAGTTTCTCTTTTCTTTGTATGCATTTTTTTTATAGAATGCTGGTTTATTCCAGCTTTCAGTAACATTCATCCATGAACTAATTTTTAAAAACCTTATAAATCGGGCTTCCCTGGTGGCGCAGTGGTTGAGAGTCCGCCTGCCAATGTGGGGGATACCGGTTCGTGCCCCAGTCCGGGAGGATCCCACGTGCCGCAGAGCGGCTGGGCCCGTGAGCCATGGCCGCTGAGCCTGCGCATCTGGAGCCTGTGCTCCACAACGGGAGAGGCCACAACAGTGAGAGGCCCGCGTACCACAAAAAAATAAATAAATAACTAAATAATAAAAAGAGAGAAAACCTTATAAATCTCACTGAGAAATGCATTTTCCATAAAATCTTCTTCTGTTTAATAGTTATTCACCAGAATATATCATTTATTTTTGTCTTTCTAATCTATTATGAATTCATAATCCTTGTAATGTATAACTCTGTATTTAAAAAATTAACACTTAAAGTCTATGGTCAGAGGAAATAAAAAAGAAATTTAAAAATGTTTAATTTTAGTATGCACATGTTTTTATTGTAAAGAAATATGACTTTTTTTTTTTTCTTTTGGCTGCTTGGCTTGCAGGATCTTAGTTCCCCCACCCAGGCCCTCAGCAGTGAAAGTGCGGAGTCCTAACCACTGGACCGCCAGGGAATTCCCAAGAAATATGATTAAAATAACTTTCAAGCATATAAACTACTAATATTAGGAGAAAATTCTATGGAGAAAGTGGAAAGGAAATAAAAGTTGAAGGAGATGAATAATATAAACTTTCCAGTTGTTAAACTTGTACATGTACAAGAACTTGTACCTGTGTTTTTAAATGGATGATGGGGTCAGCAAATTACTAGCATATATAATTTCCATTGGGTACATCTAAAAGAGTTATTAAACATCTGACTTAGATCATTTGCAACTATTTAAAGTGTTGATAAAAGATGGATATCAACTTAAAAATGTGTGAGTGTTGTTTTTGTAAAATTCTGTTTGAGAGTAAATGAGCAAAAATGTTAGAAATTCAGTATTCTAGAGCCTAAAAGAGGGCATTGGATACTTGGGAATGGAAAGAGAGAAGAAGGGTACTGATACTTTTATCATCCTTATTTGAGGGATGCAATGAGGCATTTATCTTGCCTACTATCTGGACAACAGTTGAATCTGTCTCCAATAGCGATTTCTGGTAGAATTCCCAGAGCCATGGAAACACAAAGATAGAATGTCTCATTTATGATCACAATGTTGAGCTTTAGAAAGATTTCAAAGATAAAAATTCTTTGAGATGGAAAACTAATAACGCAAGCCTCAACTATTGTGAGATGTACACTCATAAAAGAAGTACATTATGAATCACTTAGAAAAACTGGTTGCACCATCATATTCATTTTTATTTTCTAGGTTTGACTATTTTCTAATCTTGACTATAAATCGCTAAAACAAGCTGATATCATTCATTTGTTCAGATAACATGTTTAGAGCATTTATATTGTGCCTAGTGTTACATTGGTGCCATGGATTCAGACTGACCACGTAAGAAATACCCTTAATGCAATCACAGCGACAGATAGATTGGTGGATATATGGCTAGAAATTACCTGGAAAGATAGGAGTTAGCTCATAATATGAGAGCTTTGTGTTTAATTCTAAGGAGTTTGAACTTTTATCTTGAAAGCACTGGGGAATCACAGAAAAATTTAAGGAATATGGTAAAATCATATAACTATTTTAGAAAGAATGCTCATTGTAGTAGGAAGGTTGGATTATGGGACAAGGTTTATTCCAGGAGAAAATCATGGTAGTGGATGGATTAGAAGGCAAGACTGGAGTTAGGAAATTGAGTTAGAAGACTACTGCACTGGTCTATACTGCAATCATGACTGGGCTTAATTAATAACAGTAGATAAAAAGCAGAAAGAAATACCGGCTTCCCTGTGGCGCAATGGTTAAGAATCTGCCTGCCAATACAGGGGACACAGGTTTGAGCCCTGGTCCAAGAAGATCCCACATGCCGCCGAGCAACTAAGCCCATGCGCCACAACTACTGAGCCTGTGCTCTAGAGCCTGCAAGACACAACTACTGAACCTGCGTGCCACAACTACTGAAGCCCACGTGCCTAGAGCCTGTGCTCTGCAACAAGAGAAGCCACCACAAAGAGAAGCCTGTGCACTGCAATGAAGAGTACCCTCCGCTCGCCACAACTAGAGAAAGCCCGTGCACAGTAATGAAGACCCAACACTGCCAAAAATAAACAAATAAAATAAATAAAATTTAAAAAAAAGTAGAAATAAATATTTAGGAGACAGGTTCACAGGCTTGTGTGACAGACATAGAAGTATGGGTAAACGACTTAGAGGCTGTCCAAAAACAATAACTGTAGTTAGAGTTTACCGAGGGAGGATGTGAAAAGTCACAAAGAGCAAGTGTGGTAATACCAGTATTCATGTCAGAAAAGAGGGGCCACAAACGAGATGGGGAAAGAATGTGTAGATCACAGCAGAGAAAGCAAAACAAAATTATGCTCTAAAAACAGGATTGGCTGTATAATCTGTGGGATCTCTTGTCCAAAAATTATTAAGAATTTCAAGATGGCAACAGCAGAGCCAAGCATGAGGCCCTGAGTATGGGGCCCTGTGCCACCGTTCAGGTCACATCCTCATGAAGCCAGCCCTTCCTAAAAGCCAGGTAGGTGAGAGTGGCTGGGTCATATCTCAATAAAGTGGGAGTGGTCAACAGTACCAAATGATGCAGAGAAGTGAGAAGGATGAGGATAGAAAAGTGTCCATTGGCTTGGCAGGTAGGTCAAGGATAGTTTTAACAAGAACAAATTCAGTGGAGTAGTGGTAGAAAGGAGATGAAATATTTTTAAAATCCTAGTAAGATAAATAGAGTAGAAAGAGAAACTTTCCATCTAAGCCTACATTAAATAAAATATCCAGGTGGAGCCTATTTTTGGGGGGGGTTACATTCTTTGCAAAGGTCTTCAGTGATGGAGCAATATGATCTCAAGACCAACTTAACCCTTTTATTATATAACTAACTACATAATAAACATGAAGGCCACAAACAGCAGGGAATAGTGAGATTTCTATGGGCATAATGGCCAGAATGTCATTCTGGAACTTTCTTCTCAGAATTAGTTGTCAGCACAATGATGATAAGCATAAAGAAAGAACCAGAGATGGAGGATAAAAAGAGAACTTATTCCAGGTATGGCATTTTTCTGGGGAAAGACTTTCTGTTTTATTTCATGAGAAAATGAAATTATTGTATTATAAATTAAATAATGTATATTGTCTAATCACTCATTAGTAGTATAAAGTTGTTAGTTGTTAGGATGCTAGTAATTCATTAGATTTTAAAAATTAATGGAAAAGCACTGGGACTTCCCTGGTGGCACAGTGGATAAGACTCTGTGCTCTCAATGCAGGGGGCGTGGGTTCGATCCCACGCACATCCCCTAACTAAGAGTCTGCATGCCGCAACTAAGGAGCCCGCCTGCCACAACTAACACCCAGTGCAACCAAAAAAAAAAAAAAAAAAAAAAAATTAATGGAAAAGCACTAACAAATGAAATGTAAATATTTAAACATTAAAGAGGAGGAGGTGTGGGGTTGTTATTTTCTTTCTTACTAAAAATTACACTAATAAGGAGTACTATATGACAAAGTTTAGATTTAACAAGGCAAAATTAAGTTACTTGGTTTGAAGGATATGTGACAGGTAGAAATAATGCATCCCTCCCCCCAAAACTGGCCCTTCTTTTCCTGCTTACATAGCTCTCATAATAAGTGACTGGGGATTCCAGGATCAGGATCCACTGGAGACTCATTATCCACTGGGCTCCTCTAACCAAAAGACCTTATTAGTGTTTTACTGTTGTCTAAAAATTACCACAAATTTAGCAGCTTAAAACAGTACCCATTAAATGATCTGTTCTATGAACTAAATGTAAAATATTTATAAATGAAGATGCATTTTAAGTGTCTATAAAATGATACTATAACTAGAGCATGGACATTTTATAAGTATTTAAGAATTTAGAGGAAAAGTAATAAAGGTCCTTTGGTATACAAAAACAAAAAAAAAAACAGCATCCATTTATTATTTCAAGGTCTTGTCAGTCAGAAATCTGGGCACATTACAGCTGAGAACACTGCAGTTCTCGTGTGAGGCCTGGGGGGACTCCTTCAAGGCCCATTCAGGTTGTTGGCAGAATTCCATATATAGGACCAAGGTTGCCAATTTTCTTGGTAGCTGTTGGCTGGGGAACACTCTCAGATCCTAGATGTCAACCACAGTTTCTTGCCGTGTGGTCTCTGTAGACAGTTCCTGACATGGATGTTTGTGTCCAGGCCAGCAGGGGCATGTGTCTCTGACTTCCTGAAGGGCTGAGCCCTTTTAAGGATTCACATGTTTAGGTCCGGCCCAACCGGATAATCTCCCTTTGGATTCAAAGACAACTGATTAGAAACCTGGTCACAGGAAGATATCCTATCATATTCATGGATTCTGCCCACACTCAAGGCGAGGAGATTTTACAAACTGTGTTTACCACAGGGTGGGAATCTTGGGGGCTGTCTTAGAATTCTGCCTACCACACAACTTCCCCATAACTGCCCAAGGAGGGGCTGGACAAATGGCCCAAGACAGCGTGACTCCTTCTCTCCCTCCACCCTCCAGGTGTCTTGCCTCTGGGGGCTCCAATTTTCTCCTCACCATCTGCTCACTCTCTTGAGAGCCTGAATTTTATTGCAGTTCTCCTCATGTGAAAAATATTGAGGCATCAAAGCATTGAGACCTTTCTCTCAGGAGATTTCCTTTCATTTGGTTCTTCTTAAAAAAGCTTTGTGTGTGCATGGAACCATATTGCTTGCAAATGAGACCAAAATCCAAACAGCTTGAAAAAGTACACAATGAAAAATCTCTCCCACCTCCATATTCTGCCCTCTGTCTCCCAAATTCTTTTTCTCAGACTAACAGGTATACAGTTCCATTTCTTGGATCTCTTTGTAGATAGTTCATGCATTAACAGACATTTTTCCCCCCTACAAATATAGCATTTTTGTTCTGCACTTTGGTTTTTTGCTTTAGTGATGCATCCATCAGATCTTTCCACATAGATCTAAGTTGTTTTAACTGCAGATGCTTGACCCCCAAATAGGGAGAAAGTGAAGTCTAGGCTAGTTTTCCTTCATTCTCAATACTTTGGGCCTACTCCTGTCTCCCATTTAGCAGATAATGGGAAAAGAGCTAAGTGAGTTATCTCAGTTGATTCTGAATGTTTTCACAGGTTTGCAGAGAGCATCAGCCCTGAGATGGGACACTCCTGAACTGAGTCACTCTGAATCTGAACATTTTAGCTGGGCCTGGGAGAGTTAGATGAGTCTGTATCCAAGGTGCTTAGAGTGCACCGAGCACAAGGCGAGTATCATATAACCCAGTTGCCACAAGGCAACGCAAAAAAGCAACACTTTCTATTTTTTTTCTATAGTGTGCAATTGTATTACCACAAATTAGCTTCTTCTATTTTTGATTTTTAAGTGAAATACAGTAGGCTTTCAGGTATATCAGCTTAGTTATGGGCTAGTGAAAGTATCTAAAAGCAGTTTTTTAGATTGTTTCCATGGACAAATATTTTTGTAATTCCAAACATGGAAGTAACTGAATTAGAAATTATGTTGCAACCCATATCATGGAGGTGAGTGGTAGTGATAGAAGGGGAAATAGTTACTGAAGGGGACATCATCAATTGAATATGAGAGCTGAGACAAAATTTTACTTTATTGTTTAACATTAATACGATTTGGAAATTTCAAATTGTTCAAAGCTAGATAGAAATTTATTGGATTGTAGGCATTTTATGTTATTTCCAGATTATATGATTCATCACTAATTCAGATAGTAAATCCCTCTTTTTTTTGGTATCAACAATATAGATGCCTAGTGTTTCTTCTGTTTTGCTTTGATAAACAATTCTGGTCTGACCTTTGAGGTACCATTTCTCTGAAGGGTTCCTTTTAATCTCTCTAATTAGCAGCCTAGGAATACTTAAACCCTCCAGAAAGCATTTAGCTTACTCCATATATACCCAGCAACACTCACAGCATTTGGCTGTGTCAAGTGAAGTTAACCAAGCTTTAAAGCCATCCAAAGCCTTCCTTCATTAAACTCACAGGAAAGGAGTCTATCCACATTCCGTGTAATTTAAAAGATGTTGAAAACTCATGAGCAGTTCTGAGTGCAAGAGAAAGTTCTTGAAACTTCAAAATCAAAGAACGGGTTTGTCAAAATGACACAACCGCATCGAAACCAAAACAAAAATTGTTTTGCTCCTTTCCGAAACGGAAATCTGCAAATAAGAGGCCCTAAAAAGTGCTTTTCAGTAGGTATGTTCTCATCAGCACATGCGTGATGGTAGCACATGCTGGAATCCTTACATTTCTTCAGACTGATGTTACTTTGGCTGAAGTATTTTCACACGGGCTTTTAGTAATTCTCTTGCTTTCAGAGAAATCACAGGCTGAGATGAGGATATTTTATAAACCTCTTCCTGTAATATCTAGTAAACTTTCATCACATAAAGTCCTATTGTGTTCCTTTAACAGCAAAGACATTTTCATTATCAAAGAACGATGTTCATGTTTCTCTGTAAATGCTACTGTTACTGTATTTAAACTTTGATCTTGAATAACAGTAAAAAAAGTAAAATCTGTAGTAGAATTGTAAAATAATCTCTTCTATTAAAAATGTTTCTAGTGGTTTTACACAAACAGAAACAGTAACAAAATGAAGCAATTATTACAGAGTACTTTGCCTAATTTACATATTAGTGATTTAAAATCTATTAAAATTGAAGTACAGTTGACTTAGTATATGAGTTTCAGGTGTACAACATAGTGATTCGATATTGTTATATTTTATGAAATGATCACCATGATAAGTCCAGTTACCATTTCTCACCAAAGTTATTACAATATTGTTGACGGTATTCCCTATCTTGTATGTTACATCTCTGTGACTTCTTTATTTTATAACTGCAGGTTTGTACCTCTTTATCCCCTTTCCCTATTTTGTCCACCTTCCCATACCCCTCTCCCCTGACAACTACCTGTATGGTTTCTGTATCTATGAATCTGTTTCTGTTTTGTTTTGTTTGTTCACTTTTTTTTTAGATTCCACATATAAATGAAATCATACAGTATCGATCTTTCTCTGTCTGACTTATTCCATGTAGCATAATGCCCTCTAAGTCTATTCATGTTGTCATAAATGGCAAGATTTCATTCTTTTTATGGATAATATAACATTGTATATATTTACCATATCTTCTTTATCCATTCATCTATCGGTGGACACTTAGGTTGTTTCTATATCTTGGTTATTGTAATAATGCTGCAGTGAACATTGGGGTGCATATACAATTTCAAATTCGTGTTTTCCCTTCCTTTGGATCAATACCCCAGAAGAATGGAATTGTTGAATCATATGGTAGTTTTATTTTTAATTGTTTGTGGACTCTCCATACTGTTTTCCATAGTGGCTGCACCAATTTACATTCCTACCAACAGTGCAGGAGGGTTTCCTTTTCTCCAAATTCTTGCCAATATTTATTTGTCTTTTTGATAATAGCCATCCTGACAGATGTGAGGTGATATCTCATTGTAGTTTTGATTTGCATTTCCCTGATGATTAGTGATGCTGAGCATCTTTTCATGTGCCTGTTGGCCATCTGTATTATCTTCTTTGGAAGAATGTCTACTCAGGTCTTCTACCCTTTCTTTAATGTTAGTTTTTTTGATGTTAGTTGTATGAGTTCTTTGTATATTTTGAATACAAACTCCTTATCAGATATATCATTTGCAAATATTTTCTCCCATTGAGTATGTTGCCTTTTTGTTTTGTGATGGTTTCCTTCACTGAGTGAAAGCTTTTTAGCTTGATGTACCTTCATTTGTTTATTTTTGCTATTGTTGCCCTTGCCTGAGGGGACAGACACCCCCAAAATATTGCTAAGACCAATGTCAAAGAGTACACTGCCTATGTTTTCTTTTAGGTTTCAGGTCTTACATTTAAGTCTTTAATCCATCCTGAGTTTATTTTTGTCTATGGTGTAAGAAAGTGGTCTAGTTCTATTCTTTTGCATGTAGCTATCCAGTTTTCCCAACACAATTTATTGAAGAAACTGTCTTTCCCCCATTGCATATTCTTGCCTCCTTTGTCTAGATTAATTGACCATAGGTGCATGGGTTTATTTCTGGACTCTATTCTGTTCCATTGATCTGTGTCTGTTTTTGTGCCAGTGCTATACTGTTTTGATTATAAAGCTTTGTAGCATAGTTTGAAACCAGGAGCAGGTAGCCGCCACCAACTGTCCCTTCAAACCTTTAAGGAACAGAAACTTTTCATATGTGCACTCTTGGCTGTTTCTCAACTTGCACAAGCCATTTTCAGTTCAAGGCCCATTGTTTTCAACCAGTTGTCAGAGGGTGAAAACCATTACTGAGATTAGATACTGATCTGGAATTGAAGGCTTATTCAAATTTCATTTTGGGTCATTTAGTAAATCAAATAAGTCATCTTAAAGGAAAGAGAAAAATGGAATAATGTTCAGCATCATGAATTTTAACAGTTGTTGCATCTTCTCGATTAGTGTTATCGATAACACCTACTTAAATAGTCCTTTGCAGTTTATAAAGCATTTTCACATCTCATTTAATTTTAAAGGTTAGAGATCAGAAACTTCAATTCCGGTAATACTATTTCATTGTGTGAGCTTATTGGTGTAGTCAAATTGCATGTCTTATCTTCCACCTGCTCTAATGTTCTTTGACTGAAAGAAGATACTGTGACTGTCTTTCAGGGGAGAAATAGTAAGTGTTGATGATTAACGAACAAAATTGCAGCCTTACAGGAATCTGCCTCACTTATAGATGCACCGGTCCTTCCTCATGCTTATGGTTCTTGATTACATGTAACTTTGAGAGTTCAATACTTAACCCCTCCTCAGAACCTCTTTATCAAGTGGTGACGCAGCAAGCATCACTGTTATTTTATTACCAGTGAAACAGACCCATAAACAAGCCCTCTCCTGAAGTCAAGGATGGAACCCAGACAAATGAGCGGCTTCCATCAGACATTTACCAGAGTTGGTGGGCGGTTTCCCAAGCTTTGAAGTAAGTAAGCCAGTATGACCTCGATCACCAGAAGCTTTGTCCCCCCCACTGCTGTTCTCAGCCCTTTTTCTCTTCATACAGTCTCCTGTCTCCCTCTAGACACCTATTGTCTTTATGCTCTCTCCACCTTTAGTTCATCCCAGATCTTCTCCCTGAGGCAGGAAAATAGTATCATCTTATTTACTCTAAGCTATAAAGGACTCCTGGGAGGTTGTTTCCTGTTGCATCAGGTACTAGCCCTTACTTTTGGAACCCGAGACCCTGGGTGTTGAGTGAGGACTGCCTTCAGGTAGATGGGGAGACAGGGAGCGCCTGGATGCTCGGGTGTAAGGTGAGGGCACCATGGGTACCAGGAGGCTGATCAGGAGCTCTGGAGCAAGTTCTGCCTCTTCCTCGCTCAGAAACTTAATCACTCTCTGGGCCTCAGTTGACTCACCTGTAAAGTGGACCTACTCTCCCGACTGTGAGGATTGCATAAGAATAACGTGCGCCCCGCACCTGTCTTGCTTGATGGTTAATTCAACACCTCGCCTCTCCCCACGCTGGTCCCAGGCCAACACTCCCAGTGTGTGGGGGGAAGTCGCCCTTAATGTTGAAGTGATTCAGTCCCCTTTTCAAAATCCGGCTCGAAAGCCACGCCCTCTTCGGAAGGGCCCTCGTTTGGGAGGTGGGGTCCTCGCCGGCTTACCTCGCATCCCACCCGGCCTGGAGGCTGGGATTTCTGGTCTGACAGGGCAGCGTCGGACACGGAGAAGGCAGGGGGAGGAGTGGGGCTGGCAAGGCCGGGGTGGAGTCTGGGAATCTCCGCGCTTTCGGAATTAAGGGCTCAGCGGAAGGGCGCACTCGGCCGGCCGACAGAAGGAGTCGCCGTGCGCGCCGCCGCGTCTGAAAGCCGCAGCCCCCCGCGGCCCCAGCTGGGTTGCGTCTGCGTCCCTCTCTCCCCGCTCGGCCCTGTCCCTCCGCTTCGGCTCACATCTGCTCCCCCTCCTCGCACCGCAGACCGCAGTGGCGGCGGCGCGGCCGGCGGGCGGAGACCACCCCTCGATCCAGGGCCTCCTCCAGGTCGCGTCCTTTGACCTCGTGCCTAGCCCGGAAAGCAAAGGGAAGTTCACGGACTCTGGGACCCCAAGGTACCTGTCTAGGGGAGGTCTGGGGTGTAAAGTGGAGACTGCGTCTTTTCTGTTTATCGCCCGGAGAGGGAAGCTTTGTCGAGGGGTCTTCCGGGGCGTTGCGTAGAGTCATCTGCCCCTCCCGCGGACTCGGCTGCGGGCAGACGCTTGAGCGATTATTTACGGCGTGATCCCAAACTATAGGAATATTTATAAATGGAGCGAGGGAGCACTGAAAGGAAATACTGGAGATGGGTTTTCCTTGTACTTTCCTGTGCTTTGCAAAGTTTTTTTCCCTCCTCTAGTCAGTAAACAAAAAGGAATTCCATTTATGAAGTGTAGCTCACCGAGCGGTTGCATGTAGACCTGCATTGCTTCAGCCTATTTGGTTAGGAAAATAACGTAATCCGTTGTTTCCTGGGACTTTCTCCAGCTTTCAGATTGAAAGGAGGAATTTCCCAAATTTTCTAGAGCGAGAATACACCCTGAGCCTCGCAGCGGAAGTCCGCAGCCACGGAGAACCGGACTCTGCAATGTTGGCTGGCTACAAGGCACAGTGGGAGAAAGAAGACATCGTCTCTGGAAAAAACAGAGCTTTACTAAGGTTTTTGTCCTGTTGATTTTGGTTTTCACGACTCCTTTAGCAAGACCTGTTACTTAAGTAAGTATTGATTCTGCTGAACAATAGCGTTCACGGATGTCTTCAAAACCACACTACAGGGTGATGACCTGGTGAGGGGGGTCAGGATAGTTGTCTTTTGCTGTGCTTCCAAGTTTCTCTTCCCTTCCTATTAGCTCAGTGCCAGCAAAGTTATTGTAGTTCATTTGTTAACACAAATATTACTGTATGTCAGACATCATTACAGTGTTTTACAGCTTTTTGATGTCAGAGATCATGGTTTAAACCCACTTTGATGATAATCTCCAACTCCATTTAGTTCCATAAAAATCAGATGGTTTGTGACTTTGTAAAGAAAATATTTGTTATATGTTTGAACAGATATTAGATGCACATGGTATAAAATTCCGAAAGTACAGAGTGTGCAGTGACAAGTCTCCTTTCCACCGTCAATCCCAGTTTCCCTCTCCATAGGTAACCACTGATACCACTATATAAGCTCATTGTTACTGTTTCTTTGATAACTTAGGCCAAACAGATTTGAAAAAGCTGCTTTTGAGCACCTGCACGCTAGTGACTTTTTAAATAAAAAATCCAACAATTTTATTATTTTAGGTTTTTTTTTGTTAGTTTCTGTCTTTTCTGTTTTTCTACTGACCACTCTGAAATGTCAGATTCAGGTCACTTTGTAGAGGGAACTTGCAGCTCTGCAAACTAATGAATGTTAGTTTCTGAGTTCCTTGAGGTCAGATACCATGGTTTCCTAAATTTTGGAGCTCCCTAACAACCCGCCATAATTATTAGTGACCTGCCAACATCCATACACGAAGGCTTAAGGTTAACTGATAATCGAAGTAACCTGGTGCTTCACAGCCTCTTCCTCTTATGAGGAGCCAGTAACTGTGTTTGCCTCCCCAACGCTAGATTCTAGGTTGGTGTCCTGCTAGTTCTGACAGACACCTCCGTGGCCCTCTTCTCTACTGGTTAGCTGCTATAGTTTGTGAAGTAACTGGTATTTGGGAGTAATGTTTGTAGTGGGCAAGAGAGAGGGTGCATTTCTGTTGTGTGAATCCTGCCTTTGACACTGTCTTTGTGACCTGGGTTACTTAGATAAACCCTCTGAGACTTAGCTCCCTCATCTGTGAAGCGGTGATTCACAGCGTTATTTTGAAAATTAAGTAAGACAGTACGTATAAAGGGCTAGCCCTGTACCTGGCACATGAAAGGCATACAGTAAGTAGCAGCCTTTGTTACTGTCAGGCTTTGTTATCATTTCATACATTCATAAGATAGGTGAGTACATGTGTCAGGGTACCTTATGGCTCAGTAACACCTTACAAGAAGGGTTAATTTTTGCTTATATTATGAGTCTCTATGGCTCTGTCTTTGGCCCTTCCCTCTGGGAGCCCACGCTGAGCTGCTACTTTTGTGGAGCACCGAGGTGGCACACGGAAAGAGAAGAGGCAGGTCTATCTACACAGTGGTTTTTAAAACCTGCGCTCGGAAATAAGCATCATGTTACTTCCATTCACATTTCGTTGATATGGTTGTCACTGGAGTGGGAAGTATCATCTTTCTAAAGGGGCAGAACCAGTAGAGATAGGCCTGGTAGTGAGGGGCAGCAAATACTTGATAGTAACACAGGTTACAATTGTGAACCCAGAAGTTCATCAAAAGCTTAGAATTGAGTCACCCCAAGACACTTATAGCCACTGATTTATAAGCCGGAATGCCAAATTTTCCTTTAATATATCTCCCCTGGGTACTAGGCATAACAGCCTGTACGGGGCAAAATTTTCTTGATGGTGGATTTTCTCAAAAGACTGAATTAATTCTAAGCTACTAGGTTACATAAAAAACACAAAAACACAAATTTGGGTGTTACCAAAAGACTGTATCCAGAATATACCATGTTTTAAAATCCAGGTCTCCTTTTGGAACTGTTACTGTCCAAAGTCCAAGAATGAATTAGAGTGATGGCAGTGTATCCTAGACAAGGTGGAAATCATGACAGATTCTTGCTCTTTCTTTTTTTTTTTTTTTGCTGTACGCGGGCCTCTCACTGCTGTGGCCTCTCCTGTTGCGGAGCACAGGCTCCGGACGCGCAGGCTCAGCGGCCGTGGCTCACGGGACCAGCTGCTCCGCGGCATGTGGGATCCTCCCGGACCGGGGCATGAACCCGTGTCCCCTGCATCGGCATGTGGACTCTCAACCACTGCGCCACCAGGGAAGCCCTTGCTCTTTCTTTTTAGGCTCTTTACTTGTTATCAGCTAATTGTTTTCCTGTCAACCATTAATTGCATCATCTCATGATTTATTATATTTATTCTAAGCTGTTTCTTGAATAACGACTTTATTATTGTAATTAAAGTATTTTCAAATCATGGTGATTAACCAGTTCTACCCACTGTGTGTTAATTCTTGCTGCCTTTGGTTTCATAGTAATTTTTATCACCCTTGCTCCAAGATTCTGAGCATTCCTTTCTCTTTTTCTGCTTATAGCTGGACATTTGTTGCTTGGGTAAGGCAATATGGTAAAATAATGTCCAAAAAGAACCTATTATGAAAGTAAATTTAAAACTAAAAATACGTTTCTAAATCAATAAAAAAGAAATTTTGCTTAGTTATTTGTTAAGTAATTGAATAAACTGAGTTTGATTTTTTGCAACACAACTTTGAAAAACAGAAGATTGTATTTTAAAAGTAAACAGTAGCAAGCATGGAAAGAAAAGGAAAACATTGTTTTTTTCTTTTTAACCAGCATAATTTTGATACCAGTATCTAATATAGATGGCAAACAAAAACCAATAAAACTACAAATCAACTTCGCTTAAGGCTATTGCTCCCCAAACCCCACTGTAAATACTGTATAGTATTTAAGGAATGCAGGGAGCACTCAGCATCACTCTACCAACTGGTATAATTTACTACCACACTAGATTAAAGGAATTCTATGCAGCTGTTTAAGATTGAGGTATATTTATATGTATAGATATGGAAAAAATCACCCATTTGTGTTACTAATTGAAAAATACAAGGTCTAGAACTAAATACAGTATGTTCCTATTTGTGTAAGAAATTTTTTTCTCTCTGTGTAGAAATGTGTTATGTGTCTTTGAGTGCACACAGTTTTGCTTGAGGTGTAAAGAAGACTTCTGTAAGGATAAAAGCAACATAGTGGTTGACTCTAGAAGAATAAAAAACGGATTAGGGTGGAGGGAAGATACTTAAAAAAATCCTTTTTAAGTGTTTGAATTTTTAAATCATGTGCGTGTAATTCTTTTAAAATAAATTGGTTTTAAAATGGCAGCTTTGGGTCAAAATAACCTCTCATAGATTTTAATAATTAATTCTGTCTGTTTTACTGCTTAAACTACTCCACTGATTATTAAAGGTACATATAGTGAGTTGGAGGTGGAGGGCACCACGGGGCCGTGCACTCTAGAGGGATGGGTTAACAGCAGTTAGATTGAGCTGCTTATGGCTAATGACAGTTTGTCCAGTCATTAGGAACCATTGACAAAAATGAATAATTCCAGTACAAGTACAGACTATGATATTTAGAACTACCTCATGGAGATATTTTTTTTTAAATAAAAAGTGTGTAATGTCTAAATTAAAAAATTATAGGATAAAGTAAACTTTTAAAGCATTTACTATTTTTAACCCTTTACCGCCTAGAAATCTAAGTCAGGATATAAAGGACAAATGTTGCAGTTATTTGTATATAACTTTTACATGTCTTTAATCAGGATAATACATAATACCTCAAAAGTCACAGAAGCCCATACCTGAGTGTGGTAGTTATTCATCTTGTTCCACCCAAAACAATAGAAAATTCATAATACATTAAGTTTTAATTCAGTTAATAAACTGTAGGTTTTCTTCATGTGTATATCTTCATTTCTTTATTCCTGATTTTCTGTTTAAAGTACAGCTGTCATGTTTGGTCTGGGACCAAGTCACTCTATTTAAATGAAAAAGGAACGGAAGTTTCTTTATGCTCCCCCCAAATTACTTTATCAATAGTCATTCCTTGTTATTGTCCAGATTATATGTATGGTCTTACTGTCAAACTAGAAATGAAGAATAGAGAGGAAAAAGTAATGCACCAGTTCATATGGGGTTTGGTATAAGATTTCACATATCTACTCATTAACTGAAAGTATCCTGCCTATGTATTGTTTTCTTAAAGTCTAAATAAATCAGAAGATTTTCATCAAAATATTAGAATCAAAGATGTCAATGCCTGATGTATGGGAGTGAACTAATGTGCTGACTTGATTGTTGCAGGCGGGTCAGATTCTGGTGTACGTCATGTCTGATTTCGAAGATGCCGACACAGAAGAGACAGTAACTTGTCTCCAGATGACTGTTTACCATCCTGGCCACCAGCAAAATGGAATATTCCAATCAATAAGGTTTTTTAACCGAGAAAAACTCCCCTCCAGCGAAGTGGTGAAATTTGGCCGAAATTCCAACACCTGTCATTATACCTTTAAGGACAAACAGGTTTCCCGAGTTCAGTTTTCTTTGCAGCTATTTAAAAAGTTTGATAGCTCAGTTCTCTCTTTTGAAATTAAAAATATGAGTAAGAAGACCAAACTGATTGTGGACAACAAGGAGCTGGGCTACCTAAATAAAATGGACCTGCCACACAAATGCCTCGTTAGGTTTGGGGACTATCAGTTCCTGATGGAGAAGGAAGATGGAGAGTCATTACAATTTTTTGAGATTGAATTTTCTTTGTCGACAAGACCACTCTTGCAAGAAAACAACTGGCTGCCACAGAAGCGCATACCTGAGTGTGGCAGTTATTCATCCTGTTCCACCCAAAACAATTCTCCTATAGAAATGGGTGAAAATGAATGGTAAACGCACAGGGCTAAGGGAATCATGAAGGATGAAGAACTCTGTAGACACTTTACAGACATTCCACTTATTAAGAGTTTCTTAGTGTAGTATATTACTGTCATCTATTACTTTGTCAAATTTGAGATCTGGTGTTATCATTTGAAGTCTGTAACTTGTGTTAGTCATTGATTTAGTCACCTGTTGCATTGCTGGATATGTGAAGAATTACTGTACATGTACATCTGTGAGCATTAATGTACAAATAGTATCCTTTGTGATGAAGGAATAGTATTCTCAAAATATGGTTATGTTACTTTCTTCTTATGCCTGATTTTGGTCCTATGTTTTATATTGTTTCATTTTGGTTTGTAAGTTTTGGTTTGGTCATATTATTTCACAGTAGTCATTTGTTTTCAAGGTCAGGGCTACAAACAAGTTATTATGGGTGTTGTAGCCTGTTGGTACTTGTACCAGAGCATTGGAACAGAGCATCATGTTTTTTAGTGTGTCATTGTGGTTTTAATATGGGAAGACTTATTTGAGCAATAATACCTTGATTTTCTGTTTTTTTTCTCTATAGACTTGTACTGTTTATTCCCAAGAATACCGCTTTCCTTATCTGTATTCAGTATCTAAAACCAATATTTTAAACATTCTAACAAACCACTGTGTTAAGCTTAGAATTCTTTTTCTTTTTCCTTTTTTTTGGCTGCACCACATGGCTTGTGGGATCTTAGTTCCCGACCAGGGATTGAACCCCGGCCTCTGGCAGTGGAAGTGCCGACTCCTAACCACTGGACTGCCAGGGATTCCCAATTTTTCATTTTTATTACCAAATTTTAAATAGTTTTTTATGTACTACAGAGTTTTAAATTCCATGAATTCAAAATTTTAGCAGCATCCATATATGTAATAAAGTCAAAGTTTAATTCTCTAACCATTTTCTTTGAAACTCTGAAGAAAGGGAGGAACTGTTTTTAGACTGCTCTTAAGGGAGGACTGCAGTAGGCCGCAGGCAGAGGCTGTGGCTGGGGATTCAGACACATCCAGCTGTGCCCCTCAATGTATATTGGCTCCATTATTTGTTCCTCACCCCGCATGGAGGCACATGGCCACCAGTAGCTCCCAAGTTCTATATGTTACCGATCACCCACCCAAAGAGAACCTTATCTTCCAATTCCAGTCCAAGAGAAGGGTCAGCTTGTGTCAGGTGCCCACCCATCTACCAACCAACTTGGCACAGGTCACGTTAAATAATGGCTGCTCCAGTCAGTGACCATGTGGATAAAAAAAGAGTTTTCTCAAAAAATGGCCACAGTGGGGTGTGGGTGAGGGCAAACAAAAATGTTGGTGTTTGATACTAGGTACTGCAGCTAAGTTGTGAGACTCGCTGTTCATCTCTTAAGGACTCACTTGTCCCAGGAAACTGATTTTTCTTGGGCTCTTTAAGTAAAGGGGTGTATTAATTGGTGCCAGTGTTACAGTCATAGGCAGTCTCTTCTTGAACCTGCAACTTTATGACAAGGGGGTGCTTTCCAATGGTGGAATCTCATATGCTATGTGATTATATAACCATATTCTAGAAGATTCTGTCTCTACTATCTACTGCATTGACTGACTTGAAGAAGCATTACTTTTAGGCTCTAACATGAGTGTAGTATTAATTTTAATATGCCCTGTGGAAAAATTAGCTATAATCTTTACTACTAGGAGATAACTGTTGTTCACATTTTGTGTGTATATATTTAGTAGCTGATTCCATGTTATCTCATGGCCCTTTTAACATTTCCAGTTCTCTAACACTTGTTTAATTCCTTACAGTAATTGTTATCATCTGTTAAAATAACAGGTAAGGTTACTATTTTACTTTCTGGAGCCTGATTGAAACAATTAGATCTTCCATTTCAGGTGATGACGGAGGATAAGCACTTGGAAAATTGTGATTGGAATTTACTGGGCTTCTAGTTGGTATGAGTTGTACCCAAGTCCAATCACTCATCATTCTACTAAACAACCTACATGAAAATATTTATTTGGCCAGGTATCTCTCTAAGCGATGCATTTAGGGCAGGGACACTGGTGAAAAAAATAGGAAAGCAGTGGTTTTAGCACTGATGCTGGTTTCAACATTTTGTTGCTGGTGGAAGGCCACTGAGGGACTAGAGATGAGCCAGTTTGGCATTGCTTACTAGCATCTTCATAGAAGAGATCATCGCGAGATGCAGGGGAACACAACGGCTTTCTTAATACTGTTAGTGGAATCATTTCTCAAAAACCCAAATCAAGGTAGTAATATTTTAAAACAGGAAACTTCTGGGGTTAGACAGTCAAAATAAGGTGTGACATGGGAATTCCCTGGCGGTCCCGTGGTTAGGACTCCACGCTTCGGCGCAGGTTCAATCCCTGGTCTGGGAACTAAGATCCCCACAAGTTGCACAATGCTCCAATTACTGGAAAGAAAAATAAAAGCAGGCATAATTCCTGGTTATACCATTTTAAAAGTTCTAGCATCTTAAAACCCTCACACAACTCCACATACCCTCCAGTTACCCCATTTCTCTGCTCTGACCGCAACTTTTCAAATAATTGTCTACACTGGCCATTCTTTATTCTTCACCCCTTACAAGATACATCTCAGTTTCCATCCCTTCATTTGAAAAAATGGAACATGCAATATTCATGTTCCCAAGCCCAGCTGATGCACCTGCCCTTTCTCTCAGTGCCCAAGCAGCATTTGATATCATTGACTCCTCTCTTTCTGGCTATGGTGACACCACATTCTTTGGTTCCTCGAATTCCTCCCCTATCTGCTTCTTTTGGCCTGTTCTCTACCCCCGACTTCTGAAGGGCAACACTTAATTGGGCTTCTCTGCCTGTCTGCTTCCTCAGGGAGATCTCAGCTGGAATAATTACTTAAATTACTATTTACCTACTACTGACTCCTAAACTTGTACCTATTCTTCTCTGAGCTGTAGACATATATCCCATCACCTACTTGGCAGACATCTTCATTCAGGTTTTTTTTAAAATAAATACCTCAAATTTAACTTTACAAAACAGAGCTCTTAATTTCCTCCAATTTCCCAAACCTGTTCCTCCCACTACATTTATTAAGTCAGAAACCAATAAGTTATCATCAAGAGTAGCTGTAGCTGCTAGTTTGGCTGTCATACTTCCATAGATTTGGCCAACAGAAAAGCAATGAAATCCAATAGATTTAGACAGTTTATTACTTACACAAACAGAAAAAGCAGGACCAGTGAGGAGTCAGTGTCCCACATCCCTGGTCGCTAGGGATGTCCGGAGCTAACACTGAACCGAGGGGGCCAGATGACAAATGCCTTCAGTGGAGGGTAGCTCTGTTACTGAGGAGCTAACTCTAAACTCCAACCAAGCAGTCTTGTTAGCCTACATCTGTACCTGAATGCGGGTGAGGCGAACATCCCTTGCCTTGCTGGAACCAGGGAGTGGGATGAGAAACTGCCTCATGGCAGTCTTCTGCAAGCCAGGGAGGCAGATGATAAATGGCCTTGTGGTGGCTCCTCTAAGACTGCCTGTCTTGCCATGTTCCAGGAAGGATCGTAGGGGTTCCTGTCAAGACCTGGGTCAGGCTATGGTTGAGTGTTGGCTATGCAGATATGCAAAGTGAGCAAGGTCGCCAGGGCACCATGCTGAATGCATTACCCTACAGTTAATGGGCAGAGGATCTGAAGACGTTTTTTCCAAAGAAGACATACAGATGGCTAACAGGCCATAAAAGGATGCTCAACATTAATCATTAGGGAAATGCAAGTCAAAACCACAATGAGGTATCACCTCACATCTGTCAGGATGGCTATTATCGAAAAGACAGCAAATAACAAGTGTTGGCAAAGATGTATAGAAAACGGAACCCTTGTGCACTGTTGGTAGAAATGTAAATTGGTGCAGCCACTATGGAAAACAGTATGGAGATTCCTCAAAAAAATTAGAAATAGGGCTTCCCTGGTGGCGCAGTGGTTGAGAGTCCACCTGCCGATGCAGGGGACACGGGTTCATGCCCCAGTCCGGGAAGATCCCACATGCCGTGGAGCGGCTGGGCCCGTGAGCCATGGCCGCTGAGCCTGCACGTCCGGAGCCTGTGCTCCACAATGGGAGAGGCCACAACAGTGAGAGCCCCACGTACCGCAAAAAAAAAAAAAAAAAAAATTAGAAATAGAACTACCATATGATTCAGCAGTTCCACTCCTGGGTATTTATCTGAAGAAAACAAAAACACTAATTAGAAAAGATATATACACCCCAACGCTCATTGCAGCATTACTTACAATAGCAGAGATAATGAAAGCACCCAAAGTGCCCATCAATAGATAAGTGGATAAAGAAGACATGGTGTGTGTGTGTGACTATTACTCAGCCATAAAAAAAAATGAAATCTTGCCGTTTGCGACAACACGGGTGGACCTACAGGGTATAATGCTAAATGAAATAAGTTAGAGAAAGACAAATACTGTATGATTTCACTTATATGTGGAATCTAAAAAACAAATGATCAAACATAACAAAAAAGAAAGTTAAAGACAGAGAACAAGTGGTTCCCAAAGGGGAGGCGGGTAAGGGGAGGAAAGAAATAGGTGAGAGAGATTAAGTGGTAAAAACTTCCAGTTGCAAAATAAATGAGTAATGGGTATGAAATGTACAGTGTGGGGAATATAGTCAATAACTATGTAATAATATCTTTGTATGGTGACAGATGGTAACTAGATTTATCGTGGTGATCATTTTGAAATGTATAGAAATACCAAACCACTATGTTGTGTAACATGAACTAACATAGTGTTGTAGGTCAATTGTACTTCAAAAACAGACAAACAAACAAACAAATAGAAAAAGAGATCAGATGTGTAGTTACCAGAGGTGGAGGGTAGGGGGAGAGGGAATTTGGAGGAAGGCAGTCAAAAGGTACAAACTTTCAGTTATAAGATAAATAAGTACTAGGGATGTAATGTACAACATGATAAATATAATTAATACTGCTGTATGTTATATATGAAAGTTAAGAGAGTAAATTCCAAGAGTTCTCATCACAAGAAAAACAAATTTTTTCCTGTTTCTTTAATTTTGTATCTATGAGATGATAGATGTTTATTAAATTTATTGTGATAATCATTTCACAATGTATGTAAGTCAAATCATTATGCTGTATACCTTAAATTTATACAGTGCTCTGTGTCAATTATATCTCAATAAAACTGAAAAAAAATCTTGTTGGTCTACCTCTAAAGGTAATCTGTTCTGCATTCCTATAGCAATTATCAATCCAAGCCACACCATGTCCCACTGGGAGTACTATACATATATCCACTTGTGCCCTCCTACAGCATATTCTCTACATAGCAGCTACAGGAATTTTTCGAAAATGCAAATCTGATCACTGTACACTCTGGCTTACAAAAAGTCAGTGGCTTCCTATTCTACATCAAATAAAATTCACTCTCCCTAACACCCTACCAGATACAGTAGATTCTCCAATATTTGCTGAATAAATGTTATTTCTAGTGTTTTTTATAAACATACAAAGCAAGAAAATTGATATCCTTTTCTTAGCAGTTCAAACACATTTTCAAGTTTAGTTCCATCCTGCTTTACCAATTCATTCTTTTTTGTCTTCATAGCAGATTTAATAAAATAATTACAAGCCAGGAGTCAAAACTGTTGCATGTTTATGGAGTAAAACTAGTAATAATCAAATAATTTATTATAATAATCAAATTATTTAAATGTAAAAATGTGTTTATTCACAATCTTTGAGAAGTTACCATTCCTTCAAAAAATTCTTTATGAACAAAATGCCAAGAAAAATTACAATAGTAGCTTATGCCAAACCAAAAATATACATCTGATGTATACAAACTTTAAAAAGCATAACACAGGCAACGTGAATATAGATTATCTTTAAAATATTTCCAATGACATAGCTACAACTTAAATTATGTTGAGACATAAATAACAGCATTACCTAATATATTTACATATTTAAAGTGTCATATTTATTTCTATGAGATAAAAAAAGGTGACAAAACTATAGATGTCATTGCCCAGCAGTTCAAATATTGAAAGGGCCACATGATATTTTTAAAGTATAGCAAGAACTTTAAATTACTATTTATATCTGGACCTTCCTATATTTTCGAGAACATGCACTGTCATTGTTGCAAGAAAAATAAAAAAAAAACACTAAGGAAAAATTGAAAAACAGTTTGCTTACTAAAGTCATATTCAATCCTCAGCAAAATCAAGACAAGCAATCAGGGAGTGTCTTATATCCTTGGCCTTTTAAATTGATACGTAAACTTTAGAGAAAAGAAAAGTTAACTGTATATCGTAAAATTCAGTTATATATATTGATTTACTTAGTTCCATCCCATTAAAGCATGTTGTATTACAAGGCAAAGGAAAGCTTAATAAAATCAATGGATTCTTTCATTCCAGAAAGGATTTTATTTACTTTGAAATACCCGTATTACCTTTTTCAGGTTTTCCCTTCTTAATAAATCATGCACAGAGAATACATTCTGTGTAAAATCTTTCAAGACCATTCATTGGAAATACAGAATTTTAAAAAATGACAGATAGAAATTTACTATATCAATTAAAGTCAACATTCATTTATAGTGGCACAGAAAAGGAAGTGAAAAACCTAAGTATAGGACTTCCTTGGTGGCGCAGTGGTTGAGAGTCCGCCTGCCGATGCAGGGGACGCGGGTTCGTGCCCCGGTCCGGGAAGATCCCACATGCCGCGGAGCGGCTGGGCCCGTGAGCCATGGCCGCTGAGCCTGCGTGACTGGAGCCTGTGCTCCACAACGCGAGAGGCCACAACAGTGAGAGGCCCATGTACCGCAAAAAAAACAAAAACAAAAAAACAAAACACAAAAAAACCCACCTAAGTATATATATTTTCTTAAATATCTTTTGATTACTCACTTTAAGTGTCCAAACTCTGAAAGATTATCTTAACATATCACATACCTTGTTCAGATTGAGTCAACATTATTATAGTAGGATATGCAACAAGTGTAGAAAGAAACTGATACTTCGGCTTTTCTTTCGGGTCATCTACTCAAATTAATTGTGCTTACTATCACATAATAAAATTTAAGTAAGTCATAGGAATGAATAATGCTGGAAAAGGGAACACTATTCTGAATCTGAATCTGGCAGTCCCTCCTCATGCTCCCTTCACATCTGCTGAGAATTAACACAAAATGCCTTAATACTTTCGCAGTTAGCTACTGAAACAGAGTTAAGAAAGCATTCAAGGTGAAATTAATAAAACTATTTTAAAAGCTGAAAATCTACAAACAGTAAACAGGATTGCTATGAAGAAAAGAGTTAAAGAAATTTAATTAATAACATGACAGAACCATTAAATTGTTTTTGAAAAGCAGAAGGCAGATGATGAAATTGCACTTAAATCTGAAGCAATTCAGATATAACCTATCATTCCTATTCCTTTCTAATAAGCATTTATAACATGTTTCTTACTTCCCCTCTTACAAAAAGGCTCAGCACAACCATTTATACATTCTAGTTGGTTTTAAACATTTGGTCATAACTGATAAACAAGATCACACAATTTTTCCCTACCGTTTTTGTTGATCCACATCATATTGCTTTAGGCCAGAATCAGACAGTTCTAATACAGGATTTACAAATCCAGAATACTCAGAATTGCCATTATCATCCATTTCGGCACTAACAAAATCATTCTCCCACTCCAGCCCGTTGGAATCATCCGAGGCAGATGTAGGATTACTTCCAGTCTTCCTGCTGCTATACTTAAGTGCTGCCTGGAGAATGTCTTCCTCTGTTTTGGAACGTTCTCTCATTGGAAGCATTCGATTCATTCCTATTATATGGGCAGGGTTATTAGAAATCTCAGTAAAGATTTAAAGAGCTATATTAAAAGACAAACTATCAGACTTGATTTGTGAATTAACTTAAAAAGCCAGTCATACGGAAGCCTTTCTTAAGGGAAATGTTAGGGTATAATCCTACAGTGAACATTAATACTCAACAAAGGACAGTTTTATGCAACACTGGTAATCTAGTAAGATGAAATTTCTGAAGAGCCATAAGTAAAGCAGAATGCATGGAGGATTTCAATTGCTATTAGTCTTATACGGCCAAATTAGTGTGTCTGCAAAACTTCTTTCCTACCTAGATGACAATTTCATTTCTCAGAGATAATAGTAACTCTAATGATAATGATAACAATATACACATTTCCAGCACTTACTAGGTTCCAGTTAATGTTGTTTGCACTTGACATATGTTAACTGATTTGATCCTCAACAACTCTATGAAGTTACCTACAGTACTATCATTATCCCCCATTCTGCAGTTGAGGAAACTAGGGCAGAAAGAGGAAAGTGATTTGCCCAAGGTCACATAGCAATAGAAGTAGTGGGGCAAGAAACAGATTCCATGCAGTTTGGCTTCAAAGTCTGTGCTCTTTTGCTAGTCTGACTCTAGTATAACAAAGTAGAGACATTTCTAGGGTAAACTGTTCTAGATCTAATTCTGAACAGAAAGAAACTTATCAGTAAAGTGAGCATCAAAAATCTTTGAAGAAAAAACCATGATTTTGGCAGAAGGAAGAGAGGGAGGACAGAAAAGAAATTTGAATTTGCAAGTGCAGAATCAACACTGCTAATAGAATTAAAATCTAAGAAAAGAGATTATAAGAGAATATCTCTAGACACACCCAATAATTTTGTTTTCTGAGCTTAAAGAATCAGATCCTACAATAATAAAAGAACATTTAAATCTAGGGACTTCCCTGGTGGTCCAGTGGTTAAGACTCCACGCTCTCAATGCAGGGGGCTGGGGTTCGATCCCTGGTCAGGGAACTAGATCTCACATGTTGCAACTAAAGATCCCACATACCACAACTAAGACCTGGTGCAGCCAAATAAATACATTTTAAAAAAATAAATAAAAAAATAAAAATTTTAAAAAGATAAAAAAAAATAAATCTATCACTATTGTCTGTCACTCCCCCAAAATTGCACACTCAACCTAGCAAACTAAATCATCCTTATAGACACAATAAAAATATGAGCTGGAGACTAATATAAGTTTGTGGATTTGTATTTAATTGAATAATATGTCTAAAGGAAGCTGGATTAGACATCATCAGGTTTCTAGAGGGTTCTGTCCTCTACCTAGTCTAGTTTAATAATTCTGTTATAATAATTTGAATAACAAACTTGGAAGTCATGTTATCTAAAAATTTGATTAGCATACAGCAAGGATGACAAATCAGGAATTAAAACACGTGAAAGGCTTTAGATCAAATTGAACAAGATGCTAAAATAAAAATAAATTTAAAATCTAGATTGGGATATAAATACACAATAACAAAAGTATAGGGTTGGGGAAACAGTGTTTAGCTGAGAAGACTTAAGTAAATTAATGCAATCTTTGCTAAAGTTATTCAGTTTCTTTATTGAAAAAACAAATGGCTCAACTAGAGTATATCTAAGGTCTATTCCATCTCAAAATTCTATGAAATATTTGATACTGAATATTAAAAAAAATTAAAGTTAAAGTTCCATATTCTGTAACTGATTCTTCCTTTTGGGATTACCTATTTCTTAAAATGAAAATAAAGACTTGGGCCTTATTCAGTGAAATAGCTGAATATTTAAAAAAAAAAAAGTCCACATTTAGCTATAATTTTGAGTACCTGCTATGTGCCACACTATGTACTGGGTGTTTTATATAAATTTTATTTACTCCTCCTAACATTCATGATTTAATTTGTTCAAATATTTATTGACTGTCTATTATGTGCCAAGCTTTTTTAGACCATCAGTATATAATAGTGAATTATCATTCTTCAAAGTAGGTTTATAATTCCCTTTTTATGATGAACTAACTGCAGTTTAGAGAGATTAAGAAACCTATCTAAAGTACTATAGCTGGGAAGATATACCAGGTAAAATTCAAACTCATGTCTGTGTTATGGCTTTTGTACTACCAACAGAACTAACAAATTGCTTATTTATTATGAACCAAAAGTTAATTAAATTTTGGCTTTAGGTTGCTCACAAGCGGGCAGTAATTCCTACAGAGTAAAATGGGCTGGATTACAAAAACCTTAAAATGAGAAACAACATTTATTTTCTAAATCTCAAGAAACACTAAGAACTAAGCAACTTTCAGACTTCCCTGGTGGCACAGTGGTTGAGAATCTGCCTGTCAATACAGGGGACACGGGTTTGATCCCTGGTCCGGGAAGATCCCATATGCTGCCGAGCAACTAAGCCGGTGAACCACAACTACTGAGCCTGCACTCTAGAGCCCGTGTGCCACAGCTACTGAAGCCCGCGCACCTAGAGCCCGCGCTCCGCAACAAGAGAAGCCATTGCAATAAGAAGCCCATGCACCGCAACGAAGAGTAGCCCCCACTCGCTGCAACTAGAGAAAAACCCATGCGCAGCAACAAAGACCAATGCAGCCAAAAATAAAAACAATTAAAAAAAAAAGAATTCAGAAACTTTCTAAACAATTTACAACAAATGATAAAATATAAGAGTCTAAGAAGTTTTTACACTGATTTTTCAAGGCCTTGCATTCATTTCAGTTTAAATAAAGTAAAACACAAAGTAGATTTCTATAAATTAACACATATTAAATAAAAATATTCAGGTAGGGCTTCCCTGGTGGTCCAGTGGTTGAGAATCTGCCTGCTAATGCAGGGGACACGGGTTCGAGCCCTGGTCTGGGAAGATCCCACATGCCGCGGAGCAACTAGCCCCGTGAGCCACAATTACTGAGCCTGCGCATCTGGAGCCTGTGCTCTGCAACAAGAGAGGCCGCGATAGTGAGAGGTCGGCGCACCGCGATGAAGAGTGGCCCCCGCTTGCCGCAACTAGAGAAAGCCCTTGCACAGAAACGAAGAGCCAACACAGCCATAAATAAATATATAAAATTTAAAAAAAAAAGGCAAAATTCCTTTAAAAAAATATTCAGGAAAACTGTAAATATAAAATACCTTCTTCATCTTCCCATTCTAGATCTAAAGATGTGCTGTCATCATTTCCACTAGTTGATTTAGTTTTGGTCATTAAATCACAACTGCTTTCTGTATTTGGTGTCAAAACCGTGGCATCTGATGAGAGTCCTAGAATATACACCAAATACAATTAGATGTGGTGAGCTATACTCTTTTACTACAACCATTTATTTTGCAATAATCACCTCTCTTCAAACCATAACATCATAAAAAACAATTATTGAAATCATTACACTGGTAAGTTTCTGTTAGAAATAGTATAAAGGGCTTTTCCTGCTTTCTTTTTACTTTTTTTTGCCATATAGCACAGTACACATGCAAATTTAAATGAATTATAAATTTTTAAAATATGATGAACTCTAGGCAGTATTTTTAATAGTCAATTACAAAAGGGGGCAAAAAAAATGAAAAACTAAAAATGATAAATGAAAAGCACCTATATTTTCAAAAGGAACCACTACTATTCTTCCCTATCTGGGGAGCACAGGAGTTTTGACTTTTGAAACTTGGAGAAAAGTTTAATCTTATAATTTGTAGTAAGTAAAATAAATACACTTTTGTGTACCTGCTTCCCTTTTCTGGGAGGAGGAGAGGTGAGAACAGAGTGGAAATGGAAAAAGGAATTCCTGATTCCCTATACATATCTACAGAAATAGCCTGAGGTTTTTCTTTGCTCCAACTCCTTTTATTTATTTTTAAAATTTATATTATTGAAGTATAGTTGATTTACAATGTTGTGTTAATTTCTGCTGTACAGCAAAGTGATTTAGTTAATACATATATATTCTTTTCATATTCTTTTCCATTATGGTTTATTATGAGACATCGAATATAGTTCCCTGTGCTATACAGTAGGCCCTTGTTGTTTATCCATTCTGTATATAATAGTTTGCATCTGCTAACCCCCAACTCCCAATCAATCCCTTCCCCTTCCCCCCTCCACCGGCAACCATAAGTCTGTTCTCTGTATCTGTGAGTCTGTTCCTGTTTCTCCAACTCCTTTTTAAAAAGGAAAGATAAAATTGTATAATTAAGGACTAGTTAATTGACTTATTTGGGCAACACACATTGAAGGGCAGAAAGTTCTTCTAGAAAAACAGAGCCAGGATCTTCAATTATCTGTTTAACGTGGCATAAAGTAACCTTAAAATGAACGCAGATATTTTAAAAGACTTACTACTACTTCGAAATACTTCATACTGTGACTTTATATTTCTCAAACAAGATTCGAAGTCATCTTCTGGTTCTGAACTGTAATAAAAGTGAAATAATTTTTTTTTATATATTCATAGTAGATACAACATAATTCATGCTTAAGTTAAATGATGGCATTTTGGTTTGAAAAGGTCTATTCCATACAAATTCATAATTGCTGTACAATTAGAATAACCTAGTCAAAACAGGTCTTACTTTTCCTAATGCTAGCAATAAACTGAAAAATAATAAGATTTTGGTTAGTCTTGAAGTCAAAATCCAAAGCTTAGCCATAAGTCTAACTTGTAATTTACAATAATGAAGCATGAACAATTTTCTTTGAGTGAGTAGGAAATACTCCTGGAAATGTGACATTGAAATGCATCTTCTAAAAAATGATCACATAGGGACTTCCCTGGCTGTTCAGTGATTAAGACTCCTTGCTCCCAATGCAGGGGGCACAGGTTTGATCCCTGATCGGGGAACTAAGGTCCCACATGCCCCATGGCACAGCCAAAAAAAAAAAAAAAGATCACACATAAACTTTATTATAAGAAAAGAGAGGAGCTAAGGAAAACACAAACAACCAAGGCATAAACAATTTATCCAAAGGCATTCAGTGTGCTATTGCATCATATTCTGTATGAAAGATGTGACCACTCTTAAGAATGCAATAAAGTCAATTTAAAATAAATGATGATCATTTTCCAACATAAAGAAAGCAAATGTTCTCAGTATTCTTACAAGTGTCTTCAAGAAGCAATCATTTTTTATGCAACATATACACATGAATATGTATATAAGCATCCAGAGGTGTACTGTGTTCTCTTTGGAAATAATATTTTCTACCACAAAGGGAAGAAGTATATTTCACTATTTACCTTTGATATTCTCCATTGTTTGAAGGATGGTATTGCTGCAAAACTCTCTGTCTTTCTTGCTTTGGAAACATAATGCAACACAAAATCACTCTGTTGTAAAATTATGTTTTTTAACACTATTCATGCAATGCCAGAAAGTGTTATTTTCTAGTTTCGGGGAAAAAAAAAACTTTAAAAGTTATTCCATTGAAGTTTTTCTTTCCTTAAATTAATCACTGTTCACTTCTATATCCTCTTATTCATGGGTAGAATTTCTCTCAATTTTTCAGTGTATAATCCTTAAGTGGTCAGACTATTCATACTGTTATTAAAAAATAACTTAAAAAATATATATTGGTATATCTGACTTCCTTATTACACCTAAGAACTTCTAATAACTGGAAAGTAATAGTTAAAACAGTATATGAAGTTCTATTCTGGGTGAAATAAGTAGCAATTAAAAAATCTAAAAGACCTGGCTGGCTTGACTCAGAAATAATAAAAACAGAGGATTTAGAAAACCTGTCAGAGTTATGGCTCTGACAGTTATTACTGTATGTCCCTGGCATGTCCTTTATTTTCTGTTTCTTCATCTGTAAATTACAGATGGCTATAATACTGTCCTAGAAAATTCATAGGGCTACTGTTAAAATCAAATGAATTTGCATGTAACTGTGTATCTTTGTGTCAGCATATGTGTACAGACTGCTATGTGTTCCCATATCAATATTTATTCAAGGAAGAAAAAACTCAGGAACTCAGATTTTGCATATGGAATCATTTTAGTCTTTAAAAGGTAAGCAGCAGAGAATTTATTATAGCAAAAAGAGATGTCTAAATTATAACCAGAAAAATACTTTCCTTTCTTAGTAGAAGGTGAGTTAATTTTTAAACTTTCCCATTACTTAGAAGTTAGTAAAAATAAAAATAAAAAAGATACTCCCTCACATAATCTAATTAATCTGTTGAAACACCAAAAAAAAAAAAAGAGAGAGAGATGAAGAGCATGGGTCCCATAGAAATCACACAGAAAATGATACATGATTTTTTAGTTCATCTAAGTTACAATAATTATGTGACATAATCCTTGTACTACACTTCAGTTAACACTGCAGTAGAGTTCACATAGGCAAAAGATGGAGGAAGATACTAAATACTAAATAGAAAAGTGGCTAAGCAGTGCTTGAATTCTGGCTCTGCCATTTATTAGCTGTAGGATCTTAAGTTACTTAACATCTCTGTCCCTTGGTTTCATCACTTATAAAATGGGGATTAAAAACACTACCTTTCTCCTAGGATTGTTGTGACGATTAAACAGGTAAAACATGTAAACTAATCAGAACAGTTACTGACACTTAGCCAGGGCTCTATAAATGTCTATTATTAATAGCTGTCTGGCATTATAACAATGCCATGTTTGAATACAGCATGGTAAGATATGATAAATCTGTTGTTTTTTCTGATACTAAATCAAAGATTTCCCAAGATCCAAACTCCCAATCTCCCAAAGACACAAATATAAAGATGAGAAATACAGAGTATTCCTATGGGGCAAAATCGCTCAGCTTACCCAATTTTAGGAAGTATAAGAAAGTCTAGCAGTTCAAGAAATTGTTAAAAAAAAAAATCACAAAATAAACTAAAAAATGCTGCAGAAATGATATTTAAAGGTTAGTTTTGCAATGTTTCATCTAAGAGTATATTTATTTTTCCAAAAGAATGCTGAATTTTGGAAAAGTATAAAGTTCATTTTTGCGATAAACAAGAATTAGCTTCTGGTAATTTAAAGCTAAACAGCACTCAGTAGCAAGCATATAATTTGATGTTATTTCTAGCTGTTAAAGACCAACTAATTTCCCTTTAAAATTCCTAAGAGTATAGGAATAAATACATTTGTTGTTGAACAAGAAGCCCTTGATTCTAGGGGGAAAAAGTCCCAACTAAGATTTGTCAAAGAAAATCAGGAGAAAAGCAGCCCTAATATATGTCGGGGTCTTTTCCCCTCACCTCCAAGAGCTTTTGCTGCTTTGCTGCCCTGGCTGCTTCACGCTGTGCAGCGTATAAAGCTTCTTCTTCTAGTCTTAACTTCTCTTCTTGTAAGGCTAACTGTACATGAACAAAACAATAAGGATTAACAAAAATCAGAACCTGTCTAACTGCTCTAAAAATAAAATGCTTCTATTTATAAAATAAAAAATAAATTATTAAAAAAATAACTGAGCTCTACAAAGCATAATAGAATTAAATTTCTGCGATTTCTCATTTCTCTTTTTACAAAATAATTCAAATGATATCAAACATGTTACAGAATTCTTTAGAAGTTGAATTATAAAGTAGAGCATCTAGTTTGCATAAATACAAAACTGTTTCTTTCCTTAGAATATGCAGTGATCTTCATTCTCAACAATCGTTCCAATGCCGATCACCCTGATTAGTTTCATGGTTTGGGCCCTCCTTAGTCCAAGGTCTTTAAAACTAAGGTCAATCACATCACTGTCTACCAAAGCGAAGTAAGCTTTCACAAAGTTCATGGTGCATTGATACACATGTCCTGTATTTTATTACCATCAAGTTATTAAAAAATTACTTCCAAATTTAAGTTCCTGCCATTCATAATAGCATACGAACTGCTTTAATGATAATCTACTGCAAGTCAAATCAAATTTAAAAATCAAACACAATATTTTTCTTTAGCCTAATATTAGCATCTATTGTGTAGCTTAAGTTAATGCTGTTGAAATCACTAATTGGTACTAAACAGACTATTTTTAAATGTATAATGGAATATGACGTATTCCATTTAGTTTAGTGAATGCAAAACTATAATTACAGGCCACCTCTGTAAATATATTAAAGTAAATATAACATTTATGATTGTTAGAAGTACTTGGTTCACTTACTAAGAATAAATAAATCCAAGACAAAAAGATTTTAAAAAATAAACCACTTATTGTGAAACAGAGTAATTTTTAAAGTTAGTTTTAAACACAAAGGTGCATGTATCTTGCCAGAGTCCCTACTTGTGAATTCAGAAATTATTTTCAGAAGAATGTATTCTCTTCACTTATTGGCAGCATATGATTTCTGATAAATTGTGCCAAACTAAACCAAATTATTATAGGCTGGAATAATTTTTTTAACTTTTAACTCATTTTCACCTCTATGTATCTAAATTTAGGCTCACATGCAATATATTATTTAATGACATCTTTCCCATATAAACAGAGACTTTATGATAATATATACTTAAACAACGTAAGACTATTTACCTCTTTTTGGATTTTCATATCAAGATCTTTCTGTTTTTCAACAATAGAATCATAATGCTTCTCTCTTAGGTCAACAATTTCTTCCTCAGTAAGAGGCCTACAGAGAAAAATAAGGCAGAAAAAGAAAGAAAAGGAAAAAAAAAAGTGCTGATGAGTCCAAGTTAAATAAAATACTCATAAAATCAGTGAAATTATGAAATTTTACTGTCAAAAATGTATTAAAGCAATTTGATGCTATGATTTCAATTGTTAGAGTAAAAAATCATACATTCTATCTAATACTTGTTATAATTTGGTATATAAGATGATATACTATCAGAGTACCGTTTTTTAGCCCTAAAATCAACTTTAAAGAAATGTGGACTCCCTTTACTTTGGCTCTTCAGCCATCTGACTATATCCCAAAATGTTCATCATAAAATATAAACTTCAGTATACTATACTCTGATCTCAGCCCTCATATCATTTTGGAACTCCTAACTCTCATACCCACTGCCCTATTTATCCTGCTCAATCCCTCTAACCACCCCAGGCCCTTGATCCTCCCTTTTCTCTCAGTTTATCGATCCTGATCATCTTCTGGCTTTACTTCACTTACAACCAGTGTGGACTCTGTGGCAAATCTGAAGTACTTTCTTACCCACATACTCGCCTTCCTGCACACCTGTCATTATGCCTTATTCACCCAGATTACTCATTCTCTGACCTTGGATCATTTCCATGATTAGCTCTTTCTGCTGAGAGCTGTGAGAGAAAATCCTACATCTGTTTGGCCCTCTGCCCCTAGCAATAACCCTTTACTTATACATGGCCAACTCCCTCTCACATCCTATGCTAACTACTTCAAAATCTTCACAAACACACTCCTTAAGTTCTTCATTCAAAGTCTTTTCTCTTAGAAGTCAATTTCACCCCACTCTGAGACATGACGAGCATGTCTCCAACCATCAAATCCCTCAACTTCTTGCCAGTCCTCCTCTCACCTAAGTCTATCCTCCCTACTCTTCCCTCCTTCCTCTAAAGAGGTGGTATTCCTTAATTTGTTCAAGGTCACCTGTCACACTTATACTTGATTCATTCATCACTGATGCTACCCCACACCACCTTCACTCCAGAGAATTCTGTGGGACATTGCTCCATCAATTAGTACCTCTTCTCTTCAGTCTACTCTTTTTGTCTGTTTTCACCTCTCTTCCTTGTGAAGATTGGAAGAAAGGAAGGAAAGAAAGGAAGAAGGAAAAACTTTCATTTGACCTATATCTATCTCTAACTACTGCTCGCTCTCTCCTTCTCATTTCAGCCAAAATGTCTGAAATTAAAAGTTTATTGATAGCACATCTAGCACTTACTATGTGTCAGGTTCTTTTCTATGTGCTTTACATATATTGACTAATTTTAATTCTCAAAACAACCCTGTAAGGTAGATACAGAGATCATACATATGAGGGAAATGAGATGAAGACAGATTATGTCCAAGTAAGTCATATAGTATGTGGCAAAGCTAGAATCTGAACCCAAGTAGTCTAGCTCCTTGCTCCTAACAACTGTGTTTCTCTTCCCTTCTATGTCCTTACTTCCCATTCTCTCATCAACTCATGACAGTCTGCATCTGCTTTCATCGCTCTACTAACTCTAACAAAGGTAATTAATGGCCTCTATGTTGCCAAATATGAGACAGTTTAAGTCCTTATAATATTTCTTCAGTTTCATGTGGCAGTGCTGACCATTCCCTCCATTCCATCTGTCAGTCTGTCTCTACCTCCTCCCTTGGCTTTCTATGCTCTCCTGGTTCTTTTTGCCCACTGCTTCTTGGCTATCTTCTGAATCCTCTTCTAGTGTCTGCCTATTCAGTCTTCAGACCAACTGCTCTCTCTCCATGCTCCAATCACCCCACTTCCTCCCCCTTCCCCAACTTCAGGTCTTGATAATTATCATGGTTATAACCAGCCATGTATAAGGTAATGTCTCCTACTTTTGTTCCTTTAGCCCTAACTTCTGCCTAGGGCTTTTTGTTTGTTTTTTGAGGTATTACTTATATAAAGTAAAAAACATGATTAGTAAAACAAGTTTTAGAATGTCATAAGGAAGCAAAAGGGGGATAAAGTTTTACAAATTCAAAGAAATGTACTTATCAATATTAATATATTAAATAGTTTTTTAAAACTAAAATATATATAACAACTTACGTTCAGTAGGAAAGCACTTAGGCACTTATGTAGATTAAATTCTTTAATGTTCAAAACAACCTTTTGAGATATTGCCTCAATCTTATAGAAAGAGAAAACCAAGGTCCTGAAATGTAAACTGTTCAATGCCTCAAAGCAAGCAAATGACATAGCCTGGATTTTTAGAGAGCTTCTTATAGTTCACATAGAAGTCGTTTGTTTTATTAAAAAAAAAAAAAAAGCCTTACCTATGATTGCTTCCTGGGCTTTCCCCCTGTGCAAGAATTAATTAAACAATTATACAAATTTCACTAGCTGAATTCTATTTAAGGCAAGCCAATAAAATTTTTATTTAATCAAAATATTTTCTGCTTATCTATTTTACCTTGGTAATAAATTTCATTATTAAAAGTGTTTTAAACAAAAAGCTTTAACATTTTACTATTTCTCAAAGGCAAAATTTAGTTTATTATCTATCTTAATTATATAGCAACCAATTGTTGGACATTTCTTAATTTTTTATAACATATTTACTCTACACCAAATGACCTTCTAGGTTCAAGATGGTACTAGACAACATATTCTCTATGTTCTCATCATTTACAATTGATCTTCATTATTCGC